>NC_137789.1:101252763-102452763 GCF_963383645.1 Muscardinus avellanarius | reverse complement strand
GATCCTGCCAGGTGGGAGCCCTCCGCACAGATTCCCTCCCTACCCCATCCATTCCTGCCCTCTCCCCGCCAAGAACTGCACCTGCTGGGAAAAGATCCTTAAGCCAGAGGGATAAGGTGATAATTGTGCAATTTCAGGCACTGCAATTTGGGGGCAGGTAACCACCTATTTTTCACATCCAGGGGCCAGCCCCTGACATGACGGCTTGCAAGGGAGCTGGCTTGAAAGCCCCATGGAAGACTGGCAGCTCAGGGCCCCTGAATACCATGGGCTCGGCCACATCAGGAACAGCCTGTCTCAGCCCTCAAAGAATCTGCAGGACCTGGCACAGAACAGGACTCAATAAATCCTTCTTGTACCCAATTGGTACTGGGCTGGACCAGGTAGTATGCTTAAGGGAAACTCCTGGCCTCAGCCAGTCAGGGCTTTGAATGGGCTTAGCCCATTGTTTTAAGCTACCCAACTTGAAGCACAACAGCTGGTACCTTGACAAATGTCTTGTTGTTCCACCCATAGAATGAAGATGTAAACTTCAGCCAGATAAGGTGTCAAGCACAGTATACAGCACACTGGAGGCCTCTGATACATCCATTCCTTTCCCTAAAGGCCCACACACTCCCACCCCACCCCCCACCCCCCACTGCTGCCACCATAGCCTTTTTATGTAGGAATTCATTATTTCTTAGCAATGCTTTGAAATAAAGCAAGAGTCCTTGGAGAAACATAGCAAAGTTCTGATGGCAGACTGGAGGAATATTTTTACAAAAAAAATCAAGATCTGATTTCTACACAGTAAAGAAACCCCATCCCAAAGTTCAGAGCCTGAAATGTGCAGAGGTGTAGCTCTTGGGAATCAAGCCCTTTAAACAAAATAGCTCAGCTGCATGGAGCTGAAACTCCAGGCTGTGTCCTGCGGTCTGCAGGCAGTCCATGTTCAAGTGAGAGATATGCCCACCTGTAGTGGGTTCAGGGTGCATAGGACATCTGCTGGCCCTGACCCTGGCCTAGGACTGAGTCTGTTGACCAGGCCAGCTCCAGGTCCACAGTTCCTCACTCAGGGGCCGCACCAGAGCAGCCACAGCAGCTGGGGCGCTTCAAGGACTGCATGACAGCCCTCAGTGGACCCCGCCGGCCTTCCACAGACAGGCTGTCCTCGCTGGCTGGTGCCCGCTGCAGATGTTCAAACTGCATCTCCAGGTGCTTCTGGATGGCCACGCCAAGCACCTCGGGGTCCACGGAGGCTCCGTACACCTCCCACGTCATGCCTTCGGCGTCCCATCGCACATCCCGCACGGGGGACGATGCTTCTTCCAGGCCAGACCCCAGAGTTACCTCTGGGAACAGATGCAGGGCCACGGGGGCCTCCAGGGATGGGCTGGTGGCCACAGCCTTGCAGGATGCCACTGGAGCCACCTGCACACCAGCATCTTGGGCTGACGCCAATACGGGGGCTAAGTCACTGGCTGAAGTCATGGTCCACACATCTTTGGTCCTAGAGCCAGGCTCTGTGGCTAAGCTTGTGGGACCCCAAAGGTGGGCACAACAGTGGGAGTGCGTGGGGGGAGCCCCAGGCAGCTTGCAGTGGAACTTCACCCCATGTTGAGCCTGCAGCCCAGACTCACTCACTGACGTCACCAGTTTGGGAAAGGCCAGGACGCCTGTGGCAGGGAGAGCACAGCAGCAGCCACTGGCCACCGCCTCCCTCCCGCCACACAGAGGAGCCACTGGGGGCAGAGCATGGCAGGAAGTGGCGGCCAGTTGCCCGACTTCTTTGGACCTGACCTGGGGACTGCTGCTGGGGTCAGCTGAGCCCCCTAAGTCTAGTGGTGGCACATATACCTGATTCCCCCCCAGCATCCAGGCTGAGTCAGAAGTCCCATCCTTTGGAGCCAGGTCTCTTTGCAGGTCTGCAGGGGCCTGGCCACCCTGGCCAGGAAACTTGTCAGGCTGCAGCTGATCCCTGTGAACAGGTGAGTTGCCAAGCGCTGAGCAGCTGAGACTGGCCTTCCGAGCACTGCCCTGTCCCTGGGTCTGGGTGCTACGAACCAGGTCAGAGTGGCTCCTCTGCACAGTGGCTGCGGAGGGGGCCTGCAGGCGACACAGGTCACCACTGCCCATGGTGGACACATTACCCACAGTGCTGCTCCGCCAGTGGCCCACAGCACCAGGTCGTGACCGGGAACTTAAGGCCTGTGTCTGCTCCATGCTGTCAGTCTGGCACCCTTCTTCCTCCAGGCCCTGGGGACCAGAGCTGGCCTTGCCAGGCTGAGCCTGCCACACGGTGCTGCTGGCACTCTTGCGGAGCTCTGGCCTCTGCCCGTGGCCTTCCCACAGCAGGCTGGAAGAACTCTGAGAAAGCAGCTGTGTGCGGGGGCTCCGCGGGGCCTTGGATCCTGGCTCAGGATGGCTGGAGCTCATGGCTGCCTGCAGGAGAGAAAAAGGCAAGGAATGGAGTTGAGCTGGGTGTTGGCACCTTAGCGGGACTCTGTTCTGAGTTCACACAGTGCTAGGTGCACTGGGGAGACAGCTTCAGTTCCAATCCAGCTGAATGGTCAAACTATAAGCAAGTCAATCACAAGACACCAGACACTTTAAATCAAGGTCACCTTACATTACACACAGAAATGACACTGCAAATATCTCATAAGCAGTACCCCTGAAAGTACGGTCCAGGAGACTACCCACCTGCCATGCAAGCTGATGATTTTACTGGCTAGCTTGTGAGGGAAGGAAAAGAGGAGGAACCCAGGGGAGGAGTCCAGTCTGCTGAGGGCTTGGGAGTGGGAATGCAGCATGTGGGCAGAGGCTTTGGGACAACAGCTCTTAGCCAATCAGCCAGGAAGTACTGCAGAATTCTAACTACCAGTGCAGCTGGACTGACAAAGACTAGTGGGCATCCTCCTGGGACAGGCAGTGTCTATCTCACTGGGCCTACCTGGTACAGAGTGGGGGCTCAGAGGTTTGTGGGATGCAGGAACAATGAAGACAGCACACACTTAAGAGTCACCTTCCCATCCTCTCTGGACTGGCTGAGCTGTGCTGTCTCTGAGACTCAGTCTTGGCAGCAGTGAGGGGGAAAGGATTTCCTGCCTCCTGCCTCTAGCTCCAGGCACAGGGACAAGCCCCACCCCACAGCCCTTTACACAAGGGACTCACTTGACATTTGCTCTTTCGTTCCTTGGTCATCTCTTGAGCCCCTGCTGCATGCTGGGCAGGCTCTGTAGCTGGGGAACAGGATTCGTTTAGATCTGGCTGTGCCCCCAGGTACCACCGTCCAGCAGTGGGATAAGATGCCCACCCAACATAAAGAGTCAGCCTAGAGTCAGCTCTGAGCCCTGCCACCTCAGTGTCTCCTCCTGGGAATGATTCCTGGCCCTCCTGGAGACCTCTATCCCCAGCTGAGCATTGTTGGACCCCTCACCAACCTAGAGTTGGCAAAGGCCACCTGTGGCCTATTTCCTGCCATCGGATCAGATCCTGCACTGACCTGACACGTAGCTGGTACTCAGAGAATCTCTGCCCTGAGCCTGACCAGGAGAATAAGAAAACACAGGGCCACGTTCACTGAGCAGCATGCTGAGTACCCAAATGGGATCTGAGGGAAGCCCTGCAAGGTGGCCAGCTTGTGTTGGGGGATGATCAGAAAAGGCTTTTTGGAGGACTAGTCATGGCAGTAAAGGCCAGGAAGAGAGGGAAAGGTGCCCAGGCAGAAGGAACAGCAGAAGGCAAGAGGCTTGTGTTCAGAGCACAGGAGGAAACAGTGGAGTGAAACTTGGCAAGGCCAGGGGGTAGGGGTCCCTGGACCAGACCAGCCCCAGCCTTGGCCAAGGCAGTGAAGGAGGAAGATGGTTCCAGGACTCCCTACCAGGCAAGATGGGCTGGAGAAACAGGGTGGGTACAGAAGGCAACAGCCGCAGTTTGGGCACTCCCAGCCCTACCCTTCCACCCCCGGCTGATAAGGACTGCCTAGAAACTACCCTGGCCAGGTGAGCAAGGCCACCAGAAAGAGAATGTGGGAAGGGCTCCAGAGCTCAGTTTCTGTGTCGTTACAAACATCTTGCTGTTCTGTGCCTGGGAGACAGTTGGTGGCTGCTGGAGCCAACAGCAAAAATGGTGCTGAAGCCACGGTGCCAAGGGTCCAGTTCTGCACAGCTTCCCATGATCATGGAAAGGCTTGACCCGTGCTGTCCAGTGTGGTAGACACTAGTCACATGCGGCTCCTGAGGCACCTGACAGGCAGCCACTGTAACCAAGAAACTACATTTCTGATTTTACTTAAACTTAAGTAATTGTAATTATTTATTTTTTTTTTCAGTCCTCCAAGCTACATCCACAGCCCTATTTTTTATTCTTTATTTTGAAACAGGGTCTCACTGAGTTGCAAAGGACCTCACTAAGTAGCTGAGGCTGGCCTCAGACTGCGATCCTTCTGTCTCTGCCTCCCAAATGCTAGGATTACAAGCATGTGCCACTGGCCACATGTGACTAATGGCTGCACTTGGGGCCAAAGCGGTCCCTGGGAGAGTCAGGAAAAGGATGAGTCATCAAGAGAGGACTCTGGCCCAGGCGCTGCCCTCAAGGAGCTCTATGATGGGCAGGAGGGTCACAGCTCCCACCCTGTGCCAGGCATGTGTTATCTCCTTGGCAAACCCTGTCCCAAGGGTCCGAGCGACCCCATGAGCCAAGTCATCCCAGTCAACAGGTGAAGTCAAAACTCAGGTTTAGTGACTTGCTCAGGGCACACAGCTGGGTGAGTGGCTGGACAGAGTATCGGGCCCACAAGGCTGGGAGGGCCTCTGCCCCTCTGAGTGCCCTGCAGACCTCCCACCTGGCCGCTGTCACCCTCCACTAGCCTCAGCAGCAGCCCCAGCATCCAGCCAGCATGTGGGGCTCACAGAGCTGTCAATGACATGCTAGTGGAACAAGCCAGCGGGAAGGGAATATACATCTACTGTTTCCTTTCCCTACCCTACCGTCCCACAAGTGGCAGGTGACAGAACTGAGCCCTGGACAAATTCAAATGTCAAAGAATCCACACTTAAAGTGGATTCCTCCTCCAACCTAGCCTTCCCACTCCAGGTTCCATCTGGGGAAGAGGAGGCTTCCATGCTCCTGAACTTTGGGCTAGACACAGGAAAGGGGCCACCCAGGGAGCCATGGGTACAGAGAATGGGGCAAGAGTCCACTTCCAACACTGACTCTTCCCCCTCCTGAATATGTGCCCCCTGGTGGGCATTTAACCTTGGGCCTCAGTTTCCCCAATCTCCAAAATAGAAGTAAACTCCCACCCTGTGGAGACTGAATGTGACAGCATATAAACTGCAGTGGCATTCTTCTCTTTCTCCTCCATCATGAGTGGCTTGAGCTCAGGCACTGCAGGAATGGGAAGTGGGAGGCAGACAGCCTCTTTTAGGAACCCATTGAGACACCCCAGGTCTAGCTTCCCATCTTTGCTACCCTCATCCAATCTTAGGATTTGGCCATTGCCACTGTCACCAAGTTTCCCAGAGCCTATTTTACACCTTACATGAGGGAAGCAGGCATGCATACTACTTTAGTCTGCATTCCCAGAAAAGCATGGGAAATATTCTGGTTTCACCTAAGAGAATTTGGAATGATGTTTTTGCATAAGATAAAGGACAGATTTATAAAAGTATCCAAGAACACAATTGTTCTTTGAATGACACCTTAATGTTCTCTCCTGTCCCATTTGATACCAACATAGTAATGGCTGTTGCCTACATCCCGTGGACTGTCCTGCTGCCTCAGGATCTGCCTACCAGCAACTAGAAGATAAATCAGCCTCACATGTAACAATCAACTAACATCACTTTGGGTAAATGCCCCCAGTTCTGCAGAAACTTCCAGACTAGCCCAGCCAAAGAGACTGCTGAGCCCACTTGGTCAAAGGTTCCAGACCCAGTAGAGAAGCCAACGCCAACGGGGTGAGCCCCAGGGGACTACCAAGGCCCCATCTTACCACACAGTGGCGTCCATGTAAAGGATCCTCTTATTAAGCATCATTTGGATGATGACTTCTGGGACCAGGAAAACCACCATGGGAAAAGCAATCCCTCAAGGTCAGGAGGGAAAATTGGCCATGAGTTAAAATATAGAACTTACCCCTCAAAGACCAGGTAAGGTGACGCACTCCAAAATCCCTCATTGCACTGTTGGGGCCCTGCAACCTCCAACAAATGGTTTAACCCATTCCAGAGGAAAAGGGGATCTGACAGGAACGCTGGCAGAAAGCTGGGCCAAAGCTGGGCAAGGCAGCAGAGAGCACTCCTGAAAGTGAATGTTTGCAGGGGACAAAACCCGACTACCACAGAGGATGAAGGCCAGGCCACAAGGGTGCCAGGAAAGGGTTCTGTGGTAACCTTGAGGTAGTGGCCCCAAGGATGCCACTCTGCTCACCAGAGGTGATCCAGGCACCAACAGCCCCAGAGAGCCTGCCCGAGGGAGGATTGTCCCACACTGTCCTGGAGGACTCTGGAGTGGGAAGGGTGAGGCTCATGGGCAGACCACCCCCAAACACCCCAGCCTAGGTATAGTCAGGGAGCCAGTGTGTTCCCAAGCGCACACCTGCTGGCACTGGTGCTACAACATAAGCCAATGCCCCACTGTGGGCACTAAAAGGCCAAAGCACAGGCCTGCCTGCAGGGCAAGCCCGCAGAAAATAGCAGCCACAGACTGCACTCTGCAAGCAAAGACCAGGCCAACCTGCTGCGGGGCCAAGGCCTCAACACACCACAGCACACAGCCTAGTTGCAGGCTCACCCAGCCAGGGCTCCCCTTCCAGCCCATCCAGAGCAAGGCCTAGGCAGGGCTCTTAAGGAGAAGGACCTCAACACGACCGGAAACTAGACTACAGACCTTCCCAACACAAAGGCAGTACAGAAGGACGATGGGGTAGGGGGCTGGAGGGCAGGGATGCGGGGAGGAGGAGCTAAAGGGCAGGAGAGTGAGAGGTAGGGTGTTGGCAGTGGAGGAGGACCTATGGGGGATGGGGACGAAAAAGAAAGGGAATGGGAGAGGGAAGAAGCAATAAGAGCCGTGGTGGAGGCCGAAAGAGCCGGGTCCTGGACAGAGTAAAGAAAAATTGGAGGCTGGGCAGAGGAGACATCAAAGAGGGAACCGGATGGGGAAGAGACAGGCGAGATGCGGAGAGGGATGCGGCCTTTGGGGATGCAGAGCAGGAGGCAGGGGCGGATGCCGAGGGTCTAGGTGCACACAAAGGTGAGGACTGGGTTCTCAGGTGTAGGGAAGGGGAGGCGTCGCCTACATCCCCTGAACTACCCCCCACAAGGACGCAAGGAACCGATCTCTCACCCTCTCGCGTGCCTGGGGCCGCGAAGGCCGGCGGAAGCGCTGCTCCAGCGACTGCCACAGGTGCCCGGCGCAGCGGCCCAAGATGGAGCCAGGGCCGGACCCGGCCGGAGTCCCAGAAGCTGCCAGCCGCTGTCAGAGCCGGCGCTGGGGAAGGCAGATGCGGGCTGCCGGCGCGGGACCCGGAGAGGGCGCGGGGGGGGGGGGGGGCGGCGGCCAAGTTCACCTGGCCCACCCCCGCATCCGCTGCCCGCGCCGGCGTCCCGCCCCGCCCCTCGCCCTAAGCCCCGCCCCCGGCCCAAGGCACCCCCCGCTTGCCCGAGGACCCTCGCCATAGTTCCCGCCCTCTGTCAGTCCCTGCTGCAGAGGCCCCTCCCCCTGCCCTAAACCCCGCCCCCGCGGCCCCGGAGGCCCTCCAGTCCCAGGCTCACAGTGAAATCTCTGCTGTCAAGTGTTTGGAGCCCCTCCCCACCCCAATCTCCCTCGTTCCAGGCCTGCCAGCAAACCCAGGAGATACCCATCTTCCCTTCCAGAACTCCTCTGTTGCCCGCCTTCAGGCCAGGCTTCCCACAGTCCTCCAGACCCCCCAAATCCACTTCCTCGTCGCTCTGCTCCCTCGACTCAGGTTCCCTTCCTGCACCAACAAGAGGACCCCTTCCTCACGGCCCCGCCCCCATGTCCATAGTCATATTGGCCTCACCTGTCCCCTTTCACTAGCCTAGGACGGCATTCTTCAGACCCCCTTCCAGGGCCTGCCCCCGGGGATACCAGGACTAACCCTAAGTCTCTGGACTGGGGACTCCGCAAAACCGGAACCCCACAGTCCCATGTCTCAGCTCTACCCTCACAGGCCCCAAACCTGACCCCTCACCCCCACCCAGTCCTTTGAGCTCTGTGCCCCCAGCCTGGTTTCCAGAATCCCCTGCCTGGCTCCCAACCCCAGCTTTGTAGACTCTTTCCCCGAGGTGGGGTCCTAGCCACATCCCTCAAGGCCAGTATTCTGTCATCCTTTTTTATGCCTGCATCCCTATCTCCACCCTTACACCCCAACCCAACTTAAGGCCTTCAGTGTCCAGCCTGCTCACCTCCCAGATACAGCAATGACAGTCCCACCCAAGGCAGTCCAGCCCCAAAATTCTATTACCCCTCAAAACCCTCCCTTGTTACTTAAGTCCCCTCCACCCTCAAAGGGTTCCCTCTGCTCAACCCTCAGAGCCAGATGATAGGAAGAGTCTGCCCGCTGAGCCTCAGCCTCAGAGAATGGGTTCTACTCTGGCCCGTCCTGTATTGATGCCAGGCTGAGAGACCCCAACTTGCATGCTGTCTTTGTCTGAGGGGTCTGCACCCCTCCCATGCAGTGGTCAGGCCCACACTACCTTCACTTCTCCCCCATTTGAAGGGAACCTAGTCTGTGCAGGGAGATTCAGACTACCCTACTTGCACCTTTCCAGTGGAGCCCAGTACTCTCCAGTTCTGGAAAATGGCTGTCTTGGGGAGCCTGAGCATGCTGGCCAGCAGGAGTGTCCAAGTGGAGGCCCCAGGCTGTTGCCTCCTACTAGACACAACCTGGCTGAAGGTTCCTGTCCAAGAGGACCAATGGGGAATTTGTTGGCTAGAGCCACTACCCACCTCTGCCCCTGCCTAGGAATTGAGATCAAGAGAAGTATTTTTTGGTTTTAGTTGGTTTTGCTGTTATCTCTTTGTTTGCTTTCTGTATCATGAGACTCTTGTTCATATTTTCTTTTAGGGTTAAGTAAACCCCAAGAAGGAATGAAGTATATGTGGCTACCCTGAGAGTTGGTACCAGACCCAGGCATCTGCAGAGCCCTCCAAGAGCCTCACCCTGCATGCTTCAGGGAGGCCTGACTGGGACTGGGTGTCAGGAGGAGGCTGCCAGACTGGAACCCACAGATGCAATCTGAGTGGATCATGCCACCAGGGTCTCCAAGCATCGCCTGGCCCCTTGGTCCCCTTCTCCCATTCATGACTTTGCAAAGAAGCTCCCTGGCTGCCGTAGCTGCCCAGGAAGAGCCTGGGGGGCAGGGAGGAGGACTCAGGCATGAATACCAGTGCCAACCCCTTCACATATTTGTTGGCCCTATGATCACACACCTAAGCAAAACTGTTCGTCTCTCTGGGCATCAGTTTCTTCATCTGCAGAGTGGAGGTAAGTATGCCTACCTCCCTCTCAGGGCTGTGGGGAAGACAAGGTTGTGAAATTGTTCTGTAAAATGTTCTGCCTGCTATCATATGTTCAATCAAATATTTACCATGCCCCTCCTGTGTCAGGTTCTGAGGCACAGGCTAGGACTAGGGTGAGGGAAGGAAGAGACAGGGCCTTGCAGATCCCTGTGGTAGAGGGGGCAGCTCTGGCTTGAGGACCACACGGGCAGAATGCCATTTGCTGAGACTCTGACCCTGGCAGAAGAGGAGCAAGCATAGGAGGCACTCGGGAGCTCTGTGGGGGCACACTAGGATGCTGGAGACGCCACATGTAGAGGCAGATGGCCACAGGGAGATCTGGGCATCTTGAGCACAGATGCAGCCCCTGAGGCCCCTGAGGTATACAAGATCTGCAGGAAAGAACAGAGTAGGAGGAGGGCTTAGGACTTTGCCCTGAGAAACCAGGCAGCAACTGCTGAGAAGGGGAAGCCAGAAAGGGCAAAGGGGATGGGGCGTTGTAGCAACACAGTGTGCAGCTGCAGTGAGGTGGTGGGGCAACCCCTGGAATGGGTTGAGGGATGAGCTGGAGGAAAGGCTGGGAGATGGGTTGTGCCCAGATCTTAAGCATGGCCATTCAGTGGAGAAGAAAGAAAGGAGTCATTTGGGGAGAGATGTTGGATCAAGAGAAGTATTTTTTGGTTTTAGTTGGTTTTGCTGTTATCTCTTTGTTTGCTTTTTAATTAACTGCATATTACCTTGCTTTCAGCAACAGAAAACTCTGGTTAAGCACAGCAGGGGGGTGTTCTGGAAGCCAGTAGGCTGCTCAAGATGAAGCTGATGCTGGAGAGGCACTTTAGTTCTACAAGGTAGGAGCCAGGTAACTCCAGACCCAGCAGCAGGAGACGCACCCCTTCACCATGGAAGGAAGGGTTCCATCGCTTTGCCTGAATGCCTCTCCAGGAGCTCCCCACCATCTTCCCCAGAAGCAACCAAATATCCACTGTGCATTGTGCCAAATGGAGCGTGTGTGACAGCTGGGGAGATGGCCCCTTAGAGAGAGTATATGGAATCACTGCTGGCATGAGGTCCCCAGTGTCTGAGATGCAGGCTGAGTTAAATAGGAGAGGGGACCATGGATTCTTTATATAATTCGGGGAAGAAGAAATGACAAAGGTATTGCCAAAGGAGTGCAATCTCTCTCCTCTTAGGAAAAAAGGCTGCTGGAAGCCCTAATCTAAACCTACATCCTTACTTCTTGAGATCTAAAAATTCCACAAAATCTTATGAACCCTGCTTGACAATCTTGTGCCCGAGAGAAGAACCTCAGTTGGCCAGCCTGTATCATCTGCTCCTCCTGGGAGGTGGGCACTGTGCTGTGACCACCAGACACCCCCCCAGGGCACAGAGAGTAGGGAGCACTTGTTCCCCAAGGAAGGGTAAGATGCTGTTGCCAGACTAAGGGAAAGTGAGGTTGAGCTGGTGCAGAGCACAGATGACCAGTGGGGAGAAACACCTGTGTTGTCTTAGAAGAGACTCTGAGAGCTAGAATATGTCAGCATGTTGTCAGTGGCTAAGGAAAAGAGCTGCAACTGTTAGACAGTGTGTTTTCTGGAAAAAATAATATCCCTAGAGGGCAGGAGGTCCCTCTAGCCTTGATTTGATCCCTAAATGAAAGGCTATGCCTTTTTATCTCACAAAAAGATACCAACTCAGCAGGGTGTAGTGGTGTACACTTATAATCCCAGTACTTGGGAGGCTAAGACAGGAGGATTGCAGGTTCAAGGCCAGCCTCAGCAAATTAGTAAGATCCTGTTTCAAAATAAAATAGGGAAGCTGGATGTGGTGGCGCACGCTTGTAATCCCAGCGCTTGGGGGGCTGAGACAGGAGGATTGCATAGGTTCGAAGTCAGCCTCAGCTACTTAGTGAGGTGCTCAGCAACTTAGTGAGACCCTGTTTCCAAATAAAGTATAAAAATAGGTCTGGGAGTATAGCCCAGAGGTAGAAAAGCCTCTGGATTCCACCCCCAGTACCACAAAAATAAATAAATTAAATAAAATGGGGATGGGGGTGTAGCTAAGAATAGAAGGCCCCTGGGTTCAATCCCCAGTACCACACATGCACAAAAAAGATAGATAGATGATAGATAGATAGATAGATAGATAGATAGATAGATAGCACCAACTCCCCAGGAACTGACATATAATAGATACTGGATGGATTATTAATTAATGGTAGTTTAGCCAGGAATACCTATTATCACTTCAGTTCAATTCCACAACCATCTTTCTGAACTCCTAATGAAGTGTATGTTCTAGACTAAATTGGCAGTATAGAGATGGGGGTTCAGGGTGATGCTGGACAATTAGCTTGCAGTGGTGGAAGGAAACAGAAGAGCTGGGGTGCTCAGAGAAGAGGTCGTAGAGTAGACCTGCTTTTCAGCTCCCCACAGTCCATCCCCTCATTTCTACTAGGGATCATCCCACGATGGAGACTGTTAGTTGTCCCCCACCACATACTCTCCTCATCTACAGTATTAGAACTCCTCTAGCAAGAACATGATTTCCTAGAATACTGGCCACATTTCTCAGGCCCAGTTCCACAGGGCTAGGTTTTAACCAGTGAGAAGTTAACAAGAGTGATGAGTGATGTACGTAGTTTCCTGGCCGTGTCCTACAGACAGAACGTGCCTTGCCCCTATCCCTCTCCCCTAGTTAGAATGAAGTCAGTTTGTAACATCCCCAAGATGTCAAAGCACAAAACAGAAGCAGCCTGTGTCCCCAACACAGTGTGGTAACCTATCAGCCTTGGACTATTTAAAACCAGATTTTGAGCCGGGCGTTGGTGGCGCACGCTTGTAATCCCCACGCTTGGGAGGCGGAGACAGGAGGATCGCGCAGGTTCGAAGCCAGCTGCACTGGCTTAAGAGACCCTGTTTCCAAATAAAAATATAAAAATAGGTCTGGGAGTATAACCCAGATGTAGAAGGGTTTCCAGGAACCCCAGTACCACCAAAAAAAATATATATATATATATATCACAATAATAAATAAAACCAGATTTTACCTGAGAGATAAATTGACCTTTACCCTATTGAAGTCACTGTCTCAGGATGTCTACCCTTTAATGTCCACTTTAGATGGGCCCAAAGAAGATCAGAGACAAAGGGAGGGCCTCAGGCCCAAAGAAGTCTACTCCCAGGGAAGAGTCCTGGAGAGAGGGACTGTGATTCCAGGAATTTGCTTCACTCCCTGAGAACCCACAGTTTCTACCCACTAGGATCTGATGGCTCCTAATTTTCCTTTTGGCTAGAGGTTCCCAGTGTGGCTACCTATTCTTACTAACAACTAAACACATGGTGTGATGAGGCAAATCTCTTGGGCAGGTTTGAGGGCACTGCACCATAGAGAAGCACATGTTGGCACAGGCTTGCACTCCCCCCATCCTTGGCTTGGAGCTGGACACAAACCCTGGATAGAACTTTGGGGCTGTCATCTTCAGGGAGAGAACATTCTATGCATCAGAAGGACAGGACACACAGACATTTAGCCAACAGGACAGATGGGACTGAGATTTTTATTAGACCTGGATTGCTTCTATCTCCTTATATGTTGAAAGAGAGAGAAGGAGAGAGAGAGAGAAAGAGAGAGAGAGAGAGAGAGAGAGAGAGAGAGAGAGAGAGAGAGAGAGAGAAAGAACTTCTGGGGATGAGAAAACTTAAGCCGGGCATGGTGGCACACACTTGTAATCCCCGCACTTGGAAGGCTGAGACAGGAGGATCGCACAGATTCAAAGCCAGCCTCAGCTACTTAGTGAGGCTCTCAGCAACTTAGTGAGACCCTGTTTCCAAATAAAAAATATAATAAATGGGTCTGGGAGTATAGCCCAGAGGTAGAAAGCCTCTGGGTTCCACCCCCAGTGCTACCCTCCCCCCAAAAAAGGAAAAAAAAGAAAAATTTAAAAAATAAAACACTATATTTTCATATCTTCTGGAAGCTATATTTGGCCAGTCCACTGACAAGCTGGACTGCAGTGAGGAGAGTTGATGCCCTCAAGTAGAAGGGGGGAGCCCCTACCTTTGTCCTCTTCCACTTCCACGGGCTGAGCAGTAGGAGCAATATAGGCAAAACATTTTACACCACACAGATACAAAGACCTGCAGATAGTGAAGCAACAAAACAGCAAAAACCCTGGGCTCCCAGGCTGCTTACCAGGAGACAGGTGAGGGAGAAAGAAACTTCTGTCTTGCTTGATCCAGTTTTATTTGACGTCTCTCTTCCAGCAGTTCAACCTGTATTCTAAAGATTCCTTACCCTTACCTGCGCTCCTGACCACCCACGGGCTGTGGGCGAGTCTCAGAGGAGGGCTGTGTGACGAAGCCTGAGCCAATCATGACATCCCATTCCCTGGCCATGGACAGTGTTCTGGATAAGAATGTGTCCCACCCAGAACCAGTGATCTGCAACTGAGAAATGATCTGGAGATACTGAGAAAGAAACTTGCTCTTTTTCCCCAAGGGGAAATGGAGACTGCTATTGCTCCCACCATCTTACACAAAGCCCCAGTACAGGTGCTGGGAACATTCCAGAGGATAGCAAGGGGGGATGAACAGAGTCCACCATGGAACCTTGAATCCAGTGAAGACTAAGGTGACTCTCACCACCTGACATCTCAACAGAGGAAAACAGTAATTTTTTTTTTAACCTAGTTTGATAGTGATAGATTTCTGTCCCTCACTATCAAAGTGGTCTGAGTGACACGATCTCAACAGACCCTGGGAAGATGGCAGAGACATGTTGGAAGGGGGATGCTAAAGTACAGTCTTGAAAAGCAAATCCAAGACCACCTGAAGCTCGTATTTTGTTTTGTTTGTGAGTTTTCTGTTACAATGCACAGGGACTTGAGGCAGAACTGAAAAGTCCTCTGGAGTGGGTGCAACGGCTCCAGAAATATCCATGGCTGCTTTCCTGAAGTTTCCTGGAAAGGCTGCCTCCTGTCTTTGCTCTCCTTTGCTCTTCAACCAACCAGCGCCCTCTACTGATGCAGAATTTCCATAGCTTTAAAAAGTTGACACCGAGTAGCTGAGGCTGGCTTCCATCCTGTGCGATCCTCCTGTCTCAGCCTCCCAAGCACAGGGATTACAAGCGTGTGCCACCACGCCCAGCTTTAAAAAAAAGTTGACACCGCCAGCCCAGCTCCTCTTGGCAGCTGTGTGTGTGTGTGTGTGTGTGTGTGTGTGTGTGTCTAGATCTTTACTTTTCAATTATAATTATTAACACACATTAATTATTCAAGTTAATGGGACTCATGGTGATATTTCTATTCATGCATTGATTATATCTATCCACCCTTCTTCTGCCCTCTCCAGGTCCCTCCCCTCTCTGGTGACATCGCTTAATGCATCATTTTTGCTTCCCTTGCAGCTACTGTCTCACTCCTGCTATGTTTCTCAATTCCTGTTCCAGTCAGCATTCCTATAGTCATAATCCAAAGACCTGACCATGTAACTTAGAGGAAGGAAGATTTATTTGCTCGTGGTTGGGCCATGTAAAGCTAGGACCACAATCTCAGGGAATGGCAGCAAGAAGCAGAGAGGGAGAGCACATGGGCTGTGCTCCTCACAGCATGGAGGCTAAAAGTGAGAGAGGGAGTAGGGGGGGAGGAATCGTGTATAATCCTCAAGGCTGACTCCCAGAGACCCACCTTCCCCAGCCATACCCTACCAGCCTAGGCCACCACCCAGAAAAATCCAATGGATTTAAAACCCTCATGACTCTACTATATCAACCCTGAATATTAATCAATAAGCTCTTTAGGGGACATTTTGTAACTAACTAATAATTTCCAACTCAGAGACAAATCTCCTAGACAAAAGTCATCTTTAATGCAAAAATAAAATGCATAAATCCTAGCCAGAGTGTGAATTAAGCTTGTTGAATAGATTCTCTCCTATCCAACAGTCCCAAGCTACACCCCCAGCCCTTTTTTATTTTTTATTTTTAAACAAGGTCTTATTAAGTTTCTGAGGGTCTCACTACGTTGCTGAGGCTGGCCTCAAACCTGTGATTCTCCTGTCTCAGTCTCCCAAGTACTGGGATTACAGGCATGTGCCATTGAACCTGGCCTCTCCATCTCTTTTTAGCCAGGCTGTCCCTACATAATGGCTCTGGCAATTTCTAGTTTATCTCTTCACATCTCCAAGTCTATGAAAAAGAGTAACACCAAGTTATTACATTAGCTCTTATTGTTACTATTGTTCCCACAGTGAAATTTAGGTTCAAGTCAGTAAACTAAGAAGGGTCACTTCCCAATTCTTGACCAATCTCTGTGGTTGGTGGGATGTAATTTTCTGACTGGCCAGGTTGGGACCAAGTCTAGATGTAGAGTTACGGAAAAGTGAGACCTCATAATGACGCGGGCTGAGAATAGGGAAGTGCAAGGATGTTATGTTGACAGAAGAAGCAGAATGGATGCCGAGCAGGCCAAAATAATGAACATCCTTTCAGTCTGCACCTTTGGCTGCCCAACCTCCACCCGTATCCTTCTGGCCACAAACAGGCCTATTAAAATATTATTGACCGAGCTGGGCATGGGGTGGCGCATGCCTGTAATCCCAGCATTCGGGAGGCTGACACCAGAGGATCGCGGGTTTGTGGACAGCCTCAGCTAGTTAGTGAGGCTCTCCAAAACTTAGTGAGACCCTGTTTTAAAATAGAGAATAAAAAATAGGGCAGGAGGTGTAACTCGGAGGTTGAATGCCCCTGGGTTCCATCCCCAGACCCACACACATAAAAAATACTATTGATTGAAATAATACAATTATGCTGTATGCCATCAAAACCATACACACACACACACACACACACACACACACACACACACACACACATATATATACCTACTGCAACAAAATATAACACAACTTGGGTTCTCAACCAGTTGCTGCATTCATATTCCCATCCAGAATCTCTAGGTGATGTGTTGTTCTTTCAGAGATCCCAGAAAGAATTGTAATAAGTGAAGATCTGTGGACCTAGATAACAGGACCTAATGGGTGATTGTTTTTAAGAGTGCCCCTATTGCAACCTATGAACTCCAGTGGGTCTCAAATTAGTCTGTATTACTCCCTTCAAGTTTCAGAATGAGAGTATCTAATTGGCCTAATTTGCACCCAACACCCACCCCAATCAGGGAAATGCAGAGTGTATATGATAGAAAGGGAAACACAACTTCTGGTGCTATGAAAGGAAGAAAAGATGCTGGGCTAATGTGGGAAATCTCACTCACTGCACTTTTTTTTTTTTTGGTGGTACTTGGGTTCCTGGAAATCCTTCTACCTCTAGGCTACACTCCCAGACCTATTTTTTTTATATTTTTATTTGGAAACAGGGTCTCTTAAGCCAGCAAGGATGGCTTTGAACCTGCACGATCCTCCTGTCTCTGCCTCCCAAGCACGGGGATTACAAGCCTGTGCCACCACGCCCGGCTCGCTGCACACATTTCTGTGCCGTGGTAAAGTTATGGAGATCTTGCTGAAAAGCTGAAGGGAAGGGAAGGACTTAAATTGCCAGGCTCACACGTGCCATCAATGGCAGCTCCAAATAGGAAGGACTCCCGAATGCCTGGGGAGCTGTGGACTCCCAGCTCTTGTGCTGGGAAGAACTAGCTCAGTCCTCCCTCTGGGAAAACTGGGAATTGCTCCTGTCTATTCTGTCCTAACCAGGTCTTGCCTCTTCTGTGGCCTAATCATGATCTTCCGTGAGGACTATGTACAGAATCTGCCGACTGCCTACCTGTCCAGGAAAGGCAAGGCTATGCTGCAAGAATAGATCTGGGGAAAGTATCAGTGGATTAACGAAATAAAAGTCTCTTTCTCCCTTTTGCCTTGTGTCCATCATAGGTTGATAACAGGGCTCTTCTCCTCATGGAGGCTTCTTTGCAGCTTTTATGATTACTATATCCAAAATATATTATTGACAATCTCCCATTCTGATCAAAAGTCCTGGTCAGAGGGTTAAAGGAGCACAACAGAAAAGAAGGAGGAGGTGAGCTCTCTAGAGGCTGAGGAAGGAGTACGCGGCCTCTGATTGCTTCAGTTGGATCAAGGGAATTCCAGTCCTGGAGCTGAGATGGGAACTGGGAGGGTCTTTAAGAAACCTTTCAAAGTACCCAAGAGAATGCTTAAGCTCTTCCAACCCCGCAGAGCCTAGGGTCATTTTCTGAGACCATCAGGACCTTTCCTTCCTCTCTGCTCACACTATGACCTCAGAAGTCTGCTGCAGGCAAAGTGAGGGAGGAGAGGGGATGCTGGTCACAGACTCACTCAGAGGAAGATGGGATTCACTCAAACCCAAATAAACAGATGTGATTGTTCCTGGGCTGGGCTCTCGGATGACAGCCTTGAGACAAGGAGGGCAGTACATAGATGGGAGACAATGTCTGTCAACAAGCTCTCCAATCCAACTGTGGCTTGCATATGGAGCTCAGGGCTTTCCCATGTCCTCCTTCATCACCCCCAAATAGATCCTAAGATTGGAGAGAAGGCCATTTTATTGGGCTTTAGTGTTCAGACTGATCTGGCATTATAACAAGTAAATTAAAAGTTCTATGTCTACAGGGATGGTCATTCTTCAATTATTATCTGTACCACACACAAAAAAAATCATCAAACTCAAGTTCTCCCTTTCTAGTACTGACACTGTACTTCCATATCCTTGCAACATGGTAGGAAAAGTGCTTCTCTGTGATTGGACTTTGAGCTTGGCCATGAAACTTATTGGGCCAATAAAATTGTTACAGTGGAACAGTAAAACTATACCGGTATGAGATGTGGCCGTGGGTTCTTGTTCTGAACTATTTTAGAAAAAGAATAGCCTGAACTCTTCTGCTATAAACTTAAGAATTTTATTATTACAAAGGTAGAACAAATAGGACAAAACTTATAAAGCACTACACCAGAGGGGTATAGTGGAGTGACTTGAAAATAACTTACTGAAGTTTTTGGATACGGAACAGTTTTTATAAAAATACATTATCCTTCATCTTGCTTAACCAATAATCTTCTGACCTAGGTGTGAGCCCGCCCATTAACTCTGTGCAGTCCCTTTTTATGGTTATGGGTATTATGATTATGGGGACTTTTTGCTTGGCCCAGAGTTTTCCTGCCTCAATGCAGGTGTAGGCCTAGGTCTTTGTTAGGACCAGAATGATTAACAAAGTCAGGGATCACGGTGCTATCTGCCTCCTCTTGACAGAGGCCTATACCCTCCTCCTGCATTCTTGGGAAATTCTGGCCTAGGAGTTACTTATTGTGTAAATCTGTCTTTAAAATACGAAGGCCCTAGGTCCCAACTCTTTTGTGCTCTTGTTAATTACTTTCATTGAGGGATCTCTGCATTATAACAGCTGTCTGAGTGCCTGGCAGTAACCAGGTCCTGACTGCTTTTTACATTTTGAAACTAATTTTCAATACATTAATATCAAATTCATTTTCCAAATTCATTTTCCAATACATTAATACCAAAGTCATTTCTTAGTACCAGCACAGAAATGTTAACAGAGATGATGTCACAGAGCCTGGATATATGCTGTGCTTTGCCTTGCTTTCTTGTGCTTTGGCCAAGAAAAAAAGTCATGGCTCAGGAAGTGCTGGTTCCAGGCTAACAGAAGCTCTATGGAGAAGGTCCCCATCCAACCACCAACCTGGAGTCAATAAATTCAGCCTCTGCCGGCAAAGCCCAGCCAAAATGTACATGCCTTTGATAACCCTTACAGTAAGGCCCCCTTTTTCAAGGGGAAAAGCTCCAAAACCCCCAAGTTACCTGAAACCACAAATAGCATCAAACCCTCTATATCCTATTTTTTTTCTATCTGTACATACCTATTACAAAATTTAGTTGATGAATTAGGCATAACAAAAGATGATGAGCAATAATAATAAAATAGAACAATTTATGACAATATACTATCACAAAAGTTATGTGACTAGGGTCTCTCCCTTTTTCTCAAAATATCTTATTTTTACTGTACTCACTCTTCTTCTTTGGGGTGGGAGGTTTTTACTTCTCCTTTATTTATATATGTATGTATGTATGTATGTATTTATTTATTTATTTATTTATTTATTGGTGGTACTGGAGGTGGAACCCAGGGGTTTTTCTACCTCCGGGTATACCCCAGACCTATTTTATACTTTATTTGGAAACAGGGTCTCACAAAGTTGCTGAGAGCTTCACTAAGTAGCTGAGGCTGGCTTTGAGCCTGTGCAATTCTCTAGTCTCAGCCTCCCAAGCACTGGGATTACAAGCATGCATTACAACGCCCAGCCTTATCTTATTTTTTTGATACTGGAGATTGAACACAGAGACATTGTACCTCTGAGCTACAACCCCAGCTCTATTTTGTTTTTATTTTGAAACAGGACCTTGCTAGTTGATGAGCGTCTCACTATTTGCTGAGGCTGTCCTCTAATCTGCAATCCTCCTGTCCCAATCTCCCAAGTATGGGGATTACAGGCATGTCCCACCATGCCCAGCTTCCTTATTTTTATTTTGAAATTGGGTCTCGCTGAGTTTCTGAGGGTCTCACTTAGTTGCTGAGACTGGCCTCAAACCTATGGTCCTCTTGTCTCAGCTTCCTAAATCCTGGGATTACAGGCATGTGCCCTGTGCCCGGCTCACTTTTCTTGCGATGACTAAGGAGAGGCACTGTCTTAGTGCTGAGATGAAGTGAGGCGAATGACAAGTTGATGATGTCGTGTCAGGCGACTAGAGCTGGGCTACTTTTACACAAATCAATCTCATAACCCAGAGGGGTGTTGTGATTAAGGGGAAAGGAGCACATACAGCATGGAAATGCTGGACAACGGGACAATTGGCATCCCAAGGGGAAAAGAATAGAGGGGCGTGCAAGTTTCATCACACTATTCAAAATGTCACATAATCAAAAATATATTAATTTCTTCTGAAATTTTCCAGTTAGTATTTTCAGAACATCATTAACATTAGGTAACTGAAACCTTGGATAGGGAAACTATGGATAACAGGGACAACTATAAATAAGACTCTGAAGAAAACACAAAGGGTAGTTTATTGGATAGCCCAGAAACAGATGCTATAGCATGGCAAGATGCCAGGCTCGGACAGCACGCCAGGTCTTCTGAGCCTCCTCTTTTGCTCTGTGCTCCTGCACCAGCTGCCTTACACATATTCCTCCCAATCTGGCTCCCAAATGCCCCAGATGTTCTTCAGCTCAACAATTCTCACCAAAAATGAAGTGCCTCTTCCCCAGTAGATCCCACAACAATTCCAGGGTTCACCTTATTAGCCTGTCAGAGGTTATAGATCCATCCCTGAAGCTACCACTGTGGCCAAGGCCTGGGTCATATGTAATCCCTCAAAAGGGGGGAGAAGGTGATAAGGGGAAAAGGTGATATCAGTTTCATAGGGACTATGTAGGCAAAAAGAAGGGAAAGTGGTTCCCTCAAAAGAAAAGACAGGATTCTGGTACAGGCAGAGGTAAAGGCTGCCAAGCAAGGGAAGAATGAAGGAAGATGGGGCTGGAGAACAGAAAATATTCCCAGGAGGTAGCAGTGACCCCAGAGGTGAGCTCTGGGCTCTCTCTGGGACCTCAGGGTGGTGGTTCATAGGATGGCACACATCTGAAACCATTGGTGGAGTAGGGGACAAAGAGGGCTTGAGACACAACAAGAAGAGTCTCCCTCCAAGCTCCTGAAAACAGTGAGCTTGTTAGCTTTCTATTGCTGTGACAAAATGCCAGAGATAAGTAACTTATAAGGAGAGCAGATTTGTTTTGGCTCCCAATTTCAGAGGTTTCAATTCATAGCTATCCCATTGTTTCAGAGCTTGTGGTGAGGCAGATCATCATGGTAGGGAACATATGGTGGAGCCAAGCTGCTTACCTCCTGGTACCCAGGAAACAAAAAAGGCAAGAGAAAGGAAGAAGCCAGAGTCCCAGTAACCCCTTCAGGGGCATGTCCCCAGTGACCCAACCTTTTTCCACTAAGTCCCGCCTCCTAAAAGGTTCCATCACCCCCCAGTAGTGTTACAGGCTGGTGATGAAGCCTTTAACACACTGGCTTTGAAGGGACATTAAATATCCAAGCATAATAGGGCTGTAGAAAATTAAGCCTAAGGCCACCTTTGCAGAATAAGAGAAAAGATAAGATGCTTGGGGGGCTTCCTCCTCTCATTAAGAGAGGCCTGGGGTGACCAGGGTGCAATTTACATAAATGTGAGAAACAGTCTTGTGCATGCCTCTCAGTGTGGCCTTTATCCGGCTCCTGCCTCTCTGTTCCTAAGTGATGAGAGATGACACTTCCTTAGACAGGGACTGATTCTTAAGGTTAATTGAAAGTGACCTTTCTCATGAATCATCCACAGCACTGAATTATTAATCACCTGCAGACATTTGCAGGCCCATAAACTCTTGGACTTCCCTGGAAATGCTCCTGCCAATGGAAATAGGACTTCCTTTTGGCCACAGAAGAGAGAAACCATGTCTGCTACTGTTCCCAGTTTTTCCAGCTCCAGAAATCCAACAAGGGGCAAAACCTAAAAACAGGAAACAGAACCAAGGCTGCTGGCAATTGTGGATAACACTTCTATTGTGTGCAGTTGGCTCCAGGCCAGTCCTATCTCAGAGCTCCTGTGAGACAGTGGACAGAGGGAAGGCTGGCCACAGTACCTCAGGCTCTTGGCCTGGTTTGGGGGCATCTACATAGGAAATTCTGGCTTTGTATGGGCTCATCAGCCAGTCAGTGGGCAGGAGGGAGAGAGGAGCCAGGAACCAGTTCTAGCTCTAGCCCTTACTGGGCTGGCCAAGGTCCCTCTTTGGTTTCCTTACCCGAGGGTGCAATCTGGACCCTCCAGGCTGACACAAGTTTTAATGCAGCCTGCATCACAATGCCCAGCACATCAGGAGTCCCCAAAAAGGGGAATTTTCTGCTGCCTCCTACTCTGCCTGTGAGTAGAGGAAGGCCCCAAACTTAGTAGACTGGCTGTGGAAGATGCCTGCAGACAGAGTTCCCAGCAGGAGTAGGAACCCCAACAGTTGATATTCAAAACAAGAATCAAGCCAGGCATGGTGTCACACACTTGTAATCCCAGCGCTTGGGAGGCTGAGACAGGAGGATCACACAGGCTCCAAGCCAGCCTCAGCTACTTAGTGAGGCTCTCAGCAACTTAGTGAGACCCTGTTTTCAAATAAAGTATAAAATAGGTCTGGGAGTATAGCCCGGAGGTAGAAAGCCCCTGGGTTCCACCCCCAGCACCTCAAAATAAATAAATAAAACAAGAAACCAGAGCTCCTATAGAGCCTGAAAGTGTGGGACATGGACAGGTGAGATGCCTGGTTAATGTCAGAAGAAGCCAGGAGCAGCTCATCCTGGAAGTGCAAGTGCCTTACCCACCATTCAGTATATTCTTGGCCCTGGAGGTGGGATACTGGGATTTCCACAGGCACAGAGTTCCATAGTCAACATGGCAGCTGCAGGGGCAGTGAGAGCAAGGAATGGGTGAGAAAGGGTTCCACAGAGAAGGAACTAGAGGATCATTTAAAAAGACGAGTAGAAGAGAAAGGGCTGGGGAGAACTGAGTATTTCCAGTGTGTGGAGAGGGAGCAGGTACATTGGCATAGTTTTGGAGGTGGCTGCATCACTCTGGGTGCTGAGAGACAGGAGGCAGCCTGGGAGATATAAGAGATACAGAATGGAATCCACGGTGCCCAGAGAAAGCTGATGCGGCACTGAAGGTGTTGGATGGTGGAGCCCTGGACGGAGGTTTGAGCGGAGATGGAGATGAGCAGAGGAGGAGTGGCAGGACTTGGTGACTGCTCAGATGCTGGTGGTCAGAGAGAGGCCAGGGAGGAATAGGGGGGCATGGGAAGACAAAACATGGACGAAGGTATGAGGATGACAGCTCTGGACCTGATACTTCCAGACTGACCAAGAGGTATTCCCTTTTCTTTTCTTTTTTTTTTTTCTTTTGATAGTACTGGGGTTCCTGGAAACCCTTCTACCTCCGGGCTACACTCCCAGACACCTAATTTTTATATTTTTATTTGGAAACAGGGTCTCTTACACCAGCAAGTCTGGCTTCAAACCTGCGCGATCCTTCTATCTCCGTCTCCCAAGAGGTATTCCCTTTTCAAAGAGCATTCATGACCCAGAACAGACCCAGAACAGCTCAGCCCCCTCCACCCTAGGGAGGCAGCCAGTGTGTTTGAGGTACCATGCCCTTTCGGAGGCAGTCAGGCCTAGATGCAAGACAGTTGTGGAGAGGGATTAAGGTGGCTGAAGGGTTACCATGAAGGGGTCACATGGGCTGCCTGAGCCCAGCCATGAGGTGCACAGAGCTCCTGGCATCAGGAAGCTCCCACTCCTCCACACCAGAAAGCTGTATGGACACTATGGTCAGTACAGTAGGGGGTCCCAAAGACATATAACCCCAGAACCTCTGAGTAGATTACCTAACACGGCAAAAGGAATATTGTAAGTGTGACTCAGTTAATAATCCTGAGGTGGGGAGATTATTCGCCAGGGTCTGACAGAGGGCTCTATGCCTAAACCCTCTCTCTTCAGTTTTTGGGCTGGCTAAGACAGTCTTCCTGGATCCTGGGGTGGAGTCTTCGCACCAGTCCAGACCTGACTGTTCCAGACTGAGCAATTCAAAGCCCAAGTTGATCTATCACTGTGTCAATGGACACAATAACCAGGACCTGGGAACCTGATTCTCGAGTCTGACCTGGTTGAACTCTGGCTCTCCACCCACCCAGACAATTTACTCCCAGTCACTTTTCTCCACTAGGTTAATAATAGCATCCTTCAAGGACTAATGTATAGAAGGGGATCTCTCAAGGATGACTGGCCCAACAGTAACTTACAGTGTCAGCAAGGATCCCTTAAATCAGTGGCACGCACGCCATTATTACCATGACTATCTGACTCTTCTGCACTCACAGCCCCTAATATCACGGTGACTATTATCAGAACGCCAGGCCCTAGACCATGGAGCCTGGTGAAAGCAGTTTTGATGTAGAGGATCCCTGGGGCCCAGGGACCTCTGTGCTCTCTCACAAGGGGAGGCATAGGGGGACAAGAAGCAGCCTCCTCCCTCCTGCACAGCTTCCCCTGGGGAAGCTCTAGAGGGGAGCATTTGAGCATTCTAGGTGCCTGTAACCTTGAAGGTAAGGGACAGAGACAAACCCCAGGCCAGCTTCCTCAAGGTACCTGTGTGGATGGAAGAGGAGATGGGTGGGCAAGACAGGAGATCATAGTGCTCCAGGCGCCACCCTGCTGCAGGTTTGGATCGCCAGAGGAGGCATGAATGGTGATCTGGGGTCTCCTTCTTCTCATGGGAGCTCTCTGTGTGGAGGCAAGGGTCTTTTGGGTCTGAGTGGAGAGACAGGCTGGTGAGAAAATGCTTCTTCAGCCCTGGCCCTAGCGTGCAAAGAGGGGCTGTTCACGACCAGTCCAGCTGTTGCCTCTGCCCACAGGCTCAGCTTAGGGTGCAGCGTGGACCTGGATTTTTTAAAGCAGCGCAGGGATGGAGTGGAGGGCGAGGCTCTCTCCCAACTGTCCATAAACCTGAGCATGGGAAGCCTAATGCCCAACATGCCCAAGGGAATCTCCTTTGCCCAGTTAGTCAGGATGGCCGGCAAGTAAGAGCAAGCGCTCAGTTACCTCAGCAGACTCCTTCCAGGTTCCCCGCAGACATGGGGAGTGGGTGCCAAAGGAAAGGTCGTAAGTCTCCTGTTTTTCACACCTCCCCGCTCTTCACTGAATCCTAAAAATGGGCTCGCCTTGGTAGAGGGCCAGGGCAGGGATCTGGTGTTTGAGGTCGCCCAAGTGACAGTGAGTCCTCAGGGCTCTGGGCGCACATCAGGGCGTCGTTCTCTTCCTGGACTTTAAGTGTGTGGCATCCACATTTGAGTTCCCTCTCAAATCTCAGCAAGAAAAATGGAGGCTCTGGTCAGGGGAGGTTTAATTTCTACCCAAAAGCACAAGAAAATGCTTCCTTTTAGCCACATTCCCAAGGCAAGGAGCACTAGGCCCCCAAGGGAAAATGTCTTTTCCTCTGAGAAGGGCAGAGACCGGCCTGCAGCTAGGAGGGACACAACCCCAGCTGGGATCAGAGGGGTGGGGCTTTCCCCAGAGGGCACCAAAGTCCACCTGATGATCTCTGCCGCCAGAGCAGCTGGCCCTGGTGACTGGGGGCATGCCTGGGGGTTTGCTCCTGCTTCTGCTGATCAGGGTGACCTGCTGTCTGTGGAGAAGGCTCTGCGCCCCCTCCACCTATGAGAAGTTGCCAGAGATACCAGCCACAGCCACCGCTACCATCTCCAGCAGCCCAGAGGACAGGCTCTGCCAGCTGCCTCCCAGGACCCAGTTTAGCAGGTGAGGCAGGCTGTGAGGCCTTAGGATCCCCTCTTCCCCCTGGACTTGCCATCGGGACAGGGAAAAAAAGAAAAGTTCTTTTGTGGGGCGCATCCTCAAGACTGACAGCATGCTGGAAGCAATGACAAAGAGTTCCAAAAATCTCAGGACAAGCTGTGAGTCAGGCTTTGTGAAACCCATTTTACCGCTGAGTAAACTGAGGCTCAGAGAAGATAAGGGTCAGGTCTGGACAGCACACCTAGTAAGATTCAGAAGAGACATTTGAGCCGAGACAGGTAGACTTTAGAGACCATATTCTTTCTCCAAATTCCATTTCTCAACTCAGGAACTCAGGATCTGTAGGTCCTTGGCTAATGTGACAGAAAAAAAGTTCAGCACATGCCAGTCAGAGACACAGAGGTTCATTTAGGAAAGTAGGAAATACACATTCAAGGGAGAATGCAGGCCATCTCAAGAGGGAGAGAGACCTTTTGGAGAGCGCAGGCTCTTTTCTTACAGGGGACTTTGGCAAGGGGTGGACTAGAGGAGGGAGGTGAGGATGACCTCAGCCCTGTGGTCCTGAGGCAGTTCCTGGTGGTCAGGTCATCCTTAGGGCCTTCAGGCTGATCTAGGTCTCCATCATCTGATTAACAGATAAGCTAGAGAGTTTCCTAAATTATATTTCTCAAGATAGTGTATCTGTCTTGTTAACCATGCACAAGGCAATTATAATTTCTTTCAGTTAAATTTGTAGATCTAGGAATTTGGAAGAGACAAGCCTGAAAAAGAACTGGTTTGGGGAGTAAAGGTTGAGGCACTTTAGCACCAGGTTTTTTTGTGGTTTTTTTTGGTTTTTTTGCGGGTCTGAGATGGAGCCCAGGGACATTCGACCTCTGAGTTATACCCCTGCCCTATTTTTTATTCTTTATTTTGAAACAAGGCCTCAATAAGTTGCAGAGGGCCTCACTAAGTAGCCAAGGCTGTACACGAACCCCGAACATCTGGTCTTAGCCTCCCGAATGCTGGGCTTACAAGCATGCGCCACCACACTCGGCTAGCACCAGGTTCTTATATTAAAGTTCTATTTTTTTTTCTGTTCCTGTCTCCTTTATACCTATTTATTTCTTATATCATAGGCATACAAACACCCTGGCTCAGGCTTGCGTGTGTGTGTGTGTGTGTGTGTGTGTGTGTGTGTGTGTGTGTGTGTGTCCTGGTGGTGTGAGCACAGAAAATGATGCTCTACCCCCAACACCCACACTCTCTCCATTCCCTAGCACTCACTGCCTCTTATTTGGGCACCCCGAGGCCATACTATTCACTTGCCACCTACATGCTGTTTTCATACCTCTGGACAGGCCACCAGGCGTGCCATTCATGGTGCTCCCTTCCTTCCAAGGCCAAGACCAGGTGCCCCTGCACAGTGGAGAGCTGGCTGAGGCCCCACAAGACTCCTGCCTGCCTCATACCTCTAGCAGCAAACTCCGTGAGTATTCCCAGGGCCAGAGTCCATTTGAGTCAAGGGTTCTGAGGGCTTTCCTGAGCCTGGCCCTGTGACCATATTTTTTGAAAACTTTCATTGACCAAATGCCTTTGTACCCTGTGCCCATGAGATATGGTCTTGTGTGCTGTTTTGTTTGGAGCTAGACCTTACCACCTCAGGGGGATGAGAGGATCATTCCATTTTACACATTAAACTGAGGCTTGGGGAAGTAGTGCCTTGCCCAAGCTCACAGAGACAGTAAGCCACAGGTCTGGGATTGGAACCCAGGTGTGCGCAGGTGCAGAACTTATTCTGGGTCCTGCACCAGGAGATGGGTTGGCTAACCAAGAGGAAAGAAGGGGAAGAGGTAGAGACATGGCACCCTCCTCCTTGCTCTGAAAACCTCTCAAGGGCCTTCCCAGGAACTATTCAGTAATCAGCTTGGCCCTTCTAATATGGATAGGAAGAGAAAAGAAAAGCAACATGTGCTCACTGAGTGTTCACTAGGCACCAGGGAAAGGAACCAGGCCAGATGTGGGGCACTGTGTTCCAGAAAGCAGCCCCTGACCTCCAGGCCTGGTTGATCAGAGGGAGCACGTGTGGGGGCAGGCATTGAATAACCAATGTGTACTCTCTAGGCCCTGGACCTGGCTGTGCAATACCGGCAGGCTTAGGAGCTCCCTGGAGCCACTGCCCCAGGAGGGCACATGCATAGTCTAAAGAAGACAGCAGGACAGAGGTGGTCAGACTAGTGGAGGCTCAGCCAAGAGGAGGACTAGTGTGGGGGCAAGGCCAGAGCTTGCCACTGTCCCCATGTCCCTGACTCCCTCTGTCCAGCCAGACTTCTCAGCCTCTCTGTTGTAGGAGATGCATGCATGCTGGGGACCATCAACCCAGAGCTGTACAAGATTCCAGAGGACACAAGTGAGACCGATTTCCCTGATGGCTGCTGAGGCTGGCTGTGGCTCTCTGTGGAATACCAGCAAGAGGCTGAGCAGCTGCTGGTGGGCCTGATCAAGGTCCAGCTGCTGGGAGTGCCCCCAGAGACCTGCCGCCCCCTGGTGAAGCTCCACCTGCTGCCCGATGAGCGACACTTCCTCCAGTCCAAGATCAAATGCAAAACCTCCAACCCACAGTTTGACGAACACTTTATCTTTCAGGTATACCTGGGGTAGGCATGAGCCATACCTGACAGCCGCCTGGGAAGGAGCAATTATGGAGGAGAGCAAAGCTAACCCTCTGAGACCATTGGTGCTCTCTAAGTTGGGTCTTCCGAAGCCAGGCCCTAATGAAAGGTGACCAGAAATCTGCCCTGGCTTCCAGAAGGAAAGAAAGAGAAGACACATTTTGGAGCACCTAGTGAATTCTAATTCCATGGGGCTCAGGGAAGGCATCCTAGAGCTACCTTGAACCCTGGAGCAGTCTAGGGTTTCTGGCGAGGTTATCCAAGGAAGATGTGATATTTTCCTTAGAAATTCCCTAGACCTGTTAGAATAGAGGCAGGGACTGCCCTGTGCTGTCAGAGGCTCTGTGCCCAGAGCCCAAGAGCCATGCACTTTAGGCGGGCTGGCACAGAATTTGGAGGCAGAGAGGCCATAGAGTACCTGGTTCTCAGGGGCCTGGTGGCCTCAGCAATGTGATTAGAGCCCCAAGGGGAGGTTGTCACCTGGATGGAAGGTCTTCCCCAAACCTGTATCACATCACAATCCACATCGTGTCAAGGCTTGTCCATAGCCCATCCTCCCCAGTATCCAAAACCTCACCCCCTCCCTGGCCTTAAAGATGAGCTGCCGCTGCTCCCTGTGACCACTGTGGTTAAATATTCAGTCCCCGGGGCCATCATGTTGGACAGGGAATGGTGAACACATGGGGCCATAGCACAGTACAGAGGACCGATAACTTTTCTTATACATCTAGCAGTTCCGGATGATGATTGTGCTGTGGCGGGTTTAAAATTAATTGAGATGGCAATTCCCACAGTTACTGTTATCAACTCCCCAGAAGTTTAGGCCAATCAGCAGAGATTGTCTTGTCACTAGGCATCTGCAGTGTGTATGTACACTCTTGTAGACAGAATATGTTGTTGTTGTATAACTAGAACAGAACTTTGAACCAATCTCTCTTTTCTTATGCGGTGAAGCAACTTCGGCAAGAGAAGGTAGTGATTGTTTCCCTGGGTTTGTGCCTCTTTAACTTCCCTTCTGGTATCTGTCGATCCACAAATACAAGCTTTGCCTGGGCTGATCTGTATGGACAGACTCTTGATTTTGCTTTATCTCTGTCATCCCACATGCACACTGTTGACACAACCCGCACCCCAACAGTTTTCACCCTTCCAAGTACAAACCAGGCCTGACCCTGCTTAGCTTCCAAGATCAGAAGAGATCAGGCACATTCAGGGTGGTATGGCCGTAGACAACCCTAATAGTTTTAGGGGTTTTTTTGTTTTGTTTTGTTTTCTTTGTTGGTACTGGGGGTGGAACCCAGGGGCTTTTCTACCTTCAGCTATACTCTCAGACCTGTTTTATATTTTATTTGGAAACAGGGTCTCACTAAGTTGCTGAGAGCCTCACTAAGTAGCTGAGGCTGGTTTGGAGCCTGTGTGATCCTCCTGTCTCAGCCTCCCAATCGCGGGGATTACAAGTGTGCACCACCACGCCCAGCTGACTCTTACTTTTTGATACAGGGTAGAAATTCACTATTAGAAGTTTTAATTTACCATCAGACGTAACTCACTTTCAGGAGTCTTACCTAGTTTTACCGTTTAAAAATCTTCTAAACACTTTTTAAAATATTTACTAAACATTTGTTCACTGCCATGTATAAAAGGAATAAAATTTGTGTTTTATGCTGATATGAAAACAGTAACCAAATATTTTAAATTCTTTTTTTTTTTTTTTTTTTTTCGGTTTTAGGGATGGAACCTGTACCAGTATTGGGAATGGCCTAGGAAGATTTGAGAAAGCTCTGATTATTAACAAATATATTTCAAAAACTGGGTGAGGGGCAGATCTGTGGAAGGACTTGATTTCTGCCAAGAAGCAGGCAACTATCCTAATGTAAATTAACCTAGCTAAAGGTAATTAACAAGTGGAAAGAGGAGGGGAGCTAGAATGAGAATGACTTTCTCATTCTAAAGACAGGTTTACATAATAATTCCCATCTAGTTGAATGGGAGGAGAGCATCAACCTTCCGGAAAGGAGAAACCTGGACGTAGACCAAAGTTTGGTGGGTAAATCAAGGGGCAGGATTTTACCTATGTCAGAGTTATGTAGGAAAAGGCAAGATGGAGGGATGTCGTGTCTATAAAAAGGCTGTTCCAGGTTTTGTATTTCGGTGATTTCATTCAAAACACACCTCCCCATGCCACTCCTGAATGGCATGGGGCTGTAACTGTCTTCTGACTTTCAATCTTTTTTTAAAAACTCCTTTAAATATTCAGCAAGTGTCCAGGCTACTGCATATCTATCCTTAGCTCAGGACAAGGCCCCGTGGCTTTTGTTTGAGGGGAATTGTTTCTGGGAATCTAACAAAGGTCCCAGGGGACTGTTCCCCTAAACGGTAACAGTCACCCCCAAATGGTAACATTCATCTTTCACTGTAACATCTTAAACTGTAACAGAACCCAGGGGCATTTGACCTCCAAGCTACAACCCCTGCCCTATTTTTTATTTTTTTTGAGACAGAAGAAGACTTGGACTGCTGTTCTCCATCTCCACCTATCAAACTGGACCCGCAGATCTTTATGAGCATGGTGACTAATATCCATGTCTACCTCCAAGTGACATGGAAGACAAAATCCCTTCAGACACAATTATTGACGAGTAATGAGAGGGCATCGCTCTCTGAATATCAATGAATGAATGGGTTTCACCCCCAGTATCACAAAAAAAAAGAAAAGAAAAAGGAAAAAAGAGGCAAGTAAGGTAAAAAGGAGACAAATTGGAAAGAAAGGAGAAAAAATATAGTTTTAAATTTTAGAAACTTCATTATCCCCTGCAAGGTCTGTTCTTTCTTAGATAAAAGCCCTTAATAGGCCACACTTGTAATCCCAAAGTCCTATCTCTCCACTTGAAATTCCTGTGATATGTGCTAAACTAATCTGGAGCCCAGCCACCCAGCACCTGAGGGGAATAGCAGTACCACCTTGCATACCAGATAAGTTAACTGCAAGTTTCTGCTTCTGTAAACCCGCTTGCTTAATAGATGGCTCGCCCCCTTGTGGTTTTCTCCCTATTAAGCCCCTACCCCAGGCCAGTCAGCGCGCCCCTGTAGTCAGATTTCTAGACTGAGGGCTCCGCAGCTGGCCAGCTAATAAAGGCTTCAACTAGCACATTCCCTTGGACTCTCGAGTCTCTGGTTTCTTGCTAAACCTGCATACAACAATAAGAACAATTCACCAAGAAGGTCTAGACTAACACATGGGTTCTCTATAAGGTTTTGTGTGTTTGCTTGTCTTTTATGGCACTGGGGATTGAATCCAGGGGCAATCTACCTCTGAGCTACAACCCCAGCTCTATTTTTAGTTAATTAATTTATTTATTCATTCATTCATTTAGCACTAGGGATTGAACTCAGGGGAATTCCTAACTCAGAGCTATACCCCCAGCTTTTTTTATTGTTTATTTTGAAACAGAGCCTTGCTAAATTGCTGGGGCTGGCCTTGAACCTGCAATCCTCCTGTCTCAGCCTCCCATGCACTAGGATCACAAGCATATATCACCACACCCAGTTTTCCATAGGTTTTGAGTAGGGGAGCAGGCTTAGTTTGCCTACCATGTGTGTGGCTAAAACTAGGAGGCTCCACTACAAAAGCAGAGTGCTCCTGCTTCCAGAGTGATAGCTGACCAGAAAAGCATCTGCATTTGACCTGAAAAAATGTTGTTTTTTGTTTTTTTGTGATACTGGGAGTGGAACCTAGGGACTTTCTACCTCTGGGCTACACTCCCAGACCTATTTTATATTTTATTTGTAAACAGGGTCTCACTAAGTTGCTGAGAGCCTCACTGAGTAGCTGAGGCTGGCTTCGAACCTGTGCGATCCTCCTGTCTCAGCCTCCCAAGCATGGGGTTTATAAGCATGTGCCACAACGCCCAGCTGAACAACTTTTGTTTGTTTGTTTGCTTTTTTGGGTTGTTTGGTTGGTTGGTTGGTTTTTTGCGGGTCTGGGGATGAAACCCAGGGGCATTTGACCTCCAAGCTACACCCCCTGCCCTATTTTCTATTCCTTATTTTGAAACCGGGTCTTACTGAGTTGCAGAGGGCCTCACTAAGTAGCTGAGTCTGTCCATGAAACGCGATCCTCGGGTCTCAGCCTCCCAAGCGCAGGGATTACAAGCGTGCGCCACCACGCCTGGCTGAACAAATGTTTTAACAAGTTTAAGTGTGGATCAGTGAGGACAACCCGGTAGGAAAGGTTAATTGTCACCAAACTCAGGACCAGTTTAATAGCAGCACTGCAGTAACTATGAACTTCCATTTAATGTTAACTAGTATTTTAATGAAAACACATTTCAAAACTACTGCCAACAATCTTGTGAATAGATGTTTATTCCTGCATGAAGAAGGATGTCTATGATGGCAGTTCCTTCATTTTTCACAGTGAGCATTAGGGATGTTCTAAAATAATAGAGATCATATCACCCTAAGTACTTGAATAAAGTTAAACAACTAATTTGATATTATTTACCAATTTAATATCTTCCTTGTTGGTGTAGAATTGACCCTTTACACACATTAACAGATGTAATCATCTTGGAAGTTCAAGTATTCGTCCTTGTAAATTATCTACAAGTTAAAAAGAAAAAACAAGCGGGAACCTCTTGTTCCATGAGAATAATAAATACTAGAAATTACTAACTTAAAGTCCTTTGATAGACAATAACTATGTCAAGGCCATTTATCTAAAATTAGATAAATATTTCAATGAAGAATTCTCCATCTCCTCCCAGGTCTGATGTAAGATACTGTAATTCTCAGTGAGGTAAAGGTCATATAATACAGGTTCTTTGAAGATTTAAAGCAATATTAATAATAGTAGTAATAATAATGGCCATAGTATTTTCAGTAAATGGTGCTGAAATAAAGGCTACATGAATAATCTTACACCTAGTCTTCAAGGATGTATCCTTTCCATGCCAGGACATATATTTCATAATAAGTAATGATTCCAAGGTGACACACCCTGCAGCTGAGAGAGCTAAGAATTCAACACAATCATGTGTGAATCTAAAGACTATCTCTGTATCACCCACCTCTGACTTACCTTCACTAAGGAAATGTCCATTAGAGCTCTTTTTATTCCCTCTGCCCATGTCAATAAAAAAAAAAGCATGGTGGTGCACTCTTATAATCCCAGTATTTGGGAGGCTGAGACAGGAAGATCTCAGGTTTACGGCCAGCTTCAGCTACATAGTGAGGCCCTCTGCAACTAAGTGAGACCCTGTTTCAAAATAAAGACTAAATATTGGGCTGGGGATATAGTTCAAATGTAGAATTCCCCTAGGTTCCATCCCCAGTACCAAAAAAATAAAAATAAATAAGCTAAGCTCAGGAGCACCTTCCGCTAAGTCAGTGCTTGGGAGTATGATACAGGAGGACTGCAAGTTTGAGACCAGCCTCAGCAGCCTACGGAGACCCTGTTTCTTTTTTTTGCGGGTCTGGGGATGGAACCCAGGGGCATTCGACCTCTGAGCTACAGCCCCTGCCCTATTTTTTATTCTTTATTTTGAAACCAGGTCTCACTGAGTTGCAGAGGGCCTCACTAAGTAGCTGAGGCTGTCCACGAACCGCGATCCTCCAGTCTCAGCCTCCCGAATGCTGGGATTACAAGCGTGCTCCACCACACTCGGCTGGGAGACCCTGTTTCAAAAAAATAAAAAGGTCTAGGGTGCAGCTCAGTGACATAATAACTGGGTTCAATCCCCAGTACCACAATGAATTCATGAATTAACTGATTAATTAATTTGCATCAAAATAGGTTAGAAAAGGAAAAGAAATGAGAAGCTCTTGGCAATAGCAATTATTACTCACTTAGGGGTAACCTAAAATCAATATTCTTCAACAAAAGCCATTTAAAGCAAAGAATCATCTAAAAGGCAAAGTTATCTTCATTCAACATGCATTTAGCTTAATAGAGAATTTTTAAAAGAAAAGAATATTATAAACAGGTTGAAAATACTATAGAAAGGTTAAGAAGTTTTGAATATTGAAACAAAAAGTCAACTACAAGTCCATACTTTACTGGGGGGGGGAGGTGCTGAGACAGGAAGATTTCAGGTTCGAGGACAGCCTCAGCCCCTGAGTGAGACTCTGCTTTAAAAAAAAAAAAAAAAAAAGAGCCGGGCGTGGTGGCGCACGCTTGTAATCCCCACGCTTGGGAGGCTGAGACAGGAGGATCACATAGGTTCGAAGCCAGCCTCAGCTACTTAGTGAGGCTCTCAGCAACTTAGTGAGACCCTGTTTCCAAATAAAATATAAAATGGGTCTGGGAGTATAGCCCAGTACCACCAAAAAAAAAAAAAAGAAAGAAAAATGGGATAGGTATTGAATTGGATAAGGGCTAATTGGGTGATGTGTGCATGTATGTCTCCACCATGTATCCCATTTAGATGTATGACTACAATGCGCCAATAAAAAATAAAAAAAAAAAAACAGCTGGTGGTTTAGCTCAAGAGGTAAGATGCCCCTGCAATCCCTAGTACCACCAAAATAAATAAACAAATCAAATATGAAAATCCTTTAGTTAATATAAGACCATATGATTGACAAAACCAGATTACAAATAACACACATCAGCCAATTTTATAAGGGAAAATAAATACTCTGCTCTGAATTATTTTTCTACCTAACTAGTGGTTTGTGTTAAGGTTTTTCACTCTTTTTGATAATCATAAGTTAATGTTTGTTCACTAATTAATTTCATATTTATGACATACATGATTGTTACTACACCATTCAATTCAAAAAGATTACACTACTCTTACCTTCCCAGCAATATACTGCAGTATATTTGCTTTATTCTGCATTAAGAATTCTGCCGAGACTTCCGGGAAGATGGCGACGGAGAAAAGTGGGGCTTAAGAGCCCCGCTAACAACCAATCCCCATTACCACAAAATCAGCGCCTTTCATAGCCAGAAAACACCATCACCAGAGAAACAAAAAAATCACCAGGCTCCAGAGAGAAAGCAGACTGAGAACAGAGCTCAGAGCCAGAGAGGAGATACACCAGCCTCACGCCCGAGGACGCGGCAGCAGTGCCATACTGCCGGCGGCAGCGGCAAATTCACCGGACGGCTACAGCAAGCCAAGGTGAGCCGCTGCAGAACAGCCAGGCAGGATTTCTCGCCGCAGGTAAAATCTAAAGCTCCCAGTGGCTGAGCTCAGCACACGCCACAGGGATTCAGAGTGGAACTCAAAACCAAGAAGAAATAAGCCAGCCTCACGGCCGAGGGCGTGACAGCGGCGCCATATTGCCACCGGCGGCAGCAGCACCGAATTCACCGAGTCCAGTACAGCTACATCTGCAAACTCAAGAACAGTGAGTCAAATTGCGGGCCCCAGAGGAGAAATCCCAGTACTGTACTCCCTGGGACTTGAACCAGTGGGGGAGGGGCGGTGGCAGAGATATCACACCATAGGAGAACGTGCAACATGACACCCACCATGGTCTAAAGCAGCCTCTATCGACTCCCCGGGTCGGAGACTCTGTGATACAACCCAGTAAAGGAGTAGTGGGGTCAGAGATACTACTGACTCGAGATCCAGAACACCTTAAGTGAAGTCATAGTGAGCCAAGGGAAGAACCCAGAGAAAGCACAAACTTCCAAAATCATGGGAAAGAGGAATAACACTGGAACAATGAATGCCCACAACCCCACAACATCAGAACCCGATAAAACAGAAAATCAGAGATTTCTAGAAGATCAAATCAGGAAAATAACTGTAGAAATAATAGAGGTGCTTCGAAAAGAACTCAGAGAGAGCCAAAAAGAGATAAAGGATGCAAGTAATGAAGTAAAGGCCTCAATTCAAAGCACAAACAACCGATTAGACCACATGGAGAACAGAATCTCGCTCTTAGAAGATGATCGTTCCAAAAATGAACGCATAGTTTCTAATCTAGAAAAAAATATCCGACAGCAGGAATCTGACATTGAAGAAATATGGGCCCATTTTAAGAGAGCTAACCTAAGAATAATTGGAATCGAGGAGGGAAAAGAAAGTGAAACCAAAGGGATCAACAATCTCTTCAAGGAAGTAATAGCAGAAAATTTTCCAAACATAGAGCAAGAGGTTGATACACAGATCCAGGAAACTTATAGAACTCCCTTTAGACAGGATCAGAGAAGAGGATCCCCACGCCACATAATTGTCAAAATGACCAATGTGGAAGCCAAGCAGAGAATCTTAAAGGCAACAAAAACAAAGGGCCAAGTGACATTCAGAGGCAAGCCAATTAGAATCACTCCAGACTTCCCAAACCAAGTCATGAGAGCCAGAAGGGCTTGGAGTAACCTATTCCAAACTCTGAAAGAAAACAACTTCCAGCCAAAAATTTCCTACCCAGCAAAACTTTCTATCAAATTAGATGGAGAAATAAGAAGCTTTCATGACAAACAGAAACTGAAGGAATTTTTGTCTTTAAAACCAGCACTAGAGAAAATACTCAAAGAGATTAACTACAAAGAAGAAATAGGTAACACACACCAGAACCAGAGAAACAAGAGTTTCCATCCAACAGTCAACTAAGATTGGTTATCTGTGGAGATCCATTACTTAATGTTAGTCTTTTACCTATCTCTAAATGGTATTGTTTGCCTTTATTGTTGTTAATTTTTAGGATTTCTAGTTGAAATATTAATATACCTTCAGATATAGCATTTGGAAATATTTTATCCCATTCTATTAGTAACTGTTAACTCTGTTTACATTGTCTTTGGATATACAATATGTTTTTTATTTTTTAGGGAGTTTGTATACTCTTCTGTTGCCTGTGCCATTGAAATCATATCCAAGAAATCACTGCCAATTTCAGTGCTTTGAGGTTTTATGACCCAGATTTTCTCCTAAAAGTTTATAGTCTTAAGATATATTTAGGTCTTTTATCTATTTTGAGTTAATATTTGTATATGGGATTAGGTAAGGGTCCAACTTTATTCTTTTCCATGTAATTATTATGTTTCAACAATATTTAGTTAAAATATTATTATTTCTACCACCAAATGTTCGTGGAAACCTTGTCAAAAATAACTTGACAATATAGGGAAGAATTTAGCTCTAGGCTTTTATTTAACTCCAATGGTCTATATATCTGCCTTTAGAATAGTACTACACTACGCCGGGCGTGGTGGCGCACGCTTGTAATCCCCGCGCTTGGGAGGCGGAGACAGGAGGATGGCGCAGGTTCGAAGCCAGCCACGCTGGCGTAAGAGACCCTGTTTCAAAAATATAAAATAGGTCTGGGAGTGTAGCCCGGAGGTAGAAGGGCTTCCAGGAACCCCAGTACCACCAAAAAAAAAAAAAAAAGAATAGTACTACACTGTTTCAATTATTGTAGCTTTATATGGTTTGAAATCAGAAAATATATATCTTCTAGCTTTGTTCTTTTTCAAGATCGTTTTGGGTATCTGGAGTCCATACTCCATATTAGGATAGAGTTTTTTTCTGAAAAATAAATATATAAATATATGATAGTCTCACCTAAAAAAAATAGAAAAAAATATTCTCTGGTAAGAAAGAAAGTAAAAAGAAATATTGAAATGTTATCTTTAAGTCATCAAAAGCTTGGTATCAGACAAATGAAACTGTTATGTGAGATTATCATTTTTAATTTTGGATAAATTGCTATAATACTAGATGTCAACCACTAAGCCAAGCATGGGAGGGAGGGATGGGGAGAGAATGGGGTGGGGATCGGGTGGGGGCTGACTGGGCGATGTGTGCATGTATGTCTACAGAAGTTTGTATCCCACTATGATGTATGAATACAGTGCACCAATAAATAAAAAATAAAAAATAAAAAAAAAGAATTCTGCCATCTGCTGTTTGTTTTCCCTTAGTGCAAATAACAGGAGCGTGAGCCCCAACTGTAAAAGGATGAGAGCAATTGATAATTCACAAGAGCACGTATTTCTCAGCCAAACTGCATCTTATAAAAGACCCCGTGAATAGCAACAGAGCAGGAAATCAACAGGCTCCTTCTGTGCTCCACTGTGTTTCCCATGTGCTGCTCCGGCCCTTGCAAACCTCCCTCTGTAGGGAGTTGCCACACATTCCAGCCATCTCCAAACTCACTGCACACATGAGCTGGCTCCAGGAATTGTGGCCTCTAACACAGCATTTATCATGGGACTGTGGAGTCACAGAACTGTTCCCCACATAAACCAAGGACTTTTGAGGACAGGGACTGTATCTTTCATCTCAAAAGCCCAAACCCTGAAACTTAGGAAAGGGTTTAAGTGTTTTACTAAAACCATGAGCTAAACTCTCAGCTCTAGAGCAGATTTTCCCAATCTATGTTCTAAAGAGTATTTACAGCTGTGTTGGTTGCAGGTTTAGCGAGAAATGAGAGACTCGAGAGTCCAAGGGAATGTGCCAATTGAAGCCTTTATTAGCTGGTCAGCAGCAGTACCCTCAATCTAGAAATCTGACTGCAGGGGCGCGCCGACTGGCCAGGGTTAGGGGTTTATAAGGGAGGAAAACCATGAAGGGGTAAGCCATCTAGTAAGCAAACAGGTTTACAAAAGCAGACATTTCTAGTTAGCTTATCTGGTATGCAAGGTCCTGCTGTTCTGGCAGGTGCTGGGTGAGGCTCCACCCAAGTTCAGATTTTTGGGAGAAATTCTTTAGCACAAATCACAGGAATTTCAGGTGAGGAGATAGGCCGTTGTGATTACAAGTGTGGCCTATTAAGGGCCTTTTATCTAAGAAAGGAACACAGCTTACAAGGTATAGATAATGAAGTTTCTAAATTTTAAAACTATATTTTTTCTCCTTTCTTTACAGTTTTCATCCTTTTTACTTTTGCCATTACAGCTGGGTGTGACAGCGTGCACTTGTACTCCTGGTATTTGGGAGGCTGAGACAGGAGGATTACAGGTTTGAGGACAGCATCAACGAGTGAGACTCTCATCAACCTAGTGACACCTTGTTTCAAAATAAAAATAAAATAGGGCTAGGGGTGTAGCTCAGAGATAGAATCCTCCTGGGTTCCATCCGTAACGCCACAAAAATTTTAAAAAGAATACTTATGTTCCCACAAGTACCATGCCTCAACAGAGATTCCTTGATTCACTATTAGAGAAATGTTGCAAAACTGTGATGTGCCCAGTTTAAAAAAATCTCTTTAATGTTGCTTAATGGCCACTTGAAAATACATTTAGTGGCAAATATTAACATTTGAGGAATCAGAGTTTCAGGGATACAGTTTTGAGATATTTCCAGTAATGTGGAGTTTCCTCCATGTTGTATCAACTTACTTGACTTCTACTTATGGTATCAGGATCCCAGATAACAATGTCAAGCCCTTCTGTTCCAAATGGGTCTCTAAGGAATTCTGGTTCCATTTTGCTACTTAAATTGATGTTAGGTTAAATATAAATTAGAAATAAAAATACAATGCTTTATAAATAAAAATCTTAATATTGATCTACACAAATTACTTTTGGGAGTAATGATAGCCACTAACAGTCCTGAAGAGAAAGATATAACATATATTACAATATGCATAACCTATCCAACTCTAACCATGATTAGCCTAGTAAGGCTCTTAGACATTATAAAGAAAATATGATTTTCATAGTATACATAAGGAAAAAGTTTTGAAAAATGCCAACTCCTAAATTCTAAAATTCAATTTTTTATCTAAGAGATTAATACAAAATACAGTCCATATCTTTATCAATTAATAGAAACTGCCTTGAACCCCCAAATCTTTATCAATATATACTATGAAACAGTTGTAAACTCAAATACTTATAGAGGCAGAGTAGGTGCCAGGAGCGAATGCCAGGGTCTCAGCAGCACACTGGAAAACACAGTGCCTCCCATGGAGGATGCCCAGGGGCCCTCACAGTACTGAGGGTGCAAAGGAGACTGCATCAGGTTCCTCAAGAGAAGCTGGAGGTCCAGATTTCTTCCAAGTCTCCTGAGTTTAAATGTTGGCTCAATTTAGGAGGCAAACTCAATATATCGCTGGGCCATGCTTAGTCTAGGACCTTTGTATTTTTATCTTCGTTATTTGTGTGTTTCCATTTGTGTGTTTCCAAATGATCAAGTGCAAAGCAAGTATTTGCATGTAATATCTTTCATTTGTTTGTTTGTTTGTCTTTGTGGTACTAGAGATTGAAAAAAGGGGAATTCTATCTCTGAGCTACACCCCAGCCCTTTTTTATTTCTTGGTTTGAAACAAGTCTCACTACTTCCTCTGATATCATGTTTTAATTTTTATTTATTTTTTACTTATTTATTTTTGGTGGTACTGGGGGTGGAACCCAGGGACTTTCTGCCTTCAGGCTAATTTCCCAGACCTATTTTTATTTATATTTTATTTGGAAACAGGGTCTCACTAAGTTGCTGAGAGCCTCACTAAGTAGCTGAGGCTGGCTTCGAACCTGGGCAATCCTTCCATCTCAGTCTCCCAAGTGCGGGGATTACAAGGGTGCACCACCACACCCAGCAATAGCATATTTTTTTTTAAAAAATGAAGCCCCACAGAATGTAATAAAGACAAAGACTTCAAAGGTTTTCCAGCACTTAGTAACTTATATACACTTGTATGCAGTTCTCCCAGACTATTGGTTTAATGAATAATCAGTCGCATAAGACTGATAAAACCAGGTTATTAAAAGGATTTTCATCTATATTCTTACTACATGTTTTTAAACTGTAACAGTTTTCAACTTTTAAAACTGCCAGGCTAACCAGGAGTCATGGTGCACATCTACAATCTCAGTATTTGGGAGGCTGAGACAGGAGGATCAGGATCGCAGGTTCAAGGACAGCCTCAGCAAATGGTGAGACTCTCGGCAACCTAGCAAGACCCTCTTTCAAAATAAAAATAAAAATAGGGTTGGGGTGTAGCTTGGAGGTAGAATGCCCCTGTGCTCAATACCCAGTACAAAAAAAAAAAAAGAAAAAAGAAAAGAAAAAGAAAAACTTTGTATATACATATAAACTGGAGGGGAAAGTTCTTAAATCTTTCTTGGAATTTTCCTTTAATTATCTAATTCTCACCTCAGCCTGCACATTAACTGTCCCTTTCTACTTTTTCCTGGAAATGGCTTCAAAATGTATTTAAAAATAGCTTTGGTATTAATGTGCCCATATTGCAAAATGACTATGGTATTAGTGTATCCAAAAGTAGTTTCAAAATGTAAAAAGCAGTCAGGGCCAGGTAGCAGCCAGGCACTCAGGCAGCTGTTATAATGCAGAGTTCCCTCAGCAAAAGTAATTAGCAAGTACACAAAAGAGTTGGGACCTTGGGCCTTCATATTTTAAGACAGGTTTGCATAATAAGTAACTTCTAGCAGATAGGCTAGAATTCCCCAAGAATGCAAGAGAAAGGTATAGGCCTCTGTCAAGAGGGGGCAGATACCACGAGACTCCTGACTTTGTGGATCATTCTGCTCCTAACAAAGACCTAGGCCAAAGCCTGTATCAAGGCAGGAAGGCTTTTGGCTGAGCAAGAAATCCCCACAATCATAATCCCCATAACCATATTAAAAAGGGCCTGCATGGAGTTAATGGGCAGGCTCACACCTAGGTCAAAAGATTATTGGTTGAGCAAGATGAAAGATAATGTATCTTTATAAAAACTTTATATCTATATCCAAAAACTTCAGGAATTTATTTTCAAGTTACTCCACTACATCATCCTTTTGGGTGTAATGCTTTCTGACCTATTTTTCTGCCTTTGTAATAATAAAATTGCTTAAGCTTACGGCAAAAAGAGTTTTGGTTATTATTTTCTAAAAGAGCTAAGAACAAGAACCCATAGCTACATCTCACATCTCACCCTGGTACAGTTTTGCTGTCCCACCGTAACAAGCATCACACACACAAAAAACTTTTATATATATTCATTGTGGATATCACAGATAAGGAAAAGGAAAAATAGGCCTGGCATGCTAGCCCATGTCTGTAGTAACAGTACGTGAGAGGCTAAGACAGGAGGATTGCAGGTTTCTGGCCAGTATCAGTAATACAGTAAGACTCTCAGCAACCTACTGAGACCCTGTTTTTAAACAAATTATAAAAGCCAGGTGTGGTGGCACACACTTGTAATCCCAGTGTTTAGGAGGCTGAGACAGGAGGATTGCATAGGTTTGAAGCCAGCCTCAGCTACTTAGTGAGGCTCTCAGCAACTTAGTGAGACCCTGTTTCCAAATAAAGTATAAAATGGGTCTGGGAGTATAGCCCAGAGGTGGCAGAGGCAGCACCATTCCTGCTGTATGACAGGGTCACAGCTGGGAAGAGAATTCCGCAGGGCTGGAAGACTCTGGCAAAACTGGAGCCATTATCCCTCTTAATTTTAGTTGTAATAATGATAATATTAATGAAATTTGAACATTGCTTTGATTGATGATTGCTGTTTGTAATAATCTGAAAATTGATGGGAATATAACCAGAAAATGCCCTAAGATTTTTGGTGGGTCCGGGCATGCTGGCGCACACTTGTAATCCCAGCATTCGGGAGGCTGAGACCGGAGGATCACGGTTCGCGGACAGTCTCAGCTACTTAGTGAGGCCCTCTGCAACTCAGTGAGACCCGGTTTCAAAATAAAGAATAAAAAATAGGGCAGGGGTGTAGCTCGGAGGTCAAATGCCCCGGCTTCCATGTCCAGACCTGCAAAAAAAAAAAAAAAAAAAAAAAAAAAAGATTTGTGCTGGGAATAGCACCAAATATGTATATGTATATGTATATATATATATGTATGTATATGATTATGGGAGAACTTTCAAGAAGCTACATAGAAAAGAGCTCTTTGCTCCTCTGCGTACAACACCTAACTCAATGTTTTAGTCATGAAAGGAAAAAGTTAACTTCAGACAAATTATACCTACTGTGCAAGGCCCTCCATATGTTGCTTATAAGTTAGGGGGGTGGACTGTGGTATCCCCCTCAGGGGGCTAGGGCTAATCAGAATACTTTTCCACCTCCAACCATCCTCCACTTTCCTGTACAGGACTGTATGATGAATAGAAAGCACAGAGTTAATATTACTGGAAAATGGCTTGATGTTAGGACTCTGCCATTCCTACAGAGGGTTGGGCAGGCAGGGACCTCCTTGGTGCCTGCTCACTAAAGCACAAAAAAGTTCTCTTGATAAACAACTTAATAGGTATTATAGAAAATTAGATGTAGGTATTGTATGCTAGAAAAATAGAATAAGTTTAGTGGGGGGTTGGTGGTTGGATAAAAATAAGTTAATAGAATACCTAGTGGCCAAAATAGCAGAGAAAATTAGCAGTTAATTTTAGAAATAAATATAGTAAGTCTAAGATAGAGGATAGGATAAGTTCAGCTAAAGTTTATTATGTGTGATGTAGAGTAGTAATAGGTTTTGTTGATCAATTCATTACAAATTAATAAAAAAACAATAAACAGGAAAAACAGGTGGCTTCGAGCTGTGCCTGCTACGTGGGATTCAGGTTAATGAAGAGCTAGATGAAGAACAATGTATATGTAATGTGGTTTTGAAAAACTAAATGAAAAACAAAATACGTATGATGTGGCTTGCTGTAATTTGTCAGATTCATGTATAAATAAAGTATATTCTAGGGCACAGAGATGCCTTCCCCTGCTACTAAGCAAGGCGTCTCTCATTCTTCAATTTCGCCGACCCTACATCTCCACATCTCCTTCAAGACCCTGGACTGGCTGAGGCTGGACCCCGGCATAGAGGTAGAAAAGCCCCTGAGTCCCACCCCCAGTACCACAAAAACAAACAAACAAATAAATATATAAAACAAATATAAAGAGGGCTGGGGGTGTAGCTCAGAGGTAAAATGTCCCTTTGTTCGAACCCCATTACAAAATAACCTCAAAAATATAAAAAGGAGGAGGAGAAAAAGGAAGAGGAGGAGGAAAAAGAAGAAGAAAGAAAGAAAAGTAGAAGCAAATGTGGAACTTTCCCCAAACTAACCATATGGTAGGCCAAAAAGTAAAAATCAAAACATGTCAAAATATGAAATTAAGATAGGCGTGGTGGTGCACACTTGTAATCCCAGTACTTGGGAGACTGAGACAGAAGGACTGCAGATTTGTGGCCAGCCTCAGCAACTTAGGCCCTCTGCAGCTTAGTGAGGCCCTGTTTCAAAATAAAAGCATAAAATAGGGCTGGGGTGTAGCTGGGAGGTAGAATGCCCCTGGGTTCCATCTCCAGTAAAACACACACACACACACACACAAACACACACACACACACACACACACACACACACACACACACAGAAATGAATTCTAAATGGATTTTTATAGTGTAGGTGAAAGTAGGATAGAAACAAATAGAATTGTAATAACTAAAAATAAACATAGTAAACTTTAGAAATAAAATAATAAACTCTAATTAAAAAAAGAAAAAAAAATTACACTTACTAGTCAAATGCCCCCAAATAAGAAATTTTACCACATCGTGTACATATTTTAGCCTAACACAATACCAGTCTATTTGTGTGTATGCATAATAGAACTGACTTTTTCTTACTCAGTATACCAAAGTGCATCTTCCATTGCACAGGTTCAAAGCCAGCCTAAGCTTCTTAGTGAGGCTCTCAGAAACTTAGTGAAACCCTGTTTCTAAATAAAAATATAAAATAGATCTGGGAGTGTAGCCCAGAAGTAGAAGGCCCCTGAGTTCCATTCCCAGTACCACAGGAAAAAAAAAATGTATAAATAGGAGAATATTCTTCTGGTACATTTCTCATTTCCTATTACTTAAAAAGTTTCATCTATATTCCATTGGGGAATTACTTTGGTGACATAAATTTTTTTTTTTTTTTTTTTTTTTTTGCGAGTCTGGGGATGGAACCCAGAGGCATTCAACCTCTGAACTACACGCCTTGCCCTATTTTTTTTTTTTTTTTTGAAACAGGGTCTCACTAAGTTGCAGAGGGCTGTCTGCGAATCCCGATCCTCCAGTCTCAGCCTCCCGAATGCTGGAATTACAACTGTGAGCCACCACGCCCAGCTTGTTCTTTATTTTGAAGCCGGGTCTCACTGAGTTGCAAAGGGCCTCACTAAGTAACTGAGGCTGTCCGTGAAGCGCGATCCTCCTTGTCTGGCCTCCTGAATGCTGGGATTACAAGCCTGTGCCACCACGTTCGGCTCATAGCATATTTTGTTGGAGACCAAGTCTTTGTTCATCACAAACATTTTCTTGCATCCTCACAAAAGTAAAAGGCAGTGTGCGGAACAGGAAAATGTTTAGACTTTGATGTTGTGATTGGGTTTGTATATAATGGATAAACACAGAAAGACTCTTGGGGATAACAAGTCTCCCTATTCAGGACCAAAACTAGTAGTCCCATTGTCAAGTTTGGGAAGCCAAGACAGGATCATAACAGGCTTGCAACCTGCCTCTTACTGAGGCCCTCCCCAACTTAGTGAGACCCGGCTTCAGAATAAAGAATAAAAACAGGGCTGGGGGTGTAGCTTGGAGGTAGAATGGCATGCATGGGTAATCCTGGTACTTGAGAGGCTGACACAGGAGGATAAAAGGTTCAAGGACAGCCTCAGCAATGTAGGGAGACTCTCCGCAACCTAAGAAGACCCTGTTTCAAAACAAAAAAAAAAATTTTAAATGGCTGGAGGTGTGTGTAGCTTAGAGACAGAATGTCCCTGAGTTCAATTCTCAGTACCACCACCAATGAAGTAAGGAAGGGAGGAATCTTAATGAATGTGAATGTTGAAAGTGTCTCAGTAAACCAGGCGTGGTGCCGCACATTTGTAATCCCAGATCTTGCAAGGCTGAGACAGGAGGATCGCACAGGTTCAAAGCCAGCCTCAGCTGCTTATGCTCTCAGCAACTTAGTGAGACCCTGTTTCCAAATAAGTCTGGGAGTATAGCCCGGAGGTAGAAAAGCCGCTGGCTTCCACCTCTAGTACAAGAAAAGAAAAGAAAAGAAAAGAAAAGAAAAGAAAGAGAAAGTGTCTAAGTGAAATGTATTACTGTGTCAGGCATGGTGGTGCACACTTGTAACTCTAGTACTTGGAAAGCTAAGACAGGAGAATAGCAGATTTGCAACCAGCCTCAGCTACTTACTGAGGCCCTCCACAACTTAATGAGACTCTGTTTCAAAATAAAGAACAAAAACAGGACTGGGGACATAGCTTGGAGTTAGAATGCCCCTAAATTCAATCCCCATTACTGAAAAAAAAAATGTTATTGCTCTCTTTAGATTCAATTTCTGGATTTATTTATTTATTTATTTATTTATTTATTTATTTATTTATTGTGGTACTGGGGTTCCTGGAAGCCCTTCTACCTCCAGGCTACACTCCCAGACCTATTTTATTTTTGGAAACAGGGTCTCTTAAGCCAGTGAGGTTGGCTTCAAACCCGCGTGATCCTCCTCTCTCAGCCTCCCAAGCACGGGGATTACAAGTGTGTGCTACCACGCCCGGCATCTGGATTTATTTTAAATCAAAATAAATCATGTTTCACTCAGTTACTTAGTGTGGCCCTCCGCAACTTAGTGAAACCCTGTTTCAAAATAGAGAATAACACTGGGCGTGGTGGCGCATGCTTGTAATCCCCACGCTTGGGACGCTGAGACGGGAGGATAGCACGGGTTCGAAGCCACCTTCAGCTGCTTAGTGAGGCTCTCAGCAACTTAGTGAGACCCTGTTTCCAAATAAAATATAAAAAAGGTCTGGGAGTATAGCCTAGAGGTAGAAAGCCTCTGGGTTCCACCCACCGTGCCACCAAAAAAAAAAAAAAAAATAGAGAATAAAAAATAGGGCAGGAGGTGTGGCTCAGAGGTCGAATGCCCCTAGGTTCCATTCCTGCAAAATAAATAAATAAATAAATATCATGTTTCAAAGTCTGAACTACAGAAGTAACTTAAATGTTTGGAAATATGACAAAACCTAACTGTAGTTTCCCAGCACTCTGGCACTCTTGACTAGGGAATTCATGTGGCTCTGTCATGGAGTTGAGACCCACTAAAGTATGTAAGTCAACACTATGCACAAGAGAGTATTTTTCACCTACCATATCAAGACTACCTTTTTTTTTTTTTGATGGTACTGGAGATGAAACCCTTCTACCTCTGGGCTACACTCCCAGACCTATTTTATATTTTTTATTTGGAAACAGGGTCTCTTAAGCCAGCAAGGCTGCCTTCGAACCTGCACGATCCTCCTGTCTCTGCCTCCCAAGCGTGGGGATTACAAGCGTGCACCACCACGCCAGGTTTAAGACTACCTTTTAAAGCACCATTGTTGAAGAGTTAAAAGAGCTTCCTAAGGGAAACTGTCTTTTGTGCGCATTCTGGGGCTTTTATTTATTTTTTTTGCGGGTCTGGGGATGGAACCCAGGGGCATTCGACCTCTGAGCTACACCTCCTGCCCTATTTTTTTATTCTTTATTTTGAAACCGGGTCTCACTGAGTTGCAGAGGGACTCACTAAGTAGCTGAGGCTGTCCGCAAACCACAATCCTCTGGTCTCAGCCTCCCAAATGCCGGGATTACCTGCACCACCACGCCCGGCTGGGGCTTTTATTTTTTAAGCATGTTTGGTGATGCCCAGTGCCCTCTTTTATGGCAAATAGCTCCATAGTTAGAGATGCAGGTTAAGCCTTTTCTATATGAAGTTTCCTTACGTCTTCCATTGCAGAGGACATGCTCTTTTCTGCCTGGACTCTCCTTCCACTGAGGAAGGGCTCCCTTCCATCTTATGAGGTCCCCCCGCCTCTGGTCACAACCAGAGAATGGGTAACGACAACAGATTCAAGCAGGGTCCTTTTGTAAAATTTTCTGTTGATACTAGAAAAAAAAGAGAATTTCTCTTTCTGAAAAGAAAAAGTTTGGAGATTTCTAAAATAACCTTCTTTCCATGTGGATGAATGAGGAAACTGTGAAGAGAAAAGAAAAAATAGGATGAAGGGGAAGTTGGGAGGGGGGCAGGCAAAGAGAGAAAGGGGGATAGAGAATCTGCTAAAACCCTGAACATGGACTTCCCAGTCTCTAGAACTATAAACATTAGCTACGTATTAGTCACAGTTCCAGGGACTGAGAAGTCCAAGCTCAAGGTGCCAGCATATTTGGTATTTGGTAAGGGATGCTCTCAGCTTCAAAGATGGGAGGTATCTTCCTCCCATCCTTGAGTCCTTGCCTTGGGCCTCTTTTCTAAGGACACTGATCCCATCTACCAGGGCTCTGCTCTCTTGACCTAATCACTCCGCAGATGCCCCACCCCGAACGCCACTACATGGAGGCATGGTACTTGTGGGAACATAAGTATTCTTTTTAAAATTTTTGTGGCGTTACGGATGGAACCCAGGGGCATTCTACCTCTGAGCTACACCCCCAGCCCTATTTTTTATTCTTTGTTTTAAAAAAGGGTTTCACTAAGTTGCAGACAGCCTCACTAAGTAGCTGAGGTTGGCAGCATACCTGTGATCCTCCTGTCTCAGCCTCTCAAGTACTGGGATTTTAAGCATGCGCTACCACGCCTGGCAGGGCACTAGTTTTTAGCTCAGAGGTAAAATGCAATGCCCCTGGGATCAAAATCTCTAGTAACACAAAAATTAATCAACTAACCAACTAATTAATTGTAAACAATAGGGATGTAGCTCAGAGGTAGAATGTCCTTGGGGTCAATACTGAGAATCAAAAGATACATAAATACCTTAAAAAGAGAAAACAATGTCATAGAAACAAAATAATTTTTTAAAGAAAGCATAAACTAGCCAGTACATGGAGGGCTGAGACAGGAAGCTCAAAGTTTTAAGGCCAGCCTCAGCAACTTAATTTAAAACCCTGTTTTAAAAACAATAAAAAGTTGTAATCCCAGCATTTGGGAGACTGAGACTGGAGGATCGTGGTTTGCAGACAGCCTCAGCTACTAAGTGAGGCCCTCCGCAACTCAGTGAGACCCTGTTTCAAAATAAAGAATAAAAAATTGGGCAGGAGGTATAGCTTGGAGGTCGAATGCCTATGGGTTCCATCCTCAGACCCACAATAAATAAATAAAAAAATAAATAAATAAAATAAATAAAATAAATAAAAAGGGCAGGGGGTATAGCTCAGAGGTAGAACATCCCTGGGTTCAATATTAAATACCAAATTAAACATATATACCAAAGTACCAAGTTAAATTATACCAAAGTACCAAATTAAAAAAAAAATATATATATATATGCTTACAATAAAATGAGCTTCTCTGAGCCAGGCATGATGACACATGCCTCTGATCCCAGTACTTGGGAGGCTGAGACAGAAGAATGACAGGTTTGAGGCTAGTCTCAGCAACTTAGCAAGACCCTGCTTTAAAATAAAAAATAAGTGAGTGAGTGAGGGTGGAAGGTGTTGCTCAAGAGATAAAATGTCCCTATTTTCAATTCCCAGAATAACAACAACAACAACAACAACAACAACAACAACAACAACAAGATAAGCTTATTTATTTCAGCATGAATTCAGTTATTTTTCAGGCAATATGATTAATCTATTAACATTCAACGTCCTCACACTTCTGGGTTAAGTGCGTCTTCATAATTTTTCACTAAAGCTGGCATGGTGGTGCACATTTATAATCTCAGTACCTGGGAGGCTGAAACAGGATGATCACAGGTTTGAGGCCAGCCTCAGCTACTTAATGAGGTCCTCAGTAACTTAGGGAGACCCTGTTTCAAAATAAAGAATAAAAAATAGGCCTAACGGTGTAGCTCAGAGGTAGAATGTATGCCCCTGGGTTCAATACCCATAATAATAATAATAATAATAATAATAATAATAGCAATAATAATAATTCTTCATTAGTGACTATCATTTGATAAGAGCAAAGAGCTTCTTCTACAATCCTAAGAACTGATTGTTGTTAATAAATAAATTCAGGAGGGCACTTGACCCCTAGACATAAACTAGTAACAGGACTCTGTTCCTCCACTTATAAGCTAAAACATGGTCTTGTTTACTTCTTCATTTTCAATGCTTTTTTAAGATCCATGGCCCTCTATCTCCAAGTTCGCCCCCAGCACACCCCTCCTTTTAATTTTATTTTGAAATAGAATCTCACTAAGTTGCTGAGGCTGGTCTCCTGTCTCAGCCTCCCAAGTATTGGGATTGCAGGTATGCACCACCACACCTGGCTTCAGTGCTTTATATACAGAGACATGCTTGTCTTAAACTTACCTAAACATAGGTTTATACAAACTAATTCATCATTATATACAGTTATAATCAAGGAAATTATATTTCACATTGATAGCCTACTGAGGTAGAGTAAGAGGAAGTACAAAACAGGCATGGTGGCACACGCTTGTAATCCCAGCATTTGGGAGGCTGAGACAGGAGGATCACACAGGTTCAAAACCAGCCTCAGCTACTTAGTGAGGCTCTCAGCAACTTAGTGAGACCCTGTTTTCAAATAAAGTATAAAATAGGTATGGGAGTATAGCCCGGAGGTAGTAGAAAAGTCCCTGGGTTCCACACCAAGTACTACCAAAAAAAAAAAAAAAAAAAAAAAAAAAAGAAAAAGAAAAAGAAAAGAAAAGAAAAGAGGAAGTACATGGAGTGAATGGAGTAGAAAAGTAATTTCTGAGGAAACCTCTTCTGTGTGGAAGCCCAGTGCTTGGCACAGTGCCCTGAAAACAGCAGGGACTCAGTACAATAAACAATGAGGGAACATTCAATTCCTAGGGAACTGTGACATATTACCTTTATCAAATAAAAAGAAACATAAAAACCTCAGGCTTTTCTGACAAGAAATCATTTTAGTTTATATATGTAACACACATCTCTTTGTAAAACCTATTTGTTTAGCAAACCCAAAGCAAAGCCTCGTCGTTCGTTTCAAAAGACAAACCATAGCTGGCGTGGTGGTGCACGCTTGTAATCTCAGTACTTAAGAGGCTGAGACCAGGGGATCACAGGTATGTGGCAGGCCTCAACTACTCAGTGAGGCCTTCTGCAACCTAGTAAGACCCTGTTTCAAAATAATGATAAAAAGCAGGGCTGGAGATGTAGCTCAAGAGGTAGAAATGCCCCTAGGTTCAATCGCCAGTAGCAAAAAAAATAAAGACAAATCATCTCAGTTCTTCTTCATGGAATGCCTGCAGTGTCTTCTGGTTTCAGCAAAGGGCTCCAGGCCTTAAATGGTTCAGGACAGAAATCCAGCAGGGAGAAATCCTGTTGCAATGGGTAGCTGTTGTCCTCCAACACGAAAAGGCTCTGAATCTTCAGCACAGGAGGTTCCGCACTGGCTGCCAACAAGGAGTGGAGGAGGTCTGCTGCGACCATCCCGTAGGTGAGGTCTGAGGACGGCACTAGGAAGAGCAAAGCACAAGGGCGTCAGTGTCCCTGCCAGCCTGAGGGGCACGCGCGCCCCAGGGTCAAGTTTCACCTTGCACTAGGCTGTCAAGGCTCCTACCCCAGGCCATTCCTCATCTACACCTCTTTCTAGTTTAGGTTTTACTCAGGAAAATCAAGCTCAGAGGACACACTGTCGGACTAACAGCAGCTCCTGCTATGAGACTTGGCGGTCAGCTTCATAATGTAGAAAGAAGTGAGATGAATGGTTCCCTAAGTTAAGACCAAACCCAAAAGAACATGTCCATTTCAGAAAGGACTATTATACTTAACCTATCTGCAGTTTTTATCACAGCCAAATATGCATATATTGGTTGAAAATCCCTTATCCAAAATACTTGGAACCAGAAATGTTTTAGAATTCAGGTATTTTTGGATTTTGAATTATCTGTGTACATATCATGAGGGGACAAGTCTACATATGAAAATTTTCTATGTTTCATATACCCCTTATGATCCAGGAATGGGTAATTTCATACCATGCCCTATCCCAAAGCAGAGTAGGCATGCATTTATTTGTTTATTTTTTACTTATTTATGTAGTACTGGGGATTGAATCCAGGGGCATTCTACCTCTAAGCTACATCCCCAGCCCTATTTTATTTTTTATTTTTAAAAAGGGTCTCACTAAATTACAGAGGGCTAAGTTGCCCAGGCTAACTGCAAACCTGTGATCCTCCTGTTCTCAGCCTCCCAAGTACAGGGATTACAAGTGTGTGCCACCATATCCAGTTCAGAGTAGATATTTAAATGGTTAAAACAGGTAAAGCTTCTTAAGCCGGGCGTGGTGGCGCACGCTTGTAATCCCTGCGCTTGGGAGGCTGAGACAGAAGGATTGCACAGGTTCGAAGCCAGCCTCAGCTACTTAGTGAGGCTCTCAGCAACTTAGTGAGACCCTGTTTCCAAATAAAATATAAAAATAGGTCTGGGAGTATAGCCCAGAGAAAGCTTCTGGGTTCCATCCCCAGTACCGCCACCACAAAAAAAACAAAAACAAACAACAACAACAACAAAAAACCCCAACCAGGTACAGTTTCTTACAGAATCCCAAACTCTGCAAACAGGCTGCACTGAGCCTGCTGGGTCAACATAGCAATGAGATAAGAAAGTTACAGACCTTAAAAGTTAAATGGAGGCAAAAAGGCACCATATATCTTCTCATGGAGCTAGACCCTGATTTGTGATATCAAACTGGCCCATCCTTATACAGAGAAGAAAAAAAAAAAAAGAGCAAAAATAGAATAAGGTGCCCCTTTTTCTGCACCTGGACAGAGAGGTTATACTTCTACTCTCCACTGCTTCCCCCTCCCTTTTCTCTGTTACTCAGCCTAGGCTGTCTGCACCTGCATTTGGCAGGAAAGTGAGTCATCAGCATAACAACCCAGATAAGAGATCCTATTAAGATCAGAGATTTCAAGCAGTACTCTGGAGGCTGAAACTGGAGGATCACAGGTTCCCATCTCATCTCAGCTACTTAAGTAGTGAGACCTTGTTTCAAAATAAAGAATAAGAGCCAGGTGTGGTTAGGCCCTCCGCAATTCAGAGAGACCTTGTTTTTTGTTTTGTTTTGTTTTGTTTTTGGTGGTACTGGGGGTAGAACCTAAGGGCTTTTCTACCTCTGGGCTATACTCCCAGACCTATTTCATACTTTATTTGGGGGTCTCACTAAGTTGCTGTAAGCCTCACTAAGTAGTTGAGGCTGGCTTTGAACCTGTGTGATCCTCCTGTCTCAGCCTCCCAAGCACTGGGATTACAAGCGTGTGCTACCACGCCCAGCGAGACCGTTTTAAAAATAAAAAAAATAAGGGTGACATCCTTAGCATGGCTGTAGCGGGTAAAATGGCAGATAGAAAGGCAGGAAAGGATAAGCTTGAAAATCTATAGCAGGCTAGAGCTGCTGGAGGACCTGAAGAAGCAGAAAGACCTGTGAAAGCTAAGACTGTTTCTTCCAGTAATGAAGGGGAAAGTTCCAGTCATAGCACTGAGAAGTTATCGGCTGAAGAAGCTGCAGGCCTCTCAATAAAACTTACAATGATCTCCAAGTTTGGACTTGTCATAAGTAGTCAGACAACAAAGAAAGCATCAGCCATATCCATCAAACTTGGATCAAGTAAGCCTAAAGAAGCTGTTCCAAATATTGCTCCAAAACCCCTTTTAGTAGCAGCAGCTTTTTTTTTTTTTTTTTTTAATTGGTGGTACTGGGGTTTCTGGAAGCCCTTCTACCTCCAGGCTATACTCCCAGACCTATTTAATACTTTTTATTTGGAAACAGGGTCTCTTAAGCAAGCCAGCGCGGCTGGCTTCAAACCTGCGTGATCCTCCTGTCTCTGCCTCCCAAGCGCGGGGATTACAAACCTGGGCCACCACGCCCGGCAGTAGCAGCAGCTTTTTAATGAAGATGAAGATAGTGAACCAGAGGAAATGCCTCCAGAAGCAAAGATGAAGATGAAGAATATTGGAAGAGAAACACCAACAGCAGCAGACCAAATTCCTTCAATAAAGGAAACCATGGATTTTTCTGATACTGGAAGCTATAGGAACAAAATATAAAATCTCATCTTGGAAATATACATGGCCAAGGCAATTAAACTATGTGTTCTGAAATTGGGTTGTGGGATGGGTATAAAGTTAAAAGGAAGAGTTTCCTTTTATAAAAATGGTATAAGACTATCTTTGGAGCCACTTTTTTCATTTTTTTTAAGATTGACAGGTACACTAATAAATGAGTTTGAAATTAGAGATAATAAAAAATGGTACCTTTTTAAGAATTGCATATTTTTTTAGACACAGCTATTTGCAAATTAAGAGGGAAGTAAAAAAGGCCAGGCGTGGTGGTGCACACTTGTAATCCCCGCACTTGGGAGGCAGAGACAGGAGGATCGTGCAGGTTCGAAGCCAGCCACACATGCTGGCTTAGGAGACCCTGTTTCAAAAAAAAAAAAAAAAAGAGAAGTAAAAAAGTTGTCTATTTAAAACCGTATACAAAGCCGGGTGTGATGGTGCATACATGCAATCCCAGCATTTGGGAGTCTGAGACCAGAGGCTCACGGTTCCTGGACAGCCTCAGCTACTTAGTGTGGCCCTCCGCAACTTAGTGAGACCCTGTTTCTTTTTTTTTTTTTTTTTTGGTGGTACTGGGGTTCCTGGAAGCCCTTCTACTTCTGGGCTACACTCCCAGACCTATTTTTACATTTTTATTTGGAGACAGGGTCTCCTAAGCCAGCGCGCGCGGCTGGCTTCGAACCTGCGCGATCCTCCTGTCTCTGCCTCCCAAGCGCGGGGATTACAAGCGTGCGCCACCACGCCCAGCAAGTGAGACCCTGTTTCAAAGTAAAACATAAAAAATAGGGCAGGGGTTGTATCTCAGAAGTCAAATGTTCCTGGGTTCCATCCTCAGACCCGCTAAATAAATAAACAAACAAACAAACAAATAAAACCATATAGTTACTCTCCCTCATTACCTAAACTGTCTGGCTCCCAGGAAAAGCCTTAGAGAGAGGAAGTATTGTATTGAGGGGAAAATGTTACTAGACTACTGACTGAAAGTAAATTTAGATGAAATTAAAATACAGCTCTCAGCCCGGTGTGGTGGCGCACGCTTGTAATCCCAGCATTCGGGAGGCTGAGACTGGAAGATTGTGGTTCGCAGATAGCCCCAGCTACTTAGTGAGACCCTGTTTCAAATAAAGAATAAAAAATAGGGCAGGGGATGTAGCTCGGAGGTCAAATGCCTCTGGGTTCCATCCCCAGACTCACACACACACACAAAAAAATACAGCTCTCTTTTTTCTTATGGATATTTGTTTTGTTTGAAGTTATCCTATACTAGATATTGCATTGCTATCAGTGGATGCTTAGCTCTTTAAAAGTGTTTTTTTAAATTTTAATGTGAAGTATCGAGTATTTGAAATAGCCCACTTCACATTGTAATGGGTCTTGTCTCTGTTCATTAGTCTTCAAAGAACATCCATTTGCTACCAAAGTAAATTATTATTATTTTGAATGTGCTTGGTTTTTATTTGTTACTTTCTGTGAGCATTTCCACCAGAAGTTGAGGCAAATCATAAGGAAACTGCTTCTTTTCTTTTTTTTTTTTTTTTTTTTTGGTGGGGGGCGGTACTAGGAATGGAACCCAGGGGCATTCTACCTCCAAGCTACACCCCCAGCTCTATTTTTTATTATTTATTTATTTATTTATTTATTGTGGTACTGGGAGTGGAACCCAGGGGCTTTCTACCTCTGTGCTATACTCCCAGACCTATTTTATACTTTATTTGGAAACAGGGTCTCACTAAGTAGCTGAGGCTGGCTTTGAACCTGCACGATCCTCCTGTCTCAGTCTCCCAAGCGCAGGGATTACAAGTGTGCGTCACCACGCCTGACTCTCCTTAACTTTTGTAAACCATGTTTTGTGGATAATTTCAGTTTTCCCAAAAGGCTGATATATTTCATTACTTTAAAAAACATCAGTGTTGGCCGGGCGTGGTGGCGCACGCTTGTAATCCCCGCGCTTGGGAGGCAGAGACAGGAGGATTGCGCAGGTTCGAAGCTAGCTGCGCGTGCTGGCTCAGGAGACCCTGTTTCCAAATTTTAAAAAATGTAAAAATAGGTCTGGGAGTGTAGCCCGGAGGTAGAAGGGCTTCCAGGAACCCCAGTACCACCAAAAAAAAAACCAAAAAACAAAAAAACAAAAAAAAAAAACATCAGTGTTAATTTTGAGTTAGCAGAGGTAACCAAATGTCATCATTTTGCACTAAGGGATACATCTTTCAATAAAATTATTTAATGCAAAAATAAATTAGTAAATAAGTAAGTCCAACATCATTTTCACTCGTGATTATAATCTACTTAATGCCAAGTACCACTTCAGTTGTTTCTGAAATGGAAGAAGCATAGAAGTACATCTGATATGAAAATGATGTTTCTCTGAGAAAAAAAGTTTAACTTACCTTGTATAAAAACTGAACAGGTAAAACTAAAAATATATAAAGAACACCCAGAAAAGAAATGATGAGAGTCAGAAGGATGAGCATAAAATAAACAATGCAAATAAAAAAAAAAAAAGAAAGGTTCCAAATTAGAATGCGGAAAAATGGAAAGAATGTAGCTCCCACATGAAAAATTACTAGAAAGCAGGATGTGGTGGCACAGGCCTGTAATCCCAGTGCTTGGGAAGCTGAGACAGGAGGACTAGAGGGGTGAGGCCAGCCTCAGCAACTCAGTAACACCCTCAGCAACTTAGTGAGACCCTGTTTCAAAATAAACAATAAAATAGGGTTAGGACCAGGTGTTGTGGTACACCTGTAACTTTAGTACTTGGGAAGCAGATACAGGAGGATCACAGGTTCAAGGACAGCCTCAGCAACTTAGCAAAACTCTTAGCAACCTAGAGACCTTGTTTAAAAAAAGGCAAGAGGTTGAAACCTGAGCTAGAGGTAGAATGTACCTGGGTTCAATCCCTAGTACCAATAAACAACTAACAGAAGCCTGAACAGTTTAGGGACACATAAGGACAGGGATGCATACCATGAAGTCAATGGGGACTGGTCATACAATGGTGGTCCCATAAGATTGTAATGGAACTTGAGAAATTCCCATCATCCAGTGATGTAGCCTTCATAACATTATTGTGCAGTGCATTAACCGTGCATCTGTGGTGATGCTGGTAGGAACTACTGTGTTGCCAGGTGTTTAATAGCACACCACCAACAATTTGAACAGTACATACTACTTGATGATAATAAATAGCTGTTACTGTACATTTTAATTATTATTTTACACTGTACTCCTATCCATTAAAAAATGTTTACTATAATACAGTGTGCTGTGTTACACGAAGAGCAGCCTTAAACATCTTGTGTCTACCAGGTCTCCTGACTGCATCAAATGGCCACATTGAGTGACTGACCTATACTATCTAGCTTTGCATATGTATACGCTATGATGTTTGCACAATGATACATTCTGTTGTTAACCAGACAGATGATTGTAGTAAGAAGAGAGAATTCTGACTATTCCTAACACAAAGAAACAATAAATGTTTAGTTATGGGCATGCTGATTACTCTCATTTTATACATTATACACATGTATACAAATATCCTTTTGTACCTCCATATATATGTGCAATTATGGAGAGAAGCTCTTGGTGAAGCCCAGGTGCAAAGTGAAAGGCTAAAGCTGATGGAACAGCAGGTACAGAGAACTACTCCCTATCATACACACAAGATAATACTCTAGGAAGGTAACCACAGCAACAGCAAACCTAACTCCAACTCAGTATATGACAAGTATGCCCTCACCCCTTGTAAAACTCAAAGTTAGGCATGTTACATGCATGTTCAGCATTCAAGCAAAAGCTATCAGATACCCAAAAGAGGACAAAAACAACCCACTACTTTTTTTTTTTGGGGGGGGTGTCTAGTGATGGAACCCAGGGGCATTTGACCTCTGAGCTACATCCTCTGCCCTGTTTTTTATTCCTTATTTTGAAACATCTCACTAAGTTGCGGAAAGCCTCACTAAGTAGCTGAAGCTGTCCGTGAACCGTGATCCTCCATCCTCTGGTCTCAGCCTCTCGAATGCTGGGATTACAAGTGTGCACCACCACGCCCGGCTAACAACCCACTATTAAGGAACAAAGCAAGCAAAAGAGTGAGATGAGGCCAATAAGAACGAATATGGTGTTTGATAAATCTGACAGGTGGGGTATCTTTGTATACTGGCTGAAGATCTTGCAAATCCATCTCATTGATAGTGAACTATATTCAAATACATGTTATTACACATTTATTTATTTAATTATTGTAAAACTTGGAGCTGAGCATGGTGGTACACACTTATAATCCCAGCACTTGGGAGGCTGAGACAGGAGAATCATGGATTTGAAGCCAGCCTCAACAACTAGCAAGAATCTGTTTCCAAATAAAATATTAAAAAATAGGTCTGGAGTGAGACCCTGGGTATGGTGGTGCATGCTTGTAATTCCAGTACCTGGGAGACTGAGACAGGAGAATCATACAGGTAGGAAGCCAGTCTCAGCTACTGAGTGAGGCTCTCAGCAACTTAGTGAGACCCTGATGCCAAATAAAATATAAAATAGGTCTGGGAGTGTAACCCAGAGGTAGAAAGTCCCTGGGTTTTATCCCCAGTACCACAATCACACACACAAAAGGGTCTGGAGTGTAGGCTGTAGGTACAAGGCCCCTGGGTTCCATCCCCAGTACTAAAAAATAAATAAATAAACAAATAAAATAAAGTAAAACAAGTCAGTAGTGGTAGCACACACTTATAATCCCAGTACTTGGGAGGATGAGACAGGAGGATCACAGGTTCATGGCCAGTCTCAGCTACTTAGTGAGGCTCTCAGCAACTTAGTGAGACCCTGTTTAAAAATAAAGAACAATAAAATAGGGCTGGGTGGGGTTGTAGCTTTCAGGTAGAATACCCCTGTGTTCAATCCCTAGTAAAATAAATAAATAAATAAATAAATAAACAGAACTTGGGTTATAGTATTTTGTCCACAAATTGGGAATTCAAAGAGATTAGGTGTTTTCTTCTATTCATGTACTAAGACAGGTGTGAAACAAGTCTCACCTTCCAACTATCCTTAGGTGTTTTACTCAAATTAAATTATCATCTGCCTTTATATTGACACAAAAAATTAAATTGACAGAATAGTGTTCCTTCTATTGAAAATACCCCCTATACTTTGTTTCCCAAAGAACATCCTCTTGATGGAGAGTTGAATTGACACATTACCTATCACTTTGTCAAGAGAGTCTGGAGAAATGTTGAGAAGAATTTTCTCTATCAGCTTAGATCCTACATGGATGCAAATGTTATGTCTTCCATCAGCTACAGTCATTAAAGCTGGCCTACAAAAAATAAATTGGGAACAGAAGTTAAAAACAGACTCATTAACTGAGGGGAATTAGTATAACAGAGACAAACATGACTCCTAGTCCCTTCACCATGAGGCTAGGCCTGTCCTCCTCTCACTCTTCACTCTTTCCTGTCCCTCCATTCTTTACTTCAGCAAATACAACTTGAGTATCTATTATGTACCATGCATGGTGCTAAATACCAGGTACACACTAGTGACAAGACAAATCAGTTCCTTTTTAAAGAAAGTTAAGAATTTAGTGGAAAAAAAGAAAAAAAGGGTTCTTTACTGTTCATTTCTTTGTGTTTCCTGGCAGTAGTGGGGATCAAATTCAGGTCCTTGCACGCACTAGGCAAGTGTTCTACCATGGAACTTTATCTCCAGCCCTAAGAAAATAAGATTTCTGACAATGGTGCTAAGATGAATCAATGGGAATAAAAGAGTCTTCAAAAATCATACTGGAGCCAGGCGTAGTGGCGCACGTTTGTAATCCCTGCGCTTGGGAGGCTGAGACAGGAGGATCACGTAAGTTTGAAGCCAGCCTCAGCTACTTAGTGAGGCTCTCAGCAACTTAAGTGAAACCCTGTTTCCAAATAAAATATAAAATAGGTCTGGGAGTATAGCCCGGAGGTAGAAAGCCTCTGGGTTCTACCTCCAGTACCACTAAAAAAAAAAAAAAAAAAAAAAAAATCATGCTGGGACAATCAGTCATCCATATAAAAAAATGGACTTCTTTCTTACACCATCCATAAAAATTAACTCAAAGCCAAGTGCAGTGGCCAGAAACTCAGAGGGCTGAAGCAGGAGGATCACAAGTCTAAGACCAGCTTTAGTTACTCAATAAAAATAAGTAAATTAATTAATTAATTAATTAAATAAATAAGGCTGGGGATAAAGCTCAATGGCAGAGCACCCTTGGATCCAATCCCTAGTACTGATTTAAAAACAAAGCAAAACAAAAAAGAAAGGGATGGAGGTGTCATTCAGTGATAGTTCTTGCCTAGAATGCATGAGGCCCTAGGTTCAATCCCTAGTACTACCAAAACAACAACAACAAAAAAAAAAAAAAAAAAAAAAGAAAGAAAGAAATTTAACTCCAAATGGATAATGAACCCAAATGAAAGGGCAAATCTAGCTGGGCGTGGTGGCACACGCTTGTAATCCCCACGCTTGGGAAGCAGAGACAGGAGGATCGCGCAGGTTTGAAGCCAGCAGCGCTGACTTAAGAGACCCTGTTTCCAAATAAAAATATAAAAATAGGTCTGGGAGTGTATCCCAGAGTTAGAAGGGCTTCCAGGAACCCCAGTACCACCAAAAAAAAGGGGGGGGGGCAAATAGTAAAGTTCCATGACCTTGGCTTAAGAATGATACTTTTCTAGCCAGGAGTGGTGGTGCATCCTTTTAATCCCAGTACTTGGGAGGCTAAGACTGGAGGATTGTGCCAAGTTCAAAGCCAGCCTCAGCTCCTTAGTGAGGCTCTCAGCAACTTAGTGAAACCCTGTTTCAAAATAAAATAGAAAATAGGTCTGGGAGTGTGGCCCAGAGGTAGAAAGCCCCTGGGTTCCACTCCCACTACCACCAAAAAAATAAAAATAAAAAAAGAATGAGACCTTTCTTCTAGGTTGTTTTTTGTTGTTGTTTGGTAGTACTGAGGACTGTTTGTAGTACTGGGGCCTGAACCCAGGGGCACTCTACCACTGACCACTGTGCTACACTCCTTACCCTTTTTATTTTTTAATTTTGAGACAGGTTCTTGCCAAATTGCCCAGGCTGGCCTCAAACTTTCAATCCTCCTGCCTCAGCCTCCTAAATAGCTGGGATTATAGGAGTGCAAGACCAGTCTGGCAAGAATGACCCCTTTCTTATATATGACACCAAAAGCACAAGCAACAACAACAACAACAACAAAACCCAGACAATAAAAGGTACTGGCAATAATGTGGAGGCTGTAGCCCTCACAATGCTGGCTAGTAAGAAGGTAAAATGATGTGACAGCTTTGAAAAATAGCTTTGCAGTTCCTCAAATGGTTAAACCATAGAACCCAGAAATCCCACTCTTGGGTTTATACCTGAAAGAAATAAAACCTTATGTTTATACAAAAACATATATATTCACCGCACTGTTTTTTATAATAGCCAAAAACTGAGAAAAAGCCAAATGTCCAACAACTGATGAACAGATAAATAAAAGTGGATTTTATCCATTAAATGAAATATTATTTTGCAATACAAAGAAAGGTATCAATATATGCTACAATATGGATGAAAAGTGATAACATTATGCTGAGTAAAAGAGACCAGTCACAAAAGACCACATGCTATATAATTCCACTCATCTCAAACATTCTGGATAGACAAATCTATACTCCCTAAGCCAGGCATGGTGGCCCACACTTGTAATCCCTGTGCTTGGGAGGTTGAGACAGGCGGATCGCACAGGTTTAAAGCCAGCCTCAAATATAGAATAGGTCAGGGAGGTATAGCCCCGAGGTAGAAAGCCCCTGGGTTCCACCCCCAGTACCACCGGGTGAAAAAAGAATCTATACATCCAGAAAGTAGACTGGTAGTTTCAATGTGTTGGTGAGATGATAAATGGGGAGTGATTGCTAATATATGTGAATTCTGGGGTATGATAGAAAACAGGCCTACAACTGGTTATCACGATGGTTGTGCAACTCTGTGAATACACTAGAAGCATTAAATTTTACATTTTAGATGGGGTAGTTTGATTGTATATAAATTCTACCTCAGTAAAAAAATTTAGAAAAGATAATATACAACTAAATATAACTACAAGTTGCAATACATACACATAGGCTACTAACAGAAAATAAAAGAGGGTGGTTAGGAAAATCCTTTCCAATGAGGTGGCATTTTTTTTTTTTTGGTGGTACTGATAGTGGAACCCAGAGGCTTTCTACATCCGGGCTCTACTCCCAGAACTATTTTATACTTTATTTGGAAACAGGGTCTCACTAAGTTTCTGAGGGCCTCACTAAGTAGCTGAGGCTGGCTTGGAACCTGTGTGATCCTCCTGTCTCTGCCTCCCAAGCGCAGGGGTAGGCGGGGTGGAGTGGAATTAAAGCTTGCACCACCACGCCTGGCATGAGGTGGCATTTAAATTAAAACATGAAGAAGCCAGCCTTGTGCCATCAGGCAGAGGGAAGAACACATGAGAAAGTCCTACAGAGAAAAATGTTCAGTGTCTGAGAACAGAAAGAAGGCCAGTGCAGCTGAAGCATGGTGAGGAAAGAAAGAGGCAGAGGAGGCCGCAGGGGCAACAGTGCAATGGAAACCTCTGAAAGGTGATTAGAAGGTATTTACAGCATGGAAGTTGTGCTCATCTAGGCAGAATATACAGAAAGAAGAAATGAAGAGGAGGGGCAAAGACAAGGTCTCAGCCCCACATTTCTTTTTTTTTATATTTTTATTGGTGCAGTATCGTCTCACATCACAATGCAGTTCATAGTGACAGGGGCGCACATGCACTCAGCACTTGGGCTTTCCCGACTCCCTCCCCCCTGCCTCCTTCCCCTATGGGGTGCTGAGATTGCACGCTTGTAATTCCAGTACTTGGGAGGCTGAGACAGGAGAATCGTGTAGGTTCGGAGCTAGCTTCAGCTACTTAGTGAAGCTCTCGGCAACTTAGTGAGATCCTGTTTCCAAATAAAATATAAAATACGTCTGGGAGTATATTCTGGAGGTAGAAAGCCCTTGGGTTCCATCCTAGTACCACCAAAAAAAAAAAAAAAAATCTTGTTATGATGATTCGATGATATCTGCTTTCAAAAACAGTTATTTAAGCCAGGCATGGTGGTGCACACTTGTAATCCCAGCACTTAGGAGGCTTAGACAGGAGGATCGCACAGGTTCAAAGCCAGCCTCAGCTACTAAGTGAGGCTTTCAGCAACTTAGTGAGACCCTGTTTCCAAATAAAGTATAAAATAGGTCTGGAAGTATAGACTGGAGGTAGAAAAGCCCGTGGGTTCCACCCCCAGTACCACCAAATATAAAAAACAAAAAAGTAGGAAGATGGTGACCGAGAAAAGCGGGGCTTAAGAGCCCCGCTAACAACCAATCTCCATTACCACAAAATCAGAGCCTTTCATAGCCAGAAAACACCATCACCAGAGAAACAAAAAAATCACCAGGCTCCAGAGAGAAAGCGGACTGAGAACAGAGCTCAGAGCCACAGAGGAGATACACCAGCCTCACGCCTGAGGACGCGGCAGCAGCGCCATACTGCCGGCGGCAGCGGCGAGTTCACCGGACGGCTACAGCAAGCCGAGGTGAGCCGCTGCGGAACAGCCAGGCAGGATTTCTCAGCGCAGGGAGCATCTAAAGCTCCCAGTGGCTGAGCTCAGCACTCGTTGCAGGGACTCAGAGTGGAACTCAAAACCAAGAAGAAGTAAGCCAGCCTCACGGCCGAGGGCATGACAGCAGTGCCATATTGCCACCGGCGGCAGCAGCACCGAATTCACCAAGTCCAGTACAGCTACATCTGCAAACTCAAGAACAGTGAGTCAAATTGCGGGCCACAGAGGAGAAATCCCAGTACTGTACTCCCTGGGACTTGACCCAGTGGGGAAGGGGCGGTGGCAGAGATATCACACCATAGGAGAACGTGCAACATGACACCCACCATGGTCTAAAGCAGCCTCTATCGACTCCCTGGGTCGGAGACTCTGTGATACAACCCAGTAAAGGAGTAGTGGGGTCTGAGATACTACAGACTCGAGATCCAGAGCACCTTAAGCGAAGTCATAGTGACCCAAGGGAAGAACCCAGAGAAGGCACAAACTTCCGAAATCATGGGAAAGAGGAATAACACTGGAGCAATGAATGCCCACAACGCCACAACATCAGAACCCGATAAAACAGAAAATCAGAGATTTCTAGAAGATCAAATCAGGAAAATAACTGTAGAAATAATAGAGGTGCTTCGAAAAGAATTCAGAGAGAGCCAAAAAGAGATAAAGGATGCAAGTAATGAAGTAAAGGCCTCAATTCAAAGCACAAACAACCGATTAGACCACATGGAGAACAGAATCTCGCTCTTAGAAGATGATCATTCCAAAAATGAACGCATAGTTTCTAATCTAGAAAAAAATATCCGACAGCAGGAATCTGACATTGAAGAAATATGGGCCCATTTTAAGAGAGCTAACCTAAGAATAACTGGAATAGAGGAGAGAAAAGAAAGTGAAACCAAAGGGATCAACAATCTCTTCAAGGAAGTAATAGCAGAAAATTTTCCAAACATAGAGCAAGAGGTTGATACACAGGTCCAGGAAACTTATAGAACTCCCTTTAGACAGGATCGGAGAAGAGGATCCCCACGCCACATAATTGTCAAAATGACCAATGTGGAAGCCAAGCAGAGAATCTTAAAGGCAACAAAAACAAAGGGCCAAGTGACATTCAGAGGCAAACCAATTAGAATCACTCCAGACTTCCCAAACCAAGTCATGAGAGCCAGAAGGGCTTGGAGTAACATATTCCAAACTCTGAAAGAAAACAACTTCCAGCCAAAAATTTCCTACCCAGCAAAACTTTCTATCAAATTAGATGGGGAAATAAGAAGCTTCCACGACAAACAGAAACTGAAGGAATTTATGTCTTCAAAACCAGCACTAGAGAAAATACTCAAAGAGATTAACTACAAAGAAGAAATAGGTAACACACAGCAGAACCAGAGAAACAAGAGTTTCCATCCAACAGTCAACTAAGATTGGTTATCTGTGGAAATTCATTACTTATGTTAGTCTTTTACCTATCTCTAAATGGTATTGTTTGCCTTTATTGTTGTTAATTTTTAGGATTTCTAGTTGGAATATTAATATACCTTCAGATATAGCATTTGGAAATATTTTATCCCATTCTATTAGTAACTGTTAATTCTGTTTACATTGTCTTTGGATATACAATATTTTTTTTTATTTTTTAGGGAGTTTGCATACTCTTCTGTTGCCTGTGCCATTGAAATCATATCCAAGAAATCACTGTCAATTTCAATGTTGTGAGGTTTTATGACCCAGATTTTCTTCTAAAAGTTTATAGTCTTAAAATTTATATTTAGGTCTTTTATCTATTTTGAGTTAATACTTGTATGTGGGATTAGGTAAGGGTCCAATTTTATTTTTTCCATGTAATTTATTATTTTTCAACAATATTTAGTTAAAAGATTATTATTTCCACCACCAAATGTTCGTGGAAACCTTGTCAAAAATAACTTGACAATATAGGGAAGAATTTAGCTCTAGGCTTTTATTTAACTCCAATGGTTTATATATCTGCCTTTAGAACAGTACTACACTGTTTCAATTATTGTAGCTTTATATGGTTTGAAATCAGAAAATATATATCTTCTAGCTTTGTTCTTTTTCAAGATCGTTTTGGGTATCTAGAATCCATATTCCATATTAGGATAGATTTTTTTCTGAAAAATAAATATATAAATATATGATAGTTTCACCTAAAAAAATAGAAAAAAAAATTCTCTGGTAAGAAAGAAAGCAAAAAGAAATATTGAAATGTTATCTTTAAGTCATCAAAAACTTGGTATCAGACAAATGAAACTGGTATGTGAGATTATCATTTTTAATTTGGATAAATTGCTATAATACTAGATGTCAACCACTAAGCCAAGCATGGGAAGGAGGGATGGGGAGAGAATGGGGTGGGGATTTGGTGGGGGCTGACTGGGTGATGTGTGCATGTATGTCTACAAAAGTTTGTATCCCACTATGATGTATGAATACAGTACACCAATAAAAATAAATAAATAAATAAATAAATAGTAAAAAATAAAAATAAAAAACAGCTATTTACTATTCAAGGAAACATTTTTATTCTCTTGAGTTAGCTCTCGTTAGTTTCTGTTAGAAAGCAAGGTTAATATATGTATTTAGCTATTTTTAGTCCTACAATAATAAATACTTTTCATCAAATTGGCCTGCTTTGTTGTCTTACCTATAGTATGTTTTTTTCTTGGCTAATGGCAAGCAGCTAAGACATTGTTTGTAGATCTTATTCTCATCCATTTCTAGTTCCAATCCACACTGTGCACAGCCAGTATATATGAAGTTGGGAAGAGAGGAGAAGATACTCTTCAGAGAACTGCGAGCATTTAGCGCTACCTTCAAAGCTGTTCCAACAGAAAATATCAGCTCTAAAATTTGGGCTTTAATCAGAATTTCTCCTTTAAAAGAGAAACAAAAAACATAAATTATTGGACTCGAATTATAACTTTAATTTACAAACATGGCTAATGCTATGTTTGATTTACAGTCACTTAAAGAATCCACCGAGGTCTTGTTCTTGGTCTTTCCTCTTCCTGGATAATCTCCCTCACAGCTTCAGTACTGACTCTAGGATCTAACAGGGCTCTCTCTCCCTGAGTGAAGACTGATTTATCTAATCTGGCTGAACAGGTGGATATTATGACCCATCCTCTGGAGTCATACAAAATAAGTTTAATCCTTCTTTTAGGAGAAGTCCCTTCAAATACTTGAAACAAGTTGACATGCCCTCTCTCACTGCCCTGTCAACCATCTTCATAATTGATCACAGTCAAAACCAAATCTGTAAGGTGGGCTATTCTATTCTCTACCCTGTCTGAAATAGCTCCTCCTCCTTCTCCTCCTCTTCCTCCTTCTCCTCCTCCCCCTTCTTCTTTCTAGTTTCTTGATGAAATCCACATCCATGCTCTGGGCGTGGGTCACATGAGCACCTGCTGTCCTCACTTACCAATTTGTCTCCTGTGACTCACTGGAACATTAAGCATGCTCACTGACTATAAATAGCTCATTCATTCCATTAAACAAATACTGAATGTCTACATTTGTCAGACATTCTTTTTTCCTAGTTTATCTTTGCTTTCCTGTATACTAGTACGGTCTATGAATTTACCTGAGTATTTGCCTCCTTTCCCCTGCATAATGTTTAAAGGCTTCTTTAAGCTTTCAAAGAGCCGCTCAAAAAGAGGGAACAAGCCGGGCGTGGTGGTGTGGTGGCGCACACTTGTAATCCCCGCGCTTGGGAGGCTGAGACAGGAGGATCGTGCAGGTTTGAAGCCAGCTTCAGCTGGCTTAATAGACCCTGTTTCCAAATAAAATATAAAATAGGTCTGGGAGTGTATCCCAGAGGTAGAAGCCCCCTGAGTTCAATCCCCAGTACCACAAAAAAAAAAAAAAAGAAAGAAAGAAAAAAAGAAAAGAGGGAACAATCCCTAGGGCTCACAAACATTGGAAAAAAGAAAGTCTCATTATCAGTGACCAATTTCTCCTTTTTTTTTTCAATATAAGGTTTGAACCCAGAGGCATTCTACCTCCAAGGTACACCCCAGCACTAATTTTTATTCTCTATTTTGAAATAGGGTCTCACTAAGTTGCAGAGGGCCTCACTAAGTAGCTGAGGCTGGCCGTAAACCTGTGATCCTCCTTTCTCAGCCTCCCAAGTACTGAGAGTACAAATGTTACTACCAGACCTAGCTCAGTGGCCTCAATTTCTACTTTCAATAAGAAGTAAAACCCAAATAAGCAGAAGCCAGGAAATAATATACAGAAACTAGAGAAAAAAGTAATAAAATTAAAAACAACACACACAAAAAAACAGTGAAGTTAAGAGGTGGTAATAGCCAGATATGGTAGCACATGCCTTTTAGGAAGCTAAGATAGGAGGAACATTCAAGGCCAGCCTAAGCAACCTAGTGAGACCCTGTTTCAAAATAAAATATAAAATGAACTGGGGTGAAATGCCCCTGGGTTGAATCCCTATTAACATACACACACACACACACACACACACACACACACACACAGATTAAACATATACCTACCATATAATTCACTTATGTATTCCACTCTTAGATACTTAAGATTTTTTTTGTGTGTGGTACTGAAGATGGAACACAGGGGCATTCTATCTCCAAGCTACACCCCACAACCCTATTTTTTATTCTTTATTTTGAAACAGGGTCTCACTGAGTTGCAAAGGGTCTCACTAAGTAGCTGAGGCTGTCCAGGAACTGCAATTCTCCTGTCTCAGCCTTCTGAATGCTGGGATTACAAGCATGTGCTCGACTTTTTAACTCAAGATTTTTTTAAAGTATGTCTAAATAAAGCCACATATGTGAATATTTATAGAAGCTTTATTTGTAATAGTTAAGATAATGGAAACAACCCAAATGAACATATGAAAAAATAAATACATTCACACAATAGAATAAAAAGGAATGAACAAGTAATATGAACAATAGCATGTGTACATCTCAAAAGAATTTGCTTCCTGAGAGATGTCAAACAGTATATATACTATATGATTCCATTTATTTTAAAAGTCAGAAAATTCAAACTAAAACCTAGTGATATAAAGCAGATTAATGGTTGCCTGAAAAGGTCAGGAGCAAGCATGAGAGTAAAAGAGAGATTACAAAAAAGTAAAAGAGACACTATTTTGACTGTGGTGACAGTTTCATGGGCTTCATGTCAAAATTCACATAAGTAAGTGCAGTTTCACTGTAATAAAAATTACACTCCAAAACCCTATTAAAGTTGGTTTTTTTTTAAGCTAACACTCTCTAAACCACATTTGAAAAGCACTGACTCTGAAATATGGTATAACTCTTATTTTTTTATTTTATTTTATTTTATTTTTTTAGGTATTTGGGATTGAACCTAAGGGTTTTCTATCTCTGAACTATACCTCAGTCCTATTTTTTTTTTTTCAGGTCTGGGGTTGGAACCCGGGGGAATTTGACCTCCGAGCCACATCTCCTGCCCTATTTTTATTCTTTATTTTGAAACAGGGTCTCACTAAGTCGTGGAGGACCTCACTAAGTAGCTGAGGCTGTCCACGAACCACAATCCTCTGTTTCCAGCTTCCAGAATGCTGGGATTTTAAGTGTGCACCACCATGCCCGGCTTTCCTTTTTTTTTTTTTTTTTTTTTTGGTGGTACCGGGGTTCTTGGAAACCCTTCTATCTCTGGGCTATACTCCTATACTCCCAGGCCTATTTTACATTTTTATTTGGAAACAAGGTCTCTTAAGCCAGAGAGGCTGGCTTCAAACCAGTGCGATCCTCCTGTCTCTGCCTCCCAAACACGGGGATTAGAAACTTAGAACCCATGCACCACCATGCCTGGCCCTATTTTTTTTTTTTTTTTGAAACAGGGTCTCTGTAAGTTGTTGAGGGCCTCACTAAGTAGCTGAGGCTGGCCCTGAACCTGTGATCATCTGTCTCAGCCTCCCAAGTACTAGGATTGCAGGCATGCACCACCTCGCCCGACATCTACGACTTTTAAAGTTATGTGAAGGCATCAAAAAGGGAGGCATAACATTAGTTTGAAAAACCCAGAAACACACCATGTGTGATGGTGCACACCTGTAATCCAAGTACTTGGGAGGCTGAGACAGGAGGATTGTAGGTTCAAGAAAGAGCCTCAGCAACTTAGCAGAGCCCTCCGCAACTAAGTGAGACCCTGTTTCAAAATAAAAAATAGTGTGGTGGCAGGCTTGTAATCCCCGCACTTGGGAGGCAGAGACAGGAGGATTGTGCAGGTACTCGGAGACTTAAGAGATCCTGTTTCCAAATAAAAAATATAAAAATAGGTCTAGAAGTGTATCCTGGAGGTAAAAGGGTTTCCAGGAACCCCAGTACTACCAAAATAAATAAATAAATAAATAAATAAGTAAGTAAATAAATAAATAAATAAATATAAAAAATAAAATAGGGCTGGCGGTGTAGCTCTGAGATAGAATGCCCCAGTTCAATCCCCAATACCACAATTAAAAAAAAAAAAATCCCAGAAATGTACTTGAGAACTTGAGCAGCAAGTTATCTCCTCTGAGTTTTAGCTTATTTCATTTTGGACCAGATATTTTTTATTAAAAATTATAAGAGTAATATTATTTCACTTAAGCTATATATAGAATTTCATAAAATTTAAAACCATATAAAAATTCATCCTGTAATCCTAGTACACAGGAGGCTGAGACAGAAGGGTCATGGTTATAGGCTCAAGGTCACCACATGGTAACTTAGTGAGAGAACCTGTTTCAAAATAAAACATAAAATAGGGCTGGGATGTAGCTCAGAGGAAGGATCCCTGCTGGGTTCAATCTTCAATACCACTGAGGTAGGAGCCTAAGATGACAACTGCCCTGTACCCACCACTTGGAGCCTAAGGTGCACACCTGACACATGGGAACAGTTACAGAAAATGAGATTGGGGGAAGGGGGAGAAAGTGTTCCTTATAATTACAAATTAATTTCAAAGGATTAGAGACAGTGTTAGATGAATTAAGTTCTTACTTCAGAAACCCCCTATGAACTAAGTTTCCTGAGAGACCCTGATCTGGCCAGATAAGCTACCATAACCCTCTGACCACACCTGATCAGTTACCTGAGAGACCTGTCCCCTTGGCCAAGCAGTGAAAGGGATATTCCCCACTAATCCAGGCCAATTACCTGGCTGCAGGACCCCCTCCCATGGGACTCTAGCCAATTAGGTCAAAGGGCGTTTCTCCTAGCCTATTAGCCCCCAATATGTAACCCAAGCCCCTATATAACACTGACCCCAGCATGCGTGCTCTCTCTCTCTTTCTCTCTCTCTCCCTTTATTCTTCTTTCTCTCTCTCTCTCTCTCTCTCTCTCTCTCTCTCTCTCTCTCTCTCTCTCTCTCTCTCTCTGTTTCTTCCTTTCATACTGGCCCCTCCAATAAATCTCTTGGCTACAAGATGGTCTCTGGTGTGGTCAAACTTTGGCCTTTCAGGCAGAAAGCGAAGAAGCTGTCAATTTCTGGTTCAGCTATTTGAAAAAGTCTATAATAAGTCTTTATAGTCAATTATATATATATATATTTCTCACAAATGGTAACATTGCTGCTTATATTAAAACTAGACATATATCAAGCATATAAAGATCTTACCTGAACACTTATTCTTTAGGTGAGTTGCTAAATCTGACATCTTGACAAAGGAAGGTACAAGTTTTTGAAATTTTGTTTTAAATGTAATTGCCCTTATATCATCATCAAACAGACATTCACAAGATGACCATGATGTTGTATGCAATTCTAGGGTTTCTAGTATGCAATTGCGCTGAACAAAAAGATATCTGAATTCCCAAATATAACCTTAAACAAAAACAAACAGACACAAAGTCACTAAAAGGGAAAATTTTTAGTCTCAGAATCAGATTAAACAGATTTCTCTAATTAAATCAATTAAATACAAACTTTTACCATAAAAGAATTTGGGGTAAAAAGATTAAAAAGTCAAGCCAGGCTTGTGATGCATGCCTATGTCAGAGACAGGAATATTGCAGGTTTGGGACCAGCCTTCACAACTTAGGAAGATTCTCAACAATCTAGTGAGACCCTGCTTCAAAACAAAAAGTAAAAGTACTGAGGGTGCAGCTTGGAGGTGTAGACTGCCCTGGGGTCAATTCCAAGGAAGGGAGGAAAGGAAGTGAGGGAGGGAGGAAGGAAAAAAAAAGGGAAAAGGAAAGAAAAGGAAAGAAGAGAAGAAGGCAGGGTGGGAGGAAGGGAGGGAGGAAGAGGATAGAATGAGAAAGATAATTTTAATAAATATTTTTCTTTTTTTTTTCTTTTTGCAGTACTGGGGATGGAACCCAGGGGCATTCTACTTCAGAGCTACACTCCCAGCCCTATATTTTATTCTTTATTTTGAAATAGGGTCTCAATGAGTTGAAAACAACCTAAGTAGCTGAGGCTCTCTGCAAACTCGGATCCTCCTGTCTCAGCCTCCCAAATGCTGGGATTACAAGCATGCGCCGCTACACCCGGCTCTAATAAATATTTTTCTTTTTTTTTTTTTGTGGTACTGGGGGTGGAACCCAGAGGCTTTCTATCTCAGGGCTATACTCCCAGATCCATTTTATATTTTATTTGGAAACAGGGTCTCACTAAGTTGCTTAGAGCCTCACTAAGTAGCTGAGGCTGGCTTCGAACCTGTGCAATCCTCCTGTCTCAGCCTCCCAAGCGTGGGGATTACAAGCGTGCGCCACCACACCCAGCTCTAATAAATATTTTTCTAATGATTTCCTAACAGTCATCACTTATTTATTTATTTATTTATTTTTATTTAATTTTGCAGTACTGAGAATGGAACCCAGGGACATTCCACCTCCAAGCCACACCTCCAGTTCTATTTTTTTTTTTTTAATTCTTTACTTTGAAACAGGGTTTCACTGAGTTGCAAAGGGCCTCACTAAGTAGCTGAGGCTGTCCTCGAACCGCCATGCTCTTGTCTCAGCCTCCCAAATGCTGGAATTACAAGTGTGCACCACCACACCCAGCCTAAACAGTCATCATTATAATGCATTATAGAGTAGCAAATTCTCATTTTGATATCTTCAGGCAAAGATTTTGTAAAACTAGGAGGTTTTTTTTAGAGGGATATTGAAATGGACACAGGTAAGCACTGTTTCAACCTTAGGTATATTACTTCACTAACTTTTCCAGAATATCAATAACAAAAATGCATTTAGAAACAGTAGTACCGATTTTTAATTATCTCAGTTAAAATTATAATTTGTGTGTGTGTGGGGGTACTGGGGGTGGAACCCAGGGGCTTTTCTATCTCCAGGCTATATTCCCAGACCTTTTTTATACTTTATTTGGAAACAGGGTCTCACTAAGTTGCTGAGAGCCTCACTCAGTAGCTGAGGCTGACTTCGAAATCTGTGCGATCCTCCTGTCTAGTTCCCAAGCGCTGGGATTACAAGCGTGCGCCACCACGCCCAGCAAATTTCTAATTTTTAAGCCACAGTAGCACAGATAGATGATAGATAGATAGATATAAAGTGTGTGTGTGTGTGTGTGTGTGTGTGTGTGTGTGTGTGTGTGTGTGTAGAGCGAGAGAAAGTCCAGAGGTAGAAGGTCCCTAAATTCCATCCCCAGTACCACAAAAAATCATAAAGAGTGATCTAACAGAGATGATCATGAACATACATGAGGGAGATTTCTGCAAGGATATAAAGTTGACGCCAAGACAGGAAGGAGACATAAATGGAAACACATTCATGATTCTGAGGCTGGAGAAGGTCGGCATATTCAAGTAACAGAAAGGAACTGTATGCCAGGTAGGTCAGTGCATCTGAGGGTGAGAGCTGTATGAGATGAACTGTGATATATTTCTATATTTGAACCACAAATTAAGGATATAAATGGGTTTCAGACCTCCAAGCAGACATAACAGCTTTATACAACATATAATCTTAAGTGCTGAGGCTGCTTGCATTACTCTGTGCTTAGTTAGTTATTTTATGAGATTACTTTATTATGATTTGTCATATTACACTTCTTTTAAATAAATTCAGAAGAATCCTGCATTGGAATGGTGTTTAGTGTTGTATAGATTATTTTAGGTTTAACCAGTTACTCTTTCCTTCCCATCCCCTGACCCCTTGGCACTGAGGATGGAACCCAGAGGCATTTTACCTCTGTGCTACACCTCAGCTCGATTTTTTTTGGTTTTTTGTAGTACTGGGGGTGGAACCCAGGGGATTTCCTACCTCCAGGCTATACCCCCAGACCTATTTTATACTTTATTTGGAAACAGGATCAATCTCACTAAGTTGCTGAGAATCTCACTCAGTAGCTGAGGCTGGCTTCGAACCTGTGCGATCCTCCTGTCTCAGCCTCCCGAGCCTGGGGATTACAAGCGTGCAACACCACACCCGGTTTGGTTTTATTTGTTATTTGGAAACAGGGTCTCTTTGGGTTGCTGAGAGCCTCCTTAAGTTGCCAAGGCTGGCTTTGAACCTGCAATCCTCCTGTCTCAGTCTCCCAAGTACTGGGATTACAAGCATGAGCCACTACACCTGGCTCGTAACCAATTACTCTTAAGTATAATTTATGAATCAGATGTAGTGGTGCACACTTGTACAGCCAGCCTCAGCTACTCAGTAAGTCCCTCTGAAAATTAGTGAGACCCTTTTTTAATATAAAGAATAAAAAAATAGGACTGAGGGTATAGTTTGGAGCCAGAATGCCCCTGAGTTCAATCCCCAGTACCCCCCCACAGTATAATTTATGTCCTTAGTTTACCCTCATTAGGACCTAAACTGCAACCAAACATTGCTGTATATAAAGCATTCCAAGTTCCTACTAGCATTGTGTATTTCAAAGGAATGTAAATTGGGGATTTCTTATTTTTCTTCCCAAAAACATCAATGCCATTATCTCTAGTATTCAATAATGACTGGTCAGTAATCACTTTGATTATATCATCTAAATGTTAGTTATCTTTGGGAGAAAGTAAAACCTAGTACAGATATGAATACATAGCCCCAAGAAACACTAAATAAGTAGCCAGAATGCTAACAATTTCTTTTTCTTTCTTTTTTCCTTTTTGGTCATACTGGGGATTAAATCCAGGTGCATTCTACCTCCTAGCTACACCCCCGGCCCTATTTTATTTTTATTTTGAAAGAAGATCTCAGTTGTAAAGGGCCTAAGTAGTTGAGGCTGGCTGTGAATTTATGATCCTATCTTGACCTTTCAAGTACTGGGATTACAAGTGTGCACCACCATGCCAGGAAAATGCTAGTAATTTCTGAAAGTAGAAACAATTACTTAAACTATCCTTAAAAATTGGTATTTCCTAATTAAAATAATTATCCTGAGATATTGAAATGAATGTTAAAACTAAAAACAATGGTGTAAATGAATGTAAGCTAAATTAAGGAATGAGCAAACAACTACAGTCAGGTCCCTACATTAAATTTAATTAATTAATTAATTAATTTATTTATTTATTTTTGCAGTACTGGAGATTGGACCTAGAGGCATTCTCCCTCCAAGCTATACCCCCAGCCCTATTATTTTTAATTCTTTATTTTGAAACAGGGTCTCACTAAGTTGCAGAGGGCCTAAGTAAATGAGGCTGCCCATGAAACTGTAATCCTCTTTTCTCAGCCTCCCAAGTACTGGGATTACAAGTGTATGAGACCATGCCTGGCTCCTAAGTTTTTAATATTAACCTAAATACCATAGTATCATCTAGAGATAACTATAATTTTTCTTCTTTACTAAATAACTATCAACTTTAAAAAGACATTCATTCACACGCAGCATGGAGCAATCTGCTTTGCTAAAGGCCCCTTTTACCCCTGACCTACATTTTTGTTCAGCATGCACTAGACTCCTGTTCCAGCCGTGAAATGGTGGTCAATGATCATGCTTATTCTATCGATACATGTTTGTCAGGTTTCTCAACTGAACAAACATCTGTCACTGTTTGATCCTAGCATACAAGCTAAAAGTCAGACTTATCATAAATCCTAGTTACAGACTATTAATGATTAAGAGAGACAATGTGACAGATTCTACCTACAGATTTCTATCTCCTATTCAGGAGGCAGAAAATTTGAAATAGACATTAATTCCTTCAGGTAAAAAATAATAGGTCATACTTATACTCTATATTGATTTTTCCAGGTAAAATAACTCACAAACTACTATCTCTGATTATTAAACTAAAGAATTTCAAGATAGTAAAATGAAGATATTATATTATTTTACGGAAACATTAGTAACAATATAAGACACTAAAACTATCACTTTATACTTTAAAAATATTAACATTGAGCAATATTTTTTAAATGAGCCGGTGTGGTGATGCACCCTTGTAATCCCCGTGCTTGGGAGGCAGACACAGGAGGATCGCGCAGGTTCGAAGCCAGCCTTGCTGGCATAAGAGACCCTGTTTCAAAAAAAAAAAAAAAAAAAAAATAGATCTGGGAGTGTAGCCCAGAAGGGCTTCCAGGAACCCCAGTACAACCAAAAAAAGGAGCATTCTATGTTCACTAACAGTCCAGTTTAAAAAACTGAAATAGAGCCAGGCGTGGTGGCACACGCTTGTAATCTCAGCATTTGGGAGGCTGAGACTGGAGGAATGTGGTTCGCGGACAGCCTCAGCTACTTAAGTGAGGCCCTTTGCAACTCAGTGAGACCAGGTTTCAAAATAAAGAATAAAAAGTAGGGCTGGGGGTGTAGCTCGGAGGTTGTAATGCCCCTGGGTTCCCTCCCCAGACCCACCAAAAAAAAAAAAAAAAACAAAAAAAACCCTGAGATTAAAGGTCCGGCGCGGTGGCACATGCTTGTAATCCCAGCTCTTGGGAGGCTGAGACAGCAGGACGATCACACAGGTTCGAAGCCAGCCTCAGCTACTTAGTGAGATTCTCAGCAACTTAGACCCTGTTTCCAAATAAAATATAAGATAGGTCTGGGTGTATAGCCCTGAGGTAGAAAAGCCCCTGGGTTCTACCTCCAGTATCACATATACAGACACACACACACAAACTGAAATAAAAACTTGGAACAGAGTCATTTATTGAATAGTAACTGTGACTTGAAATAGTTAATGTAACTCTCCTAACATCTGCCTTATAACCAAAGAGGAGTTTATTTATAAGAGCACTTTGGCTGAAAAAAGAACTGTAGAAGGGTCTTCAGAATTAATTTGTGTGTGTGCGTACGTGTGTGTGTGTGTGTGTGTGTGTGTGTGTGTGTGTGTGTTTATTACTGAGGATTGAACACAGGAGCATTCTACCTTGAGCTCTACCCTCAGTTTGATTTTTTTATTCTTTATTTTGAAATAGGGTCTCACTAATTTTTAGAGGGCCCCACAAGTTGCTGAGGTTGGTAGCAAACCTATGACCATACTGTCTCAGCTTCTCAGGTACTGGGAATATAAGTGTGTGCCACTATGCCCGGCTCAGAATTAAATTTTTAAGGAACATTATATGATGGAGATAAGATCATCACTAAAAAAGGTAAAGTTGGCCAGGCATGGTGGCACATGCTTGTATTCCTACTATTTGGGAGGCTAAGACAGGAAGACCATAGGTTCGAGGACAGCCTCAAAAAGTAGTAAGACTCTCATCAACCTAGTGAGAACCTGTTTCCAAATAAAAATAAAATAGGTCTCGTGACATAGCTCGGAGGTAGAACGTCCCTGGGCTCAATCTCCAGTACCACAAATATAAATAAATAAATAAATAAATAAATAAATAAATAAACAAATAAAGTAGTATGTTTGGCAATAAATTTAAGTCTTTTTGTTGTCACCATTAATTACTATTAATTAATAATATAATTATTAGATAACAAGTTAGAAAACTAAATTGCTACAAAAAGCACAAAATTATAACAAGATAAATTTGCAGAAAGTAGGCCTGGTAATAAATTTAAGTCTCTATATCGTCACCATTAATTACTATTAATTGATAATGTAATAAATAGATAACAATTTAGATAACTAAATTGCTACAAAAAGCATAAAATTATAACAAGAGAAATTTGCAGAAGAATATTCAATCTTGGTCATTTCTATTTCAAATCTTATATTGTCTGCTCAATATCTCTTCTTAGGCTCTTAATCATTAATCATTTACTGAAATATAAATAGGTTAAATGCTTTTTTTGGTGTATTTACCTTTTTTCCTTTGAAGCAGAGGGTACCAGGCCACTCCAGGACCCCATAATATAAGCACACAGTATTGATTTTGGGCCTGTTCCACTGTCAACATAACTTTCCTTTGCCTCTGTCCTCTATAACTGTATAATGCCTCTGGAAAAGGAAAAGGGAAATCTATGTTGCATGAGTCTACCACAGGTGACATTATAATACTTCATGATACATGGTGATGATTAAATGACATATCAAGACAATCATATCTTAATTTTTCATAATCTAAAGTTAAAGAGACACTCAAAATGTTTACCTGTCAGTACAGTGATATCCACAACTCTTAGTATTGCATGGACTAGTCTATCAGGCTGCAGTTGCTCCAATTCTACAAACTCTACACTGTTCACTCTCTGAGGCTGCCTCTGAGGAAGATATCTGAGATAGGAATGTTTTGAAGACAAATATGCCAGTAAATCCTCAAGTACAACATTGCTAACTATACTGGAATCTAAGAAAGAAAAAAACAAACATGAACAAAGGATAACAAAATCATTATTTCCTTGATAACATATTTTCTTACAACTATATATTCTATTGCAAAGTATGATCAGACATAAAACATAACTTAATTTTTTGTGCGTGGTACTAGGGATTGAACCCAGGGACTTCGAGCTACACCCAAGCCCTATTATTTTTATTTTGAAATACGGTGTCACTAGTTTCATGAGTCTCACTATTTGCTGAGGCTGTCCTCGAACCTACATCCTACCGTCTCAGCCTCCCAAATACTGGGATTAATAGGCATGTGCCACCATTCTCGGCTAACATGACTTTATTTCTATAAAACATGTAGCTTATTTTTTATCTGTTTTTATTGGTGTATTTTAACTATTCATTTAATCATTCATTGTGATGAAGTTCAGGGTGACAGAGGCATTTAAGCACACAGCACTCACTGAGCCCTCCCCCAGATCCCTCCCCACTCCCTTTCCCTCCTTACCTTCCATGCTTGGCACTACGACTGGCACTGAGAAATCTGTGTACGTATATACTGTTGAAGTATTTCCCTCTTCAAGTCTTCCTCCCCCACTCCCACCTCCCTCAGTTAGGTCTCTTCCTTCACTACACTAAGGTTTCTCCTCGTTTGTCTGGAGTTCCTAACGTGTCCCAATTTCTCTCTAGCTTCCACATATGAGGGATGAGGGAAAATATCTGACCTTTCACTTTTTGTGTGACTAATCTCATTTAGCATACTATTTTCCAGTTCCATCTATTTCCTTGTAAATGATACAATTTTGTTCCTTCTTTATGGCTGAGTAGAATTCCATGACCAATTTGCAATCCCACAAACAACATATCAGAGTTTCTATTTCTCCACATCCCCAACAGCATTTATTATTGTTCGTGATTTATTTATTTATTTATTTGTAGGTCTGGGAATGGATGGAACCCAGGGACATTCGACCTCCGAGCTACAACCCTGCCCTATTTTTTATTCTTTATTTTGAAACAGGGTCTCACTAAGTTGCAGAGGGCCTAAGTAGCTGAGGCTATCCGTGAACTGCGATCCTCTGGTCTCAGCCTCCAGAATGCTGGGATTACAAGTGTGCTCCACCACACTTTGTGTTTTATGACTGCCAATTTAATTGAGGTTAGGTGAAATCTCAAGGTAGTTCTGATTTGCATCTCTCTAATTGATAATGATGCTGAACATTTTTTCATCTATTTATTGGTCATTTGTATTTCTTCTTTTGTGAAAAACCTATTTAGTTTACTTACCCATTTCTTGATTGGACTATTTGTTTTTTAGGCACTAAGTTTCTTGAGCTCTCTGCACATTCTAGATATTAGTCCTCTATCTGAGAAGCTGGCAAAGATCTTCTCCCATTCTGTCAGTGCTCGCTCGTGCTCGCCCGCCCGCCCACCCACCCTCCCTCCCTCTCTCTCTCTCTCTCGTGGTGCTGGGAATGAAATACAGGGACATTCTATCTCCAAGCTACATCCCCAGTTTTATTATTTTATTATTATTCTTTATTTTGAAACAGGGTCTCACTAAGTTACAGAGGGCCTAAGTAGCTGAGGCTGTCCGCGAACAAACTGCGATCCTCCTGTCTCAGCCATCAAATGCTGGGATTAACAAGTATGCACCACCATGACCGGCCAGCTCTCTCTTAAGGTTCTTGACAGTTTACTTTGCTGGACAAAGTAAACTATCTTTAGTTTAATGCAACTCCACATATTAATTCTTGTTTTAATTTCTTGTGCCTTTGGGGTCTTGTTGAGGAAGTTTTTACAGTGCCTATATGTTGAAGTGTTAGTCCTATGCCCTCTTCAATTAACTGAGAAGTCTCTGGTCTAATTTCCAGGCCTTTGATTCATCTTGAAGTGATTCTTATGCAGGGTGAGAAAGTAGAACTTATTTCCATTTTTCTGCATATAGATAACCAGTGTTGCCAACATCATTTGTTGAAAAGGCTACCTTTTTTTTCAGCTTGTTTTTTACTCCTTTGTCAAAAATTAATTGGTTGAGTGTCAATTTGTTTCTGAATCTTATATTCTGTTCCACTGGTTTATGTGTCTGCTTTTGTGCCAACACCATGCTGTTTTTATTACTATGGCTCTGTAGTATAGTTTGAAGTCAAGTATTACAATGCTTCCTTGATGGTTCTTATTGCTGAGAACTATTTTGGCTATCCTGGGTCTTTCGTTGTTCCATAAGAATTTAAGGACTGATTTTTCTAGTGTTTATTCTTCAATCAGATGCAAAAATGATGGTTGATATTTTCAAGCAATGGAAACAGATTTACCATATCCAAAACTTATATTCCTGTCCCTTCTCTATTTGTTTAATAATATTCTTTTTCTCTAATTAACCAAACTTAAGAAGCCAGGCATGGTGACACACACTTATAATCCCAGCATTTGGGAGGCTGAGACAGGAGGATCGCAGTTTGTTCACAGACAGCTTCAGCTACTTAGTGAGGCCCTCTGCAACCTAGTCAGACCCTGTTTCAAAATAAAGAATAAAAAATCAGGCTGGGGGTATAGCTTGGAGGTAGAGTGGTCCTGGGTTCCATCCCAGTAGAATGCCCCTGGGTTCCATCACTAATACTGAAAAAAAAAAATTATATATATAATTAACCAAACTTAACCACCACCCCCCATTTTTCTAACTCCTTCTGATAATATTCAATTTGTCCTCCAATCCCTGGAGTCTGATTTGATCCTGTCTTTCCCAAAAATCCTGACCACAGCCATTCTTCTACAAGCTCCTTAGCACAACACAACTAAAGAACTATATGGGCCACTAAAGGGCTCTCATGTTTAGGCCTCTATTCACTTTCAGAGGCTTTCCCCACACAAAGACTACACAGCACAACCACTTTAGCACTATAGGAATTATCACTGAAGGCAAGGAAAGCTTATCTCTAACTCTCATTTGCCTTTAAATATGTGCATCATTGTAATATTTCTAGATTGTAAGATCAGTTATTAAACTTTTCAGTCATGTCATTTAAGTGATCCTGGTGTCACAATTTTTTTATTCTTTTGTTGAGTTATACTTTACATGCAATAAAATAAAGTAGTGCTCACCGGGCGTGGTGGCACACGCTTGTAATCCCCGCGCTTGGGAGGCTGAGACAGGAGGATCACACAGGTTCGAAGCCAGCCTCAGCTACTTGGTGAGGCTCTCAGCAACTTAGTGAGACCTTGTTTCCAAATAAAATAGAAAATAGGTCTGGGAGTATAACCCAGAGGTAGAAAGCCTCTGGGTTCCACCCCCAGTACCACCAACCAACCAACCAACCAACAAACAAAATAAATAAATAAATAAAGTAGTGCTCAACTTGTACTTTATTAAAGCACATTTTAAAGTACAGGTAGATCCAGGCAAGATGGCCCATGCCTATAATCCCAGTACTTGGGAGGCAGAAACAGGGAGTCAAAGATTCGAGACCAGTCTCAGCAACTCAGCAAGTCCCTGTTTCAAAGTAAAAAGTAAAATAGGGCTGGGTAGAATGCTCTTGGATTCAATCCCCAGTACAAAACAAAACGAAACAAAAAGGAGTTTAGTTTGATGAGTTTTGCTGACTACATTTTCATTTTCCTGAAGGTAATGTTTTAATACATACTTGATTGCTGACCCAAACCAGATGTTGGCAAAAAAACTTATATTTTTTAGAAAGTAGAGTTTATAAACTGATTTATGATTCCTTCTCCTACTAAAATACTTATTCTTATGTACTCCACCAGTTATACTAAAGCCTCTCAGTCTTTACCCAATATATGCGAGGAGTCATACCAGGTGCAAAGGACACAAAAACAAACCAAGTCACAGTCACACTGAAGGAGCTATCAACCTAGAGATAGACAACATACAAGGGGCATAGTATAAGACATATAGATGAGCACTCCCATGAACACAAAGAAAAACAGCTGCCTGGAAACGGCTTCCCAAAGGGAATATTAGGCAATTTTTAGAAAAATGTCTAAAACGAGTTTTCAGGTAGGAAGCTGTGTTACAATTTTGGGTAAAGAGAAGGGGTTAGTAATCCATAGGTGCTCTGAAAAGTCTGAGGACATATGAAGTCTTATCAGATTATAAATATTATAACAGATTTACTGAGTTAAATAATTCACATAAAAATCTTCATTTCAAATTGTGTGTAGTTTAGTGGCTTTTTTTTTTTTTTTTTTTTTTTTAGTATTTCACGGTTGTTCAACTGTTACCATTATCTAATTTTAAAACATTTTTTGGGGGGGGTACTGGGGATGGAACCCAGGGGCTTTTCTACCTCCGGGCTATACTCCCAGACCTATCTTTTTTTTATATTTTATTTGGAAACAGGGTCTCACTAAGTTGCAGAGAGTCTCACTAAGTAGCTGGGGTTAGCTTCAAATCTGTGTGGTCCTCTTGTCTCAGCCTCCCAAGTGCTGGGATTACAAGCCTGCGCCACCACGCCTGGCTTTTTTTTTTTTTTTTTCGGGTCTGGGGGTGGAACCCAGGGGCATTTGACCTCTGAGCTACACCCCCTGCCCTATTTTTTATTCTTTGTTTTGAAGCCGGGTCTCACTGAGTTGCAGAGGACCTCAGTAAGTAGCTGAAGCTGTCCGCGAACCGTGATCCTCCAGGTCTCAGCCTCCCGAATGCTGGGATTACAAGCATGCGCCACCACGCCCAGTCACACCTGGCTTTTTAAAACATTTTTATGCTGAGTATGGTGCTGCACACTTGTTACCCTAGTACTTGGAAGGCTGAGACAGGAGAATCACAGGTTCAAAGCCAGCCTCAGCTACTTAGTGAGGCCCTCCTCAACTTAGTAAAAACTTGACTCAAAGACTAAAAAATAGGGATGGGGAGCCTGGCGTAGTGGTGCATGCTTGTAATCCCAGTACTTGGGAAACTGGAACAGGAGGATTGCACAGGTTCGCTGCTAGCCTGAACTACTTAGTGAGGCTCTCAGTAACTTAGTGAGACCCTATTTCCAAACAAAAATATAAAAATAGGTCTGGGATTGTAAACTCGGCGATAGAAGGCCCCAGGGTTCCATCCCCAGTGTCAAAAAAATTAAAAAATAGGGATGGGGGAACTGTAGTTCAGTGGTAAAATGTCTCTGGGTTCAACCTTCAGTACTAAAAAATAAAAAAGTTTTTTTTTTTTTTTTGGTACTAGGGACTGAACCCATGGACATTCTCTCTCCATACTATACCTCCATCCCTATTTTTTAATTTTTAATTTTTTAGTTTTTAAATTTTTTTTTGCAGTACTGGGGATTGAATCCAGGGCATTTATTTCCAAGTTACACCCCCAGCCCTATTTTTATTCTTTATTTTGACACAGGGTCTCACTAAGTAGATGAGGCTGGCCATGAACCTGCAATTCTTCAGTCTTAGCCTGCCAAGTACTGGGATTATAAACTTGTAGCACCACACCTGGCTTTTAATTTTTATTTTGAAGCAGGGTGTCACTAGATTGATGAGAATCTCACTACTTGGTGAGGCTGTTTCAAACCTGTGATTTCCTGTCTCAGCCTCCCAAGTACTAGGATTATAATGCATGTGCGACCAAGCCTAACTATAAAATATTATTTAAATGTATAAAACAAAATATTTAGCATTACAAACAACTCAATTATATGAAAATATAATCAAAATACTTTTCTTTTTTTGCGGTACTAGGGTGAAACTCAGGGCTTTCTACCTCCAGGTTATACTCCCAGACACCCCCCCCCCTCTCTCTCTCTCTATATATATATATATTTTTTTTTTTTTTTTGGTGGCACTGGAGATGGAACCCAGGAGCCTTCTACCTCCCAGGCTACACTCCCAGACCTGTTTTATATATTTTATTTGGAAACAGGGTCTCTTAAGCCAGTGGAGGCTGGCTTTGAACCTGCGTGATCCTCCTATCTCAGCCTCCAAAGTGTGGGGATTACAAGTGTGCGCCACCACGCCTGGCATCTCCTCGACATATTTAATATTTCATTTGGAAACAGAGTCTCACTACGTTGCTGAGAGCCTCACTAAATAGCTGAGTCTGGCTTTGAACCTGTGTGATCCTCCTATCTCAGCCTCCCAAGTACTGGGATTACAAGTGTGCACCACCACGCCCGGCTTCAAAATATTTTTTAAATTTTGAAAAAGTACATTATAAAAAGTAAATAAATAAAATGTGAGATAATTTATGTGCTTCACTAGTATATTAAATAACATACAGTAGGTTATCTAACAACTACTGTGATTTTGTTTGTCTGTATATATGTATGTGGTACTGGAACTGAACCCAGGGACATTTTACCTCCGAGCTACACCTCCAGCCCTATTTCTTTTCTTTTCTTTCTTCTTTTTTTTTTTCTGAAATAGGGCTCACTAAGTTGAAGAGGGCCTCACAAAGTTGCTGAGGCTGGCCGCAAACCTACAATCCTCCTGTCTCAGCCTCCCAAGTACTGGGATTACAGGTATGCACGACCACACCTGGCTCACCTACTGTGATTTTTTTTTTTTTTTAAGGGGAGTAAAAGGTTTATTGGAAGCACTAGGGAATAGGGAAAAGTGGCCAAACACCCTGAAGGGGCTGTCAGAACTCTGAAGTCTAGCAGCTGCCTTCAGGACAATACTTGAGGGAAGCCCGAATACCTTGAGTTGCAAGCTGCTTTCTCCCAAAGTCCACAAGATCTGCCAGAAAGGAATAAGGAAAGTGGCAGAACACCTCTAGGGCTATTGGGGCTCTGGTGTCCAGCAGCTGCCTTCAGGACAATACTTGAGGGTAGCACAAGCCAAATGCCTTCAGTTGCAAGCTGCTTTCTCCCAGAGTCCACACGATCTGCCAGAAAGGAAGTGCAGGTCACCCCTAGGGGCCCTGGTTGGCCTTGATGTCCAGTAGAGGCCTTCAGGTCACTACCCGAGTGCAGCCCGGGCCACGTGCCTTCAGTCGCACTCCACCTTCTCTCAAAGCTAACGCGACCTGCAAGAGAGAGAAAAGCTCCCCAAAGGGGAGGGGTTCCCAGAGAGGGGAAAACCCTCACCTACTGTGATTTTAAACTAATGATGGGCACAAGTAATATTCAAGTTATCTTTAACAACTATAGCATGATATGAGAATATATGTGACTTCATGCTATAACATTATTAAAAATTGGTGCCTTATTCATCACCAAATGAAATGTTAAATTTCAGGTAGCAATTAAGGAGAATGAAGGCTTTTTCTACTCACTCAATGTTATGGACTCTAATGTTAATAATTTAATTTTCACAGAAAAAAAAATATTAAGAACATCTAAGTTAATCACACAAACCAACAGATGAGTGTTAGAAATCTGGCTTGCCTGCAAAAAGGGGAAAAGGGTAATAGCTCTGTCAAGTTGCTCAAAGGTAGAATCCAGAAAACAATCAGAGGTAGAGGGCAAGGACAGGTAAGTGGATAGATTTGATCAATGTTTTAAAGGTTTTAGAATCTGATAAATGAAACCTACTCTAACTACAATTATTCAATTATACAATGAATTCTAAGAAACAATGCTGATACTTCTCAAAAAGATAATATATGTGAGAAAACATAGCATAAAATAAAATAAAATAAATGAGGGGAATAACAAAGGAACTTAAGTTACAGTAATACCTAACTTCAAATATCTCCTCCCATTGCTCCCATCTATTCACTAGACTAAATTCTTTCACAGTATTCTAGCAGAGCTGGGATCAGAAGAGCTAGGGTCAAACTCTGGCTTTGTCAATGATGAACTCTGAACTTGTCCTGCCCTGAGCTTCATTTCTCAACTAGGATATGAAGCTTTTAGGAAGGATCCCTAAAAGTGATCCCTGACATTATATATTCCACCCTCGTTTCCTAATAATTTACAGGTAAGCATCTTGTTATTTAGATTACAAATAAAACATTCTACCTCAAGACACTTTGATTTATGATTAACTTAATAATATTTAAGATATACAAAGCCATGTGTTTTATGACAAAATATTTTAAATGCACAAAACGAAATATTTAGGATTATAAAAATACCAATTATATAAAAATACAGTATTTAAAATATTTTTAGAACTACAAGATAATTTATGTTTCACTAATACATTAGGTAAAAAAACTAACACATTAAATAAAACCAAGCTAGCTGGGAGTAATGGCGCACACTTGTAAGCCTAGTACTTGGGAGTACAGTATCGAAAATACTTTTAGAACTACAAGATAATTTATATTTCACTAATACATTAGGTAAAAAAAAACTAACACATTAAATAAAACAAGCACACTTGTAAGCCTAGTACTTGGGAGGCTGAGACATGAGAATCACAGGTTTGTGGCCTGTCTCAGCTACTTAGTGAAGCCCTCCACAACTTAGCCCTCCACAAACTTTGACCCTATTTCAATATAAAGAATAAAAAATAGGCTGAAGGTGTGGCTCTGAAGTAGAATGTCTCTGGGTTCAATCCCCAGTTCTGCAAAAAATAAAAATAAATAAATAAACAAAGCAACGAGCTATGTCTCGTTTCCTTTTTTCATACATGAAGGATAACATACAACATATGACTACATATACTTGTGGCTTTGTGTTTTTCACAAAATCATTTTGGAAATCACTCCGTATCTTCCATATTTCCATATCTCTTTTTTTGTGTGTGATACTGGGGATTGAACCCCCACTGGGAGGGGGGGCATTCTACTCTGAGCTACATCCCCAGCCCAACTTTTTTTTTAAACAGACCCTCATTAGGTTGATGAGAGTCTTACTTGCTGAGGCTGTCCTCGAACCTGTGACCTCTTTTCTGAGTCTCCCAAGTAATGGGATTACAAGCATGCATGACCACACCTGGCTCATTCCATATCTTTTTCATTCTTCTGTTACAGTTGCATATATACCACAATTCAGTCCTTCATCTATGTCTGTGTTTAGATTTTTTACAGTATTTTACAATTATAAACTACTACAAAGAATAAACTTTTGCATAAGTACTTTTCATATTGTTAGAGTTATATCTTCCGGATAGATTCCTAGAAGTGAGATTGTTTAGTTGAGAGCTAAGAGCACATGTAATTTCATTAGGTACTGCTCTCTAGAAGAGTTGTACCATTTTGTCATCAATATGCAAGACCTGTTTCTCCAAAGCTTTGCCAAAAGAATGTGTTGCCATATTTTTAAAAACTTTCCCAATATGACAGATAAGAAATAATATATCCTTGTAGTTTTAATTTTGCTATCTCTAACTATGAGGGAGCTGTGTTTGAGGGCCATTTTTGCATAAAAACTGTTCCTTTATTTATTTACCCATTTCATATCAGGTCTTTTGTCAATTTTTTCATGGACTGAGCCACCATAAAGTAAAAACAATGGCACAAAGAAACCTCATAAGCTGAGGACCATCTTTACTTTCAATAGTAAAAAGTTATTACATTCAAAATGTGTCTTACATTCAAAAATATGTCTTACATTCTTTAGGCTGAACAGATGAATAACTCCCAAGATTTAATAACTGACTGGTAAATGTTGATTGGAGTACTGTCTCACCAATCCACTGATCCTCATGAATAGTAACATCTAGAGAAGAAAATAAGTTCTGATTATGCCATAAATTACTTCACATTGTGGTTAATTTACCAATTACCAAAGTATTATGCATGCCGCAAGACAATTAAAGTTCAGATAGGTTGAATGAGCTGCCTAAAAGCAGAAAGTACTTTAGCCTATGACCTAAATTTTTTAGTTCTGGAATACATACCAATATGTAGTATGACTTATCTAAGACAGCTATAATAATGCATGACTGCAAGCTATTAACTTGCCCATTGCTGGGCATGGTTACACACACCTGTAGTACCAGTACTTGGGAAGCTGAGACAGGAGGACCACAAGTTTGAGGGCAGCCTCAGCAACTTACCAAGACTCTCAGCAACCTAGCAAGATCCTGTTTCAAAATAAAAAATAAAATAGGGCTGGGGATGTGGCTCAGAGGTAGAATGCCTCTGGGTTCAATCCCTGGTACCACACACACACACACCAAAAAAAAAAAAAATGTTCACAAATTTGTATACAGATATAATTTCTCTATTTTATTAGGACAATGGGAAAATATAGAATTATTTTTCCCCAAGTTTCCATTTGCTCCTGTACAAAAAAAGTTCAGAAAACTAGATACATTTTTCCTAAATAATGTAAAACAAACTAATATTTTAAAGTGTTCACAAAAATAATCTAGGTATCCTGTAATAGGAAAATTCCAGTAAAATCACTTGATAGAATGTTGCTTAGTTGTTAACAACTATATAAAACGCCAAGAAGCAGGGCATGGTGGTACACATCTGTCATCCCAGTAGTTGAGAAGATGACACACAAGGATCAGAGGTTCAAGATCAGCCTCTGCAACATAGGGAGACCCTGTTTCAATATAAAAAAATGAAAGAGAGCTGGGGGTTTAGCATGGAGGTAGAACACCTCTGGGTTCAACTGCCAGTACCAAAAAGATAATAAAAAAAACACCAGGAAAAACTATAGAGGTAGAAAGGTTGAATTCTGATCTACTAGAAAAGGCCTCCAAGAAGGTTGACACAGCAGATGACTGTGGTAGATGACTGTGAAGCAAGGTCTAGCCCTCCTTGTACAGTCTGAGAAACTTAGTTTCATCAGCACTCCAAAAGTAGACTTCAGCTCTGCAACATAAGTTTACATTAACAGGAACCACTGCGATGCTACCAGGGGTCAATTGACCAGAGGTCAATAATGCTGGGTCCAGGGAAGGAAAATGGTAAAGAAAGAGTCCTCAAAGACTCAAAGTGCAAGAAAACAAAGAGAAAAGCACAACTTTATAAAATAAGCAAGCACTATACCTTGATGAGCTCACCTGTGAGTAAAATTATATCTCCAAGAAACACTGTAAGTGCCCAAAATGCTGTGGTCCTCCACAGAAAAACCTTCTTCTTAATTTCTGATTGATCAATTACTGTAATTGTTGCCAAAGGCACTTTAGAGCCAGAATTTGGTCCAGATTTTATGTTTATTTCTTTCACATGGCATGGAGTTAGCACCATAACTAAACAATTATACTTCTGACCTTTGGACTCACAGTTTTTTATTAATGATATTTTTTTAATACCCTTAAATTCAGACACAGTTCTCTGGTCCACTGAAACAGCAAAATCTCGTGCATTAGAACCCAACTTCATTTTCTTAGATACTTGGGGGACTTCAGACAAAGCTTTAGAATGGCCCAACTTATCTTCAGAAGTCCAACTTCTTTTAATAGCAGTTTTGAAGGTAGCTATTTGGGAACATAGTATTCCTGAGCTACACAACTCAATACATATCTCATTTGGTGGCAGTTCATCTTCAGAACTGAAAAGTTCCTGAGATCCTGTATTTTCCTCAAGATCTTTTTCAGGGTTTATTTGAATGGAGCTACTTTTTGTTGCAGGACAAAAAGGACTAAAAAGCTCTAGAGAATGTGTTTGGTTCTGTCTACTCTCATTTCCTTCTGCAAAATTGTCATTAGACCAAATCACAGTATCTTCAGTTCTTTGTACTTCCCCATGACTTGCGTTTGGCTCATTTTCCATGTTTAGGGTCCCATTATTAACAGAATTCTGCTCTTTATTCTTCCTTTGAGTTAAAAAAGCAACCTGGCTGGAGGTCATTATACTGAGAAATTCAGTGTCAGTAGATATTTTAGGGTTTGAGACCTTCCTAACTGCTCCTGGAGACCGTGGCTCACCCCCTGTGGTAGGGGAAAAGAATTCCAGACATTGATCTTGCATTTCATGATGTTCTGTTGGCATGCACTTTTCTTCTACAGCTTCTAGCCCTGTATTAGTTTGTTTAGTACTACAGATCAAATCTAATATAACTGCGTGTTTATGATCTAACTGAAAAGAATCTGTTTGAAGGTTTTGGCCACAAATATTTGAATGATTTTCAGGCTTTGCATTTGTAATTTTCTTCATTTCACATTGAAGCTTATGACAAGTCTCTTCAGGTAAATGCTGAACTGTATCCTTAGAACCACATATTTGCACATTAGAGATAGTTACATCACTCAACTCTGAGGGGTGAATCTTGAGGGGTTTTACGTTCTGTGTTTCTAAAGTAGAGTAGAGAGAGTCTTCTTTCACCTGAACAGACTGATTCACAGAGTTGGCTGAAAAATGCCCATTAAGATCTGGAGGGCCAATAGCCTCTGAGACTTGACGGCTTTTCAGATTTATGGGCTGATGGTTTTCATCTTTCAGATATAAAGAATGCTGATTGTACAAAAGCTGGATTTTTTCCCATGGGTCCACAGTAGACATTGAAGAAGCTGTTTCTTGTGATACAGTCATTTTCAATGGACCAGCTGGAGCACCCCAAAATATGTGAATTTGAGATCCTCCACTCATAATTTCTGATAAAAATAAAAAATCCAAAATTAGTTTTAATATAAGCTAGGAGTCAAAAATATAACTAATAAAGTTGATTGATTTTGGCATGCCATTTATTTATATAATTCATAAATATACAATAAATCATAAAAGAAATAAACATCATAAAATAAAAATTCACTTAAATTCTCATAAATCAAAACTTCAGCTGGGCGTGGTGGCACATGTTTGTAATTCCAGTACTTGGGAGGCTGAGACAGGAGGATCACAGGTTCGCAGCCAACCTCAGCAACTTGTGAAGCCCTCCACAACTTAGTAAGACCCTGTTTCCAAATAAAGAATAAAAAATAGGGCTGGGGTATAACTCAGAGGTAGAATGCCCCTGAGTTTGATCCCCAGTTCCACAAAAAAAAAAAACACTTCAACTAAAACTTTACCTAAAGAAAATCATAAGAGAAATTTTTAAAAATACACCTAAATATTCTTTCAAAAAAAAAAAAAAACACCCAGTATCAAACAAGCAATTAGATTTTCAGTATCTTCATTTCTTGTGTTGTTTAAACTTGCTCCTAAATTTAAGTTAGCTGGGCATTGTGTTACACACCTGTAATTCCAGTACTTGGGAGGCTGAAACAGGAGGACTGCAAGTTCAGGGCCAGACTCAGCAACCAAGTGTGACCCTCAGCAACTTGGTGAGATGCTGCTTCAAAATAAAAATAAATCTGGGCATGGTGATGTATGCTTATAATCCCAGTACTTGGGAGGCTGAGACAGGAGGGTGGAAGGTTCAAAGCCAGTCTCAGCTACTTAGTGAGGTCCTCAGCAACTTAGTGAGACCCTGTTTCAAATTTAAAAATTAAAAAAAAAAACTATGGATGTAGCTCTGAGGTCGAACACACATGGGTTCAATCTCCAGCACTAAAAATGAAAGAAGAGAAGATAGGAGAGGAGAGGAAGGGCTGAGGGTACAGATCAGAGGTAGTGTCTCTGAGTTTCATACCCAGTACCAAAAACAAATAATTAGTAAATGGAGGGAGGCATTCATTTAATTGTATTATAGTCACCTTTTTTTTTTTTTTTTGGTGGAACCCCGAAGCTTTCTACCTCCGCGCTATACTCCCAGACCTATTTTTTATATTTTATTTGGAAACAGGGTCTCACTAAGTTGCTGAGAGCCTCACTAAGTAGCTGAGGCTGGCTTTGAACCTGCGCGATCCTCCTGTCTCAGTCTCCCAAGCGCGGGGATTACAAGCGTGCGCCACCACACCCAGCTATAGTCACCTTTAAGTTACCTGTTTCTTTACTTCTAAATTATCTCAGTTAGCTTGGGGGCTCATTCCTTCAACGGTGAACTCAGGTTTTGTTTTGTTTTGTTGTGTTGTTTTAGATTTTGTTTTTGTTTTGTTTTGTGGCACTGGAGATTGAATCTAGGGGCATTCTACTTCTAAGCTACACTCCCAGTCCTACATTTCTTTATTTTGAAACGGGTTCTCACTAAGTTGTGGAGGGCCTCACTAAGTAGCTGAGGCTGGCTTTGAACTTGCAATCCTCCTGTCTCAGCCTCTCAAGTACTGGGATTATAAGATGTACCACCATGCCCACTCTTAACACTTCCTGAAAATCTGCTCATTGTCATCTCTTCCAAATACAAAAATCTGATTGTACTCAAGGCTTCAGGTCCTTTCTATGCCCTGGTCTTGTCTCGTAGTTCCCTGACCTCCTCTCCTCTGCTGACTTTGTTTTCGACCTTGCCTCAGTTACCTATTCCTATAATCACACAATGCCATGATCAGTAACTGCACACTCTTCTAATTTCAATATGCGTTAAACTGACTACTTTCTCTCATCTTCCAACTTACTCCCTCTAAATGCATGACTTTATAGTTCTTTGACCAGAGAGATCCACAATGAATGCACTGACCTACGACAACTTTCCTAGCCTCACTCTTCATTTCCCTCCATTGCCAGCTGACTATTATAATCACTTCTTAGCCTAATGCTTTGCTCTCCAAGGGATTTGTGCAGTTAAACTCAAACACTGCTTAAATGAGCAACTCCTCCCACTAGAAGTAACTAAAGGAAAAAAATTAATAATCACCTGAAAAGTAGTCTCATTTTCGGCCCATTAGTACTAGCAATTCTTTTCTATCCTTATCATTCATTCTCCAAGATAACACTTTTATACTTTCTCACTCTTTAATCTACAGCTTCTCCTTCCTTATTTCCACACAGCGAGTGACCATGTTGCCTATTTGCATTTACAGGCTCTCAACAAAACATCTATCAACCTAGCACTATGGGACCAATAGATTCTGCCTGCCTTCCTGTTACTATAGATGAACTCTCACGTTTTTATGCCAAGCCATCTCTTCCACACTTAAGCACCAGACCTCAGTCAACTTTCCTACTCTGGCCCTAATAATTCTCCCCTTCTCTCTACATCATGGATTTTTCTCTGTACCGGAGTATCTCCAATAACATACAAACATACTGTTATTTTTTCTATGTTACTTTCCTCATGTGCTTCCCCATTTTTCCTACTGTACCATATTTCTGCTTCTATCTACAGCAAAATTCCTTGAATCATCTATACTCCCTCTGCACCTGTTCTCCCCCTCTCTCCCTCTCTCTTGTTCTCTCTTTTTGTGGAACTGGGAATTGAACCCAGGGGCATTCTACCTCCAAGCCACACCCCCAACCCTATTTTCTATTCTTTATTTTGAAACAGAGTCTCACTAAGTTGTGGAGGGCCTCACTAAGTAGCAAGGGCTGGCAATGAACTGCGATCCTCCTGTCTCAGCCTCCCAGAACTGGGATTACAAATGTGTGCCACCACAACTGGATTCCCTGTTCTCTTAAACCCACTCCAAGCTTTTGTCCAAACCACTAATTAGATACAATAGCCTCTTTGATGTCTCCAAAGAACTTGACACTGCCTGCCATCTATCAACTCTATTTTCAGCTTCTTGACCTATCAGCAGCACTTAGCACCACTGATTTCTTCTTAAAACCCTCTTTTCAAGCCAGGTATCACACCAGGATCACACCTGTGATCCCAAAACTTGGCTGAGTCAGGAGGATTGCAGGTTAAAGAATAGCCTTAGCAAGTAGTAAGACCCTGTTTCAAAATAAAATTAATTAAAATAGGGCTAAGGGTATAGCTCAGAGATAGATTCCCCCTGAGTTCAATCTCTAATACCACCACCAAAAAAAAACAAAAAACCCACCTCTCATTTGGCTTTAAGAACATCAATAACATCATAACACCTTGATTCCTGTTTTGTTTTGTTTTGTTTTCCTCCAGTGCTACTAGGGATTGAACCCAGGAGCATTCTGCCTCTGAGATACACCCCCAGTCCTATTTCACTTATTTTGAAACAAAGTCTCACTACGTTGCAAAGGATGGCCTCAAACCTGTGATCCTCCTGTTTCAGCCTCCCAAGTCTTGGGATTACAGCTGCCACGCATGCCTAACCCCTACCTCAAACTGTCTCACCGTTGCTCTTTCTCAGTCTCCTTTGCTAGCTGCTACTCAGCTTCTTGCTTAAGGGTCAGTACTTGGATTGCTCTCCAAACTCACACCATACACAACTTCTTTCAGTTTCAGGGGTTTTTTTGTTGTTGTTGTTTGTTTTTGCGGTACTGAGAATAGAACCCAGGGGCATTCTACCTCTGAGCTACAGCCTCAGCCTTATTTTTTAGTCTTCTTTTGAAACAGTGGCTCACTATGTTGCAGAGGGCCTCAATAAGTAGCTGAGGCTGTCCTTGAACCATGATCCTACTGTCTCAGCCTCCTAAGTACTGGGATTATAAGTATGTGCCACCAAGCCTGGCTCAGTTTACAGGTTCTATATCTCCATCATAACCTTTCCTCTGAATTCTGACTCATCCAACCTACTCATCAGCACCACAAGACAGGCATCTGTTGTTAAAAGACAAAATGGCAGGCCCGAGACTATATACTTTAAAAACCTGCATATAGAGGTGACGGACCAAGATGGCAGTAGCAGCCAGTATTCAGGAGAGGCAGACAGATTCAATCCAATCCACTTTGAATTTTTGAAGAAATCTCCCTGAAAGTAGACTACTCCTGCTGTACATACTCAGGAATTCTGCACAACATACTATGTAAGAAAAATGTTCAGGGCACATTGGAGGGAGCCCCACATGGCTGGGCCAGGCCAGACTTGCCTCGCCACACATCCTAGGGGGCCTGGGCGCTCATGGCCACCAGGCTCCTCTATGCAGTGCTGGGGACTATAGTGTGCTGGGAGCAACAGATCCTGCCCTCCGTGGTGAAGATGTGGACCTCCACCTTTGGTGGGGAGATAAAATTCATTGCTGCTAGGTATTCGGGCTCCCAGCTTCTGCAAAAGACAGGTACTATTTTCTTCTACTTAAAAAAAGAAAGAAGCCGGGCATGGTGGTGTACGCTTGCAATCCCTGCGCTTGGGAGGCTGAGACAGGAGGATCGCACGGGTTCGAAGCAGCCTTAGCTACTTAGTGAGGCTTTCAGCAACTTAGCGAGACCCTGTTTCCAAATAAAATATAAAATGGGTCTGGGAGTATAGCCCGGAGGTAGAAAGCCTCTGGTTCCACCCCCAGTACCACAAAAAAAAAAAAAAAAAAAAAAAGAAGAAGAAGCTGGGTGTGGTGGCACACGCTTGTAATCCCCAAGCTTGGGAGGCTGAGACAGGAAGATTGCACAGGTTCGAAGCCAGCCTCAGCTACTTAGTGAGGCTCTCAGCAACTTAGTGAGACCCTGATTCCAAATAAAATATAAAACAGGTCTGGGAGTATAGCTCAGAGGTAGAAAGCCTCTGGGTTCCACCCTCAGTACCATTACCAAAAAAAAAAAAGAAAGAAAAAATGAAAACCTCTGTAGACGTCCTGCCCATGGTGACAGGGACCAAGCCTGCCACACAGAAAGGCCAGGACCAGGGCCAGCAAGGCTGGGACCAGGGCCTGCCATGCAGCGAGGCCAGGACTGGGGCCAGTGAGGCCGGGACCAGAGCCTGCTGCACAGCAAAGGGCCAACAGATCCCTACAACCATGTGGTAAGGAAGCACTTGAAGCTGCTGCTGCCTCACCTCATCTCTCAGCAGATTCCCAGATCCAAGTGACCTCTATTTAAAAAGCTGGCTGTGAGTGGATCATCTCATCAATGTCACTCACTTTCTGGCTTTCAGGAAGTGGGAATAAGTGTGAAAAATAAAAGAAGGACTTCCAAGGAAGAGATAAACTATACTTGATCAGATGTGGAGAAGTAGAAACTCTAATACATTATTGGTGGAATTACAAATTAATGCAACCATTTTGGAAAGCAGTATGGAAGATCCTCAGGAGAATGAAAATGCACTTACCATATGATCCAGCAATACCACTTCTGAGTATCTACCCAAAAGAATGAAAACCAAAATACCAAACTAATGCATGAGTAACTGCGTTCACAGCTGCACAATTCACCATTCCCAAACTATGGAACCAGCCAAGATGTCCATCAACAGATGAGTGGATTACAAAATTATGGGATATGTACACAATGGAATTTTACCCAGCCATAAAGGACAACAAAATTATGGCATCTACAGGGAAATGTCACAAAAAATAAGAAATAAAATGCTTTCCCTAATATGCAAAATCTAGGGGGAAATGGGTAACAGGAGGAACTCTAGATGAAGAAGGGATCCTACAGAGAAGCAATTAAGGTGACCTGAGGGGATAGGAAGGGGGAAGAGGGAAACTCTTTAAAGCACATGATGTACTTCAACAAACATATCAAAGTCAATCACTAAACCAAGCATGAGGAGGGAGGGGGAGGAAACGAGATGGGGAATGGATAAGGGCTAATTGGGTGATGTGTGCATGTATATCTCCACAAGTTTTTTATCCCATTAAGATATATGACTACAATGCACCAATTAAAATGTATTTTTAAAACCTGCATATAGCCGGGCATGGTGGCGCATGCTTGAAATCCCCGCGATTGGAAGGTGGAGACAGGAGGATCCTGCAGGTTCGACCCTGTTTCCAAATAAAAAAAATGTATAAAAATAGGTCTGGGAGTGTATCCAGGAGGTAGAAGGGCTTCCAGGAACCCCAGTACCACTAAAACAACAACAAAAAAGAAAACCCTGCATATAAAGTGAGCCTTGGCTGGCATCTGTCAATTTAAATTTCAGGAAGTTTCCAATCATCACTCAATGTGGTGGTACACACCTGTAATTCCAGCATCTCAGGATCTCAGAAAACTAAGGCAGGAGGATCACAAGTTTGAGGTTAGTCTGAAAAGCCCAGAAGCAAACCCCAGTTTCAAAATAAAAGGGGGGAGGGCAATGGTTATAGCTCAGTGGTTGAATGCCCTGGGTACAGAACCACAGAAAAAAACTAAAATAACTAAAAGTCCATGAAGAAGGGAGCAGAGAAGCAAGAAATATTCTGAGAGGTGATATTCTGTAGAAAAATAAAAGAAAAAAAGCTACATGTCAATATCGATGCATTTTACAAATATAATTCTAAATGAAAACACAATTTTAGGAATATAACATGATATCAAGATACTGAGTTTTAAAATATGAGTGAGAATAAAACAACAACTATAGAATTATGGTTACATTTGGGAGAGAAGAACAGGGATGTGATCGATAAAAGAAGATACACAGATGAATTCAACTATACAGATCATATCTTGTTTTTCTGAGTGTGGTTACATGTATTGATTTATTGATTTTTTTTGTGGGTCTGGAGATGGAACCCAGGGGCATGCGGCCTCTGAGCTACACCCACTGCCCTTTTTTTTTTTTTTTTTGGTGGTACTGGAGTTCCTGGAAGCCCTTCTACCTCCAGGCTACACTCCCAGACCTTATTTTTTTTTTGGGAAACAGGGTCTCTTAAGCCAGCAAGGCTGGCTTTGAACCAGCGCAATCCTCCTGTCTCAGCCTCCCAAGCGCGGGGATTACAAGCATGTGCCACCACGCCCGGCTTATTATTCTTTATTTTGAACCACAGTCTCACTAAGTTGCAGAAAACCTCACTAAGTAGCTAAGGCTGTCCGCGAACCGCGATCCTCCGGTCTCAGCCTCCCAAATGCTGGGATTGCAAACATGCGTCACCACATCTGGCTATGTGGTTACATTTATTTCTTACACTGTTCAGAAATATTTTATAATATTTAAAAATCTAGAAAGAAAGCTGGGCGTGGTGGCACATGCTTGTAATCCCAGCATTCGGGAGGCTGAGACAAGGACTACGGTTTGCGGCCAGTTTCAGCTACTTAGTGAGGCCCTCTGCAATTCAGTGAGGCCCTGTTTCATAATAAAAAATAGGACTGAGGGTGTACCTCGAAGGTAGAATGTCTCTGGGTTCCATCCCCAGTGCCGCAAAAAAAAAAAAAAAAAAAAAAAAAAAAAAAAAATCTAGAAAGAAAAACATTAGAAGTCAAATTATAGGTGATTTTTAAGAATTTCTACATTTTAAAATTTTTACTGTAGCCAGGTGTGGTGGTGCACACTTGTAATCCCTGCACTTGGGAGGCTGAGACAGGAGGATTGCACAGGTTCAAAGCCAGCCTCAGCTACTGAGTGAGGCTCTCAGCAACTTAGTGAGACCCTGTTTCCAAATAAAATATAAAATAGATCTGGGAGTATAGCCCGGAGGTAGAAAGCCCCTGGGTTCCACCCTCAGTACCACACACACACACAAATTACTGTGATGAATAATGAATGCATATTATCTTCATAATATAAATTCTTCTTTATTTGGTAATAGAGGCATTCTTTACAATAATCATGTAAAAATGGACCTATACCTAACATTTCAGCATAAGAGTTGAGAACAATGACAGCAGTTGTTGAAGTATAAGCAGCTAAAATAGACATACTGCAAGTTTGCATTTATAATAGCAAATTACTGCTAAAGAGACAAAATTTTAGGGGTCAAGGTTTGATTTACTAAAATTAAAAGAAGAACTAAACATCCCTACCCATTACCACATATCCTAACCTCACTTAATCCTTATAGAAAGATCAATCTGCTCAAGAAATAACTGGCATATTAAAGCTAATTTATTTTACTCTTCCATATGACATTATTTGATGTGCCACTAGGAGGCCCCAAAGAGCACAGCAAAAAATCCTTAAATTCAAAATATATATCAAAACCAATAGGAAAAAGTGTATTATCCTGATGTATTGGTAGGAATACTTAGACACAAATTGAGTACATAAAAACACCAAAGATACACAAACTCTCCTATTCTTTAGGTTTCTTCTCCCATGGCTTCTCCCCTTTTGCCTCAAATCTTTAAAAATGAAACAAACAAACAAAAACTCCTATATTCTTTGTTTTCATTTCTCATTTATTTTACAACCCACTTAAATATGGCTTCTAGAGCCAGGCGTGGTGGCACACGCTTATAATCCCAGCACTCAGGCTGAGATGGGAGGATCACGACTCGAGGACAGCCTCAGGTACTTAGTGAGGTCCTTTGCAACTCAGTGAGACCCTGCTTCAAAATAAAGAATAAAAAAAAATAGTGCTGGGGGCATAGCTCAGAGGTAGAATACCTATGGGTTCCATCCCCAGTACTGCCAAAAAAAAAGGCTTCTATCTCAACAATTTTGGTATAATACTTATACTCTGGAAACGAATGACCTTCTAATAACCAAATCCAATTGTCAGTTGTCAATTCTTAGCTTAACTTCATTTGAAACTGTTTATCAATCCTCTTTCTCAAACATTCTACTTTTTTAAATCTGTCAGACCACCAAATTGGAATTATTTTGTGCTTTAAAAGACAGAATTTGCTGGGCATGGTGGCGCATGCTTGTAATCCCAGCATTTGGGAGGCTGAGAAAGGACATTCAATCCCAATTCACGGCCAGTCTCAGCTACTAAGTGAGGACCTCCACAACTCAGTGAGATTCTGTTTCAAAATAAAGAATAAAAAATAGGGCTGGGGGTGTAGCTCAGAGGTAGAATGCTCCTGAGTTCCATCCCCAATACCACTAAAATTTAAAAAAATAAATAAAATACAGAATTTACTGGTTTCTTCAATTATTTGCATAATACTCAACACTATCTGCCAAGAATTATGCTGGCTACTAGGAATTCAACAATAACAAGGAATATAGAGAGACTTAGAGTTCAATGGCAAAGACGAGCCAGGAAAAGTGGTGCATTCTGTAATCCCAATACTTGGGAGATGGAGACATGAGGATTGCAGTCTCAAAGCCAGCCTTAGAACCTTAGTGAGACCCTATTTCAAAATAAAAATATAAAAAGGGCCAGAGTGTAGCTCAGAGGTAGAATGCCCCTGGGTTCAATCCTCAGTACCAGAAAATAATAAAACAAAATAGTGGTATGAGCTATGACAGAATTAAAAGCCAGGTGCCCTAGAAAAGAAAAGCCTGGGACAGCACAATCACTGCGGAGCACACACCATTATCTACATTTTTCATAGACTCTTATGATTATGGCTAATTAAAATTTTTGATATTCAATTTGTTAAAAGTATTGCTAACATTATTAAATGTTTAAAAAAAAAAAGAGTATATGCCTATTCCCCACCCTAACATAGGGCCCAGGAAAGCTCTCCAAATTGACTTACCAAAGACACAGGCTTCTGTTAGTAATTTCTGAGATGTTTAAAGAATGTAAGACACTCTCATTCTGTGTTCTCATTTGCTATTATCTCCTAAATGTGCGGAAATGTGACCCACTTCCTATTTTGATTAAGACAATAATGAAGTCCACATTGCCTAATAAGTACTCACAGTACTTCACCACTCCAATTGTGAAACTCCTTCCATAGTTTGAACAACTCTTTCCTAACTAGTTCTTTTGCTGCTCTAGTATTTCTATCTCTTCTTCCGCAAGCAATTTCTTCATGTCACACATCTCTAAAGTGTTTCACCAAATCCTATATATTTAACTACCACATATCAATTATGCTTTACAAATCTATACTGAACCAACGATTTCCCAGACTTCAGGCCTATATTTCTAGCATCAGTACATTTGACAGGATAACAGTAGATTCAAAGGCAAGATTCAAAGTCTTACTTGCAGCTGGGCATATTGGCGCACACTTGTAATCTCAGTACTTGGGAAGCTGAGAAAGGAAGATTGCAGGTTCACAGCCAGCCTCAGTAAGGCCCCCTGAAACTTAGTGAGACCCTGTTTCAAAATAAAGAATAAAAAATTGGGCTGGGAGCATAGCTCCACAGGTAGAATACCCCTCGGTTCAATCCCTAGTACTATAAGAAAAAAAATAAAGAACACCCTACTGTACTTAGGGGTAGGAAAGATAGTATAACACACAGGAGTAACACAAAGTTGTTCTGAAAGTTCACAGAACTTACCCATGACAGGAAATGTCTTACATGAATCAAAATTCTATAATGCATAAGATTACTTATATAGAGAATAGTTATTTCGTATGCCTTCACTGATTTGTCTGAATAAATACCCCTACAAATGTGAGATTTCCATCCCTCCAAAAATAAACTAGAAAGTGGTCCTATTATTTTTAAATATAAATAATTTTTTAAATAACCTTTATAGCCAAGCATGGTGGTCCATGCTCATAATCCCAGTACCTGGACGCTAAAATAGAAAAATCTTCAAATTCAGCCTCAGCAACTTAGCAAATCTAATGAGAACCTGTTTCCAAATAAATAAGGCTGCAGGTGTAGTCTGAAGATAGAATGTGCCTGGGTTCAATCACTGGTACCGAAAAAAAAAAAAAACAACCCTTTATTAGCCTGGTGTGGCAGCACATGCTTGTAATTCCAATACTTGGGAGGCTGAGACAGAAGGATAGCAGATTCAACGACAGCCTCAGCAACTTAGTGAGACCCTCTTTTAATAAAAGAATAAAACAGGGCAGGGAGTGTAGTTCAGAAGTAGAATCCCCTGTGTTCCATTGCCAGTACCAAAATATAAATAAGTAAATAACCTTTATTTATACAAAGGCTGCTATTCCTAAGTACTACAATTTACAGGAGCTACAAGCGTGTGAGTGGGAGTATGGAGAGTGGCAAGAACAAGGGAAACAAAATATTTATCTTAGCAAAATTAAACACAAGAGTTAAGTCACAGATTACTGATGAGTTTCAGATTCTAGGATGTGTGGGGTGTACTCAGAGGGTTAAAGCTCATTAAGATACCAGATGAAACTTGAAAGTACATATCCATTACCATAGTTAATGATTATACAATTTCTCAATCTGCAGAAGGCCACTTTAGTCGGAAAGACTAATACAACCATAACCCTTTATCTTTAGAGTGGTCAGAGTCTGTTGAATGGGTCAAAGATTTATAAAACAGGATGGCCTGTATCAGCAGGTTTTGTCCTTGCCAAACGTGGCAACTAAGAAGCTTGTTACAAAATACATGAGGTTAAAAGGGAGTGCTTTCTCCATTTTATAAACAAGCCAAAACCTCACTATTATGAGTTATAACAATTATGAATGCTTTTCATATCTATTTTCACAAAATACCAACCAATCATAAGATTACTCAAAAGCATCAACTAACAAAATGAAGAGATTCAACATGGGGTCATAACTAAAATATAGTTTTTGAAATAGGCCAGATGTGAGTTCAGATCCCTACTCTGAGACTTACTGAAAAGGCAACCTGGAAAGTTCTAAAGCCAGCTGATCATAGCATGGGGTTTATTATACTAGTCTTGCAGTTTCTGTATCTATTTGAAAATATCCATAAAAAGTCAAATTTCTTTATCTGTCAAATGAGAATTAAGTGTCTTTGTCTTGAGAATAACACATTCTTTCCTCACAGTGTTGTCATGAGATGACAGGCAGTATTTAATAATTATTGGCTTTTAACAGTCTTGTGCCTCAGAAACTAAACACATATACTTGGTGACATATACGACCCATTCTTTTTCTTCATGTTTCTGGTTTTTTGTATATGCTTACACATGTTAATGACAAAATTGAAATAAATATATGTTCTGCTTCAACCTATATATGTCTGACCTTTTATTTCAATTTATTCTCTTCCTAATCTTTTTTTAAAATGGAACTAGGGATGGAACCCAGGGACATTCTATCTCCGAGTGACACCCCTATCCCTATTTTTTATCTTTTTTACTTTGAAACAGGGTCTTGCTAAGTTGAAGAGAGCCTCAGTATCTGAGGCTGTCTGCAAACCATGATCCTCCTGTCTCAGCTTCCCAAATACTTGGATTACAAGCGTGCACCACCACTCCTGGCTTCTTCCTAATCGATTATTTTAATTCTACTTTGATATCTTAATGATGAATCTAATTTTTTTTTGGGTGGTACTGGAGGTGGAACCCAGAGGCTTTCTACCTCCAGGCTATACTCCCAGACCCATTTTATATTTTATTTGGAAACAGGGTCTCACTTAAGTTGCTGAGAGCCTCTCTAAGTAGCTGAGGCTGGCTTCAAACCTGCGTGATCCTCCTGTCTCAGCCTCCCAAGCGCGGGGATTACAAGCGTGTGCCACCACGCCCGGCAATGATGAATCTAATTTTAACTATTATTTCTTATTCACTATTTTCTAACTTACCTTTATTATAGATGTTATAATAATTTATTAAATTTAGCATTATTTCAATTATTTAGTTATGATAAGCTCCTAGGTATGAAATTACTAGATATGTTCATTTTGTGGCAGTTAATATTTATTATATTGTTGGGTATGGTGGTGCACACTTGTAATCGCAGGACTTAGGAGGCTGAGACAGAAGGATCACAGGTTCACAGCCAGCCTCAGCTACTTAGTGAGGCCCTCAGCAACTTGGTGAAACCCTGCTTCAAAAAAAAGTACAAAAAGAACAGGAGTAATGGTGTAGCTCGGAAGTATAATGCCCATGGATTCCATCCCCAGTACTGCCAGACACACACACACATACACACACACACACACACACACACACACACACACACACACACACACTATAATGCTATTTACAAAAAGAACTGGACAGTTTATAATGCCATAAGCCATGTTGCCTGAGGGTACTTGGTTTTTGTGTGTGTGTGTGTGTGTGTGGGGTAAATAGGGATTGAACCTAGGGGAATTCTACCTCTAAGCTACACCCCCAACCCTATTTTTTATTTTGAAACAGGATCTCACTAGGTTGATAAGAGTCTCACTACTTGCTGAGGTTGTCCTCAAATGTATGATCCTACTGTCTCAGCCTCCCAAGTCCTAGGTTTACAAGCATGTGCTACCAGCCCTGTTTTTTTGTTTTTTAGTGTGTGTGGTACTGGGGATTGAACCCAGGGACATTCTACCTCCAAGCTACATTCTAGGCCTTTTTATTTTGAAACAGGGTCTCACTAGGTTTTTTTTTTTTTAACTATTTATTTATTTTGTGGTACCTGAGATGGAACCAAGGGGCCTTCATCCTCCAGGATACATCATCAGCCCTAATTTTTTTATTTGGAAACAGGGTCTTGCTAAGTTGCAGAAAGCCTTGCTAAACTGCTGAGAGTGTAGCTCAGAGGTAGAATGCCCCTGGGTCCAATCCCCAATGCCACAAAATAAATAAAATAGGGCTGGGAATTTAGGTCAGAGGTAGAATGCTCCTACGTTCAATCTCTAGTACCACAAAATACAATGACAAAAACTATAATAATGAGCTGGGCATGGTGGCGCACACTTGTAATCCCAGCACTTGAGAGGCTGAGACAGAAGGACTGCAAGGGTTCAAAGCCAACCTTGGCTACTTGTGAGTCTCTCAGCAACTTAGTGAGACCCTGTTTCCAAATAAAGCATAAAATAGGTCTGGGAGTATAGCCCGGAGGTAGAAAAGCCCCTGAGTTTCATCCCCAGTACTACAAAAAAAAAAAAAAAAACCCTAAAATAACGATAATTTTCTATGCCAGACGTGATAGCACACGCTTGTAATCCTAGTATTTGGGAGTCTGAGACAGGAGAATCATGGTTGGAGAACAGCCTCAGTTACTACTTAGTGAGGTCCTTTGCAACTCAGTGGGACCCTGTTTCAAAATAAAGAATAAAAAATAGGGCTAGAGTGTAGCTCAGAGGTAGAATGCCCCTAAGTTCCATCCCAGTACCACAAAAAATAATAATAATAATAATGATAATAATTTGCTAATAAAGATAGAGGTACTTCAATGTTATTTTATTTGCATTTCCCTAGTTATTTGCAAAATTAAAGATTGTGTGTGTGTGTGTGTGTGTGTGTGTGTGTGTGTGTTTTGTGGTGGTGATACTGGGGTTCCTGGAAACCCTTCTACCTCCGGGCTACATTCCCAGACCTATTTTTATATTTTTATTTGGAAACAGAGTCTCTTAAGCCAGCAAGGCTGGCTTCAAACCTGGGTGATCCTCCTGTCTCCGCCTCCCAAGCACGGGAATTACAAGCATGAGCCACCATGCCCAGCCAAAGATAGTATATTTCAAGTCACATTTAAGTTATCTTTGATATAGGAGGAGCATGCAAGCATGTGTACACATACACAGTCACAAAAACAGAAAAATAGGTTATGGAGATAAATATAGATCACAGAAAAAAATGGACTTAGTTTAAAACATTGGAAACACTCATTCTATTAGTAAATTTAAACAAACTCTTATAAATTGATGAGAAAACATTTCCAACCTATCAAACTAGCAAAGATTCATTAAAAAGGTACAAGGGTACAGGGCAATGATTTATACTAGTAGGAGTTTAAACTAGTAAAACATTTCTGGAGGGCAATATGGCAATGTATGTCAAAGGTCTTAAAATTCTGCATTTCTTTGATCCCACAATTTTGCTTGTAGGAATTTAACAAGAGGAAAAACATAATATACATTTCCAATCTAGACTCAGCTACAGAATTATCAGAGCACTATTGTTTATAACGTTAGAGAAATGAGGAAAATGGGTATTCTACTGAGGCTTGATTAAATAAACTATGGCATATCCAAACAAAGGAAAACTGTTCAGCCACTTAAAACAATAAAGCCAGGCGTGATGACACAGGCTTATAATCCCAGCATTTGGGAAGCTGAGACAGGAGGATCATGGTTTGCAGATAGCCTCAGCTACTTAATAAGGCCCTCCGCAACTTAGTGAGACCCTGTTTCAAAATAAAGACTAAAAAGTAGGGCTGGGAGTGTAGTTTGGAGATAAAATGCCCCTGAATTTCATCCTCAGACCAGCCCCCCCCCAAAAAATCATAAAGTTATGCACTGTCATACAAAAATTTTTCTCAATACAGTGACAGGCAAAAAAAAAATAGACTATAGAAATTTACATATGGATATATTTCATCATATATATATATATGTATATATATATATATATATATATATTTGAAAAGACCAATGTTCAGTTTACTATTTACCTTGAGATTAAAAAGCCATTTCTTCTCCTATGCAAAAAAAAATTTTTTTTGGTGGTACTGGGGTTCCTGGAAGCCCTTCTACCTCCAGGCTACACTCCCAGACCTATTTTTATACTTTTATTTGGAAATAGGGTCTCCTAAGCCAGCGCGCGTGCCTGGCTTCAAACCTGCGCAATCCCCGTCTCTGCCTCCCAAGCGCGGGGATTAATTACAAGCGTGTGCCACCACGCCCAGCAAAAAAATGTTTTTAAATATTTTTGTTTTCACCACAGTGACTGATATAAGTGGTGGTAAATAAAATAAAAAGAAGAGAAATTAAAAAAAAAAATAAATGAAAAGAATATAGTTCAGCCAGACATGGTGGCACACACCTATAAATCCAATACTTGGAGCCAGGCATGGTGGCTCACGCTTGTAATCCCAGCATTCAGGAGGCTGAGATTGGAGGATCGTGGTTCGTGGACAGCCTCAGCTAATTAGTGAGGCCCTCTACAACTTAGTGAGATCCTGTTTCAGTAATAATAATAATAATAATAATAATAATAATAATAATAAATCCAGTACTTGGGAGGCTGATATAGGAGGATTGAAGGTTCGAGGACAGCTTTAGCAATTTTTGAGACTCAGAAACTTAGAGACCCTGTTTCAAAATAAAAAATAAAAATAAAATAGTACTGGGGTATAGCTTGGAGGTCCTGGGTTCAATTGATCAGCTTCCCAAATACTGGGACTATAGGCATGTGTCACCAGGCCTGACTCCTTCCTCTATTTTTTAACCTCATTTAACCAATCCAATTTGTTATTTAATTCATTTGTACTAACAAATAACAATGAGTACTAAAAACTCACATATCATGTACATTTATGCTGAACTTTATTAAGAACAACAGTTATATAGCTTTTCATCCTTTTGGCTTTTCAAGTGTGAAGAACAACAGTTATTAGATGCTAGTATGAGTTACTATCTAATGATAGAACATTTCCACATTTTATATTACTAATGAAATGACAGATACCTGTATATTATTTGTACCTCAAGAACAAAATCAGCCAAAAGTGGTGATACAAGCTTATTATCTCAGTACTTGGGAGGCTGAGACAGGAGAACCAGGTCCAAGGACAGTCTGAGCAACTCTGTAAGGCCCTCTGCAACTCTATGAGATCCTGTTTCAAAATAAAAAAAGCCGCGCGTGGTGGCGCAGGCTTGTAATCCCCGTGCTTGGGAGGCTGAGACAGGAGGATTGCGCAGGTTCAAAGCCAGCCTCAGCTGGCTTAAGAGACCCTGTTTCCAAATAAAATATAAAATAGGTCTGGGAGTGTAGCCCGGAGGTAGAAGGCCCCTGGGTTCCATCCCCAGTACCACAAAAATAAATAAATAAATAAAATTTAAAAAAATAAAAAATAAAACAGGGCTGGGAATGTAGCTTGGAGGTAGAATGTCCCTGGGTTCCATCTATAGTATAAATCAGGGGGAAAAAGGAACAAAAGAAACTGAAAGTTAAAGCTACCACTCATTCCAGTATCTAAAATAATAGTTACTAAAACAAACCTACAAGCTAACCAATTTCTTTTTTTTACTTTTTTGTTTTTAGGTTGGTTTTTGTTTTGTTTTGTTTTTGTACTGGAGATTGAACCTCTGAACTACACCCCCAGCCTTATATTTTATTCTTTATTTTCAAACAGGGTTTCACTAAATTGCAGAGGGTCTCACGAAGTAGCTGAGGTGGCCCTCCCAAATACTGGGATTACAAGCGTGAGCGTGAGCTACCACCGCCACCACACCCGGCTAGGCTAGGATAACTGATTTCTTAAATCTCCTTTGCTAAGCACTGATATCCTTGCAGTTATCTTTGGTATTCACCCAAGGCCTCTGCAATCACATTCTTATCATCACCTCAGGTGCCTGGGGTTAGTGCTATGCAGGTGAACCTCTAACTCCTGCTTGCAAAACAATGGGACTTTCTCCCTCTCGCTCCCATTCCAGGGGACTTGACTTCTTGCAGAGAAGTCCAAACATTTAAACAGAAAGTTAACCTTAATCCAGCTTTTTTTTTTTTTCACTTTTGCTTTACAAATAGGGGTGACCATACATTCTGCCTTGCCCAGAACAGTCCTAATTTAAGCATGCTATTCCCATTGTTTCTCTATTTACTCTCAATAGTCATCCTAGTTAAGACTACATGCACAAATCAACAAATGAACATTTGTTCTACTACTGAAGAGTGCTTTTTTAATATAAAACATTTTCTCAGAAACATTATAAGAACTAGGAACAACTCAAGTGCCACTGAGAAACTTTTTGTTCAGTTTCCTGTTAAGATATTTATGTAACAAATACTATTTGAAGTGTGATTGAATTATACCTAATTTTTTCTTTTTTTTCCAGTACTGGGGATTGAACCCAGGGGCATTCTACCTCTGAGCTATACCCCTAGCCCTATTTTTTATTCTTCATTTTTATTTATTTATCTATTTTATTTATTTTGGTGGTACTGGGGTTCCTGGAAGCCCTTCTACCTCCGGGCTACACTCCCAGACCTATTTTATACTTTTTATTTGGAAACAGTGTCTCTTAAGCCAGCACAGCTGACTTCCAACCTGTGCAATCCTCCTGTCTCCACCTCCCAAGCCCGGGGATTACAAATTGCGCCACCACGACTGGCTATTCTTTATTTTTGAAACAGGGCTTCACTAAGTTGCAGAGGGCCTCACTAAGTACCTGAGGCAGGCCATGAACCCATGATCCTCCTGTCTCAGCCTTCCAAGTACTAGAATGACAAGTGTGTGCCACAATAGCCAACTTATATCTAAAAATTATAAATGTGCGTATTTAGGGATCTCAAGACAGAAGCTGGGCATGATGGTAGATGATCTCTATCCACCCACAAAGATGAAAAGCAAAACAGGACTGAGGATGAAGTATTGGCTACTAAAATAAATCTCTAAGAAAACAGTTCATTTCTTAAATTTCAATAGTAGAGCACTCACATAGTATGTGTTAGAGGCTGGGTCTGACCCTCAGCACCACAAAAGAAAAACAAAAGAAAAAAATAAACATCAAAACACAAAACAAAAAGGCTCTGTATTAATACCATGTCATTCCTTTATAAAAAGTCATATTCATCTCAGCAAATGGCACCTCCTACTATAGTTCCCAAAGCCAGAAACCTTCATGTCATCACTGTTTCTTGTATTTTTTCTCATATGTCAAGTTTGTCATCAAATTCTTTTATTTTTCTTTCCAGAACTGGGGGTTGAACCAAGGGGCATTCTATCTCTGATTTACACCCCCAGCCCTTATATTTTTTTTAATTCTTTATTTTGAAACAGGGTTTCACTAAGTTGTGGAGGACCTCACTAAGTAGTTAAGGCTGGCAGCAAACCTCCCAAGTACTGGAATTACAAGCATGCGCCACCATGCCCAGCATCAAATCCTTTTGTTATCTTTGCTAGAAAAAAAATTTCAGGGGCATGAGAAAAGACACATAGCCCAGTGTTTGGGAGGCTGAGACAAGAAGATGGCAGTTCACAGACAGCCTCAACTTAGGGAGGCCCTTAGTAACTCAATGAGACTCTGTTAAAAAAAAAAAAAAAAAAAAGACTAGCCGGTCCTGGTGGCACAGGCTTGTAATCCCCACGCTTGGGAGGCGGAGACAGGAGGATCGCGCAGGTTTGAAGCCAGCGCGCTGGCTTAAGACACCATGTTTCCAAAAATAAAAAAGTATAAAATAGGTCTGGGAGTGTAGCCTGGAGGTAGAAGGGCTTCCAGGAACCCCAGTACCACCAAAAAAAAAAAGACTAAAAAATAGGGTTGGGGGTGTAGCTCAAAGGTATGGGTTCCATCCCCAGTACTGCAAAGAAAGAAAGAAAGAAAGAAAGAAAGAAAGAAAGAAAGAAAGAAAGAACGAACGAACACATAGGTTCATGGTCAGACTCAACAATTTAGTGAGATCCTCCTGTCTCAGCCTCCCAAGTACTGGGATTACAAGCATGCTTAACCACACCCTGCAATGAATTTTTTTTTTAGTGTGTGTGTGGTGCTGGGAATGGAACTGGAGACATTCTACCTCCAAGCTACACCCACAGCCCTATATTTTATTCTTTATTTTGGAATAGGGTCTCACTAAGTTGCAAAGGGCCTCACTAAATAGCTGAGGGTGACTTCGAACCCAGATCCTCCTGTTTCAGCCTCCCAAATACTGGGATTACAAGTGTGTACCACCATACCAGACTTACAATGAAAAGTATTTATAAAGATTCCTATAATACTAAAGAACCAAGTGTGCCTAAAAACTGTTTTCTCTTATACTTTTTAGTTGCCATAATCAATCATTTATTCTCACTAAGCAAGTAAAGAATTAAAATGGAAAACTTTGTACCAGCTATATATACATACATACATACATACATACATACATACATACATATATATATATATATATATACATACACACACACACACTAACTCAGTAATGCTGAGGTAAACATTGTTCCATTGCACAATGGGTAAGGTCTCTAAATTATACACACATTGTGTTCTCTATGTTATACTTTGTTATAAAACTTTATCAAGCGGGCATGATAGCACAAGCTTGCAATCCAATTTTGTAATCCCAGTAATTGGGAGGCTGAGACAGGAGTATCCAGGTTTCTGGCCAGCCTCAGCTACTTAGTGAAGCGCTTTGCAACTCAGTGAGATCCTGTTTCAAAATAAATAATAAAAAATAGGGTTGGGGGTATACCTCAGAGGTTGAATGCCCCTGAGTTCCATCCCCAGTACCACAAAAAAAAGATAAAAAAAACTTTATCAAGGTACACATCCAAATAAAACTCCAGGATTATTAAGATAACTGAATAATTTGATACTTAAAAGTTATTTTTAAAACATAATATAAGATGGGCGTGGTGGTGCACGCTTGTAATCCCTGCGCTTGGGAGGCTGATACAGGAGGATTGCACAGGTTCAAAGCCAGCCTCAGCTACTGAGACCCTGTTTCCAAATAAAATAGAAAACAGGTCTGGGAGTATAGCCTGGAGGTAGAAAGCCTCTGGGTTCCACCCCCAGTACCACAAAAATAAATAAATAAATAAATAAATAAATAAATAAATAAATAATAAAAAAATTAGGAGATACAGTTGTTTTTTTGTTTTTTCGGGGGTTTTTTTGGTGATACTGGGGATGGTACTGAAGGAAAATTGTTTCTTGATCTTGGCATCTAGACCAGAGATGGAGCACCAAGAACTATATAGTGCATGTGGATACTCCATTTATTTAATGATTATCCCTCCTAGAAATCACACTGTGGTCTAAGATCACTCGTACCATTTCTAAGTATACATAAATCATAAAAGTGGGATTTCATAACATAAACCATGACCTTCAACATTTCCTTAATTTCTCTTATCAATATATGACATAAAAATAGCAGCCAATAACATTTTGTCTGAGTAAATTTGGGGGTGTGGCGGGGCGGGTATGTGTGTGTTTGTGTGTGTGTGTTTGTAACTGGGGATTGAACCTAGGTGCATTCTACCTCTGAGCTATATCCCCCAGCCTTATATTATATTTTAAAATTTTAAAACAGGGTCTTGCTAAATTGCTAAGGCTGGCCTTGAACCTGTGATCTTCTTGTCTCAGTCTCTCAAACATTGGGATTACAGGCCTGCACCACCACACCCAGCTTTTTTTTTTTTTTTAAATCAGGATCTCACTAGGTTGCTGAGAGTCTTACTAAATTTTTGACGCTAGTATGGAGCCTATGAACCTTCTATGTCTCAGGCTTCTAAGCACTGAGACTAAAAGCATGCATTACCATGCCCACCTTCTGCCTGCTTAATGGTATTTGAACTATGTCCATGAATTAGCCATGTAATTTTTTTTTTTATTGTGGTACTAGGGATTGAGCTCAGGAACATCCCACCTTCAAGATATACCCCAGTCCTATTTTATGTTGTATTCTGAAACAGGGTCTTACTAAGTTGTGGAGGGCTTCACTAAACTGAGGCTGGCTGAAAACCTGCAATCCTCCCATCTCAGCCTCCCAAGTACTAGGATTATATGCGGGTGCCGCCATAATAGTTTAGCCATGTAATTTACCAGATTAAATAATAATTTTGCTAGGTGTGGTGGCACAGCCTATAATCCCAGTACTTGGGAGGCTGAGACAGAAGGATCACAGGTTCAAAGCCAGCCTCAGCAATTTAGTGAGGCTCTCACAACTTAGTGAGACTCTGTTTCCAAAATAAAAAATAAAATAGGGCTGGTGGTATAGCTCAAGGGTCAAAAGCTCCTGGCTTCAAACCCCAGCACCATAAAAAATAATAATAAGCCGGGCGTGGTGGCGCACGCTTGTAATCCCCATGCTTGGGAGGCTGAGACAGGAGATCACACAGATTCAAAGCCAGTCTCAGCTACTTAGTGAGGCTCTCAGCAACGTAATGAGACCCTGTTTCCAAATAAAAATATAAAATTGGTCTGAGAGTACAGCCTGGAGGTAAAAAACCTCTGGATTCCACCCCCAGTACTACTACTACTACTACTAATAATAATAATAATAATAATAATAATAATAATAATATAACAGTCTTATTTCAATAACTTGAATTTTGGCCTATAATAGCCAGACAATGAACTAGATGCCTTATATATATTATTACTCATTTTGGTCACATAATACTTTTACAAATAGATTAGGTAACTTGTCTAAAGCTATGACACTAGTACACTGGTAAGCAAAGATTCAAATCAAGGTCTATAAGAAATAAAATCATGCTTGTTTACTCACCCTTTGGGAGGCTGAGACAGGAGGATCGAGGTTTGTGGACAGCCTCAGCTACTTAGTGAGGCCTTTTGCAACTCAGTGAAACCCTGTTTAAGAATAAAGTATAAAATTAGCGCTGGGGGTGTAGCTCGGAGGTAGAATGCCCCTGGATTCCATCCTCAGTACCCCCCCCCCACACACACACAGAAATAAAATCATTCTTGCTAAAGAATTCTAAGGGTGAGCTGTGAAGAAATATATTTTCAGTTTAACTGCTAAACAATCACCTTTGCTCTTGAATACAGTTTCTAGATATTTAGGGAATGAGAAAGAGAAATGTGCTTCAAAAGAACACTACTGAGCTGAGCGTGGTGGCACACGCTTGTAATCCCCGCCCTTGGGAGACAGAGACAGGAGGATCGCGCAGGTTCCAGGTTCGAAGCCAGCCAAGCTGGCTTAAGAGACCCTATTTCCAAATAAAAATATAAAGTAGGTCTGGGAGTGTAGCCCAGAGGGTAGAAGGGCTTCCAGGAGCCCCAGTACAGCAAAAAAAAAAAAAAAAAAAAACTACTGAAAAATGTAGTGAGGTGTCTAAGAGAAACATTATGTGTCTGCAATGTGACATGTCTATCCTCCCTCAGCCTCTCTGAAAACGGCCTCACTATATTGCCCATGCTGGTCTGAACTGCTGGGTTCAAGTAGATTACAGGTATCACCACAACTGGTTCTTGAACTCATTTTCTTTTCCTTTTCCTTTTTTTTTTTTTTTTTTTCAGGTCTGGAGATGGAACCCAGGGGCATTTGACGTTCGAGCTACATCCCCTGCCCTATTTTTTTATTCTTTATTTTGAAACAGGGTCTCGCTAAGTTGCAAAGGGCCTCACTAAGTAGCTGAGGCTGTCCGCAAACCGCAGTCCTCCGGTCTCAGCCTCCCAAATGCTGGGATTACAAGCGTGTGCCACCATGCCTGGCTCTTCCTCCTTTTTTTAATGATCCTAGAAATGAAACCAGGGGCATTCTATCTCTGGGCTACACCTTCAACCCTATTTATTTATTTATTTATTATTTGGAAACAGGGTCTCCTAAATTGATGAGAGCCTCACTAAGTGCTAATGCTGGCTTTGAACCTGTGATCCTCCTGTCTCAACCTCCCAAGTACTGGGATTACAGGTATGTGCCAGGACGCTCAGCTTCACAAACCCGCCCCCCTGCCCCGTCTCTGGGAGTAAGGTGTGAAACAAACAAAAAAAATCCCTAAAGATTTCTCTTTTAATAGTTTTCTTTTTAGGCTGGACATGGTGGCATATGCTTGTAATCCTCTTGGGAGGCTGAGACAGGAGGATGGCAGGTTCACAGCCAGCCTCAGCTATTTAGTGAGGCCCTCCACAATTTAGTGAGACCCTGTTTCAAGTAAAGAATAAAAAATAGGGCTGGGGATGTATCTCAGAGGTTTAATGCCCTGGGTTCAATTCTCAGTACTGAGAAAAACAAAAGCCTGTTTTAAAAATGACTCTTCATGCTTAGGTTACATACTTGGGTTAGTATTGCTGGTTAACCCCAGCTGCAGACTGCAATGAAACTGGAACAAGCAGTCAATGGGAAATTCTGTCCTCTATGCATAAGTTTGAGTATTCTGCCAGACCCGACACCACTTTAGAAAAGGATACTGTGTATGTCATAGAGGATGATTTAAATCATTAAGCATTCTATGAAACTTCTGAAGGTGTGTCAGATTTTAAATGACAACAGTGAAATTTCAAAAAGAACAGGAGAAGTCAGCACCAAAGCTAGTTTAGCATTAATAATAAGTGAGCTAATAAATAGGTCTATGTTTATCCAGTCAGGTTTTGCTTATTATGAGAGTTGGAAAGCCAGAAGGAAACTGGTTTTAACTCCCATGCAACCTGTATCATGACACCACCACTTTATCAGAAATGTAGCTGATGTAAGCATAAAACTGAGATAGTTCACCTTTAAAACTGTTCTTTCCTTTCCAGCAGTTTCAAAATTCATTTATGATATAAATATGAGACTATCTCCTTAGAGGGAAAGGAGGGAGGGGAAGGTAATTAACACTAAGAACTTTCGATGTGCCAGATATTATATAAATTATTTTTGTGTGTGTGTGTGGTACTGTGGTTCATTGAACTCAAGGGCATTCTACCTCTGAGCTGCACCTCCAGCACTATTTTATTTTTATTTGGAAAAAAAAGGTCTCACTATGTTGATGAGAGTCTCACTACTTGCTGAAGCTGTCTTTGAACCTGTGATCTTCCTATCTTGGCCTCCCAGGTACTGGAATTACAAGAATGTGCCACTATGCCTGGCTATGAAATTTTTTATTAAATTCCCACAGGCACTTTGCAAGATAGTATTATCTTTTAGAGAAAGAAACAGAATTTGGGGGAAATGAAGTAACTTTTCTAAGGTAACATATCTAATAAAGAGGCAGAGCCAATGTAATTTATAAATCACCTCATGTTCACAGTACTAAATAGTTATCATATTCTTAACCTGCAAAAAAATTAAATAACATAAGGGAGATGAACCAGATCATCTCTGTGATCCCAAACATTAAAACTTTATGAGAATATAATATCAGAGCAGGGAAAGCTGGGTAAAATAGCAATTTGGATTAAGAAAATTTTAGTATCTCAAATGTACTAACAATGTGCTATGTACATAGTGATGTTAATCATTCATTCATTCATTCATTCATTCATTCATTCATGGTACTGGGGATGAAACCCAAGGGCCTTCTACCCCCGGGGTACATCCCAGACCTATTTTATGCTTTATTTGGAAACAGGGTCTCACTACTAAGTTGCTGAGAGCCTCACTAAGTAGCTGAGGCTGGCTTTGAACTTGCACTATCCTCCTGTCTCCGCCTCACAAGTACTGGGATTATAAGCATGCACCACCACACCTGGCTTCTTGATGTTAATCTTTTAGACTCATCCGAATGTTATTGAGAGAACTAGCATAAAATGGTTTCAAGTAGAAAACTTACCAAATAAATATATGCAAGTGTGTTCTCAACAGGGAATCTAGTTAGACAACACTATACTCAGTGCAGTGTAAAGACTGCTGTCACCAGGCTGGTCTGGTTTGGGCAGGATTTCCCAGGGTCTATTTCACAGAAGGATAATCCCTGAATCAATTCTGAAAGATAATAATGTTCTATAATCAAATAAGCTTGAGAAATGCTGGATGATATCAACCCCGCTTCTTTACTGGCTGCAGGTAGTACAATGGACTTGAGAGCCCATGGAGCCATTCTTCCTGGGTTTGAATCCCAGTCTTCCACTGCAGTTTAGCCTTGTGACTTATAAAAGATAAGAGGTGTTGTAAAGATTAGGAAGATTAATGCATGTGAAAGTCTTACTAGAAAGCTGAGCAGGGAGGCGCACTCCTGTAATCACAGCTCTTGGAACCTGAGACAGGAGGATCATAAATTTGAGGGCAGCCTCAACAAGTGGTGAGAATCTCAGCAACTCTGTGAGACCCCGTTTCAAATAAAAATAAAATAGAAATAGGGATGGGAGTGTAGCTCAGAGTTTAAATGCCTCTGGGTTCAATCTCCAGTACCAAAAAAAAGTAGATGTAGCAGTCCACACTTGTAAACACTTGGGAAACGGAAACAGGAGGATCAGAGGCTCAAGATCAGCCTCAGCAGTTTAGTAAGACTCTGCAATCTAGTAAGACTCTGTTTGAAAATAAAAAATAACTAAAGGGCTAGGGGTGGAACTCAAGAAGCAGAATGCCGCTGGGTGTGGTGGCGCACGCTTGTAATCCCAGCATTTCAGAGGCTGAGACTGGAAGATAGAGGTTCATGGACAGCCTCAGCTACTTAGTGAGGCCCTCTGCAAATTAGTGAGACCCTGCTTCAAAATAAATGAAAAATAGGACACGGCATATAGCTCGGACGTCGAATGCCCCTGGGTTTTATCCCCAGACCTGCAAAAAAAGAAAAAAAGAAACAGAATGCCTCTGGGTTCAATCCCCAGTACTACAAAACAAAAATGCCTGATAAATATTACATTGTTAGTAATTACATTTTCTGGGGCCTTTATCAACCTAATATATGTATTTTTGTGTTTGTTTGTTTGTTTTGGAGGGTTTTGTTTTTTGAGTTTTTTGTTTTGTTGGTACTGGGGATTGAACCCAGGGGCATTCTACCTCTGAGACACACCCAGACATTTTCATTTTGTATGCATTTATTTATGTGTGTGTGTGTGTGTGTGTGTGTGTGTGTGTGTGTGTGTGTACTTGGGATGAAACCTAGGACATTCTACCTCTGAACTATACCCCCAGCCCTATTTTATTCTTTATTTTGAAACAGGATCTCACTAAGTTGCAGAGGGCCTCACAAATTGCTGAGGCTGGACTAAAACCTGTGATTCTCCTAACTCAGCTTCCCAGGTACTAGGGTTACAAGCATGCACCACTACTCCCAGCTTTTCATTTTTTATATGGCAACAGGGTCTTGTTAAATTCCTGAGGATTTCCTAAATTTCCAAGGCTGGCCTTGACCCTGTGATGCTCCTGTCTCAGCCTCCAAACTACTGGGATTACAGGCATATACCACCACTCTCAGCTTGAATCTAATATAATTTGATATTCACTGTGAATCACCAAGTAGGGGAGAAGATACAGTGTTCAGTTTCCCAAACATATTAAAGAAACCCCACTTCTTCCCAGAAAGCTCTTAAAAAGACTGGTTGCTAAATCATGCATGGTAGTGCACACTTGTAACCACGCAGGGGCATTCTACCTCCAAGATACACCCCGTTCTACTTCATTTTGAAACAGAGTCTCACTAAGTAGCTGAGGCTGGCCATGAACCTGAGATCCTCCTGTCTTAAGACCCTGTTTCAAAACAACAAAATAAGCTAGGCATGGTGGCAAACACCTGTACTCCAGTACTTGGGAGGCTGAGACAGAGAGAGTCAAGGTTTGAGGCCAGCCTCAGCAACTTAGTGAAACTCTGTTTCAAAATAAAACATAAAATGGGGCTAGAGGGGTAGCTCAGAGGTAGAATACTTCTTGGTTTAATCCCTGGTACCACAATGAATGAATAAATGAATGAAAATTTTAAAGGGCTGCTGGGGGTATAGCTTAGAGGTAGAATGCCCCTGGGTTCAATCTCCAGTAACTAAAAGGAAGGAAGGAAGGAAGGAAGGAAGGAAGGAAGGAAGGAAGGAAGGAAGGAAGGAAATGCCTTAGCAACTTGGGAGGCTGAGACAGGAGAATCACAGGTTTGAAGTCAGCCTCAACAATTTAGCAGGACCCTGTTTCACAAATAAAAAGGGTTGGGGGGACCAAGCGTAGTGGCCCTCACTTGTAATCCCAATACTTGGGAGGCTAAAATAGGAGGATCACAGCTTGTAGACAGCCTCAGCTACTTAGTGAGGCCTTCTGCAACTTAATGAGGTCATGTTTCAAAATAAAGAATAAAAAAATAGGGCTGGGGGTTTGGCCCAGAGGTAGAATGCCCCTGGGTTCCATCCCCAGTATTGCGAAAAAATTATATATAATAATATATAATATATATAATATATAAATACATAATATATTTAAATAAATAAATTTATTTATTTATTTATTGATTGGTGGTACTGGGGTTCCTGGAAGCCTTTCTACCTCCGGGCTACACTCCCAGACCTATGTTTTACATTTTTATTTGGAAACAGGGTCTCCTAAGCCAGCGCGCGCGGCTGGCTTCGAACCTGCGTGATCCTCCTGTCTCTGCCTCCCAAGTGTGGGGATTATAAGCATGTGCCACCACGCCCAGCTATTTAAATAAATTTAAAAAGGGCTGGGTGTGTTGATCAGAGGGTTCAGTCCTCAGTATCAAAAAAATTAAAAGACAAACAAAAAAGAAGAAACTTTGAGAAACAACAGAGATTGCCATCACTAAATAAAATGGCTGCTAAATAATAATAATAACAATAATAATAATAATAATAATAATAATAATAATAATAATGAAAAAGCCAGGTGTTGGAGGCAAATGCCTGTAATCCCGGTACTTGGGAAGTAGAGGCCGGGACAGGAGGATCATAGGTTCAAAGTCAGCCTTAGCAATTTAGTGAGGCTCTCAGCAACCTAGTAAAACCTTGTTTCAAAACAAAAACAAGCCAGGCGTGGTGCTACACGCTTGTAGTTCCCGTTCTTGGGAGGCTGAGACAGGAGGATCTCACAGGTTTGAAGCCAGCCTCAGCTACTTAGTGAGGCTCTCAGCAACTTAGTGAGACCCTGTTTCCAAATAAAATATAAAATAGGTCTGGGAGTATAGCCGAAGGTAGAAAGCCTCTGGGTTCCACCCCCAGTACCACACACACACAAAAAAAACATAAAACAGACTGGGAGTGCAACTCGGAAGTAGAATGCCCCCTAATGCAGTTATCATGGATAGTCTGTTATTATCGTTTGAATACTTTTTTGTGTGCATGTGTGGTGCTAGGAACTAAACTAAGGGACATTCTACCTCCAAGCTATACACCCAGCCTTATTTTTATTTGGAAACTTCATTAAATTGCTGATGTTAGCTTTGAATCTGCAATCCTCCAGTCTCAGCCTGGGATTATTGGTGTACACCACCACACCCAGCTCACTTGTACACATTTTAATTTTTCCTTAAGAAAGTATTAAATGAAATCTATGAAAGGCAAGGATCAAAAGAATTTCTCAGGGCTCAACTTTTTTACTCTGTTCTATTTAACTTTTTCTAATTAATTTAAAAAGCAAATTATGTTTTTACTTCTAATGTGTCTTTGTTCACTTTTTTGGATTTATGTACCATAAAAAGAAGCAAAAAGGAATGAAATTAAGATGAATAAAATAGCCAAATTCTGTAATTCCCTAGAGCCAACTTATAAAAATATGTCAGAAATGTTATTCAAACCGGGCGTGGTGGCGCACGCTTGTAATCCCAGCATTCAGGAGGCTGAGACCAGAGAATCATGGTTCACAGACAGCCTCAGCTACTTAGTGAGGCCCTTTGCAACTCAGTGAGACCTGGTTTCAAAATAAAGAATAAAAAATAGGGCAGAGGGTGTAGCTCGGAGGTCAAATGCCCCTGGGTTCCATCCCCAAACCAGCAAAAAAAAGAAAGTGTTATTCAAAATAATTCCATATTTTTGGCTACAGTAATAATAACTAACCTAGAAAAAAAAATATGGTCAGAAATAGACATTTGCTTTAAAGTGAGTCTCTCATAACAAACTTCTCATTCTGTGAAGAGTGCCGCTGCTGCTTCTCAATACATATCTGCCCCTTCACATTGACACCTATATGTTCAGTGATACCTCATTCTTGTTTGGTTCTGTGTTTTATAGCTGACCTGAATTTTTATTTGGATGCCCAATCAGAGTCCCTTTTTATCCCCACTTTCATCTCACTGGTTAATGAAGTAGTAATTAGAACTTATGAGCTAAAACCTATAAAAATAAGGAATGTGAGCCTGATAAACCCTGTTGAAAAAGCTAATTATTTGACTTATATTATTTGGTTTTATTACAGTACATTTAAAATCCTAGACAGGAGCTGGGTGTGGTGACATGTGACTGTAATCACAGTATTTGGGAGGCTGAGACAGGATGATCACAGGTTCAAGACCAGCCTCTATTTCAAAACAAAAAATAAAAGAACTGGAGGTATAACTAGAAGGTAGAATGCCCCTGGGTTCAATCCCCAGCACCACCAAAAAAAAAAAAAAAAGAAAGAAAAGAAGTAACAATTAAGGTCAAATATGAACTAAGCAACATTTTAGAAAAATAAAATTCTGATGTTAATTAAATTCTTAGTCCAAAGTCAGAACTTGTGCATTATAGAGACCCAGCTGGGCATGGTGGTGTACCCCTATAATCTTAGTACTTGAGAGGCTGAAACAGGAGGCTGCAGGTTCCAGGACAACCTCAGCAACACAGCGAGACTCTCAGCAACTTGGTGAGACTGTGCTTCAAATAAAAAATAAAAAGGACTGGGGGTGTAACTCAGAGATAGAATCTCTCCAAGTTCAATCCCAGTACTATAAAAATAAAATAAAGGAACCAAATAATTTGAGAACTGTTACAGCTAGAGATTGGAGACTACCTTACATTTCCATTAATGAGAGACTAGAATTTTTTGTGTGTTTGTGTGTGTATGATACTGGGGATTAAACCCAGAGGCATTCTATCTTTAAACTACACTCCCAGTCCTATCTTTTAATTTGAAAGAAGTTCTCACTAGGTGGATGAGCGTCTCATTACTAGCTGAGGCTGGCCTTGAACTGCAACCCACCTGTCTCAGCCTCCCAAGTACTGGGATTACAGGCATGTACTTTGGAAAGTATGTGCAAGCTTTGGAAAAAATAATTATGATAAATACAAACAATGAAATTCTAGGCAACAGTAAAGAAGAATGAGAAACATTAAGCAAGAAAATAGAATAAAATGCATTGGGTTGCTGAAATATAATAAGTGTCAATAAATGATAGTTAATTATTACTACTATTATGATAATTGCTATTTTTCAAGGAAAATGTTATAAGTAATAAGCTTTTATGTTTTAGGCATTTCATAAGTTTACTGAATGATTATTTATAGGCAATGTCTGTTTTTTCTGCTGGGATATGCCTACTAATTGATGTTATTTTTGAGAGCTGAGAAACACAACAAAGTTGCCTCCATGGAGAGTATGTTTACTGTGCTAGTGGGGAGGATGGAACACAGTCCTTAAACCTAAAATTGTATTCATTTGTGTATACACAAATTAAATTATGAACTAAGGGAGGAAGCATCAAATTGAAAACAATGAAGCCATCTCTATTTGCAGATGATAGGATGTTGTACAAAGAAGATCCCAAAGAATCTACTAAATATCTATTAGAATAATAAAGGAACTCAGGAAAGGTGAAGTATATAAGATCAGCATTCCATAAACAATTGAATTCCTACACACCTGCAATGAACAATCTGAAAATGAAGTTCAGAAAACAATTCCACTTATAACAGCATTAAAAAAGGATAAAATGCCCAGCATGGTGGTGCAGGCCTGTAATACCAGCACTTGGAAGGCTGAGACAGGAGGACTACAGGTTCAGGGCCAGCCCCAGAAACTTAGGAAGACTCTTAACTTAGTGAGATCCTGTTTCAAAATAAAAAATAGGACTGAGTGTATAGCCTGGCAGTAGAACAGCCCTGGTTTCAACCCCTAGTATCAAAAAATAAATAAAAAGAAAAATAATAAAATACTTAGTAAGAAATTTGACTAGTGAAATATCAGTTTTATTCCTATTGGTATATTATATATTTTATTTATAAATCACAAACTGACCCCTTAAATCTCCTGAAACATTTAAGACATACAAGCTGGGCATGGTGGCACCTGGCTGTAATCCCAGTATTTAGATGGCCGTGACAGGAGGATCACAGGTTCACAACTAGCCTTAGCAACTTATTGATGTTCTCTGCAACCTAGCAAGACCCCATTTCAAACTAAAAAAGAAAAAGAAAATAGGTCTGGGATTGTAGCTGAGAGGTAGAATGCCACTGGAACCAATTCCCAGTAACACACTATTTCAAAATAAAGAGTTAAAATTGGGCTGGGGTTGTAGCTCAGAGGTAGAATGCCTCTGGATTCAATCCCCAGTACTGCAAATATAAAATAAAAATGACAAAATGCTGCTGAGAAAAACAGGGAAAGACCTAAATATAAAAACATCCCAGCCAGGCTTCATGGCACATGCTTGTAATCCTAGGACTTGGGAGGCTGTGATATGAGGATAGCAGGTTTGTGGCCAGCCTCAGCTACTTAATAAGACCCTCCAACAACTTATTGAGAACCTGTTTCAAAATAAAGAATAAAATAGGGCTGGGGTGTAGCTCAGAGGTAGAATGCCCCTGGGTTCAATCCTTAGTACCACAAAAAAAATAAATAAATAAAATAAATAAATAAAACATCCCATGCTCACAAACTGAAAGATGCAATACTGTTTAAAAAAAAGTTAATAGATTCAACATAATTCCCATCGGAACTCCAGTTGTCTTCTTTGCATAAATCAACAAGATCCTACAATTGATGTGGAACCTCAAGTGACATACAATGACCAAGCAATCTTGAAAAAGAACAAAGTTGGAGGATCACATTCCCAATTTCAAAGCTTACTACAAAGCTATAGTAATCAAACATATGGTACTGGCATAAGGAAAGACATATGGATGAATGGAATAGAAAGATAAACACTCACATTCAGGCCCATATATTTTCCATTGAGGGTGTGAAGGCAATTCAATAGGAAAGAAATCAAATGATGCTGAGACAACTAGATAACCACATGCAATGAATGTAGCTGAACCTTTTCTTCACACCATATACAAAAGTTCACTCAAAGCCAGGCGTGGTGGAACACACTTGCAATCCCAGTACTTGGGAGGCTGAGACAAGAATGGCAAGTTTGCGGCCACCCTCAGCAACTTGTGAGGTGCCCCCCACAACTTAGTGAGACCATGTTTCAAAATAAAAATAGGCTGGGGGGTATAGCATGAAGGTAGTGTGCCTCAGAGTTCAATATCCAGTAACACAAAAATAAAATAAAATAAAATAAAATAGTAAGAAAAAATGGATCAAAAGCTGGGAGTGGTGGCGCATGCCTGTAATCCTTATACTTAGGAGGCTAAAACAGGAAGATCACAGGTTTGAGGATACCTCAGCAAGTAGTGAGACTCTTCAACCTAGTGAGACCTTGTTTCCAAATAAAAATGAAACAGGGCTGGGATGTAGCACGGAGGTAGAATGCCCCAGGGTTAAATCCCAAGCACCACAAAAAATTAATAATAAATAAATAAATAAATAAATAAATAAATAAATAAAAAAAAATCAAAAGCAGGGCATAGTAGTGCATTCCTACAATCTCAGTACTTGGGAGGCTGAGCCAGGAGAATTGAAGATTTGAGGATAGCCCCAGCAAATAAGGAGACTATCATCAACCAAGCAAAACTCTGTTTAAAAAAATAATAATCAAATAGGGATAGGGGTGTAGCTCAGAAGTACAATGTTCCTAGATTCAATACCCAGTACCACACACACACAATCACACACACACGATTAAACACCTGCATGTAAATCTGAAACTCTAAAACTTTAGGAGGAAAATATGGGTAAAAATGTGTGTGTGTGCGTGTGTGAGAGAAAGAGAGAGAGAGAGGAAGAGAGGGAGAGAGAGAGAGAGAGAGAGATAGATAGATAGATACAGGGGACTGAATACAGGAGCATTCTACCTTCCAGCTATACACCACATCCTTTTTATTATTATTACTTTATTTTGTTTTGAACTAGCATCTCATTAGTTACTGAGAGTCTCACTAAGTTTCTGAGGCTGTCTGCCAATCCTCCTGTCTCAGCTTACCAAGTACTAGAATTAAAAGAATTAAAGGCATGCTTACCACACGCAGCTTTTGTCATGTATTTATATAATGTGTGGGGTGGAGGGGTGTGCTAGGATGGAACCCAGGAGCATTCTACCTTTAATCTATACCCAACCCTATTTTATTTTTTATTTGAAAACAGAGTCTCAAAAACTTCACTTTGCTAATTTGCCTGGGCTGGCTTTCAAACCTGCAATCTGTCTGTCTTAGCCTTTCAAGTACAAGGATAACAGGCATGCACCACCACACACCCGGCTATACACTGTATCTTTCTAAACTCTATTCTTCTTCTAAAATATTTTTTGAAGCACAAAAGCACACTATGAATCAAGGAAAACAGATCTGGAATTTTAAAACAGCTAAGAAACACCATATAAACTTCAAAGACAAAAAATTAGTCTTTGTTGAATGCCATCAAATAACCAAAATACCCTTTAAGTTAAATTCTACTACCTTTTTGAACAATTAAACTTCATTTTGAAAATTATTCATATGTTTTACAAAAGCAATCATAAATGTAAAGCTGAAACTCACTGACTTCATATCACTGCAATTTTCTTTTTGGCGGGGGATGTACTGGGGCTTGAACCCAGAGGTATTCTACCTCCAAGCTACATTCTCAGCCCATTTTTTAATTTTTGTTTTTAGATAGAGCCTTGCTAGGTTGAGTCTCACTAAGTTGCTGAGGCTGGTTTGGAACCTGCACTCTTCCTGTTCAGCCTCCCAAGTACTGGGATTACAGGTGCGTGTCACCATACCCAGCTAGTATATTTACTTCATAAGGTTCCCATGAAGTCATTTTGTAAGATACCCCCACACAGGGCAGGCTCAATAAAATATAATTCCCACAGCTGTATTCCTCATTCCTTCTAAAGCTTCTTGAATTCATGGGAATACATCATAAAATAGCAAAGTTAAACATTTATTTTTTCTGAAGGATATGGTTATCATGGAAAGCAATAAAACTAAGCACTGAAACCACTTTCTTCTAAAGAATTTGACCTGAAAAGAAAAACATTTCCATATACTTACTAACACTTACGTTACGCTAAAACTTCAAATTTGAGAGTGTTTTGCACAATGTAAAATGGTAAAATGATACTATCAAGTGAAAAAGAAATATAGTACCTTAATCTTTTGACTATCAAGACAAATTCAAGACGCGGGTCAGAGACTCTTTTTAGCTAAAAAAAAAAAAATACAAATATGATTAATGGCTACATTTGTTTACCAAATGAAGTAAAATATAAGCTCCATCTAAAAGAAAAGATAAACTTTGCTTTCAGAATAGAGATTGGTGAATGTAATTTGATTGATACAGGGTGTCACTTTATACTTCACAAACTATTGTGAGAATTAAGTACTTTCTCTTCCATTATCTAATAGACGAATAAAGTCATCTAATAGATGAATCATGTCAGGAAGTACAAAAAGGCGCCATTTTAAACCCGCTAAACTAAGCTGGGTGTGGTGGCACACGCTTGTAATCCCAGCATTCGGGAAGATGAGCCCGGAGGATCGCGGTTCACAAACAGCCTCAGCTACTTAGTGAGGCCCTCCGTAACTTAGTGAGACCCTGTTTCAAAATAAAGAATAAAAAAACAAGGCAAGGGGTGTGGCTCAGAGGTCAAATGCTCCTAGGTTCCAGCCCAGACCTGCCCCCCCCCCAAAAAAAAAGTCGCTAAACTTCTTTAGGACCGCTAAGCGCTGATAATGTGGCATTGCTGGCTTGCCTTAATGCATGTCGTTAAGATGACTCCGGGCCCCTGTCTTATCCACAGGTGTGAGCGCTAGCAATTCCCATCGAGTATTAAAAAATATATTGCTTCAAGTTTTATTTTTAAAAGTTCACACACCATCCTGGACCATTTAACAAATACATAAAATACTCCTGAGAATTCCGAGGTCGTTCTCACATTCTACAGTTCGCTTATTTTGCTTTCGGCTATTTCAAGAACCTAACTGTGGAAAGGAGGAAGCACGGTCGGCAAACTGGAGGGAGACTACAGTGCTGGGCACAACTCGACCGGACGCTGCTGAGAAGCTGAGTGGGACAAACTAGAAACCAGAGTGCAGGAACCACGGGTCTGGGACTCCCGGCCGCGGGCTTTCTCCTTCCCAGTTACCCCACGGCCGGACTCGGAGGAGTCCAAACGCCCACCGCCCCGCAGAGCCGGGCCGGCCCGGGCCTCGGGCCTCGCGCTCCGGGCCGCGCCAAGACCCCGCACACTCGGTTCCGGGCCGCGCCAGGGCCCCGCACACTCGGCTCCGGCCCAGGCCGCCCCTCCTCAGGGCCTTGGGCGAAAAGGAGGTGCGCGGGGACCCAAGCGCCAGGGCCCCTGGCCAGCCAGCCGGCCTCACCCGGCCCCAGCTCCGCTACTCGGCCCCCGGCACCGCCCGGGGCCCGGACCCCCTCCCCCGCGGCACACACCTGCCAGCCCGCAGGAGCCCGGGGCGTTCTGGGTAGAGCCCCGCCCCCGCCCGCCGGCCGGTGAGCATGCGCACTCGCGCGCCGCCGCCTGGGAGGCCGGGCGAGGCCGCGGCGGAGGCGGAGGCCGGGCGCCCTGGGCGGCGCGCAGCCCCGAGAGCCCGTCCTCCGCGTTCGGCGACGAGCCGGCGAGGGGAGGGGACAGCCCGGCCGGCAGGAAGCTGCGGCTTAAAAGGGCCGCCCGCGCCCAGCCCGCTCCTCCCCGGGCGCAGGCCTCCGAGGCACCTCTCCGCGGCCGCTCCCTCCCGCCGGCGCCATGTACCGCTGCCTGGGCGAAGCGCTGCTGCTGTCCCGCGCCGGGCCCGCCGCCCTGGGCTCGGCGGCCGCCGACTCGGCCTCGCTGCTGGGCTGGGCCCGCGGGCTGCCCGCCGCCGCCCCGCAGCCCGGGCTCACACCGCTCGCCCGGCGCCACTACAGCGAGGCGGCGGCCGACCGTGAGGACGACCCCAACTTCTTCAAGATGGTGGAGGGCTTCTTCGACCGCGGCGCCAGCATCGTGGAGGACAAGTTGGTGGAGGACCTGAGGACCCGAGAAAGCGAGGAGCAGAAGCGGAACCGGGTACGCGGCATCCTCCGGATCATCAAGCCCTGCAACCATGTGCTGAGCCTCTCCTTCCCCATCCGGCGCGACGACGGCTCCTGGGAAGTCATCGAGGGCTACCGGGCCCAGCACAGCCAGCACCGCACGCCCTGCAAAGGAGGTGAGTGCCCGGCGCCGCGGCCGCCCTTCCTCCGGCCGCTGCCTGGCTCGGCCCAGATGGGGCGGGCAGGGTTCCCCTCTCTGGCTTCCCGCCTCGGGTGTGGCAGGCTTGGAGGATACTGATTTTTCCGCCCTAAAATCACCACCGAGTCGGGCTGTCTCTTTCCCCCGGGAGCCATTACCGGCCCTCTGCATATATGTTGGTACCTTATGCCAAGCAGACACCCCAGTGTTTGTCACCCAGGGTGGGCTCTGCCGAAATGCGCCTCTAAAGGAGGCAATGGCAGGTCCATCCGATAAAACCTTGAGAGTTTTCATCCCCCGAATGCGAACGATGGAATTTTTTTTTTTTTTTGGTAACAACGGCGATACACGGTCTAGAAGAAAAGACTTGCCTTCTAGGCTTGAAATCTAGCCAGTTTTGTTAACCAAAGGCGTTTACTAAGCACATGTTAATCTTGTAAATTAAGTTATTTTTCTACTCTTGACAGCTTCTGTTTTGTACAAAAAAAAAAAATAGGGTAGTGTAACATCTCCGACAAATAAACACCGGTGTCCTGACATTAAGTCTAGAGGGTGTCGACTGCAGAACGGCCTGCCAGCCAATGGAATGAAATAGCCCTGGGGGTGTGTGCTGGTCCTGGCTAGCACCAGGTTTGAGCTTGGGGAAAGATGAAGTAGGCGAAGAAAAGAGGTGAGGTAGTTACAGTTCCATAAGCAGCAAAGTATCCTGTAGTTTTAATTTTGAGGTTTTTGAGGTTTCTGTAGATGATACTGCTTTCTTCCACTCTCCCCTATTACATCATTGCAACAATATATCTTTAAAGGTGCTTAAAAGTAACCAAAAATAAAAAGGATAAAGCCACCTTGGGGGATCGTGCTGGAAGTGGATTGGTTAATAAGCACTTAGGAGGTTGGGCTAGACCCTTTGCCCAACCTTGGTATCATTGCTCTTCCTGTTACCAGCTTGCTCTTAAGAACAATTTTTAGAAATCCTTTCTCTACCAGAAAAACTTAAGCCAACAGTGTTCCCTGCAGGGGAGCAAAGGTTGCCGCCAAGGGTTTAATGTTTTACTAAATTTGCATTGGCCCCACCTACTTCTCTCTACCTTTGGAGCTAATTGTATTTTCCTCTGCTACAAGCTGTTAGGACCGCTTTGACCTCTAATTTTCCTTCTAGCTCCAAAATTATGTAAAAAGACACTGTCGTTCTCCTATATTGCCTTTTTTTCTACCACTCCCTTCTCTGAACCAGGAACAAAATCAAGCTCCCGTGAAAAGCAAACAAGGATGTTGGAAGGAGAGGCAACATACAGCAAGTACTAAGTTGCAGCATTTCTTTAAAATGGACACCAAGCTTATTTCACTGTTGTTAACAGCATTTTCCAATCTTTTAAATGATAGACGCATTAGCTAGTATATTTTCCTGAGAATCTGATTTGTTCTCATGGAACTTCTTTTTTGTTGTTTGTGTTTGGTTGGTTTGGGAATTGAACCCAAGGGTATTCTGTCTCTGAGCTACAACCCCCCAGCCCTATTTTATCTTTTATTTAAAACACTTAAGCTGCAGAGGGCTCATCAAGTTGTTGAGGCTGACCACCAACCTGCATCCTTCTGTCTCAGCCTCCTAAGTACTGGAATTATAAGTACGCACCACCATGCCAGGCTTGAAGTTCTTTGTTTCTGTTTTTGCAAGCTCCAAGTCCTTTCCTCTCTTTATAAGTTGCAGCTCCACAAACTCATTAAAGCAACTCACATTCACCATCATTTCAGTCCTGTTGCCACAGCAGTTTTAATGCCAAAATATTGAACCTAGCAACAAACTGCAGCAGTCACACCAGAGCGCTGTTTGTGTAGCACTTGCTTGTAGAGAGTAAGATACAGTTCTGTTCTGTTTATCCCATTTACAAGAAAGGAAATTGCTATTAACTCTTGGCATATAGATATAGAGAAAATGATTAGTAACTACTAAGCATTAGCAAGCATTGTAAATGACAGCATGAAATAAAATTGATCTCTAAAAAGTGATAAATTTACTTAATATCTTCAAGAATTTTAAAGACTATAGTGGGACTGTAGTGGTAGTCATACATATAGCTGTGAAAGTCTTTAATTGGCAACACATGCCTGTAATCGCAGTACTTGGAAGACTGAGAGAGGAGCACGGGTTCAATACCAGCCTCACCAACTTAGGGAGACCCTGTTTCCAAACTTTAAAAAGGGGGGGGGGCTAGCAATGTAGATCAAAGGTAGAATGGCCCTGATTTCAATCCCTAGCATTATACAAAGAATGTTTAGTATGCTATTAAGATAATAAACAGTATGCTGAATAGATGACTGTCAATATGTGAATACCATAGACTTTCATGCTTTGCTTTCAGTACATTCAGGATCTTGGTGAGCACCCATCACCCTTGTTTGATTGCAGAGAAAGTGTGTTGTAGAGGGGACTCATGTTCTATAGGGCTTTTTCTCCCCTTAAACACTTAAAGCCTTTTTGGCATACAAGCAAGTTGTTAAGGGGCAAGTGCTGTAGCATATGCCTTTGTTTCCGGTTGCTCTGAAGGTTGAGGCAAGAAGATCCCTAGAGCCCAGGAGTTTGAGAGTCTGGGCAACAAGGGAGACCCTCTCTCTTAAATTAAAAAGAAAAAAATAAAAGCATTGCTAACTTTCTTGGTCCTACTGTGGTCTTAGAAATGCGGATTATATTCCTTTGGGTAATCCCTATGGACTTATAAATTAATGGACTTTTTCCCTTATAAATTATTAACCACTTTCTCCAGGCCCAAGCTAAACTGTCCTCTCTCTCACTGTTCTTTGCAAAAGGAAAAACTTCATCAGGTCCCTGTCATCCTTTTCCCAACCCTCAGCTTTTTATATCTAATCTTTCCTCCACAGCAACCTTATACCTGAGTTTCCTAAAATAGAATCCTCAAAATTGAAGCAAAGCAGCACTCTAGATATCTCTATACAAGCAAAGACCTTCGAGTAACTGATGAGTACTTTATTCCAGTGTGTATATATGTAGTAGCACATTGTTTTTTACTTTTTCCAAATAACATATTTAACTGAGGCCAATCAATTTGCCTGTTACGGATTTGCAAAAGCTACTCTACTCTGGAGGCTGAGTTAAGAGGATCACAAGTTCAAGACCAGCCTTAGTGAGATTCTGCCTCAAAAAATAAACCCAATACCCCCAAAATTTTTTTCATCAAATATATTGGCAGATATTGTAATGCCTGTCTGTATTCACAGTACTTGGGAGGCCGAGACAGGAGGATCACAGGTTTGTGGATAGACCCAGTTTCAAGCCAAAAAAGGGCTGAGGGTATAGTTTGGAAGTAGAATGCCTCTGGGTTCAATCCTCAGTACCAAAAAATAAGGCAGTGAGATATACTGTCTTCACTTAGGGGGAAAATGTTTCTGGCCTCTGTGTTGTCCTGAATTGACAATCATCAAAACTTGATACCTATAACCCCAGTACTTGGGAAGCTGAAACAAGAGGATCCCAGGTTCAAGGACAGCCTCAGCAAGCAGTTGAGAGTCATTAACCTAGGGAGACTCTGTTTCAAAATAAAAATTTAAAAAGCGGGCTGCAGGTGTAGCTAAGAGATAAAATGCCTCTGGGTTCAATCCCCAGTAACACTCACACACACACCTATGATGCAACATGTTTATCATATTATCACTCAATCTTCTCATCTGTGTTTGAATCCATTTAGCAAGTTTGTTCTGGCAATAAAAACCTCATATGCAGGAAAACCAACACTGCTCACTCATGCAAAGTACTCGTAAGAATTGAGATATCACAAGTTGGAGACTAAACACCAGTATATATTAAATTCTAATAAAACTGGTAGTGTTTAACTTTTGAGTATAAATTAAAAATTAAGCTTTCTAACTTGTAGTGGGAAGAAATTGGATTTATCACTCTTGCTAATAATTTGGATTGCTTTGGAAAATCAGTTTTTATCCCCTAATGTTAAAAATATTGAGGGTTGCCGGGCATGGTGGCGCACACTTGTAATCCCCGTGCTTGGGAGGCAGAGACAGGATTGTGCAGGTTCGAAGCCAGCCATGCTGGCTTAAAAGAGACCCTGTTTCCAAATAAAAATATAAAATATGTCTGGGAGTGTAGCCCAGAGGTAGAAGGGCTTCCAAGAACCCCAGTACCACAAAAAAAAAAAAAAGTATTGAGGGTTGAGGTGGGCGTTGTGGCCCATGGTTGTAATCCCAGCATTCGGGAGGCAGATGGAATAGCAAGGCCTTTCGCAACTCAGTGAATCCCTGTTTCAAAAATTTAAAAAGCCCTAAAAAATAGGGTTGGGAGTGTAGCTCAGAGGTACAATGCCCCTGGATTCCATCGTGTGTGTGTGTGTGTGTGTGTGTGTGTGTGTGTGTGTGCGCGCGCGCGCGCGTGTTGAGGGTTCTGCCTGGAACCAATAAAGACTAACTTAGTAATGTTGGAAAAAATCCTAGGCATTATTCTGGTGGTGGTTTGTTTTAGTACTGGAGGTTGCAACCAGCATTCCAGAGGCTGAGACAGGAGGATCACGGTTTATGGACAGCCTCAGCAACTTAGTGAGATCCTGTTTCCAAATAAAATATAAAATAGTATAGCCTAAAGGTAGAAAAGTCCCTGGGTTTCACCCCCAGTACCACAGGGGGAAAAAAAGAAAAGAAAGAAATCTCTTGAAGATAAGTACAGTCACACTTTAGTAGAAATGGATTGTTCTAAAGTGTTATTTTTTATTTTTTATTTTTATTTTTTGGTGGTAGTGGGAATTGAACTCAGAGCCATTCTACCCCCAAGCTATACCCCAGGCCAATTTTATTTTTTATTTGAAAAGAGAGTTTCACAAGGTTACTGAGAGCCTCACTAAATTGCTGAGGTTGCCCTTGAACCTGGATCCTCCTGTTCTCACCCTCCCAAGTACTAGGGTTACAAGTGTTCACCGTGCCTGGCTGTTCTAACACAGTAATCCATTAAACAATAAAAGTTTCAAACTTCTTTCAGTGAAAAACTCTCTTTAAAATATTCTATTTTGAGCTGGGCGTGGTGGCATATGCTTTTAATCCCAGGAGGATCCCAGGAGGATCGCACAAGTTCAAAGCCAGCCTCAGCTACTTAGTGAGGCTCTCAGCAACTTAGTGAGACCCTGTTTCTAAACACAGTATAAAATAGGTCTGGGAGTATAGCTGGGAGGTAGAAAAGCCCCTGGGTTCCACCCTAATTACCACATACACACACACGCACACACACACACACATACATACATATATATCCTATTGCTTTAAGAATATTTAGACAACTAAAGATATAATTTCTGAGAAACTTCATATGCAAAGTTGTTTGAACATCCATTATTTTCCAAGAAGAAGGTAAGTCTTTTATTAGTTTCTCACAGATTTGAATGGTATACATGATACAAACTGCAAGAAATCATTGTCATTACATGACATGGTTCTCAATCAGTGCTTAACTTTTTACACCAACAAATCCCAGACAACAATAATTAAAAAGGTGGTGGTGGAATCTGGACTTCACTGTACTGGCTGTGTCACCTTGCCAAAGGACACATCACTCTTTTTAGCCTTAACTGCACTTGAAAATTGGGACAACAGTTTATTTCAATGAAGCATAAAAGCAATGATTTAAGAAAGTTCTTGCATATAGTGTTATAAGGCATCAAAGTGATGATGCACGAAAAGTCCTCAGCACAGTGCCTGGCATAGGTAGAGCTTTAAATGTTAGCTAGAACTGTTATCCTTGCCTTGCTGCTGGCCTTTGTGAAGGCAGAATGCATGTGGCTGTCCTTTTTTCTTTTCTTTTTTTTCTTTTTTTGGTAAGTCTGGGGATGGAACCCAGAAGCATTCAACCTCCGAGTTATACCTCCTGCCCTATTTTTTTTATTCTTTATTTGAAACAGGGTCTAAGTTGCTGAGGCTGGCTTCCAAACTGTGCAAGCCTCCTGTCTCAGCCTCCCAAGCACAGGGATTACAAGCGTGCACCACCACTCCCGGCAAGAGATTTTATTTGAACAGTGCTTTTTACCACATATCTCTATATTAAAAACTAAGATTATAGCTGGGTGTGATGATGCATGCCTATAATCTCAATATTTGGGAGTCTGAGATAGGAGTATTGAAGGTTTGAAGCCAGTCCTTGAACCTGTGATCCTCCTTTCTCAGCCTCCCAAGTACTGGGATTACATGCATACATCACCATGCCCAATTTAAGAGAAAAAAATTGGAAAGTAATAAATTTGGTCTCAGTTCCTGACACAGCCCGTAAAGTCCTGGAGGAATTTTCTAGGTAATTGAAATGTCCTTGGTGGTATCCTAGATAGCTTCAGGATAGGAACTGGTAACCAGAAAGACCAGCCAAATTAGAAATTTGGAACTTTTAGCCCCATCTGTCAACCTCAAAGGGAGTAGAGAGGATGTAGAGAAGATTAAGGTTAATCACCAATGGTCAATGATCCTCAATTATGCTTATATAACAGAGCCTCCAGGAAGAAAAAAACTAAATGATGACAGAAGTTTCAGAGAGCTTCCCAGTTAGTGCTTGCATCCAGGTGTCAGGAGACAGCTGTATGCACAGCTCCATAGACATGGAAGCTCCTGCTGTGGGGACCCTCACAAGAGTAACATGTTTTCCTGAGAGCTGTGAGGCATGACAGCCAATTATTAAACCTGAGGAGGGAGGAGTAAGAACCCCTGATTTATAGCTAGCTTAGATCAAGTGTGTAGTAGTATGTAAAGTAGGGAGCAATCTTGTGTGACTGAGCCCTAACCTGTGGAGTCGGCACAAACTGCAGGTAATTGGTGTCAGAATTGAATTGTAGAACACCCAGTTGGTGTCTGCAGCAAATTAGAAAACCCATTCATTTACTGTTAGAAATGTATGGGTAATTTTTCTTTAGGTATGTTGGATGGATAATGATAAAACCAGAAGACACAGAAAACTAGGCAGCATTAGAGCTGAGAATGAAACTGATGATAAATAACAAGGAATGAAAAGGAGCCAGGATAATTCTCCCCAACAGGTACATACAGGACAAAGGAAGGAAGAGTCAAAGGTGTAACTATAAAATTTCTAGTCTAGAGACTGGTAGGAAAGAAATCACCGTATCAAAAATAAGAAAGGGCTGTAGTATAGTAAAACCTGTGATTTTACTTTCTGCAGTTTCAATTACTCACAATCAGCTACAGTCCAAAAATATTAAATGGAAAATTCCAGAATTAAGCAGTTAATGGTTTTGTGTTCTTTTTTTGGTGGTGGTTTTTTTTTTTTTTTTTTTTTTTTTTTTTTTTTTTTTTTTTTTTTTTGCGGGTCTGGGGGGAACCCAGGGGCATTCGACCTCCGAGCTACACCCCCTGCCCTATTTTTTATTCTTTATTTTGAAACAGGGTCTCACTAAGATGCGGAGGGCCTCACTAAGTAGCTGAGGCTGTCCACCAACCACGATCCTCCAGTCTCAGCCTCCCGAATGCTGGGATTACAAGTGTATGCCACCTCACCCAGCTAAGCAATTAATAGTTTTAGTTTGTGCACCATTCTGAGTAGTGTGGAATTCCATGTCATCCTGCCCTGTCAGGAATCATCTCATTGTCTAGTATACCAGTGCTGTATATGCTACCTGCCCCATTAGTCGCCTAGTAGCCCTCTTGGTACTCTGGATGCTGATGTTCAAGTAACTGTTACTGTACTTAATGGTCCCAGTACACAAGAGGAGTTAAGCTGATGACTTGGATATTCCAAAGAGAAGACATAATGTTTCCTAAGTTTGCCATAGGTGCAACTGTCTAGGGGGAAAACAGTATACACAGGGTCTAGTACTATTCTGGCTCTTGGTTATCACAATGGGTCCTAAAAATATCCCTCATGCATAAGGGAGACTACAGTGTTGGGAAAGAGGATTTTGTTTTGAAATAAGGAGAATGTTGTAAAATGATCTTTAGGTACAAAGGCTTTTGTCAGATGTGGCTCACAGCTGTGTAACCCCAACTACTGCAGAGGCTGAAGCAGGAGGATCGCAAGTTCAAGGCCATCCTGGACAACTGTGGGAGAACCTATCTCAAAATTTTTTAAAAGGCTGACAATATAGCTTTCTGGTAGAGCAATTTGCCTGGTGTGCATTAGAGGTTCAGTCCTCAGTACTGAAAAGAAAAAGAAAGCCGGCACGTATTTTCCTCATTCGTGCCCTTCTATAGTCAGTTCCTCTGCCTGCAGCACCCATCTACACCTTGCCTCCCTTCCAATAATTCATTTCCTCTCTGAAAAGGTTGAGATGGGTCTCATCTCAAATACCACCTAGACTTTTAAATAATTTATATGAAACTGGATATCTGAGGTTTCAAGTCCTTATCCCTCTGAAACTTTTTATAACAAGTTACTGTTATCTTTTGCTAAAAGTTAACCAACTTAATACTCGGGAGTTAGTATAATTTTCAATACCTGTCTAAGATGAAGGTGTAGTTAAGTCTTGTTAGTTATTGTCAAAATAAGGAATCGTGTGTGTGTGTGTGTGTGTGTGTGTGTGTGTGTGTGTGTGTTTACTGGAAATTGAACCCAGAAGCATTCTACCTCTGAGCTACCCTCATCCCTATTTTATTTTTTATTTGGAAACAGGGTCTCACTAAGTTGCTGAATATTCTCTGTCTCAGCCTCCCAAGTACTGGGATTACAAGAATGTGCCACTACGCCTGTCAATTAAAAAATTTTAATGAAAAATTGTGAATAAAAAAATTGAAGCTTCCTAGGAAGCAAATGTTTAGCTGATAATGGAAAAATAGTTTTCATTAAAAATTATAAATTGCCAGGCATGGTGACACATTCTTATAATCCCAGTACTTGAGAAACTGAGACTACTTGAAGCCAGATATGGTGGCGCACGCTTGTAATCCCAGCATTTGGGAGGCTGAGACAGGAGGATCGCAGTTTGCAGACAGCCTCAGCTACTTAGTGAGGCCCTTTGCAACTCAGTGAGACTCTGTTACAAAATATAGAATAAAAAATAGGGCTAGGGGTATAGCGCTGAAGTAGAATCCCCTGGGTTCCATCCCCAGTACAAAAAAAAAAAAACTACTTGAGTGGTAGTGCTAGTGCCATCGCCTAGCACAACAGAGGCCCTGGGTTCAATTTTCAGAACCTCAAAAATATTTTTGTATTTTCATAAATGTTTAGTTAATGATTCATCAAAGCAATGGTTGCTAGGCGGTTGTGGTTTTGAGTTAGGTAGGGAAAGAAAGAAAAATTCAAACTAGCTAGTTGTGGTTTTCACTGAATCTTTAAAGTAATGAGATGGCTTGTTTTCTCCATCACTATGGCAACTCCAGCTAGTTTTTGCTTTTGATTTTATTTTTCCCAGAAAAACTTAGTATGCTCCAGTCATTAGACTCTTAAGTATTTCAAGATATATCCTGGCAATTAAATTAAAAAGCATAATAATGCTTTAGACTGTATATAGCTTGCAGGTGTTTCCATTTCATTAGTGTTCTCTTGAAATATCCGGGGGCTGGGAATGTAGCTCAAGTGGTAGAGTACTTCACCAGCATGCCTGAGGCCTTGCGTTCCTTCCCTGGGACCTGCCAAAAAAAGAATTGGGCTAGCACTTAACTCAGAATAACCCATGTAGTCAGTTTCATCAGCAAGTAGAATGTGGTACTTGATTTTAGACCTCCTTTGTAATGATATCTGTTCTAAGATCCACACCTTTGATAAACTCATTAACTTTCTTTTTTTTCTCTTTTGCGGTACTGGGAATTGAACCCAGGGACAGACTACCTCTGAGCTACACCCCCAGCCTTATTTTTAATTCTTTATGTAGAAACAGGGTCTCACTAAGTAGCTGAGGCCCTCATGTTTAATTTTGAAAATTACTATGCCTATCTATATATACTCAATTTAATATTTCAAGTTAGTTAAACATTATTAACTGGCCTAATTGACCTAGGTTTTTTTTTTATATATATTTATTGGTGCAGTATCGTCTCACGTCACAATGCAGTTCATAGTGATAGGGCGCACATGCACTCAGCACTTGGGCTTTCCCCGGCTATTTCTCCCCACCGCCTCCTTCCCCTGTGGGGTGCTGAGATTGACATTGTATTCTCACACTTGTACATAATGTCTTTGGAAGCGTTTCCTTCATTGATCCTCTCCTTCCTCCCCCTAAGCCACCTCCCTGGCTCCTCCAGTATCTGAAGTCTCTCTGGTATCCCATTACTCCCTAGCTTCTGCATATGAGAGGATAAACTTATTCACTTTTTAGTTTAGCCAACTGTGGGTCTCTGCTCTTTGATTATCTGTGTCCATTTCTCTTGGAGTGATAATCCCGTATGCCTGTTAGCACTATTACCCAAAGATCCAAGTATTTGTTTCCCAAACACTAATAATACTAGTCTCGTGAGGGATAACAGGTAATGCCCTAAGACTTTAGGATGAAAAAAAAAAAATCTTTGTGTGTGTGTGTTTTAGTGTTACTGGGATTGAACCCAGAGGTATTCGACCTCCAAGCTACACCTCCAGCCCTATTATATTCTTAATTTGAAACAGGGTCTTACTAAGTTGGTTTTACTACTTGCTGAGGCTGTCCTCGAACCTGTGATCCTCCTATCTCAGCCTCCCAAGTACCGAGATTACAAGATTGCACCACCACACTAGGCTCAAAAAATCATAATTTATCTCCCTCCATTTCTGGAATAAATGTATGTTTTTCTCCTTTCTACCCCTCCCCCCATTCTTTTTCTTTTTTTCCTATTTATTTTAGACTTCTCTGCCACATATGTCCCAGAGAGAAAAGGAGAACCTTGATTTTATTAAAAGTGAGAAAATAGCAGACATGGTGGCGCACGCTTGTTGTAATCATTTGAGAGACCAAGATAGGAGGCAGTTAGTAAACAGCCCCAGCTACTTTTTGAGGCCCTTTGCAACTCAATGAGACCCTGTTTTAAAATAAAGAATAAAAAATAGGGCTGGAGTGTCGTTCATAGGTAGAATGCCCCTGGGTTCCATCCCCAGTACCGGGGGGGGAAAAAAAAAAAAAAGCTTCATAAATCAAAAGGAAGAATTTTATTTGTAGGCCAAATTTTTTTTTCCCCCAGTACTGGTGATGGAACTCAGGGGCGTTCTACCTATAAGCTACACTCTCAGCCCTATTTTTTATTCTTTATTTTGAAACAGGGTCTCACTGAGTTTCAAAGGACCTTTCTAAGTAGTAGCTGAGGCTGTCCATGAACCCATGATCCTCCTGTCTCAGCCTCCCGAATGCTGGGATTACAAGTGTGTGCTACCACGCCTGGCTAGTTTTCTATATTTTTATTTGGAAGTAAGATCTCACAAACATGCTAAATCTCAGTTAATTGCCTAGGTTGACTACCTGTAAACAGCCTGTCTCAGTCTTTCTAGTTTTGGGATTACAGGCATGTCCCTCCATGCCTCACTGGGAATTCTTAAAATATATCGATTTAAAAATGCCTGGTTTTAGCTGGGCATGGTGGCACATGCTTATAATCCCAGTACTTGGGAGGCTGAGACAGGAGAATCGTGCAGGTTTGAAACCAGCCTCAGCTTCTTAGGGAGGCTCTCAGTAACTTAGTAAGACCCTGTTTCCAAATAAAATATAAAAAATAGGTCTGGGAGTATATCCCAGAGTTAGAAAGCCCCTAAATTCCATCCCCGGTAAACACACACACACACACACACACACACACACACACACACACACACACACACAAGCTTGATTTTTCCTCTCCTTTCTGAACTTTGAAGTATGTCGCATCATTTTGTCCTTTGCAGACTCTCCTAATTTCTCCTGATCTACCAGATTTATAAAAAGCACAGAACACCTTCCTTTTGCTATCTTTGTTGTATAACAGAGTATTTTATTTAAGGGTGTACTTTGAGGGGTTTTTTTTGTTTGTTTGTTTTAACAGTTTAACCATATAATAGTATGCTTGCCAATTTCCTAAAGTAAAAACATTTACATATTATTAATTTAAAAATTAACCTTAAGGCCGGGCATGGTGGTGCATGCTTGTAATCCTAACATTCAGGAGACTGAGACCAGAGGATCATGGTTTGTGGACAATCTCAGCTAATTAGTGAGGTCCTCTGCAACTTAGTGAGACCCTGTTTCAAAATAAAGAATAAAAAAATAGGGCAGGGGGTATAGCTTGGAGGTCAAATGCCCCTGGGTTCTATCCCCAGACCCACAAAAATAAAAAATTTAAAAAAAAAATTAACCTTAGCCATGCACAGTGATGCATGCCTGTAATCTTGTCTCAGCCCTCTGTAATGTAGTGAGACCCTGTTTCAAAATAAAAGATAAAAAATAGGGCGTGGGGATATAGCTCAGAGGTAGAATGTCCCTGGTTTCAATCTCCAGTACTGCAAAAAACGGGAGGAAAATCCTCCAATGAGTTAGTTGCCTTCTGGGAAGTGAAGAAGACATTGATTTAGAGATTTTTTTTTTTTTTTTTTTTTTGTATTGTGACATCAGTTGTTGATTCTCACTGGATTGTAAGTCCCTTAAGGGAAAGGCTATAATTTCTAAGGACCCCACCTCACCCTCTTAACCAGAAAGGAAAAATTTGACTTTAACACCACTTTCTCTTTGCTACCAAAATACTTTTTTTATGGTACTGGGGATTGAACCCAGGGTATTCTACCTCTGAACTATACCCCCAGCCCTAGTTTTTATTCTTTATTTTGAAACAGGGTCTTACTAAGTTGCAGAGGGCCTCACTAAGTAGCTGAGGATGGCCACAAACCTGTGATCATCCTGTCTCAGCCTCCCAAATACTGGGACATTACAAGCATGCACAACCATGCCTGGCTCAATATACTTTAAACCTAATTTATTGCTCATTTTATAAATCTTTCTGCATGTATAATTAGCTTTTTCTTTCTATATTTGTTTTACTTTGTTTTTTGGTACTGGAGATTGAAAGCTCTGAGCTATACCCCAGCCCTTTTTGTTTTATTTTAATTAATTAATGTGTGTGTGTGTGTGTGTGTGTGTGTGTGTGTGTGTGTGTGTGTGTGTGTGTGGTGTACTGGGGTTCCTGGAAGCCCTTCTACCTCCGGGCTACACTCCCAGACCTATTTTTTTATATTTTTATTTGGAAACAGAGTCTCTTAAGCCAGCACGGCTGGCTTGGAACCTGCGTGATCCTCCTGTCTCTGCCTCCCAAGTGCAGGGATTACAAGCGTGCACCACCATGCCCGGCTTTATTTTATTTCTTAATGGTACTGAGGATCAAACCCAGGGACATTCTATCTTCAAGCTATATCCCCCAGCCCTATTATATCTTTTATTTGGAAAAAGTGTCTCACTAAGTTGTAAAAGGCCTTGCTAATTTGCTGAAACTTGCCTGGAACTTGTAATTCTTCCATCTCAGCTCCCATGTACTGGAATTACAAGCTTGTATCACCACACCTGGCTTTTATTTACTTTTGTTTTAAAACTTGTCAAATTGCTGAGACTGGCCTTGAACCTGAAATTTTTCTGTCAGCCTGCTATTATAGGTGTGTGTCACATGCCCTGCTTTATTTTACTTTTTATGGTGTTCTGATACGTAAAGTATTTCAGGTATCCTTGAAAATAGCCTGAGTGTAAAATAAAATGTGGACATTTTCCATTATAGCCTCTTTTTTTGTTGTTGTTTTAACTTACCAGAAGTTGGTTCTAATATCTCCTCTCTCCTCCCCCATTTAAAACACTACCAGGTATCCGTTACAGCACTGATGTGAGTGTAGATGAAGTAAAAGCATTGGCTTCTCTGATGACATACAAGTGTGCAGTGGTTGGTAAGTGATCACCTTTATTGCTGTGTTATAACTCTTTGTTAACCACTTGCTTACTTTTAAGATGCTATAGAAATATTATCAGAACTAATTTTTAAAAATTGTACTCTTTAGCTGGGCATGGTGGCGCACACTTGTAATCCCAGCACTTGGGAGACTGAGACAGGCGGATCTCGCAGGTTCAAAGCCAGCCTCAGCTACTTAGTGAGGCTCTCAGCAACTTAGTGAGACCCTGTTTCCAATAAACTATAAAATAGGTCTGGAAATATAGCCTGGAGGTAGAAAGTCCCTGGGTTCCACCCCTAGTACCACACAAAAAAATAAATTGTATTCTTTAAGGATTATATCATTTTAAACTTAGTCCAGCCTGAATGTAATTTTTTTTTATAAAAGCTAATTGGATTTTTCTTTGAAAGGAAATCTTTGTTTTAAATCCCTGTCCAGAGCTGGGTGTGGTGGTGCATATTTGTAAACCCAGCATTTGGGAGGCTGAGACAGGAGGATCATGGTTCAGGACAGCCTCAGCTACTTAGTGAGGCCGTTTGCAACTCAGTGAGACCCTCTTTCAAAATAAAGAATATAAAAATAGGGTGGGGTGTGTAGCTGGGAGGTAGAATGCCCCTGGGTTCCATCCCCAGTATGGCAAAAAATAAATAAATAAATCCCTGTCCATACACTGTAAATAAGTCTGTCATAGAAGGAAAGTAAATACAATGTTCTTTTAGAAATAGTAAAGCACCGGATGTAGTGACACACACTTGTAATCTCAGTAATAAAGACCACTAGTAGATATACACTATAATAGCTAGCCTTATAGTTTCTGTTCAATAAAATTTTATTTAAAGTACAGCATTTTAAGCTGGGCATGGTGGAGCACGCTTGTAATCCCTGCGCTTGGGAGGCGGAGACGAGGATTGCGCAGGTTCAAAGCTAGCCGCTCTGGCTTAAGAGACCCTGTTTAAAAAATATAAAATAGGCCGGGCGTGGTGGCGCACGCTTGTAATCCCCGTGCTTGGGAGGCAGAGACAGGAGTATCGCGCAGGTTCGAAGCCAGCCGCGCGCGCTGGCTTAGGAGACCCTGTTTCCAAATAAAAAAGTATAAAAAATAGGTCTGGGAGTGTAGCCCGGAGGTAGAAGGGCTTCCAGGAACCCCAGTACCACCAAAAAAAAAAATATATATATATATATATATATATATATATATATACACATATATATATATATATATATATATATATATATATATATAATAGGTTTGGGAGTGTAGCCTAGAGGTAGAAGGGCTTCCAGGAACCCCAGTACCACCAAAAAAAAAAAAAAAAGTAAATAAGTAAAGTACAGCATTTTGTGAGTGTGCAGCTGCGCATGATGCTCCGTGTCACTGTTCCCTGGTCTTGGAAGACTAAGACAGGAAGATCACATATTTGAGGCCAAATTTAGCAAATTGTCTCAAAATAAATAAAGTTAGGGCTAAGGATGCAGCTCAATAGTAGAGCACCCCTGGGTTCAATTCCCTCACCAAAGAGAAATAAGTGAAATCAATGTGAGTTTACTTCCTGAATTTTCTAAAATCAAAACTTAAAGCATTATACTTTTTTTTTTTTTTTTTTTTTTTGAGGGTCTGGGGATGGAACCCAGGGGCATTCTACCTCCGAGCTACACCCCCTGCCCTATTTTTTATTGTTTATTTAGAAACAGGGTCTCACTGAGTTGCAAAGAGCCTCACTAAGTAGCTGAGGCTGTCCTCGAACTGCGATCCTCTGGTCTCAGCCTCCCGAATGCTGGAATTACAAGTGTGCGCCACCACAGCCGGCTACACATTTTTGTAATACAGGTTGAACATCTATAATCCAAAAATCTGAATATCAGTATGCCACAAGTAGAAAATATCACACTCAGTCTCATGAGATGGGTCTCAGTCAAAATGGAGACACACTAAAATATGGTACAAAATCACCCTCAGGTTATGTGTTTATGAAACATAAATGAATTTCATGTTTAGACTTGGGTCTTGTCTCCAATATATGTCATGTATCTGCAAATATTCCAAAATACTTCTGAAACATTGTTTATATAAGGAATATTCAAACTATATTAGATAATACTTTCTGAATTTTTATTTTTTGAATTTTTACATGGAATGACAGTTTTATCTCTCCTGTTAGATGTGCCATTTGGGGGAGCTAAAGCAGGTGTTAAGATCAATCCCAAGAACTACACGGTAAGTAACAAAGTAGTGTCTGTATACACAGTGCATTTTTCCAAACAACTTGAAATTCCTGGACTTCTAGTGTGTCCTTCCTAGCATTGAGTTTAATGGTCTTCATTGCTTTTTAATTCATTGACTATGTTGCCATAGAAAAGGTCACCTGCTAACATCTTTTTTTTTCTTTTTTTTAAACTTGATAAAAGGAAATTAAGACTTTCATATTGTTAGACATTTATATCCATGCTTGAAAATTACTCTCATCTGAACATTTATTTATTTATTTATTTATTTATTTTTGTGGTACTGGGGATTGAGCTTGGGGATATTCTACCTCTAAGCTACCTACAGCCCTCTTTATTTCATTATTTGGAAACAGGGTCTCACTAAGTTGCTGAGGCTGGCTTTGAACTACAATCCTCCTATCTCAGCCTCCCAAGTACTAGGATTATAAACACGCACCACTCTGCCTGGCTGATCTGAAGTTGTAATGTAGGGATCTTGTTCTAATGATGGATATCTTAACTAATCCAGTAAAAATCATGTTATTTATCAGTTAATTAAAACTGTTAGAAATCTCTACATAGAGCCAGACATGGCGCCACATGCCTATAAGACAGGAAGATCGCAATTTCAAAGCCAGCCTCAGCAACTTAGTGAGGCTTTCCATAACCTGCCAAGATCCTGTTTTCATATAAAAATAATATGGGGCTGAGAATGCCCCTGAGTTCATTCCCCAGCACCACAAAAAAGAAAAGCTCTTCATAATATTAATGATCTGTACACAAACATAATAAATACATACAATATTTTCGGGGGGCGATTGAACCTAGGGATGTTCAACCTCCATGCTACACTCACTCCTTTTTCTTTTTTATGTTGAAACATGGTCTTCCTGAGTTGTGGAGAGTCTTACTACATTGCCGAGGCTGGCCTTGAACCTGCAATACTCCTGTCTCAGCCTCCCATATACTGGAATTACAGACATGCACCACCATGCACAGCTTATGATTTCATTTTCTTTAAAAATTCACCATTTAGAGCCAGGCAGGGTAATACACACTTATAATCTCAATACTTGGGAAACTGAGATAGAAGGATCACAGCCAGCCTCATCTACTTAGTGGGACCCTCCACAACTTAGACTATTTCAAAATAAAGAATAAAAAGTAGGGCTGGGGTGTAGATCAGAGGTAGAATGTCTCTGGGTTCAATCCCTAGTACCAAAAATAAATAACTCAGTTAATTAAAACTCACCATTTATTCAGGCATGGTTATGCATCCCTGGAATCTCAGTACTTGAGAGGCTGAGACAGGAGGATCAGGAGGAACCTCAGCTCTCAGGTTCAAGTACAGCTTCAGCAAGTTAGGAGCCTCATCAATCTAGTGAAACCCTGTTTAAAAATAAAATAGGGCTGTGCATGTAGCTCAGAAGTAGAATGCCCCAGGGCTTAATCCCAGTACCACAAGAAACAGAAAGTATTCACCATTTAAGTGAAAATATGTGTGGGCATGGCTCATAGAGTACCTGTTAATATGCTCGTATCATTTTTTAGTTATAAAATTTAGTCTTCTTGGGGAAACCACTGGGGATTCAGCCTAGGGGCACTCTACCTCTGACCTATACCCCCAGTCCTTTTCGTTTTTTTTTTTTTTTTTTTTAATTTTATCTTTGCTTTAATAGTCTCACATCATATTATAGATCATTGAAAATGGCATAAAGCTGGGCATGGTGGCGCACGCTTGTAATACCCGCGCTTGGGAGGCGGAGACAAAAGGATCGCGCAGATTCGAAGCCAGCTTCGCTGGCTTAAGAGACCCTGTTTCCAAATAAATAAAAAAGTATAAAATAGGTCTGGGAGTGTAGCCCGGAGGTAGAAGAGTTTCCAGGAACCCCAGTACCACCAAAAAAAGAAAGAAAGAAAAAGAAAATGGCATACATGCACATAATACTTGTTGCCCCACCTCCTTATTTCTCTCCTTCCCAATACCAAGTGTCCAGATTGACATAGGAATTGTATATACATTGATTTTATATTCACATGTATACACATAGTCAGTAGTAGTATTTCCATTAATCAACCTCAGCCTTCCTCCTCCCTTCCCCTTACTCCTTGGCTCCACTGAGGATCTCCGTTATCTGGAGTCCCTCTGGTATCCCAAATACTCCCTAGCCCAAGCATATTAGAGAAAACATGTTTCTCTCTTTCTGTGCTTGGCTAATCTCACTTAATATAATGTTCTCCATGTCCTTCCATCTTCTTAGAAATGATGTAATTTTGTACTTTATTGCTGAGTAGAATTCCATTTAGTGCATATCCCATAATATACTTAGGTTGGTTCCATAATTTAGCTATTGTGAATTATGCTGCTGTGAACATGGGCATGGATATGTTACTGTAGTTCTCTGGTTTTTAACCCCTTTGGAAAATACCCAGTAGTGGTATAGCTGGATCATATAGTGGGTTCATTCTCAGTCTTCTAAGGAATCTCCACACTGATTTCCATATTGGCTGAACTAGTTTGTACTTCCACCAACAATATAGAAGAGTTTCTATTTCCCCACATCTTCACATCTTCACCAACATTTATTGTTATTTGACTTCTTTATGCTTGCCATACTGATTGTGTGTCTGTGGGGCGGGGGGTTAGATGGAATCTCAGTATAGGTTTTTGTTGTTGTTTTGTTTTGGGGTTTTGTGGGGTTTTTTGGTGGTATTGGGGATGGAGCCCAGGGTCCTTCTACCTCCGGGCTACACTCCCAGACCTATTTTATATTTTTTATTTGGAAACGGGTTCTCTTAAGCCAGCAGAGGCTGGCTTCAAACCTGCGCGATCCTCCTGTCTCAGCCTCCCAAGTGTGGAGATTACAAGCAGGGATTACAGGCGTGCGCCATCACGCCCGGCTTTGGTATAGTTTTATCTCCCTCATTTTTATGTTGTTTACAAACAGATTATAAATTGCTGCGGCTGACCTTAAACCTCTGATCTTGTCCCAGCTTTCCAACTACTGGGATTACAAGCGTACATCACCATTACTGGCAGAACTAGTCTTTTTTTGGGTGTGTGTGTGTGTGTGTGTGTGTGTGTGTGTGTGTTTTTACTGGGGATGGAACCCAGGGGTATTCTACCTTCGAGCTACACCCCAGCCCCATTTTTTTATTCTTTTTTTTGAAACAGGGTCTCACTAAGTTGCGGAGGTCCTCACCAAATAACTGAAGCTGTCCGCAAACAGCAGTCCTCCTATCTCAGCCTTCCAAATGCTGGGGTTACAAGCGTGCACCAGAACTAGTAATTTTTAAATAAGGAATTAATATAAAAAAGAATTGGGACTTATGTCTTTTGTCTTTTTTTTTTTTTTTTTTTTTTGGACTAGGGATTAGACCCAGAGCTTTGCGCATGCTAAGCACATGTTCTACTGCTAAGCTACATTACCATCCCATGTAACCTAATTTTTGATCTTTAAAATGGAAATGCCTAAGCCAGGCCCAGCGCATACTTGTAATCCCAGTACTGGAAAGCTGAGACGGGGATTGCAGGTTCATAGCCAACCTCAGCTTAGTGAGACCCTGTTTCAAAAATAAAAAAAGAATAAATAGGGCTGGGGGTATAGCTCAGAGGTAGAATGCCCCTGGGTTAAATCCCCAGAACCACTAAAAAAGAAAATGGAAATGCTTACTTTTATATCAAAAAAAAAATTTTTATGTGTTTTGGGTTTTTTTCCTTTATAGGATAATGAATTGGAAAAGATCACAAGAAGGTTCACCATGGAGCTAGCAAAGAAGGGTTTTATTGGTATGTATGTTCATGTAGATTTCTTCATAAAATGGCTACACCTAAAATGTAATTGTCTTATATTAAACTCTTGCCTTTATACATACCTGAACACAGTTGCGTTTGCAATGGATTCATGGACATAACTGGGCCTTTTTGTGTCACATCTCTAGTAGAAACATTTAGATTCTAAGTCTACAATGTGAACACCAGAGAGACCTCTTTTCTTGGTAAGAGTGTGCACAGATCACATTGTGCCTTCTCTACTGAGACATTTAAATAAATAGCCTTATTTCGAGGCACTGAATAATATCTGAATTTAAGACATTTTTAATATGTAAAAAATGTTTTTGTTTGAGCTAGATATATATATATATGGCTTCGAACCTGCGCAGTCCTCCTGTCTCTGCCTCCCAAGGGCGGGGATTACAAGCATACGCCACCACACCCGGTGAACTAGAGCTTTTTAGACAGGCATACTTGCCCCATTAAAGTAGTGTAACAAGCACTGAGGTTAATGTTAACACTTCACCATCACTGTATCTACAAGAATTCCTGTTGATATAGGAGCTTTTACCAAACACACTAAATTTCTAAGAATGCTAACCTTTGGTGTTTTAGGAGAAGAGGGGAGGTACTGGGGATTGAACCCAGAGACATTCCACCCAGCTTAGACTGATGTTTTTTGTTGTTGTTGTTGTTTTGGTGGTACTGGGGTTCCTGGAAGCCCGTCTATCTCCGGGCTACACTCCCAGACCTATTTTGACCTATTTTATTTTTGGAAACAGGGTCTCCTAAGCCAGCACAACTGGCTTCAAACCTGCACAATCCTCCTGTCTCCACCTCCCAAGCGCGGGGATTATAAGCATGTGCCACCACGCCCGGCTATACTGATGTTTTTAAGAAGCAGTTTATCAATATACATTTCTGACTTACAAACTGTGTACCTTAGCCAGGCGTGGTGGCGCATGCCTGTGATCCCAGCATTTGGGAGGTCAAGACCAGAGGATCATGGTTCGTGGACAGCCTCAGCTACTTAGTGAGACACTCCATAATTTAGACCCTGTTTCAAAATAAAGAATAAAAAATAGGGCAGGGGGTGTAGCTCAGAGGTCAAATGCCCCTAGGTTTTATCCCCAGACCTGCAAAAAAAAAAAAAAAAAAAAACTGCATACCTCAGACCAGACCTGAAATACAGAGTTGTTATCAGGGTAACAAGTTTATTATTTAGCACTTAATGTTGATATATATATATATATATATATATATATATACATATATATATATATATATATATATTACTTTTATAGAAACATCTAGAAAGATTCAACAGTAATTTGTACTTTCAAAAAGAAATATGGTTATGCAAATTTGTTCTAATCTGCAACTGAAGTATATTACTCCCAAGAAAGGGGAAATGAGCAAATAAGAGCAGTGAGAGCCCTTTTGTCATTGGATGAGTAAAACATGGCATTTATCCTTCAAGTAGGAGAGAAGAGAGTGTGTGGAGTGAAAGTTGGTTTGGGGAAGGGACATAAAATGACAATTTGGGTGAGGATGCAAAAAGCAAACCTTGGCCATTTTAAGTTGTCTTCTGCCGCTCCTAAATCCATTATATCACAGCTTGTTCAGAAAATTACATTATTTAGGATCTGGGCCCCTAGGTTATATAGAAAATAGGAAAATGTTCTTACTCTGTTGATTAAAAAGTGAAGATTATAGGAAAAACTTGGGTACTGACCTTAGAAAAACTTTTTAAGTACTGAGGTTAAAACCAAGGACACTCTATCCTTAGCTACACCCCTACTGCCTCTTTTTTATTTTTCATTTTGAAACAGGGTCTCACTATGGTTACATGCACAGGCCTCAAATATATGCTCAGTCTTCTTGTATTAGCCTCCCACATACTAGGATTATATGCATGTATCACAATGAAGAGCTGAGAAAAACTTTTCTAGAGGGGACTTAATAACCATTCTTAAAGACATTTTTTTAATAAGGACAATGAATTTTTATGATACAGTTGAAATAATATAGAAAGTCCAAGACTGATATCTAAAGAGAACACAGTGAACAAGTTTGTACATATTTTTCCAAACTTCTGCATTCATATACATACATGGAATTAAAGAGGAAAGAAAAAGGGACAAAAAGAATTTTATGTATTTATAAGTGAAATCTGCTGCCCTCTTCTACATGTTGGATAAGTAAATCATTTTATTTTTTTTATTTTTTTATTTTTTTGGTGGTACTGGGGTTCTTGGAAGCCCTTCTACTTCCGGGCTACACTCCCAGACCTATTTTTTTTTATATTTTTATTTGGAAACAGGGTCTCTTAAGCCAGCACAGCTGGCTTCGAACCTGCGCAATCCTCCTGTCTCTGCCTCCCAAGCATGGGGATTACAAGGGTGCACCACCATGCCCAGCTAAGTAAATCATTTTTAATGGTGGTTTAGCACTTCTTTATATAGGTATTCCATATTTTATTTTACTGATATACTGGACTATGGTTTTCAATATTTGCTTTTTTGGGAGAAGTGTTTCTGTATATTTCTGCCCTTACAGATTGGAGTGAGCATCACTGAGCACTTTTTCCTCAGTGAGTTCACTGGACCTCGGTATTGGAGCCATCAGTGGTACCTGTGCTACTATGACCCAATATCTTGTTATTAAACTTTAATTTGCTGTGATCTGAGGAATTAAAAGTTAAGACCTAAAATTTTATGTACACTAAGCACTGGATAATAGGTCAGAGCAGCATTCTTCCATGAGTAAAAGTATTACAGGCTTTAACAAAGTTGCTTTAGCACTATGACTTTCTCCTCTAAGCCAGAAAGTAGCATATTGCTATACTTTTTTTTTTTTTTTTTTTTTTTTTTTGCTATACTATTTTATACATGCCTGTTCCCTTGCTGTATTCTGTTCATGTCAGGCAACATGGTATTGTTACCTTTAACTGAAGTTTAGGTAACTGAAGTCAGGAGACCAAACTCATTTTCTCATGGTCACACCTAGAAGTTCCATGGAGTGGATTACCTCTCCTGTGCATTGCTAACTTACAGACACATGGCAAGTAAATGCCAGTGGGAGAAGTTGCTCTGTAATCTAAAGTTTTCTAGCTGTGGTGATTTTTAGAGAATTATAAGGATCTTTATATTTGGAATGAGTTTGTCTTAAAAAGTGGTTTTAAAAACTGTCCTTTCCTGGCCAGGCGCAGTGGTACATGCTTGTAATCTCAGCATTTGGGAGGCTGAGACAGGATTTCGGTTTGCGGGCAGCCTCAGCTACTTAGTGAGGCCCTTTACAACTCAGTGAGACTCTGTTTCAAAGTAAAAATAAAAAATAGGGCTGGGGATATAGCTCAAAGGTAGAATGCCTCTGGGTTCCAGCCCCAGTACCACAAAAAAAAAAAAAAAAAAAAAAAAAAACTGCCCTTTCCCTGTGCTCCCAGGTCCTGGCATTGATGTTCCTGCCCCGGACATGAGCACAGGTGAGCGAGAGATGTCCTGGATCGCTGATACCTATGCTAGCACCATCGGGCACTATGTGAGTATACATTGCAAGCCTGGAGGCTTTCTGCATTTGCTGTGCACAAGAAATACAATTCAATTAATAATATGAGAAGTTGAGAATTACTAGGCTTTATTCTTTCCTTTCAGTCATTTAACTTGATATGCGTAGTATTTTGTTCCTCTTTCTCTATTAAACTATAAATATAGTGAACATGAGTTGAGCTTTCACTTATGTGCCACCCTATACTGCACATAGGGGCACACTGCTAAGACACTAGAAAGTAAGTGAAGAGACATTCAGTTTTGATTTCTCTTCAGAGAGAGAGAGAAAGTGTGTGTGTGTATGTGTTTGTACACATACACATGTGTGAGCATAGTGCTAAGGATTGAGCACAGGGACTTTCTACCTTCCAACCCTATTTTATTTGTTTAGTTTGGAAACGGTCTTTCTAAATTACCAAGGCTAGTTCTCAAGGACTTGGATTATAGGTGTGTACTGCCAAGTCTGTCTCAAAGAGCTTTCATTTGAAGAGGAGCTAAGGTTCATGAGCAGATAAGATATGGAAATGATATAATACAAAAGTAAAGAGTTATAGTTTGTGAAAAAAGATTTTCTGGAAAAGAGATTTGAGCTAGACTTGAAAATAGTCAGAATTTGAACATCTGAAGTTTGGCACTAAGAGAAGGATAAACAGTAGAGCTAAGGCATCAATAAGGGTAGCTGAAGGTATATGTGAAGAGGCAAGTGAAAGTAAACCACAACAGTAATGAAACCCTGACTGTAATATACATACATATACATATATATATATATATATATATTTTTTTTTTTTTTTTTTTTTTTTTTTTTGGCGGTACTAGAAATTGAACCCAGAGGCATTCTACCTCTGTGCTACACCCCCAGGCCTCAGTAGCTGAGGCTGGCCAAGAACCTGCGATCCTTCAGTTTCAGACTCTCAAGTATTGGGATTACAAGCATACACCACCACGCCAGGCTTGTTGGTTATACTTGATAATCAATGGAGAGACTTTGTTGCCACCCTTCCTTAGGAAGAGTAACCTAAATGGTAGCACATGTCCTCATCACCCAGCAGCTTCAGGTTATAGGAAATCCAAAGTCCAGGCTTGGGTTAAGAGAGCCATAGTTTTTGTTATTCATTTGTAGATGGAACTCAGGGCCCTTTGTCCCACGCCACCTGGCAGTGCTGTGTTGGGGGAGAGTGTTCTTTTCCATTTTAACTCCTCTGGGCTCCAGGACCATTAGGTATGCTGGGGAGCCTGGCAGTTGGCTCCAGGCCTGACCTCAGACAGTATTTCCTTCAGCTCCAACATTTGCATTTTCACTATTGAGAAGCATTTGGCCCCATGTTTACAATTCTGTATTCATAGTGTTAATTATTCATGAAAGAAAACTGTGGGAAAGCTACTGATTCTGCTTTGCTTTACAAGACTGCTTTTTGGGTTTTTGTGTATAACCCAGGAGCATTCTACCTCCAAGCTACATACCCCAACCCTATTTTATTATTTTGAAACAGAATCTCATTAGGTTGATGAGAGTCTCACTACTTGCTGATGCTTTCATTTTTTATTTATAATGCAGTTCTAAGTTCTCTTTGTAAAACTACTTAAACAATATGGAAAAAGAACAGGTCACTCTTTAACTCTTCCAACTGTAACATTGAAGACAAGGATATGTTGTGTGAACTAAGATGCTTTAGTTTGTTGACATGGATAACAAATTGCCTCCATGTTTTTGTAACTGATATTCTGCATGTAATCAGACTGCCTTGCATGATCAGTCCCACAATATTGTGGTTGTCATGTCTTCTGTATAGTTGACACCTTGGGAGGAAAGCCCTCCCAACCCCCTTTTTTCTAGTTACATTAGTTTCTCAACAAGAGGGCATGCACTTCCTTAACATAAAAGGGTGGAAAGTGAATGGTGAGCTTTCCTCAAATACACCGCACAGAGATAGTGTTGTTACCAGAGTGCTCTATGCACACATAGGCAAAGGCCCCTGTCTTGCCTGCACAGGCCTGGCAGTTTGTTTGTTTGTTTGTTTGTTTGTTTGTTTGTTTGTTTGTTTGTTTGTTTGTTGTACTGGGGATGAAATCCAGGGGCATCTACCTCTTGAGCTACAACCCCAGCCCTATTTTTTTTTTTTTTTAATTCTTCATTTTGAAACAGGGTCTAAGTTGCAGAGGGCCTCACTAAGTAGCTGAGGCTGGCCATGAACCTGCAATCCTCCTGTTTCAGCCTCCCAAGTACTGGGATTACAAGCATGCACCACACACCTGGCTTGTTTTAATTTTTTTTGTGTGTGGTACCAGAAATTAAACCTAGGAGCATTCTCTCTCTGAGTTACACCTTGAGCCCTATTTTATTTTTTATTTGAAACAAGGCATCACTGATTTGCTGAAACTGACTGCAAATCTGTGATCCTTCTGTCTCAGCCTCCCAAATTCTAGTATCACAAGTATGTACCATCATATCCGGCTTAAATATTCATTCATCACCAGGTATGGTGGCACATGTCTGTATCCCTGTACTTTGGAGGCTGAGACAAGAGTATTGTAGGTTCAAGGACAGCCTCAGCAAGTAGTGAGACTCTCATCAGCCTAGTGAGACCCTGTTTCAGAATAAAAATAAAATCGGTCTGGGGGTATAGCGCAGAAGTATAATGCCCTGGGGCTCAATCCCAGTACCACAAAAAATATGGTAGGCTGAGACAGGAGAATCCTAGGTTCACAGCCAGCCTCAGCAACTTTGTGAGGTCCTCTGCAACTTAGTAAGAACCTATTTGAAAATAAAAAGTGAAACAAGACTAGTGATATAGCCTAGAGGTAGAAGGCCCCAGGTTCTATCCCCAGAACCGAATAAACAAACGGTATTTTATAGAGTCTTACCAAAGAAGAAAATTGTGACATCTTTTCCTGTCTTGGGCTCTATCTTGGTGACATGTTCAACTCATATTTTAAACTATTATGGATAGGTTGTGTATCTGCCTTCGTGGGGCTTATACCTGTTGAATAGCTTTAAGATGAATGAATAATCTTCACTTTTATGATTTATTTGTAGTTGATGCTAAATTCCTAAGCTCTCTGCTTCTCCCATCTGGAAATATAATTTATTACATTTTGTAAAAACAAAAGTTAAAGTGTGGTTTGTCCCTCTGGCTGAAAACCTTAAGTGTACTTAAAAATACACAACCCTTGGGTTTATACACTTCTGATAATATTTTTAGTCAAGTGAGAATGTTCTTTAACTCGTTATATTGGTCATTTCCTGCTTTAAACCAATTCCTCTTGCAGGATATTAATGCGCATGCTTGCGTAACTGGTAAACCCATCAGTCAAGGAGGCATCCATGGACGAATCTCTGCTACTGGTCGTGGTGTTTTCCATGGGATTGAAAACTTCATCAATGAAGCTTCTTACATGAGCATTTTAGGAATGACACCAGGGTTTGGAGATAAGACATTTGTTGTTCAGGTAACAAAAAAAAAAAAAGAAAAATGTTATTTTGTTAATAACTGATATACATTACTTTATTAATGTTTTTATATTTACACTTTTTTTTTTTGGCAGGTCTGGGGATGTAACCCAGGGGCATTCAACCTCCAAGCTATACCTCCTGCCCTATTTTTTTTTTATCCTTTATTTTGAAACAGTGTCTCACTAAGTAGCTGAGGCTGTCCACAATCCACAATCCTCCAATCTCAGCCTCCCAAATGCTGGGATTACAAGTATGCACCACTACACCCGGCTTTATATTTGCACTTTTAAAATTTGATTCTGAGCCAGGTGTGGTTATGCACACTTGTAATCCCAGTACTTGGGAGACTGAGACAGGAGGATTGTAGGTTTAGCCAACCTCAGCTACTTAATGAGGTCCTCCACAACTTAGTGAGACCCTGTTTCAAAAGTAAAAAATAGGGCTGAGGGTGTAGCTCAGGGGTGGAATGCACGTGGGTTCAGTCTCTGGTACCACAGGGGAAAAAAAAATTTTTTTCATTCTATTGAATTTCAAGTTTTTAGAGTGGTTCTCAGAGTAATCCTTTATTTTTTATATGTGTAACTAGAACGGATTTAATGTCTCAGATACATGGAAGACAATCAACTTCATCAACTTATTTGGTCCCTATTTAAACCTAATTATATCCAGAATGCTCTCATAATTTTCTAAACTTTTGTGGGTATGCAAAAAAAATTGCACATTGACCCAAACTTGTGTTAATATCAGTTTTATCTAGGAGCATCAAAATTACTTGAACATTAGTTTAAAATAGAGTTTGTATTTAAGAAAGAGTTTGCATTCCTCCACACAAGATATCATATACCGTTTTATAACCATCAGACCTCTGGTGGCACCAGGAGTTTGTGCCTAACTAATCCTCTTCAGGATGTGTTCTCAGACAACTCAGGGTTGGGTTACACATCCTTAAACATGGGACTTTATTGTTGAAGAGAAGACATTTAATATATTGGTTCTTTTGGCAAATGATTTTGAGAATTTCTCTAAACTAATAGAATATAGATTTACGTTTATCAAAATATGACTCTTAACATCTATACCAGGACTTATAATTTTTCCTTCATGCATAATTATTCTCCACAGGGATTTGGTAATGTTGGTCTGCATTCTATGAGATATTTACATCGTTTTGGTGCTAAATGTGTTGGTGTTGGTGAATCTGATGGGAGTATATGGAATCCAGATGGTATTGATCCAAAGGAACTGGAAGATTTCAAATTGGTATGTTAACCTGATATCTGAACAGTTTTACTACTTTGAACCTTATAAAGTTGAAATAGTCTTATTTAAATCTATTTCTGTTGCTTTTGTGTGGGGAGGGGGGGGTTGAGGATGGAACCCAGGGGCATTCAACCTCCAAGCTACATCCCCTGCCCTAATTTTTATTCTTTATTTTGAAACAGGGTCTCACTAAGTTGCAGAGGGCCTCACTAAGTAGCTGAGGCTGGCCACAAACCACGATCCTCTGGTCTTGACCACCCAAATGCTGGGATTACAAGCATGCACCACCATGCCTTTTTTTTTTTTTAATGTAACTCAAAAGAGCTCTTAATAACTAAATTTTCATGTCATAGGCACTTATTCTGATTTGTAATCAATTACAGCAACATGGATCGATTCTCGGCTTTCCCAAGGCAAAGGTCTATGAAGGAAGCATCTTGGAGGCTGACTGTGACATATTGATCCCTGCTGCCAGCGAGAAGCAATTGACCAAATCCAATGCACCCCGGGTCAAAGCAAAGGTAAAGCCAGAATCAGCATTACCAATACAGAGTGTCATTAGGGAGGTCATAGGAAAGTCTGATTGATTGCTTTTAATGACTCTATCACCACATAATTTATATACCATTAAGTAAATTCCCATGTTCTGGGATATTGTGTTCTTAGCCTGGCATACTTTATGCCCACTGCCCAATGATGATATAAAATATTTTTTCAAAATCATGTCCCAGAGTTTTAGGATCTCATTTATCTTCTATGGTTTCTCTGAAGGTTCCCATCAACATAGTTTATCACCTATAATAAGATCGAGTGTTAGCCAGGTGTAGTGGCGCATTCTTGTAATCTCAGTACTTGGGAGGCTGAGAAAGGAGGATTGTGTATTCGCACCCAGCCTCTGCTATTTAGTGAGCCCCTTTGCGACTTGGTAAGACCCTGTTTCAAAAATAAAGAACAAAAAAATAGGACTGAGGATTTGTTCAGAGGTTTAATGTCCCTGAGTTAATCCCCATTACCACAAAAAAAGAATGAATTTAGCAAAGTCAGATATATAGATATAGATATAGATTATGTATGCTATATGCAGTAGGAGTGAAATTTTACTCTTTCTTGTGGTACTAGGGGTAGAACCCAGGGGCCTTATACCTCCAGGCTATACCCTCAGCCTTATTTTTTATTTTGGAACAGCATCTCACTAAGTTGCTGAGGCTGGCCAAGAACCTGTTATCCTTTTTTCTCAGCCTCTCAAGTACAGGGATTATAAGCATATACCACCATGCCTGGCTAAATTTCACTCATTTAAAGAATATAACTTAAGCCAGGCGTGGTGGCACATGCTTGTAATCCCTGCACTTGGGAGGCTGAGACAGGAGGATCACACAAGTTCAAAGCCAGCCTCAGCTACTTAGTGAGGCTCTCAGCAACTTAGTGAGACCCTGTTTCCAATAAAATATAAAATAGGTCTGGGCATATATCCCAGAGGTAAAAAAGCCCCTGGGTTCCATCCCCAGTACTACCAAAATAAATAAATAAATAATTTAAGGGCATGGTGGCGCATGCTTGTAATCCCCCTGCTTGATAGGGCCTCACTAAGTCACTGAGGCTTGCCATGAACCTGCGATTCTTCTGTCTCAGCCTCCCAAATACTGGGATTGCAAGCATGCGCTACCATGCCCCACTTATTATATATCTATATATGAAATAAATAAATATATAACAACATCTAAATGTATGCACAGAATGTGCAACTATTACCAATCTTCTGAAATATAGTTAGGAAAACTTGGGAGCAGTCATAGTGGGAAATAGAGAGGTAAAAGATAGCTTTATATGCTTTGTAGATCAAGATAACTTTATATAACCTTTTTGAGACAGTCTCACTAAGTTGCCCAGGCTGGCCTTGAACTTGTGATCTGCCTGAGTAACAAAGATTACAGATGTGCACTACCACACTTGACTTGAAGTTTAACAGAAATGATGCTCTTCTTTCAACTCCCTCCCTGTATACACACATCTCTTGCCCTGTGAAGGGTTCTTCACATTTCTATGTGTTCCTCACTCTTGCAGATCATTGCTGAAGGTGCCAATGGACCGACCACTCCAGAAGCTGATAAGATTTTCCTAGAGAGGAATATCATGGTGATTCCAGTAAGTCATCATATATTTGTCAGATACTATACATACTTGGCGTCATAATTGACTTTTGCAGGGGATTGGGAAAAGAGGACTTACTCATTTCCCAAGCTGTGGTGAAATCATTGGTTAGTATGACGGTCACTTTTCATTTTGACCTGAGCACTTAATCTTGCTTCTGGTTCTTGAAATTCTTGAGTATGTGTTTAGCCTGCTGATAATCTAGTTATATAAATCTATAGGAGACTAGAATTTTTTTTTTTTTTTTTTTTCCCAGTACTGGGAATGGAACTCAGGGGCATGCTACTTTAAAGCTACACCCTTAGCCCCCCCCCTTTTTTTTTTTTTTTGGTGGTACTAGGGGTGGAACCCAGAAGCTTTCTACCTCCAGGCTATACTCCCAGACCTATTTTCTATTTTATTTGGAAACAGGGTCTCACTAAGTTGCTGAGAGCCTCACTAAGTAGCTGAGGCTGGCTTCGAACCCATGCGATCCTCCTGTCTCAGCCTCCCAAGCGCGGGGATTACAAGCGTGCGCCACCACGCCCAGCTTTTTTTTTTTTTTTTTTTTTTAAACAGGGTCTCACTGAGTTGCAAAGTGCCTCCTGTCTCAGTCTCCCAAATGCTGGGATTACAAGTGTGCACCACCATACCCAGTTGGACTAGAAATATCCTAACTCTGAAGATCCATCTACGTGATTCCTAATTATATTCATTTCAAGTGTCCCTTCCTGCATTGCTGTAAAAACTACTTTGAAGAATACATGCTTAGGTTTTTCAGTGGATACGCATGATGGCTCTATACCAAAAGGTTATTGAAATTACTCTGGATTTGGAATGTATTTTTAATTTTTTTGGTGTTGGGGATAGAACCCAGGTTCATTATAACTTTGAGCTATACCCCTAACCCTGTTTTATTTTTGGTTTGGAAAAAGTGTCTCATAGAGTTGCTTAGAGCCTTGCTAAACTGCCAAGGCTGGTTTCAAACCTGTGACCCACCTGTCTCAGCCTCCCAAAAGAAAGGAGTTCTTATGTATGTTCATTTTCAGCTTTTGCTAAAATCTTTTTTTTTGGGGGGGGGGGGACTGGGGATGAAACCCAGGGGTATTCTAACTCCGAGCTACCCGCTCGCAGCCCTATTTTTTATTCTTTATTATGAAACAGGTCTCACTGAATTCCAAAGGGCCTCACTAAGTAGTAGCTGAGGCTATTCTCGAACCGCAATCCTCCCATTCCAGCCTCCCAAATGCTGGGATTGCAAGCATGTACCACCACACCCGGCTGCTAAAATCATCTTTTAATTTCTTTGGTGTCTTCCTATCTTAATTTGTGTATAGGATCTTTACTTGAATGCCGGAGGAGTGACAGTGTCTTACTTTGAGTGGCTGAAGAATCTAAATCATGTCAGCTATGGCCGTTTGACCTTCAAATATGAAAGGGACTCTAACTACCACTTACTCAGTAAGTTTTGATAATCTTGTTCTCCAGAAATAATTCTTAGACCAGCTAAAATGCTAGAGAAAGCAAATATATGCTTAGGAAGCCTTTTTCTTTGGTAATTCTACAGACTTTTCATCTTAGAGCAGAAACTATATTGTTCTGTCTCATGAGGATTAGACCAATAATACACACTTTCTTAATAAGTATTCAGTGGATTAACTGTCTCATTTATATTCAGTTTTTTACTTTATGTTGTCATATTCCCAGAACATAATTTATAAGTCTCTAATTGAATAAAATGCATTATTTAAAATCATGAACCCCATTGTTGACACTCATCCATTTCTGTCTCTGGTTGCTCTTAGTAAAGGTTTATCCAGTGTAGAGAATTTTTTTAATGTTCTGATGAGAATACTTTTTTTTTGTTTGACTAGAGTAAGCCACACAGTAAGAGTAGAATTTCTCATCAGGCTGAAATAAAACCAAGACCTCCAGCTGAGCTCCTGTACTCAGCTACTCTGAGAATCTGGGTGAAGTGTTCATCTATTTCCTTTTCTTTTTTACTCAGCAGTTTCCTTTTAATAGAGCCAAGGAAAAACCCTGGTAATGGGTGTTATGGAAACAGAGCAGTGACCTAAATTCACATTTATTTAGGAATTTGGCAGAGTTTTGTGTTCCTTTTTAACTGAGTTTTTAATGATTAACCCTTTTATGTCATTAATGTTGAAGATTTCTAAAACAATTAGTTTTGGGGGGTGTGGCTATAGTTTGGGGTTACTTTTGGTTCTTTCCTCCCCCCACCCTATTTGTTTGGGTTTTTTTTTTTTTTTTTTTTTTTTTTGTTTTTCTTCTTGCGGTACTGAGGATGGAACCCAGGGGCATTATACCTCCAAGCTACACCCCCAGCCCTATTTTTTGGTCTGTTTATTTTTTGAAACAGGGTCTCACTGAGTTGTGAAGGGCCTCGCCAAGTAGCTGAGGTTGTCGAGGAACCACAGTCCTCTGGTCTCTGCCTCCTGATGCTGGGATTACAGGAATGCACCACCACGCCTGGCTCCTCCCTCCCCTTTCTTTTTTCTTCTACTAGCAACATCTTATATTGATTTCTTGGCTTTTTATAGTGTCTGTTCAAGAGAGTTTAGAAAGAAAATTTGGAAAGCATGGGGGAACGATTCCTGTTGTACCCACAGCAGAATTTCAGGACAGGATATCGGTGAGTATGGTACCACAAACCACACTTTACACATGTTTCTGCCCTGTCCACCAAGCAGGTGGGTGAGGTGGTGACCAGCATGACAATAGTCACATGACTCGTATGTTTTGTATTTCTTTTATTCCATTCTGAAAATGGAGTAAGAATCCTGGTGACTAACAAAAAGTATAAAATAAATAATTGCTCTTCTACTTTTGTTACTTTTTAAAATATAGACAGCTTAGTGATTCAACATTATTATGAAGATTTGTTATTAATAAAAACCCTTTTAAGCTTCCAGGAAATAGAATTAAGAAGTAAGTGTTGTGAGCTGGGCATGGTGGCACATCCTTGTAATCCCACCACTTGAGAGGCTGAGACAGGAGGATCACACAGGTTCGAAGCCAGCCTCAGCTACTTAGTAGGCTCTCAACAACTTAGTGAGATCCTGTTTCCAAATAAAGTATAAAATAGGTCTGGGAGTATAGCCCAGAGGTAGAAAAGCCCCTGGGTTCCACCTCAGTACCAAAAAAAAAAAAAAAAAAAGTGTTGCACTGAGCTATACAAAAATTTAGAATTGCTATATGGATGCAAGAGAATTAAAGAAAAGTTGTGAAAGGTTTTATACCAACCAGCTGTTGACAGGATGTATTAACTTTCCAGAACACAGCAGGAGACTTGGCTGTGTATGCCTGGAAAACACATTTGTCCTCCCTGTTTTAAGATGCTGGGGATTGAACCTAGTACCTCATGGGTGCTAGGGCAAGTGCTCTACCACTGAGCCACACTCCCAGCCCCAATGACTTTATCTTTTTTTTTTTTTTTTTTTTCAGTACTTGTTATGGAACCCAGGGGCATTCTACCTCAGAGCTTCACTCCCAGCCCTATTCTTTTATTTTGAAACAAGGACTCACTGAGTTGCAAAGGGCTTCGCTAAGTAGCTGAGGCTGGCTGTGAACCCACATCCTCCTGTCTCAGCCTCCCAAATGCTGGGATCACAAGTGTGTACCACCACAACCAGCCCAATGACTATATCTTAATACTTAACCATGTCTATGGTAAAACTTTTGTGCCTAGCCAGGCACGGTGGCATGCGCTTGTAATCCCAGCGCTTGGGAGTCTGAGACAGGAGGATCACATAGATTCGAAGCCAGCCTCAGTACTTAGTGAGGCTCTCAGCAACTTAATGAGACCCTGTTTCCAAATAAAGTATAAAATAGGTCTGTAAGTATTTCACAAAGGTAGAAAAGCCCCTGGGTTCCACCCCCAGTACCACAAAAAATAAAAATAAAAATGTGCCTCTATTCCAATGACAGTAAAAATTAGTGTAGCTCTTTGGAAATTTTGGAAAATAATAAAAGTATTTTTTGCCTTTTGACACTATATTAATCTCTACTCTGGAAACTACTCTAAGAAAATAATTCAAAATGAAGCTAGGAGCCAGGTGTGGTGGCACTCACTTGTAATTCCAGTACTTGGGAGGCTGAGACAGGAAGCTTGCTGGTTTGGGGATAGCCTAAGTAAAAAGATCCGGAGTTATAACCCTAGTACCAAAAAAGAAAAGAAACCAGGCATGATTACACACATCTGTAATTCCAGCTACTGGAGGGGCTGAGACAGGAGCATTGCAAGTTGAAGGCCACCCTAAGCAGTGCAGCAAGAACCTGTCTCAGGGATGGGTGTTCAGCTCAGCGCTTGCCTAGTACATGCAAGGCCTTGGGTTCAATACCTATTACTGCAAAGAAAGGAATCCCAACAGAGAATGACTCCATGCTTACTGGTGTCATTGAAATACTTATATCAGTTTTTAGGTTAGGTTTGACTTAAGAGTGAGATGACAGAAATGGCTAAGTTGTAATATAGCTTCTGAATGAGATATTCAGTCCTGGAACATAAAATTAAATTGCAAAGCCGGGTATGGTGGTGCACGCTTGTATTCCCAGTATTTAAGAGGCTGAGACAGGAGGATTGAGGTTTGTGGACAGCTTCAGCTACTTAATATGGCCCTTTGCAACTCAGTGAGACCCTGTTTCAAAAATAAAGAATAAAAAGTGCAGCTGGGGGTGTATCTTAGAGGTAGAATGCCCTGGGTTTCATCCCCAGTGCTGAAAAAGAAAAAAAAAACAACGATATTGCAAAATGGGGAACAGTTGAGCTGGGCATTGTGACACAAATTTGTAATCCATATACTTGGGAGTCCAAGACAGGAATATCACAGGTTCATGGCCAGTCTCAGCAACTTAGTAAGGTCATCCATAACTTAGTGAGACCCTGTTTCAAAATAAAAAATAAAATAGGTCGGGGGTGTAACTCAGAGGTATAATACCCCTGCATTTAATTCCCAGTACCACACACACACAAAAAAAAGTGAAGAACATTTTTGTTTTGAAGGTAGAAAGCTGCCTTTTGCTCTCAGTATTGTTTTCTCCGTAACCCTTCCTCTTTCTCAGAGCCACATCTGTCCTTGTTCCAGTCTCTCTGGCTGGAATACCTCACACAGCTCTGTGGCTTCTCTGAAAGTCCCCTCTGGATCAGAATTTCAGACATCTTTCCATCATGAGTGACCTCCAGCACACTGGGTGGGTCACTTACCCGTAGTGGTCTCCCTACCTGGTATATGCCTGGCATATGGTGATCACTCAGATTGCACTTCAGAAGCAACACAGAGGACAACCATGTGGTTAGTTACGAAGACAGAGCTATGAGTGTTTATATGTGAGGTTTCTCTTGTTGTTGCTGTTGGGGATGTTTTGTGTTATTTGTGATATCTGGGTAAACCCAGGGACATTCTACCTCCAAGCTACATTCCCAGCCCTTTTTTATATTTATTTTGAAAGTCTCACTAGATTGCTAGGGCTATCCTTGAACATGGGGTCCTCCTGTCTCAGCCTCCCAAGTACTGGGATTACAGATAATATACTATCACATCCAGCTCTTTGTACTGGGGGTTACTGGAGGATTGAACCCAGAGGCATTCTACCTCCAAGCTACACCCCAGTCCAATTTTATGTCTTATTTGGAAACAGGGTCTCATATGTTGCTGAGAACCTCACTAATGGCTGAGGCTGGCTTTGAACCTGCGCTCTTCATTTCTCAGCCTCCCAAGTACTGGGATTACAAGCATGCACCACCACCTCTAGTTTCTTTACTTTTTAACAGAATTTTTGTGCTTAACATATTTGCCGTCTAGTTTTTAGCTGTTTTCAGTGCTGCTAATTTTCTTTGATGGGTACTTTGGATTTTATTACTTATTTGAAAACTGGGTCTTGCCTGGTTGAGAGTCTCATTACTTGCTGAGGCAGTCTTCAAACCTGTAATCTTTCTGACTCAGCCTTCCAAGTACAGGGATTACAGGTGTGCTTCACTGTGTCCGGCCAGTGCTGCTAATTTTAGCTTTGATGCTTCTTGTCTCCTCTCATTGAGTTACTTACTACCAGGAGTCTTATGATATGTCATTTGAAAACCAGTTTTCTCCATCTCTTCTTGTAGTTCCCCCTCCCCAGCCCAACTTTGGCTCCACCAGGACCTCCCTCACTGGCCCGTGAGGCCATCTTTCCGCTGTCCTTCATCCCCACCAATGTCCTTGCTTCTCCTTATATCACTTCTGAAGGCCCACACTCCATAAGTACAATCATTTCCTCATTCTGTTTTGCTTCTTCACATCTCCCCCCCTTTTTTGCGGGTCTGGGGATGGAACCCAGAGGCATTCAACCTCCAGGCTATACCAGCTGCCCTATTTTTTTATTCTTTATTTTGAAACTGGGTCTCACTGAGTTGCAGAGGGCCTCACTAAGTAGCTGAGGCTGTCCATGAACCACGATCCTCCTGTCTCAGCCTCCCAATGCTGGGATGACAAGCATGTGCCACCACGCCCGGCTAACAGCCCCCTTTTGTTAATACCTACAAAACTCCTCCTTATGCCCACGCAACTAGCAGCCCTGCTGGAAGTTTATCCTGACCTCTAACCTTGGTGACCTTCAGGCTGACCCCAGTCACACTACTTTCCACTGGTCCATTCATTCTCCCCCTCCCCTGAGTGGTTGTGTTGTGTTGTATTTTCTCCTCAACTCCCCTGCATTCCAGCCCATTAGCTGGTGTATAGTCACAGAAAAGATTGAAGCAGTCTGAGAACTTGCACACCTGCCCAACTCCTGGTCCCTCCCCTGCCCTGTCTCTCTCCTGTGATAGCTTTATTCTTCCACCTCCACACAGTTGTGCTCGCATGGCCTGCCCCCAGCTTCTCAGATACACTGTGCTGACAATTCTTGCCCTCTCCTGCAACAGCAACATTAGTTTTCTCTCTCCTTAGTCATTCCTCTTAGTGCACCAAATGCTATTACAAAGAGACACATCTTTCTGGGTGTGGTGACATATGTCTGTAATCCCAGTGCTTGGGAGGCTGAGACAGGAGGACCACAGATTTGTGGCCATCCTCAGCAACTTAAGTGAGACCCTATTCCCACCCCCACCCCCCATCCTACCTCACAGTGGTTCTGGGGATTGATCTCAGGAACATTTTTGTTTGTTTGTTTGTTTGTTTGTTTGTTTGTTTGTTTGTTTTGATGGGTCTGGGGATGGAACCCAGAGGCATTTGACCTCCGAGCTACACCCCCTGCCTCATTTTTTATTCTTTATGTTGAAACAGGGTCTCACTAAGTTGCAGAGGGCCTCACTAAGTAGCTGAGGCTGTCCATGAACCACGATCCTCCAGTCTCAGCCTCCCATATGCTGGGATTACAAGCATGTGCCACCACGCCAGGCTAACAGTCTACTTCTGAGTCATACCCCAGCCTGATTTTGTTTAATACTGAGGATTGAATCCAGAGGCAGTCTGTCTCCAAGTTATGCTATTTTTTTATTGGAAAGAGGGTCTTACTAGGTTTCTGAGAGACTCGCTACGTTGCTGAGGCTGTCCTTGAACCTGCGATCCTCCTGTCTCAGCCTCCCAAGAACTGGGGTTACAAGCATTTGCCACCACCAGTACCTAGAAGGTTGCTAAGCAGCTAGTAGGTACTCAGGAATTGTTTTGTGAATGACAAGATGAAAGAAAGGGCAGCATTCTGCCTTCAAAACAAGTTTGATTTTTCTTAACTCGATAGAACAAAACAAAGTTTGACCTGGAAGTTTCCTTATCAATATAAATGTTAAATATAGGAAATACAAGTTAATCAATACAGTATGAAATGGGCAATGCTCATCAGATAACTTTTGTGGTTGGCCCACTTTAAGCTATTATTTGACACATCAGGGTTGTGTTGTATAGCTATATCTGTCACTCTAGGAGTAGATAAAAAGCATTACAAGAAACAATGTCTACAGAGCAGGCGATTAAGCAAAGTGACTCATAGAGGTGACTGGTTTAGGAAAGAGACACGATAACTAGATATCTTAATTTCTCTGGTCTTCAGCTTCCTCATCAATAAAATTGAAGAGCAGCTAAGATCCATCCAGCCTTAAAGATGATATCCTACTAAATCCACAGGCAGGATTTTACTCCAGAGCTGCTATCAGCTTTAACCAGATTACTCTCTCTGTCCTGTCTGGTATCCCTCTTCACCTAGAGAACTGAGAGCAACATGCCATGGAATCACTAATGTAACTTGTTGCCAGGTGGTGTATCCTGTGGTCCCAGTACTTAGGAGGCTGAGACAGGAAGAGCTCAGGTTTGAGAACAGCCTTAACAACTTAGGGACACTCAGAAACCTAGCAAGACCCTGTTTCAAAATCGGAAGGGCTAGGGGTGTGGCTCAGAGGTAGAACACTCCTGGGTTAAATTGCAGTACCACAAAACAATATGAATAAATAATGTAATATGTTGCTTTTGCATGTCTAAGTGGAGGGTGCTAATCTCACTCTTGCCCTCAGGTTTCTTGGTCCATACTTTTCTTTGTTCATTGTTTTACTGTGATCTTATGAGTATTTGTTGCTGTTATATATAATTAAAACAAAATTGTAAGCTGGACATGGTGGCACATGCTTGTAATTCTGGCATTTGGGAGGCTGAGACCAGAGGATCGCGGTTTGCAGACAGCCTCAGCTACTTAGTGAGGCCCTCTGCAACTCAGTAAGACCCTGTTTCAAAATAAAGAATAAAAAATAGGGCAGGGGGTGTAGCTCGGAGGTCAAATGCCTCTGGGTTCCATCCCCAGACCCTCAAAGAAAAAAAACAAAATTGTAGTTAAAATGCAACTACTGTAAAAATCATCAAGGTGTACTGTACCTTGGGTTGGGAGTGTAGCTCAGTGATAAAACATATCTAGTATGTGTAAGACCCTGCAAGCATCACACACAAAAAGGTACCAACCATGCATGGTGATGTACACCTGTTATCCAACCACTTTGAATGCTAAGGCAGAAGGATAACATGTTTGAGGCCAACCCAGACAATTTAGCAAGACACTGCCTCAAAATAAAAATTGGAAGACCTGGAAATGTAGCTCAGTGGTAAAACACTTGTCTAGCATTTGTGAGATTCTGGGTTCAGTACTCAGTACTGCAAATAAATAGGAAGTACTATCTCTTGATACTTTACAGAAAGATGAAACAATCCTGTCTGGCTGTACTGTACATTGACTTAAGAATTGATTGGACTTTTCTAGAGACACAGTGCACTTCTTTGTATGGTTTTGTTGAACTCATTATTTTTTTTTCCTACAGGGTGCATCGGAGAAAGACATTGTGCACTCTGGCTTAGCCTACACGATGGAGCGTTCAGCCAGGGTACGTGTACAAATCTGTCTGCTTTGCTGTGTCATATCAGCAGCCAGGCTGTGTGTGTGGTGAGGAAGTAGCATCTGTTACATGGTCCTCCTCTGTGTGCAGTGAAACATGGTTTTTTATCCTCAGCTGATAAGCAGGGTTTTCCGTCTTCAGTACATTTACCAGGCTTTGAAAGTTAGGAGGGAGTGATCGGCAGTTGGCTAAATGTTTCCCTGCATTATAGCTACAGGAAGCAAGGTATGGTGACACATGCTTATAATCCTAGTACTTGGGAAACTGAGACAGGAGAATCACAGGTTCTAGCCCAGCCTCAGCAACTTAGCGAGGCCCTGTTTCAAAAGAATGAAATAGGATAGGGGTGTAGCTTAGAGGTAGAATGCCTCTTGAGTTCAGTCCCCAGTACAACCCCCCCACCCAAAAGCAGCTACATAACGATTACCTTGCTGGCGTATTTGGTATGAATAAGATTTTTGACTGCTTAATCCCTGATTCAGGCAATGTGCTATGCACAGTTGAGTCCTGTTTTCCTAATTTGTTCTTTTTCTTTTTTCTGTGTGTGTGTGTGTGTGTGTGTGTGTGTGTGTGTGTGTGTGTGCGCGCGCACGCACGCGCGCACGCACGCATTCTTAGAGATTGAACCCGGGAGTTACACCCCCAACCCTATTTTTTAAACAGGATCTCACTAGGTTGATGAGAGTCTCTCTACTTCCTGAGGCTGTCCTTGAACCTTTGATCCTCCTGTCTCAGTCTAACGTATTGGAACTACAGGCATGTGCCATCATGCCCAACATTAATTTGTTCTTTTCTTTTTTTAACCTTCAGTACTGGGGATGGAACCCAGGGGCATTCTACCTCTGAGATATACCCCTGGCCCTATTTTTTATTTTGAAACAGGGTATCACTAAGTTGCAGAGGGCCGCACTGAGTAGCTGAGGCTGTTCACAAACCACAATCATGCTCAACTCCCAATTTGTTCTTCAGCTCAGATTCCGTGCATTTGAGTTCCTAATTTGAAGCAGCATGAACACATACTGCCAAAGGTGGTTTTTAGTATTAAAGTATGCAATTCAGCAGCCTTTAGTATATTCACTTTGTGGCCATTACCTCTGAAATTCTAGAATATTTCCATTACCCCAGTCTTGGTTGTTTTTTATTTGTTTGGTTTTTGGTACTGGGGCACTCTAGCTCAGAACTACATCCCCAGCCCCATTTTCTTTCTTGTTTTGAAACAGTCTCACTAGGTTGCTGAGGCTGGCCTCAAACCTGCAATCCTCCTGAGTACTGGGATTACAGGTATACACTGCCACACCCAACCAATCTTGGTTAATTTAATCACAAAGTACATGGTATGAACTCATTTCAGATAAAAAGATGTCTAAGGGGAGAGAGACCATTCATATCTGCAGTTCTGAAAGCTGCCCCTCTTCTACTGCTTGCACAATAACTGGTCATGTTAATTCCTGCATAGGGGTTGCCCTGCTTCCAGATGAGATTGTGTTTGGCAGCCAGAGTCCTGCACTGGGTGAGATCACACGTGCCTGGTGTGTTCCTGGCCCAGCTGCTGGAGTCAGGTTGTCTTCACTGCCTTTTGTCCTTCCTTCCAGCAAATTATGCGCACAGCCATGAAGTATAACCTGGGCTTGGACCTGAGAACAGCTGCCTATGTCAATGCCATTGAGAAAGTCTTCAAAGTGTACAACGAAGCCGGTGTGACCTTCACCTAGATGATCTCTGCCGACTCCTCACCACCCTCCTCACCTGTCACTTCTACAGACCTATCACAAGTTTACATGTACCCACAGAGATCTCTCTCATGACTCATTAGATAATGGACACTGTTCTCAAGTCAATACGAATCAGCCCCTTAAGAAGAATGAAATTAAGGTTAGGGGATCATGTACGAGCTGATGAGTGTGAAGGTAGAAATCACCTACACCAAGAGCCATTTAGGTATTTTGCCTTTAAAAAAAGCCACTTCTGCCTGGCTGTACCGCCTGCTCCAGGGATTTCCCAACAGTCAGCTGTTGCCAGAAAAAGCAGTCAAGGCATCGCTGCTCACTTACTCTGAACGAGCCTGGTTTATGCTGTAACTTTGACACGTGTAGAAGCAGGCTTATGGCATTTTCAGTAGGTGGCATGGTCCTCAAGTGAGTTATTGGTATTTTACATCAGTAAAATAACTCAGTTTTATAAGTTGCAAACAAAAATAAAGGCTGTCTCTCTTTTGCATTTTATTCTACTAGAATAAAATAAGTACCTGCTGCTGTAATAAAATTGCCTTTAATCATTTAACAAGCCTCACCTTAACTCAAGCAGGGAATGCGTATAAACCTAATACCTGAAGAAAGCTAGTATTTTTATAATACAAAACAGTATCATTTATAGCTTATCAGTCATGTATTCCTCTCCAGCAAAAACAAAAGGCCCAAGGGATATCTGTCTTCATACCTAGAAATGATGGAGGTTATTTTGTTGTTGTTATTGTTGTTCAGGCTATCAGAATTTGCTAACTACAATTATGACACATAGTCCAAAGAATATTATAACTTTATCATGTTAATTAATTATTCCTGCCTTTTAAAGATCCGCTATGAGCTGGGCATAGTAATGCATGCCTGTAATCCCAGTACTTGGGAGACTGAAACAAAGATCACAGGTTCAAGACCAGATGTATCAATTTAATGATACTCTGAGCAAACTAACAAGACTCTGTTTCAAAACAAAAAAAGTTTAAAAAGAGCTGGGGGTGTAACTTAAAATTAGAATGCTCCTGGTTTCAATCCCCAGTGCCAAATAATAAAGATTTGTTTTGTCGTACTGACTAAAGCATAGTTCAAATAATGTCCCAGAAAAAATCTGCTGGGCTCCCTGGCTGCCTCAGAGAGCTGCTGGTGGCTGGGTTCAGCCTGGCCATGTGCCCTCTCCTCTTAGAGGCTTTGCTTTATTCACTGGGCTTCAGGAACAGCAGGCTGAAACAACCTGGGGTCAAGTGTTTTGTTTGGGGAGTTTTGGGGCCAGGGCCTTTTGAATAGTAGTGTCCCAGTGAAGTATTAGGTATTATTTATATATGAATGAACGCTTTTTTTAAAAAAACAATAATGCCCTTTCAGAAATTTCTAACTACTTTGTAACTGCATGACTTAACCTGGTGATAAAAAGCAGTTATTAAAAGTCTACCTTTTCCAAAGTTCATGTTTCTTTTTTGTGTTTCTATATTTGATAGTCTTTTTTAGTAAATGATAAAAACTATAACTGGAATTTGGAACTTTTTTAAACTGCCCATATAACATTCCTTTTATTATATTGTGAGCTGCTCAAATTTTATTCCTGAATTATTTTGCATTTTACTTTATTAAATAATTAATGGCTGCTGTTTGGGGGAGGTTCTAAAGCAATTCTAGTGCCTTTTTAAACAAGGGGGGGGGCAGTCCAGGCGTGGTGCCACGCATCTGTAATCCCATACTTGGGAGGCTGAGACAGGAGGATCTCAGGTTCACAGCCAACCTCACAAACTTAGTGAGGGCCTCTGCAACTCTCCTCTCAAATTAGGGCTGGGGTGTAGCTCAGAGGTAGAATGTCCCTACTTTCAGGTCTCAGTACCACAAAAACAAAACAATAAATAAAAGGGAGTTTTGTTTCAAATAATTTAGATGTAGAATGTAAAATGGTATTTAAGACAATACTAGTACACACCTGTAATCCCAGTACTTGGCAAGGCTGAGAGGATCACAGCTTCGAGGACAACCTTAGCAAATAGTGAAATTCATCAACCTAGTGAGACCCTGTTTCAAAATAAAAATAAAAGTTAAATAGGTCTGGGAGTATAGCTCAGAGGTGGAACACGCCTGAGTTCAGTTCCTAGTACCACACACACACAAAGATCAATGCTAAACTGTGTTACTGATGTTAGAAAACCTATTATCTTAGGAATGAAGTATTGATGAGATGGCATTAGTGTCAGTACTTTAGTTCCTGGAGTTAGAAAGTTCTTGTCAAGCAGGGCATGATGGGACATGCCTATAAATCCTAGTACTTGGGAGGCTCAAGACCAGCCTCAGCAAGTAGTGAGATTCTCATCTACCCAGTGAGACCCTGTTTCAAAATAAAATAGAGCTGGGAGTGTAATCTGAAGATTGACTGCCTCTAGGCTCAATCCCCAGTCACTCACGCATACACACACACACACACACACACACACACACATCATTCTGGTCAGTTACTTAGCAACTAATTTTCTTATTTTTTTAATGATTATTTTTAAAACTTACACCTGAAACTCTAAAGCTAATTTCTTCTAAAGTCATAGATGACTTTAGTAGCACCAAGAAAATAATGGTTGCTTATGAACTTTATACTACAAGGTATCCTAATTACCCTGATTAGGTGAAAAGTAAATGGTTGGGGGGTTTTTTGTTTGTTTTGATTTGCTTTTATTCATATTTTGATACTGGGGATGGAACCCCAGGAGCATTCTACCTCCAAGCTCTATCCCCCACCCCAATTTTATTTTGAAATGGTCTCACTGAGTTGCAGAGGGCCTCACTAAGTAGCTGAGTCTGTCTGTGAACCTCAATCCTCAGATCTCAGCCTCCCGAATGCTAGGATTACAAGCGTGCGCCACCGCACCCGGCAGGTAAGTTACTATGATTGGCGATTAATTCTTGTGTGTGTGTGATCCTGAGGGTTGAACTCAGGGGCATTCTTCCTCTCAGCTACACCCCAGCTCTATTTTATTTTAAAACAGGGTCTCGCTAGGTTGATGAGAGTCTCACTACTAGCTGGGTCTATCCTTGAACTTGCCATCCTCCTGTCTCAGCCTCCCAAGTGCAGGGATTACAGGCATGCACCACCACGCCCAGTTCTGATTGATTTTTTTTTAAGAGCCTGGCATCTTAACTCACAAGCAAGTAAATTCCATATTCTCTCACCGTCCCTGGCAGGCTTCCTAAGCCCTGCTATTCATTTATTCATTATAGCAGTCAGCATGCAGCATGGTATTGTGGACCTTATGGAAAAGAGAGCTTTTTGTTGTTTTGTAGTATTAGGATTTGTTAAAAAAAAAAAAAAAAAACTTTTTTTGTATGTGATGATTGAATCCACAGGTACTGAGCTTTTTTTTTTTTTTTTTTCCATAAATAACAGAGCCTCCTGTCTGCCTCCTAAGTACTAGGATTACAGGCATGCACCACCACACCCAGTAGGATTTGTTTTGGGGTTTTTTTTGTTTGTTTGTTTTGCGGTACTAGGGGTAGAACCCAGGGCCATTCTATCCCTAAGCTATACCCTTTTTTATATAATCATAAAATTTTTACTTGAAAAGCTTTACAAAATATCAATCCTCCAATCAAATAAACTATCCCAGAGAGTATATGTAGATTTCAGCCTTAAAGATTACAGTATGACATTCGAATGGGGAGAGACTATTTTTATAATCATAAAATTTTTACTTGAAAAGCCTTACAGAATATCATTCCACCAATCAAAGAACTCCAGCCCTATTTGATTCTTTTTTTTTTTTTTTTTTTTGGTGGTACTGGGGTTCCTGGAAGCCCGTCTATCTCCGGGCTACACTCCCAGACCTATTTTATTTTTGGAAACAGGGTCTCCTAAGCCAGCGCGGCTGGCTTCGAACCTGTGCGATCCTCCTGTCTCTGCCTCCCAAGCGCGGGGATTAAAAGTGTGCACCACCACGCCCGGCCCCTATTTGATTCTTTTAAAACAAGATCTCACTAAGTTGTAGGGTCTAGCCGTGAACCTGTAGTCCTGTCTCTGTGCCACCACGCCTGGCTGCTCTCCCCGCCCCCGCCCCAGCTGGTATTAGGGATTGAACACAGGGTCTGAGGTACACCCCTAGTCCTACAGGGTCTCACTAAATTGCGGAGGGCCTCACTAAGTTGCTGAGGCTAGCCACAAACCTGCGGTCCACGGCCAGCATGTTTAATTGAGTTGTCTCTACTGTTGAATTATCACGGTTCTTTTAGATACTTGACCTTTATCAGATATAGACATATTTTCTCTCAGTCTCTTTTCACTTTCTTGATAGTGTTCATAAAAGTGTGTTCATAAGTAAATAAATAGGCCTGGAGACAGCTCAGTGGTAAAGTACCCTTGGTTTCAATCCCCAGTAGCGCATAAAAGTCCAATTCCCCCCCCCCCCGCCTTTGGTTGCTCTGTTTGAGGTATAATCCAAGCTCACAAAGATAAACTGTTAACTTCTAAGATAACTCACCAATAAAGAATTAATGGCAGCCAGTGTGTGGTGGCTCACACTTGTAATCCCAGTACTTGGGAGGCTGAGACAGAAGGATCTCAAGTCTATGGCCAGCCTGCGCAACTTTGAAGTCTCAGCAATTTAGCAAGAACCTGATTCAAAATGAAAATAAACTGGGTGTGTGGCACACACACTTGTGATCCCAGTACTTGTGAAGCTGAGACAGGTTCACAGGTTCTTGGCCAGCCTCAGCTACTTAGGCACTCTGTGACTTAGACCCTGTTTCAAAATAAAGAAAATAATAGGGCTGACGGTGTAGCTTGGAGGTAGAATGCCCCTGTATTCAATCCCCAGTACTGCAAAATCAAAACTAAAAATAAAGAATAAAAAAAAGGTCTTGGGATGTAGCTCAGAGGTTCAATCTCCAGTACCACAAAAAAAGGCTCCATGCTAATATAACTAAATAAATGAATCAGTGCAGAAGAGAAATTTTGTATAGCAGCATGCTAGCTACAAAGCCAAGAAATGGTCTCCACTGATAATAAAATGAATGGATGTTTAGTGGCAAAGATCATCTCAAAATATCTCACTACAAATTATTTGTTACAAAAGGAAAAAGTAGCCAACCAGATGCTGTGGCATATGCCTGTAATACCAGTATGGCCACGACGGGATTGCAGGTTTGAGGACAGCCTCAGCAACTAGTGAGACTATCATCAACCTAGCAAGATCCTGTTTCAAAATGAAAGTAAAATAGGGGCTGGGAGCCTGGCATAGTGGCACATGCTTGTAATTCCAGTACTTGAGAGGCTGAGACAGGAGCATCCCAGGTTCATGGCCAGCCTCAGATACTTAGTGAGGCTCTTGGTAACTTAGACCTTGTTTCAAAACAAATACTAATGCTGGAAGCCATGCTTGGTGGCTCATGCTTGTAACCCCAGCATTTGGGAGGCTGAGACAGGAGAATCACAGCTCACAGACAGCCTCAGCTATTTAGTGAGGCCCTTTGCAACTCAGTGAGACCCTGTTTCAAAAAAAAAAAAAAAAAATAGGGCTTGGGGTATAGCTTGGAGATAGAAAACCCCTGGGTTCCATCCCCAGACCCACAAAAATAAATAAAATAAAATAGGGCTGGAGTTGTAGCTTGAAGGTACAATGCCCCTGGGTTCAATCCCCAGTACTATAGAAAGAAATAAATAAAAATTAAAAAACAGAAGCTGAACGTAGTGGTGCACACTTGTAATCCCAGTACTTGGGAGGCTGAGACAGGAGGATCATAGGTTCATGGTCAGCCTCAGCTACTTAGGCCTTCTGCAACTTGGTGAGACCCTGATTCAAACTATAAGAATAAAAAATAAGGCTGGGGGTGTGGCTTGGAGGTAGAATGCCCCTGGGTTCAATCTCTAGTACCAAAATAAAGAATGGAGCTGAGAGTGTAGCTTGAAGATAGAATGCCCTTGGGTACTACTCAAAAATAACTAAGACCTTTGGGGTGCACTATCATTTAGTTTGGATGTTGACTGTTACACTCAACATGGTGTAAGCTTGGTACTATTGGGAGATAGAGGCACCTTTTGGAGGTGGGACCTAGTAGAAGGAAGTTAGGTAATTCAGGCATGCCCTTCTTGAAGAGGGCACTGGGCCCCACCTCTTTTCTCTTAGTAGCTTCCAGGCTACAATAAAGTGAGCAGTTTCCTCTACCACACGCACTCCTGCCATGATGCACTGCCTCTCCACAGGCCCAACAGCAGTGGGACCGACCAACCATGGACTGAAACCTCTGAAACTGTGGTCCAAAGAGAACCTTTCTTCCTCATAAGTTGATTCTCTCGGGTATTTTGTCACAGTGACAGAAAGCTAACACAGAATGCCACCTTACCCTGCTTCATTCCCATGAGAATAGTAAGGTACTGACTTTAGTCCTAAAAATTTTCAGATAGGGAACATTATATCAGGAAAGCTGGGCCTGGTTTGTGATCCCAGTACTTGGGAGGCTGAGACAGGAAGGTCGCAGGTTTGCAGCCAACTTCAGCTACTTAGTGAGACTCTCTGCAACTTAGACCCTTTTTCAAAATAAGGAATATAAAATAGGGCTGGAGCTGTAGCTCAGAGGTAGAATGCCCCTGGGTTCAATACCCAGTACTGCAAGGAAAAAAAAAAAAAAAGGAACATAAAGGCCTCTGGAAGCTGAGCCACTAAAACTTTATATACAGGTAGCTATAAATAATGTTTACAATGTATTTATAATACTGATGGCCAAGTGAATTCAATCTGTGAGTGCTGACATAGGAGAAAGGTGACCATGTCCACTGACCACCTCCCATTCTGGAAATGGAAATGCTAGAGATGTTCTGTCTTTCCACATGCCATCTTTAGTTTCTGTTACTAGGCAACTCAAGAGTAGAAGACATTCCTGGAGTTACTGAAGATGCCTATGGTGATAGGTGGCAGTGCTGCTGGGACATTCCTGGGCTACAGTTAAGCAGACCTTTCAGAAGTCTAGGATGTTGGGGTCCCAGGCCTCAGTCAGGTCTGAGGGTGCTCTGCCTACAGAGTTCCTCAGTGAAGGGTTTTTGGAGATCCTTATTCCACCATTGTTGCTAACACCACTCTCTCTTGCTTTCCTTTGTTTTTAAGTTTTTGGTGTTGGGGCTGGGCATAGTGGCGGTGCACGCTTGTAATCCCAGTAAGTAGGAGGCTGAGACAGAGGATTGCAGGTTCGTAGCCAGCCTCAGCAACTTGTTAAGGCCCTCCACAACTTAGATCCTATTTCAAAATAAAGAATAAAATAGTGCTGGGGGTATAGCTCGGAGGTAGAATACCCCTGGGTTCAATCTCCAACACCAAAAAAAATTTGTGTGTGTGTGTGGTACTGGGGATTAAACCCAGGGGCATTCTACCTCAGGGCTACATTCACCTCCAGCCCCTTCTTTTATTTTTGTTTTGTTTTGTTTTGTTTTGTTTGTGGTACTGGGGATGGAACCTAGGGGCATTCTACCTCTAAGCGATACCCCCAGCCCTATTTTTTTATTCTTTATTTTCAAACAGATTCTCAGTTGCAAAGGGCCTCACCTAGTAGCTGAGGCTGGCTTCAAACCTGTGCAATCCTCCTGTCTCAGCCTCCCAAATGCTGGGGTTACAAGCGTGCGCCACCACACCCAGCTTTTATTTTTGTTTTTAAACAGGTTCTCACTAGGTTTCTGAGGGTTCTCAGCTAAGTTTTCAACTACATTGTGGAGGCTGTCCCAAAACCTGGGATCCTCCCGTCTCAGCCTCCAGTGCTGGAATTATAGGCATGCACCACCATGCCCAACTCTCTGTTGCTGTGTGTGTGTGCGCGCACGTGCATGTGTGTTTTACTGGAAATGGAACCCAGGGGCATTCTACCTCCAAGCTCCAGCTCCAGCTCCATTTTACCGTGTTTATTTTCTTTTTTTTTTTTTCTTTTTTTTTTTTTTGGTGGTACTGGGGTTCCTGGAAGCCCTTCTACCTCGGGGCTACACTCCCAGACCTATTTTTACATTTTCATTTTGGGAACAGGGTCTCCTAAGCCAGCGCGCGGCTGGCTTCGAACCTGCGCGATCCTCCTGTCTCTGCCTCCCAAGCGCGGGGATTACAAGCGTGCGCCACCACGCCCGGCAACCCTGTTTATTTTCAAACAGGGTCTCACTAAGTTGCAGATGGGCTCCGCTAAGTCTCTGAGCCTCTCTGAGGCTCCACAATGTAGTTGAAAACCTAGCTGAGAACTCTCAGAAACCTAGTGAGAACCTGTTTCAAAGCAAAAATAAAAGCTGGGTGTGGTGGTGCACACTTGTAATCCCAGCATTTGGGAGGCTGTGATCCTTCTGTCTCAGCCTCCCAAGTCTTGGGATTACAAGCATGTGCCACCACACCTGGATCTCTCTGTTGCTTTTTATAACATGCATTGAGTTTGTCTGAGGTTGAGTTCCTGCCCCTCATTACGGAATACACAGGCAATAAAGAATGTGAGAGATGGAAGGAAGTTCTTTGTAGGGACAGCAGCTTACGAACTAAAGTTAGGGATGTGGCCGTGCTTCTCCAATCCTCCGTGGAGAAGGAACACTTTGTCTAAATCATAGCATGTGGCCTTTTCCATGGCACCTAGTTCACATGCAACTGGCCAGGCAAGTTCAACAACACAACTGTTCTACACCCTGTTCAGCAAGAATCCTCCACTGATCCCTCCCCTGGAGGTGCGGGCAATGGTCACTGAACTCAGGAGCATTCTACCTTTAAGATACACCCCCTGCCCTTTTTATATTTTATTTTGAAACAAGATCTCACTCAGTTACAGAAGCTGTCTCAAATCTGGAATCTTCCTATCTCAGCCTCCCAAGTACTGGGATTACAAGCATTCGCCACTACACCTGGCTGACATCTGGACATGTTCTAATAAGATATATGTACATTTCCCTGTTTTTGTGTGTGTGATACTGGGTGATGAAGATTGAGCCTATATTGATTGTTAATAAGAGCTGTATTAAGCCGGGCGTGGTGGCGCACACTTGTAATCCCCGCGCTTGGGAGGCGGAGACAGGAGGATCGTGCAGGTTCGAAGCCAGCCGTGCTGACTTAAGAGACCCTGTTTCAAAAATATAAAATAGGTCTGGGAGTGTAACCCGGAGGAAGGAGGGCTTCCAGGAACCCCAATACCACAAAAAAAAGAAGAGCTGTATTAATTGCTAATAAGAATATGCTTTCATACTTAGGCAAAACAATAAAATTCTTTTCTCTGCCTCTAAGCTGTTAGCCAAGAGCTGCAGCCAATACTGACCTTGGTCAGCTAAAAGTTAGCTGTTAGCCCAGCTAAACATAGAATGTTAAAACAAACACTAAATTCTCACAGTAGTTTAAGGTTAAGAGAACCTATACCAATTACCAAGTACACAAAGAGTTATATCCCAAAGCCTCCATACTGTAAAGACAAGTTTTCAACATAATAAATAATTTCTAGCAGATAGAGATTTTAAAAAAGAGGCTGAAAACTTCCCAAGGACATGGGTGGATAGTACAGGCCTCCTCCGAAGTGGGCACATACCAAATAACTCCTGACCTTGTTAGCCATCTTGTATATCTTGGTCATAAATCTAACAAGAAACGGTAACACCATGGAGATAATGTGCAGCCTGTGCCTGCGTTAGGTCAGGGGGAGGTAAAAAGACCATTGGCTAAGCAGGATGGGAAAGAGGAGATAATCCATATAAAAACTGTTCTAATGTTCAAAACTTCAGTGACTTATTTTCAAGTCACTTGACTATGTCACTCTCTTCATGACATAGTGCTTTATAAAGTCTGTCCCTTCTTTCTGCCTTTGTAATAATAAAATAGCTTAAGCTTACAGCAAAAAAGAGTTCTGGCTATTATTTCCTAAAATAAATAAGAACAGAACCTGCGGCTACATCTCACACTGGTACAGTTTTGCTGTGGCACCGAACACTGGAGATGGAACCACAGGGCATTCTACCTCCAAGCAACACCCCCAGCCCTATTTTTTATTCTTTATTTTGAAACAGGGTCTCTCTGAGTTGCAAAGGGCCTCGCTAAGTAGTAGCTGAAGCTGTCGGTTAACCATGATCCTCTGGCCTCCGCCTCCCAAATGCTGGGATTGCAAGCGTGCACCACCACGCCCAGCTCCCTCATTCTTGATAGCCATGGCATATTCCATTTCATATATATAGTACTTGTTAGCCAGTCCCTATTAGAGACCATGCAGTCAGAGTTTCTATTTTTCTAGCTAAGGAGTTAATAATGCAATAGAAGTAATAGGTGTTAACTCCATACTGTGTGGCAAACCTAATAAGCAGAACAAAACTTGCCATTAAAATGACATCTGATTAGTATTTTAGGTTGTTTTCAGCAACTTCCTGTTGCAAACATGTTACAATAAATCTGTAGTTTTGCCCTTTGGGCACCTGTATGTTTCTGCTCACACCTCAAGAAGAAAAGTAGAAGACTTGCCATCCAGCGGTGTTCCAATTTACTCTGCCACCCAGTGTTCTCAGCTCTCTGGACCTAGGTGTGGATGAGAGGAGTCAAAAGTCATCAGGAACCAAACCAAGATACAAGGTCCAGCTCTAGCTGGACAGTGGTAGATATTCCAAAGCCGGGACACTGAATATTCCTGGGCTATTTAGAATTTTGTGAGGCCAATTCCAGAAAACCTAGAAACATAGTAAGCAACACACTCATTCTTTTCTTTTTTAGCTAACTCATTTTTTAATCAAAACACCTTTTATTTATTTTTGTTTGTTTATTTATTTATTTGCAGTGCTGGAGATGGAACCCAGGGGTATTCTACCTTCGAGTGACATCCTCAGCCCTACTTTTATAGTCTTTATTTTGAAACAGGGTCTCTCTGAGTTGCAAAGGGCCTAAGTAGCTGAAGCTGCCTGCAAACCCGATTCTCCTGTCTCAGCCTCCCAAATGCTGGGATTACAAGCGTGCGCCACCACATCCTCCTCAAAACACCTTTTAACTCAATATCTAAGAACAGATAACTAAAAGAATAACTTTCAAGCTAGCTGTGGGTAGCACATGCCATAATCCCAGTATTTAAGAGGCTGTAACAGGAGGATCCCAGGATTGAGGCAAGCCTCTGCAATTTAGCAAGGCCCTCCACAACTTAGGCCCTTCCTCCTCTCACCCCCCCACCCCTCCATCAGCCAATTTTTATTGTATACATCCGTTTTGTTTTTGTTTTGTATTTTTACTGAGTATTGAACCCAGGGGCATTCTACCTCTGAGCTATTCCCCCCAGTCCTATTTCATTTTTATTTTGAAACAAGGTCTTTCTATGTTGATGAGAGTCTCACTACTTGTTGAGGTGGTCCTCAAACCTGTGACCCTCCTGTCTCAGCCTCCCAAGTACCGGGCTTACAGGAGTGCCCTACCATGCCCAGCTTTTATTGTATTTATCTAAGATGTTGCCTGAATCTTTCTGCTTTTGTACACTGCAGATAACCCCCACATGGAGCCCCTGGGACTCCTCTCAACATCAGAGCTGTAGATGAGCATGGCTGAGAGCATCATGTGAGACCCTATTTCAAAAATAAAAATGAGCTGGGCATGGTGGTGCACACTTGTGATCCCAGCACTTGGGAGGTTGAGAGAGGAGGATCACAGTTTCAAGGCCAGCCTCAGCTACTTAATGAGGCCTTCTGCAACTTAGACCCTGTTTCAAAATAAAGAATAAAATATAGGGTTGGACACGGTGGTACATGCTTGTAATCCCAGCATTTGGGAGGCTGAGACGGGAGGATCAGTTTGCAGACAGCCTTAGCTACTTAGGCCCTTTGCAACTCAGTGAGACCCTATTTCAAAATAAAGAAATAAAAAATAAAAATGGGGGTGTCAGGTAGAATGCTCCTGGGTTCCATCCCCAGTAACACACACACACACACACACACACACACACACACACACACACAAAATAGAGATGGGGCTGGGATTCCAACACCCTTGGAATCCCAGCATTCCTGAGTCAGAGGCCAGAGGCTCACAGTTCTTGGACAGCCTCAGCTACTTAGGGAGGCCCTTCGCAACTCAGGGAGACCCTGTTTCAAAAAATAACAAGACTAAAAATAAAAAGACTAAAAAAAAAAATAGGGCTGGGATGTATCTCAGAGGTAGAATGACCCTGAGTCTAATCCTTAGTGTCAAAAATAAAATAGGGATGGGGTGTAACTCAGAGGCAGAATGCCCCTAGATTCAATCCCCAATGCCAACCAAAAAAAAAAAAAAAAAAAGAATAACTTTAAGCAAGATAAAAAGAGTGATATATGCATATATATATATTTCTTTTTGGGGTGTGTGTGTGTGTGTGTGTGTGTGTGTGTGTGTTACTGGGGATTAAACCCAGAGGCATTTTGCCTATGCGTTACACCCCAGACCCATTTTATTTTTATTTTGAAACAGGGTCTACTAGGTTGATGAGAATCTCACTACTTGCTGAAGTTGTATTTATTTATTTATTTATTTATATTTTTTGTGGTACTGGGAGTGGAACCCAGGGGCTTTTCTACCTCTGGGCTATGCTCCCAGACCTATTTTATACTTTATTTGGAAACAGGGTCTCACTAAGTTGCTGAGAGCCTCACTAAGTAGCTGAGGCTACTTCGAACCTGTGCGATCCTCCTGTCTCAGCCTCCCAAGCGCTGGGATTACAAGCGTGCGCCACCACGCCCAGCTTTGGGGCTGTCTTTAAACCTGGGATTCTCATGTCTCAGCCTCCCAAGCACTGGGATTACAGGTATGCACCACCATGCCCAGCTGCCAGCCACACTCTTAATCAGGTTGGTCTGTTGTCTTCCCTTCTTTATATAAGAACATTGCAAGAAAAACCCAAAGAACGTGCAAGACAAATTTCAGTCATCCTCAGGGTGTCCTTGAAGCATTGAGGTGCCTGAAAGCTAGCTTCTGGGGAAACAGTCTTTCCAGATAGCACAGGCTGGGGTGTAGCTCAGTGGTAGCATATAGATTTAGCATACATGAGGCCTTGGGTTCACCAAGGGAGGGAAGGATGAGCAGGCCAACAATTCAAGAGCTGCTTGCTGCCGGGGATAGTGGTGCACGCTTGCAATCCCCGTACTTGGGAGACTGAGCCAGGAGGATCCAGGTTCAAAGCCAGCATCAGCTACTTAGTGAAGCACTCTGTAACTTAGTGAGACCCTGTTTCAAACAAAAAATAAAAAATAGAGCTGGGGGTGTAGCTCAGAGGTAGAATGCTCCTGGGTTCAATCCCTAGCACCACAAAAAAAAAAAAAAAAAAAAGAGCTGTTTGCTGCCTGGTGCAGTAGTGCACACCTGTAATCTCAGCTGCTTGGGAAGCTGAGGCAGGAGGATTGAAAACTGGAGGCCAAGTAGCACATGCCTATAATTTCAGTACTTGGGAGACTGAGATAGGAGGATCTCAGTTGCCCATCCTTCTGGTGTGCTCCCCTTGGGCATTCTATCTCTGAGCTACACCCCAGCCCTATTTTTTTTTTTTTTTTTTGAAACAGGGTCTTGCTAGGCTGGTAAATCTCACCACTTGCTGAGGCTATCTTTCAACCTGTAATCCTCCTGTTTCAGCCTCCCAAGTACTAGGATTACAGGCGTGCACCACCACGCTTGGCTCTGGGACGGTGGGTGTAGTTCAATGCTGGATCACATGCTTAGCATTCACCGGGCCCTGGGTTCCATCCCCACCCCAGCACCAAAACAAAAAACCTTGCCATTGTTTCCATTAAAATAGAATAAATCCAGGGCTCACTGTACACATTTCAAGGCTCTCTATTGAGATTCCGGAAGGGCCGGTGGAGGTAGCGGGCAGGCTCACTGTCCCAGCCTGCCCAGGCCCTCCGCTGCGTGGGTGACAGCGTCAGTGACCGAGTGGGTCACCTTCTCAGTGACTTCCTTCACCACCTTGTCTCCTGACTCCTGTGCTTTCTTTAAGGCTTCGGCAACGGCTGTAGGAAAGAAAAAGAACCAAAGTGTAGGTGAGGCCCCAAGAGGCCCGCAGGTGCGGCCGTCTTACTGGAGCTGCCCCTGGGATGGAAAGCAGAGGGCTCCTGTAGAGTGGATTCAGTTTGGCTTTATTGGGGCTGAGGGTGGAGCTCAGCGGTAGCCCACTTGCCCAGCATGCATGAGACGCCCAAGTTCAGTCCTAGCACTGGAAAAAAACAACTGTGGTTTTATTTCCCCAACAACTTGCATCTCTTCAGTTATGAGTGATTACATATATGTTTTTTGGTTTGGTTTGGTTTGGTTTGGTTTAGTAGTGCTCAGGATTAAACCTAGAGGCAGCTTACCTCTAAACTATACCCCAGCTTTTTTCTTTTTCTTTTTCTTTTCTTTTCTTTTGCAGTACTGGGGATGAAACCCAGGGGCATTGTATCTCCGAGCTATGCCCCCAGTCCTATTTTAGTCTCAGCCTCCAGAATGCTGGGATTACAAACGTGAGCCACCATGCCCGGCTTTCTTTGTTTTTGTTTTTGTTTTTGTTTTTGTTTTTGTTTTGAAACAGGGTCCCTAGGTTGCTGAGAGTCTCACCAAATTGTTGAGGCTGGTCTCTAACTTGTGATCCACCTGTCTCAGCCTCTCAAGTATTGCCACCACACCTCACTAAATTAATGTATTTTTTTTTCTCGTTCCAACTTTCCCCTTTATTTTTTATTTTTTATTTTTTTATTAATTTTTTAAATTGGTGCATTGTAGTCATATATCAATCACATTGGAGTACAAGACTTGAGAGGATATACAAGCACACATCATCCAATTAGCCCTCCTCCAGCCCCCATCCCATTCCCTCCCCCTCCCTCCATCCCACGCTTCTTTGGTGATTTACTTTGATACATTTGTTTATGTACCTCCTGCGTTTTAAAGAGGCTCCGTCCTCCAGTATTACATACCCTCTGATTGGTCACATTAGTTGCTTCACTATAGGGCCCTTTCTATAGCTCAACCTTTTCCTGTTGCCCTTTTCCTCCTAGTTATTGCTGATTAAGAGAAGCGTCTGATTTATATTTTCTGTGATATTTCTCTGTGCATGCTGCGTTGCAAGTACCGATCCCACTCTTGATGGTCCCAGTAGTGGCCTGGCTACTCAGTGGACTGATCCAGACCTCACTGGCTCAAGCAGCGGCCTTGCCTCATGGGAGGCCCCAGTTCTGGTCTCGCTGGCCCCTGCACTGGTCTAACCCCTAAGCTGGCTTTGGTCCCGGCCTTGGAGGCCGCAGGAGTGAACTTGCCTCACGCCAGGCTCCGATGCTGGCCATTGGCCCCTGCACCGGCCTAACCCCTTGGCAGGATTCCAATCCCGGCCTCGGAGGCCCCAGCACCGGCCTAGCCTCATGGCAGGCTCCAATGCCGGCCTAAGAGCCTGTCGAGGGGTTAGGCCCGTGCTGGGGCCAGCGAGGCCGGCATCGGAGCCTGCCGTGAGGCAAGGCCGGTACTGGGGCCTCCGAGGCCAGAATAACAACCTGCCGAAGGGCTAGACCGGTGCTGGGGCCAGCAAGGCCGGCATCGGTGCCTGCCATGAGGCGAGGCCAGCATCAGAGCCTGCCGTGAGACATGGCCAGTGCTGGGGCCTCCTAACCCGGGAACGGAACCTGCCAAGGGGTTAAATTAATGTATTTAAATTCAAATCCTGGCCAGGCATGGTGGTGCACACTTGTAATCTCAGTACTTAGGAGGCTGAGACAAGTGGATCAGCCTCAGCTACATAATGAAGGCCTCACTAGCTTAGTGAGACCCTGTTTCAAAATAAAGAATAAGTCACATGTTGGCGCACGCTTGTAATCTCAGAACTTGGAAGGCTGAGATAAGAAGATCACAGGTTTGGAGCCAGTCTCAGCAGCTTAGTGAGGCCCTCTGCAACTTAGTGAGACCCTGCTTTAAAATAAAAGACTAGCCGGGCGTGGTGGCGCACGCTTATAATCCCCGTGCTTGGGAGGCAGAGACAGGAGGATCGCGCAGGTTCAAAGCCAGCCACGCTGGCTTTAAGAGACCCTGTTTCCAAATAAAATTATATATATATATATATATATATATATATATATATATATATATATATATATAATAGGTCTGGGAGTGTAGCCTGGAGGTAGAAGGGTTTCCAGGAACCCCAGTACCACAAAAATAAATAAATAAATAAATAAATAAATAAATGACTAAAGAGGCAGGTGTGGTGGCACCTGCTTGTAATCCCAACACTTGGGAGGCTGAGACAGGAGGATCACACAGGTTAGAAGCCAGCCTCAGCTACTGAGTGAGGCTCTCAGCGACTTAATGAGACCCTGTTTCCAAATAAAGTATAAAATAGGTCTGGGAGCATAGCCCGGAAGTAGAAAAGCCTCTGGGTTCTACCCCCAGTACTGCAAAAAATAAATAAAATAAAATAAAATAAAACTGGGAATGTAGCTCAGAGGTAGAGTGCCCCTGGGCTCCATTCTCAGTACCACAAAAAAGTAATAAAAATTAAACATTTTTTAAAAATAGCCGGGCGTGGTGGCACACGCTTGTAATCCCAGTACTTGAGAGGCTGAGACAGGAGGATCTCAAGTTTGAAGCCAGTCTCGGCTACTTAGTGAGGCCTTCTGTAACTTAGACCCTATTTCAAAATAAAGCTTGGATGTAGAATGCCCTTGGATTCAATCCCCAGTACTGCAAAAAAATTAAAAAAATAAAAATAGGGTTAGGGATGTAGCTCAGAGGTAGAATGCCCCAGGGTTCAATTCCCCCATACCACAAGCAAGCAAGCAAGCAAACAAACAAACGAATGAATGAATAAAAAAATAAATTTCAAGTCCTTGACCAAGCATGGTGGCAAACACCTGTAATCCCAGTACTTGGGAGGCTGAGACTGGAGAACCAGAGGTTCCAGCATAACCTCAGCAATTTAGCAAGATCCTATTTTTTTTTTTTTTTTTTTTTTGGTGGTACTGGGGTTCCTGGAAGCCCTTCTACCTCCGGGCTACACTCCCAGACCTCTTTTTACATTTTATATTTGGAAACAGGGTCTCCTAAGCCAGCGCGCGCGGCTGGCTTTGAACCTGCGCGATCCTCCTGTCTCTGCCTCCCAAGCGCGGGGATTACAAGCGTGCGCCACCACGCCTGGCAGCAAGATCCTATTTTAAAACAAAACAAAAGCCAGGTGTGGTGGCCCTCGCTTGTAATCCCAGCATTTGGGAGGCTGAGACCGAGTTCCATCCCCAGACCCACAAAAAAATTAAATAAATAAATAAATAAATAAATAAATAAATAAATAAATAAATAAATAAAAACAAAATTTTAAGGGTTGGGGATTAGCTTGGAGGTAGAATGCCTCTGAGTTCAATCCCCAGTACAACCAAAAAATAAATAAAAATAAAAATAATCTTTGATTCATCTCAGATCTGTTTTGTTGTAAGGAATGAGGTATCATCTGCTTTTTAAAACATTTTTATAGTGCTGGGAATGAACCCAGAGGCATTCTACCTCTGAGGTACACCCCAGCAAAGTATAAAATAAAGATATTTTTTATTTGGAAACAGAGTTGATGGAAACTAAGTTGATCCAAGCCTCTGGCTCTGAGCCTGCAATCCTACTATCTCAGCCTCCTAAGTACTGGGATTACAGGCATGCACCACCATGCCCAGCTTCCCATCTGCCTTTTACACAGTTCTAATCACAGCACATACTCATCACATAAATATTTATATAAATACACAAGTTTATATCTTGTGTGTGTGTTGTGCTGAGGAGAGAACCCAGGACTGTTGTACCACTGAACTACATCCGCAGACCTTTTCTTATATTTTTTTTTTGAGACAAGATTTTGCTAAATTGCCCAGCTTGGCCATGAACGTGCTGTCCTCCTGCCTCCCTCCCAAGGAGCTGAGATTACAAGTGTGCACCCCGTACCCAGCTTTTTTTTTTTTTTTTTTCAGTACTGGTGATGGAACCCAGGAACATTTTACCTCTGAGCTACACCCCAGCCCTACTTTTTATTCTTTATTTTGAAACAGGCTCTCACTGAGTTGCAAAGGGCCTCACTAAGTAGCTGAGGCTGGCCACAAACCAGAATCCTCCTGTCTCAGCCTCCCGATGCTGGGATTACAAACATGCACCACCACGCCCGGCTTGGCTTCTAATTTTATATTTTAAATATTTTGTCCTGGTTTGCTGCCACATTGTCTCTTATAACTTTGTCTTAACATTCCACAGAGAGGACTACCAGGAATGAGCCCCAACACAAGGTGTAGTCTGAACAGATAATTGCATGCCAGGATAATTGCATAGCAATCTAAAGGGGGCAATGTCAGGAGAGGGCTGACCTGGTTAGGCATGAAGAGATTAGCCCCAGCACCTAGCTTCCCTTCCTTCTTCCCTTCCTCCTAGTCCCCCTGCCTCCCTTCCAACTTCTGTTCTTTTTTTTTTTTTTTTTTAATCCTGGGTGCTAGGAATAGAACCTCAGACTTCACACAGGTTAGGCAAAATCCACTACCATTGAGCTACCCGCCCTGCTACCACCCTTCTCCCCTTCCTCTTTCTCCCTCTTCCTCTTCCTTCTCCTCATCCTGCCTCCTCCTTCTTCCACCTTTTCTCTCCTCTGTCTCTCCTCCCTCTCCTTCTCCTCTTCCCTCCCCCTCCTCCCTCGCTGTCCTCCTCCCTCTCCGTCTTCCCTTGCACTTCTCCTCTCTCTCTCCTCCTCCCTCTCCCTCCTCCTCCTGTCTCCTTCCCTCTCCCCCTCCTCCCTCCTCCCTCCTCATCCTTCTCCTCTGTACTGGAGACTTGAACCAGGGGCATCCTACCTCCAAGCTACATTCCCAGCCCTTTTTATTTTAAAACAAGTTCTCACTAAGTCACCGAACACCTCACTGAGGCTGGCTGCAAACCTCCGGCATGTGCCACCATGCGAGGCTTTTTCTTCCTTCTTTTTCTTTCTCTCCTTCCCTTCCTCTTCTCCTCCCCCCACCACAATTCCCGACCTCAGCCTCCATACCTTTCTCTCCAACCTCCTTCGCGTGCTCCACCACATCCTTCACCACCTCCTCCACAGCATGAACTGAAAACGGAAACACGTCAGAGTGAGGGCCCAGGGCCTGCCGCTGCCCTTCAGGGCAGCCTGGACGTCCAGGGTGGGGCGCACACCAGGCTGGTTCAGAAGGGCCTTCACTGGCTCCCGTCTTAGACCCCACAGTGGCCTGGCTGCTGTGGGGAAGTAAGCCCAATAAGTGGGGGTGCTCCATGCTCCTTGGCCTGGCAGGGCCCAAAATGCTGAAGGGCCGGGCCTCTTACCAGCTGGGGACCAACAGCCAGGTCACCACACCTCTCAGGAGATTCCTGCCATCCTGCCTCTGCCTAGGCCCTCAGCCTCCTCCAGGGAAACCAAGGAATTCCCCAGGAAGAGTAGATTCTCTGCCCACCTTGGAGATCTTTACAGTTTGGGTGGTCACATGCTAAAAGTGAATGATTCTGGAATCAGAACTGATTCTAATTCTAACTCCACTTTCTACCACCACTTCTGCTTATCTGTCAAAGGGGAATAATATACAACTCAGGGGGCTGTGGAGTTACAAATGAAACAGGGACCTATCTGCCATCTTTGGCAAGAGAACAGCAAGCCGGAGCAAAAGCTGTTCACCATCCACCCTGCAGGGGACCTGGATAATCCACCAAGTGCACCTGCCAATCTCTGCACAACCTGTCCCTGAGTTCCGGGAATAAATGAAAAATGTCCTTTCGGACTTTGAGCAGAATCTGAGTCAGTGGTTTTAAAAATGAAGGACCCTTTAAAGCTATCAGGTTAGGATGGGAGTTAAAATCCACCTTCGTTTTCCCAGCTTAGGCATTTTTGACACAGAAGCGTGCCTCAGATTTCCAGAGGGAAGGATCCAAACCTCCAGGTGCTCACCTAGCACCTCGTCTGGGCTGGCCTCCCTCCTGCCCTCAGCCGTAGGCCCTGGACCAGGCCCCACAGAGTGAGGGCTGCTGGAGGCTCCTTCCTGAGCTGCCCTCCCCAGCCCCTGCACCCCACAACGTTGTCTTCTCTTGGAGGGCCAGGGTTCCCAAAGGAGCCTTGGTGTGCCTTCAGGCCCTTGCCTGCCTGCTCTGTTCAGCCTCCGACAGGCCCAGTCGAGTCGGCCTCACTCCCGCTCAGGTGGAAAGAAGCCCTGGGTCCTTACCCACTCCCTCGGTGGCCTTCTCTGTACGGTAGGCCACGCCATCGGCCGCCAGCTTCCCCAGGCCTCCCAGCATCTTACAGCAGCAGGCAGTGACCAGCAGGATACTGGGGACAGGACCAGCCTGCTTTTATATATGCCTCTGATGCCTCACTGGGCTCCGGGACGCCCAGCCCTCCCCTCTGCCTGAAGAAGGCTGGGCCGATGAGTCACTGCAGGTGGCAGCAGAAGGAAGAGGCTGAGCGAGACGCCCCAGTGCTGTGCACAGCCCCTCTCGCAGTGAGACCCCCACCCCATATCCTAGGGACTCTACGAAGCCCGGTCAGCCGAGGCAGGGGTGTGAGTGCTCTGGGGATGAGGGTTCTGCCAGCCCTTGGGATCCAGGCTCCTCAAGTTGGGGCTCTAGAAATTCCAGATACTGAGTGGGGTTCCCAGGATGGCCTAGTCAGGCTCTGAGAGCCTCTATGAGCTTGAGGACCCAGGCAGTCCCTGAGATCAGGCATGATCCTGCTGGCAAGGACCTGGGCTTTGTAAAACAGCTCCACAGCCTCCACTGGACAGGTGGGAGTGCAGGGCGGGGCCTTGCCCACAGCAGAGGAGAACACTGCAGCCTCCACAGACGTGTGTCACCCTGACTTGCCAGGTGATTATCCCTCACCCAAGCTCCTGAGTGGCCAGCGCTAGGATGCACTGGACGGGGCGAATCCCAGCCCTATGCTGAGGGGAGGCTCTGGGAGGTCGGCAGGGCCTCCTTCCAGGTCCTAGGGGGTTGAGAGATGATCCCAACACCTCAGGGAGGTCTTGTGGCCCCAGCTAGACAGACACCCCCTCAAGCAGCAGTTCCGGCTCCCTGTACTTCACACGCATTACTCAGCAGAGACAGATGCCTCAAGCCACACGCCAGCTGCTGCCTCCCTTAGTCACTGGCCCAACCTAAGCCTCAGTTTCCTCATCTGTAAAATGGGGACAACTGTACTATATCACTGACAGTCAGGGGGACAAAGCTGCGAGCTCTTGGTAAGTACCTGCTCCACCCCCGCATCACGGATGTGCTAGGGACACACCCTGCCAATGAGCCCTGACCGAGCAGCAGGGTGGCCCAAGGGGTGGCTGGGGTGTAAGACTCCTTGGAGCCAGAGGAGTTAAGAAGAGGTCTCCCACCTTCCTGCCCCTGGGGCCCCAGCCTGAGACAGGTCGGAGGCTGCCTCCCCCAGCCGGGGCCCTCACCCGTCAGAGCTGCCCTCCTGGGTGTGGTGGGGCCTAATTAGTGTTTACCAGACCAGGGCCTCACAGCCTGTGCTCCATTCCTGTGTGACACTGGAAAGCCTCTGACCAGCCTCCTGGGGTGGCCAAGAATGCTGTGGGCAGCAGGACCTCTGGGTCACAAGGCCAAGGCCCAGTCATGTCATTGCCACATCCCTGGGGTAGAGATGGATCAAGGTCTACACAGTTTGGAGAAGCCCCCTTAAGAAAAGGAATACAAGTGAGGCACCATGGCAAAGCCTATCATCCCAGTACTTGGGAGGCTGGAACAGGAGGATCGCACTTCAGAGGCCAGTGTGGGATTCTTAGTGAGACCCTCAGAAACTTAGACTCTCAAAATAAAAACTGAGCCAGGCAAGGTGGCACACACCTGTAATTCCAGTACTTGGGAGTCTGAGACAGGATGATCATAGGTTTAAGGACAGCCTTGGCAAGTAGTGAGACTCTCATCAACCTAGCAAGACCCTGTTTTAAAATAAGAATAAAATAGGGCTGGGGCCAGGAGTGGTGGTGCATGTTTATAATCCAGGCATTCAGGAGGCTGAGACAGGAGGATTGCAATTCGTGGACAGCACCAGCTACTTAGGCCCTTTGCAACTCAGTGAGACCCTGTTTCAAAATAAAGAATAAAAAATAGGGCTGGGGGTATAGCTCGGAGGTAGAATGCCACCAGGTTCCATCCCCAATACCAAAAAATAAAAAATTAAAAAATAGGACTGGGTTGTTCCCAGGAGGTAGAATGCCCCTGGGTTCAATCTTCAGTGCTGCACACAAAAAATTAATTAATTGATTTATTAATTAATTAAAAGGGCTGAGAGTGTAGTTCAAAGGTAAAATTCCTCAGTTCAATACCTAGTACCCCCCCCAAAAAAAAAAGAAAAAGAAAGAAAGAAAGAGAGAGAGAAAGGAGAAAAGGGCTAAGGATATAGTTCAGGGCACAACACACCTAGGTTCAATCCCACCTACCACATACATACATACACAAAAAAGACACACTTGTAATCCCAGTACTTGGGAGACTGAAATAGGAGGATCTCAGGTACACAGCCTGCCTTGGCAACTTAGGCCCTCTGCAATTTAGTGAGGCCCTGTTTCAAAAATAAAAATAGCCAGGCGTGGTGGCGCACGCTTGTAATCCCCAAGCTTGGGAGGCGGAGACAGGAGGATCGTGAAGGTACGAAGCCAGCCGTGCTGGCTTAAGAGACCCTGTTTCCAAATAAAAAGGTATAAAATAGGTCAGGGAGTGTAGCCCGGAGGTAGAAGGATTTACAGGAACCCCTGTACCACAAAAAAAAATTTTTTTTAATTTTTAAATAAAATAAAAATAAGGCCGGGCTTGGTGGCGCACGCTTGTAATTCCCGCGCTTGGGAGGCAGAGACAGGAGGATCCCACAGGTTCAAAGCCAGCCGTGCTGGCTTAAGAGACCCTGTTTTCAAATAAAAAAAATATTTAAAAAGTAGGTCTGGGAGCGTAGCCCGGAAGTAGAAGGGCTTCCAGGAATCCCAGTACCACAAACAATAAAAAATAAATAAAATACAAATACAAATAAAATAGGACTAGGGGTATAGCTCAGAGGTAGAATGCCCCTGGGCTCAATCCCCAGTACCAACACACACATACACACACACACACACACACACACACACACACACACACACACATGGAATAGAGTAATATTACTCTTGCAAGTTATATAAAAAGATCTGTGTGACACTGTAGACCCCAAAAGAGACATGAAAGTGGAGACTATGGAGCTCAAACAGGTCCAGTTGGCCCTGTTCACCCCCGTTCCAGCCAAACTCCAGAGTGTCCCACCCAGGCCATGCCTCAGAGTGAGATGGGGTGGTGGGCAGTTGGGGAACAGACTTGAGGGGCCCACAGGGATGCTCCCTGGATCCATCAAAGCTCCTTCTCTGTTTCCTTTGAGGTTGTATGTGACCCCACCCTACAGGGGTCTCCTCCGCTCACTCCCCTGACAGGTGACACCCAGCAGCTTTGGGAGCCTCAGCCTAGGGTGCTCCTCAGAGCTCCCCTCTCACACGCTCCACCCACAGCTCAGCCTGCAGAGACTCTCGGAAGAGCTGCCCTTTCGCCCCCTGCCCGGCACTGCTGTTCCCTCCACACTGACCCTGCCCTCAACACCCTGTGCCTCTCTAACGTGCTGCCCAGAGACCCAGTGAGGAACACTGTGGCCCGCTGCCTGGTTCAGGTCCCCAAATGCCAAGTAGGGAGATGGTAAAAGGCTGGGCCAGGTCCAATCCCATGTGGCTTTGCAGCTCCGGCTTGTGACCATCTCACTCTTCTTCCAGCCCAGCATGTGCCCCAGCAACCTCTATACCCACCTTGGGGCAGACCTCTGAGTCTGGAGTGCTTTTAGCCAAAGACCCCTTAACTATGGCTGGCTTCTGGTCTGAAAGGCTGGGCTTGGGCAGCTCCTGCAGGGACCGACTTTACCTGCCTCGAAGAGGGAGCGCCTGACTCAGATGGGGCCCACCCTCCACCCTCCACCCCATCCTGGAAGAGGGCCCAGCCAAGCAGCCTCACACACAAGCACCCATGCCAGCGTATCCTGAGTCAGAAGGCCAAGTCCAGCCTTCCCTTGCGCAGGGAGAATCTGCCTTTGACAAGAACAGACTATTTCTTCAAGGGGAATTTGCCCAACAACCCAATCTGGCAAAGGACCAGCTGGCTATATCATCGAGTCAAGGAGAGCAAGTTTTCCCTTTTTGTTTTTTTGCGGAGTCTTCTTTTCTTTCCTTATTTATTTACTGATTAATTGATACTGGGATTGAACCCAGGGATTTTTTTTTTCCATACTGGGGATGGAACTCAGGGGCATTCTACCTTCCAGATACACCCCAGCCCTATTTTTTTATTCTTTGTTTTGAAACAGGGTCTCACTGAGTTGCTAAGGGCCTCACTAAGTAGCTGAAGCTGTCCATGAACCGTGATCCTCCTGTCTCAGCCTCCCAAATGCTGGGATTACAAGCGTGCACTAACATACATGGCTTGAACCCAGCGATTTCTATCACTAAGCTACACTCCTTCCCCCGGCCATTTATATTTTTTTATTTTGAAACAATTTTGTTAAGTTGCCCAGGCTGGCCTCAAGCCTGTGATCCTCCTACCTCAGCCTTCCAAGTATTGAGATTATAGGTTTGCACCACCATGTCCCTTCAAAGCTTTTCTTTTTTCCTTCCTTCCTTCCTTTCTTCTTTCTTTCCTTCCTTCCTTTCTTCCTTCCTTCTTTCCTTTTCTTTAGTGTGTATGTGTTGGGGGGGGATACTGAAGATTGAACCCAGGGGCATTCTACCTCTGTGCTACATCCCCAGACCCATTTTATTTTTTATTTGGAAAAAGAGTCTTGCTAAGTTGCTGAGAGCCTCACTAAGTTTCCAAGGCTAGCTTTGAACCTGCGATCCTCCTGTCTCTACCTCCCAAGCACACTGAGATTACAAGCATGTGCCACCACTCCTGGCCTGGACTGACCGTGTGTGTGTGTGTGTGTGTGTGTGTGTGTGTGTGTGTGTGTGTGTGTGTTATTGGGGATGGAACCCAGGGACATTCTACCTCTTAGCTACACCCCCAACTCTATTTTATTCTTTTTTGTTTGTTTGTTTTGTTTTGTTTTGCAGTACTGGGGATGGAACCCAGAGGCATTCCACTTTCAAGCTACACTCTCAACCCTATTTTTTATTCTTTATTTTGAAACAAGGTCTCACTGAGTTGCAGAGGGCCTCACTAAGTAGCTGAGGCTGTCTGCAAACCACGATCCTCCTGTCTCAGCCTCCTAAACACTGCTATTACAAGCCTGTGCCACCACGCCCAGCTTACTTTATTCTTTTATTTTGAAACAGGACCTCACTGAGTTGCAGAGGGCCTCACTAAGTAGCTGAGGCTGTCTACAACCCTGTGATCCTCCTGTCTCAGCCTCCCGAGTACTGGGATTACAAACCTGTGCCACCATGCCTGGCCGAGAGCCCAGCTCTCACACTGACACTGTGTGTGTGTGTGTGTGTGTGTGTGTGTGTGTGTGTGTGTGTGTGTGTGGTACTAGGGCGGGAGGCTGAGACTGGAGGATCACAGTTCGCGGACAGCCTCAGCTACTTAGTGAGGCCCTCTGTAACTTAGTGAGATCCTGTTTAAAAAAAAAAAATAGGGCAGTGGGTGTAGCTCGGAGGTCGAATGCCCTTGAGTTCCATCTCCAGACCCGAAAAAAAAAAAAAAAATTTACCAGCCTGGCATGGTGGCACATGCTTGTAACCCCAGTACTTTGGAGGCTGAGACAGGAGGATCACAGGTTCACAGCTGGCCAGCCTTAGCTAGCTAATAAATTCCTCTGAAACTTAGTGAGACCCTTTTTCAAAATAAAGAATATAAAATTAGGTTGGGGATATAGCTTGGAGGTAGAAAGCCCCTGGTTCAATCCTCAGTACTACAAAAAAGAAAAAAAAATTACCAAATATTTAAGGCTGTTTCATATCAGAAGCATACTTTTTTTTTCCTTTGGTGGTACTGGGGTTCCTAGAAACCCTCCTGCCTCCAGGCTACACTCCCAAACCTATTTTTATACTTTTTTATTTGGAAACAGGGTCTCTTAAACCAGCACGGCTGGCTTCGAACCTGCGCAATCCTCCTGTCTCTGCCTCCCAAGCGCGGGGATTACAAGTGTGAGCCACCATTCCCGGCCAGAAGCATAATTTTATGTGATTTGAGCAGCAGCTGTCATAAACATCAAACGTTTTGTGATAGAGAGACAAAACATAGTGGCACACACCTATAATCCTAGGACTTGGGATTCTGAGACAGGAGGACCTCAGGTCCAAGGCCAATCTCAGCAACCTAGCAAGGCCCCCAGCAACTTAGTGAGATTCTGTTTCAAAATAAAAAATAAAAGCTGGGCATGGTGGCACATGCTTGTAATCCCAGCAGTTGGGAGGCTGAGACAGGACAGTCACAGATGGTGGACAGCCTCACTTACTTAGGCCCTTTGCAGCTCAATGAGACCCTGTTTCAAAATAAAGAATAAAAAAATAGACCTGGGGGTGTAGCTCAGAGGTAGAATGTCCCTGGGTTCTATCTCTAGTACTGCAAAAAATAATAAAAATTAAAAAAAATAAATAAAATACAAAAATACAAAATAAAGGCTGGGCATGGTGACGCACACTGCTTTTAATCCCAGTACTTGGGAGGCTGAAATAGGAGGATCACAGGTTCAAAGCCAGCCTCAGCAGTTTAGCCAGGCTCTCAGCAACCTAGTGAGTTCTGTTTCCAAATAAGAAATAAAATCAGGCTCAGAGGTAGCTTGGAAATAGAATGCCTCTGAGTTTAATACCCACTACCAAAAATAAGTAAATAAACTGGGCGTGGTGGCGCACACTTGTAATCTCAGCATTTGGGAGACTGAGACAGGAGGATCCCGGTTCACCGTCTCAGCTACTTAGGCCCTTTGCAACGCAGTAAGACTCTGTTTCAAAATAAAGAATAAAAAATAGGGCTGGGGGTGTAGATCGGAGGTAGAATGCCCCTGGGTTTCATTCCTAGTACCATAAAAAAGTAAATAAACAAATAATAAAATAAAACAGGGCTAGAGTTGTAGCTCAGAGGTCGAATGTCCTGGGTTCAATCCCCAGGAGCATAAAAAAAAAAAATGTTCTGTGGTCGTTCATCCTGCCCAGGCTCCCTTCCACTTCCGCTTCAGGACCTGCACGCACAGCATACGCTGTGTCCACAGACTCTGCACACACTGACCCCTCGCTCCACAAAGGGGCCATGCCCTTCCCGACTCTGGGGAGTTGGCATGTTGGTCACCAAAGGAAGGCAAGCCTGGCATACAAGCCTTCATGCACCCATGAGTATCAGCTGCTAAAATTCAGAGGCAAGGCTCCTGCAAAGAGAGCCTGCAGAAGGAGGTTGCTCACAGGACTGTGGGTGGATAAAAGGGACCGGTGAGGGATGGCGAGGTGCCCAGTGGCTAGCAATACTAGCAGATGTTCTCTCCCTTGGTCTGGAGAGGATGGAGAGGCACTCAGAGACTCCAACAAGAGCTTTGGCTCTGGGGAGAGCTGACTGGACAGGAACTTAGTCCTCCTAAGAACATGGCTGCTGCCCTACCACACCCAGCAAGGAACCAACTAGGAATAATTGGCTCCCGTTCCAGTTTTCTACCAATGTCCCCATTGGCTGACCCCGATAAGCATGAGAGGGAGCCCGGGCGATTTGGTTCAAGAGAACACTAGGCAGGAGGAGCAGGGTGGAGCGTGGGTGTGGGGAGGGGAAGAGAATACCAGCTCATCCTGCCAGGCTTCCCCAGCCAGCTGGTCGGAGCAGGCATCGGCTTAACCCTAAATGGTCCCATAGATTCTTCACCCCCAACCCCCATGTAGGTTGTTTGGTTTGGGGAGTTTTTTGCTTGTCGGTTGATTGGTACTGGGAATGGAACCAAGGGTCATTTACCTCCAAGCTATACCTCCAGCCTTTTTTCTTTTTCTTTTTTCCCCAGTACCAGAGATGGAAACCAGGGGCATTCTACCTCCAAGCTACACCCCCAGCCCTATTTTTTATTCTTGATTTTGACACAGGGTCTCACTGAGTTGCAAAGGACCTCACTGAGTAGCTAAGGCTGTCCTCAAACTGCAATCCTCCTGTCTCAGCCTCCCGAATGCTGGGATTATAGGCATGCATCACCACACTCAGCTTGTTGTTCTTTATTTTTGAAACAGGGTCTCACTAAGTTGGGAGGGCCTCACTAAGTAACTGCGGCTGGCTATGAACCTATGACCTCCTGGTTTGACCTGGTTTGGCTCCCCTAGTACTGGGATTACAAATGTGAGCCACCCATCTAGTGAAGTTTCTAGATTTTATTTTATTTTTTGCAGTACTGAGGATGGAACCCAAGGGCATTTTACCTCCAAGCCATACCCCCAGCTCTATTTTTTATTCTTTATTTTGAAACAGGGTCTCATTGGGTTGCAAAGTAGCTATCCTCCTGTCTCAGCCTCCCAAATGCTGAGATTATAAGAGTGGGTCACCACGCCTGGCTAGTTTCTAGATTTTCTTTTTTCTTTTTTCTTTTTTTTTTTTTTTTTTGGTGGTACTCGGGGTGGAACCCAGAGGCTTTCTACCTCTGGGCTATACTCCCAGACCTTTTTTATATTTTATTTGGAAACAGGGTCTCACTAAGTTGCTGAGAGCCTCACTAAGTAGCTGAGGCTGGCTTCGAACCTGCGCAATCCTCCTGTCTCAGCCTCCCAAGCGCGGGGATTATAAGCGTGCGCCCCCACGCCTAGCTTAGTTTCTAGATTTCAAAACTAGTTTTCCAACCAGGTGTGGTGGTCCACACTTGTAATTCCTTAGACAGGAGGATTTCAGGTTTGAAGACAGCCTCGACAACCTAGTAAGACTCAGCCACCTAATGAGACTCTGTTTCAAACTACAAACAAAATAAAATAGGGCTGTGGGTGTGGCTCAGAGGTAAAACTCCCGAGTTCAACCCACAGTACCAAAAAAAAAATTCTAGTTTTTCTTTCCTTTCCAGTTTGTCTCCTTTTTCTTATCTATTTTTATTTATTTATTTTTCCTATTCTACCTCACTAGGTTAACAGGCATGCACCAACTTGCCCAACTCATGGTTTGTTTTTTTTTCTTTCAGTATTGCAGATGGAACCCAGGGACACTTTACCTCCAAGCTATATCCCCAGCCCTAGTTTTTATTATTATTATTATTATTATTATTATTATTATTATTATTACTATTATTATTACTACTATTATTATTATTATTATTATTATTATTGGTACTGAAGGTGGAACTCAAGGGCTTTTCTACCACCAGGCTATACTCTCAGACCTAGTTTATACTTTATTTGGAAACAGGGTCTTACTAAGTTGCTGAGAGCCTCACTAAGTAGCTGAGGCTGGCTTTGACCCTTTGTGATCTTCCTGTCTCAGCCTCCAAAGTGCTGGGATTACAAGTGTGCGCCACCACGCCCAGCTTTTATTCTTTATTTTGAAACAGGGTCTTACTGAGTTGCAAAGGGCCTCACTAAGTAGTACCTGAGGTTGTCTGCAAACCCTGATTCTCCTGTCTCAGCCTCCCAAATGCTGGGATTCATGCGCCACCATGCCTGGGTGTATTTTTTTAAAAAAATAGAAGTCATTCTCATGGATGCAAAGTGATATCTCATACATTTTGTGTTTACTTTGCTGCCTTTTTTTTTTTTTGGAAACGGTCTTGTTAAATCGATGTGAGATGTGAGCCTCACTGAGTTGCTGAGGCTGGCTTTGAACCTGTGATCTCCCTATTTTAGCCTACCAGGTACTAGAATTACAAGCATCCGCCACCATGCCCAATGTTTTTGGGTCTTCTTTTTTTTTTTTGGTGTTACTGGAGATTGAACTCAGAGGCAATCTACCTCTGAGCTATACCCTCAGCCATTTGTTTGTTTGTTTTGAAACAAGATCTCCCTAAGTTGCTGAGAGTATCACTACTGCATTCAAACATTCAATCCTTGGTCCTCCTGTCTCAGCCTTCTAAGTACCGGGATTGCAGGTGTGTACCACCATGCCCTACTTTTTTTTTTTTTTTTTTTTTTTTTTTTGGGTACTGAGGGATGCTTTACCTTTGAAATACACCCCAGCCCTATCTATATCTATCTAACTGTCATTTCTCTATCTCTTTAGAACCAGGGACTTGCTAAGTTGCTAAAGGTCTCACTAAATTGCTGAGGCTGATGTTAAACCTGTAATCCTCCTGTCTCAGCCTCCAAGTACTGGGATTACTGGTGTGTGTCACCACACTGGTCTCCTTGTTCTGTGAAAACACATAGCTCACTAAATCCTGCAGGCTGGCTTCAAACTTCCAGGTCCAATTCATCTTTCTACCTCAGCCTTCAGAGGATCTGGGACTGATTTCATTGCAGTTTTTGTTTTTTTCCCATACTGGGGCAATCTACCACTGAGGTATACTTCACCCCTTTTCTTTTCTTTCTTTTCTTTTTTTTTTTTTTTTTTTTTTTTTTTTGGTGGTACTGGTGTTCCTGGAAGCCCTTCTACCTCCGGGCTACACTCCCAGACCTATTTTTACATTTTTATTTGGAAACAGGGTCTCTTAAGCCAGCAAGGCTGGCTCCAAACCAGCGCGATCCTCCTGTCTCCGCCTCCCAAGCGCGGGGATTACAAGCATGTGCCACCACGCCCGACTACCCTTTTTCATTTTTTATTTTGAGACAAGGTCACACTAAGTTGCCCAGGCTGACCTCGACCTTGCAATCTGATAGGTTGGGTCCCTCCCTTCCCCCACGGACCCTGCAGCGGGAACAGGAGGCAGAACCCTGAAAGCCAGAGTGGAGATGTCGTGAGATTCCCGACATCTCAGGGCAGACTCCTGATGCCACGAACTCCAGATGTTGTTAGAGGACTGGCATTCCCATGCCGCTAGCCCCACCCCAAGACCTGGCTACATAAATACCCTCACTTCCTCTCTGCCATGTGACTCTGCTGACCATGACTCTGCTGCTCGGTCATTGGTCCCTTCCCCATGGTCAGCAGACTTCGCCCAAAGGTGCCAGTTTAATTAAAGAGGCCTTAATAACTCAGCTGATTTTTGCCTCCTTTGCAACTTCCAACTCAATTTCAATGTTACACAATCCTGCCTCAGCCTCTGGAGTTGCTGGGATTACAAGTGTGTGCTAACACACTTAGTTTAGTTCAACTATATTTTTGTTTGTTTATTTTTGGTCCTGAGAATTGGACTCAGGAGCATTCCAACTCTCAGCTGCACTCCTAGTTCTACACTTCTTTCTTTTTTTCTTTCTCTTCCTCCTCCTCTTCTTCTTCCTCCTCCTCCTTCTCCTTTTTGTACTGGAGATGGAACCCAGGGGCATTCTACCTCTGGGTTCTACCCCAGCCCTATTTTGAAACAGGGTCTCACTGAGTTGCAAAGGGCCTAAGTATCTGAGGCTGTCTGCGAACTGGGATCCTCCTGTCTCAGCCTCCCAAATGCTGGGATTACAAACGTGCGCCACCACGCCTGGCTAGTCTTTCTTTCTTTGTATGGTACTGGGAATTAAACTTTTGGGAATTCTACTTCCAAACTATACTTCAGCCCTTTTTTAGCTTTTTAATTTTGAAACAGGGTCTCATTAAGTTGATGAGATGCTCACTGATTGCTGAGACTGTCTTTGAACCTGCCATTCCCCCTCTCAGCTTCTCAAGTACTGGAATTACAAGTGTGCACCACAATGCCCAGTTTTATTTTTTCTTTTAAAACAGGGTCTCACTGTTTCGGAGGACCTCACGAAGTAGCTGAGGCTGGCAGAGAACCTTCAATCCTCCTGTCTTGGCCTCCCAAGCACTGAGATTATAAGTGTGCACCACCATGCCCAGCTTAGTTTAACTCATTCCACAAAACAGAATAATGTTCTGATGGACTGAGCAGAGAAAGTTGGTTTTGTGAAAGCAACAGAAGGGTTTGAGAAAAGCAGAAATTAAAAATAAAAAGTAAAGGTAGCTGGCAGGGGCAGGGAGACCGGACAATGCAAAAACAACTGGCTAACATTGGGTTACTCCAGGTCACCTTTTTATGTAAGGATTAAGGCAGAGGGAACTTCATTATCCCGCCAATTGCCAACTGAAACTGGCTGGCACATTTGGTAATTTGGCCGCATCTCTAATTCTGATCTCTGGTCAGATAAAAAGCTCAGTTTTGGTTTGGTTGATAGAAACTTTAGTATAGGTGACTCCATTTTGGTTTGTAGCCTAGTCTACATAGGAGCTGAGTCCAAAACAATGGCCTCCTGTGGATGTTTTTGTTTTTGTTTGGGGTCCTGAGATTGAACCCAGGGGCCTTCTATCTCCAAGCTATACTCCCAGTCCTATTTATTTTTATTTTTGAAAACAGGGTCTTACAGGTTGCTGACAGTCTCACTATTTGTTAAGGCTATCCTCAAACCTGCAATCCTGCCGTGTCAGCCTCCCAAGTACTGGGATAACAGGTGTGCACCACTATGCCAGCTAGTTTTTTCCTTTTAAAAAATAAGCCAGGCAAGCCGGCTTATTTTTTACAAGGATACACTCCTGCGCTTGGGAGGTTGAGACAGGAGGATTGCGCAGGTTCGAAGCCAGCCTCAGTTGTTGGCTTAAGGAGACCCTGTTTCCAAATAAAATATAAAATAGGTCTGGGAGTGTAGCCTGGAGGTAGAAGGCCCCTGGGTTCCATCCCCAGTACCACCACCCCCCCCCAAAAAAAAAAAAAAACAGGCATGATAACGAATTTTTGTAATTCTAGTAACTGGGAGGCTGAGACAGGAGGATCGCAGGTTTGTAGCCAGCCTCAGCTACTTAGTGCAGCCCTCTGCAACTCAGTGAGACCCTGTTTCAGAATAAAGAATAAAAAATAGGGTGGGAATGTAGCTTGAAGGTAGAAGGCTCCTGGGTTCAATCCCCAGTTCCAAAGTAAAAAATAAATAAATAAATAAATAAATACCATACCTAAAAGTGGAATATTATGATCCAGGTGAACATACCTATAATCCCAGTACTTGAGAGACTAAGATAGGAAGACAGGAGGATTATAAATGTAAGGCCAGTCTCTAAAATTCAGGGAGACCCTCAGTAACCTAGCAAGGCCCTGTTTTAAAAGAAAATGGCTGGAGGTGTAGATTAAAGATAGAATACCCCCGGGTTCAATCCTCAGTACAGCCCCCCAAATACACACACATACACAAAGAATATTCTAAAGCCTCATAGTTTGTCATCTGGCTAAAAAATTGTCGATTCAAATTCCAAAAGTTTTATCAATTCACTTGTAAATATTTCTTTTTTTTTTTTTTTTTGGTGGTACTAGGGGTGGAACCCAGGAGCTTTCTACCTCCAGGCCATACTTCCACAGACCTATTTTATATTTTTATTTGGAAACAGGGTCTCACTAAGTTACTGAGAGCCTCACTAAGTAGCCGAGGCTGGCTTTTGAACCTGTCTCAGCCTCCCAAGCATTTTATTTCTTTAAGAAAAAATACAGATCCCAGCCAGGCGCGGTAGCGCATGCTTGTAATCCCAGCGCTTGGGGAGGCTGAGACAGGAGGATCGCACAGGTTTGAAGCCAGCCTCAGCTACTTAATGTGATCCTCCTGTCTCAGCCTCCGAAGCATGGGGGGGATCACAAGTGTGCGCCACCACTCCCGGCTAAATATTTCATTCTTGCGGAAACTTCTGGATGAATCCTTTTACCCAACCAAGAGGTAGCAGAAAATATTTCAAAGCAAAGGAGAGTAAGAAAGCTTTTAATGGCTTCAACTGAAAATCTCAGCCAAAAACAAAGGTGTGGCCAAGGGTAGAGGAACGGAATGTAAATGCTAGAAGTTCCTGCCAAGTAGAAAGTAGACAACTAAAAGAAGAAAATAAAGGGGAGAGGGAGGCAGATAAAGTAAGAGTAGAAAAGCCGTCCCTTGCCTCCAGAGTCCAAGCAGAGTCCAAGCTGAGGAGTCTAGAGAAGGCTCCTCCTACTGCCTGGAAGGCTAGTGGAGGGGAGGGATGGGAAGGAGGCCCACCAGAGGGTTATTTAAGGAAGCCCTCTCCGCCCCCAAACGCAGCAGTTAGTAATGCCAAAGGACAAAGTTACAACTTGTTTTTGTTGTTGCTGTTTGTTTGTACTGGGGATTGAATCTAGATGCAATGCCCCAGCCTGATTTTATTTTTTTTATTTGGAAACAGGGTCTCACTAATGTAAAGTCCGAAATTGAGCTGAGGGGTCGCAAAGGAGGTAAACACCAGCCAAGTTATCAAAAGCTGCTTTAATCAAGTTATCAAGCTGCTTCGGAGGTCTGCCAACCGCAGGGGAAAGGACCGATGACCGAGCAGCAGAGCCATATGGTCAGCAGAGCACGTGGCAGAGAGGAAGTACCCTGATATTTAAAGCAAGGGTTTGGGGTGGGGCTAGCAGTGTGGGAATGCCGACTCTCTCATGACCTCCGATCTCACAATGCCTGGAATCTTTCTTGTGATGTTTGGAGTCTCGTGACACCTGGAGTCTCGTGATATCTCCACTTCTGGCTTCCTGGGTTCCACTCCTGTCCCCGCTGTGGGGTCCCATGGGGGAAGGGAGGGACCCGACCTAGGTTTCTGAAAGCCTCACTACATTGCTGAGTTTGGCTTTGAACCCGCGAACCTCCTGTCTCAGCCTCACAATTACAATTACACGTGTGTGCCTGGCCCACATGTTTCTTCTTTCTTCCTTCCTTCCTTTGATTGATTGATTCATTCATTTATTTATTTTGTGGTACTGGGGATGGAACCTGGGGGCATTCTATCTCAGAGTTACACCCCCAGCCCTACTATTTTTTATTCTTTCACTGAGTTGCAAAGGGCCTCACTAAGTAGCTGAGGCTGTCCGCGAACCACAATCCTCCTGTCTCAGACTTCCAGATGCTGGGATTACAATATTGCGCCACCACGCCTGGCTTTTTATTCTTTATTTTGAAACAAGTTCTCACTAAGTTGCAGAGGGCCTCACTAAGTAGCTGAAGCTGTCCATGAACTCATGATACTCTTGTCTTGGTCGCCCAAGTACTGGGATTATAAGGATCCACTACCACACCCCGCCTTTGCTTTCTTTCTTTCTTCCTTTCTTTCTTTCATTCTTTCTTTCCTTCTTCCTTCCTTTCCTCCTTTCTTTCTTTCTTTCTCTCTTTCTTTCTTTCTTCCTTTCTTGTGTGTGTGTGTGTGTGTTATTGGGGGTTGAACCTAGGGGCATTACCTTTGAGCTGTACCCCTAGACCTATTTTGTTTTTATTTGTTTTATTTATTTATTGCTGAGGTTGTCCTCAAGCCTACAGTCCTCCAGTCTAGCCTTCCAAGTACTGGGATCACAGGCATGTGTCACCATGCCTGGATCTATTCTTATTTTTTTTTTATTTTTATTTTTATGTGTGGTACAGGGATAGAACCCAAAGACATTTTACCACTAAGCTCCACTCCCAGCCCAATTTTTTATTCTTTATTTAAATCAGGGTCTTAAAGTTATGGAGGGCCTCACAAGTCACTGAGGCTGGCTGAGAACCTGCGATTCTCCTGTCTCAGCCTCCCAAGTACTGGGATTATAAGCTTATGCCACCATGCCTGGCTTCTATTCTTTATTTTTGAAACGGCCTCTCACTAAGTAAGTTGGCCATGAACCTTCAATCCTCCTGTCTCATCCTCCAAAGTACTGGAATTACAAGTGTGTGCCACCATGCCCAGCTATATTTTTTATTTTAAAGCTGGGCATAGTAGTACACACTTGTAATCCCAGTACTGGGGAGGCTGAGACAGGAGGATCCCAGATTCAAGGGCAGCCTTAGCAAGTAGTGAGACTGTCAGCAATCTAGCAAGACCTTGTTTAAAAATAAAAATCAAGTTGGGTGTGGTGGTGCATGCTTGTAGTACCCGTACTTGGGAGGCTGAGACAGGAGAATCACAGTTTTCAGACAGCCTCTGCTACTTTGTGAGGTCCTTTGCAACTCAGTGAGACCCTGTTTCAAAATCAAGAATAAAAAATAGGGCTGGGGGTGTAGCTTGGAGGTAGAATGCCCCTGGGTTCCATCCCCAGTACCGCAAAAAATTTAAAAATAAATAAAAAATAAAACAGGGAGGTAGACTCTCTGGGTTAAATCCCCAGCATCACAAAACAATGAAAGATAAAAAAATTTTAAAAATAAAAAAATAAAAACAAAACAAAACAAAAAAACTGGGACAATGGAGACTGCTCCACTCTGAGCAAGAGAAGGTATCAGTGGTGGCACCTAGCCTGCTGTGAAGGTGTGTGTGTGTGTGTGTGTGTGTGTGTGTGTGTGTGTGTGTGTGTGTGTGTTGGGAACTGCAGAAGCTGAAAGCTGAAGGATGGAAGGGCAGGACGCAGGCAAAGTAATCGTCTTTATGGACAGCATTCCAGGCAGAAAAGGCAGTAGGGTGAAGACTCAGGAGAGCAGGGCATGCTGGGAAGGAAGTGGAGAGGTCCCTGTGCGAGAGGCAGGGTGCCTGTAGGCTAGCAAGGTGGGGAGGTGGTCAGTGTGGCCCCGCAGTGCAGGTGACCAGGGAGGACAAGCTTTTCTGTGCTGGGGGCAGGAGGGATGGATATAGTGCTCCAGGAAGCCTGTTCTCTGTACTTCTGTTGTGTCTTGATCGCAGATTGGCTTTTCCTTGTGAAAAAAGTGATGCACGTGCCCACCACGGTTCATTTCCAGCCCCATCTGAGGGCCCAGGTGCCACCCATCAACTAGATGACAGAAGTTTGAAGATTCTAGCCAGGTGTGATGGCGCAGCCTTGTAATCTCAGTACTGGAGGATGGCAGGTTTGAGGACAGCCATCAACCTAGTGAGATCGTGTTTCAAAATAAAAAATAGAAAGAGCTGGGCCTGTAGCTCTGAGGTAGAATGCCACCTCTGGGCTCAATCAACCCCCACTATCCCACCCCCCCTCCAGGTCACCAAAGATCCTTCCTAGAAGCCCCCTAGCTCCCTCAGACCTGAGCACCCCTCTCCTAGGCCAGCGCTGGGTTCCACACCCATGCCACAGCAGTGCTCATGGGTGGTCTGGTAGTGTAAGGCCTACTGGGACTTACTCTCAGTGGTGCATAGCAAGGAGGCACACCGGAAAGACTCTGGGGGCTCCCAGGCTGGGCCCCACTAGCCTCAGCATCCCAGCTCACTTAGGCGGAGCCCCCTGGAAACTCAGATGGTCCTCAGTCCTGGATGGTCCTCGGTCTGCCTCCAGCTGTGTCTTCAAGGACCCTCCCTTAGAGCGGGAGAAAACTGCCTTGGCTCATTTCGCAGACTTGGGGAGGCTTTCTTTAAGGACTGAACATGGGTACGGGCAGGTGGGGTGGAGGGAGATCAGACCTGGAGGAAAAAAAGGTCATGCTGGCCGTCACCTTCAGCTAAGCAGAGAGGACACTGCCCCCTGCTGGCAGGCCCGGAAGGCCTGGGGCGGAGGAGCCGCTAGCGAAGGATGGTCTCCGATTTCGTCCAAATCTCCCCCAAATTGGGCAGGGCCTGGGAGTCCACGTCTTTAAGTTGAATTAAAACGGAATGCTCTAGCCGGCGTGATGGCGCACGCTTGTACTTGGGAAGCTGAGACAGGAGAATCGCAGGTGCGTGGAGAGCCTCAGGAAATAGATTCATTAACCTATCCAGAACTTGTTTCAAAATAAAAATAAAATAGGGCAGGATGTAGCTCGAAGGTAGAATGCCGCTGGGTTCAAACTTCAGTCACACACACACACACACACACACACACACACACACACACACACACACACACACACGAAATGCGCGGGTCAGGAGAGGACACGGAGGTGGGCGGAGGGGAAAACAGCGCCCTGTGCAGAGGCGGGAAAGGGGGACGGGGAGTGGCGGCCGAGGTGGGCGGGTCCGGATGGCGGGGAACGCGGCAGCCTGCGTTCGGCGCCAGGGCCGGGCCTCGTCCGGTGGCAACTGTGAGTCACCGCAGGGCAGGGCGCCCAGGGCTGAGGTCGCGTGCGTGCACACGTGCTGGAGGGCGAGCAGGAACTGGGATCTAGGGAACCTAGTCCCTCCGGGGCCGACCTTGTTTGTCAGATGTTGACGCGCGCGCTCACCCGCAACCCCGCTCTGAGCTCACTCGTGGGACCCCGTGCCTCGCCCCCCACCCAAGCCAACGAGTGTGGCCCCGCGCCCCAGCTCCCAGCCCTCGAGAGCGACTCCGTGCCCCGCGCCAACTCCGCTCCAAGACCGTGGGTGTGGACACGACCCAGGCTCCGCCAGCGCTCAAGCCCAAGAGTGCGACCCCGGGCCCCGCCCCCGTTTCAAGCCACTGAGTGAGGCCCCTCCGCCCCAGGCTCTGCACCCGAGTGGGACTCCAAGCCCCGCCCCGCCCCCTCCAAATCCAAGGGTGGAGCTCAGGCCCCAGGCTCCGCCCCCCGCCCAGAGGCGGCGAGTGCGGCCCCGCCCAGGTCCCGCCCAGGGGGCGTGTCCAGCCCGCTCTGCTCCGAGGCTTCAAAACAATCCCGCCGCCTCACCCCCTGAGTCACCGCCGGGTGTGGCCGGCGCCCCGGTCCCCCGCAGGCCGGGTGGGGCCCGGCTTGTGAGAAAGCAACAAGTGGACACAATGCTGAATCATAGGAGCTTTAATGGAGGGCAGACCGCGGAGGGAGCTGCTGAGCAGACCTTACGCCAAGTTCTGCTGGACAGGGCCTGGAGGGAAGCCCTAGGTCTTCTGTCATTTCTGGAGGCCGAATTTTTTCCCCAGACCCGAGAAGCTGTCAGAGGCCTGGTTAGCAGCCTTGTCAACGGCCTCCTGGGTGGACTTGCCCAGCTGGTCCAAGGCTGAGGAAGGAAGGGAGAGTGTGGGTAAGGGGAGGGCCTGGGAGCCACAGTCTGCACAGGTAGCCTGGTAAGGGTCTCCCTCCCCGGGAAGCCCACCCAATGCCCTCGTGGGCCGCAGTGGGCGGAGGGGCTGGGCCTGAGCCAAAGTCTGGGGAGGTGAGAAGTGTGCCGGGCACTGCCCTCCCTGCCCTCCAGCCTCAACAAACCTTTCTGTCCAGCCTCTGTGGCCTGATCCAGAGCTTGACCTGCACTGGCCGCTGTCATTGAAAGAAAGAGATAGAGCTATTAGCACTGCTGACGCACAGGGGCCCAACACTGCCCACCCACTGTTTCTCCTACAGGCCCAAGGACCCCTACCACAGTGGAGTCCCTTGCCCGCTGAGCCCTTTCCATGCCACTGGACTGTTCTTGTTTATTTATAACTATGGGCCCTTTCTCTCTGGCCCACTTCCCATCTCCAGGCTGCTGAGAAAATGGCAAGAGGAAGGCAGGTCAGCCGGGCCAGCCTGGAGCTGGTATGTGGGCTGTGGCTGCTGTTGGACACCGGCAAGGAAGACCCCTAGCCCCTCTTTCAACTTCTCCCCTAGAAAATGCCTGAATTTCCACCCTTAGTGTGCTCCAACCCTGGGAGCCTGTACTTCTGCCAAGCCCTCTCACTACCTCCTCAGAGGCTTCCCTCAAAGGACACACAAATGCTGGTGCCAGTGGGCAGGCAGTTTCAGGCAGGAAAAGAGGAAATGGAAGAAGGAGGTAGAACTTTTCTTTTGAAGCTATCACTGGCTCAGTCTCTGCCTGGGGCAAATGGGGTTTCCTGCAGCTCACGTGGGTCAGCTTGCTGGTAGGCTGGCAGGTGGCTCTGGCCTTCAAAAGCCGGATTCATTCTTGTTTCTGAACAGGAAAGGACCTTCTTTCTCAGACCTTACCCTTGGGGGAGCAGGGAGCAGGCCCTGGGTCTGTTTGCAGGGGCCCCCATGGGACCCTGTCAGACATCATCCAGCAGAAAGCCACACGGGGTCTGAGGATGTGGCTCAGTAGTAGGGAGCTTGCTGGGATGGATGTGCAAGGCCCTGGGTCAGATTCTCAACATCCCTCTACTCCTCTCTTTTCTCCCTGTACCCCCCCTCCCCCAATACAAGCCACAGAGGAGCTTTTGCACCCAATTTACAGAGGGGAAACTGGAGCTGAGAAGAAAGAGGCGTCCTTGATAGTGTTTTAGTCACAATGGGAAAACTGTGGGCTTTCTCATGAAGGAAAGAGTTGATTGGATATTGTCTCTTGACTGGCTGTGGACAGGGCAGATGGAGAGCTGGAATCCCAAGGAAACCTGAGCTAAGTGCTGGAGAGCCAACCGGGTGAGCCAGAGGTCTCCTCGTCCCTCACATCCATCCCCAGCTGTGTAGCCTCTGGAATGAGAAAAAAGCTGGAGGTGGAGCCACTAAGGCTAGAACCTGCCCTGCCAGATGAGGACTTTTTTTTTTTTTTTTTTTTTTGAGGGGGACAGAACCATGCCCAGTGGGGTCTGGAGCAACCTCCTGGCTCCCGACCTTCCTGGGAGACCCCTGCAGATGGAGGTCGGTGGGCAGGTGGAGCCAGTGCACTCCCTCCGTGGATCTTCCTCCGACCCCTTTCTGAGGGTCCTTGTGGGACCGCTTAGGACCCGGGGAAGGGGGCACTCCTTGTCCCCCAAATGCAGCCCAGACTCTTGGAGAACCCCTGTCTCCCACCTCCCTCGGGGCGTCAGCCCCCTGCTGGTCCAGGCCGGTGTCCTGGGGCCACCTCCACATCAGGGGGCGAGGTCGGTGCAGACTCCCGAGACTGCAGCTCGTGCGTGTTCAGGCAGCTGGTGCCCAGGTAGGGCGCTATGCTCACCTGCATCCTGGACGGCCCCTTCTGCCTGCTGCTTCAGGTCTTTCAACCCCTTGCTGGCCATAGCTTGGAGAGGTTGCGGGATCTTCAGGATGGACAGCGGCAGAGACCGTTGGATCCTGCTTACCGAGGTGCACACTGGAGGGACAGTTCGGGCTTTTAAGGCGTCCCAGGGCCGGCCCAGCCCGCGGGGGGAGCGTGGGGGGCAGGCGGGAGGGACCCGGCGCGGGGCGGGGCGGATCCCGGTGAAAGGAAGGATGGAATCCGGGGAGTGACTGGCCAATTCTCCCTGGGAGATAGGTGGGCCCCAGGGGACATGCCGTCCCCAAGGGGCCCGCGGTGCAAAGCGAGCAGTCCACCGGGGTCTGCAAAGGGGCTAGGGAATGCAGAGGGGCCAGGTCAGGGATCCAGAAAGGGACTGTGGGTAGGAGAGTGGTACACACACTCCCTTGCCAGTCCGCCCGACTCCTCCCTCCTCAACCCCAGAGCAACCCCCACCTGCAAAGCCTGAGGTCAAGGCTGAAGCTGACCTTAATAATACCAGCCGACATTTCTTTATTTTGTGGTATCCGGGATTGAGCCCAGGGGCATCCTACCTTCGAGCCACACCCTCAGCTTTATTTATATTTATATTTTTTTATTTTGAAACAGTGTCTTGCTACGGTGATGAGCTGAGCGGCTCAGGACTTGCTGTGGTTGTCCTTGAGCCTGCAATTCCCCAGTTTCAGGATTACAGGTGTGCACCACCATGCCTGGGTTATTTATTATTTATTTATTTTGTGATACTGGGAATGGAGCCCAGAAGTCTTCTACTTCCATGTTACACCCCCAGCCCTATTTTTATTTGTAAACAGGGTCTTGCTAAGTTGCTGAGGGTCTCACTAAATTGTTGAGGCTGGCTTCAAACCTATGATCCTCCTCCTGCCTCAGCCTCCCAAGTACTGGAATTACAGGCATGCACCACCATGCCAGACTCATCAGTTGCCTTTTTTTTTTTTTTTTTTTTCGGGTCTGGGGATGGAACCCAAGGGCATTTGACCTCAGAGCTACACTCCCTGCCCTACTTTTTATTCTTTATTTTGAAACCAGGTCTTCCTGAGATGCAGAAGGCCTCCAAGTAGCTGAGGCTATCTGAGAACTGCAATCCTCCAGTCTCAGCCTCCCGAATGCTGGGATTACAAGCGTGCGCCACCACGCCCCTTTTATTGAGCATTTATCTTGTCAGATGTGGCCTTCATGCTTTAGTTTCCTGTATAATTACAACCACCTGGCAAAATGGGGATTTTAATAATAGCCTCAGTTCCCAGGAGGAAACTGAGGCAGAGGGTAAGTGGTTTTTCCCAAACTCCTATGGCCAGACTGAAATCCGAATTGGTGTGCTGTGAACCCGAGTACCCTGGCAACCACAGAAATTCTTGTCCCTACACACCCAGCTATGGCACTGCAGACTGGCTTTCTGCTCAGCAGTCACTGGGACCCATTGGGTACAAATGGGGGAGCCCTTGGCATGGAGTGTCTTAAAGTTCAAGTGTGTGTGTGTGTGTGTGTGTGTGTGTGTGTGTGTGTGTACATGCTGGGTATAGATTACTGGAAATTAGTTCAAACTTGGGATGATATTAGGTAGAGGAAGGGAGGGAGCCCAGACTCGGACATACGAAGCCCCCTTCCACACAGGCTGTTGGAGTGAGGCCCAAGTTCTGCCCCAGCCCAGCCCCTGCCTCAGCCCTCCCAGCCCTCCTGAAATTTAGCCAGCAAGGCCTTTGCCACCGCTCTAGTTCACAACATGGTTGTGGATTGTGGATGCTACTCAGCACTGGCCCCATGAGTGGGGAGCAAGATGGAAGGAAGCAGCGCTGTGGGGAGGGACAGCCAGCCCGGTGGCAGAGGCAGCTCAGCGTGGCCCGCAGCAGCAGGCACTGCAGTCAGACCTTTTGGGTTCAGACACCCCTAGGGCCAGTCCCTTTGCCTCTCTGAACCTCCACAGTCGCAACCTTTTTAATGTGTGTGTACTGGGGATTGAACCCAGGGGCTTTCTACCTCTGTGCTACGCCCAGCCCTATTTTATTTTTATGTTGAAACAGGCTCTCACTAAATTGCAGAGGACCTCATTAAGTGGCTGAGGTTGGCTTCAAACCTGCGATCCTCCTGTCTCAGCCTCCCAAGTACTGGGACTACAAACATGAGCCATTATGCCCGGCTTCCTCAACCTGGATGGGAGGATGCTAACACAATTCCCAAAGTGTTTTTGTGAGAATTAAATGGGTTGAAGGGTATCTGTTACCAAATCTGGTATATCTACTTGCCAATCGAGAGGTCTGGTGAATGGAGAATGGGGCAAGAGAAATATATTTGGGATGGCAGCAAAATGAGATGACAGGCTAACAACCTTGAGGGAAAACATCTTAGCGTATTTCAAGCTCCTTTTGTCCTTAGATGGGGAAGAATAGGAGCGTGGGTTAGGGAATGACTGACTAGGGACCTCTAGGCACCTCTCCTGGGGTCTGGAAATGTACATTGCGAAAGCTGGTGGTTAGCCCCACATCATCACAAGGTCGTGGTGCCCCTATAAACCTTGAAAACATCTCAGTTACTCTTATCTGGGTGTCTTCAGCCCTGGAGGGGCAGGAGAAAGGTTAGGTAATTTTATGGCAAATCAATCATTACTACTAGCCCAGACAAACATTCCTTGAATAACTAACGTGTCTACATGCAGAGTTAAAAGTCTGACCCAAAGGTGAAGGTAGCAAAGGTGGCAGGTACAATATGGAGGCAGAAATGCTGAGCCTCTTTGCCCCACTCGCAGGCCCAGGTGAAGAGTCAACGCTTTCAGCAAAAGTGGCCTTGGAATTTCTGAAAAGTAGCCTAGGATCCAGGTGCAGTGACATATACCTGTAATCTCAGTACTTGGGAAGCTGAGACAGGAGGACAGGTTTGAGAACAGCTTCAGCAACTATTAAGACCCTGTTTCAAAATAAGAAATAAAAAGGGGGATTACAAGCATGCGCCACCATGCCTGGGGTGCCAGGAGTGGTGGCACACGCGTGTCATTCCTGCATTCGGGAGGCTGAGACTGGAGGATTGCGGCTCTCAGACAGCCTCAGCTACTTAGCAAGGCTCCTACTTAGCAAGGCTCTTTGCAACTCAGTGAGACCCTATTTCAAAAATAAAGCCTAAAAAATAGGGCTGGGGGTGTATCTCAGAGGTACAATGCCCCTGGGTTCCACCCCCAAAACACACACACACACACACACACACACACACACGCACACACACACACACACACACAGGGCTAGGCTGTAGCTTAGAGATAGAATGCCCCTGGGTACATATATATGGCTAGGAATAACACTTAGAGGTAGAACAACCCTAGATTCAACCCCCAGTAAATACATATGTACACACACACACACACACACACACACACACACACACACAGTAGCCTAGGCAACCATCATCATCATCACAGCCTATACATCAGAGGTATTATTGGCAGCAAAGCTAATGGGAGGGAGGCGAATAATATATTGCTCAGCTGCATGACCTCCAAAACCAATGTTTTCTTTTTTATTGGTGCATTATAACTGTACATGATAGTGAGATTTAGAGTGATACATTCATATCTGCACATAACGTTGTTTGCTCTGTTTCCTTCCCCAATCCTACCCTTTCCTTCTTCCCCTTTCCCTGACCTTCTTCCACCACTCTGCTGACCTACTTTTTCTGTGTGTGTGTGTGGGGGGCTGGGGATGGAACCCAGGGGCATTCTACCTCCGAGCTACACCCCCAGCCCTATTTTTTATTTTTTATTTTGAAACAGGGTCTTACTGAGTTGAGAAGTGCCTCACTAAGTAGCTGAGGTTGTCCACAAACTGGGATCCTCCTGTCTCAGCCTCCCGAATGCTAGGATTACAGGTGTGTACCACCACACCCGGCTTTTTATTTTTTTATTTTGAAAGAGATCTTGCTCAGTTGTTGAGGCTGGCCTCCAGCCTGCGATCGTCCTCTTTCAACCTCCCAAGGACTAGAATTACAGATATTCATCACCATGTCCGGCTAAAACTAGTGTGTGTGTGTGTGTGTGTGTGTGTGTGTGTGTGTGTGTGTGTTGCTGGGGGTTGAACCCAGAGTCATTCTACTTCTGATCTACAACCCCAGCCCTATTTTTTTTTTTTATTTTGGAAACAGGGTCCCACTAAGCTAATGTGAGCCTCATTGAGTTGCCGAGGCTAGCTTCAAACTTGTGATCCTCCTGTCTCAGCCTTCCAAGTACTAGGATTGCAGGCATGCACCAGTATGCCTGGCTAAAACCACTAATTTTTAAAGTGAGCTAAAGGCAAATGAAGCTAGAGAGTTAGTTTTTTCCCTTGCTTATATGTCCAACAGTCAGCAGAGGGTCCTGAAATGAGAGCAGGGAGCAGAACTGGGCGCAGTCGGAGAAGAGAGAGCTTACCTTCCCTCGAAGTCAGAAGCAGCCTCTTAGGGCCCAGGGCATGTGGTTGGGGTTTAAAGGAAAGAGCTGCTGGTGGGGTGGGGAAGGGTCTTCCTGGAATGGGATGACCTTGATGCCTGGCATTTGAGTTCAGGACACAGGGTGTGTGTGTGTGTGTGTGTGTGTGTGTGTGTGTGTGTGTGTACACGCGCGCAAGCGTGCACACATAGAAGATGCTGAGAACCTGGTAAAGAATGTGTCTAGCAACCAGGTCTAGGCACCCTGTCCCCCTGTCCCATTCTAAGTCCAACTTGCCTCTTTTTGCTTTCTCTTACAGTCCAAAGGGCTCTCAAGCACACCCAGGCCCCAGGGAGCCTCCTTCTGGGACATGCACAGGCCTGCTGATGTATATGTGCCGGGCTGGGGAGCAGGAGCATCCCCAAATGCCCGACCCTCCTCCAGACTCTGTACTACTGCCGGAGAACCAGCAGCCCCCACGCCTTCCTGCCTCCTCAGCAGTGGACACCCATGGCTGCACAACAGGGACTCAACCCAGGCCAGCTATGCTTGACTTATGTCCAGTCCTCTGGCTGCTCCTGACCCCTGCTCCCCCCACAGAAACTTCATGGGAGAAGCATAGACAGGAAAGCATCTGGAGTCCTGTGGCCTCAAGCTCTGGCTCCAACTCCAGAACTGGGGGTCTGGGGCATGTCATTCCAAAGCTCACACCCCAAATAGGCTGTCAAGAGAGAAGCTAACATGCATGGGATTTTACTCAGCCTGAAAGAAGAACAAAATTACAGCATTTGCAGAAAAATGGGTGGAACTAGAGAATATTTGGCTGAGATCAGCCAGTTTCAGAAAGTCAAGGATCTTTTTGTGTGTGTGTGTGATATTGGGGATGGAACCCAGGGGCATACTACCTCTTAGCTACACCCCCCAGCCCTATTTTTTAATTCCTTTTTTTTTTTTTTTGAAACAGGGTCTCACTGATTTGCAAAGGACCTCACTATGTAGCTGAGGTTGTCCTCGAACTGCAATCCTCCTGTCTTAGCCTCCCAAATGCTGGGATTACAAGCATGCACCACCAAACCCAGCTAGGGTCTTATGTTTTCTCTCATGTGTGAAAACTAGCTGGGAATTGTAGTGCACGCTTGTAATCTCAATACTTGAGAGGCTAAGACAGGAGGATTGCAGGTCCAAAGCCAACCTCAGCAACTTAGCAAGGCTCTCAGAAACCTAGTGAGACCCTGTTTCCAAATAAGAAATAAAGTCAGGCAGGGCGTGGTGGCCCATGCCAGCATCTGGGAGGCTGAGACAGGAGGATCCGGGTTTGCAGCCAGTCTCAGCTACTTAGTGAGGCCCTTTGCAACTCAGTGAGACCCTGTTTCAAAATAAAGAACAAAAAAATAGGGCTGGGGTGTAGCTCGGAGGTAGAATGCCCCTGGGTTTCATTCCCAGTATCAGAAAGAGGGGCAGGGGGAGGGAGGAAGGAAGGAAGGTATTAGGAAGGTCGGTCAGGCTTGGGGTATAGCTTGGAGGTAGAACTTTGGGTTCAATCCTCAGTACCGTTAAAAAAAAAAGCGGAAGCTAGAAAGAAATTGAAACATTTCAGATAAATGAGGAGAGAGACCAGTAGAATAGGGCAAGGGGACTAGAGGAGGGGTCTGGGGAGTGGAGAAGACTCAGTGAAGAAAACAGTTCTAATAATGCTATGTACATATACAAAGTTATCGGTATCAGTCTCAATAATATGTACCGGGAGAAGGAAGGAGCAGGGTGGGATCTGGAGTAAAACACACCAAGTGCTGGGTGCACATGTATGTCTCATTTCTCTGAAGTTCATTATGATGTAAAATTACAATGTGCCAATAAAAGTTTATTAAAATAAAAAAAGCTGGTCCTCAGAGGACAAGACTTAAGCACAATACAAATAAAGCCCTCGTGTGGGCTGACCAGCCTGGTGTCTGGGTTAATCTGAAACTGTGGGCGTGGGGCTCTGCCAGAATTTCCCTGAAACCTGTAGCAGTGGGTGGGATCAGCGGGAGGCTCTGGCAAGGCCTCTGGTTCACCTGGTCTCACGTGGGCTTTTAAACTGTTTTGCTCCCGAGGTGTGGCTCCCTCTGGTGCACCTCAGCTGTGCTGTTTAATGATATGTGACAGGTTTCTGGGTGCAGAAAGGGAAGGCCCACCCCCAATTTTCATGGGGATCTTGAGGCTGGATGGGGCCATTAGAGGTACCAGGGGTCACCCCTGCTTTGCCAGGGTGGGGGCTTCCAGGGTGGGGCTGCTTTGCCACCTTCAAAGCCGCTGTCTGCTCCAGGGAGGGTGCTAAGTGTCACTGCACCCCCAGGACACGGGTGCTGAACCACACCCATAGCTCCTCACCTCCTGATGACCTCAGGTCTCTCAGAGACACTGAGCAGGCAGGTGCGTGGAGCCCGGACCCACCCCAAGGGAGCTGGAGCTCAAAATTTCATCATTTTGAAAAGTGTCTCTTTAGCTTATTTGCCCATTTTTTAAATTATATTATTAGGTTTTTGATGTTATGTTTTTTGAGTGTGTGTGTGAGTGTGTGTGTGTGTGTGTGCTGATACAAAGGATTGAACCCAGGAACATTCTACCTCCAAGCTACACTCTCAGCCCTTTTTCTTTTGAAACAGGATCTCCCTAAGTTGCAGAGGCTGAGTTCTTTATTCTGGATATTAACCTCTGTCAGAGGAGTCGCTATGGAAGCTTTTTCACCTATCTGGAGACTCTTGATTGAGCTTTCTGATTGGATGCTATTCTTTTATTGCTTCTCAACTTTATTTCTCAGACTTTAGGGATCTTATTGAGGACGTCTCTGCCTGTGCAGAGTCGGTCCTATTTTCTTGTAGCAATTGCAAAGTTTCTGGTTAGATTTCTGTCCCTGACATATTTTCAGATGATTACTGTGCAGAGTGAGAGACAGGGGTCTAGTGTTTGGCACCTTTATGAAGGGTCAGCTGGCTGTAACAGTGTGGGTCTGTCAACTGTGGATGGCGCGACCTGCCCATTGTCTGGAGGAGCTGAGAGCAGGTGGCCACCATCATGCTAAGGGCTGTGTGTGTGTGTGTGTGTGTGTGTGTGTGTGTTCCCTGAAGGCATGAGGTCCAGAAGCATCTCATGTGTCACCATAATGTACCTTGTCCCCTCAATAGGCCGAACCAGTTCCTGCCCTTTTGAGGCCCCAGGGGGCTCATGAATAGTAAGAAAACAGAGAGGAAGCACAGCTGGGTTAGGCTCAAGTTTTATTTGGAATCATTAGAAAAACAAACAAACAAACAAACAAAAACTGAGCAGCACATGCTCTGTGGGGTTAGGAGGAGGGCCGGAGAGGCCAAGGGTGGGTGAGAACGGTGGCGGCAGCGTGGAGGGCAGGCCTGCGGTGGCTGGGCTCAGGTGCGGGCACGCCGGGACGGGCACTCCTTGTGCCCCGAGGGAATGGGGTCCGGGGCAGAGGGCATCCCCGGGGTCTCTGCAGCTGATTGCCTGGCTTCTAGTCTCCCCCACTCTTGGCCTGGGAGAGAGTGAAGCTCACACCTGCTCCAAGCTCCCAGCCCTCAGTGGCTGCCCTGGGGGTGTCCCTTGTGGGAGAATCACATGCTGAAGCCCAGGCTTGGTGCTACCCCCGGTCCCTGTGGGGGCTGCAGAAGGTCAGGAGGCTTCCTATCAGGCTCTAGGACCCCAGGAGGGAAGGAGGAAGTTTGCTGGGGTGGGGGTTCCTACCCAGGAATGCCCCCCATGTGTCCCTGGAACCCAGCTCCTACCTCCTCAGCCACTTCTTCCTCGTTGCCTGCCTGGTCCTCCTGTGGAGGTGCAGGGGGCGCCAAGTCCTCCTGCAGGGGGCAAAGGGACATGAGGCCACGAGGAGCACACGGAGGCCCCAGCTGCCTGCAGCAGCGCCTCCTCTACTCTGGCATGATGAGCAGAGGTCCCTCTGCCCTGCTGTATTTGGAGATGCTGGAGGTGCGGGAGGCCTGGGGTGCACAGCTGGAGTTCTGTGTGATGGTGCCAAGATTTTCTAGGTAGGGTGTTAGCTTCACCCCCTCCCAAGCTGATCCCAAGTCCTGGGTACCTTGGTTGATTGGTTGATGAGGAAGCCCCGGCCATGCTCTCCAGGTGAAAGTCAGGTGGCTGCCTGCCCAGTCCTGCTGCCCAGGGCTGGCACATGAAGCCCATGGCATGAGCAGGTGTGGCCAGCACCACCTCCCTCCACAGGTCACTGGGGAGGCAAGTCATGACTGGCTTTTGGGTGTCACCAGAAAATGAGTGTATTTGGGGCAGCTCCGTCAGCAGCGAGGAGTGTCTGGGAGCCTGGCGCTGGCCCTAGGGGCTTCTTTGCCGCAGGTTGCGATGGGGCCCTCCTGGGGCACAAGTGGGTTCCGTCAAGGACACTGATGATGGTCCTGACATGATCATTTGTTGGGTATTCACCATGAACAAGGCAGTGCCACACCCTGTGGGTCATTCCTCTACCACATCCCACAGTCCAGTGAGAAAGACGCTCACCCCCACTTCACGGGCGAGGAAACAGAGACCCAGAGAGGTTATACAGCTTCCCAAGGGCGCACAACTAGGAAGGGGTGGAGCTGGGGACATGGAGGTGGATGCAGCTGCCGGCTCCAGTGATGGGGAGACTTGTGCTAGCCCTGGAAGCAGACACCCGGTGCTGCCTGAGCGGCGCCTGCCCTTCCACCACCCCAACAGCAGGGGTCGCCGGTGCTGCCTAAACGGGAGCCTCACACTCCACAGGTCCGCCCAGGAATCAGACCCCACCCCAACTTCCAGGTCGGGATCCTGTCACTGCCACGACCCACGCTCACGCACCCTCGGAGCACGTCTGGGAAGCTGGTCATTCGCGGGAGCTCCAAGCTCACGTGGACTACTCACGGGACAGTAGCATGGCTTCCACACCCTGTACCGATTCAGTGAGTTAATGAGCATAAAACGCTTGCAGCTGAACATCTACTACCTGCGAGGCTCCTCTGCCGCTGCGCTTCCGCAGCCGAGCCACACGCACACCTACGCGCGCACCCAACACGTGCACGCGCGCGCTCAACACAAAGGCCGCAGTGGAGGGTGGGGTCCGAACCGGGACTGCTTTCCCAACACCAGGGGGCGCTGCTTCCCCGCTGCACCTGGGAGGAGGCCGCACCCAGGCCGCGCCAGACCCGGGAGGGAGGATGGATGCGGGGCGGTGTCCACTGCCCCTGGGGGATGCCTGTCACCCTGTAGGGCCGAGTTTCACTTACAAAATGAAGTTTCTCCGAAATGTGAGAGCCCTGAAGCAGGCTTGGTTTTGAGCCTCAATTTCTTTTTCTTTTTCTTTTTTTTCTCGTGGTACTGGGAATTGAACTTAGAGGCATTCTACCTCGGAGTTATACCCCAGACCGACTTTTTTTTTATTATTATTATTTGGAATCAGGGTATCACTAGGTTACTTTAATTGCTGAGGCTATGAACCTGTGATCCTCCTGTCTCACCCCCCCACACACACACACCAAGTAGTAGGATTACAAGCACAAGCCACCAATGTCCAGCTTTGAGACTTTCTTTATGCATAAAATAAGCCCAGAACACCCCACTTGCAGGGGGATTGTGAGGTTCCGGACATGAACTGGTGTGAAGACACCGCGCAGAGTCCCACCCCACACAGCCAATGGTGAATGGGAACGAGAGTCCTCACCTGTCTCCATTCCCTTTACCTGCCGCCTCCCCCATGGCCTCTCTGGGTCCAGGGGAGGCAGCGGAGCCAGGCTCACCTTGCGCACCACCCCGGTGGTGACCACGATGTTCTCTGCCTCCTCCACTGTCTTGTTGGCCACGGTGTTGACGCTAGTGACCACGGCCTCGCTCACGGCGTTGGCCTGCTCCTTGGTCTTCTCAGCCACTGTGGGAACACGCTAGCTGACCTCCCCCTGCTGACAGTTCTTTCCCAGGGCACAGGGACTGGCTCTACCGAGACTCTCCATATCCCGTTTCTGACTCCAGGGCGGCTGTCAGGGGTGGAGATGGGAGGCCCACCCTGGTCTCAGGTCTGCATGGCGGCTTGTGACCCAGTTGGCCAAAGGAAGTCTCTGGGCTGGGCCCTGGCCCCACGACCCCAGGTCCTGGGTCCACTCACCTGAGGTCACGCTCTGCACCACGTTCTCCTTGGTCTTGGTTCCTGGGGAGGAAATGGAGGAAGGAATAAACCTAGGCGCTCCCCGGGTGTTGGGACAGTCAGGGCAGGCACTACAGAACAGCTAGACAGCTTGGGGAGGGTCAGTGGGGGTGAGCATGGTGTCTGGGGGCCAGAGGCTCCTTAAAGGGCCGCTTCCTGCTGTGTCTGGAGGAAGGACGGATGAGAGGGAGACAGGATGGGACGTGGGGACGAAAGGCCTGGTAGGGGCCTGTGGGCCTGGCTGGCTGGCCTGGGTCTGGAAAGCAGCCGCAGGACAGAGAGACCAGCTGAGTCATCTCATCCTCAGCCTCCCTGGCCTCATCTTCAGAAGGAGCAGAGGGGGATGGGCGGGATGACACTGAGCCTGGCCCCATTTCCCCAGCCCACCCGTCCTTCTGCGCAGGGTGGGGACTGTAGCCTGACTTGGCTGCTCATGGTTTGGGGGGCTCAGGGGAAGGCTGGGGTATTGTTTGCGTGTCCCTTTGTGTATACACGGACCATTGGTTAGCTGTGCCTGAGGTCTGAGTGGTGCTCTGATCCTGTCCTAAGGACCCCAGGAGCTCTGAGGGGGCCAGAGACAAATATCGGTGAGTGCAAGGGACCATGGATGCTCCAGGGCCTGGAGACCCACCTCATCTAACCAGGACCTCGCCCCCTTCTGAAGCATCTCCCAGGGCCCAGGAAAGGAGGCCGGGTAGAAAGTCGGGCAGTCCCCACCGCAGCCCCACCCAGCCCCGCCCTGGTTACTCACCCACATACATCACCCCCTCCTTGGTCTTCTCCGCAGCCTCCGTTACCCCCTGCTTGGTCTTCTCCACTGCGCCCACCACGCCCTCCTTGGCAATGGAGAAGCCCTTCTTGAAGACGTCCATGGTGCTGGGCAGGCGGAGCCGGACTCACTGCGAGCTGCGGGCTGGAGCTGGCGCGGGTGCTGCTGCAGCCGCTGTCCTCGCCGCTGCCTCTTATTGACGTGGATGAAATATTGATGCTGTGGCGGCTGGCGGGAGCCCAGCCCGGTTGGCTGGGGTGGGTGGGGGTGGGGAGGGAAGGCAGGGAGCTCATCCCGGTCCCTCTTGGCTCAACCCTGCCCTCCTGACCCTGTCACACTGCAATCCATCACTGCTCTTTGTTCATTCATGGCCCTGTCCACTCAGGCCCAGGGCTGTGGGGTCTGGGGACAAAGAGGGTCAGCATCTTGGCCAGTGGCCCAGAGTCCCAGGTAGGAGAGAGGTCAAGGCCACCTCCCAGGCCAGCCCAGGCTGCCCAGCTACCCAGAGCACCCATGCCCCTAAGACTAGAGGTCTGGCCAAACCAGTTGGAGGAGTTGGGGCGTGGCACACAAAGGGCTTCCCCATGTCCTGGACTCGGCTGCTCACTGTGTGACCTCGGGCTAGCTCTTTTCCTTCTCTGAGCCTCCACCCACAGCCCAACCTCAAAAGGTGCTAAGGAGACGTGAAGTGCCCCCCACTTCCTGGCCAGCAACATGATTGGGCCCACCGTAGATCTCCTGGGACTGATGGATGGCTTCCTACATCACCACCCTCCCGCTCTCTTTTCTGGAGGCCTAGGCAGTGTGTGTGTGTGTGTGTGTGTGTGTGTGTGTGTGTGTGTGTGTGTATGTGTTACTTGAGATTGACTCTTGGGGCATTCTACCTCCGAGCCACACCTCCATTTCTTTTTTTTTTTTTTTTTTGAGGGTCTGGGGATGGAACCCAGGGGCATTCGACCTCTGAGCTATACCCCCTGCCCTTTTTTTTTATTCTTTATTTTGAAATAGGGTCTCACTAAGTTGTAGAGGGCCTCACTAAGTAGCTGAGGCTGTTCACAAACCACAATCCTCCGGTCTCAGCCTCCCGAATGCTGGGATTACAAGCGTGTGCCACCACCCCCAGCCACACCTCCATTTCTATTTTATTTTTATTTTGAAACAGGGTCTCACTAGGCTGATGAGAGTCTCACTACTTGCTGAGGCTGTCCTCAAATGTCTCCTGTCTCAGCCTCCCACTACCAGGATTACAGCAAGTGCCACTATGTCTGGCTCTTTTTGTTTCTTTGTTTGTGGTACTGGGATCGAACCCAGGGAATTCTGTGTCCAAGCTACACCCTTATCCCTATTTTATTTTATTTTTTATTTTGAGACGCGGTCTTACTACATTGATGAGAGTCTCACTACTTGCTGAGGCTGTCTTCAAACCTACAATCCTCCTGCCCCCGCCCCCTCTCTCTTTGTAGTTCTAGGGATTGAACTCAGGAGTATTCTGCCTCTGAGCTATACCCTGGGCCCATTTTATTTCTTATTTCTTTTAATTATTATTTTTTAGTACTGGGGATGGAACCCAGGGGCATTCTACCTCCAAGCTACACCACACCCCCAGACCGATTTTATTCTTTTATTTTGAAACAGGGCCTCACTAAGTTGCTGAGGCCAGCCAGGAACCTGCAATCCTCTTGTCTCAGCCTCCCAAGTACTGGGATTACAAGCATGAGCCATCATACTTGGCTTATTTTTTTTAATTTGGAAACAGGGTCTCACCAAGTTGCAGAGAGCTTCACTAAGTTGCTGAGGCTGTCCATAAACCTGCGATCATCCTGTCTCAGCCTCCCAAGTACTGAGATTACAAGTGTGTGCCACCACGCCTGGCTTCCCAGGCACTCTGACCCCCAGGAAGCAGTGGCAGGTTTAGCAGGCCCACCCCCGTGTCTCCCACACTCCCAGTGTCCCTGAGCCAAGTCCTCTTGGGGCGCAGGGACAGGCCAGCAGCCTTCATGGCTGGCAGCCTCAGTGGGGGCCAGGGAGAGATGGAGGGGGGCCGGACGAGACCCACCGGGTGGGCCGGTCCAGGCCACTTCCTCTCTTTGTTGTCCTTGTGTTTTTTTTTTTCCCTTCTGAGACTTGACTTGAAGACCACGTCACCAGCCGCCTCTGAGGTCACTGGCTGAGCCAGCTTAAGGCTATCCCATCAGCAAAGTCTTCAGTCACTCGCTGAACCAGCCTGGCTGCCCCACCATCAAGATGATCCTGCTGCTGCTGCTGCTGAGCGTTGGGGGCCCCCTGGGCTGGGGGCTCCTGGGGGCCCGGGCCCAGGGACCTGGTACCGGGTTTTCTGATCCACACAGCTCCAGGTCACCTGGGACCTCGGGCACAGAGGCTGAGGTCATCGGCGGGGACCCTGTCAGACGGTAAGGAGGGCAGAGGTCATGGGGCAGCAGCTTGCTCGCAGCTCAGCCAGAACAGGGTCTCTCTGGACCTTAGCTGCCCATCTGTGAAATGGGATAATACTATCCAGCTGCTGGGCCAGCTGTGTCCTCCAAGGGTCTGTCCCCAGAGGGCTGCATCAGAAATTCCAGGGTCTGGTCTAAAAACTTTAGGGAGATAGATCCCTGTCCGACCCATAGAGAGAATAGGCCTTGGGACTTGAACAGGCAGCTTCTATCAACCACCCAGCACAGAGCACTGAGGCACTGTGGCTGTAGACATTTCAGCCCGGGAGGCCATGGTTCCTGTTCTTCAAAGTAAATCAATTCTGTTTTGGTTTTGGTTCTGTTTTTTTTGTCTTTTGTTTTTAGTACTGGAGATTGACCCCAGGACACATTCTACCTCTGAGCTACATCCCCAGCCCTATTTTATTTTAATTTTGAAACAGGGTTTCACTTGTTTGACAAGAGCCTAACTACTTGCTGAGACTATCCTCAAACCTCAATCATCCTGTCTCAGCCTCCTGCGTCCCGGGAGTACAGGTGTGAACCACCTAGAAATCAATTCTGAAAGCTGAGCTCCAGTGAGACTGGGCTGCCTGAGCCCTAGGGCGCAGCTGCTCCTGGGGATGGGACTTGAGCTGAGTGCCGGGGAGGCTGGCCCTGATTGACAGTCCTGAGCACATGGAGACAGCATGTCCAAAGAGCTCTGCCGCTGGTGGGGGGCCCTGGAAGCTGGTAAGATGGTGTTATCACTGCTCCCAGGGTGTTCCAGCTCTGAGCTACCCCTCCCAGCCTTGTTATAAATTTTATTTTGAGGCAGTGTCTCCCTAAATTACCCAAGCTGGCTTTGAACTTGCAGTTCTCCTGCCTCAGCCCCCGAGTAGCTGGGATAACAGGCATGCGCCAGCGGGCTTGGCTCATTTTCCAACATTGTATTTGTGCAGAGTCACGGACCCTCCTGCTGATGGGCCTGTGGGTCCCCCTCGGGGTCTGAGGTGGCCCCTGGAGCCCCATCGCCAACACCTACAGTCAGAGCAGCAGGTACCATTTTCTGGGATGGTTCCTTGCCAAGCATTATTTCTATAACCTTCCCCAACAGCCCTATTCACAAGGAGGAACCCGAGGCTCAGAGAGGCTGAGCAACTTACCCCAGGTCACACAGCCAAGGAGGCTGACTTTTGAGCTCACACTTAGCCCTCTGAACGGAGTGATTAAATCTAGAGGGTGAAGGTGTAACTCACACACCTATAGTCCTTTAGTCCTTTGTACCCATGAGGCACTCTGCCTGGGATAGATCCCAATCATCTGATGCTTCCAGGTAAAAAGTCTCTCTCCTCTCTCTCTCTCTCTCTCTCTCTCTCTCTCTCTCTCTCTCTCTCTCTCTCTCGGTACTGCGGATGGAACCCGGGGGCATTATACCTTCAAGCTATACCCCAGACCTATTTTATTCTTTTATTTGGAAACAGGGTCTCACTGAGTTGAGGCCCTCACAAGTTGCTGAGGCTGGCTGAGATCCTACCATCCTCCTGTCTCAGCCTCCCAAGTACTGGGATTACAAGTGTGCATCACCATGCCAGGCTCCAACTCTGATTTTACTACCAATGACCAAGCCTTCCTTGCCCAAGGCCGTCCATTCTGTGCCCCAGTCTCTGGGTTACCTCCATCTCCTCGGTCTCCCTATCTTCTTGGTCATGGAAAGGGACCAGGACTTCCCTTAGTCCCAGGGAGTGATGTGTGTGTCGGGGGAGGGGTCTGTCAACCTCTCCCTGGGTGGTCTCCACTTGTGAGGTGGGGGTGCTCCAGTGCCCTGGCTCCAGAAGGTCCAGGTGTCCTTCGCACACCCCCAGGAGCTGCTTCCGCTGCCAGCAAAACCTGAGTGGTTGAGAGAAGACTTCCTGAGAGCTCGGAGCGGCTGGTGAGAAAGGAAGGAAGCCTGGGTTTCCTGGGCTGATGGCTTCCCAGGCTGGGGGGGCGGATGCTCACTCAGCCCCTATGCACAGGGTGGGGGAGGTGCCTGCACTGAGCTCCAGCCTCCTCAGCGCCAGCCCCAGCCCCTGAGCCAGGCCTCCTGCCCAGCCCCATGGAATCCCTGGGGACCTAGGAAGCAGTGTCCCTTCTCCCACCCCAGCCCAGCACCAGCAGCCTGGGGACACAGGTATCCATCCACTGGGCAGCTCCATTCAAGCTCATCCTCGCAGTGTGTTTGGGGTCTGTGTCCACGGCCTGCCCTGCCCCTGGGGTTACTGGCTGGCTAAGAGGCTCTGAAGTGGTCCACTCCCCAGCCACAGCCCATCCATCAGCGCGTCCATTATGCGGGAAGCTCTGGCTACCAGCCCCTCCCAGCTGCCTGCTCTCTGCCATCCGCCCGCGCTCCTCCCTGTGTCCCCAGGGGCACAGCTTCTGCACATTTCCAGGAGTGGGAAGAGGCCTTGCTCAAGGTCACCCGGTCCAAGGAAGGGAGGGACCATGAGCTCCAGGCCTCCCCGCTGCCACTGGGGCAGCACATTACTGTGGGGCCCCGGGCAGTTCCAAACCAAGCCCAAGGGCCTCGCACTCACTCTGCCTGGCATCTGCCCCTCAGAAGACTACAGGGAAAGCCAGGTGTGATGGCATACAGCCTCAGCAACTTACCAAGACCCTCAATAACTTACTGAGACCCTGTTTCAAAATTTAAAAAGATTTTTTTTTTCTATTTTGGTGGTACTAGCGGTGGAATCCAGGGACATTCTACATCTGAGCCATACTCTCAGACCTATTTTATTGTTTTATTTGGAAACAGGATCTCACTAAGTTGTTGAGAGCCTCACTAAGTTGCTGAGGCTGGCCACAAACCTGTACTCCTCCTGTCTCAGGAGTACTAGGGTTACAATGGTGCACCAGCTTTAAAAAGAAAAATTTTAAGGGCTGGGGGTTTAGCTGGATGTGACGACACATGCCTGTAATCCCAGTACTCAGGAGGTCAAGACAGGAATACTGCAGGTTCCAGGCCAACCTCAGCAACTTAACACGACCCTCAATCACTTAATGAAGCCCTGTTTTAAAAATGTATAAGATTTTAAGGGCTGGGGGTTAGCTGGATATGAGATCCAGCTCATATCCAGCACATGCCTGTAATCCCAGTACCCAAGAGGCCAAGACAGGAGGCTCGCAGAGTCCAGGCTATCCTCAGCAATTTAGCAAGACTCTGTTTCAAAATAGAAAATGAAAAGCTGGGCGTGGTGGCCCACGCTTGTAATCCCAGCGCTTGGGAGGCTGAGACAGGAGGATCGCACAGGTTTGAAGCCAGCCTCAGCCACTTAGATTCTCAGCAACTTAGTGAGACCCTGTTTCCAAATAAAATATAAAATAGGTCTGGGAGCATAGCCTGGAGGTAGAAAGCCTCGGGGGGGGGGGTCCAACCCCAGTACTACAAAAAAAAAAAAAAAAAAAGAAAAAGAAAATGAAAAAGGCTAGAAGTTCAGAGGTAGAATGCCCTGGGGGTTAAACTTCCAATACCAAAAAGGGAAAGAGGGCTGGAGCGAAATCTTGGAGATAATGCCCCAGTTTCAATCCCTAGTACCCACAATTTTTAATTTAAAAATGAGAAGATCATGAGAGATGAAGACACCCGCAGGGCTCCCCAGGAGGATGCCAAGAGGGAGCCGGGCTGGGCTGGAGGTGCAGAGAGAGCAACGGGAGTTTCAGCATGTTGGGCCTGGGGCACTGGCGCCCCAGGCCAGCCAGGAGCTGCCAAGAGCCTTGGCCAGAGGAAATCAAAGCAAAGGTTAGGAATGTTCCCAGGGCTTCAGGGCCAGCAGCCTGTCCCGTGCCAAGGGAGGGACTGCCCAGGGAGGGGAAGCGTGGGCAGAGGTCTAACTGCTGCGGGAGCCCAAGGGTCATGCAGGTCAGAAGAGAAAGTTCCTGGACAGGAAAGGCGGGTAGCTCTGCTCCCAATGCTCCCAGACCCAAGAGGGCACGTGTGTGCATGCATGCACGTGTGTGTGTGTGTGTGTGTGTGTGTGTGTGTGTGTGTGTGTAATGTCAGGGTCACCCAGCCCTGGCAGGCTGGATTAGGCCAGCTGCACCCAGGCCGCACATAGCCGATCAGAGGGTACGTAGGAGTGGAATTTGTCCCGACAGAGCCTTTCCAGCCTCCACACCATCGGCCTGGGGACTGGACAGTTCCTTGTCCTCGGGCTGTCCTGTGTATTCTAGGATGTTAGCCACGTTTTTGGCCTCTGGCCACTAAATATCAGTTGTACCAACATAAATGTCCCCAAATATTGACAAATACACCTGAAGAATGTCCCCCGAGCCTTCCTGAAAACCACTGGGTGAGAGAGACTCTTTTTCCTATGTCTGAGTCCAAGTTTCAGGCATTCCTACGGAATTCCCATAGAGCCTGGGCAGGGAATCTGTGGCAGGCCACAGCTCACCACGGCTCCCGAGCTGGCAGAATCACAGTCCACTGTTTCAGTGTTGAGTAAACACTTCTCCCTTCTAGCCTGTGTGTGTGTGTGTGTGTGTGTGTGTGTCCAAGGTACTGGAAATTGAACTCTACCTCCAAGATACACCCAACCAGATATATATAAAATGTTGTTTGTTTTTGTTTTTGAAACGGGGTTTTACTAGGTTGATGAGAGTCTCACTACTTGTTGAGGCTGTCCTCAAACCTGTGTGATCCTCCTGTCTCAGCCTCCCAAGTACGAGGATTACAGGCATGCACCACCACACCCGACTCTCTATCCCCATTTTACCTTTGTTAGTCAGGGGTTCACAGGCCCCTTCCTGGTCTCCCTTCCACTGAGTGGATTGTCTAACATGTGCCAATGTCCCTCTGTTCTCATTACTTTACTTTAGGTCTTTTTCTTTGCCCCCCTTCTGTGTGTGTGTGTGTGTGTGTGTGTGTGTGTGTGTGTGTGTTACTAGAGACCGACCCTAGGGGTTTCCTACCTCTGAGCCACAGGCCCTTGTTTGTGTGAACACAGTCTCACTAGGTTGCTGAGAATTCTGCTACTTTTCTGGGGCTGGCGTCCACCCTGTGATCCTCTTGTCTCAGCCTCCCCAGTGCTGGGATTACAGGCATGGGCCGCTCTGCTTGGCGATCTTTTCATTTTTATTTGATTATTTATTGACATCCTGGGGATTGAACCCAGGGCCTTGGGCATGCCAGGCAGATGCTCTGCCCTGAGCCCCCAGTGCTACGCAAAGTCCTGATGGTTGGAAGAGGAACTTCTCACTCACTCACGTGGTCTTTTAGAATGTTCTTGCCTATTCATCTGCAGCTTCTCTACAGATTAGAAATGATTTTATTTATTTATTTATTTATTTATTTATTTATTTATGGTGGTACTGGGGGTGGAACCCAGGGGATTTTCTACCTCTGGGCTATACTCCTAGACCTATTTTATACTTTATTTGGAAACAGGGTCCCACTAAGTTGCTGAGAGCCTCACTAAGTAGCTGAGGCTGGCTTCGAACCTGTGCGATCCTCCTGTCTCAGCCTCCCAAGCGCGGGGATTACAAGTGTGCACCACCACACCCGGCTAGAAATGATTTTATTTTAAGTTTTATTTTTATTAGTTATACATACCCATAGACAGGGGCCAGAAAACGATGGCCAGTAGGCTAAATCTGACTCACCACCTGTTTTGGACTTTAATTAATTAATTTATTTATTTATTATTGTGGCACTGGGGATTATTCCCAGGGGCATTCTACCTCTGAGCTATACTCTCAGCCCTATTTTTTATTCTTTGTTTTGAAACAGGGCTCACTAAGTAGCATGGGCCACTACACCTGGCTTATTTTTATTTTAATAAGGTTTTAAACACAGCTGGGCTCATTGGCTCACATCTTATCAGTAGTCATTCTCATGGCACAATGGCAGAGCTGAGTCGCTCTCACAGAGTCTGTAAGACTTGGAAACCCTTGCTGGGTGTCGCGGCGCCCGCCTGCAATCCCAGTACTTGGGAGGCTGAGGCAGGTTATAGGCCAGCCTCAGCAATTTAGCTAGATCTTGTTTCAAAATGAAATTAAAATGGGGCTGGGGGTGTAGTTCAGAGTTAGAACACCCTGGGGTTCAAGCCCCAGTATAAAAAAAATAATAATAAGGGCCAAGTTCATGAACATGTGAGCTGTGTGGTCACATACACAGGCTCCACCCAGGAGTTCCACAAGAACTCAGAAGGACTCATGTTTATTTTAATCTCTGTTGTTGCCATCTTGAAATTCATATTTATTTATTTTGTGTATGGTACTGGGTATTGAACCCAGGGGCATTCTATCTCTGAGCTACACCCCAACCCTTTTTAAATTTTTTTAAATTTATTTTTTGTTCTGAAACAGGGTCTCACTAGGTTGCTAAGAATTTTGCTACATTTCTGAGGCTGGCCTTGAAATGTGATCCTCCCGTCTCAGCCTCCCAAGTACTGGGATTACAGGCCTACACCACTACACCTGGCTCGTCTTGAAATTCTTAGTAATTTTTTTTTTTTTTTTTTGGTAGTACTGGGGTTGGAACCCAGGGGCATTCTACCTTCCAGCCCTATTTTTTATTCTTTATTTTGAAACAGGTTCTCATTGAGTTGCAAAAAAGAGCCTCACTAAGTAGCTGAGGCTGTCTGTGAACTGCGATCCTCCAGTCACAGCCTCTCAAGTACTGGGATTACAAGTGTACGTCACCATGCTCGGCTGAAATTCTTAGTAATTTTTTTTTTTTTTTTTTTTTTTTTTTGCGGGTCTGGGGGTGGAACCCAGGAGCATTTGACCTCCGAGCTACCCTGCCTTACTTTTTTTATTCTTTATTTTGAAACATGGTCTAAGTCACAGAGGGCCTCACTAAGTAGCTGAGGCTATCCACAAATGGCGATCCTCTGGTCTCAGCCTCCCGAATGCTGGGATTACAAGCATGTGCCACCACACCCGGCTTCTCAGTAATTTTTGAACAAGGAACTCGTTTTCATTTTGCCCTGGGCCCTGCCAATCATGTAGAGAGTTGTGTGTTAAATATTTACTCTCTGTTCCTTTAGAGAAGTTTTTTGACCTCTTGGGTTATAGTCAACCAGTTCTTTGAGGTTCACTGAGACCAGTAGAAGCCCCAGCTCCCTTTGCCCCCAAAGCAATGACTTCTGAGTGTTCAGTGGCTCGCTCCTGCGGCTACTCCAACACTACCCATCCCCACCCGCGACCACAACCCCAAGGGAGCAGGTCTGTGAGCGCCCGCCATGCTGCCATCTCATCACTTTGTGTATTTATTTATATCCATAGGACTCTGAATGCTACTCAGAGAGACAAGTCTTGAATAAACCACGCTTCTTTCCCCCCAGTATATGTTTTGTTTTCCCTGGAGTAAACAGTTGTCTTGTTTCCTCCCCTTGCTTGATTTTTTTGTCTTTTTATGAGCTCTATCCCAAACCATCGGCCTCCTGTCCGTATCTGCTCCCAGCACTCTCGTGGGCACCAGGCATCTGTGTGTCCTCTGTGATGCTTCTCCCGGACTGTCCGGTATGCTCCGATCTGCACCGTGGCTGTGTCCTCGCAGCCCACCGCTGTCCTGGGGTCCCCTTCACCCCACTTCTGCATGGAAACCTGATTCCTTTCTTGTGTAGAGGAGCATTTCCTTTGGTGTGGTGGAACTTGGTCCGGGGCTGCACCTTGGAGTGATCTAGAGAGTTCTAGGCTGCTGACATTTGGGCCCCTACTTCAGAGTCTCTTTTAACGGGTCCGGGGTGGGACACAGAGAATCTATCTTATTTATTTGTTTAGTTATTTATTTACTTATTGGTGCTGGGGACTGAACAAGGGCCTCATGCATGCTAGCGTGGCAAGCGCTCTACCACAGAGCTACACTGCTTTATTTTGGTGGTAGTTGTAGGTGGGTGTATGTTGGGAAGAACCCAGAGGCATTTGACCTCCGAGCTACACCCTCTGCCCTATTTTTTTATTTTTTATTTTGAAACAGGGTCTCACAAAGTTGTGGAGGGCCTCACTAAGTAGCTGAGGCTGTCAGCGAAGTGCGATCCTCTGGTCTCAGCCTCCTGAATGCTGGGATTACAAGCGTGCACCACCACGCCCGACTGACTTTTTAATTTTTAATTAATTAATTAATTTGTATTTTGTATGGTACTAGGGATTGAACTCAGGAGCATTCTATCTATGAGCTACACCCCCAACCCTATTCTATTTTTTATTTGGAAACAGGGTTTTGCTAAGTTGCTGAGACTGACTTTGAACCCATGATCCCCGTCTTAGCTTCCCAAGTATTGGTATTATAGGTGTACACCACCCTGCCCAACCCTTTTTAATTTTTATTCTGAAATAGGGTCTCAGAAAATTGCTGAAGTTTCTGAGCCAGTGTGGTGGCGCACACTTGTAATCCCTGCGCTTGGGAGGCTGAGACAGGAGGATCGCACAGGTTCGAAGCCAGCTTCAGCTACTTAGTGAAGCTCTCAGCAACTTAATGAGACCCTGTTTCCAAATAAAATATAAAATAGGTCTGGGAGTATAACCCGGAGGTAGAAAGCCACTGGGTTCCACCCCCAGTACCACCAAAAAAAAAAAAAAAAAAAAAAAGAAAATTGCTGAAGTTTCTGAGGCTGGCCTCCAACCTGAAATCCTCCTGTTTTGACCTCCCAAGTACTAGGATTACAGACATGTGCCACCTCACCCTGCTACAAGATTTATTATTATTATTATTATTATTATTATTATTATTATCAATTACTACTATTATCATTGTTACTATAATTTGAGATGGGGTCTCGGTAAGTTTCTCAGGCTGCCCTTGCAGTCTTCTGCTTCTATCTCTCAAATAGTTGGTATTACAGGCCTGCACTACCTCACTTGACTTACGTCTTTTTTTTTTTTATATACAGGAGATTGAACCCAGAGGTTTTCTACCTCTGAACTATACTCCCGGCCTCTTTGATCATTTCTTTTCATTTTGTGGTACTGGAGATTGAATCCAGGTTCATTCTACCTCTGAGTTACACCCCAGCCCTCTTTATTTTTTTATTTCAAAACAGGGTTTTACTAGGTCTTTGAGAGTCTCCTTAAGTTGCTAAGACTGACCTTGAACCTGTGATGCTCCTGTCTCAGCTTCCCAAATGCTGGGATTCCAGGTGTACCCCACCATTACTGGTTTGATTTAAATTTTTTTTAGGTACTAGAAAAATTTTTTTAGGTACTGCGACATTCTATCTCTGAGCTACCCACCCCCATCCCAACCCTTTTTGTTTTTTTGTTTTGAAACAGGGTCTTACAAGTTTTCTGAGAGTCTTGCTACACTGCTGAAGCAATCCTCTAGTCTCAGCATCCCAAATATTGGGAATGTAGACATGTACCACCCCTTGCTCTTGATTTTTTATTTTGAAATAAGGTCTTGCTAAACTGCTGAGGCTGTCCGCTAATCTATGATCTTCCTGTCTCAGCCTCTCAAGTACTGGGATTTCAGGCATCCCCCATCATGCCCGGCTGAGATCCATATTTACAAAATGTCAAATGATGGCATTCATGCGCAGGCAAGATTCTGAACCACCTCTTTTAGTTGCTTCCTGATGAGAAGTGCCTGGGAGGTAAATGTTTTGAAATCTGTATATTTGAGGGGTGTGTGTGTGTGTGTGTGTGTGTGTGTGTGTGTGTGTGTGGCACGCGCGCGCACAGGCATGTGTGTGTGTGTTTTTCCTTGCTTGTTTGTGTGCAATAGGGTCATGCTATATTGCCAGGGTGGTCTTGAACTTTAGCTGGGACATAGCTGGAACTACAGGTGCTCAATGTGATGCCCAGCTAAAACTTGGTATGTTTGAGCTGAAACCTGGTATGTTTGAAAATGTCATTTTTGTTTGTTTGTTTGTTTGTTTGTTTAGTGCTGGGAATTGAGCATAGGGACATTCTACCTTGCAGCTACACTCCCAATCCTATTTTATTTTTCTTTTGAAACAGGGTTTTTAGGTTGATGAGAGTCTCACTACGTGCTAAGGCTATCTATCCTCTGACCTGCGACCCTCCTGTCTCGGCTTCCCAAGTCCTGGGATTACAAGTGTGCACTACATGCCTGGCTTACAAATGTCTGTCTTTATTCTGTGGTTCTCACATTGATTGACAGGTAGGCTGAATATAGGACTCTATGTTGGAAATATTTCCTTTCAGTACTTTGAATACAGTTCTCACTGTGTACTAGTTCCCAGTATAGTCTTTAAGAGGCTCAGGGCCACTCGAGTAACTAGAACCTGGAAACTGAAGCCTTTGCTTCTGGACTCTGTTTTGATTTTGTGTTTATCAATGACTTCCTCCCTTTGTTCTCTCTTTCTGGGACCCTAGTTATTGGGATGTTGGATTTTCAGGATTGGTGCTCTGTTTTTCTTAACTGCTCTCTTCTCTTTTACATGTCTCTGTTTTCTCTTTTTTATTTTATTTTTTTTGTGGGTCTGGTGATGTACCCAGGAGCTACACCTCCTGCCCTACTTTGTATTTTTATTTTGAAACAGGGTCTCACTGAGTTGCAGAGGGCCTCACTAAGTAGCTGAGACTGTCTGAGAACCGCGATCCTCCTGCTGGGATTTCAAGTGTGCTCCATGCCCGGCTCTCTGCTTTTAGTTTAGGGAAATCACTTTAACTTTACTCTCTAATATTGATGTTGTGATTAAATTTCTTTTTTGTTTCTAATGTTAGGGTTTTTTTTTTGTTTTGTTTTGTTTTTCTTTTTCTGGTACTGGAGATTGAACCTAGGAACATTCTACCTGTGAGCTATACCCCTAGCCTCATTTTATTTTTTATTTGGAAACAAGGTCTTGCTAAATTGCTGAGAGCCTCACTGAGTTAGAGGGCTGGCTTTGAACCTGAGATCCTCCTGTCTCAGCCTCCCAATTACTAGGAATTACTAGGGTTATAGGCATGTGCCACCATGCTCAGATTAATGTTAGATATTTATTTATTTAGGCAGTACTAGGAATTGAACCCAAGGGCATTATAGCACTAAGGTATCCCCCAGTGTTTTTGAAACTGGGTCTCCTAAATTATTGCACACTGGCCTTGAACTTGTGATCTTTCTGTCTCAGTCTCCCAAGTGCTGGGATTACAGGTGTGTGCCACAATGCCTGGCAGGTTTTACTTTTTTTTTTTTTTTTTTGCTGTACTAGGGATGGAACCCAGGGGCATTCGACCTCCGAGCTACATCCCCAGCCCTGTTTTTTATTCTTTATTTTGAAACAGGATCTCACTGAGTTGCAAAGAGCCTCATTAAGTAGCTGAAGCTGTCTGCGAAACATGATCCTTCTATCTCAGCCTCCTCAATGCAGCCCCAATGCAGGGATTATAAACGTGCACCCGGCTAGGTTTTACTTCTTTTGTTGTTTTTTTCAGTGACAGAAATTGAACCCAGGGGTATTCTACCTCTGAGCTATACCCCCAGCCCTGTTTTTTATTTTTTATTTTGAAACAGGTTTTTTCACTAGGTTTCAGAGCACCTCACTAAGTAGTTGAGGCTGGCTGTGAACCTGCGATCCTCCTGTCTCAGCCTCCAAGTACTGGGATTGCAAGCGTGCACCACCACACCCACCAGTTTTTACTTTTTAAGAATTTCTCTTCTACCAGGCATAGTGGCACACACCTGTCATCCCAGTACTTGGGGGGCTGAGGTAGAAGAATCACAGGTTGGAAGCTGCCAGACTTCTCAATTTAGCAAGGTCTTCAACTTAGCGAGACTATTTCAATAGATAAATAAATGAAATTACATTAAGATAATTAAATTAAGTTAAATAAATGTAGAGATGTAGCTTAGAGGTAGAATGGCCCCGGGCTCAATCCGCAGCAGAGGGGGGGGGAGAGAGAAGAGAAGAAAAGAGGAGAGGAGAGGAGAGGAGAGGAGAGGAGAGGAGAGGGGGGGAGGGGAGAGGGGAGAGGGGAGAGAGAAGAGAGAGAAGAGAGAGAGGGACTGACTCTGAGACTTTTCTTCTTTGTATCCCCCCACATCCCTTTTTTCATAGTTTCCTGATTTTATTTCTTGAATGCAATAATTTAGCAATCTGAGACTATTCAAATTTGGGGGATGTTCTCCCTACATAGTCTTGGATTTCTCCAGGTTGACTTTTTCTTCTGTTTACTCATTTTGACCTCCCTCAGTTTTTATTTATTTATTTATAATTTATTTATTTATTTATTTTCCAGTTCTAGGAAGTGAACTCAGGGCCTTGTGAATGCTAAACACAGGCTCTACTTCTGACCACATTACTGGCCTACCTCCATTTTTGGGGGGTGGGGGTGTCTGGGGATGGAACACAGGGGCACTTGACCTCCGAGCTACACACCCTGCTCTATTTTTTATTCTTTATGTTGAAACAGGGTCTCACTGAGTTGCAAAGAACTTCACTAAGTAGCTGAGGTTGTCCGCGAACCGCGATTCTCAGGTCTCAGCCTCCCAAATGCTGGGATTACAGGCGTGCGCCACCACGCCCGGCTCCTACCTCCATTTTTTGTAACATATTTTTCTCAGTCCTCAAATGTCTGCCATTCTTAAGAGTGGGCAGACTGAAGCCAGGTGAACGCCTATAATCCCAGCTCTGGGGGAGACTGAGGAAGAAAATAAATATAAAAAATAAAAAGGACTGTCTGTGTAGCTCAGTAAGTAGCAGAGTGCCCGTGTTCAATCTTCAGTACCACCAAAAACAACACCCCCCCATCAAAAAGAAAAAGCTCCAGAAAGCAAAATCCTGCACCAATAGCCCCTCCATCAAGCCACCTGAGCACGCCCTCCAGTATCTTATGGATGCAGCCACTTCTCCAGTACCCAGCTTTGCCTGGTCTAAGTTGTTCTCATCTTCCTCCTACTCCTGATAAGACCACCTATCTCTTCCCTTCTCCTGTTTTTTCTGCACCCAGGAATCGGGGTTCTTTCATGTCACTTCCCTTCCCCTCCCTGACTGCCCAGCCCTCAGGATACAGCCCTTCCCCTCCTCTCCCATGTAGGCCTCCTCCCCTGGGTCCCCTGCAGCCCCGACCAGCCCCCACCCCAGCCCCCGTGCCTCATTCAACTCTCCCTTTAAGACAGCCTGTTAGCCCTTTAGCCCGTTACCTCCTCCTCTAGAGTCTCAGCCCCCAGGGCCTGATTAAGACGGCCTGCTATCCTTGGGGACCCTGAAGGGAAGGCCCGCATCTCCACATTGTCCCTGTCCATGCTGAGCTTGAGCCCAGCACCTGGCTCCTGAGAGATGTTGGGCTGGGCTGGGCTGGGCCACTTGCACCTCTGGAGAGTTTTGCTCTGGGAGCTAACTGGGGAAGAGGCTTGACCCTCCCACTGACCCCATGGGCATGGAGCCAGCCATTGCATCAGGGAGCTGGGACTCCTTCAGCGTGAACGAACCCCGCCTTTCCCCACCTTCCAGGACCATCATGGCACAGGCCGGCAAAGGACAGCAAGAGAGGAGCTCGCTCCCAGGTGTTCAGGGTGCTGGGTGCAACCTCCAAACCACCATGAAGGAACATGATGCAGGGGCTCTTCTTTTTTTCTTTTTTACCTTTTTTTCTTTTTGTGGAACTGGGGATGGAACTCAGGGGCTTTCTACCTCTGGGCTACACTCCTAGAACTATTTTATATTTTATTTGGAAATAGGGTCTCAGTAGGTTGCTGAGAGCCTCACCAAGTAGCAGAGGCTGGCTTCGAACCTGTGCGATCCTCCTGTCTCGGCCTCCTAAGTGTGGGGATTACAAGCGTGCACTACCACCCACCATGGCTTCGCAGGGGCTTTTTTCTCTTTCTTTCTTTCTTTCTTTCTTTCTTTCTTTCTTTCTTTCTTTCTTTCTTTTTTTTTTTCGGTACTGGGATGGAAACCAGGGGCATTCTACCTCTGAGCTACACACCCCCAACCCTATTTTTTATTCTTTATTTTGAAACAGGGTCTCACTGAGTTGCAAAGGGCCTAAGTAGCTGAGGTTGTCTGTAAACCACGATCCTCCTGCCTCAGCCTCCCAAATGCTGGGATTACAAGCTTGCGCCACCACGTCTGGCTCTGCAAGGGCTTTTCTTAGGGCCCTGCCTGACTGCCTTTCTTTCCTACAACCACTTCTGGAAAAGACGTCTTCATTTCCAATGTGCCAGGGTGACCAGAAGGGAGAGTGGAGTAGCACTCACACAGTCCCAGGAGGACGCGACTTCTCCATCCTTTCCATGGGAAAGCTACTCCCGCAGGGCTGGCTCAAGTCACACACCAGAAAGTCACACACCTGGTTCTGAGGGATCAGAACCAGGACTCTGCAGCCCTGGAATCAGGGCAAACAGTGGAAACCCTCTGGCCCTGCAGTAACTTTGCTGTGTGGTGCTGGGGACTCCTCAACCTCTCTGTGCTGGTGGGGTGGGGGAGGCTTCCGGGAGGCAGTGGAGCGGGTGCCCTTGCAGGCAGGACTTGTGAGCTGCAGCCCAGGGATGAAGACACAAAGCCCTCCCTTCTTAGGCTAATGGATTCCAGCACCCTCGCCCTGTGTGGGGCAGGAGAAGGCAGGGCTGTGAGCTTCTAGGAAGGTTGATGGAGCCTGGCATGGCTTAGTAACCTTCTCTTTTGTCTTTTTGTTTTTTTCTCCCCAGTAATTGGTGCCCTTACCAGAAGTCCAGGCTGGTCACCTACATAGCTGCTTGCAATACGGAGAAATTCCTTGTCCACTCTCAGCAGCCATGTCCACAGGGGGCTCCAGACTGCCAGAGGTCCAAAATCACGTGAGTGAGGACAGATGGGCTGTTTTTGGGGTCCTGAGGCCTAGCTCCGAGTCACTGAGCCACCCTCCACCCCCAGGTACCGCATGGCCCAGAAGTTGGTGTACCAGGTGAAGCAGAAGGTACTGATGACCGTGGCCTGGAGGTGCTGCCCAGGCTTCCAGGGCCCTGACTGTCAGCACCACGGTAGGGGCCCCACAACCCTCCTCAGCCTCTGAGCCCAGGGGTCATGCAGTTCCTCTGAGCTCTGGGCCAACATCTCATGCTTCTTCTGCAGATCTCACAGGGACCCTGGAGGCTTCAGAACCAGGGGATGGCCTCCAAGAGCAGCAGTACCTGCCTGGCAGCTCTGAACTTGGTGTGTTGCTTCCCTGGAAGGTGCAGGAGGGTAGAGTCCACATGCCTGGTCCTCTCTCCTCTGATGGGTGCTGCCATTTCAGGAAAACCTCACCTCAGGAGAACCAGTGGGGTGATTCTATTTTTCAGGGAGGATAACTTTCTCTGGCACTTTCCACAAGCTCCAGGGCCTGAAAGAAGTTTCCTCACCTTCTCCCATACTCCCACCAGGGCCAGGAAACCATGCTGTCCCTAGTCACAGAACCAGCACAGGATAGCCACCAACACCATTTGTGGGGGCTTTCAGGGCTAGGGTAGCCTGAAAGGGTGGGATGGCCAATGAGTTGACACCCATCAACTCACAAGGGCTGCAGAGAATGAGGTTGTGGCTAAGGAAGGAAACGTGCCATGATTGATTAGTCATGTCTGCTGTGGGTGTGGGAAGGAGGGTGAAGACTCAGTTGGCATGCACTTGCCTTTCTGGGGTTAAAGGCTTCTAAGCCCCAGGTCAGAGAGTGTCAGCACGCATCTCTGCTGCTCTCAGCCTCCAGATCTTCTTGCCTGGATCTCATGATCTGCCCAGACCTGGTGAGTTAGCCTTTGACCTCCTGTGTCTGCTGTATATTCAGGTCACTCTACTGCAGAACTGGACAAGGTTGAGGTGCAGCAGAAACAGCAGGAACGCCTGCTGGGAATCCTCCAGAACGATGCTCACCAGGTGGCAGGCAGCCTCCCAGGCCTCTGGGACACACAGGCCAGTAACCTCACAGGTGTGACAGCAGAGGCAAATCAAGAGGAGGTCGGTGAGTAGCAGGCTCTGGAGAAGGCCCAAATCTCATGGTCCTGCTAGTCCTCACTAGCAGGGGAGGGGCGTTTCCTGCCACAGGCTGGTGTTAACATGTGCATCTTTGCAGAGTTTCATGGCAGCGGTGTTGAGCAAACGCTTCTGCCTGACATGGACGCCTTCCTGGAAACGCATTTCAACCCCATCTGGAAGAGCTTCAACCAGAGCCTGCACAGCCTCTCCGAGGCTGTAAGAAACCTGTCCCTGGATGTGGAGGCCAATCACCAGGCCATTAGGAGGGTCCAGGAGAGCACCGTGGCCAGGGAGGACATTCAGGGGCTGGGTGCCAAATTTGAAACCAAAGTCCAGGAAAGCGCCCAGAAAGTGGGCTATCTCCAGCAGTATGTGGAGCAGCGCCTGCAAACCCTCAGCCTTTCCCTGCACCGCGCCCTCTCTGAGGTCCGGGCCAATGTGGACACAAAGTTCAAGCAACTGCTGAAGGTACAGGAGGCCCCTGGGGTCAACGGCAACCCTGCGGTGGTATTAGCAGGGGCATCTGCAAGACAGGAGCAAGGAAGCCTGCTGGCCAGACTGGACCAGCTGCAGAGAAACCTGTCCACACTGCAGGAGGCCACAGGCCAGCGGGAGGAGGAGCTAGAGAGCACCCTCAGGAGCATAAGGGGCATCCTGGCCCAGCACACGGGAGAAATTAAGGAGCTGTACTCGGAATCCGACGAGACCTTCGATCAGATCAGCAAGGTGGAGCAGCAGGTGGAGGAGCTGCAGGTGAACCACACGGCGCTGCGGGAGCTGCGAGTGAGCCTGATGGAGAAGTCTCTCATCATGGAGGAGAACAAGGAGGAGCTGGAGCGGCGGCTCCTGGGCCTCAACCTCACGATTCAGCACCTGCAGGGCGGCCAGGAAGACCTGGTCAAGTACGTCAAGGACTGCAAAAGCCAGCTCTACAGCGACCCCGCTGTGGCCCTCGAGGGCCAGAGGAACGCTACGCGCGCCCCGGGGGAGCCCCGGGCGAGCCCCGACGCGCAGCGCCAGTTGGGCGCGCTGAGGAGCACCGTGGCCGCCCTGTCGCGGGCCGTGGACGCGAACAAGGAGGAGGTGGAGCAGGCGCGCCGCGAGCGGTCCCGGCTCCGCACCCAGCTGCGGGCCCTGGGCCTGGACGCGGGCGCGCTCCGGGCGGCCGCCAACGAGACCCGCGGCCAGACGCGCGCGCTGCACAGCGCCTTCGCCGCCCTGCTGCGGGACGCGCTGCGGCACGAGGCCGTGCTGGCCAGGCTCTTCGGGGAGGACCTGATGGAGGCGGTGACCGAGGAGGGGTCCTTGGACCCGCTGCCCCTGACCTACGAGCAGATCCGCGTCTCCCTGCAGGACGCGGCCAGCGGGCTGCGTGAGCAGGCGGTGGCCTGGAACGCGCTGGCCGCGCGGCTGGACGCCCTGGAGCAGGCTGCTGGCCACGAGAGGCCGAGGGGCGCGGGGGGCGACGGCGAGGGGCTGGAGCGCCGCCTGCGGCCCCTGAGCGCGGCCGTCGAGCGCCTGGAGCGGGGCTGCGAGGCGTGGGCCGCCGCCCTCAACCGCTCAGTCGAGGGGCTCGGCCGGGACCTGGGCCAGCACCAGCGGCTCTTCCACGGCCTCTTTGCGAACTTCGAAGGACTGATGGCCTCCAACGTCAGCCTGGACCTAGGGAAGTTGCAGGCCCTGCTGAACAGGAAAGAGAAGAAACAGCAGAAAGACCCGGAAACTCTCCGAAAGAGGGACCAGAAGCGGGCAGCACTGTTGGGGGACGACCATGATGCGCGGCTGCTGCCAGGTGTCCGGGGCGCACAGTTCTGGGGGCCAGGTGAGTGCCGCGGTGGGGAGCTGGGCGCATCCTGAGGACAGAATGTCCCCCTGTCCAGCAGAGAGGGGCAGGATGAAAGAAAACAGGAGGGCCACAGGTCACTGCTGCTCAGGGTCCACCTTTTCAGGGCGATGGGCCTTTTAAGCTACCAGTAATACTGGGTAAGGATGCATCACCAGGCCCGACCTGCGAGGTCTTTCAATATGCGGAGGACATTCAGATTTTGCCTAGTGGTGTTCGGCATTTGTATTTACCACTGCTTTTCCTTAAACAAAAACAAAAAACAAAATAAAATCCCCCTTGCAGGAACGCTATGTTTGAATCTGTGCTTTTGGTTTGTACAACCTTCCACCTTTATTATTATTATTATTATTATTATTATTATTATTATTATTACTGGGGCTTGAACCCAGAGACATTCTGCCTTCAAGCTGCACCCCCAGCCTGACTTTTATTTTGAAACAGGGTCTCGCTAGGTTGATACAGTTTCACATCTTGCAGAGGCTGTTCCAAAACTGTGATCCTCCTGTCTCAGCCTCTCACATTCTGGGATTATAGGCCTGTGCCACCATGCCTGCTCCTTTTTTTTTTTTTTTTCAACTCTGGGGATGGAACCTAGGGGCATTCTACCTCTGAGCTACACCCCTAGCCCTATTTTTTATTCATTTTTTTGAAACAGGGTCTTACTAAATTGCAGAGGGCATAGGTAGCTGAAGCTGTCCGCGAACCGTGATCCTCCTGTCTCAGCCTCCGGAATGCTGGGATTACAAGCGTGAGCCGCCACCACCCACTGCGCCTGCTAGAAAAAGCGGCGTGGTTTCACCTCTTAAGGCTCAGGCAGAGGCGGGAGGACCCAGCACCTGCAGAGGGCGCGCTAGATCGGCCTTCCTCTTCCACTGGGCGAGCGCGCCACCTGCTGGGTACTGACGGAACTGCAGCGCCAGCCGCTAGGGCAAACAGAAAAAAAAAAAAAAAAGATTCCGAAATAATTCTCAGAAATATCTTCCAGAACCAGCGAAAAGCAGAACTTTGTTGCTGGGTTCAATTATGGGGCGTAATTCACAAACTACTCCGAAGACTGCTCCTCTTGGCTTTGTTTTCATCCTGAGAAACGGAGAGCTTGGTCTCAAATCCCCAGAGAGATGTTGAGGGCAGCCAGAGGACCCGGTCCTTGTTGGTGCCAAAGTCAGCGGCACAGCCCAGACACAAGTGGGATTCACTTTCCCATCCCCTCTCCTGGCCTGAGCTTCCCGGCGTCTTCCCCATTGGACGTGTGGCTTCCTCTGCCCCATGCCTGGGTGCAGGCCTGGTGCCTGTCCTCTGCCTCAGCAGGTCCCTTGGCCTAAAGCCGAGAAAGAGTTTCTGCAGGTGGGGAAGTCAGGGAGAGCATCCTCAAAACCGAGATTGCAGGGTTTTATTTATTTATTATTATTATTTTTTTTTTCAGTACTGAGGATGGAACCCAGGGGCATTCTACACCCCAAGCTACACCCCCAGCCCTATTTTTTCTTTATTTTGAAGCAGGGTCTCACTGAGTTGCAAGGGCCTCACTAAGTAGCTGAGGCTGTCTGCAAACAGCGATCCTCCTGTCTCAGCCTCCCAAATGCTGGGATTACAAGTGTGTGCCACCATGCCCAGCTAGAGATTGCAGGTTTAAGGACAGTCTCAGCAAGTTAGCGAGATCCTGTCTCAAAATAAAAAAAAATAAAAAGGGCTGGGGATGTAACTCAGCGATAGAATGCCCCTGGGTCCAATCCCAGCACCACCACAAACAAACAACAAATCAAGATTCCCAGAAGATGGCAACCCTCCAGGAGTCAATCCTGTCTTGGGCAGCCAGCTAAGCTGAAGCCTTAGCTTCCTTGATCAGGGACACCTTTCCCTCCAGAAAGTTGTAAGAAAAGACATGAAACAAGACAAGGGATTCACATCGTCCCTTCTCTCGCTCTGACATCACATTGCTGGGGGAATATTTAGGTGACCTATTCTACTGCTAACAGACGAGGCTGGCAGGCCAGCCTCTAATTTCTCACTTAAGGGAGTGGTGATGTCACTGAGTGCTTTCTTCTTGCTTTCCAGGTTCTCCTGTGGCCTTCTACGCCAGCCTTTCAGAACTCACCAACGCCCCTCAGACAGTGAAATTTGACACCGTATCTTTCAATGCTGGCAGTGGCTACTTCCCAGAACACGGTTACTTCCAAGCCCCTGAGCATGGGGTCTACCTGTTTGCAGTGAGTGTTGAATTTAGTGAAGGCCTAGGCAGTGGGCAGCTGGTTTTGGGGGGTCACCATCAGACCCTGGTCCATGCCACAGAGCCAAGGAGTGGAAGCATGGCCACCACCTTTGCCATGGCAGAGCTGCAGAAGGGTGAGAGAGTGTGGTTCGAGTTAACCCAAGGAGCAGTAGTAAAGACAGGCCCACCAGGCACCGCATTCGGGGGCTTCCTGATGTTCAAGACCTGAACACCGGACATAGCCTTCAACAGACAATCACAGACTTGCCTGCTCTCCTTGGACTGGAGTCCATCTGGTGATGGTCTGGCTCTGCCCCGGAAACCTTCTGCAAAGACCACATGGTATAGAGTTATGTGGTTCCTTCTAGATGCACAAGGCTGTGTATTTCTCATCAGGAGGAAGAGCAGAAGGTTCTCCCTGGGAAGGCTTGGTCCTGAAAGTGTAAATCTCAGCTCCCTGTGCCTTCTCAGACAGCATGGTGGATTCTGGCTTTGCCACACCCTGAATTCTACAACTCCTATGCTGTTTTGCTTCTCTTGTTCTTGGAAACTTGTGTACAACATTTTATTTATTTGTGTGTGTGTGTGTGTGTGTGTGTGTGTGTGTGTGTGTGTGTGTGGGAATTGAACTCAAAAGCATTCTATCTCTGAGCTACATCCCCAGCCCATTTTTTTTTTTTTTTTTGCAAGTCTGGGGATGGAACCCAGAGGCATTAGATCTCCGAGCTACACCCTTTACCCTATTTTTTATTCTTTATTTTGAAACAAGGTCTAAGTTGTGGAGGGCCTTACTAAGTAGCTGAGGCTGTCCTTGAACCAATATCCTCCAGTCTCAGCCTCCCAGATGCTGAAATTACAAGGGTGCGCCACCATGCCCGGCTCCCCAGACCAATTTTTTATTCTTTATTTTGAAACAGGGTCTAAGTTGCAGAGGGCCTAAGTAGCTGAGGCTGGCAGCAAACCTGCGATCCACCTGTCTCAGCCTTTCACGTACTGGGATTACAAGTATGTGCCACCACACCTAGGTTTTTTATTTTATTTTGAAACAAGATCTCACTAGGTTGATGAGAATCTCACTACTTGCTGAGGCTATCCTCGAACCTGCTATCCTCCTGTCTCAGTCTCCCAAGTTCTGGGATTACAAGCATGCACCACCACACCCAGCCTGTATAACACTTTAAAACTTTCTTCTGGTTTTTCTTCTCTTTAATCATATGCTAGAAAGTTATTCTTTTCCAGAAAAAATGTTTAAAATGGAGATGTTGGTATGTTGGTATGGGTATGGCTCACTGGTAGTGTTTGCCCAGCATGCACAAGGCCCTGGGTTCAATCCCTGGCACTGCAAAAGATGGAGACCAGCCAGGGGCAGTGGCATATACCTATAATCCCAATACTAGATAAGAAGATTGGAGGTTCAAGGCCAGCCTCAGCAATTTAGTGAGAACCTATTTCAAAGTAAAAGCTGGGTGTGGTGATACATGCTTGTAATCCCAGTACTTGGGAAGCTGAGACAGGAGGATCACAGGTTTGCAGCCAGCCTCAGCTACTTAGTGAGGCCCTCTGCAACGAACTTAGTGAGACCCTATTTTAAAATAGAGAATAAAAAATAGAGAGTGTAACTTGGAGGTAGAATGCCCCTGGGTTCAATCCCCAGCACTGTGTGTGTGTGTGTGTGTGTGTGTGTGTGTGCGCGCGCGCACGCGCACACACACACACACACACACATTACTGAGGTCCTGTTTCATAAAGAATGAAAAGTAGGGCTCAAACTGCAGGGCGTGGTGGTGCATGCTTGTAATCCCAGCATTCGGGAGGTGGAAACAGGAGGATCGCGGTTCGCAGACAGCCTCAGCTACTTAGAGAGGCCCTTCACAACTCAGTGAGACCCTGTTTCAAAAACTAAAAATTAGGGCTGGGGATGTAGTTCAGAGGTAGAATGCTCCTGGGTTCCATCCTCCGTACTGGGAAGAAAAAAAAATAGGGCTCAGAGGTAGAATACCCCTGGGTTCAATCTATCTGGGGTGTAGCTCAGGGGTAGAATGCCCCTGGCTTCCATCTTGAGATATAACAAATCTGTTTGGTCTCTATAGTCAGAAATGGGGCATAGGAACCAGGTGTGGTGGTGCATGCCTATAATCCCAGAATTTTGGAGGCTGACAGGAAAATCACAGGTCTGAGAACAGCCTTAGCAAGTAGTGAGACGCTTATCAACCTAGAAATACCGTTTCAAAATAAACATAACCAGCCGGGAGTGGTGGCGCATGCTTGTAATCCCAGCATTTGGGAGGCTGAGACCAGAGGATCGCAGTTCGTGGACAGCCTCAGCTACTTAGTGAGACCCTCTGCAACTCAGTGAGACTGTTTCAAAATAAAGAATAAAAAATAGGGCAGGGGGTGTAACTCGGAGGTCGAATGCCCCTGGGTTCCATCCCCAGACCCGCAAAAAAAAAAAAAAAAAAAACCATACATGGGGGTGTAGCACCCCATGGGTTTCAGCCCCAGTCCTGCAATAATAAATAAATAAATAAATAAATAAATAAATAGGGCTGGGGTTATAGCTCAGAGGTAGAATGCTCCTGAATTCAATCTCCAGTACCACAAAGGGAAGAAAGAAGGAAGGAAGGAAGGGAGGAGGGAGGGAGGGAGAGAGAGTAAAGGCCTAAAATGGAGTTGACCAAGGGAAACAAAATTACTCTTTTCTTCAGTCATTCCTTGTCTTACTTTCTGTATCTATAACTTTAATTTCTCATATTTTCCTTCTAGCTTCATTCAGGGTAAAGGCCAAGATATCCCAAACAGGAACTTTGGCTCTTTAGTATCTTATGACCATACAAATTCTTAGCACCTCTCACCAGGAAGGGCTGAGGGAGGATGTGTCCAAGGAATACTGTAAAAATCTCCTTCAATAATGATTGACTCTGGAATAAAGCACCACCCTTCAAACCTCTGCCTCTTTTACTTTTTGGAGAGCAAAAACATTTGGTAAAGTACATCGACATGTGGGCCAAAATGAGACTGTTGGAGGTGATTTTAACTTAGCAAGATCTTGTTTTGAACCAAAACATAAAAAGGTCTGGGGGTGTAGTTCGGAGGTAGAATGGCCAAGTTTAATCCCCAGCAACACACACACAAACCCATACCTATCCTGTTTCTTGAGTGGAAAAACCAGCTAACTACGTATGTGTCATGATATAGATATATCAGACTTTCTATTGAGCACCAAGGTGCTGAGATCAGGGAGAAATATCTTTAGTTAGGTGGACGCATCTCCAGCCAAACCACTGCCCATGTAAGAACACAGAAGCAAGCCATGAAAACTGCCTTTTTTCTTCTTTTTTTCCTTTGTTACTGGGGATTGAACCTAGAGGCATTCTACCTCCAAGATACAGCCCACCCTCACCTGATTTTACTTGGAAACAGGGTCTCACTTAAGTTTCTGAGAGCCTCGCTACATTGCTGAGGCTGGCTTTGAACCTGAGATCCTCCTGTCTCAACCTCTCAAGTACTGGGACCACAAGCATGCACCACCATGCCTGGCAAAACTGCTTTTTTTTTTTTTCCTTTGGTGGTACTAGGGGTGGAACCCAGAGGCTTTCTACCTCCGGGTTACACTCCCAGACCCATTTTATATTTTATTTGGAAACAGGGTCTCACAGAGTTGCCAAGAGCCTCACTAAGTAGCTGAGGCTGGCCTCGAACCTGTGTGATCCTCCTGTCTCAGCCTCCCAAGCGTGGTGATTACAAGCGTGCGCCACCACGCCCGGCGCAAAACTGCTTTTTATAGGTTCGAAGTAAATACTTCTTAAAACAGTACAGGACTTTTGTGGCAACTTTCTCTCAAATGCTGACACGCGCTTGTCTGTCACACAGAACAGGTGTACTTCTTCAACCATCGGCCTGACTTTAAAGTTGCTTTAGCCAGTGGCTCCCCACAAAACTCAAACCCAAACCCAACAGGCCACATCCTTCTCCTAGCTTAAAACCTTTTTCTTTTTACATGTGTTGCTGGGGATTGGACCCAGAGATGCTTTACCACTGATCTACATTTAGTTTTTTTTGTTTGTTTGTTTAATTTGAGATAGAGTCTTGTTAAGTTGCCCAGGCTGGCCTCAAACTTTAGATCCTCCTGACTCAGCCTCCTGAGTATTGGGATTAAAGGCTTGTATCACTGCACCTGACAACATCTTCAATATAAACATTTCATGCTGGCTTTACTATTATTATTAATTTGTGGTACTGATGGAACCCAGGGGCTTCTACCTCCATGCTACACACCCAGCCCTCTATTTTATTTTGAAACAGGGTCTCACTGGGTTGCAAATGGTGTCACTAAATGGCTGAGGCTATCTGTGAACCATGATCTTCCTGTCTCAGCCTCCCAAATGCTGGGATTATAAGCAGGCACCACCACGCCTGGATTCATGCTGGCTTTTAGATGATGGCAATGTGCCAGGTCCCTGCATAAAGTTTAGGATATGACTAAGGTGAATGTGAGGGTACTGGGGAACTTGAAATTATTTTGGATTTCATGATCTGAGCACATACAGGTCACTAAGTGTGTAAAGGTCACCAACAATGACCAGCGAGCTTCTAAAATTCAGACAGGTAGGCTGACATATTCCACTGAAAAATGGGACAGCAATTCCTATTTGAAAGGATGATCATGGACAAACATTTCAGCCTCAGTCCCTACTTCTGTCCAGAATATTTTTGTGTGTGTGTACCTTCGCACTTGAACTAGGTCTCCATGATTCCTAGCACCAGGGCGATGGAGCATTTTTGCCTTTGTCCTGCACTCAGGACACTCAACTCCCCACGCCTAGAACAGCACTGTGACTTCAGACAACCTCAGCCTGCACAGCTGGCTGGCCACTTTCTTCGGTCTGTGCCCACCCAATCAAGGCTGTGCTGCCCCAAACCATGAGGCCAGGTTTTTTAGAAAGATGCATCTAATTAGCAAAGCACGTCACACCAGAAATAGTGAACACACTAGTGACAACAGGTCTGCAAGTATATGAACTTTTGGGAGGGGGTGTGGAGGGGTCTTTCTGGAACTGGGAGTTGGACCCAGGGCACTGTACTCACTTTGCCACCGAGCTACATCCCAGCCCCTCCAAGTAGATGAAGGCAATGACATCAGTGTCTGCTGGAGATGATCTGCAAGGCTGGATCCTACCAACACCAAAGCCTCAGGCAGTGTGTAGCTGCACATGCTTGTAACCCTGCATTTGTGAGGCTGAGACAGGAAGATCGCAAGTTTGAGAGCAGTCTCAGCAAGTAGTGAGACTCATCAACCTAGTGAGACCATTTCCAAATAAAAACAAAATAGGTCCGGGGACATAGCTCAGAGGTAAAATGTTCCTGGGTTAAATTCTAGCACCACAAAACAAATAAACAAACAAACAAACAAACAAACAAATCAGCCAGCCAGCCAACAAGCCTCAGAAACAGTCACTTCCAACTGAGCAGTGAGGGTGACAGATGATGCTGGGAAGGTCAAATAGATTTATTCAGTTTTCAGGTCAATGTTGTCACAGATGGAAGGGAGTTACCAAGTACTGGATAGGTGGGGAGATCCCTGGATAAAGTCCTCTTGGTCACGCTGCGTTACAGTGCCCACTATTATCCTGTCTTATACTGTCACTAAACAGGGATTCCTGTGAGCACTCTGTAATAGGCAATCTCCAAACAGGTCTCTCTTGAGGTACATGTAGCCAGTGCAGAACCTTTTGTGATGATTTATGTTTGGCTCCCTAAGCAAAGGCATCTGAAGGGACACAGCTGGGCAGAGTCCACACATGTGGGAAGCACCCTCCACCGGTGGCAAGCGGAAATCTCCCCAGGCAGCAGGAACAGCCAGGAACCCCAGCCACAGAAACACACCCGTCTACTTTTGATCTTAGTATTGTTAAAAAAAGAAATTGAGAATACATTAAAATGTTAGTGGCAATATCTGGCAATAAAGTTTTGAATGATTTTTATTTGCTTTTTTTGATTTTTATTTGCTTTTTTTAGTCTTTCTTGTGTGTTCCAAATTTTCTGCCACGAATACATTTATAATCAGAAAACAACTTTAAAAAATGGGAAAAAAAATCCCCTCACTGTAAGAGCTTCTAACCTCTCTACCTGTACAGAGGCAGGAGGAGCCATGGCCACTTACCTTCCATGCTGAGTCTGGGGGCTGAAGTGCATACCAGGAGCAGAGGAATATATACTAGGACATACAGTAAGTATGTCACCAGGTGACTTCTGACACATAATATAGCCCGAGAACAGCATCACAAAACACATCACTAAAGTCTACTAAAATAAGGTTATTTACTTAAAAATGATACATTGGACATAATCTGTATATAGAACAAAGCAATTAATGGTAAACTTAATAAGGCACCTTTTAAACCAGATGCTGTACAAAATACATTATCGTGTTACATATCAAAGTTGAATCTGTAGTTTTGGTGTTTTACAACTGCATAATAAAACTGCTTTTAACACATCTTTCAATGCCTATGTACAGTTTCCCTAATTAAGCTATCATGGTATTTTCATTTTATACAATATATACTACATTTTAGTATTTAAGTGGTAAAGGATAAAGGTCACTAAAAGAGCTTAAATAATTCCACTGAAACCAGAGTAGAGGGCAAGCCGAAATTAGAACAGGATGTTTAATCCTTTGCAAACGCTATATTCACGTACTTTCCTTACGTGATGACCCTTACACGTGGACGCATGCTGCTGCCCCGCTTTAACTTGGTCTGCACTGTAACTCTCCAAACAGCACTGAGGCCGCAGGAGTTGCTGAACTGTCTTAACATCTGACCCAAACCAATATTACTTTTAAACAGTATAATTTAAAAAAAAATAAATTGGTTAATATTTCTCCTGTTGAAATCTTTTTAGATATTTAGATTCATTTCCAAAAAAAAAAAATATGTGAAATGCTTTTGAACTTATAAACCTGCCCTGGGATTAATTATTCAGTACCAAATTTGAGCCTGGGCCAATGCAGAGATGCAGAAGTCCTAAAAGACTGTATCATATTTTTGTTCTAAATAGAAGGAAAAAAAGGTACTAAGTATTTGCTAGAGTGAATAAATAAAAATCTGGCACATTCTAGGAAAACATAATTTACAAAAACTAAAGATTACAGAATTTCTAAGTTTAGAAGCACTTTCGGACACTGGAAAAGCAACATAAATGATTAAAATTTCTTTTGTGAAAATATTTCCAGCTGGGTGTGGAGGCACACACTTGTTATCCCAGTACTTGGTAGGCTGAGACAGGACTGGGGGTTCAGCTTGGAGGTAGAATGCCCCTGGGTTCAAAACCCAGTACCACCAAAAAAAAAAAAAAAAAAAAAAAAAATATATATATATATATATATATTTCAGAGGAATCCAATTTTATACTTCAGAAACTCATTCAACAAGAAAACAGTAAAAATAATTGCTTCTATTTGTTTATTATAAGCTTTTAACTGTGCTTTCTTTTTGGCAGAGTGAGGAATCAAACCTAAGAACCTAAATGTGCTAGGAAAATACTCTACCACAGATCTTCATCCCCAGCCTTAAAGCAAACCTTACTATGCCTTTAATCCTAGAGACGCATGCCAGGGTAAAGAGAATTCACAAGAAGAGTTTTCTTTGAGGATTAACTTTTGCTACTTATATTCAGGTAACTTTTTGTTTTTGTTTTGTTTTTTAAATTTAAAGGATGACTGAATTCTGAAGCTATTCTTAAAATGTGAATATCCACCCCCCCGCCCCTTGGTAATGGGGATGGAGCCCAGGGGCCTTCTGCCTCCAGGATGCATACCCACCCCTATTTTATTTTTTATTTGGAAGCAGAGTATCACTAAGTTGGGAGGGCCTAAGTAGCTGAAGCTGGTCATGATCCTGTGATCCTCTTGTCTCAACCTCCCAAGTACTGAGATTCCAAGAATGCACCATCATGCCAGGCTTTAAAATGCCAAATATTAAGTGGAACCAAATAACATCTTTCAGAGTTTTACAGGTAATTAACTATGGTAATACAAAATACTTCCTTTTACTGATCTTTAAATATTTTACTTATTGGATAAACTTCAAATTTAAGAGGGAGGAGAGATGAAAAATAATTTCAAGCAACATTTTTAGATTACAAATATGGCAGCATTTGCTTTTTAAAGAACATGTTATACTAAAAAATGTTTTATTGGCCATGTTTCTAAGATTACTACTTCTTTTTTTCTTTGCTCCTGGTACTGGGGATGATCCCAGGGGCATTCTACCTACAAGCTACAGCCCTAGTCCTTTTTGTTTTGAAACAGGATCTTACTAAGTTGCTGAGGCTGACCTCAAAGCTGCAATCCTCCTGTCTCAGCCTCCCAAGTACTGGGATTACAGGCATGAATAATCATGCTGGCCTAAGGTTAATTTTTTTTTTTCCCTAAGGTGAATTATTGACGTCACTTTAACTAGACCACATTAGTTCACAAAAATCTTCATAGTGGTCTTATAAACTATCTGTTACTGGCTCCATGCACCATTTTAAAAACATATCTAAGAATAAGGTTTGCCTTTCTTTTACATATTTTCTTTATTATAAAGGTGACAAATGACTTTCAATCACAGAACAATTTTGATTAAAATGTCTGTATTTCTCTATACAGATAGGACACACGTTCTGAAAAAGCATGCCATTGGGTATCATCAATATAAAATTTACTTATCTTGATGAATACCTCAAATTTTTGTTAGATGAAACTTATTAAAATTATTAAGGCAAGTTTCAACTCTTTAAACTTGATGTGTAGATAATATGTTAAGTTTTAGTCTTAAATGACAGTTAAGTTTTTGGTGATACAGACACATGCTCTGTTACCCCAACCCACTTAATTTAAATCTATGTTGTGATTCAATCACATTTATTTCATGTTATACTGAAAGAAAATTATTTCACTCGATGCTCTCATGAATTGGTTGTTCAGAATAGGTTAATATTTCAAAAGTATCATAGAAGCACAGTAAGTTTAAGTAAATCACTATTCCTTGATATAACAAAGCCTCTATAAAATATTTATCATTTTACTGAATAACAGCTATACAGTGTAGATATGGGTATAGAGGAGATAATGAATATTTTTGCCTGATTCTTCATTGTCTTCACAAGTTTGGGACCAGAAATCATAAAACCAAAAATCTCAAATGATATAAATTGATGTCTAAAACATATTTAAAGGTTGTTGATGAATAAAATCCTTTTGTATAGGGTGATTAAGATGACGGTATCTAAATGAAGTTTTTACTTGAAGTTAACAAAGTCCTGGATTTGACATATTACTTTGAATGTCAATTCTGAAAATTCATATGTAGTTCTACTCAAGAACATTTTTTTCCTTTATGGATAGGATGTGAGGTACATGTGAGCTGGTTTCTATAGTATGAATGTATGTACATATATAAAATATGTTTGTAAAGGAGCAGGTGTTTTGCAAATAAAGCACATTACACACAAAATATAAATAACTTCCCTTTTAAAAGTTACTGAGAATATAGAATAACCGAACATGATTATAGGCACTTACATTACTATCAAATGCAGTAAACAAGCATGGTCCATGGCATTGGAAGCTACAACTTTGGGTAAGAAGCTCAATTATACTTTTGTAATAATTACAAAAAAAAAAGTGGCAGAAGAAAAACAGTTCAAATTTATGAACACTTTAAACTTCTTTTGGCCTCTACAGCAACTATCGTGTTAAAAGATAAAGTTGTGGGGAAGTTACCTCAATTGCAAGGTGAATGGCTTTTATGAGATTGGCGAATCTTGGTCAGATATTGCATTTTTTAAAGCACAAAACCACCAGCCACCAATATCTTCCTGTGCACTCATAAATTATTTTCTACTAATTCAAATGGCAGCAGAGGAATCCTGGTGGGCACATATGCGTTCACAGGCACACTGTTATCCAGAAAGGCATGACGTCCTATTAGGAACTAAGCAGAATCCCAAAGAGGTCATAATCTATAGGTTGTTTTACAAAGGCAGAATACAAACAGATTAAGTTTTCTCAGGTAGAAGGCAAAAATGTGTATTTTTCCATCTCTGCTGAAGTCATTTAGCTTCTTATGGCTTTCACAGAAAGCACCACTTTATGAACAGGCAATTCAGTACCAAGAGTTTGACTGGAGACTTATTATTCAGGACTGAAGTCTTGATGCATTCATAAAAACCCAATAAAAAAAAAAAGGCATCAAAACCCACAGTTAAAATAAAGCTGTCCATATATAAAGAATGAAGTGTGCAGAAGTTCCCAGCTTGCATTCTACAGAGCACTGGAAGGTGTAGTGTTAGCAGCCTGTGAAGGTGTAGTGAGGAGAGTATGAGAACCATGGCGACATCCTATTCCAGCTACCCTGCTTGTTCCTTAGGGACACGGTCCTGCAGGATAGTTTCTCCTTGGGGCTGTCAGATCTTCACGTCTTGGGACTCTACCATCTTAGCAAGTGTCTTCTTGATCCTCAGTGCTGTGAGCCTGGAGGCTGGATTGTGGGCCCAGCACTCCGACATGAGCTTCAGAACTGCCCGCAGACACTGAAAGGCAAAGAACAGCGTGAGCAGAGTGCCACTGGCTGCATTCGCTGTCATGTAAGGGAGCGCTACTTACTTCGTCACTGTTCCATCGGTTAGACACGATTGGCCGCAGGCGTTTGACGCACACAACCTCACGCATGTCTTCGTAGGATGGGTCGTTGGGTACCATGTTGTAATATGGTAACTGGTACTCCTCCACTATCCCTGATGAGAGAGACATTATTTTCTTTTTTTATATCCACAATGCAGTGGATATACAAGCAGTGATGGGACAAAATGATCAATCCGCATGGCCTCCCTTACTGAGCTATGAACTAAACTACATAAAGAAAAGAGATAAGAGATAGAACAGTTCACTTCTAATAGAAAATGTTTTTCTCTATCTATGTCCCATTATTTCTTCCACCTCCACCTACCCCAGGAACCCTATCACAGCTATGACAAAACCCATCAACAGAGGTCATACTGATATCCTTTAAAGAAAAAGGCAGAGAAATCACCCACTTACCCTAATTTTTTTATCTTAATCTACTTAGACAACTGTTCCTATTAACGAATGTACTTTTTATTATTTTTATTTTGTTCTGCAGTAGAAACTTTACTATGATGTCTTAGAAAAAGAGTTCTCATGAGTGAATAAAAGGTTACATGGCTGGCCCAGGACTGCTCTCCTTAGAAAGGCTTGGTCCTTGGCTAGCATCTGGGAACCTAAATAGTAAAGAGTCCCTAAAATGATAGGGCAGCTTACTGTTTCTAGAGGGTTAGTGCAAACAATATGATGTATGCTGAACACCTGCTTTCAGACTTCTGGGAGTCGAAAGTCTTGGTACCTACCAGGAAAAGGATGACTACACGACAAGGATGCAATAAAACCTGTGGGTGCTAAGTGTCTAATGAGTTCTCTGGATGACAATGCTTCACATATGTCACAATATGCTATGGGAGAGACTAAGCATGTACTGTGTGACTCCAATCACAGTGGACTTTTGGAAGCCCAGTCTAGTTTCTTCAGAATTTTGCCTGAGACACCTTTTCTCTTTGCTTACTTTTATCTGCATCTTTTCACTGTAATAAATCTGGACAGTGAGGAGAGTGCTATGGGTCCTTCTAGTGAAACTGCTCTGTCACATACCATGTTTAAATTATATAACTGAAGCCGGTATGTATGTATGTATGTATGTATGTATGTATGCATATACATACATATATATTTTGGCACTTGGGATAGAATCTAGGTGTGTTCTACCTTTGAGCTATACCCTCCCTTTTTTATTTTGAAACAGGGTCTCATTAAGTTGCTGATGCTGACCTTGAACATATGATCTCAAGTCCTGAGATTACAGGTGCACACCACCACAAACATAATCAGAAACACAAAATTCAAACTCCTACCTCCTGTGATACAGCGCCGAGCCATTTCCCAAATGATCAGGCCAAAGCTGTAGATGTCAGCCATTATATAGGGCTGGAAATGGTTTTTATTCAGGCTTTCATCTAGTACTTCAGGAGCCATGTAGCGTTTAGTGCCCACCCTGGTATTCAAGGGCACATCAACTTCATTTGTATCACTGAAACAAAAAGACAACATCCATGTTGAGGGCCAAAAACAAAATATTTAAAATTTTTGTCCCATTTTATAAAAGTTTACAAAAGTTTCTTTACCTAATATAAAAGTTTATCTATATATACATATAGAACCCAGGGGCATTTTACCTCTGAGCTATACCCCTAGCACTATTTTATTTTTGGAAACAGGGTCTCACTAAGTTGTTGAGAGCCTACCTAAATTGCTGAGGCTGGCTTTTTTGTGTGTGTCTATAATTTTTTATTCTTTATTTTGAAACACTAAGTTGCAAAGGGCCCCACTAAGTAGCTCAGGCTGGCCTTGAACCTGCAATCCTCCTGTCTCAGCCTCCCAAATACTGGGATTACAAGCATGTGCCATTACGCCAGGCTCCTGAGGCTGGCTTTGAACATACAATCCTCCTATTTCAGCTTCCTAATTACTGGGATTATAAGCATGTGCCATCACACCTGGCTTTGAAATATGTATGTATGTATGTATGTATGTATGTATGTATGTATATATGTATTTCCACATTCCTGTATCAGAAATCTTTGAATTATTGAAATTTATTTGTTTTTTTGTTTGTTTATTTTTTGATGGTACTGGGGTGGAACCTAAGGGGCTTTCTACCTCCGGATTATACTCCCAGACCTATTTTATACTTTATTTGGAAACAGGGTCTAAATTGCTGAGAGCCTCACTAAGTAGCTGAGGCTGGCTTCGAACCTGTGTAATCCTCCTGTCTCAGCCTCCCGAGCACTGGGATTACAAGCGTGCACCACCACGCCTAACTATATTATATAAAGCTGGATGTGGTGATGCATGCTTATAATCCCAGCATTCAGGAGGCTGAGACAGGAGGACCACCGTTTGAAGACAGCCTCAGTTACTTAGTGAGGCCCTTTGCAACTTGGTGAAACCCTGTTTCAAAATAGAGAAGAAAAAAAATAGGGCTGGGGGTGTAGCTCAGAGATGAATGCCCCTGGGTTCCAATCCCAGTACTGCAAAAACAAAACAAAACAAAACAAACCCTTTACATACATATTTCATATTATGTAACAACCACAGCAGGGTGTGGAGCAGTGCTCTTTACCTCATTACGAGGGACACTAATTCTGACTATTCATACTCAACTGGATGAAGACCATCATTACCTCAATCAATTCAGGCCAGTTTTGTCACCAAATTAATTTGGTGCCTCTCAAATAAAGAAGATAATACTAAATATAAGAAAAAGTGTCAGAGATTATATTTTCAATGAAGTGAATACAAAAATAAAAAGAGGAATCATTTGCTTTTAGTATTCTCACATGATAAGCTCAGGCTTCAGGACACAGGAGTACATTTTATTTTTCACAGGTCCAATCAGCTTAGTTCTGAGTAACAGCTACGTACACACACACACACACACACACACACACACACACACACACACACACGCGCACGCGTGCGCACACACACACACACACACATACATATATTTATTTATATATCTAATGGTACTGGAGATTGAACCCAAGGGCATTCTACCTTCGAGCTATACCTCCAGCCCTATTTTTTATTCTTTATTTATTTATTTATTTTTTTGGTGGTACTGGGGTTCCTGGAAGCCCTTCTACCTCCGGGCTACACTCCCAGACCTATTTTTTACATTTTCATTTTGGAAACAGGGTCTCCTAAACCAGCGCGCGCGGCTGGCTTCGAACCTGCGCGATCCTCCTGTCTCTGCCTCCCAAGCGCGGGGATTACAAGCGTGCTCCACCACGCCCGGCTTATTCTTTATTTTGAAACAGGGTTTCACTAAGTTGCAGAGGGCCTCACTAAGTAGTTGAGGCTGCCTCAGAACCTGGGACCCTCCTGTCTCAGTCTTCCAAGTACTGGGATTACAAGCGTGCATCACCACATCCAGCTTTATTATAAATATATTGACAATAATAAGTAAATTGCTAGCTGGGTGAGGCCCTTTGCAATTCAGTGAGAACCTATATCAAAATAAAGAATAAAAAATAGGAATAGGGCTGGGGGGGTATAGCTTGGAGGTAGAATGCTCCTAGGTTCCATCCCCAGTAACCCCCCTCCCCCATAGACTTGCTTATTAGTTCTTTGATTTTTGGACTGAATTTTAGAGTTGAAGATACAAATATAAGCAAGTTTTGGGAATTATTCTCAAACAGACAGATTTAACATATGGCATTTTCATATGCAAGACCTGACAAATATAAAAGCCAACAAATACCTTAGAACACTGTAACAACTGGGAAGAAGGTTTCAGATGGTTCTCACAGTTGTTTCATAAAGTAGTGCTTTAGTTTATAGCATGAAATGAATTATGAAATGTGATTGAATTATGAAATTATAAAATGTGAAATGACTATGGCATTCTAGTTATAACAAAGTGGCTTCCATGGTTTCCTAAAAATTTCTAATTCTAATTGTTTAAAAAAAATTGACAAAGCTGGGTGTGGTGGTAAATGCTTATAATCCTAGTACTTGGCAGGATGAGACAGGAGGCTGTTGCAGGTTCATGGCCAGCCTCAGCTAGTTAGTGAGGCCTTCTACCATTTAGTGAGACCCTGTTTCAAAATTAAAAAAATAGGGCTAGGGGTGTGGCTCAAGGTAGAATGCCCCTGGGTTCAATCCCCAGTATCGCAAATAAAATAAAATAAAATAAAATAAAATAAAATAAAATAAAATAAAATAAAATAAAATAAAAAACTGACAATATCAAGTGGCAATGGAGAAATTGCATATGTATCTCCTTCTATTTACAGAAGGCTAAACAGATGCATGCTTTCTGAAGGGGTAACATGCGATACACCATAATATAAAACATTCTCAGATTGTTTGTACCAGTAACCTCTTCTCTAGGAACCCAGAAAAATACGTGTACAAGTACTTGAGAATATATGTTATGTGTGTGTATATGTGAGTAAATTTTTTTAAATAATAGAAACTGGAGGATACCATAATGTCTATTTGTTGGATCACAGGAAAATGTTTAGCACATTCATGTTTGTGAAAACTTTGCATGTTAAAAGGAATGAAAATGATCTATATAAATCAAAATGGGGAGATGTCCATGACAATAAAGAGCAGCACTATATATAGCAAGAGGGAATTTTTATAAAAAGATAAACAAAAAAATCTAAAAATAAACTTACAAAACTATATAGTGAGTACTTAATTATATATTTTTATATTCCAATGTCCTGAATGCAAACAGTCAAGTATGTTTTTAGAGATTAAAATAATTTCAAAACAATGGGGCAAAAAAACACCTACCTGTTGAATTTAACAGCAAGGCCCAGGTCAGCAATACAACAACTTCCATTTTTCTTGATGAGAATGTTTTTGCTCTTTAAGTCTCGGTGAGCGATTGCAGGCTTCCCCTGGGTACCATAGATTTCTGTGTGGAGGTGGCACAAACCGCAGGCAGCAGAGTAAGCCAACTTGAGCAGGGCCCTGGTGTCTAGTGTAGCACATTTCAGGAAGTCATAGAGAGATCCATTTTCATGGTAATCAGTAATCAAATAGAGCTGAGTCCAGGAACCTGTGCCTTTAATATCTGCTGCTATAAAACCTGTCCAATTAATAAGTTTCAGAGGTTAGTTGTCATGGGAGACAGTTAGGAGGAGTCCTGAATTCTCATTTAGGATACTGAAAGCAACTTATATCACTACATGTAGATAACCATAATCTAATTTTCCTGGAAAAATCTAATAAATGTGTTACTCAAAATTTTATATCTATGGTTTATACATATAACTATACTTCTGCAATAAATTTATAATAATCTTTTGTTTTTTTTTGTGTGGAACCTGGGGCATTCTACCTCTGAGCCCTATTATTATTTTGAAACAAGGTCTTGCTAAGTTGCTGAGGCTTCGAACCTGCAATCTTTCTGTCTCAGCCTCCCAGGTACTGGGATTATAGGCATGAGCCACCATGCCCGGCTAAATTTTCAATAATCTTAACAATAACCATGAAGTAATAATAATATGACTACCCCCCCACATATTATATAATAGCCAACCTACAGAATGTTATCAATCTACATAATTCTTTAGTGAAAAAGGCTCTCATTTTCACATTGAAAAATGGACATTTTTTTAAAAGAAGTTTATTAGAAAGATAGAAATACAGAAAAGAGAAATACAACCCCATACCAGAGTGGCATGGAGGGGTGACTCGAATGAATACACCCAAAATGGATAATTTAATAATTAATATAGTTCAAAACGATTAGCCAAAAGTTAGCTTCTATCTCAGCCAACCCAATAACTCAGCCAACCCAACACATCCCTTTTCAGTCTGGCTTGCTGACTGGTAGGTCCAAAATACTATCCTTTTATGTCCTTCTTTTCTTCCTCTTTCCCTTAAGAAAAAAGATCAGTGAGTCCTATACTAGGTTGAATAATGTTGCCCCCAAATTCCTGCCTATTTGGAACCTATAAATGTGACCTCATTTGGAAATAGGATATTTGCAAATCGGATCTAAATAGAGCCATACAGGATTACAATGGGCCCTAATTCACTGACTGGTATCCTGTAAGACAGAAATGTTGACACAGGCATCCATGGAAGAAGAACATATGACTTCTATCCATGGTCCAACAGAAACAGAGATTGCAATGTTGTCTATAAATAAAAAAACAGCACAAAATGCTGGCAACACCTGTAGCTACAAAGATGCCAAAAAGGATCCTCTCCTAGAACCCTGCCAACAATGTGATTTTAAGCATCCAGCCTCTGAAACTAAAAGACAACATATTCTGTTGGTTTACACGCCCAGTTCACAATAATTTGTTACAGCAGCAATAGGAAACTGATCTAAATGACTGCTATGTGCTTGGCAATGAGCCATGCACTATCTAAATTAAGGGGTAAGAATATAGTAGCTGAAAGGAAAACTAGATCCACTTATGTACCTTACTAATCAAATTATACCTCAATTATTTTGCTGTGTAAACGAGATAAGAAGAATGTACAATGAACATACATTGAAGCTGTATTGAGTTGCTGAACTTAGAAAAGGTAAAAGGCATATACAGCTAAAGGTACCCTAGCACACTGTTGAAATCATCTATGAAATACTTGGTTTTCATATTGAGTAAGCCCAATAAACTAGCACTGCTATCCATTTGAAACTCACTGTTTTTGATTCAGTTAGGTAGTAATTAAGTGCTTGATCAGGACTATGCTGTATTTAAAATGTATATTCTGGCTGGGCGTGATGGCGCATGCTTGTAATCCCTGCGCTTGGGAGGCTGAGACAGGAGGATCACACAGGTTCAAAGCCAGCCTCAGCTACTTAGTGAGGCTCTCAGCAACTTAGTGAGACCCTGTTTCCAAATAAAATATAAAACAGGGCTGGGAGTATAGCCCAGAGGTAGAAAAGGAAAAGCCCTGGGTTCCACCCCCAGTACCACCATAAAAAAAAAAAGTATATTCTGGCCGAGCGTGGTGGTGCACGCTTGTAATCCCAGTGCTTGGGAGACTGAGACAGGAGGATTGCACAGGTTCAAAGCCAGCCTCAGCTACTTAGTGAGGCTCTCAGCAACTTAGTGAGACCCTGTTTCCAAATAAATATAAAATACGTCTGGGAATATAGCCCAGAGGTAGAAAAGCCCCTGGGTTCCACCCCCAATAACCCCCCCCCCCACACACATAAATGTATATTCTGCTGGGTTTCCTTCAGCTGAATACAAATAGTTGGAGTTCATATGCCATATGGCAGGCTTCCACCTACGCCCCACCAGTCCTGCAGGAATATAGAACAGACTGAAATCAAATGGTACCTACCAAGAATATTCTCATGGCGCATTAGCACAGTTTGGTAGATTTCTGTTTCACGAAACCAGCTCGCTTCTTCAGTGGTAAAAAACACTTTGACTGCTACTTTTTCACCACGCCATTTACCCATCCACACTTCTCCATACCGGCCTTTACCAACTTGCCGAACCATCTGAATCTGTTTGGCAATAGTTCGCTGAACCTTTATGGAAAGAAGTAAAATGGTTTGAGATTTGATGAAAAGAACATATTAAAAGACTGACAGAGAGCCAGACATGGTGGCGCATGCTTGTAATCCCAGTGCTTAGGGGGCTGAGACAGGAGGATCGCACAGCTTTGAAGCCAGCCTCAACTACTTAGTGAGGCTCTCAGCAACTTAGTGAGATCCTGTTTCCAAATAAAGTATAAAATAGGCCTGGGAGTATAGCCCGGAGGTAGAAAAGGCCCTGGGTTCCACCCCAGTACCACAAAAAAAATAAATAAATAAAAAATAAAAAAGCCGGGTGTGGTGGCGCACACTTGTAATCCCAGTACTTGGGAGGCTGAAAAAGGAGGATCGAAGATTCAGAGGGAGCCTAGGCAACTTAGTGAGGATCTCAGCAACCTAGTAAGACTATTTCCAAATAAGAAATAAAATTGGGCTGACGGTGTAGCTTGGAGGTAGAAAGCTGCCATCGGAGCTGGGTGTGGTGATGCATACTTGTAACCTCAGTTCTTGGGAGGCTGGACAGAAGGATCACAGCTTAGAGTATAGAATGCCCCTGGGTTCAATCCCTGGTACCACAAACAAAACAAAACATCTGTTGTGGCTCTTCTTGTCTCTTATATTGCCATATGCAAATCTTAAGAGTCAGCTCATCAATGACTAATCAATTGCTCCAAATTTGATTTGGACTGAGGTGAAACTAGGTATCAATTTGAGTCAAACTGACATCTTAATAGCGAATCCTCTGATTCATAAACAGGACATACATCTTCACTTATTTAGGTTTTATTAATTTCAACAAGATTTTATATTTTCAATGTGCATGTCTTACACATTTTGCTAAGCTTATTTCTAAATATTTCATTTTTTTTGATGCTATTCTATTATTAGTAGTACTACTACTATTGTGGTCTCAAGATCTAGACAAGCACTTCCCAACTGAGCTATATCCCCAAACCCTTTGATGATATTTTAACTGATTCTGCTTTATTTATTTATTTATTTATTTAGGTACTTTATTTTTCTACTTCTGAGCTCCACCTCTAGCTGTAATTTATTCTGAAACAGAGTCTTGCTAAGCTGCTGAAGGTCTCACTAAACTGCTGAGACTGACCTTAAACCAGTCTCAGCCTCCTGGGTATTGGAATTACATGTACGAGCCACCACACCCAGCCTGATACTGCTTTTTAAATGTAAATTTCCAACTGTTTATTGTTTGTGTATATAAATCCAGTAATATTTACAGAATGACTTTGTATTCTGCAGCCTGGTGAACTCACTTATAAGCTGTAGTAGTTTACTACTACAGTACTGGGATTTTCTACATAAATCATATTGTCTACATATGAAGATAGTTTAATTTTCACTTTTCTTATTCAATTATAGATTTCATTTGATGCATTATAAAATTGAATATCAATGTATTTACTTTCAGCTAAAACAATTAAATAATTAAAGACCCATCTGGATATCTAGTGATATTATAAGGGTCTTGTCAGAGTCCTCCCAACTCCCTAAATCGGATTGTTTCTACTTTCTCTCAATCAAATGAGATGCATGGATTCTTACCCCTGGTTCCTCTTTAATTTGGCTAGTAAGAGGCTTAGAGCAGGATCTGTGACACTTCTTGCTTATTGTGCTTTGTTTGACTCACATTTCTTATTTTTAACTAATTTCATTTTGCATTATTGCATGCATGTTTCTAAATAAGAAGAAATAAAATGAGTCTGGTATTGTTTCTTAGTTTGCAGTAATTACACTGCCCATCATTCCATGAGGACACCTTTGTATCAAAATACCAATCTTGTTTATATCAAACTTTAACTCACCAATAAAGGTAGACCAGATCCACTACCAGAACTCTGTGACTGGTCAATAAGGTCTTTTAGTGATTCCCCCACTGGAATAAATGCTTCATCTTGTTCCAAATCACGATTGTAGCGACGCCTGCTGGAGATGCTCTTGCAATAATGCCTTTTTAAAGAGCAGAAAACAATCTATGTTAAAATTCTAAAACATAATTCTGAGCTAAGAAAAACTCAGATTCTCCACACCGTCTTCCTTCCTTTGAAATAGAATCACATCCAAATAAATACATCCCCTGTTAGAGTGCATCAGAAATGGAAACTGTGACGTGCAGTGCTGTGTCTAAGTATTAAAAAGGGCATGGAGCAGAGAAACACTATTTACTTCATGTATTTTCTTTTCTTCTTCACCTCTCAGCACTTTTTATTTTTTATGTTTAAATAGGGTCTCACTAAGCTTCTGAGGCTGGTCTAGAATCTATAATCCTTCTGTTTCAGCCCCTCAAGTAATGGGATTCCAGCTTTTACTACCAAACCTGACTTACTTCATATATTTTCATTTGGGTTTATAACCATTTTAAAAAATATTTCATTTTGAAAAAGGAAAATAAATTGGCACAATTTACCCTGACAGTCATAGTTTAGTTATTTCTTTCCTTTTTTTTGTACAAAGATTAAGCCCAGAGGCATTCTACCTCTGGGCTACAATCACTCCTATTTTTAAATTCTGAATCAGAGTTACAGTAGTTTGATGAGAGTCTCACTACTTGTTGAGGCTTTCTTTAAACATGAACTCAAGCAGGAAGACAGAAAAACCCTGCCTCTCTAAGTGCAATTAAACACTAAACAGCCCAACTCCTGACTAGACTGATTCCAACCCCCCCTTCAACAGCCTAAGAGTGGTGTGTTTATTCTCAAGAGTGTATGTGTGCGTGGTGTGTTTTAAAGACATCTTACTATGATGCCCAGACTATTCTCTACTACCTGGGCTCAAGTGCTCTCCCGCCTCAACCTCTTGAGTGCTTGTGAATATAGGTGAATATCATCACACCTGGCATGTGTATATACTTTTTATCTCAGCCCTTTTTTTTGGGGGGGGGGCGGGTATGAGGATGGAACCCAGGGATATTAGAGAGCCTCACTAAAGGCTGGCTACACCCCCAGCCCAATTTTTTTATTCTTTTTTTTTTCTGGTGGTACTGGGGATGGAACCTAGGGGCTTTTCTACCTCCGGGCTATACTCCCAGACCTATTTTATACCTTATTTGGAAACAGGATCTCACTAAGTTGCTGAGAGCCTCACTAAGTAGCTGAGGCTGGCTTCAAAGCTGTGCGATTCTCCTGTCTCAGCCTTATAAGCCCTGGTATTACAGGCATGTGCCACCATGCCTGGCTCAATTTTTTATTCTTTATTTTGAAACAAAACCTCACTAAGTAGCTGAGGTTAGTTGTGAACCTGAGATCCTCATGTCTCAGTCTCGCAAGTACTGAGATTACAAGTGTGCACCACCATGCCTGGGCCTTATTTCATATATATATATATATATATATATATATATATATATATATATATATATATATATATATAAATTTTATGTATGTATGTATGCATGTATGTATGTATGTATGTATGGTAGTGGGGATGAAATCCAGGGGCATTCTACCTCTGAGCTACACCAACGGCCTGATTTTTTTGTTCTTTTTGTGTGTGTGATATTGGAGGTGGAACTCAGGTGCTTTCTATCTCTGAGTTACACTCCCAGACCTATTTTATACATTTTTGGAAACAGGGTCTCACTAAATAGCTGAGAGCCTCACTAAGTAGTTGAGGCTGGCTTCAAACCTGCACAATCCTTCTCTGTCTCAACCTCCCAAGCACTGGGATTACAAGTGTCACCATGCCTGGCTCATTTTTTTCTAAACGGGTTTTTTTTTGTTTTTGTTTATTTTGAAAAGGGCTGATTTTTGAAAGTATAAAAAGAACTTAAATAAAAATATAAAAAAATAGGTCTGGGAGTGTAGCCCGGAGGTAGAAGGCCCCTGGGTTCTATCCCTAGTACCACCAAAATAAATAAATAAATAAATAAATAAATAAATAAATAAATAGGACACTTATAATATGAAAACCATAAGATTACTCTGAAATATTTTTCACCTGTCATACTGGTAGATTCTAATGCTTACAGAATGATTTTTTTAGATAAAAATAGCAGATTATATTTATTTACTTTTACTATACCATAAGATAGCAATAAAGAGGTTTTTTAAAAAAATTTTTTTGTCCAACTAGATGAGAAGAACAGAAGGTATAACAGAAGTAAAAATTTGGGGGCCTATGAAGCAGATGGATGAGTAATAAGTACCCATCCAGACCAAAAAAATCTGAATGCTAAGCTAGAAACTGAGAAAGCCAAGAAGCAACCAGACTCAACTCGACTAGACTCGACTCTACTCTTCCCAAAGATATTCAGAAATTGGTCACTGCAGTTAACTGTGAGAGTAACTCCATAACCAAGAGGATTACTGAAATCTATTCCCAGAAAGTTAGAGTCGTTATTGTTTAAAAAATATATAGTAATATATAAGAAGAAAGAAGTACTAAGCAGGGAGTGGTGGCACATGCTTGTAATACCAGCATTTGGGAGGCTGAGACAGGAGGATCATGGTTCCCAGACAGCCTCAGCTACTTAGTGAGGTCCTCTGTGACTTGGCAAGACCCTGTTTCAAAATAAAGAATAGGTGGGCATAGTGCTGCATGCTTGTAATCCCAGCACTTCGAGGCTGAGACAGAAGGATCATGTAGGTTTGAAGTCAGCCTCAGCTACTTAGTGAGGCTCTCAGAAACTTAGTGAGACCCTGTTTCCAAAATAAAATATAAAATGGGTCTGAGAGTATAGCCCGGAAGTAGAAAGCCTCTGGTTTCCACCCCCAGTACCACCAAAAAAAAAAAAAAAAAAAAAAAAAAAAAAGGTAGAATACCCTTCGGTTCCATCCCCGGTACTGCAAAAAAAATAAAAATAAAAATAAAAAATAAATAAAAAATAAAAAAAATAAAAATAGGCCTGGGAGTGTAGCCTGGAGGTAGAAGGGTTTCCAGGAACCCCAGTACCACCAAAAAAAAAAAAAAAAGTCTGGGAGTATAGCCCAGAGGTAGTTCTATCCCCAGTACCACACCACACCACACATCACACACATACACACACACAAATAAAAAATAGGGCTGGGGATATAGCTCAAAGATAGAATGTACCTGGGTTCCATCACCAAACCCCCCCCCAAAAAAAATTATTTCAGTGTAGAAATTATTCCAACTTCATTTTTCCCCATCTAGCTACCTAGCCTCAAACCCATCCATTCATTCATTCATTCATTCATTCATTCATTCATTCATTTGTGGTACTGGGGTTCCTGGAAACCCTTCTACCTCTGGGCAACACTCCCAGACCTATTTTATATTATTTGGAAACAGGGTCTCTTAAGCCAATGAGGCTGGCTTTGAACCTGCGCAATCCTCCTGTCTCCGCCTCCCAAGTGTGGGGACTACAAGCGTGTGCCACCACGCCTGGCATCAAACCCATTTATTGAATAATATATTTTTTTCCTTAGCGATCTAGAATGTTATATCTTCAATATATACTAAATTTCTTTATATATTTGGGGTTATTTATGGATTTACTAATCTGTTTCACTGATCTTTCTGTATTATCTTAGTATATCATCATTTTATTAATGAAATTGATATTTAATTCATAAACTGAGTTGTAGGGGCTGTCTCACTTACTACTCTTTGGCAACTACCTTCTGAAATCATGTCAAAATGCCAATGCTTTTAAAGCCTCAAAAGTTATCAAAAAACTATAAAGTAGTTGGTTTCTAGGGATAGGCTATAAGTATTCAGACCTAATGAAGCTCATTATTCCACAAACAACAGTGTATTCATAAACACAAAAAGAGAATATTTTGTTCAATTAATTAGTAATAAGGTCTTCTTTCTTTCTTTTTTTGGGTACTGGGGATTCTAAACTTTGGGGCATTCTACCTCTCAGCTATACCCCTAGTCCTATACTATTTTTATTTTGGAACAGGGTCTTGCTAAGTTGCTGAGGATGGCCTCCCGTCTCAGTCTCCCAAGTACTGGTATTACAGGCATGCACTACCACACTTGGCTCTTTTCCTCTAAAGAAAAACTAATTAAAGAAAAATAAACACAGAATAACAGATTAATGGTTTCTGAACGGCATACAGCAATCAATGGTTTCTGCTTTAAAAATAACAGTTGATACATTTTGCATGAAAACAGGTATCCTCTTACTTGTAACAAAAGCAGCTGGAGAAGATGATCATAGCAATTATGCAAACAGCCATGGAAATGAGCACAACCAGCCATCGAATGCTGCCATCAAAAAATGGACCTGCCAATGGAAGCATAGTATCTCTTACAGTACATCTTATTAAAAGGGAAAAGTAATTTAGAGTATAGAGTTCTAGGTAGCCCGGTTATTGTTAAAACCAGAGAATATATTTTACAGAAAATCATGCAGACTTTTCGTGGCTAACCAACCTATAACAACAGGGGGCAGTGTAGGCTGCAAATACTGGTTACACAAATTGGTCCGACAGCATTCTATTGTTCGGCGAAGCTGGGCTTTTGGTGAATCCTAGAGGAAGAAAAATGGTAAAATTAAAAATAGTTTGAGATAGTAAATTATTATGAGCTTTTTTCAGTTCTGATAAAAAGGATATGCAAATTTTATGTGTCAAAATATTACTGAGAGTCGGGCATGGTGGCACATGCTTGTAATCCCAGCATTCAGGAGGTAGATACCAGAGGATCATGGTTTGTGGACAGCCTCAGCTACTTAGTGAAGCCCTTCACAACTCAGTGAGACTCTGTTTTAAAAATAAAAAGACTAGCCGGGCATGGTGGTGTACGCTTGTAATCCCAGCATTCAGGAGGCTGAGACCGAAGGAGGATCGCGGTTTGCGGACAGCCTCAGCAACTTAGTGAGGCCCTCTGTAGCTTAGTGAGACCCTGTTTCAAAATAAAAGAATAAAAAATAGAGTTGGGGATGTAGCTCGGAGGTCAAATGCCCCTGGGTTCCATCCCAGGTACCGAAAAAAAAAAAAAAATTTACTGAGAAAGCCAGGTGTGGTGGTGCAGGCTTGTAAACCCAGCATTAGGGAGGCTGAGATGGAGGGATCGCGGTTCGCGGACAGCCTCAGCTACTTAGCGAGGTCTTTTGCAACTCAGTGAGATCCTGTTTCAAAATAAAGAATAATAATAAAAAATAGAACTAGGGTGTAGCTTGGAGGTAGAATTTCCCTGGGTTCCATCCCTAGTACTGCAAAAAACAAAACAAAACAAAAAACATGCTATGATAAAATAGTGTTGTGAGGACCATACAAATTTTCCTTAAGGAGAATGTACATGTAGACAGAGAATCACAACACTAAACTATAACTTAATTATGGATGAACAAAAATATTTAGTTTTTCATACTAAACATCAACATATCTTAATAAATTACCTTTTAGTTGTTTTAGGAAAATAACAATTACTCTAAGACCATGCTATCTTTTCCTAGAAAACATGGATAATACATCTTTTTTTTCTTTCTTTTTGGTGGTACTGGGGTTCCTGGAAGCCCTTCTACCTCCGGGCTACACTCCCAGACCTATTTTATTTTTGGAAACAGGGTCTCTTATGCCAGTGTGGCTGGCTTCGAACCTGTGCGATCCTCCTGTCTCCGCCTCCCAAGTGCGGGGATTACAAGCGTGAGCCACCACGCCCGGCGTTGGGTAATACATTTTATTGTAATCATATGGTAATCATATGGATCATATGGTAATACATGTGCTACATACTACATATGTAATCATATGAATCATATGGTAAATATGATCTCAGTATCTTGGATGAGACTTTATATCAGACTAAAAAGTAAAAATTCCCAAGTCCAAAGAAAAGACTTATTACAAGAGGTGGTCAAGTAGATAAAAAGATATGGTATATTTGCATGTAATAAGTCTGTTGAAACAAATGAACTTGATATGGAAAGAAGCTGAAGCATGAAAGTGACGAGAAGGGCAAGATATATTCCCTTGAGTTTATTAGAGACCACCACAGATGGGAGACACAAACGTGAATAGGAGATGAGACACCTGAACAATTCAGAAAACTAGCACAGAGAGCATCCAGTCATATTTTCAAGTATCAACAATTATATGTGACACTTTATTTGACTGACATATAATATCAGCAAGTTAAATGCTGACATGTTAGTACTGCCTGGGGGAAAAAAAAGGAAAAGAAAAGTGAACATGAGTCTATAAACTGAGGTTCTACTTAAGATGGTCAAGAGCATTTGGGAAGTTTTACTTTTTTCTGGATTTTAAAGTTTTAAACAAATGTTTCCTTTGAAATGATTGTGTGGATAAAGGGAAAAGAGATATATTTTAGGGATACACTGGAGATTCTGGGATAATCCAAGACCTACAGAAAATTTACAATGAAAGATGAAATGAAGAGCAGGAACCTAAAGATGAACAAAAGAAGAGTTAGGTCAGGCATGGTGGTGAGACAAGAGGATGCAGGTTTGAGGCTAGCTTCAGCAATACAGCAAGACTCTCAAGCAACTCAGGGAGACCCTTTATCCAAACAAAAAAATACAACATGACTGGGGGTGTGGCTCAGAGGCAGAATGCCCCAGGGTTCAATTCCCAGTACCACAAAAGAAAAAAGCAAATAAGAAAAGTGTCAAGTATCAAAAAGTATTCCAGGAAGACTAAAATGAGCTTAAATTTGTAAAAGAGAAAGTGCAAAGGAAAAGCAAGAAAGGGCTTCTTAGGGCAGCTGCAAAGAGAAAGACCACAGAGAGTACTGCTCACATGATGGCAGACAATGGAGGGCACAGACATTCAATTTCTCCTCTCCTGCTCTGTCTTTGTCTTCTCTATCAAGACTGATTACAGGAATGGAGGTGGCAGACTAAACATGAGAGGGTAGGAATTAATATCCTAGAGGTATGAAGAGATCTTACCATGTTTCTGTGTTCTACATGAGCTCTTATCTTTTAACCTAGTGAGTTATACTCCCGGAAGATGAGACCACTTGTGAGATGGCTGAAAGACAAGTATGCCTTAAAATATGTTGGAAGCAAGGAGTGTTGGAAACTAGGAGGCTAAATGTTGTATTACTTTTCTTTTTCTTTTTTTCCCAGTACTGGGGATTGAACCCAGGGGCATTCTACCTCTGAGCTATACCCCCAGCCCTATTATTTATTCTTTGAGATAGGGTCTCACTAAGTAGCTGAGGCTGGCTGTGAACCTGCGATCCTTCTATCTCAACCTACCAAGTCCTGGGATTACGAGTGTGTGGCACCATGCCTGGCTTACTTTTCATTAAAGGGGAAAGAAAAGCTTTGTTAATAGATTGAAGGGAGCACAGCACCATGGAAAAAGCAAGTGCTTTGGAATCAAATAGTTTAAATCCTAGCTTTGCCAGCTGTTCACTTTGTGACCATGAACATCTAATTTCTCCCTTGAATTTGGTTTCCTCTGCTGAAAAAGAGGATAAAAAATTATCTGTTTTACAGAGTAACTGGAAGGCAATGAGGTAGAATATACCAAATACCCAGCATACTAAATCCAAAGACTAAATATTCAACAAGTTAATTCTTTTTCTGGTGAGCTTGAAGTGAATGTTATGAGATTTTGGAATAAGCCTGGACAGCCCTAGAACAACAGGTGTGGCTTAACCAAGAATAAGCAACATGAGACCTAGCTCACATCGTTCTCACAGTTTAACAATACATCCGGGAGGGCAAAAGTCCGGCTTGTCTATATTACTTCTTCTTTTATGTACTGGGGTGAGAGGCAGGGCTTCATGTGTGCTAGGCAAGCATTCTACCACTGGGCTAGACCCCTGGGGCTCAGAGTCTAGGTGGTGGTGATAAGTGATAGGGTGACCCCTTTCTTCCACTGCCTATCCCCATTCTCCACACAAATCTGCAGCTCCAGGCTTATGTGGGGAATAAAAATCCTTATGGAGAAAAATTTTACTTGGCATTTATGAAGTGGAAAATTCTGGCTTAAGTAAACTTATTTTGTATACTTGGCTGAAGACAGTGCATGAGGAAGAAACTGAAGTCAAGTTACAAGCAATGTCAGTGAAGATCCTGAGAATGGCACCCTTGTCTTCAGGAACTCAATGCTGTTCACATGGCCCCGCCCTTTTTATTTCATTAGTTCCAAATTAGATCTACCTTGCACTGAAAATCTGATCCTTCATATTTCATACATCCTGAAGCTAATGTGGTTTCCCCCTGGTCATCTTCTTCTATGATGGCAAAACAATGTCCATTAGTTCTAAAAGAGAAAAAAAAAATGCAACTCAGTATCAGAAAGTACAATCAAATTTGAGTTTGAATGTAAACAGGTACTGATCTGATTCTGTATATTTTTGTTGTTGTTGTTTTGTCTTATGGTACTGGGGATGGAACCCATGGGCCTTCTGCCTCTGGGCTATACTCTCAGACCTAATTTTTTATATTTTTATTTGGAAACAAGGTCTCACTAAGTTGCTGAGAGCCTCACTATGTAGCTGAGGCTGGCTATGAACCTGTGTGATCCTCCCGTCTCAGCCTCCCAAGCGCTGGGATTACAAACCTGAGCAACCATGCCCAGCTTTATGTCTTGTTTTTTTTTTTTTTTTTTTTTTTTTTTTTTTTTTTTTTGGTGATACTGGGGGTTCCTGGAAACCCTTCTACTTCCGGGCTACACTAGCAGACCTTTTTTTTAATATTTTTATTTGGAAACAGGGTCTCTTAAGCCAGCATGGCTGTCTTCGAACCTGCGCAATCCTGCCTCCAACTCCCAAGTGCAGGGATTACCAGCGTGCGCCACCACGCCCGGCTATGTCTTGTTTTTGAATATGAATTGCATTCACATAGAATTTATTAGGAAAACCAAAAGGTTTTAAGACAAATTAAAGTTATGTCTGAACTAAAATCTAAAGGTCTGATGAGAATCCTATGTCAAGAGGAAAATGATTCTATTAAACAATTTCTCCAGATGTGTGTTGTTATGTAACTAATCCTTGCTAATCAATCATGTGGTCATAGAATGCTGATTTGCAAAATTTCATATTAACAAAGTCCTTCGTGCTTCAAAAATACGCTCAAATGTCTTTGTATTTTTTAACCATTATTTTCTGTCCTCTTAGATTACATATGAAAACAGATAAAACAAACTTTTCTTTAAAACTACAAATAGACTCAATGATAAACAAAAGTATATTTGGGAAAAACAGACTGACTAAAATTCTGAAAGGCATATTTTACTGAATGTGATAAAAAACAGAAGTTTTTTAGTAGTTCAGCTGTCAAGAAATTTACATAAGTATATTTCTGTTTAATTATGTTTTCATTTTAGTATTAGTATCCTTAGAATTTTCCCCTAAAATATTCATTAGACTTCAATGGTTACAGAGAAAATTTCTATACTTTGTGTGTATGCATGTGTTGCTAGTTATATTTATATCATTAAGTATATTTCTTCTATTAAAATTTTTTTTCAGAATTCTTCATATTCTCATAGGAGAAAATGTTAAGTGTGGTATAAAATTCTGTTAAAATTGAGTATTCAGTTTTACTCTAGGTTACTATGCCACTAACAAGTAGCTCATCTTATCAAGGAGGTACTATCAACATAAAGTTTGCAAAAGAATATTTGTTGACGTAGTATAAAGTATTTCCCTATAGACAAAATTCCCAAGAAGCTGAAAGCTGGAAAGTGCCTTACAGTTGGCTGCACTAAAGTCAACCACGGGAAGAACCAATGGCAAATCTAAGACAGATGAACTATTATATGATTTCAAATGTCAAGTTTTATTAATCTGCTCCATTCAAAGAGCATATAATTATTATGGAAGTACAAAACATAATTTATATTATCTATATTACCTATTTTACATAGGTAAAGACTGCCTAGATCTATATTATCTATATTACCTATTTAAGAAGGAGACAATTGACTGATGAGACTGAATTGTTTGAAACACTTTTGGAATTTTGTTTTTTCCAGTAATTTTTCAATGTCTCCACATATATGGAATAGAAATACATGATCATATACACATGTTGAATAATTAACATAAGTAGGAGAATGAATACAATTACATAAATATGGATCGGAAGTTCGACAGGTAAACAAAAAAGTTAATTATCCCAAAAACATTGTTATACAGCTGCAAAATATTTCAACCAATTAAGAAGCAGGAGCTTGTAGAGGTGATTTTTTTGGGTTTCTCTTTAGTAATCTACAGAAAACAAAATGTTTTCTACAATGTGCATCATTAACTTTCTATTACCATTAAACTCAAAATGTTAGACAAATACTAGATTCCTTTTATCTCCTTTTAAAAGCTACACTATAACATAACCAATCATTTAACAGTAACAATGTTCCAATATTCAAAACAAGAAGCCTTTTGCTCTTTGGAATGTCATCCTAACAACTCTAACAGCACTAAATGCACCTGTCTTCTCCCAGCTCCAGTATGGAGCACCCCATACTCACATGCATGTGTTATTGATAGCATCATCTGGGCAGTGGCCGGAGCAATAGCACTTTAGAAATGGCACCGTGTCCTCAGGTGCCACAGTCACTCCACTTTCCGACTTCTTCTGGTCAGAGTCTGATTTCATTCCAGTGCCATGAAGCATACTGTCTAGATTCTGTCCTGTATTCAAATATGGGATTATTAAACAAATCATTTCTGGAAAGCTAGTTGTTTGATTATAGTTTTCAGTGAGAAAAGTTTCTAAGCTTTTTTAATCTTAACATTTCAGCTAATAGACTTCTTCAATTAGAAAGTAAGTTTCTGCCGGGCGTGGTGGTGCACACTTGTAATCCCCGCGCTTGGGAGGCGGAGACAGGAGGATCGCGCAGGTTGGAAGCCAGCCGTGCTGGCTTAAGAGACCCTGTTTCCAAATAAAAAATATAAAAAAATAGGTCTGGGAGTGTAGCCCAGAGGTAGAAGGGCTTCCAGGAACCCCAGTACCACCAAAAAAAAAAAAAAAAGTTTCTGCCGGGCGTGGTGGCGCGCGCTTGCAATCCCTGCACTTGGGAGACGAGACAGGAGGATCGCACAGGTTTGAAGCCAGCCGCGCTGGCTTAAGAGACCCTGTTTCTAAAAACAAAATAGGTCTGGGAGTGTACCCCGGAGGTAGAAGGGCTTCCAGGAACCCCAGAGTACCATAAAAAAAAAAAAAGAGAAAGTAAGTTTCATTCATAGAGTTAACAGACATTCACTAATAAACTACATGCACAGAATTATTGTGCCAAGTATTGTGAGCTATACAGAGATGGCTATGTTACAAGTTTTGCACTAATGAAAGACAAAAAAGAACAACACAAGCTAGAATATGCTTATAACTTGTAAGAAAGGTATAAGATGGGGAAAGAGTTTAGAGAAGGCTGAGATAATTTCCAATCACTAAAAAATGGGCAAACTGTGACTTTTTTTAAACAAAACTTGTATTTGTTAACAGAAACAAACACCAGGAGATAAAACCCTTAAAGCAAATACTGTTGGAGGTTTGTGTATGTACATCACCCAGCCCCTTTATCACCGCTGTCCTTCCAGAAATTAATACTGAATACAATGGCAAAGCTTCTGTTAGTCTTCTAAATCATTACGAAACTTAAAGACCTCCTTTATTTGAAGAACACCAACTACAAAAGAAGGGAAAGGGAAGCCTGGTTTGGTGGCATATACCTGTAATCTTAGTACTTGAGAGGTCGAGACAGGAGGATGATGCAGGTTTGCATGAGCCTCATTAAGACAGGGTGACTCTCAGCAACCTAGCAAGGCCCTGAGTGAAAATAAAAAAAGGCTATGGGTGTAAAGCAGAGGTAGACCCCCAAAAAACAAACACAGAAGTGGGGGTGGTAGAGTATGGACCATATAGAAATCCATTAGGCTGAACAGGAAGAGACCTGTATTCTGATCTATTTTGGGCCTACCCCAGTTTAGGCTACAGGACCAGAGGACAGTGACTTATGAGGTTTTGTAACCAGCTTTAAAGCCATATTATAGCAACAGAATCTCTTCTGTTGTGTATCAATTTAATTAACTACAGAGGATAAGTGGCAAATAATGTATTATATGCAAAGATTTTTCAAAAACTTAATGATACACAGAAAAAGTCATTGCAAGTGTGAAAGAAATAACACTAAAGTAACAGTGAGAATTCAAGAGTTCAAGTCCCAATTATGGCAATGGATAAGTTACTCTCTGAACTTCAGTTCTTTATGTACAAAGAATGGTGGCAGTAATATTCACCTAATTAAAATAAAAAAGGTTTAAGACAGGCGTGGTGGCACAGGTTTGCAATCCCAGCACCTGGGAGGCTGAGACAGGAGGATCACAGTTCATAGACAGCCTCAGCTACTTAGTGAAGTCCTCTGCAACTCAGAGACCCTGTTGCAAATAAAAATAATATAAAATAGGGCTAGTAGTGTAGCTCATAGGTAGAATGCCATCCTCAGTACTGCTAAAAAAAAAAAAAAAAAAAAAAAGAGGTAAGATAAATTAAATGAATGCAAATATGTTTATGTATAAAATGATATAGAAATGAAGATATAATAACAGATCACAATACTAAAAGATCACTGACACCTGAGAAATTCAAGAATATGAAAGTTTCTAGAATTAAGGAGATAAAACTTCAATTACAATCATTTGCATCTGGGATCTCAAAAAATTATTTAACAAAACACTAATTGGGTCTTCTCTGTGCAGGCAAGATATTAAATGCTGGAAATACAAAGATGTGTTATTAAAATAATTTATTTTTTAAGAAACTTGGATAGAAGAAAAGGGAGAATAAGCACAAAAAATCAATAGCTACAATGTGAAATGTAAAGGTGTTGTGTAATAACAAGCCAGTCACCCAGACTCATCCTGGGGGTGTTAAAAGTAATGAAATCTGAGTTACATCTTCAACTTGTAAGATTTCATTAAGCAGAGATGTGAATACAAAATAGCCAGAGCCAGAGCCTCTCTGAGCTTTCCGCCCAGGAGATATGACCTACCCCCATGCTTTAACATCACCTCGTTGTTGATGTTTTTTTTTTTTTTTTTTTTTTTAATCCCTCTACTCCTCCTTTAAGTATCTCAAAATCAACTTGTTCTAAGGAAAACTCTTGACCTGCCTCAAACCTGGTCCTACCCAAGTCTTCTGGCTTAACTTCCAAACTATGTCCCATTTTTTTTTTCTCCAAATGCATTGCTTGCTACTCCTTTAGGCCCATTATAAAAGTATCTTCTCTGAAGTAAGAAATCTCTGGTCTCTCTACTTCTACTCTTGGCCATTTTAAGTCTATTTCCCATAGAGCAGCTAGAATTATACAAATATGATCCTGTTGTTCCTGCTTAAACCAACGAAAGCTCTCATAATGCATTTGGAATAAAATCCAAGCTGGGCGTGGTGGCGCAGGCTTGTAATCCCAGAATTCGGGAGGCTGAGACCGGAGGATTGCAGTTCGCAGACAGCCTCGCTACTAAGTGAGGCCCTCTGCAACTGTCTGGCGATTTCAAAATAAAGAATTAAGCTGGGCGTGGTGGTGCATGCTTGTAATCCCCGTGCTCGGGAGGCGGAGACAGGAGAATCACTCAGGTTCGAAGCCAGACCCCGCTGGCTTAAGAGACCCTGTTTAAAAAAAAAAATTGGACCCTTACCTAATCCCATATACAAATATTAACTCAAAATAGATAAAAGACCTAAATATAAATCTTAAGACTATAAAATTTTAGGAGAAAATCTGGGTCGTAAAACCTCACAACATTGAAATTGGCAGTGATTTCTTGGATATGATTTCAATGGCACAGGCAACAGAAGAGTATACAAACTCCCTAAAAAATAAAAAAAATATTGTATATCCAAAGACAATGTAAACAGAGTTAACAGTTACTAATAGCATGCGATAAAATATTTCCAAATGCTATATCTGAAGGTATATTAATATTCCAACTAGAAATCCTAAAAATTAACAACAATAAAGGCAAACAATACCCTTTAGAGATAGGTAAAAGACTAACATAAATAATGAATCTCCACAGATAACCAATCTTAGTTGTCTGTTGGATGGAAAATCTTGTTTCTCTGGTTCTGGTGAGTGTTACCTATTTCTTCTTTGTAGTTAATCTCTTTGAGTATTTTCTCTAGTGCTGGTTTTGAAGACATAAATTCCTTCAGTTTCTGTTTGTCATGGAAGCTTCTTATATCTCCATCTAATTTGATATGATTATTCTTTTCCATGTAATTATTATGTTTCAACAATATTTAGTTAAAAGATTATTATTTCCACCACCAAATGTTCGTGGAAACCTTGTCAAAAATAACTTGACAATATAGGGAAGAATTTAGCTCTAGGCTTTAACTCCAATGGTTTATATATCTGCCTTTAGAATAGTACTACACTGTTTCAATTATTGTAGCTTTATATGGTTTGAAATCAGAAAATATATATCTTCTAGCTTTGTTCTTTTTCAAGATCGTTTTGGGTATCTAGAGTCCATATTCCATATTAAGATAGATTTTTTTTCTGAAAAATAAATATATAAATATATGATAGTTTCACCTAAAAAAATAGCAAGAAAAAAAATATTCTCTGGTAAGAAAGAAAGTAAAAAGAAATATTGAAATGTTATCTTTAAGTCATCAAAAGCTTGGTATCAGACAAATGAAACTGTTATGTGAGATTATCATTTTTAATTTTGGATAAATTGCTGTAATTCTAGATGTCAACCACTAAGCCAAGCATGGGAGGGAGGGATGGGGAGAGAATGGGGTGGGGATCGGGTGGGGGCTGACTGGGCGATGTGTGCATGTATGTCTACAAAAGTTTGTATCCCACTATGATGTATGAATACAGTGCACCAATAAAAAAATTATAAAAAAATAAAATAAAATAAAATAAAAAATTTTAAAAATAGGTCTGGGAGTGTAGCCCGGAGGTAGAAGGGTTTCCAGGAACCCCAGTACCATCAAAACAAACAAACAAACAATCAAAAACAAACAAACAAAAAACAACAAAACAAAGAATTAAAAAATAATAATAATAATAAGGCAGGGGGTGTAGCTTGGAGGTTGAATGCCTCTGGGTTCCATCCCCAGACCCGCAAAAAAAAAAAAAAAAAAAAAAAATCCAACCTCTTGCACTGTGTCTGTGTGATCCAGAATCTGCACACCTCTCCATCATCACCTCCCTATGCTGAAGCACACATGCTGTGTATTGAAAAAGTATGAAATGATGAGGTCTGGAATGGGCTGGGGATACAGGTTATAGTTCAAAACTAACAAACATAAAGAATGTTTAATAGCTTACATGCTTAAGTGTTTCTCAGAAAAACATGACAACACATACATAAACAAACAGCTGTGATGCAACTCAGTGAGACCCTGTTTCAAAATAAAGAATAAAAAATAAGGCTGGGGGTGTAGCTCAGAGGTAGACTGCCGCTGAGTTCCCAAGTACCGCAAAACAAAAAACAAAACAAAACAAAAAACCCACCAAATAGCTGTGATATGTATAGATAAGATTTATAGAACATTCCATTGATATGGAATTGTCATCAATGACAATTTTTGTCATCAATAACTTTGTTAGACTTTTATTGCTAGCTGCATAATTTTTTTCTACTTTTCTAGTAATTTGTTGGCTTCCTTTGTATAAAGCAGAGAAATTCCTACATCCTCAAACCTTAAACAGAATGTCTGGAATAAGACAAAAGGTATGAGAGTTAGAGAGATCAATGGGATATCAACACACATATAAGGTAATCAGTAAGTTTTCTTAATGAATTCTTTAACAATAATCTACATAACACATTTAAAAGGGACAAGGAGGACACCTGTAGAAGAAAAGTAAAGTGCAAGGAGGTAAGAACGATTAGGGATAAGAAAGTGTGTCTAGAACTACTTCACTGTCCTATATGGTAGCCACTAGTCAAATGCAGCTATATAAATTTACACGAATTGAAATAATATTAAAATTCAGCTTCTAAGCTGGGCATGGTGGCCCACACATGCATGCTAAGCAGGTGCTCCACCACTGAGCTACATCCCCAGCTCCAAGCCGTGGGGGTGGGGGGGAGGAGAGAGGAGAGAAGAGAGAGAGATATACTGGGGTTAAACCTAGAGGCATTCTATCTCCAAGCTACACAACCCTAGCCCTATTTTTTATTCTTTATTTTGAAACAGGGTCTCATTATGTTGGAAAGGGCCTAAGTAGCTGAGGCTAGCCATGGACCTGTGATCTTCTTATCTCAGCCTACCAAGTACTGGGATTATATGCATGTGCTACCATACCCAGCCAAATCACATTTTTAAATCTCCAAGTTCCCTCTTTCTTTCCTTAAAATATACTTGAAGAAAGTGGGTTGTTTGTATCTGCCAGAGTCTAGATTTTCTGAATGTATTCTCCTGGCTTTTTTTTTTTTTTTTTTTTTTTTGGTGGTACTGGGGGTGGAACGCAGGGGCTTTTCTACCTCCAGGTTATACTCCCAGACCTATTTTATACTTTATTTGGAAACAGGGTCTCACTAAGTTGCTGAGAGCCTCACTCAGTAGCTGAGGCTGGCTTCGAACCTGTGTGATCCTCCTGTCTCAGCCTCCCAGCGCTGAGATTACAAGCAGGTGCCACCATGCCCAGCTCTCGTGGCATCTTTTAATGTGTTCCCTTAACCTTTATAGTTTTTTTTTTTTTTTGGCAATACAGGGGATGGAACCCAGGGGCATTCTACCTCCAAGCTATATCTTCAGCCCTATTTTTTATCTTTTATTTTGAAATAGGGTCTCACTAGGTTGTGAAAGGCCACACTAAGTAGCCGAGGCTGGCCACGAACCATGATCCTCCCGAATGCAGCGTATGCCACCATGCCCGGCTTCTTTTTAGCTTTTTGTATATAGTAGTTAGAGAGCTGTGCTAATATATATGGCAGCCACTAGCTACAGATGGCTACTTTTAAACTGTGGTAAAAAGGAAACAAATATTGCTTATCTTTATTTTCAAGAGATAGTCACTAATTAGGGTTTTAAAAATGGAGGATTTTATTATTTCTTCTTACCCCTAATAACCTCTACAATGAGGGTCCTTTCCCTTGTGTACTAATTTGGGTATCAGTGGTACAGTTTCTACAAGAAAGATAGAATTAGTTCTTGATTTCTCCTTCTGATAACCAGTTTTCAAAGCTAACGAGTTAACTAGTATCCTTTGAAAGTAAACAATCATTTTTTTTAGGTGCTATTACAAATCAATGGATTCAAACCATTGCAGTTACTATTCTTACACATGCTCATACTGTTCCACCTAGGCTTACACTGGACCCTGTATCCTTTGAGCTTTCTATTATTTTATGGTCAAGATCTTCTAAGATCCCCTTGCATTTACCCTACCTGACTTTAAATCAGCAATTTATCCAAGGAGTCCTAGATCCTTCCAGTGGAAAAAGATAATCAGATCACAATCTGTTGTTATAGGTGCTTATTATTACCAGGTTAATTACTATAAGAATATATAACTAAAAAAAACCAAACAGTTCTATAGCTTGTTTTTTCACCTTAAGTATTCATTTATTAGGTGAAAAACATGGAATAATGACACAGTGCTAGACACTTTTTAAAATCCTGGGTGACCAAAATAAAGAAAAACAAAGTTCATTTTCTATTAGCATTTATAGTCTTAGAAGGAGAAAGACAATAAAAACCAATACTGATATTTGGTACTATCTTCAGATTTACTCTTAAATAAGTGCTATGACACCAAATAAAACAGACTCTCCTCTAGCATGAGAAGAGAAGAGTGCCTCAGAGCAGGGTCATTAAACCAAGAGCCACTAGAAGAGGAAAGGCAAAGGTCAGTGGCCAAGGTCAGGAAGTTTCAGAATACCACGTCTAGGCAAGACAGTTAACTGTGTTTAATGAACCTAAGGCTAAAGACCAGATGCAAATAGACTATGAGACGACTGAAATCTTAAAGGAACTATATAACACAGATATCCCAATAGTAACCAACTTGTAATAAGGTGGCAATATAGGAGCATTCCATTTCCCAGCCTTATTTTATTTTCAAACAGGGTTGCACTAAGTCACTGACAGTCAATAAGCTGCTGAGGCTGCTAGCTTTAAACCTGCAACCCTCCTGTCTCAGCCTCCCAAGTACTACTATAAAGCAATTTCTAGCAACCACAATAATATGAAGTGGGCTGCAAAAGCTATTGTCTCCAGAAAGACCATCCACTTCAGATTTGGCCATAAAAGTACAAAAACTAGCCAAGGACCACCAGAGAGAACAGAAATATTTCTATAGCTTAACCATCCTTAACCTGTGTGCTGTGGAGCTAAATGAGATTGTTTTCAAGTTTCCCTTCATCTAAATGGGAGTTTATATAGTGCCTACTTCCTTTTCATCACTGAATACTTTACATACTGTGCACTAATAATTTATCTTTCAACTTCACATTGTTGAGCCATGAAGATGCACATCTGGACCTGAAGGAAGTGCTACATACTACCCAGAAGTCCTGGATTAGTAGCCAAGTTAACCAAGAGAATGAAACTTATGGTACATACCCCTTTGAGGAGGAACTGAGTATTTCATTACCAACACAAGCATTTTTAGTATGTGCAAGTAAAATTATGTAAGATGTTAGGTAGACAAGTGTGATACCCTACAAAAGAACAATTATTCTTCTCCCCCTTTAAGCAACATGTGTGTGTACATACACAAACATGCACGTGCACACATATGTGAGGGCCACCATGTCTGGCTTCTTTACCACTTAAAAGAGAGGTAGGGCTGGGTATAATCCCATTACTTGGGAGACTGAGACAAAAGGACCACAGGCTTGTGCCAAGCTTCAGCAACTTAGTGAGACCCTACTAAAAAAAAAAAAAAAAAAAAAAAAAAATAGGCTGGGGTGTAGCTCAGAGTTAAAATGCCCCTGGGTTCAATTCCCAGTCCCCCAACACACACACACACACACCACCAGGCTCAGAGGTAGAATGCCCCTGGGTTCAATTCCCAGTCCCCCAACACACACACACACACACACGCACACGCACACGCACACGCACACAAACACACACCACCAGGCTCAGAGGTAGAATGCCCCTGGGTTCAATTCCCAGTCCCCCAACACACACACACACACACACACACACACACACACACACACACACACACCACCAGGCTCAGAGTTAAAATGCCCCTGGGTTCAATTCCCAGTCCCCCAACACACACACACACACACACACACACACACACACACACCACCAGGCTCAGAGTTAAAATGCCCCTGGGTTCAATTCCCAGTCCCCCAACACACACACACACACACACACACACACACACACCACCAGGCTCAGAGGTAGAATGCCCCTGGGTTCAATTCCCAGTCCCCCCAACACTCATATAAGAAGGTTCTGTATTCAGAACACAGTAATAATAAGGTTTCTGTATAGCCTTAAGGCAAGAAAAAGAGGCTACAGATTTCATTTCTGTATCCATGTTTTAAAATAAAAATATAAAAAAATTATGCTGTAACCATTTTTCTTCTTTTTTATAGGGGGAGAATACTGGGGATTGAACTCAGGGTGCTCTATCTCTTGAGTTATTCTCCTAGCTTTTTAAGTACTGGGTTTGAACCCAGAGGCACTCTATTTCTAAACACCCCTAGCCTTGTTTTATTTTTTATTTTGAAATAAGGTCTAAGTTGTTGAGAGCCTCAGTTAGTTGACTGAGGCTGGCTTTGAACCGACAATCTTCTGGTCTTCAGAATCCCAGGAAGTAGGATTACAGGCATGTGCAACAATGCCTGGGTCTCAACCTTTTTCATTTATGATGTTGATGATGATAATTTTTATTTTTATTTTTTTTGCAGTACAGGGGACGAAACCCAGAGGCATTCTACCTCTAAGTTACACCCCCAGCCCTGTTTTTTATTCTTCATTTTGAAACAGGGCTTCACTGAGTTGCAAAGGGCCTCACTAAGTAGCTGAGGCTGTCCACGAACCTGGATCCTCTAGTCTCAGCCTCCCAAATGCTGAGATTACATGGGTGCGCCACCACACCTGGTCTGTAATTATTTTCTTAACTGTTTTATTTTCATTTATTTATTTTTGTAGTGCTGGGAACTGAACTCAGAGACATTCTACCTCTAAGCTACATCCTCAGCCCTATTTTACTTTTTATTTGGGAACAAGGTCTAAGTTGCTGAAAGCCATGCTAAATTACTGAGGTTGGCTTTGAAACCTGCGATTCTCATGCTTCAGCCTCCCAACTACTGGGATTACAGATGTAATCCACATCTGCAACCACACCTGTCTTTTTTGTGTTTGTTTTGTTTTGGTGATACCAGGGATTCTAACTCCAAGCTGGGCCCCCAGCCCAATTTTATTTAATTTTGAATCAAGGTCTTGCAAGGTTGATGACAGTCTCACTACTTGCTCAGACTGTCCTCAAACCTTCAATTTTCCTGTTTTGTCTCATCTTCTCCAAATACCTGGATTACAAGAGTGTACCACCAGGTCTGGCTTTTTTTTTCTTTTTTCTTTTAAATTGAAATAGGGTCTCACTAAGTTTTGAGGTTGGTTTTAAACCTGTGATTTTGTTTCAGCTTTCCAAATCCTGGGATTATAGGCATGCACCACTGTAATGGTGTACCTAACCATATTTCTTCTTCCAGGCAGATGTTAATCCATACTCTCATGAACAAAAAACATAAGAGAGAAACCTGTGAAGTAAAAAACCTAAATGAAGAAGTTAGTAAGTTCTATCTAAAATTGTTCTGCAAAGTAGTACTATCTCTTCAGTTTCAAATATTATCTTAAGCAGGGTGTGGTGATGCATGCTTGTAATCATTTGGGAGGCTGAGACAGGAGGATTGTACTTCGAAGATAGTCTCAGCTATTACTTAGTGAGGACCTTTGTAACTCAGTGAGACCCTCTTTCAAAATAAAGAATAGCCAGGTGTGGTGGCACACGCTTGTAATCCCTGCGCTTGGGAGGCGGAGACAGGAGGAGCATGCAGGTTCGAAGCCAGCCGCACTGGCTTAAGAGACCCTGTTTCCAAATGAAAATATAAAAAAAAAAAAGGTCTGGGAGTGTAGCCCAGAAGTAGAAGGATTTCCAGGAACCCCAGTACCACCACCAAAAAAAAAAAAAAAAAAAAAAAGGTAAATAAATAAATAAGGCTAGGGGTGTAGCTTGGAGGTATAATGCCCCTAGGTTACATCCCCAGCACAGTGGGGGGAAAAAAAAGTTATGCTTATATGTTAGACTGAACTGTTCAGAAGGGACATGAGTTGAAAGAACAGATGAAATTAGCACTTAAGTAAAAAATAAACATCAATTTACCTTGAACATGAGAAATGATGAACAAATAGGCTCCCAATATTCTGATGTAAATATAGAGCTGAGTCATTGTTCAGTTTTAATGTTTCCTGTGCACTGTCACCTTGATTTACTGGTCTTGCTATCTCGCTAATTTAAATGACTTTCTTCAATGAGATTTTCTTGTAGAAGGCTGCAATCACTTGACAATGACTCCACCTCCCACTGCTTTCTCCTGACTCCTGAAAGATAAAAATAAACAGTGAACATAACTTAGTTTTGAAAAGTTTTCAAAAACTAAGAAAGAAAAACAAATATCCAGGCATACCTTTAAATGATGGAAGACATTTTGAAAGATTAAAGCTATCCTTGTTTTTTAAGAAAAACAAGGTATTATAATTACAAAGCTTAAATTAGTAACAGGCTATATTCTCCTGACAGATTAGCCATATACAGTAAAAAAAAAAAAAAAAAAAAATTTACTACATGTTCACAATAACATGGCACAATGACATCCCTCAGCCACTCAGGAAGCTGGGCAGGAGAACTATTTTAGTTAAGGAGTTGGGAGGCTAGCCTGGGCAACACAGTGAGGCTCTGGTTCCAAAGAAGAAGAAAAAAAATCTCAAAAGTCTTCTCATTGCTCTGCTTATTTTATTACTGTCAAGAAAGTTCCTTGCTGGGTATGGTGACACACATCTCTAATCCCAGTAGTTAGACAATGAGACAGGTAGGTATGCATAGGTTCTAGGATAGTTTAAGCAACTTAGTGAGATTCTCAGCAATCTAGTGAGAAACTCTGTCTCTAAACAATTTTAAAAAGGGCTGGGGATATAGCTTGAAAGTAGACTGCCCCTGGGTTCAATCCTTAGTATAAAACACACACACAGCCAGGTGTGGTGGCGCACGCTTGTAATTCCAGTACTTGGGAGGCTGAGAGAGGAGGATCGCAGGTTTGGGGCTAGCCTCAGCTACTTAGTGAGGCCCTCCACAACTTAGTGAGACCCTGTTTCAAAATAAAGAATAAGAATGCCCCTGGGTTCAATTCCCAATACCACAAAACGAACACGAACACACACACACACACACACACACACACACACACACACACACACACACAGTGTTCCTTAATATATTAAGAATAAAACAGGACAGCTTAGATTTAAAATAAACTATTCATCAATATTTATTCAAATCCTGGTGGATGACATTAAAAATACTTTTGACTCTTTCTAATAATTTGTTCCACAGGTAGAAAAGAAAGCCTACCTAGAAAATAATACCTTATTTATCAGCATGCTTCATTTTATTTTATTTTATTTTTTGCGGGTCTGGGGCTGGAACCCAGAGGCATTTGACCTCAGAGCTACAACCCCTGCCCAATTTTTTATTCTTTATTTTGAAGTAGGTTCTCACTGAGTTGCGAAGGGCCTCACTAAGTAGCTGAGGCTGTCCGCGAACCGTGATCCTCCTCTCTCAGCCTCCCAAATGCTAGGATTACAAGCGTGCGCCACCATGCCTGGCTAGCATGCTTCATTTTCAAAGCAAAAACAGAAAAGTATTTTTAAGCTATTTTCCTAAAGTACTACCAATCTGATTTAATTAGGATAAAACAAGGTTTTATATATGGGAGACATGAAACATAATGTTTTAAATTAAGTTTTGATTATTATGAATAGAGACAATGAACTCTTAAAGGTCTAAATGTAAAATAATAAATAACGGGGGGAAAGTCCAATTTGTATCAAAATTAATGAAATCCTATTTTCTACTCATCCTATTGGTTCATGCAATTAACTTTTTATTAACCTAAGCTTGAACTATTCCTGAATAAAAAGGCTTTGCTTATGTACGACAAATTATTTCTGGTGTGATTTCTACCATAAATAACTTAAACTTGCTATGTTATCTAAACTTTTCACTTTAATTAGCTTTCTAAAGGTATTTACAGTATTGAGGCAAATGAAGTTTATAGAGGTGTCATTCATAAGTGTATTTTATAGCCGGGCGTGGTGGTGCACACTTGTAATCCCCGCGCTTGGGAGGCTGAGACAGAAGAATCGCACAGGTTTGAAGCCAGCCTCAGCTACTTAGTGAGGCTCTTAGCAACTTAGTGAGACCCTGTTTCCAAATAGGTCTGGGAATGTAGCCTGGAGGTAGAAAAGCCCCTGGGTTCCACCCCCAGGACCACACACACACACACACACACAGTGCATTTTATATATAGCTTAGTTCTAAAATCTTTTAATTTCTTACTTTTCTACTGTAAAACTGCTTACCATCACACAATGCTAAGGGAATAAAATGTAAACTTTAGAATAATTTTAGAATAATGTTTGTAATATGATTATGGAAAACTTACCTCTTAAAATTACTCAACTGTGATGGTGTTTGTTCCATGTTTCAAATTCAAGTGCTATTTCCACTATATATATTTCCTGATTTCTCTGCTCATTTGTATTTATCCACTACATATATCTCTATCTGAAGTACACTCTACCTGTCTAAACCAAACTCATTACCTTTCCTTCTCACTTCTCCAGCCCGGCCACACACTACTTGCTTCACAGCTAAAAGTGGCACCTTCTCTTCTATTGCCACACCATACAACTTGTCCTGTTTCTGCTTCCTTTGGCAGCTCTCACCCCTCTGTACTTTAGCATACACAATATAGACCAATGTATAAGACTAAAAACACAACGATGACTCATGGCTGGACGGGACACTGACTGCTATGAGTTGTTACATCTTTCACTGTCACTCTGCCTTCTTTAGTCTATTCATGGCATCCTACACAGAAGTCTTTTGAGAGATTAGGACTTGCCACACACTGTAATACCTTTCACATAAACATCCTTGACTCTGTTTCCCTGACACAAGTTCAAATCCTGGATGTGCCTTAAATTACTAACCTAACCTCTCTGATGAGTTTCCTCATCTTTATAATAAGAATATTTATTAGCTCACAGCTATTTTGAATTTATCAAACATTACAGCTGGTAAGTGACAGGGCTATAATTTAAAAGAGGCTTGATTCCAGACTTCACATATTAACTGCTACCCTGTAATGCCCTTCTCGATAGTGTATGTATATGTGTGTGTGTATCTATGTATGTATGTGTATATATATATTTTATAATGTAAAATACCCAATAAAGTTTTTAGGATTGTGTGGGACAGAGTTGGTACTCAGTAGAAGTTCCCCTCAGGAGGGTGTAGTGACTCACAACTAGTACTTAGGAGGCTGATAGGAAGATTACAGGTTCGAAGCCAGCCTTGGCAACTTAGTGAGGCCCTCCACAACTCAGTGATACCCTGTTTCAAAATAAAGAATAAAATTGGGCTGGGGGTGTAGCTGAGAGGTAGAATGCCCCTGGGTTCTCAGTACTACCAAAAAAAAAAAAGTCCCCCTTATCTCAAATATGTTTGTAACATATTTGCCAACCTGGTACAAGGATATACCTGTGCTATCCTGATGAACCCATCTTCAAGAAATTTCCTTCCTTCCTTCCTTTTTGTGGAAAAGAGGATTAAACCCAGGAGGGTTCTATCTCTGAGCTATACCTCAGCTCTATTTTATTTTTTGTTTTTGGAACAGGGTCTAAGTTACTGTGTACTGGCCTTGAACCTGTGATCCTTCTTGAGCAATTTTTGTAGGCTAAAAAAATCATAGCCAAATATAATGGCAGCTGGCTTCCCGTGAGTGAAGAGAGCAAGAGGGAAACTGAAGTGCTTGTTTCAACCTAGTCGCAGAAGCCACACTTTGTTATTTCCATCTTATTTAATTTTTTAGAAGTGAGTCATTAAATATGGTCCACACTCAAGGGAGGAACTGGACTCCACCTTTTGAAGGACATGTGAAAACATTTGTGGACATACTGTAGATCATCACAGCATCTTTTGATTGCTTCTTTGGTTTTTATTTCTTATTAGATTGCCATGCACAAGGGCACTCAAGCAGCCTTACAGAAGGGCCACGAGGCAAAGAACTGAGGCTCCTGCCATAGCCATGCAGCGAGCCACTGGGATGTGGAAACTTTAGTCCCAGGGTGCCTGCAGCTTCACCAGCCTTACCCATCATCTCAAGAGAACTCTATGATAAAGCCATCCTGACCCCCTGAACGTTTGATGCTCAGGAAAAGTACATAATAAGCCAAATGTAGTGGTGTATGCCTGTGATCCCAGTATCTGGGAGGCTGAGACAAGAGGATCACAGTTTCAAAACCAGCCTCGGCTACTTAGTGAGGCCCTGTTTCAAAAAATAGGACTGGGGATGTAGTCGGAGGGAGGTTGAATGCCCCTAGGTTCAATCCCCAAGTACCTAAATTATAAAAAGCCTACTCACCATCATTTATTGCAAAGTTAACCAAGAGAGAAGCCTAAAAAGCAGCATCTGGGAGGCTCGCGGTTCACCGGACAGACAGCCTCAGCTACTTAGTGAGGCCCTCTGCAACTTAGTGAGACCCTGTTTAAAAATAAAATAAAATACAAAAATAGGGCAGGGGGTGTAACCTGGAGGTCAAATATCCCTGGGTTCCATCCCCATACCCACAATAAATAAATAAATAAATAAATAGCACAGTCAGGTGAGTGAAGAACAACAGAAGTTTAAGTTAAAATACCCAGAGAACTAACTTCTTTCAAGGGTGTGGCCAAAAGTATGTTCTTTGCCTTTAAATTATCTTAACAGCACTAATTTAGTTCTGTACTATACACTGTTACATTTGCCCCTTTAAGCTGTTGGTTCCATAAAAATTGTTACCCATAAAAATTGTTACGGTTTTGAGAGAAATGTTAGTTTGGAAAACTGTCCCCAGGGACCTTTGTTAGAACCCTGAGAATAATCCCCCCCCCCAAAAAAAAACACAAAAAAGCCACAAAAAGATAAAAAGCGCAGGTTCTTGTCCTGAGCTAAGGATAGATATGCAACAGCCCGGATTCTTGCTGAAGATTTAAAGAAGTTTATTAAAAAGATAGAAATACAGAAGATAGTTACAGCCTCATGTTACTCGGGGTAACATGAGAGGGTGCTTTGAATGAAATCACCGAGGTACAAAACACAGAACAGCCTTTTTATAGACATGACACCCTCCATCTTGCATGTAATTCTGACATAGTAAAAGTTCCTGTAAGGTTCCTCCCCTTACTTTCCCGCCAAGGTGTCTCCTTTCAGAAGGTCAACCCCCTCTCCCACCCTAGCTAGATTATCCAATTATTATGTAGATATGTCTTTAGAAAGAAGAAGTCCTAGCTCCCCTCTTCTATCGACTTGCTAATTACTTTTAGCTAAGTCAATTTAAGTTTCAATAGCTTTTGTTTGCTTCCTGCCCAAAACCAAGTCTTTCCCCAGGTCTGCCATTTTTACCCAATTATTTTTGAAATATATTTATTAATAATCAGAACTTTCTCAAATCTTCCTAGGCCATTCCCAATACTGGTACAAAAATGACTCAATTTTATGTTCTAGGGTAAAACCCCCCTCCCCACCCCCGTAGTAGAATTGAACCCAGAAGCACTCTACCTCACCTCCAAGCTATACCCCAAGCCCTATTTTACTCTTTGTTTTGAAACAAGGCTTCACTAAGTACCTGAGGCTGGCCCTAAACCTGCAATCTTCCTGTCTCAGCCTCCCAAGTACTGTGTTCACCACCATGCCTGGCTGTAAAGGCAATTTTCCTATGTTATCCTGGGAAGCAATTTTTTAAGAGAATGAGTATGATGTCTGTTGCAAGTATTGGGAAATGACTTCAAAATGTACTTTAAAATACCTTTGGTATTATGTGCCAGTACTGGAAAACGACTTTGGTATTGATGTATGAAAACTTAGTTTCAAAATGTAAAAAGCAGTTAGGGCCTGGTTACTGCCAGGCACTCAGGCAGCTGTTATAATGCAGAGTTCCCTCAGCAAAAGTAATTAGCAAGTACACAAAAGAGTTGGGACCTAGGGCCTTCATATTTTAAGACAGGTTTACATAATAAGTAACTTCTAGCAGATAGGCTAGAATTCCCCAAGAATGCAAGAGAAAGGTATAGGCCTCTGTCAAGAGGGGGCAGATACCACATGACTCCTGACTTTGTGGATCATTCTGCTCCTAACAAAGACCTAGGCCAAAGCCTGCATCAAGGCAGGAAGGCTTTTGGCTGAGCAAGAAATCCCCACAATCATAATCCCCATAACCATATTTTTTTAAAAAGGGCCTGCATGGAGTTAATGGGCAGGCTCACACCTAGGTCAAAAGATGATTGGTTGAGCAAGATGAAAGATAATGTATCTTTATAAAAACTGTTCTGTATCCAAAAACTTCAGTAACTTGTTTTATATATTTTTTAATTTTTAATTTGTGGTGGTGCTGGGAATGGAACCCAGAGGCTTTAGGCTACATACATTCCCAGACCTATTTTCTATTTTACATAGAAACAGGGTCTCACTAAATTGCTGAGAGCCTGTGGCTTTGAACCTGTGCAATCCTCCTGTCTCAGCTTCCCAAGTACTGGACTGGGATTACAAGCATGAGCCACCACGCCTGGCCAGTCATTTATTTTCAAGTTACTCCACTACATCATCACTTTGGGTGTAGTGCTTTCTGTCATTTTTTTTCCCTCTGTAATAATAAAATTGTTTAAGCTTACAGCAAAAAAAATTCTGGCTATTATTTTCTAAAATAGCTAAGAACAGGAACCTGCACCAGTAGTTTTGCTGTCCCACCATCAACAATGTCAGTGGGCTTGGCTTCAAACATCAGCTCCAGTACTTACCTGCTGCATGACTCTGGGGAAGTTACCTGAGCTGTCTGTGCAGGTCTCAGTTTCTTAATTCACAAAAATAGAAAATATTACTAACCGGAGTGAATTAGTGTATACAGTTCGTAAGTAATAGATACTGAGGACTTCCTCAATAGAATATTAATTGTTTCTATTATTATGAGATAACAAAATATAATAATATAATTCTGTAGCCACTCTTTAAACTGAGTATTTTACTTACTTACTTATTTTGTAGTACTGAGAATGGAACCCACAGGGGCATTCTACCTCCAAGAGACTTTTTTTTTTTTTTTTTGGTGGTACTGTGGTTCCTGGAAACCCTTCTACCTCTGGCCTACACTCCCAGACCTTTTTTATATTTTTATTTGGAAACAGGGTCTCTTAAGACAGAACCAGCGCGATCCTCCTGTCTCCGCCTCCCAAGCTTGGGGATTACAAGCATGTGCCACCACACCCAGCTCCAGCCCTATTTTTTATTCTTTATTTTAAAACTGAGTCTCACTGAGTTGCAGAGGGCCTCACTAAGTAACTGAGGTTGTCTGCAAACCGCGATCCTCCCCACTCAGCCTCCCAAATGCTGGGATTACAAGCATGTGCCACACCAAGCTAAACTGAGTATTTTATAGTTCCAACATTTGACAGTGTGTTTCTAAATTCTTTAGAAAATTCATCAGAATTTAGGGAGCACTAAGGATGGATCCCCAGATACATTCTACCTTCAAGCTACATCCCCAGCCTGATTTTATTTTTTATTTGAAAACAAGGTCTCACTAGGTTACTGTGAGCCTCACCACATTGCCAAAGCTGGCTTTGAACCTGTGATCCTCCTGTCTCAGCCTCCAAAGAACTGGGATTACAAGTGTACCACACCTAGCTTAGAATTTTTATAGTATGGAAAAGTAATCTTGCAGTGTTAACAAACATAAGAAGATATGACATATCTTCTTCAAATGTTGCATGATCAAAATTATAAAATGATAGGCCGGGCGTGGTGGCGCACGCTTGTAATCCCCGCACTTGGGAGGCAGAGACAGGAGGATCGCGCAGGTTCGAAGCCAGCCGCGCTGGCTTAGGAGACCCTGTTTCCAAAAATAAAATAGGTCTGGGAGTGTAGCCCGGAGATAGACCGGCTTCCAGGAACCCCAGTACCACAAAAAAAAAAAAAAAAAAAAAAAAAAATTGTAAAATGATTAGCCAGGTGTGGTGGTACACGCTTGTAATCCCAGCATTTGGGAGGCTGAGACAGGAAGATGGCAGTTCACAGACAGCCTCAGCTAGTGAGGCACTTTGCAACTCAGTGAGACCCTTTTTCAAAAATAAAGAACAAAAAGTAGGGCTGGGAGTGTGGCTTAGAGCTAGAACACCCCTGGGTTCCATCCCCAGTACTGCAATAAAAGTAAACAAATTGTAAAATGATGCTGGCATTTAAAAGCTATTAAATAGCTAAACCAAACAGACATCTAAATACATTTACTTGGCTATAACCACAGACTGCTACAGTTTCTCCTTTAGTAGGAAAATAACATAAAGACAAAGTTTCAACAGAATTCTAATTTCTTTATAAATTAAAAATAATCAGGGCTCAGGATATAGCTCAGTGACAGAACATTTTCCTAGCTTGGGTGAGGCCCTAGGTTCAATCTCCAATGCTAATAAATAAAAAATAATTAATAAATAAAATTAATAAAATCCAAAGCTTAACAAACAGCAAGAAGGCTGAATAGTTCAATAAGAATTTGAAAGACAGACTGAAAGAAAGCCCAAAATAAAATAGGAAAAGGCTGATGTCAGCTGAAAAAACAGACTAAAGTCATTCTTTCCTCTTCCCATTAAGCCCAGCACCCTTAATTTTTACTTTCTAGTAGAAAGGTTTGGGAATTTCCAACACGCTGGCCAGCTGCCAATTGCATAAAGTGGCAAGGAGAAAACTCCCCTTTCCAGGGGTCCCTCCGCCCAGGCAGCTCCAGGCGCCGAGTCTGACAAGCTTTCTGAGAAGGAATAGGCTCCAGGCAGACTTTCTGGCTCCAGGGCCATTGTTTGCTCTGCTCTGCTCCTTATCCAGAGCCTGGATTAGCATAAGAATATCGCCTTTTCCTTTAACAAGCAACTCATCCATTTCTTCTCCACTTTCTATCCTCCTCACCATCAATCTTTAGCTTATATACACATGCACACCCGAGCAACTCTACTCTACTCAGTTATTTTTGAATCAGTGTAAAAAACAATCTCACCCAAATCTAAACATAAACTCTGAAAAAAATACCATGCTTAAAGAGTTGTGCGAGTATATCTATGGCAATCTGCAGGAATCTTACCAACAAGCTGCCTTAGAGTCCATGCTGTGAGATCTGGCTAAGGGAGAGCATTCAAAACAAGGTTTTTCAAAAAGTCTGGCAATAATGACCAGCAGCAAAGAAATCAGCCACATAACTAAACTCTGACCTAAAAGAGGGATGGGGCAGTTCTACTTTATAAAGTCCCTTCTACCTGCCAAGGCTCTCTCATCTCAAGGGTGTCAATTTCATCACCACTTAAAATTATTTTCTCACTGAATTTTACCACTGTATACTGTTTTTGCCGGGCATGGTGGTGTATGCTTGTAATCCAGCATTTGGGAGGCTGAGACAGGAGGATCAAGGGTCGCGGACAGCCTCAGCTACTTAGTGAGGCCCTCTGCAACTCAGTGAGACCCAGTTTCAAAATAAAGAACAAAGCCGGGCTTGGTGGCACACGCTTGGGAGGCAGAGACAGGAGGATCGCGCTGGTTCGAATCACTGGCTTAACAGACCCTGTTTCCAAATAAAAAATATAAAATAGTTCTGGGAGTGTACCCTGGAGGTAGAAGGGTTTCCAGGAACCCCAGAACCACAAAAACAAACAAACAAACAAACAAACAAAATAAAAAATAGGGCTGGAGTATAGCTTAAAGGTAGAATGCCCCTGAGTTCCATCCCAGTACTGTGCAAAAAAACCCAACTTATTTATATAACATGGAACCATAAACTTTGTGTTTCTTCAATCAAAATCCTTGCATTCTTCTGTGCCAAAATAGTATTCTCCCCGACAGGAGTATAAATTCTTTCAGAACCAGAGAGACATGACAAATTAGTATACATAAATAGAGTTGACGTGTGTGTGTGTGTGTGTGTGTGTGTGTGTGTGTGTGTGTGTGTGTGTGTGTTTGGTGGTACTGGGATTCTTGGAAGCCCTCCTACCTCCGGGCTATACTCCCAGACCTATTTTTACTTTTCTTTTTTTTTTGAAACAGGGTCTCCTAAGCCAGCACGCGCAGCTGGCTTCAAACCTGCGCGATCCTCCTGTCTCTGCCTCCCAAGTGCGGGGATTACAAGCGTGCGCCACCACCCCACCCCCGGCCCACATTTGCGTGTTTTATAACCTCACAAGGGGCCTCAATGTTAGATGCACAAGAAATGCTTCCTGGTTTGTGAAGTATTTTTAAAAATAGAAAATGCCATATTTCAAAACACCATTCAACTCTGTACTGCAAAATCCCTAATCTAATTTCTCCAAAGCCTTTTTGTTTAACTATTGTATTATTATTGTTATTATTAATATTACTATTATTATTTGCAGTACTGGGGATTGAACCCAGGGGGCATTCTACCTTCTAGCTACATCCCCAGCCCTATTTTTTATTATTTATTTTGAAACAGGGTCTAAGTTGCAGATGGCCTCATTAAGTAGCTGAAGCTGGCCATGACCTGTAATCCTGTCTCAGCCTCCCAAGTACTGGGATTACAAACATGCACCACCATGCCTGGCTATACTATTTTTAATCTCACAAATAATTAGAACTAAACCATGCTATACACCAATCTTTGGCTCATATTCACTCAAAGGAAATTCTTAATGCCTGTCAACTGTTACTTTAAGAAGTCTGGGTGAGCCAGGTGTGGTGGTATACAGTTGTAATCCCAGTACTCAGGAGGATAAGACTAGAGGATTATGGCCAGCCTCAGTACCTTAGTGAGGCCCTCTGCAATTTAGTGAGACACTGTTTTAAAATAAAACAAAAAAATTTTAAAAGGCTGAGGGTGTAGCTCAGAGACAGAATGCCTCTGAGAGAGAGAAAAAAAAGAGAGGAGAGGAGAGGAGAAGAGGAGAGTTTGGAAAGGAGAGGAGAGCAGAGGAGAGGGTAGAGGGATATATTGGCTGGTCTGGGTTATTCTTCTGTCTCTCTCTTCTGGAATAAGCACATAACCAAAGCAAACAAACAAAACAAAAACAGGTGAAATGTAATCAGTGGTTGCAGAAATGCCTGGACAGAAAGATGATTTTGTCACCCTTCTAGGTGTATTATGGGTAATGGTAAACAATACTGTCTGGGTTTCTTCACAGTATTCAAATGGAGACATATAAGTATAATGTGGTGTTGAAGAGTTTAGGCCTCTTGTGTAAGACAAACCTAGGTCTCTTGTGTGGATTAGATGAGAGAAACTCATGAACAGTATTCATGGTAACTACTTCATTGTGTTAGCACATTATTATCTTTGTCATTTATAATGTGCAGACTAGTTTTACGTGCAATACTCCATTTATATGACCCTTAAAAATAAAGTTACTCCTACTTTTACAGAGAAAAGACAGGTTCAAGCAGATAAATGGTCAAGTGAATTTCATGTAGCCAGCCACCCAAAGCTCAAACAGGTCTTTAGTACTGGTCTAGTTTACTATGAAAAAATACGCCAAAAGGGGTATAGTATTCATTTTTTATTGAACCATATAAGATTTTGTTTCATCTTTATAACTCTGCAAGGAAAAGGTGAGGCTCAGCAAGGTTAAGAAACCTGCCCAATTTCACACAGCCAATAAGTGACAAGTCTGCTGTTGAAGAGCCCAATTCTATTCATTACTGCACAGTAAGGAACTGGTAGGAAAGTAATGAGATAAAAAGCCCATTACTATGCTATTGACTCTCAGTTAAAAACAACAACAACTAAAACCCACCTCCCTCTTCTGTTTACTTTGTGGTGTGGAGCTGGGATGCTGCTACCAATGTAGGTCTTTCATCACTTGGCTCCCTGACAGGCTATGCAACTGAAAAATGAGAGAATGCTAGAGGAGGTGAGGGAACTCTTTTCTTCCTAATTCATTCCTGTAAGTTACCTGACCAATACCCTCCTCTCAAACGGCATAATAGTTGGTGGGGTTTCTGGCTTCCTTCCACATCCCCAAAATCAGCCAAAAGGCACCCTTTCAGACCCAATGGAACCTACTCCTACAGGGTCTGAGTTCTGTCCACATCACATTGCTCTGAGTTCAGAGCTCTCCCTACAGAGAGCTGGGTCACATACTCTTTAAGTGTCTAGGTTCTGAAACCTAAACCTCTTAGGGTGGTAGCTGTTTACTTACAATTACTATTTCTGGGTTGAGGGTTTTTTTTGTTTTTTTTTTGTTTTTTTTTTTTTTTGTACTGGGGATTGAACCCAAGGGTATTCTACCTCTGAGTCCATTTTATTTCAAGCCTTTTCTATTTTGAAACAGAATTTCAAATTCTCTGTTAATTCTTCTGTTAAATTTCAATTTCTCTCAGTTAAAATAACCATTATATGTTCAGCTTTCATAACAGGACCTTGATTGATTTAAATAGTTTTGGGCAAGAGATGTGATAGAATAAAAGACTGACTACATAAACATACCACATATATACTTGCAAAAAGACTTCACTGAAGAAGAATCAATAAATACATCTAGTAATATGTAAGTTATCACAAAGTATGTTTGAATCTATTGTGTGTGCGTGCGTGCGTGCGTGCGTGTGTGTGTGTGTGTGTGTCTGTCTGGGAATTGATCCCCAAAGCATTCTACCTCCAAGTCATATTCCCAGCTCTATTTTATTTTAAAACATTCTCAGTAGGCTGATGAGAGTCTCACTACTTGCCGAGGCTGTCTTCAAACCTGTCATTCTCCTATCTCAGCCTCCCAAGTACTAGTATTACAGGCAGGCACCACTATTTCTGGCTCTCTCTCTCTTTTTTTTTTCCCTTGTAATACTGGGGATTGAACTTGGGGGCGTTCTATGTCTGAGCTACACCCCTAGCCCTACTTTATTTTATTTTGAAACAGGGTCTCACTAGGTTGATGAGTCTTACTACTTGCTGGGCTGTCCTTGAACCTGTGATACTTCTGTTTCAGCCTCCCAAGTACTGGGATTACAGGAGTGTGCCACCATACCTGACTATGAATCTATATGTAAACAGTATAAAAGATATTTTCTAGCTGGTGTGGTGGCACATGTTTGCAATCCCAGCATTCAGGAGGCTAAGATAAGAGGATCGTGTTTTCCAGACAGCCTCTGCTACTTAGTGAGCCCCTTTGCAACTCAGTGAGACCTTCTTTCAAAATAAAGAATAAAAAATAGGGCTGAGGTGTAGCTCAGAGTAGAATGCCCCTGGATTCTATCCCTAGTACCATAATAAATAAATAAATATACAAAAACATGGAAGAGTAGCAGGTATTGTGTCATACGCCTTTAATCCCAGTATTTGGGAGGCTGAGACAAGAGAATCATTAGTTTAAGACCAGCCTCAGCAATTTGGTAAGACTCAATAGCCCAATGAGACCCTGTTTCAAAATAAAAAATAAAAAAAGGGTTTGGAGAGGCAGGTGTGATGGTGTATCCCAGTACTTGAGAGGCTAAGATTGGAGGGTTGCAGGTTTAAGGACAGCCTCAGAAAATAGTGAGACTCATCAACTTAGTGAGACCCTGTTTCCCAATAAAAAATAAAATCAGGTTCGGGGTGTAGCTTGAAAATAGAATGTCCCTGGGTTCAATCCCGAGTACCACATGAAAACAGAAAATAGTACCAAATCTGCTATCAAAACAGATTTCTCTTTCCCTTAAGTAACACTAAATTTAATCACGTTTTTTCAGGTTAACTCAATAAATCCCTGTGGCCAAAAAACAAATTCAATGCTAAATCAATCTTTAAGGGTAATATATCTAATTTCTAGAACAAGGGGAGAAAAACTGGAGCAAAACATTAAAATAACATAAAAAATAAAACCATATTATTTTACTCAGGAAATCAAATCAGAATATATCACTATTTATGCCCTCAATGTTAAAGAGCAAGTTGATACTACACCCTCATAAGAGGATCTGGAAATATAAAAGTGGCTTTTGGTTGGGATAATATCTAAGATATGACAGGACATGTAGTAAGCAGAACTGACCTACAAAAGAGAAGTGTCCTAACCAAACCCTCCTTGTTCAGAAATACGGGTTGTAGAATGGTTCAACTATCATATTTCACTATTCCCTAAAGATTTCTTTGCAGTTCCACCTGTTTAAGTAGCAAGAGTATCAGCCTCTAAGGAAAAAAAAATAGCTCGATAAAAATGTCTGCATACAAGTTTACTTTTCTTTATTTTTTCACCTGATCACTTTCAAAAAGAATCATTTTTGTTGTATAAACCTCAGAACTTGTGATTTAAAAATCAATCACGCCAGGCATGGTGGTGCATACTTGTAATTCCAGCATTTGGGAGGCTGAGACAGGAGGATGGGGATCAAGGACAGCCTCAGCTGCTTAGTGAGGTCCTCTGCAACTCAGTGAGACCCTGTTTCAAAAATGAAAAGAATAAAAAATGTGGCTGGGGGTGTAGCTTGAAGGTAGAATGCATGAGTTCTATATCCAGTATCACTCACACACACACACACACACACACTCTCTCTCTCTCTCTCTCTCTCTCTCTCTCTCTCTCACACACACACACACACACACACACACACACACACACATTTAACCCCTCTCTCCACTTTTTTTTACATTTACAATTTTCTAAAAATTTAGAGTACACCCTTCCCCTAAGCTCCAAGAATAGAGGCTCTGTCTTTGGCTAAACCAATCCACATATTCTGCCCTCTGTGTCACAAGAAAAAGCTCTGGGGTGAACTGATCTAATAGTCTCAGGATTCTTGCTAGGCCGACAGAGACAAAGCCACTCTTTCAAATTGAATGTGAATAAGGCAACAGCAGTCTAAGAAGGGGCTGGCAACTAGGTTGGGACCAGAAGGGGAACTTGATGGCAGTGCCAGGACACTGAAAGAAACCAGATCCTTGGAGACATGGATGAGCTATTCAAGAAGTCCTGGGAAGAAGTCTGAATTACTTAAAGACTTTTTAGTTAAAAAGCCATTTTTTTAGGTCCTAGTTTCTCTGTGACAATCAAAAGCACTCCAGCTGATATGAGGATTAAAGAGAAAGACTTTAAAGGGGAATACTTGGGTATTTTAGGTTGGATCAGCATAAAATTAGCTGCCCCCTCCCCAGTACTGGGGATTAAACCCAGAAGCATTCTACCTATGAGCTACACTCCCAGCCCTATTATTTTTTATTCTTTTTTTATTTATTCTTTATTTTGAAACAAGGTCTCAATGAATTGCAAAGGGCCTCACTAAGTAGCTGAGGCTATCCGTGAACCACGATCCTCCGTCTCAGCCTCCCAAATGCTGGGATTACAAGCGTGTGCCACCGTGGCCAGCTTAAAATTAGCTATTCTTACTATAGTTAAAACAACAACAACAACAACAACAACACCTTGATAAGACTTATGGAAAAAAAAAAAAAACAGGCTAGCTGGGCATGGTGGCGCACGCTTGTAATCCCAGCATTTGGGAGGCTGAGACTGGAGAATTGCGTTTCGGTTCGAGGACAACCTCAGCTACTTAGTCTTAGTGAGGCTCTCTGCAACTTAGTGAGACCCTGTTTCAAAATAAAGAATAAAAAATAGGGCAGGGGGGTGTAGCTTGGTAGTCGAATGCCCCTGGGTTCCATCCCCAGACCTGCAAAAAAAACAACAATCAATCAAACAAACCACAGGCTGATATAAGAAAGAGCAAGTTGTTGTTGTTGTTGTTGTTGTTGTTGTTGTTATTATTATTATTATTATTATTATTATTATTATTATTATTTTTGCGGTACTAGAGATGGAATCCAAGGGTATTCTATCTCGAGCTAAACTCCCTGCCCTATATTTTATTCTTTATTTTGAAACAGGGTCTCACTGAGTTGCAAAGAGCCTCACTAAGTAGTTGAGGCTGTCAGCGAACTACCATCTACCTGTCTCAGCCTCCCAAATGCTGGGATTATAAATGTGAGGCACCACACCTGGCCAGAGCAAATTATTTTAAAGAAAACACAAATAGTATAAAAAGTGGCTTAGTAAAATGTTATCAGCAGCTATATAATTTATTCTTCCTGATATTTCTCCTCTTAGTCTTCAAATATGCTAGATTTTTTTTTCTTTCTCACCTCAGCCTGTTAGCTCTTTACTCTTCTTTTTAGGCCTTGTTCCCCAAGCCTGAAACCTTGACCATTTCCTCCATCTTCCTATACCCAAATCGCATATGTCATCAAATCTATAGGTCCTACCTTCAAAATACATCCAGAACCCACACACTTTTCACTCTACCTCCACTGCTACCTCTGGTCCAAGCCACTAAGATCTTTTGCCTGGATTACTGAAAAAAACTTCTGACTGGTTTCCCTGCATGTACCCTCACCCCACCATATATTTTCAACACAGCAGTCAGAGCAATCCTAATAAAAAAAGCATATTAAATCACATCACACTTCTTTTCAAAATCCTCCAATGCTGCCCTGACTCACTCACAGTAAAAGCTGAGGTCCACAAAGGTCCACCAGACCCCATAAACTCTACTCCAGTGGTACTTGCTCATCCCAGAAGGCAAGCATAGCCCTACAGCAGAACCAGTGCAACTGCAGGGACCCTGCCTATAGCATCCTTCCCTAGACATCCAAAATTACCTGTTTCCTACCTCTTCCAAGTTTACCCAAAATCTCTATTATTTACTGCTCTCTTGCCCAACTGTTTAAAAACTTGATCACATTACCATCACTGGTATCCCCCATCCTTCCCTCTTGCTCTCAAAATTTTTTCTCTTGAGAACTAGGCACACTATAATTTAATATCATTTACTCCTTTTTGTTGTTGTATTGGGGATTGACTCTTGGGACATTCTACCTCCAAGCAACACCTCCAGCCCTATTCTATTTTGAAACAGGGTCTCACTAAGTTGCTAAGGCTGTCTTTGAACCGGAAATCCTCCTGTCTCAGTCTCCCAAGTACTGAAATTTTAAGTGCATGTCACCATGCCTGGCTCATTTACTCTTTTTCTGTGTGTGTTTGGTAATAAGGACTGAACCCAGGAGGATTTCCGGTCCCAAGGCTACCTCTAAGATGCACCTCCAGACCTTTTTTTTTTCTTTTTGAAATAGGATCTAAATTGCTGAAAAGCTAAGTTGCTGAGGCTAGCCTTGAACCTGCGATCCTCCTATCAGCTTCCCAATTACTGTAACTGCATCCATGTGCCACCGCACTGGGCTACTGCATTTTGTTTCCAACAGGCAACCTGTTCCAGATTGGAGGCTCCTAAGAGGACAGGGGACTGTTTTATTCACTTCATATCACTAACACAGTGATAGGACAGTGTGTGGCACATGGTTGGTATCAAGTCATTATCGCTGAGGGAATGACTGAATAGGGCAGAAAAATTAAAACATCATGCCACTTATTTTATTTATTATAATTATTATTATTTGCAGTACTGAGGATGAAACCCAGGGGCATTCTACCTCCCAGCTGCCCATACCCCCAGCCCTATTTTTTAGTCCTTTTATTTTGAAACAGGGTCTCACTGAGTTGCGAAGTGCCTCACTAAATAGCTGAGGCTGTCTTCAAACCTCGACCCTCCAGTCTCCACCTCTAGAATGCTGGGATTACAAGCGTGTGCAACCACGCCCGGCCACCTTTAAATTTTATATACAAGACTTTCCCAGAAGAGGAAGACAGAGGATAAATCATCTCACTTGCTTATCTCAACCCAAAAGAAATGATGCAAAAAACATACCATTTCCTTTCACTCACTTTCAATCTTGACTGGTATCTGATCCAGCAAGGAAAAATTTCCACTATTTTCATGCTTATCCTCAGGTTTGAAATATAAATTAAAAAGTCTCAAAAAGACTTGTACATGTAAATATAACTTACCCAAATCTACAATACTGCTTAAGGCAAACAATGTTTTGGGTTATGTTTTTACAGTACCACACAGTTATAGCAAGTTAAATAACTGGAAATAATCTCAGACAAAAAGAAAATATAGTCCTTTCCTTGGTATAAAGCATGTAGTCTGACAAAGGGAATGTTAGAGCACTGAATCCATGCATGTATGACTTTCCAGTAAGCAAAAATAAGAAGCCTTCACAGGTGATATGAACATGTCAACTGCAGTCTACAAGAGCCCTAAGAGCAGAGGGTGTGGAAATTGATTCTTTAGCAATTCTACACTGACAGGAATGACCCACTAACTCCAGGAAAGTCACAAACCTGCAGATCTAAGAAAGATACTCTCAAAATAAAAAAGCTCCTGCCATCCCAGTTCATGAAGCCCAGGAGTTTTCCTCCTTGTGAATAAAACATGTACGTTTACTCTGTCACCATTTCTGGTAGATTAAAAACTTGCTGCTTTAGAGTATTTTTATTAAAAAGTTCGGTGGCATGGAATAAAACTGACATTTACATGTACTTTCTTACAAATATCTTTTAAGTTCAAATACTTTTCTGATTTTTTTCTGAAATAACACGCACTTATTTAAGGATTATAAATAGCATATAAGAGCAATGCTTTGCATTATTAAACTTCCTATAGATGTATGAAAGTAATATTGCTCTATATGTAAAACATTGTAATTCTTTTCACACAACAATAGATTATAGATATAAGCAGTTCTTTGCAACTTATTTTCAAGCACAGATTTCCATACTTACTGGCTTATCACCCCCTTTTTAGAAAATAAAAAATTACATAGTACCCCTGGGTGCTTTTGCCAGCCCCTTATTTTTACTCAGTGCCCTCTTCCCAAATTATACCTGCTACTGTGGGAATCTATGTACAGTGTTCCACCATAATATATCACAGCTGACCAGGCGTGGGGGTGCACGCTTGTAATCCCAGCATTTGGGAGGCTGACACAGAAAGATCGTGGTTTGCAAGTAGCTGAGCTACTTAGTGAGGCCCTCTGCAACTCAGTGAGACCCTGTTTCAAAATAAAGAATAAAAAAATAGGGCTGGGGTGTAGCTCAGAGATAGAATGCACAGAGTTCCATCCCCAGTACCACAAAAAATATATATATTTTCCACCGTTGCATTTACCAATTTCTCTTTGATAGATATTGGGCTGTTTCCAATATGCTGATATTACAATGTTGTAATAAATAAATATGAATATACTATGTTTTTTGGAAAGACAAATCTGTAGGAAAGACTCCCTGAAGTGGGATTCTGGGTCTAATGGTAGTTTAAGTAGATATTTTTGATAACTGTTGTGGGGGTGAGGGAATATTCTGGGTCTAATGGTAGTTTGAGTAGGCATTTTTGATAACCACAGTGTGCATATTAGTTACTGGGGATGAAACCCAGGGGCATTCTACCTCCAAGCTACACCCCTAGTCCTATTTTATTCTTCTTATTTTGAAACAGGGTCTAAGTTGCAGAGAGCCTCACAAAGTTGCTGAGGCTGGCCTCAAACATGTGATCCTCCTGTTTCAGCCTCCTAAGTATTGGGATTAAAATGTGCACCACCATGCTCAGCTATGATAACTGCCTTCGTTATTGTACCATTTTGCATTTCCCAAATGAAAAACACCAATTTAAACATTCCTGAAGGCACAAGATAAATGTTAACAAAGATAACAGTATATTGTGTACAAAATGTCTCAGTATCAGGTATGTCAATTAGTCCTGAATTAATTACAAATTTAATGAAAGTCTTTTATCACCTTAAAGAAGTTTCCTTCTTAGTTTACTCACTTACTTTTCATCATGAATAGTTGAATTTCACCAAGTGCTTGTTCTTCATTTAGTGTATGATCACAAGGCTTTTCTCTTTCAATTTGTTAGATGAATTAATAACTCATATTAAGAGCTTTCTTGAAATTATTTTTTCCCTTTGCGACACTGGCGATGAAACCCAGGGGCATTCTATGTCTGAGCTCCATTCCCTGCCCTATTTTCTTTTTCTTTTTCTTTCTTTTTTTTTTTTTTTGCTATACTAGGGATGCAACACAGGGGCATTCTACCGCCGAGCAACACCCCCTGCCCTATTTTTTATTCTTTATTTTGAAACAGGGCCTCACTGAGTTGCAAAAGGCCTCACTAAGTAGTAGCTGAGGCTGGCTGCGAACCTGTGATTCTCCTATCTCAGCCTCCCAAATGATGGGATCAGCCAGGTGTGGTGGCGCAGGCTTGTTAATCTCCGTGCTTGGGAGGCTGAGATAGGAGGATCGCACAGGTCTGAAGCCAGCCTCAGCTACTTAGTGAGGCTCTCTGCAACTTAAGTAAGACCCTGTTTCCAAATAAAATATAAAATAGGTCTGGGAGTATACCCCAGAGTTAGAAAGCCCCTGGGTTCCACCCCCAGTACCACCAAAAAACCAAAAAACAAAGAAAGAACAACAACAAAAAAATGATGGGATCACAAACATGCGCCACCATGCCCGGCTATTTTTTTAAATTTTGAAACAGGGTCTCACTAAGTTTCTCACTAAGTAGCTGAAGCTGGCTGCGAACCTATTATCCTCCTGGCTTTGCCTCACGAGTACTGAGATTACAAATGTGCACCACACCTGGTTTATCTGCAAATTATTTCATATTTCTCTCTTTAAGTGATTTGCCATGGTTTACATGCAGTTTGTTCCTGTCAAAACTCATGCTGAGATTTAATCATTAAATTGTGAGAAAAGATCATGCAGCAATAATAATTAACAGACTATTTTTGGATTCTTGAGACAATTTCAATTTGTCATTATTGTACAATAAATAATTGTTTGTTCTTTGTCCTATGTTCCTGGCAAAGAATCTCTAACTCCTGGGGATTTTCTGGGCAATAGGAATATCTTTTATATTCATAAGTTCTATCAATCATTCCTCAGTTTATACCAATAGGGTGCCCTGGGATGGAAGCTGGTCACCAAAAGACTACCATGTGATTAAGGGTTGGAGGCTTTGAATCAGCCGACCCCTAGAGGCAGGAGAGAGCTGAAGATCAATTCTATCATATGGCCATTTATGCAATCCCACCTACACAATAAAACTTTGTCCCACCATGACTCAGGTAAGCTTCCTGATGGATAAACATACTGATCTGCTGCCAGGGTGCTATACCCCAATTCTAGGGAAATGGAAACCTCCCAGACCCCATCCGGTGTCTTTCTCATTTGACTGGCCCTGATCTGGATCCTTTATAATACAACTGTAACAGAACTTACGCTTACTACTATTTGATTTATTGGTTATCCTGACAAGGAAGTATAAAAACGAATCTAAGACAGGTTGCTGGTAGACTCAAAAGCTGTATGACTAATAACAAAGACAGAAACTGGAATTCAAACCCCAAACCATGGGAAAGTAAGATTAATTCAAAGAGATGGGATCAGGGAAGTCTTCATGAAGCTGTTGACAACTAAGCTCACACATGAATAATAGGCAGATCTCAACAGAGGGGAGGATGTGATGGAGGCATTCCAGACTGGAAAATCAGAAACAAAAAGACAAAGATGGAAACACATGGTAAAGATAAAGAACAGAGAAGCCGGGTGTGGTGGCGCATGCTTGTAATCCCAACATTCAGGAGAATGAGAAAGGAGGATTGCAGTTTGCAGACAAGCCTCAGCTACTTAGTGAGGCCCTGTTCCAAAATAAAGAATAAAAAGGGCAGGGGTTGTAGCTCGGAGGTCAAATGCCATATATATATATATATATATATATATATATATATATATATATATATATATATATATATATATATATATATATATGGCATATAAACATATATGAACAGAGAGATCAGTAAGTAGTTTTATATGTAGTTTATCTTATCAATTACAATTTTCTTAAAGCCTTAAGGGTTGTAAAAATGATTAAGAACACACAGAAATTGAGCCATGAAGACCCTCAAATACTACAGAAAAGTACCCTGAACTTTATTCAATAGACAATAAAAGATCACTGCAAGTTTTTAAAAAGTTTTGAAGCTCACTATGGTTTAGGAAGATCACTACTAAAGCATTACTCAACAAAGAGGGACAGAGCAGAGAATGGAACAGAAAATGGAAGAAAACTTTTAGAGAGGTAGAATTTAGCAACTTCTAGAGCTGAAAGAAAGTAGAGATGCAGATGACTCAAGCAGTTCTTAGGTTTAAATCTTAGGCTGCTGAAGAGATTACAAACCATCAGGAGATACAGGCTAAAAAACAATCTTTTAAAAATATATGAACAGCCAGGTGTGGTGGTGTATGCTTGTAATCCCTGCACTTGGGAGGCTGTGACAGGAGGATCAAAGGTTGGCACCTAGCCTCAGCAACTTAGTGAGGGCTTCCACAATTTAGTGAGACTATTTAAAATAAAGAATAAGCCAGACATGGTGGCACATGCTTGTAATCCCAGCATTTGGAAGGCTGAGACAGAAGGATCGCAGTTCGTGGGCAGCCTCAGCTACTTTGTGAGGCCCTTTACAACTCAGTGAGACCCTGTTTCAAAATTAAAAAAAAAAATTGGGCTGGGGGTTGGTTAGCTCAGAGAATGCCCCTGGGTTCTATTCCCAGTACCTTAAAAAATAAAATAAAACAAAATATAGAATAAAATAGGGCTAGAGGTATAGCTTGGAGGTAGAATGACCCTGGGTTCAATCCCCAGAGTACAAATTAAATAGATAGATATATATATAAGACAGATAAATAAATGCATGCATACACACACACACACACATACACACACACACACACATACACACACACACACACACACACACACACACACATACATATGAACAGAACCAGCCCTATAATCTCTGTACTTGGGAGGCTGAGACAGGAGGATCACAGATTCAAAGCTAACCTCAACAACTTATTGAGACCTTGTGTTTTATATAAGAAATAAAATTGCCGGGCGTGGTGGCGCACGCCTGTAATCCCCGCGCTTGGGAGGCAGAAACAGGAGGATCACGCAGGTTCGAAGCCAGCCCCGCGCGCTGGCTTAGGAGACCCTGTTTCCAAATAAAAATGTAAAAATAGGTCTGGGAGTGTAGTCCGGAGGTAGAAGGGCTTCCAGGAACCCCAGTACCACCAAAAAAAAAAAAAAAAAAAGAAAGAAGGAAAGAAAGAAAGAAAGAAAGAAAGAAAGAAAGAAAGAAAGAAAGAAAGAAAGAAAGAAAGAAAATTGGGCTGGAGGTATAACTTGGAGGTAAAATGCCTCTTCTGAGTTCAACTCCTAGTGCTACCAAAAAAAATCAAGCTGGTAGAAGGAACAAATGTGTTCCTATAGAAAGATGTTAAAATAAAAGGATGTATGTGTTACAGAAGTAGAATACAAGAATGGGTACCAAATGAAGCAGATGAAAAACTAATACACTATAAGCAAAAATTATTAATCATAAAATAACAACAAAAAAAGTAGAGTTACTCTATAAAACCAAAAGCTTTAAAAAGACCTATGAAGCTGGATGTGGTAGCACACGCTTGCAATCCCAGCATTTGGAAGGCTGAAAGAGAAGGATCAAGATTTGCGGACAGCCTCAGCTACTCAGGCCCTCCGCAACTCAGTGAGACCCTGTTTCAAAATAAAGAATAAAAAATAGGGCTGGGGTGTAGCTTGGAGATAGAATGCCCCTGGGGTGTTCCATTCTCAGTACTGGAAAAGAAAAAGATCTAGGAAGGAAGGCATGTGTGAGATCACATACCTGTAATCCCAGTACTTAGGATGCTGACAGTAGATTGCAGGTTCAAGGCCAGCCTTAAGCAACTTAGCCAAACTGTGTTTCAAGATAAAAACTGAAAAAGCTGTAGGTGTAGCTTGGAGGTAGAATGTTCCTGGGTTCAATCTCTAGTACCAAAAAGGAAAATTTAAAAAAAAAGACGTATAAAACACATATATCACTAGAAAGTCTTATTACACAAAAATAAAGATATAAACAATGTTATGGATAAGGAGGCCTATCAAAAATTAACATTAAATATAAAAATTACATTAATAATAAATAACATTTGAGTGCTCTATGTGCCAGAACAATTCAAAATACATTATATATGTTAATTCATTTATAATCTCCACACTAACACTATGAGGCAAACATTCTCATTCATATTTTTTATTTTATTTTATTTTATTTTGGTACTGGGCATAGAACTCAGGGGCATTCTACCTCCGAGCTATACCCCAGCCCTATTTTTTTATTTTTTATTTTGAAACAGGGTCTCACTGAATTGCAAAGGGCCTCACTAAGTAGCTGAGGCTGTCCTCAAACTGCGATCCTACTGTCTCAGCCTCCCAAATGCTGGGATTACAAGCATAAGCCACCACACCCGGCTCATAATTTTTTTTGGTATGTGTATATAGTACATGGGATTGAACTCAGGAACACTCTACCTCTGAGCTACATTCCAGGCTGATTTTATTTCTTATTTTGAAACAAGGTCTCACTAAGTTTCTGAGTGTCTCACTGAGTTGCTGTGGCTAGCTTCAAACCTATAATCCTCCTGTTTCAACCTCCTAAGTAATGGAATTACAGGCGTGTGCCTACAAGCCTGACTCAATTCATAATTTTGTAAGAATAAGTCTAAAAATCAAGAAGCATTAGCCAGGCATGGTGGTGCACACTTGAAATCCCAGCATTCAGGAGGCTGAGACCAGAAGATTAAGGTTTGTGGACAGCCTCAGCTACTTAGCGAGGCCCTCTGCGACTTAGTGAGACTCTGTTTCAAATATAAAGAATAAAAAAATAGGGCAGGGGTTGTAGCTCAAAGGTCGAAGGACCTTGGGTTCCATTTCCAACCCGCAAAAAAATAAAAAAATTTAAAAAAAAAATCAAGAAGCATGATTTCAGAAGAGCAAATCTAAGAGTTTGGCATGTACAGAGAGAGAATGAGCAAATGCCATAGGAAAGTAGAAAAGTCTACCATTTCTAGAAAAAAGTATACAATGCTTCACAGGATGGCATTTCCTACTTTTTTTTTTCAGTAATGGTACTCGGGATGAAACCCAGGGGTATTCTACCTCTGAGTTACCCCCCCCCACCCTATTTTTTATTCTTTATTTTGAAACAGGGTCTCGCTGAATTCAAAGGGCCTCATTAAGTAGCTTAGGCTGGCCATGAACCACAATCCTCCTGTCTCAGTCTCCCAAATGCCAGGATTACAAATGTGGCTCTGCACTGTGTTTTCTAATCTTAATGGGAAGAAGTACTATAATACCAGTATTTGAGAGGCTGAGACAGAAGGTTCATAGGCTACAGGCCAGTTTCCACAATTCAGCAAGACCCTGTTTAAAAATAAAACAGGGCTGGGAGTGTACCTCAGATGGAAACCCCCTGAGGTTCCATTCCCAAGTAGCAAACGAGGGGGGGGGGGGGAGAGGGTATAACACTTTACAAAAAAGAAACAATGCTTATTTTCTACAAATAAAAGACTGGTAATAAGTGTTTTTCACTCCTGAAGAGGCTCAACATTTGTGAGAAGAGGAAAATACTAAGAATTTCCTAAGAATTCATAGGACAGAATTCAAGAAACTAAAGAAGTTAACACAAAATTGTGGTATTTTTTTTTTTTTTTTTTAAACTAAAGGAGCCGGTGGTGGCGCACGCTTGAAATCCCAGTATTCGGGAGGCTGAGACCTGAGGATCACGGTTAGTGGACAGCCTCGGCCATATGCAACTGAGACCCGGTTTCAAAACAAAGAATAAAAAATAGGGTAGGGACTGTAGCTCGGAGGTCAAATGCCCCTGGGTTCCATCCCCAGACCTGAAAAAAAATAAATAAATAAAATAAAATAAAATTTAAAAATAATAAAAAACTAAATAATTTAAAATAACGTTGCTGTGGTATTACAGAACTATTTTCAATTGTTAAGGAGAATTTTCATATTACTTTATTATTTTATTTAAAGTATTTTCCTTACCTTGGAGATGTAGCTTATAAAACTGTACTTCCAATTTTCTCCAAACAGCTTTGACCTATGCTTCCATCTCATGAATTCCAAGACAGTATTAAACTGATGCATATTTTCATAAATCTGTTTGGGGGGAAAGAACTTACGTAAGTCAGAAAGAACTTTGCCAGAATAGAATGTGTAAAAGCAATACTAGAAATATTTCATGTGTAAAGTTATATATTTTCAAAGTAAAATCAAAGCTTCAGTTTTCTTAGAAACCTAACACTCTCATTTTCCCACCTTCTGACCCACAAAATATATAGGTTAGTTCTGTGGGAAAAAAATTCAATGCAAATTCCATGTTAGTTTAAAGTTTTGAAAACAAATTTCATTGATTGGAAGAAAAAAATGCTGAAACAGCACTGAAATTTATAATACCATAATATTCATATTCTGATACTGTCAAAAACATATTTCACCACCTTGCTAGTGTCCCTTTTCCCTTTTTATCAAAGTTTCAGCAAACAGTTTAAATTTCATTCTTTTACCTAAATATTAGGATATGTGACAATAAAGTATTGAACAGATTAGTCCAATCCCATGGGCTAGATTTAAACTATGTTGATATTTTTGTTGAGATTCTATTGCTTCAGAAAACAAATATTCATTAATCTAAAAGATGGAAATGATTAGAAATTTTCATTTACTTAAAAAATGCATGTTTTACTTAGAAATTTTTAAATAATTTCATTGAATACACCTTTTAACTAAACTTAAAATAGCAATATATTGTTTCATATTTTAAAAGGAAAAATTTTAAAGCTGTATGAACATTATCCATGTCCCACTGCAAGGTTAAATGCCTTCATCTTCAAGACCATTTAGAAGTATCATTGGTGTGGCACTGAGGTTTAGTAGTCTTGGCAATGACAAAATTCAAGTAAACCAAGGCAACTTGAAACGGTGTAACATATCAGATAGCAGTCTTTCTTAAAGAGGAGTCTCCACTCAGCAGACAGGCTGCCATAGGACCATGCTAAATCTTTCATGGTCTAAATAAAGACAGCCTGACCCTGAAAGCAATTAGTAATGCATTAGTAATGCTTTGTCTGCATTTAGGAGCTGTAACCGTCTTCTCAATGCATTCCTTACTCACAACTTAACCAGGTCTCTAACATTTTTTTCATGGGACTATGAAACTGTCAGGTTGTCACTAAGAGAAATGTGAGCGGACAGGAATGGAGACCTGGTGACTTCTCCCCGGCCTCCCCCAGATAATCATAATCTTAATTTCCCTTACACTAATTTAAAAGATAAATGCATTATGTTTCCATTTTAGGATCTACAGAAAAATATTCCTCCAAAGCCATTCTTTGGCAACTACAGCTTTCCTCCCTAAGGGTTATGTTCAGGGAAGAGGAATGAGAAAGAAAGAGAAAGAGGAAGGGGGCGGGGGTGTAAAAATAATCACTATATTTATTTTAAAAAAAGATCAAATTAATCTATTCACATGAAAGTATAGAGTGTCCATCAATGTGCCCTGATTCTAATTTTACCAGATATTTCCAGTGGATCAAATAATAAATAACATGTAAATCATTTATTAATCACTGTTTATTACAACACTAACCATTACATTGTTTCCTTAGCTTAACAAAAAAGATTAACAGCTTAGGGCTAAATCTAAAGTTAATAAAAACAGGAAAACATATAACCAAAAGAATTTTCAAATGTATTATCTCCAAAGTCCAAGACCCCAGATTATCTATGTTCCCTCTGTTCTCTCACATGTACAAACACTCAACAATACATTTTAAGAAAAAAAAATTTTTGTGGTACTGGGGATAGAACTCCAGGCTATACCCCCCAGCCTGATTTTACTTTTTATTTGGAAAGAGGGTTTCACTAACTTGCTGAGCTGATCTCGAACCTGTGATTCTCCTTTCTCAGCCTTATAAGTACTGGGATTATAAGCACGCACTACCATGCCCAGCTTCAGAAATATGTTTTTAAAATTAACCCTAAGAGGCCTGGGAGTGTAGCCCGAAGGCAGAGGGGCTTCCAGGAACCTCAGTACCACCAAAAAATAAAAAATAAAAAAATAATTAAAAAAATAAAAATAAAATTAACCCTAAGAGACCAGCTAAGGAAAATCAACTAAGATTTGAATTCATTATTCAGAAGTAAACAAAAGATAATCTGAGGAAAGGATCTTCTTCACAGAACAGGTCTGCATGTCATTTTTTATATACCAGAAACTTTTAAAGGTTAAGACCTTTGCAGCACAATACTATCTATAGGCCTGTAAGCACAATCTATAAATCGCACATGCATAAGAACAGGCTTTACACATGTTAAATGTTCCAAACAACTTCAGCCATTTAACCAGACAAGATTGTTTAGAACTGTTAATTTGTGTTCAACAACCACAGGGATGCCAGTCAAAACCAAACACTGAGTATTTTTACATCAAAGATTTTGTCTGAAATTTTCAAGCATGTTAATTGTACAGAACACACTAAAGAGGAGGTAATTCTTTTTAAAACACATCCGAGCTTCTTAATGACTTGGGATAAATAAAAATCAAACTTTCTTAGTCTTATATTTCTTTTTCTTTGTGGTACTGGGGATTGAACCCAGGGACATTCTAACTCTGAGCTACACACCACCAGTCTTATTTTTTATTTTGAAACAGGGTCTAAGTTTTAGAGGGCCTCACTAAATTGCTGAGGTTGGCCATGAACTTGTGATCCTCCTGTCTCAACCTCCCAAGTACTAGAATTATAGGAGTGTGCCACCATGCCAGCTTTAACATTTTATGCCCCAAAGCAAGCAATTTTTTTCTTGAATTATTTGCATACAAATGTAAAAAGTTCATTTTACTTGCACATATTGTTTACAAAATACTCTTCCTGCCACCAAAATGTACACATACCTCTTGGTTTTCAAAATTATTAAAATGAGCCGGGCGTGGTGGCGCACGCTTGTAATCCCTGCACTTGGGAGGCTGAGACAGGAGGATCGCACAGGTTCAAAGCCAGCCTCAGCTACTTAGTGAGGCTCTCAACAACTTAGTGAGACCCTGTTTCCAAATAAAATATAAAATAGGTCTGAGAGTATAGCCGGAGGTAGAAAAGCCCCTGGGTTCCACCCCCAGTACCCCCCCCAAAAAAAATTATCAAAATGGTTAACTCTTAAACCTCCAAGGTACTGGGTACTGGGGGTGGAACCTAAGGGGCATTCTACTTCTGAGTTACACCCCTAGCCCTATTTTTTATTCTTTATTTTGAAAAAGGGTCTCACTGACTTGCAAAGGGCCTAACTAAGTAGTAGCTGAGGATATCCGCAAACCACAATCCTATCTCAGCCTCCCAAAAATGCTGGGATTAAGCCGGGCGTGGTGGCACATGCTTGTAATCCCCACACTTGGGAGGCAGAGACAGGAAGATCGCACGGGTTCGAAGCCAGCCGGGCGCACTGGCTTAGGAGACCCTGTTTCCAAAGAAAAATGTAAAAATAGGTCTGGGAGTATAGCCCAGAGGTAGAAGGGCTTCCAGGAACCCCAGTACCACCAAAAAAAAAAAAAAAAAAAAAAAAAAAAAATGCTGGGATTACAAGCATGCGCCACCATGCCCGGCTCCCATTTTTTATTCTTTGTTTTGAAACAGTCTCACTGAGCTATAGAGGGCCTTACTAAGTAGTAGTGGAGGCTGTCCTTGAACCATGACCCTCCAGTCTCAAATACTGGGATTACAAGCCTAGGCCACCAGGTCTACCCACCAGCCCCGCCCACCTGGCAAGCCACCATAGTACTTAAAAATAATAATAATAAAAAAAAGGCCATGTGTGGTAGCACATGCCTGTAACCCCAGTACTTGGGAGGCTGAGAGAGGAGGATCACTGGTTCAAAGCAAACTGCAGCAACTTAGTGAAATCCTGTTTTAAAATTAAAAAAAATTAATAGGGCTAGAAGCATAGCTCAGAGACAGAATGAATGCCCCTGAGTATAATCTCTGGTACCAAAACAAATAAAATAAAATAAAAAAATCACCAAGGGTTGTGGATACAGCAGACAGAGATCTCGCCTAGCATGTATGAGACACTGGGACTCAATTCCTCAATTTCTAATGTCACCACAAAACAACAACAAAACACCAACCATATGAAAGAATAACATATATATATATATTGGTGGTACTGGGGTTCCTGGAAACCCTTCTACCTCTGGGCTACACTCCCAGACCTATTTTTATACTTTTTTTTATTTGGAAACAGGGTCTCTTAAACCAGCACGCTGGCTTCGAACCTGTGCGATCCTCCCGTCTCCGCCTCCCAAGCGCAGGGATTACAAGCGTGCGCCACCACGTCCAGAGATAATTTTTGATAAATATACTCAAAGCTAAAACTTAGGATTCTTTACAGTTTGTACTACTTATCAAATTGTAGTCAAATTCTTAGAGAATTCAGACTAATCGGTGATACTGGATTGAACATTTTTTACCTTAACGACTTCCAATCCCCCATCCCTATCTTCATTTCTCCTCTCCGCACTCATAAAAAGCACCCCATGTACTATACAAATACTGTTTACTGTATTAACACTATAGGTGCACTCAAATAACCATTTTTAAAAATCATAACTAAATTACAAAAAATTCTATCTTTATAAACATTTCAGTAGTGATCTTAAAAGCTGATACTATTTAAAATTTCAGAGTATTAGATAGAAAACTCAAACATTATGCTGCAGAAAAACCAGTTTTTTGCTTTAAATAACTCAAGTAGAATTTAGGTTTGCCATTCACTTGTAACAATAACACAGAAAAGTAGATCAACTCATGAGCAAATTGTATTCTAAATGTTCCAAAAGTTCATTTATCAATCAAATGTAAGCTTGATCTTGAAACTCATATCTTTTCCTATAAACCCAAAATTTCAAATAGTAGCATTAAACATAACACATATATATAATACATTAAATACATACACACACACATATATATATACATATATATATATATATATATATATATATATATATATGTACATGAAAATGAATTTTAGGGCATATTTTTCTGTTTAAGTTTATTTCCATATCAAACTATAAATTTCTTTTCTGTATCCTAAAGTTGAACATAGTTAATGACCCAGAATAGGATTTCAGCAAATATTATCTGGTCTGCAGACTTGGTATGAAACTGAACTGTCTAGAAAAATCTAACCTATCTGAACAAAGGGAACCAAAAGCCTGGGGGTTGGTGGAGGGGGCTTCTTATCAGAAATAAGACTTCTGGCTTATTTCTAAATAGTCTAAACTAATCATAATTTCTCTTCTGCCAGGCGTGGTGGTGCATGCTTATAATCCCAATACTTGAGAGGCCGAGTCAGGAGGGTCCCAAATTCCAGGCCAGTCAGTTGACACTTCTCAAAATATAAAGGTATGGGACATGGTAGCACACACCTATAATCCCAATCCCTGGGAAGATTATTATAGAGATGGAAAGATCACAGGTTCACAGCCAGCCTCAGCAATTTAAGTGAGACTTGTGGTAATTTACTGAGACAATGATTCAAGGGGGGAAAAAAGTAGACTTGGAAGGCTAAGACCAGAGGATCACAGGTTCAATGTCAGCCCCAGCAATTTAGCAAGACCCTGTTCCCAAATAAAACACAAAACAGGAATGGAGGTGTAGCTCGAAAGTAGAATGCCCCTGAGTTCAATCCCCAATACCCCCCCACACACACACACGAAAAATAATTAAATAGAGCTGGTGATGTAGCTCAGAGTTAGAATGCCCCTAGGTTCAATCCCCAGCACCACAAACCAAATGAACGAACAAACAGGGCTCGGGGTATAGCTCAGAGATAGAATGCCACCTCCGTTCAATTGCCAATATCCAAAGGGCAGAGGGAGCTAGCTGGGATGGAGCTCAGAGACAGAACACTCCTAGGTTAGTAGAGATGAGAGGGAGGACTGAACCCAGAGGCATTCTCCCTCTGAGCTACACACCAGCCCTATTTAATTTTGTTTTGAAACAGGGTCTCACTAAGTTTCTGAGACTGACTTGAACCTACAGTCCTCCTGTCTGTTTCTTGAGACTGGGGTTACAGTCATGTGTCATAACACCCAGCTAATTTTACTTATTTTTATAACATGAAAAAGATGTGCCAGATACCCTTTTTTTTTTTTTTTTTTTTGGGTCTGGGGATGGAACCCAGAGGCATTTGACCTTCGAGCTACACCCCCTGCCCACTTTTTTATTCTTTATTTTGAAACAGGGTCTCACTGAGTTGCAGATGGCCTCACTAAGTAGCTGAGGCTGTCTGAGAACCACTACCCTCCGGTCTCGGTCTCCCAAACTCTGGGATTACAAGCGTGCATCACCACGCCTGGCTGATACCTTAAATTTTTTAAAAAGCAACAAAGAAAGTCACTCCATGATTTAAAGAAGGAAACAAAACTAACACATATATAGGAGTATACGTGTGCATCATGCATGAGGAAAGTGGAGGGCTGAAACAAATAAAACTCTTCTGGGCTAAGCAGAAAAGTTGAGACAATCTAAATGTTCATAAGCCAAAAAACAGATAAATAACATATGGTCTATCAACTAAATGAAATATTATTCAACCATATAAAATATATAAAAGCAATGATTCACAATATAACATGGATTAACCTTGAAGATACACTGAAAGAAGATATTCACAAAGGGTCACACATTGTATGATTCCATTTATATGAAATATCCAGAACAGGCAATCCCAAATACAGAAAGTAAGATTCATGGTCATCTAGAGTTAGAGGTTGGGAGAGAATGGGGAACGACAAAAAAGCATGATTCATGAGAGAAAAGCAACGAAAACTACACTTCACCCCAATTTAAAACTTGCTGTGTATAAGACCCTGTTAAGAAGGTTAAAAAAAAAAAAAAGCCAGACATGTTGGCCCACACTAGTAATCCCAGCATTTGGAAGGCTGAGACAGGAGGATCCAGGTTCACAGATAGCCTCAGCTACTTACTGAAGCTCTTTGCAACTCAGTGAGACCCTGTTTCAAAATAAAAAATAAAAAATAAGGCTGGGGATGTAGCACGGAGGTAGAATGCCCCTGGGTTCTATCCCCAGTACCGGGGGAAAAAAAGGTTAAAAAAAAAAAAAAAGTTGGGCATGGTGGCACATGCTCGTAATCCCAGCATTTGAGAGGCTGAGACAGGAGGATTGAGGTTCGCAGACAACCTCAGCACCTTAGTGAGGGCCCTTTGCAACTCAGTGAAACCCTGTTTCAAAGTAATGAACAAAAAACTTGGGCTGGGGGTGTAGCTTGGAAGTAGAATGTCCCTGGATTCCATCCTCAGTACCACAAAAAAAAAAAAGAAAGAAAGAAAGAAAGAAAGAAAGAAAAGGAGGAGGAGGAGGAGGAGAAAAAAAAGCCAGGCATGGTGGCACATACTTTTAAATCCCAGTACTTGGGAGGCTGAGACAGGAGGATTACAGATTTGTGGACAGGGTTGGCAACTTAGGCCCTCTGCAAATTAGTGAGACCCTGTTTCAAAATAAAGAATAAAAAATAGGGCTGAGGGCATAGCACAGAGGTAGATATCCCTGGATTCAATCTCCAGTAGCGCCCCCCACCCCGAAAAAAAAAAAAGGTAAAAGAACAAGATACAGAGCCTGGCATGGTGGCACACTTATAATCCCAGCTATCACTCAGTACAATGAATGTCCTGGATTCCATCGCCAGTACCGCCAAAAAAAAAAAAAAAAGGCAAGATACAAGCTCAAAGATCATATTACAAACCATATATAACAAAGAACTCATTTCAAATATATGAAGTCATGTCAAAACTCAACAGTAAAAAGAAAATTTTCAACTAATATGAAGAGACATTTCACTGAAGAGGCATAGGGACAGCAAAAAAGCATATGGAAAGATACAGTCAACAACATCACTAGTCAGTCACCAGGAAAAGCAAGTTAAGCCTATGCTGAGGTAATCATTACACACCTACAAGGAGAGCTAATATTAAAAAGTGACAATACCAAGGTCTGGTAAGAAAGTAAAGAAAAGAAATTTCTCATTCCTAGCTGCTAAGTATGTAAAATGGCACAAACTCTGAAAAATAGTCTAGCAGTTTCTTTAAAAACTAAATATATACTACCGTGCAGTCCTCCATTGCACTCCTGAATGCTGACAGACTGTTCGCTTAGCCAAACTTTAGTCAGTCTCCTGAATCTTCAGTTCTGTCTACGCGTGGGAAGAGTGAGGGGTTGAACCCGGGGACATTTTTATCTCTAAGCTATATTCCCAGCCCCCCTTTTTTTGCTATACTAGGGATGGAACCCAGGGGCATTCTACCTCTGAGCTATACCCCCAACCCCTATGTTTATTTTTTATTTTGAAAGAGGGTCTCACTGAGTTGCAAAGGGCCTCACTAAGTAGCTGAGGGTCTGCAAACATAGATCCTCCTGTCTCAGCCTCCCAAATGCTGGGATTACAAGTGTGCGCCACCACACCCAGTTTATTTACTTATTTTTGGTACTGAGGATTGAACTCAGAGGCATTCTATTTCCAAACTACCTCTGAACCTGATTTTACTTCTTATTTGGAGACAGGGTTTGAGGTATAGCTCGGGAGGTAAAATGCCCCTGGATTCAATCTCCAGTCTTTGCGTGCACGCCTCCCCCCCCCCACACACACACACACTTCCAGCTCCCAGACCTATTTTTTGAAACAGGTTCTCACTAAATTGCAGAGAGGCTTACTAAATTGCTGAGGCTGGCCTTGAAACTGGAATCCTCCTGTCTCAGCCTCCTAAGTACTGGGATTACAGGCATGCACCACACTACACATTGAAGCCTGTGTACTTTATACAAAATCTAGTTTTAGCAAAGAACCCTATTAGGTTAGTTTAGCAAGAAACCCCACCCTCTTGTTATCTTGCTTTTCTTTTTTCAAGCTGCTCCTTTGAAATTCATTATTTTTGGATTAACCAATAATGTTTAAAAGAAACCACTCAGCCATTATGTAGTGAAGTTGACAGCGTATATACCTGAAGACCCCAAAATTCTAGCTTTGTAACCTAAAGGGCCTTTTATATGTAGCTATAAGATACATACAACATTTATAGCAGTATTTTCCTAACAGCAAGAAGTAGAGGAAACCCAAATGTTTAACAACAGTAAAATACATAAACTATAGTATATTCAAAAAGTGAAACTACCATTATGTACAAATACAATACACCAATAAAAATTTTTTTTAAAAAGTGAAATTACCTTATAGTAGTAGGAATGAAGGAACCCAAGGTAAGTATATCAATGTGAATAAATCTCAAAGTATTAAGGTTGAATGAAAAAGCAAGTCTAAGAAGAATACACACACACACACACACTATAGTCCTATTCATATATAGCTCCAAAGTAAAAACTGTGTAAAAATATATATTAAAGAGAAAATATCAGTATGGTGAAAAGTAAGGGAATAATACCAAATTTAGGGCTGTGATTGCCACTGGAGAGTAACTGTCCTGAGGCATAGAGGCACTCAAACCCGCTATCACAGTTTTTATATAGAAGGCTACACACACACACACACACACACGCACACACACACGCACACACACACACACACACACACACTGAGGCTAGTCTTGAACCTGTGATTCTCCTGACTCAGCCTCTCAAGTATTGGGATTACAAGTGTATACCACCACACCTGGCTAATTTTATTCATTTTAATTATTATTATTTAAAATGTACACACATTTTATATATCCTTTTTGAGTTTTGTTTGTTTTTGGTTATTGAGCATTAAACCCAGGGGAATTTTACTTCTGAGCTATACCCCAAATCTTTTTCACTTTTATTTTAAAAGTTATTTTTTAGTACTGGGTATTGAACTCAGGGGTAATCTATCTGTTAAAGACAACTCCAGCTCTTTACTTTTTATTTTTGAAACAGGGTCTTGCTAAATTGCTATGGCTAGTCCATAACCTACAATCCTCCTGCTGTACCTTCCCAAATACTGGGATTATAGGCGTGGGACACCATACCCAATTTTAATCTGAAGCAAATATAGTTAAATGGTAACAATTTTTAAATCTGGGTATGAGTATGAGGTAGACAGATGTCTAGTATACTACTTTTCATATTTTCAGAATATAACCATAATCTAAAAAAGAGTAACAAACTATGAAAGCATATCCTGAAATTTAAGGATACTGTATCACAAATTTTTAATATTAATACCTCAGAATAAATACTAAGCTTTTATAAAATTTTTAAAAAGAATGTAAAAATTATTTCATCTCCTAATGTGATACAATGGAAAACACACATCATTTATATAAAATTTACTTCAAAAATTTAATTTGTAGTACAATAATGAAATACAATCAAGAAATTAGGGGTATCATACACATATTATGTCATATATCCTATATATGCAAAATGTTAACAAATGGATGGGTGAATATGGTAAAAGACATTCAACTTTTTTTTTTAAGTCTGGGAATGGGACTCAGGGGCATTCTACCTCTGAGCTACACCCTCTGCCCTATTTTTTATTTTTGAAACAGGGTCTCACTAAGTTGCAGAGGGCCTCATTAAGTAGCTGAGACTGTCCGCCAACAGCAATCCTCCAGTCTCAGCCTCCCAAATGCTGGGATTACAAACATGCGCCACCATGCCCGGCTTATATTCAACTTTTCTATCAATGTATAAGTTTGTTTGTTTGTTTTTTTGGTGGTACTGGGGATGGAACCCAGGTGCCGTCTATCTCCGGGCTACACTCCCAGACCTATTTTATATTTTATTTGGAAACAGGATCTCTTAAGCCAGCTGAAGCTGGCTTCGAACCTGCATGATCCTCCTGTCTCAGCCTCCCAAACACAGGGATTACAAGCATGCGCCACCACGCCTGACTTATATATAATCTTTTAAAAAAAAAGTTTTGGGCTGGGCGTGGTGGCACATGCTTGTAATCCCTGCGCTTGGGAGGCTGAGACAGGAGGATGGCGCAGGTTGGAAGCCAGCCTTACTGGCTTGAGAGACACTGTTTCCAAATAAAAAATATAGGACTTCCGGGAAGATGGTGACCAAGAAAAGCAGGGCTTAAGAGCCCCGCTAACAACCAATCTCCATTACCACAAAATCAGCGCCTTTCATAGCCAAAAAACACCATCACCAGAGAAACAAAAAAATCACCAGGCTCCAGAGAGAAAGCAGACTGAGAACAGAGCTCAGAGCCACAGAGGAGATACACCGGCCTCACGCCCGAGGACGCAGCAGCAGTGCCATACTGTAGGCGGCAGCGGCGAGTTCACCAGTCGGCTACAGCAAGCCGAGGTGAGCCTCTGCGGAACAGCCAGGCGGGATTTTTCAGCGCAGGGAGCATCTAAAGCTCCCAGTGGCTGAGCTCAGCACACGTTGCAGGGACTCAGAGTGGAACTCAAAACCAAGAAGAAATAAGCCAGCCTCACGGCCGAGGGCGTAGCAGCAGCGCCATATTGCCACCGGCGGCAGCAGCAGCGAATTCACCGAGTCCAGTACAGCTACATCTGCGAACTCAAGAACAGTGAGTAAAATTGCGGGCCACAGAGGAGAAATCCCAGTACTGTACTCCCTGGGACTTGACCCAGTGGGGGAGTGGCAGTGGCAGAGATATCACACCATAGGAGAACGTGCAACCTGGCACCCCCCATAGTTTAAAGCAGCCTCTATCGACTCCCTGGGTCAGAGACTCTGTGATACAACCCAGTAAAGGAGTAGTGGGATCTGAGATACTACTGACTCGAGATCCAGAGCACCTTAAGTGAAGTCATAGTGAGCCAAGGGAAGAACCCAGAGAAGGCACAAACTTCCGAAATCATGGGAAAAAGGAATAACACTGGAGCAATGAATGCCCACAACCCCACAACATCAGAACCCGATAAAACAGAAAATTAGAGATTTCTAGAAGATCAAATCAGGAAAATAACTGTAGAAATAATAGAGGTGCTTCGAAAAGAACTCAGAGAGAGCCAAAAAGAGATAAAGGATGCAATTAATGAAGTAAAGGCCTCAATTCAAAGCACAAACAACCGATTAGACCACATGGAGAACAGAATCTCGCTCTTAGAAGATGATCATTCCAAAAATGAACGCATCATTTCTAATCTAGAAAAAAATATCCAACAGCAGGAATCTGACATTGAAGAAATATGGGCCCATTTTAAGAGAGCTAAGAATAACTGGAATAGAGGAGGGAAAAGAAAGTGAAACCAAAGGGATCAACAATCTCTTCAAGGAAGTAAATAGCAGAAAATTTTCCAAACATAGAGCAAGAGGTTGATACACAGATCCAGGAAACTTATAGAACTCCCTTTAGACAGGATCGGAGAAGAGGATCCCCACGCCACATAATTGTCAAAATGACCAATGTGGAAGCCAAGCAGAGAATCTTAAAGGCAACAAAAGCAAAGGGCCAAGTGACATTCAGAGGCAAACCAATTAGAATCACTCCAGACTTCCCAAACCAAGTCATGAGAGCCAGAAGGGCTTGGAGTAACATATTCCCAACTCTGAAAGAAAACAACTTCCAGCCAAAAATTTCCTACCCAGCAAAACTTTCTATCAAATTAGATGGAAAAATAAGAAGCTTCCATGACAAACAGAAACTGAAGGAATTTATGTCTTCAAAACCAGCACTAGAGAAAATACTCAAAGAGATCAACTACAAAGAAGAAATAGGTAACACACACCAGAACCAGAGAAACAAGATTTTCCATCCAACAGACAACTAAGATTGGTTATCTGTGGAGATTCATTACTTATGTTAGTCTTTTACCTATCTCTAAATGGTATTGTTTGCCTTTATTGTTGTTAATTTTTAGGATTTCTAGTTGGAATATTAATATACCTTCAGATATAGCATTTGGAAATATTTTATCCCATTCTATTAGTAACTTTTAACTCTGTTTACATTGTTTTTGGATATACAATTTTTTTTTTATTTTTTAGGGAGTTTGTATACTCTTCTGTTGCCTGTACCATTGATATCATATCCAAGAAATCACTGCCAATTTCAATGTTGTGAGGTTTTATGACCCAGATTTTCTTCTAAAAGTTTATAGTCTTAAGATTTATATTTAGGTCTTTTATCTATTTTGAGTTAATACTTGTATATGGGATTAGGTAAGGGTCCAATTTTATTCTTTTCCATGTAATTTATTATTTTTCAACAATATTTAGTTAAAATATTATTATTTCCACCACCAAATGTTCGTGGAAACCTTGTCAAAAATAACTTGACAATATAGGGAAGAATTTATCTCTAGGCTTGTATTTAACTCCAATGGTTTATATATCTGCCTTTAGAACAGTACTACACTGTTTCAATTATTGTAGCTTTATATAGTTTGAAATCAGAAAATATATATCTTCTAGCTTTGTTCTTTTTCAAGATCGTTTTGGGCATCTAGAATCCATATTCCATATTAGGATAGATTTTTTTTCTGAAAAATAAATATATAAATATATGATAGTTTCACCTAAAAAAATAGAAAAAAAAATTCTCTGGTAAGAAAGAAAGCAAAAAGAAATATTGAAATGTTATCTTTAAGTCATCAAAAGCTTGGTATCAGACAAATGAAACTGGTATGTGAGATTATCATTTTTAATTTTGAATAAATTGCTATAATACTAGATGTCAACCACTAAGCCAAGCATGGGAAGGAGGGATGGGGAGAGAATGGGGTGGGGATTGGGTGGGGGCTGACTGGGTGATGTGTGCATGTATGTCTACAAAAGTGTGTATCCCACTATGATGTATGAATACAGTGCACCAATAAAAAATACAAAAATAAAAATAAAAATAAATAAAAAATAAATTTAAAATAGGTCTGGGAGTGTAGCCCGGAGGTAGAATGGTTCCATCCCCAGTACCACCAAAAAAAAAAAAAAAAAAAAAAAAAAAAGTTTTGGGAATATATGTATTTTACTAAATATAAGCTATAATTTTATAAGATGGGCTTAACAATGTCTGTATGACAGGAGTTAGTAAAATCAAAGTTAAGAGATTTACAAGAAGTCCCTCAAATCTTTTCCTCATTAGCAACTGTGTGTGTGTGTGTGTGTGTGTGTGTGTGTGTGTGTGTAATACTGGAGGTGAAACCTAAAGGCCTTCTATATCCAGGTTATCTCCCCAGCCCTACCTATTTTATTCTTTATTTTGAAAGAGGGTCTTGTTAAATTGCTGAGTCTGACTTCAAATCTGCAATCCTTCTGTCTCAGCCTCCCAAATTCTAGAATTGCAAGCATGTATCATCACACTCAGCACCTGATAAGCAATTTTTTTAATTTTTCAAAAATTGTGAATTTTAAATTGTAGCAGGTGTGGTTGTGCACGTTTGTAATTCCAGTACTTGGAAGGCCAAGAGAGGAGAATCAGGGTTTGCCGCAGGCCTCAGCTACTTACCTACCTAGTGAAGCCCTCTGCAACTTAGTGACACTCTGTTTAAAAATAAAGAAGAAAAATGGGGCTGGAGCCGGGCGTGGTGGCGCACGCTTGTAATCCCTGCACTTGGGAGGCGGAGACAGGAGGATCGCGCAGGTTCGCAGCCAGCTTCACTGGCTTAGGAGACCCTGTTTCCAAAAAATAAAATAGGTCTGGGAGTGTAGCCCTGAGGTAGAAGGGCTTCCAGGAACCCCAGCACCACCAAAAAAAAAAAAAAAAATGGGGCTGGAGGTGTAGCTTGGAGGTAGAATGCCCCGGGGTTAAAAAAAAAAAAAAAATGGCCATACCTGGTGGCGCAGGCTTGTAATCCCCGCGTTTGGGAGGCTGAGACAAGAGGATCACGCTGGTTGGGAGCCAGCCTTGCTGGCTTAAGAGACCCTGTTTCCAAATTTAAAAAATAGGTCTGGGAGTGTAGCCCGGAGGTAGAAGGGCTTCCAGGAACCCCAGTACCACACACACACAAAAATTGTATTGAAAAGGTCCAAGACTTGCTGGGCATGGTAGCACACGCTTGTAATCCCAGCATTTGGGAGGCTGAGATTGGAAGATCACAGTATGCGGACAACCTTAGATACTTGGCGAGGCCCTTCACAACTCTGTGATGCCCTGTTTCAAATATAAAAAGACAAAAAAACAAGGCTGGGGGTGTAGCTCAGAGGTACAATGCCCCTGGGTTAAATCCCTGGTACTGAAAAAAAAAAAAAATAAAGAAAAAGAAAAGGTCAAAAACTATTTCTGTACTTCAGTAACAGTACAATAGCAATCTTGGGCAAAGACTTCTTGGCTATAGACTTCTTGGCTATTCAATTATACTATAATCTTAACAAAGATTATATTTGATACTGCTGAAATAGCTAAACCCATACTGACACATCAAAATAGTATTTCTAAATGTCTTACTTAGGCAAATAGAACACTTTAAAATTTCTTTCTGGAAATAGATTCGCTTTCTTTTCCTTTTTTGGGAGGAGGGTAATGGAGATTTAAGTAAACCAGAGGTATTCTACCTCTGAACTATCATTTCAACCTATTTTATTTTTATTTTGAAACAGGGTATTACTAAGTTGCCAAGGCTGGCCTTCAACCTGCAATCCTCCTGTCTCGGCCACCCAAGTACTGCAATTACAGGTGTTCACCACCACTCAGCTAGATTAACTTTTTTTTTTTTTTTTTTTTTTTTAGTGATAGGGATTGAACCCAAGAACATTCTACTTCCAAGCTACAACCTCCTTATTTTATTTATTTGTTTGTTTGTTTATTATTTATTTTTGCGGTACTGGAGATGGAACCCAAGGGCATTCTACCTCTGACCTACAGCCCAGCCCTATTTTTTACTCTCTATTTTGAAACAGGGTCTCACTGAGGCTGTCCTCCAACTGCATTCCTCCTGTCTCAGCCTCCCAAATGCTGGAATTACAAGCATGCACCACCACGCTCAGCTATTTTTTTTATTTTTGAAAAAGGGTCTCAATAAGTTGCAGAGAGCCTTACTAAATTGCTGAGGGTGGCTGCAAACTGTCAATCCTCCTGTCCTGTACTCTCCTAAGTGCTGCAATTACAAGAGTGCCACCACACCAGCGCAGATTTACTTTCTAATGATGCATACTTTGAAATTATTATTATTTTTTTTAATTCAGCCGAACGTGGTGGCACATGCTTGTAATCCCAGCATTCAAGAGGCTGGAGGATTGCGGTTCACAGACAGCCTCAGCTACTTAGTGAGGCCCTCTGCAACTCAGTGAGACCCTATTTCAAAATAAAGAATAAAAAATAGGGCTGGGGTGTAGCTCAGCGGTAGAATGCCCCTGGGTTCCATCCCCAAACCCCCCCCCAAAAAAAGAAAGAAAGAAAAAGAAATTTCAGAGCAGAACACCACGGTCATACATGCCAACCATCCCAGCAACTTGGGAGGCTGAAGCACAAGGACTGCAAGTTCAAATCTGGCCTGGGCAATTTAGCCAGACCCTGTCTCAAAAATGGCTGGGGGTATAGCTCAAAGCACTTGACTAGCATGCATGAGGCCTTGGGTTCAATCTCCAGTACCACACACAATGTATATGTACACACACACACACACACACACACACACACACACACACACACAGATTGCTAAGCAAATGAAATACTTTATTGCCAAGGTAATAAAGGTAAAATTAATTCCTTTATGTAGATACTTTCCTAAAAAACAGCATCCCAGTATTTGGAAAGCTAAAATAGAAGGATCTCATTTTTGAGGCACTTATCTTAGCAAGACTCTGTTTCAAAATAAAAAATAAAAAGGACTAGGGGTATAGCTTAGAGGCAGAATACACAAAACACCGCTGGGTCTAGTCCCCAGTACAAAAAAAAAAAACTAACACTACACTTTATGAAAAATGTTTAAGCATCTACATCTATCACCTTAAGGATGTATTGGTTATATCTGACTTTAATCCAATTAATCTGTCATATAACATTTGACTTAATTATTATTTACCAAATATGTATAATTTCCTTCATTAAAAATCCAACTATCATCCTTCTAAGATACATGAATCAATAAGACTAAGCCAATGGCATTCTAAAAATTACAGAAAAAAAATTATTTTCAGTTAACAGCACCCATGTAAACGCCTTCTGTTGTACAGGAATTTCCGAACTAATGACTTCCATTAGGAGGGGAACCATCTAGACACACTTCCTCCAGGCCAGGAGGGGCTCAGTGCTGCTGCGTGTCTGCAGAGAGGCAAACACTCGGGAAAGAAAGTGTTAGCTGAGAAGCCTACATTTAAGTTCTCATCCCTATGTGGTGAGAAGGAGGTAGTTAATTACTGTACAGTGCTGGCTTTTAAATCAGTGAGTCACATGCGAAAGGGAGGGGCCTGTACACAGGATGAGCATCAACTAGGGCAATCAAGGAAGATTTCAAAAGGAGCAACAAGAGATCTGAAAGAGTTTCAAACAGACAATTAGAAGCAAGGATCCCAACTTAACGCACATGACCCAACAGCCTGACTAGGGACTACCCACTTTCTTGCAAACAAGCACCACCTTTGGGGCTAAGTTATTTTTTAAAGGACAGAAAGTTTCTATTTAGGATGGTGGGAAAATTCTGGAAATATACTGTGGTGATGGTTGTACAGCATTATAAATGTACCTAATGCCACTAAACTGTGGCACCTAAACACAGTTAAAATGAAAATCTATGTTATGTATATTTTACAATTTTTCAAAAAACAGTAGAAAAGATCCAGAAAGTGATTTTTCACCTTCCTTATCATGGAAAAGAGATTTTCACAATAAATACTATTCGTAATAAAAGAGACAATGAATAACTATTCATAATAAAAGAAGTGAGGGCTGGAAATGTAGCTAAGTGGTAGAATGCTTGGCTGGAATGCATGAGGTCTTGAGTTCAATCCGCAACACCAATGAGTTGATCAATAATAGAGAAGTCCTGGGCAGTGTTACAGACCTCTGAAACTAGTACTTGGAAGGCTGAGCCAGGAGGACCACAAGGTGGAGGCCAACCTTGCCAACTTCCAGAGATCCTGTCACACACACACACAAAAAACGAGGCACTTAGGGTGTCACTCAAGAGGTAGAGCATCCCTGGGTTCAATACCCAGTACCAATATAATTAATTAACTAATGAATTAATAGGAAGTGGGGCAAAATAGTAAGAGAGCACCAACACCCTTTATGAGTCAAAGATCTGTTGCTTGTCGTTTCAAGACAGAATTGCAATTTTGTAATTTAAGTGCTGAGAAAACTTTTAGTGCAGACAGGAGAACCTCTGTAAGGTGTGATGAATCAGAGGAAGAGAGGTTACAGAAGATAGATGCATAAATGTCTTGACTGAATGTGGTAGGAGATGGAGGGGGACAGAGGGAGTTTGGGGAAACTGAAAACCAGAAAGCTTAACCATGAATTAAGGCAGAACTCCAGGAGCAACTGTAAAGGAAAAATCTGTGCAGTTAAGGAAAGTGATAACACAATATCATAAATGAGCTGGGCATGGTGGCGCACACTTGTAATCCCAGCATTTGGGAGGCTGAGACAGGAGGACTGCGCAGGTTTGAAGCCAGCCTCAGCTACTTAGTGAGCCCCTTTGCAACTCAGTGAGACCCTGTTTCAAAAATATAAAGAATAGTTCAGCAAAGGAAACTGTCAAGAACCTCAACCTAGAACCAAAAGAATGGGAGAAGATTTTTGCCACCTACCCTTCCAATACAGAACTAATATCTAGAATATACAGAGAACTCAAGAAACTCAACACTAAAAAAACAAATCATCCAATAACAAAATGGGCAAGCGAACTAAATAGAAACTTCCAGCAATACCACTTCTGGGTATCTACCCAAAAGAAAGGAAACCAAATTACCAAACTAATGCATGTGTATCTATGTTCATAGCTGCACAATTCACCATAGCCAAACTATGGAACCAGCCAATATGTCCATCGACAGATGAATGGATTACAAAACTGTGGGATATGTACACAATAGAATTTTACTCAGCCATTTAAAAAACCTCAATCATGCCGGGCGTGGTGGCGCACGCTTGTAATCCCCGCGCTTGGGAGGCAGAGACAGGAGGATCGCGCAGGTTCGAAGCCAGCTGCGCGCGCTGGCTTAGGAGACCCTGTTTCAAAAATATAAAATAGGTCTGGGAGTGTAGCCCGGAGGTAGAAGGGCTTCCAGGAACCCCAGTACCACCAAAAAAAAAAAAAAAAAAACCTCAATCATGTCATTTTCAGGGAAATGGATGGAACTGGAGGACATTATGCTAAGTGAGATTAGTCAGTCACAAAAAATAAGAAAGCAGATGCTTTCCCTAATATGTGAAGCTAAGGAGAAATGGGTCATAGGAGGAACTCTAGATGAAAAAGGAAATCCTATAGAGGAGCAAACAAGACAACCTAAATGAGGGGAAGGGAGGGGGGAAGAGGGAAATCTCTAAAACACGCAATGTACTTAAACATATCGAAGTCAACCACTAAGTCAAGTAAGGGAAGGAGGAGTGGGGAGGGAATGGGGTGGGAATAGGGTAGGGGTTAAATCGTTGATGTATACATATATGTACACACAAGTTTTTACCCCAATATGATGTATGAATATAATGCACCAATAAAAAATGAAAAAATATATATAAAGAATAAAAAATAGGACTGGGGATGTTGCTCAGAGATAGAATGCCACCGAGTTCTATCCCCAGTATCGCAAAAAAAAAAAAAAAAAAAAAAAAAACACTTCTGAATTGACAGGTTTCTTTCCATATTCTATCTGAATTTCACAACAGTCGCATGTATTAAGAAATAGTTTCCTAGCCAGGCTTGGTGGCGCACGCTTGTAATCCCTGCGCTTGGGAGGCTGAGACAGGAGGATCACACAGGTTCAAAGCCAGCCTCAGCTACTTAGTGAGGCTCTCAGCAACTTAGTGAGACCCTGTTTCCAAATAAAATATAAAATAGGTCTGGGAGTATAGCCCAGAGGTAGAAAGCCCCTGGGTTCTACCCCCAGTACCACCAAAAAAAAAAAAAAAAAAAAGGAAGAAGAAGAAGAAGAGGAGGAGGAGGAAGAGGAGGAAGAAATAAATAGTTTCCTGCCAGGTGTGGCAGCGCACATTTGTAATCTCAGCATTTGGGAGGCAGAGTTCGGAGGATCTCAGTTTGCAAACAGCCTCAGCTATTTAGCAAGGCCCTTCACAACTCAGTGAGACCCTGTTTCAGAAATAAAGACTAGCCGGGCGTGGTGGCGCACACCTGTAATCCTCGCGCTTGGGAGGCTGAGACAGGAGGATTGCACAGGTTTGAAGCCAGCCTCAGCTACTTAGTGAGGCTTTCAGCAACTTAGTGAGACCCTGTTTCCAAATGAAATAGAAAAAAGGTCTGTGAGTATAGCCTAGCCCAGAGGTAGAAAGCCTCTGGGTTCCACCCCCAGTACTACCAAAAAAAAAAAAAAAAAAAAAAAATAATAATAATAATAATAATAATAATAATAATAATAAAAAGACTTAAAAAATAGGGCTGGGGTGTAGCTCAGAGGTAGAATGCCCTGGGTTCCATCCCCAGTACTGCGAAATGAAATGAAATGAAATGAAATGAAATGAAATGAATGAAATGACATGACTAAAAAATAGGGATGGAGCTATAGCTCAGAGGTACAATGTCCCTAGGTTCCTTCCCTAGTAACACACACACACACACACACACACAGTTTTTCTTCCATTTATAGGCACTAGGGTTCAGAGAGAACAAGTGGTTTGTCAGTGAGTGCCAGAACTAGGATTCAAACACAGACCATAGCTTCAAGTCCTTCAACTCATTCAATTCTGCTGCGAGTGCATGTGTGTGTGCGTGTGCTTGTGTGTGTGCGTGTGCTTGTGTGTGTTTTGCTAGGGATTGAGCCCAGGGGTAGTCTGTCTCTGAACTACACCCCCAACCCTATTTTATTTTGAAACAGGGTTTCACTAAGTCGCTGACAGCCTTGCTAAACTGCTGAGGCTGTCTTGGACCTGTGGTCCTCCTGTCCTAGCCTCCCAAGTACTGATATTACAGGTGTATGCCACCATGCCCAGCTAGTTCATTCCTTTTTGGGGGGAGGGGGGATACTGGGGGTGGACCCAGGTGCATCCTACCTCCTAGCTATACCCCCAGCCCTATTTTTTATTCTTTATTTTGATACAAGGTCTAAGTTTTAACAAATCAGAGTTTCACTCTTAAATAGGATTTAACAAGTTAAAACCTAGAATTAAAACATTCTAGGATCCATCAGAACATTGATATTGGAGAGTAAGCCACTGCCGCCATGATCACAACTTACCAAAGGAGAAACCCAGCAATAAAACTCAGGAGCCAGGCTGGAGCTAGGAAACATGCATTATAATCAAGGAACATACCCTCGTACTTCCAGCAGGGGGAGGTGGGGAAAGGAACCATTTTGAATTATGCTAAAGCATTCCACTCTTCTTAATAAGCCTTGTCTTCAGGAGGAACTATTTAATCAGAGAACCACCACCAGGGTTTGTACTGAAAATCAACTGATCTGAGAGAAGGGAAATACGTCACGGCACCATGCTGGCAAGGATATGGAGCGAAATGAGGTCTCATTCAATGCTGGTAGGAAGGCATTGTTACAGTCAATTGCACCCCCCCCCCTTCCCTCGTGCTCTCGCTCTCTGTTTTGTACACTGTACAGGAGATTAAACCCAGGGGCATTCTACCTCCAAGCTATACCCCAGCCCTTTCTAATTTTTGGTTTGAAATAGGGTCTCTCTAACTTGCAGAGGGTCTAGCTAAGTTTCTGAACCTGGCCTCAAATCTACAATCCTCCTACCTTGGCCTCCCAAGTACTAGGATTACAGGTGTGAGCCACAGTGCCCAGTTTGACAATTTCTTAAAACACTAAGCAGTCTTACCATTTGCTCTAGCAATTGCTCTCCTTTGTGTTTAATAAGGCGTTGAACACTTACATCCTTGTGAAAATCTGCACAAAGAAATGTGTGACAGCTTTATTCATAATTTCCCTAACGTGAAAGTAACTAAGAGGGTCTTTCTTAGGTGAATGGAGTGATTGTGATATATCCAGACAATAAAATATTATTCAGCACTAAAACAAAACAAAACAAAAAAACATGCCAACAAGACACAAAAGGACACGGAGGAAAATCAAATGTCCATCTTTATGAGAAAGAACCAGTCTGAAAAAGCTGCATATTGTGTGACTGCAACTATGTGACATTTTGGAAAGATAAAACTATGAAAAGAGGGAAAAAAAAAATCCAGTAATTGCCAGGGCTGGTAGGGAAGTAAAGATGAATAGGCAGAGAGCACAGAAAATCTCAAGGCAGTGAGGTCACACTGCGACACCACACCTGAGGGTGCATGTCACTCATACATTTGTTACTGTACACTACCAAGAGTGATAATGATGTGTCAATGGAGGTTAACTGTAATAAATGTGCCACTCTGGTGTGGAATGTTGATAATGGGTTAAGAAGAGGTCTGTGCATGTATGACTGCCAATACCTGAGAACTCTCTGTACTCTTCAAATTGGCTTTTGAACCTAAAACTGTTCTAGAAACTAAACTGAAGTTTAAATGTGCATATGCATTACACACACACACACACACACACACACATCAATCGAGCATTTTTACTTTTTTTTTTTTTTTTTGCGGGTCTGGAGATGGAACCCAGGGACATTCGACCTCTGAACTACACCCCCTGCCCTATTTTTTTTATTCTTTATTTTGAAATGGTCTCACTGAGTTGCAGAGGGCCTCACTAAGTAGCTAAGGCTGTCCATGAACTGCAATCCTCCTGTCTCAGCCTCCCGAATGCTGAGATTACAAGCATGCACCACCTCACCTGGCTTGCATTTTTACATTTTAATGATTCTTAGCTGGGTGTGGTGGCGCATGCTTGTAATCCCAGCGCTTGGGAGGCTGAGACAGGAGGATCACACAGGTTCGAAGCCAGCCTCAGCTACTTAGTGAGGCTCTCAGCAACTGAGTAAGACCCTGTTTCCAAATAAAGTATAAAATAGGTCTTGGAATATAGCCCTGAGGTAGAAAGGCCCCTGGGTTCCACCCCCAGTAACACACACGCACACGCGCGCGCACACACACACACACCAAAAAAAAAAAAAACACTAAAAAACTGGGCGCATATTCAACGAACTAGGCTGAAGGATTCCCACTATCAAAATCTGAGATAATCTGAATATTAAAAAACATAAGGGCTGGCCAGGTGCACTGGGCAGAACCCCATAATCCCAGCAATTCATGAAGCTGAGGCAGGAGGATCTCAAGTTTGAGTCCACAGTCTCCACAATTTAGCAATACCCTGTCTCAAAAAAATACAGAGCTGGGAATAGGCTGCATGTTTTTAATCCCAGTACTTGAGAGGCTGAGACAGAAGGATCGCAGGTTCAAGGCTAGCAACAGCAACTTAGTAAACCCCTCTGCAACTTAGTGAGACTCTTTCAAAAAACAGGGCTGGGGGTGTGGCTCAAAAGTAGAATGTTCAAAAGTAGAATGTTTCTGGCTTCTGTCCCCAGTACTACAAAATAATAAATTAAATTAAACTAAACTTAAATTAAAAGGGCTGGGGACATAGCTCAATGGTAAAATGCTCATGGGTTAGATCTCCATTACTAGCCTCTAAAAGTAGGAGGTAATAAATATCTGCTATACTAAACCAAAATAAATAAACAAGATAGTTAGAAACAACCAAAGAACATCATGCTAAAGTAAATTTTTAACTTTTTAAACAGATATCTGACATATACTTTTACCAAATACAGAAGTTTTAGAAGCACAAATGCCTGAAGCCAGGCGTGGTGGCGTACACTATCATCCCAGGACTTGGGTGGCTGAGACAAGAGGGTCACAGGTTAAGGACCAGCCTCAGAAACTTAGACTGCGCTTCAAAATAAGAAAATAGCTGGGTGTGGTGGTGCACACTTATAATCCCAGTACCTGAGACCTGAGGGGCTAAGACAGGGAGGATCTGGGTTCACAGCCAGCCTCAGCTAATTAGTGAGGCCCTCTGCAACTTAGTGAGACCCTGTTTCAAAAATAAGGAACTTTTAAAAACTGGGGAGGGGGTATACCTTGGAAGTAAAATGCCCTGGGTTCAATCCCCAGCACCAAATAAATATATATAGAACTGGGGGTGTAGCTCAGAGGTAGAATGACCCTGGGTCCAAAACACAAATATACTTGCCTTGTTCACTGGTCTTCATAAAATAAAGATTAAAGAAATCATCAAACACAAACTTTGAACTATAAAGCCATGTAATATTAAAAACTAACCAAACTCAATGCATTATTCCTACAATAAATGCTTTTGGTAGAAATTAAATCCCAATTGTGAATAAATATTAAAATTGATGTGGCAAAGTTACCATTATTTAAAGACCATATTAGCCGGGCGTGGTGGCGCATGCTTTTAATCCCAGCGCTTGGGAGGCTGAGACAGGAGAATTGCACAGGCTCAAAGCCGGCCTCAGCTACTTAGTGAGACCCTGTTTGCCAATAAAGTATAAAACAGATATGGGAATATAGCCTGGAGGTAGAAAAATCCCCTGGGTTCCACCCCCAGTACCACACACACAAAAAAATAATAAATAAATAAATAGCCTGGCGTGGTGGCGCACACTTGTAATCCCAGCATTCAGGAGGCTGAGACAGGAGGATCGAGGTTCGCTGACAGCCTCAGCTACTTAGTGAGGCCCTCTGCAACTCAGTGAGACCCTGTTTCAAAATAAAGATTAAAAACAGGGCATGGGGGTGTAGCTCGGAGGTCGAATGCCCCTGGGTTCCATCCCCAGACCAATAAATAAATAAATAAATAAATGCCATATGATATACACAAATATATACATCATGGGGAGGGGAGGATTAAACCCAGGGGCATATTACCTCTGAGCTACACCCTCAAGCCTCCTTAATTTTTATTCTGAAACATAGTATTGCTGAATTACTGAGGCTAGCCTCCAACACAGATTACAAGAGACCAAAAGTAAATCTAAGTATACATAAGAATATAATAAAAGCAACATCTCTAATCAGTGAAAGGTTTTTAAGAGGATCTGCTCACCATTTGAGGAAAAAATTAAGTTGGATCCTTACAGCATGCAACAAAATTAATTCCAGATAAAGAAGAGGTTCAACTGTAAAATACAATGTTACATAAGAACTTGAAAGCATTGCTGCAATGCAGAAAGAATGTCTTGTTTGAGATCAAAAGCAGAAAGAAAAAGGCTTCTATATAAATTGTTATTAAAGATAACACTGAATTTAATTTTCTTCTGTTTTATGTAGCAATCTTAATAAGCCTGTGACATTATTATAATTACGGGGTCATGGTTAGGGTAGTAAGATCAGAATATTTTATTCTACTCATCTGACTTCATTTTAAAGAGAACAATTTTCCACTTTGATTTGACAACTGTGTTTTTGTTGTAATGGGTATGAAATTAGTAACTTTTTTTTTTTTGGTACTGAGGATCAAACCCAGGGCATTGAGTTTGAGTAAATTTTCCCCCCCACATGTCTGCAATTGCATCTTTATAGCTGGCATGAAAAAAAAGGATCTAAAATTCAGGTAACTCCTGACAAGGTGATATTCAATTATTAAAATGCACACAAAATTTTAATTAATTAAAACTAATATTCCAGGCTTAAGAATGAGAAACCCCATTTGGATTTTGTTCTCTTAAGGTTAAACCATTAATTTAATGTTTGTTCTGTAGGGAAAAAATTGGTGTTTTTGTTTGTTTGTTTACTTGCAGAACTGGGAGCTGAACACAGGGGCATTCTACCTCTGAGCTACACCTCAGCCCTATTTTTTATTCTTTATTTTGAAACAGGGTTTCACTAAATTGCAGAGGGCCTCACTAAGTAGCTGAGGCTGTCCGTGAACCTGCAATCCTCCTGTCTCAGACTGGGATTACAAGTGTGCCACCATGTACAGCTTATTTATTTATTTAAATGTGATATTCCATGTCCAAACTCCTAGTTTCTTCTCCTTTCCATCACAGTCATTCAAGCATTTATACTTCCAACACAGAGACAAGAAATATTCCTAATGGCCAGGTGTTAACTGCCAGCCTCTGTAACCTAGAGAGACACTATTTCAAAATTTAAAAAAAATTTTTTTATCCATGCGCTCACTTGTAATTCCCGCGCTTGGGAGGCAGAGACAGGAGGAACACACAGGTTCAAAGCCAGCCTCGCTGGCTTAAGAGACCATTTCCAAATAAAAATATATATATATAAAATAGGTCTGAGAGTGTAGCGGGGGGCGGGGGGGGGATAAGAAGGGTTTCCAGGAACCCCAGTACCACCAAATAAATAAATAAATAAATAAACAAACAAAAAATAAATAAATAAATTTTTTAAGCAAGGCATGGTGGTGCACGCTTGTAATCCCAGCATTTGGGAGGCTGAGACCAGGGGATCAACCTTAGCGGACTGCCTCAGCTACTTAGTGAGGCCCTCTGCAACTTAGTGAAACCCTATTTCAAAATAAAGAGTAAAATATAGGGCAGGGTGTATAGCTCGGAAGTCAAATGCCCCTGGGTTTCATTCCCAAAGCTGCGTTAAAAAATTTTTTTTTTTTGCCGGGCGTGGTGGCGCAAGCTTGTAATCCCCGCGCTTGGGAGGCAGAGACAGGAGGATCGCGCAGGTTCGAAGCCAGCCACGTGCGCTGGTTTAGGAGACCCTGTTTCCAAATAAAAATGGAAAAATAGGTCTGGGAGTGTAGCCCGGAGGTAGAAGGGCTTCCAGGAACCCCAGTACCACCAAAAAAAAAAAAAAAAAAATTTTTTTTTTTTTTAATGTCTGGGGCTGTAGCTTGGAAGTAGAATGCCAGGCACACTGCTAAGCATTTTTACACTTTAGTATTTTGTTAGAACCTAGATTATATCTTGTGAAATCAATTTTATTATCTCATTTTACAGATGACTTGCAAAGTTCATAGCATTCAATTAGTTTTCTTAGCATTCAGAATGCAGCAGAAATAGTTGCTTCAGCTTACCTTTTGACAAATATCAATCAAGATGAATTATAACCATCTCAGATCACAATAACAAAAATGCAAAGTAAAGGTTTTGAAGGACAATTCCTTTGAGAAGGAAAGCTAAAACCTTAATGTTGACCCCTTAAATTCTCTTGTTTCACTGATCTTCACAGATTATGAAATCATTAGTCAGTTATTTTTAACACAAGTAAAATTGAAGTCAGCTCTTCTTTTTGGATAATTTTTCTTCCCAGGCCCTCTAAAAGCAAAGTTTTGAAAAAAACCAAAGCTTTTGTTTTATTAATATAATTGAAGAGGACTAAGAAAAGCCTGCCTGCTGCCACAAAGAAATCACTGAGCACATGTGCTAGGAAATGCTCTGTATCTAACAGGACCCAAGTTAAGATTTCCCACTTACATCGAGTTTCCAGTACCCTAAGAATGAAAGCAGATTTAAAAAAAAAATGTGTGTGAAAATTGTAATTTAAATATATTTATGAGAAATGACACAAAGGAGATTTAAAACCAGATGCTATAAATAGTTTCGACAAACGTGTAGGTTTAGGCAAAAAGACCTTATTGAGCAAACTGTCGATATGACTGAGAAGGTAAAAAGAAAAACTGGGGCTTGGGATGGAGATCAGTAAAAGAACATATATCCCAGTACCACATACACACACAAAAAAGCCAACTGCTCTGTTATTGGTCCCTTTAAATCTGAAGGGGTTTACATTAACATAATTCTACTTATATATGTCCTAGAGAAAGCGTCTATATGTAAGTCTTTAATTTTGATGGTGTGTGTGTGTGTGTGTGTGTGTGTGTGTGTGTGCACGCGCGCGCGTGCGCTAGTTATAGTGACTTTCTTCAGAAAAGTATTAAGCAAGCCGGGCATGGTGGTGCACACTTCAATCCCAGTACTTGGGAGGCTGAGACAGGAAGATTGCATAGGTTCGAAGCCAGCCTTAGCTACTTAGTGAGGCTCTCTGCAACTTAGTGAGACCCTGTTTCCAAATAAAATAGAAAATAGGTCTGGGAGTTCAGCCCGTAGGTAGAAAGTCTTGGGTTCCATCCTCAGTACCAAACACACACACAAAAGTATTAAGCAAATTAATAAAGATAATACTTTATTTATTCTCAGGGTACTGGGAATTGAACCCAGGGGCATTCTACCTCCAAGCTACACCACCAGCCCAATTTTTTATTCTTTATTTTGAAACAGGGTCTCACTAAATTACAGAGGGCCTCACTAAGTAGCTGAGGATGGCCACAAACCTGCAATACTCCTGTCTCAGTCTCCCAAGTACTGGGATTACAAATATGCACCAACATACCCAGCAAGATATTTTAAATGACCTAGAAAGAGCTGGGCGTGGTGATGCACACTTGTAATCCCAGTAACTTGGGAGGCTGAAACACGATAATAGATGATCTGATATATTATCGTGCAGGTTCGAAGCCAGCCGCAGCTACTTAGTGAGGCTTTCAGCAATTTAGTTAGATCCTGTTTCCAATAAAATATAAAATAGGTCTGGGAGTATAGCCCGGAGGTAGAAGACTCCTGGGTTTCATCCCCAGTACCACAAAAAAAAAAAAAAGACATAGAAATTAAAATAAATCAGTATGTCTTAATGGACTGATAATGCTTAATAAAGATATAATCACTTTACAAATAATGCTTAGGCTGTTAAATCTCAGGTTCAAGGTCAGCCTCAGCTATTTAGTGAGGCTGTCAGCAACTTAGTGAGAACCAGTTTGAAAATTAAAAGGTCTTGGATTGTAGCTCAGAGGTAGAATACCTAGAGTTCACTACTTAATATCAAAAAATAAAGGAAATAAAAAGTTTAATTCTCAATCAAAAGAACATTCAGAATATGGCCCTGGGATTATTATAACAGTTTCTTGTTTTTGTTTTTATATGGTACTAGAAAATGAATTCAGGGACGTTCAAACTCTGAGCTACAACATTAGCCCTATTTAATTTTTTTTTATTTTAAAACAGGGTCTCACTATGTTGCTGAGGCTGGTCTCAAATCTGAGATCCTCCTTTCTCATCCTCCCAACTTCTGAGATTATAGATATATGCTCTTGGTTTATGGGAGTTTTTAATGTGAAAACATTTTTTAAAGTCTTCGTTTAATCCAGGCATGGTGGTGCACGCTTTTAATTCCAGTATTTGGGAGGCTGAGACAGGAGGATCCAGGTTCGCAGAGAGCCTCAGCTACTTAGTGAGGCCCTCTGCAATTTAGTGAGACCCTTTTACAAAATAAAGAATAAAATATAGGGCTAGGGGTGTAGCTCAGAAGTAGAATACTCCTGAGTTCCATCCTCAGTACCACAAAAAAAAATAAATAAATAAAGTCTTCATTTACCTAAGAACATCAAAGAAATAGAACAAAAGAATTGTAGCCGGTTGTGGTAGTGCACCCATGTAATCCTAGCATTTGGGAGGCTGAGACAGGAGGATCAAAGTTCACAGTCAGCCTCAGCTACTTAGTAAAGCCCTTTGCAACTCAGTGAAACTCTGTTTCAAACATAAAGAATAAAAAATAGGGCTGGAGGTACAGTTTGGCAGTAGAACACCCCTGGGTTCCATCCCCAGTACCACAAAAAAAAAAAAAAAGAAAGAAAGTATTGTAACTGGGGAACTTTTTAACACCAGTTCTCAATTCATTCTATTTTATGACAAGACAGTTACTTTTTTTCTTCAGAATACAAAATACTCTAAATTTTCTCAATATTAATTACAGGTAAATAATTTTTAACTGCATAGCTAAAATGTAATTTAGGTTTCTAAAAAAAAAAAAAAAAATTCAGTCTTGCCGGGTATCCTGGAGCAAGTTTATAATCCCAGTACTTGGGAGGCTGAGACATGAAGACTGCAGGTTCACAGCCAGCCTCAGCAAACTTGTGAGGCCCTCTGCAACTTAGTAATGTCCTGTTTCAAAATAAAGAATAAAAAATAGTGCTGAGGGTGGAGCCTGGATGTAGAATGCCCCTGCGTTTGATCCCCAGTTTTGAGAAAGAAAAAAAAAATCATCCTTAAAAAAAAAAACCTCTTACTGGACATGGTGGTGCATCTTGAAATCCCAGCATTCAGGAGGCTGTGACCAGAAAATCCCAGTTTGCAGACAGACTCTGCTATTCAGTGAGGCCCTCAGCAACTTAGTGAGACCCTGTTTCCAAATAAGAAATAAAACTGGGCTGAGGGTATAACTTGGAGGTAGAATGCCTCTGGGTTCAATCCCCAGTACCACAAACACATACACAAAGGTACAACTTTTATAAGCAGTAAAGCTAAAACAACTATGGGCGGGGGAGGGGTCAGCTCTGTCTAGGAAACTGCCCAGTTCCCTTGACCCCCAAGACAGGGTACAGTGGAGATGCTGTGGCACATGCATATTTTAACCTTACAGTGCTGCTGCAATTTTGAAGTGAGGTGGTAGGCTCCGGAACAAAGAAGGTGTAACTTGATCTCTTTAGTTCTCCTTCACAGCAACATCCAGAAAGTAACTTAACCTCTTAAAATGGCATCTCTGTGCTGAGGGGAAAAGATTTGTCACTGCATCATAAGAGGGGAAAAAAACAAGAAATCAAATCAGTTCTTAAAAGTGATTTTTGCTTACTATATAGTGGTATTGTGGGGCCAAACAATGGGTACACAGACAAGCCAATTTATAAATGCTGACTCTGCTACCTGAATCAACTCTATACAAGATTTAAAATGCAGCTCAGGAGCTGGTCATGGTAGTGCATATTTGTAATCCCGGTTACTCAGGAAGCTAAGGCAGGAGGATTACAAACTCAAGGCCAGCCTCAACAACTCAGCAAGACCTTGTCTCAAAATAAAAAATAAAAAGGGCTGGTAGTATAGTTAAGTGGTGCTTAGCTTGCTCAGCAGTACAAGGCCCTGGGTTAAACCCACAGTGTGGCAAAAAGAAAAAAAGAAAGAAAAGGAAGGATGGAAGAGAGAGAGGAGGGAGGGAGGGAGGAACAAGTTTTAAGACAATAAATTTTACTAATTCAAGGCAGACTTGGTATTTATTTTGTTTCTACAACAAAGACTGTAATTAGCTAGAATGGCCCTTGAAAAAAGTCCACATCCTAATCTTTGGAAGCTGTGAATATGTTACTTTAAGTGGCAAGATATGATTAAATATAAAATTTGAGGTAGCAGGGTGTTGTAGCACACGCCTGTAATCCCAACCTTAGGGAAGCTGAGACTGAAGGACTGCAGCTCTCGAACAGCCTCAGCTCCTTAGTGAGGCCCTTAGCAACTCAGTGAGACCGTTTTAAAAATAAAGACTAATGCCGTGTGGTGGTGCACGTTTGTAATCCTGGTCAGCCTCAGCTCCTTAGTGAGGCCCTTAGCAACTCAGTGAGACCCTGTTTCAAAAATAAAGACTAATGCCAGATGTGGTGGTGCACGTTTATAATCCCCTTGTAATCCCTGCGCTTGGGAGGTGAAGACAGGAGGATCGTGCAGGTTCGAAGCCAGCCTCTCTGATTTAAGAGACCCTGTTTCCAAATAAAAATATAAAACAATAGGTATCTGGGAGTGTAACCCAGAGGTAGAAGGGCTTCCAGGAACCCCAGTACCACAAATAAATAAATAAATAAATGAATGAATGAATAAATAAATACTAAAACCTAGGGCTGGGGTGTAGCTCGGAGGTACAATGCTTCGCGGTTCCATCTCCGGGACCACAATAAAATAAAATTGAGGTGAGGAGATTATACTGGAGTGTCTTGTTAGTTCAGTTTAATTACATGAGTCCCTAAAAGTAGGGGATCCTTTCCCCACTATAGTTAGAGAAAGAGATGACAAAAGGTCAGAGATGAGACCTTGGTTTTTTTTTGTTGTTGTTTTTGTTTTTGTTTTTCGGGTCTGGAGATGGAACCCAGGGGAATTGCACCTCGAGCTACACTCCCTGCCCCATTTTTTTATTCTTTATTTTGAAACCGGGTCTCACTAAGTTGCAGAGGGCCTCACTAAGTAGCTGAGGCTGTCTGCAAACTGCGATACTCCAGGTCTCAGCCTCCCAGAGTGTGCACCACCCACCATACCCGGCTCGAGACCTTTTAACTTTAAATGTGAACAGGAAGGGAATCAAGAGCTGGGGAATGTGTCTATCCTCTAGAATCTGGTAAAGGCAAAGAACAGATCCTGTTAGGAATCTAGAGCTTCCAGAAGGGAACATAAACCTGAGCAGCCTCATATTATTCACATTTCAATCCATTAAAAATAGACTACTTTAGTCAGGCATGGTGGCGAGTGCTTGTAATCTCAGTACTGGGGAGGCTGAGACAGGAGGATCGCATAGGTTCAAAACCAGCCTCAGCTACTTAGTGATGCTCTCAGCAACTTAGTGAGACCCTGTTTCCAAATAAAATATAAAAATAGGTCTGGGAGTGTAGCCCGGAAGTAGAAGGCCCCTGGGTTCCATTTCCAGTACCACAAAATAACAATAATAATAATAATAATAATAATAATAATAATAATAATAAATAAAATTTATAAAGTATACGGCAGACAGGTAAACAGTTGTAGTGGTGGCAGGAGCTTTGTAGATATTTTCTTCCTAGGGCAACTAACTATTTTCTCAAGGAGATGAAAAGCAAAGTTGAGAACTAAAAGTAAAGATGGGGAAGATGATGTTGAAGATTTGAAAAAAAAGGTTTAAATGATCCTCCAGGTCAGACTGGGAGAATAAACAAATTAGGAACTATTGCTGAGCGGTATTATGTGTTCACCAGACCTTAGTGGTCATTACCTAGAGGCAAGTCCAAGCAGCAAAGAATTCGCCAGCCATTTTCAGCTGCAAAAGTACAAGTACAGCAATCAGAGCACCCAACTATATGAAGCAAACACGATGGGATTGATAGGAGAAATAAAAACACAATAATTGAAGGTCTCAATCTCCCCACTTTATTTTCTTCTTGGTTTTTTAGTACTGGAGATTGACCCAGGGGCATTCTAACTCCAAGATATACCTCCAGACCTTTTTTATATTTTCTTTTGAAAAAGGATCTTGCTAAATTGTTGAGGGTCTTGCTAAGTTGCAGAGGCTGGCCATGAATCTGTGACCCTCCCATCTTGGCCTCCAAATAACAGGATTATAGGCACACACCCCCATACTTCAATACCCACACTTTCATTAACAGATAGGACAACCAGAGAGACGATCAAGAAGAAAACATAGAATTTGGGCCAACCGGAACTCACATATTTATACAGAACACTCTATCCAACAGAAGCAGAATATACATTCTTCTATCCAGGTGGTGTGGTATTAACCTATGATCACAGTATTTGGGAGGCTGAGACAGGAGGATGCCAGTTTAAGACCATCCTCAGCAACCTAGCAAGACCTTATTTCACAATAAAAAAGGGCTGGAGTAGAGATCAAATATAACGCCCCTGGGTTCAATCCTCAGTACCCCCAAACACATACACACAAAACACATACACAGGAGAGAGAGAATGAATATACATTCTTTTTTTTTTTTTTTTTTTTTTTTTGGTAGGTCTGGAGATGGAACCCAGGGGCATTTGACCGAGCTACACCCCCTGCCCTATTTTGTATTCTGTATTTTGAAACAGGGTCTCACTGATTTGTGGAGGGCCTCACTAAGTAGCTGAGGCTGGCCGCGAACCATGATCCTCCTGTCTCAGCCTCCTGAATGCTGGGATTACAAGTGTGCGCCACCACATCCGGCTTATACATTCTTCTAGAGCACATACAGAACATTCTCCAAGGCAAATCATAATGTTGGGCACAAAGCCAGTCTCAACAAACTTAAGACTGAAATTATATCAAGAATCTTTTCTAACCACAATTAAATAAAACTATTCAAAATGAATAGCAGTAGGGAAAGTCAGAAATTCAAAACTATGTGAAAATTAAGCACTCTTAAACAACTACTGGTGCAAAGAAAAAAAAATGAAAATTAGGAAATATCTCAAAACAAAAGAAAACAAAAACACAACATCCTAAATTTTATGGGATGCAGCAAAGCAATACTAAGAAAAAAGTAGGTTAATGCCTACATTATAAAAAGATCTTATATCAGTAAGCTAACATTATACCTCAAGAAACCAGACAAAGCACTAAACTCAACATTAGTAGAAGGAAAGATAGAGACTAAAGTAAAAATAAAATACTGATTAGAAAAACAGCCAGGCATGAAGCCGGGCGTGGTGGCGCACGCTTGTAATCCCCGCGCTTGGGAGGCGGAGACAGGAGGATCGCGCAGGTTCGAAGCTAGCCCGGCGTGCTGGCTTAAGAGACCCTGTTTCCAAATAAAAATGCAAAAATAGGTCTGGGAGTGTAGCCCGGAGGTAGAAGGGCTTCCAGGAACCCCAGTACCGCCAAAAAAAAAAAAAAAAAGAAAAACAGCCAGGCATGGTGGCGCGTGCTTGTAATCTCAGCATTTGGGAGGCTGAGACGGAAAGATCATGGTTCGCTGACAGCCTCAGCAACTTAGTGAGGCCCTCTGCAACTTAGTAAGACCCTGTTTCAAAATAAGAGATTTTTTATAAGTTTTGTTGAAAATGTCAATAAAATTGATAAACTAAGGGGGAAAAAAAACAACTCATATAACCAGAACCAAAAATGAAAGAGGAGACATTACAAATTATGTCACAGGTATAAAAAGGCTTCTCAGATTTAAAAATAGAATGGCTATATGATTCAGCAACCTCACTTCTCAGTGTATGTCCAAAAGAACAGAAAGCAGAATTTCAAAGAGCAAGTGCACACATGTGCTCACTGCAGCACTGTGCAGAAAGGCCAAGAATCAATCTTAAGTGCCCATCAACACATGACTGACAAACAGAGTGGTGTATACACACAACAAAATATTGTCTAGTCTTGCCAGGAGTGGTGGCTCACGCTTGTAATCCCAGCATTCCGGAGGCTGAGACAGGAGGATCGTGGTTCACAGACAGCCTCAGCTACTTAGTGAGGCCCTCTGCAACTTAGTGAGACCCTGTTTCAAAATAAAAAAATAAAGCCGGGCGTGGTGGCGCACGCTTGTAATCCCCGCGCTTGGGAGGCAGAGACAGGAGGATCGCGCAGGTTCGAAGCCAGCTGCGCGCACTGGCTTAAGAGACCCTGTTTCCAAATAAAAATGTAAAAATAGGTCTGGGAGTGTGGCCCAGAGGTAGCAGGGCTTCCAGGAACCCCAGTACCACCAAAAAATAAAAAAATAAAAAATAAAATAAAATAAAAAATAAAAAATAGGGCAGGGAGTGTAGCTCAGAGGAAAAATGCCCCTTAGTTCCATCCCCAGTACCGCCCCCCCAAAAAAAATGTGTGTGTGTGTGTGTGTGTGTGTGTGTGTGTGTGTATAGTCTAATCTTTATAAAAAGAAATCTTGTCATACGTTACAACATGGATGAACCATGTGGGACATTATATTAAGTGAAATAAGTCCATCATTTAAAAATACTGTATGACCCTACTTAATCAAGATATCTAAAATAATTAAACCCATAGAGACAGAAAACCAAATGGTGGCTGCCAGAGACTGGGGAAAAAAGGCAAATAGAGAGGTATTATTTAATAGATATAGCTTTTGTACAATCCAAAGTAAGATACAAGTTAAATCAAATGGTGTGTGTTCACTCAAGGATCTACGGATGATCTGACCTTTAGAAATCCATCCTGTGGCTCATGCTATAATAAGGGAAGAGGACAATAAATCCCTCTCAGTTGATGAGCAAAAAAATGTGAAACTGAGTAACAATTTCTGTTAGATAGGATTTAGGAAAAGAAAGAAACTTCCTTAATCTGATAAAGAATAAAATTACCTAAATAATAAAACAAACCCTATTACTTGTGAGGCTGAAATAGGAAGATTGCAAGGTTCAAGGCCAGTCTCAGCTAATTAGTGAGGCCGTCTACAACTTACTGAAACTCTGTTTCAAAATAAAGAATGAAAAATAGGGCTGGGGTATATCTTGGAGGTAGAATGTCCCTAGGTTCAATTCCCAGCACCGCAAAAATAAATAAATAAATATAATCATTTGATCTAAATTATGGCACAAACTACAAAAATCAAGTTAAATTTTATTGCCACTGCTTTGCAAAGTGCCACCCACTAGTGCTGTTCATGGGCCTGGACATCTACGTTCACACAAGCAAACCAGCATAAGTGACACTGGATTTCCGAAGGTCAAACCATCCTTAAATCCTTGAAGGAACTTTATCCTAAGGGTCTTAATGCAATGCTTGATTCAACATGTAGTATCTTGCTTTATACTCTTCACCAAGGCAGTATCTGAGAACAGCCTATAATTTTCTCATTTAATTATTTTGAAGTTTTAGTGCTACTATCTGATTTTGCTAGCTGGGGTAAGACTAGCTTCAAAGAACATCTCTTTTGTATTTTTCTTTCCTTTATAAATCTATATAAAATAAGAATCAACAATTATTTTTAAAAAGTTTTACAAAAACATGTGGCCCTTCTTTAACAGCTTTCCTACTTCTTCACCAGCTACTCGCTTATCAAGCTTTTCCATTCCTTCTAAAAACCCAGTCTTGGCCCAGGGTTCCAGCCATCCTAGATGACTGACAAAAAAAGAGAAAACCACTAAGTCTGGCATCAAACTTTTTTTTTTTTTTTTTTTTCGGGACTAGGGATTGAATCCAGGGGCATTCTACCTTGAAGCTATACCCCCAGTCCTATTTTTTATAATTTATTGTGAAAGAGGGTCTCACTAAATTGCAGAGGGCCTCACTAAGTAGCCAAGGCTGGCCTCGAACCTTGCAATCCTCCTGTCTCAGCCTCCGAAGTACTGGGATTACAAACTTGCGCCACCATACCTGGCTGGCATCATACTTTCTTAATACCGCTGAAAATCTCTTAATGTATAATTAAAAAACAGTGATTTGGAGCTGAAGACAAAATTAGGAAACCTAAATTTTATTTAATCCAAAAAAAGTGTTATTTTTGGAAAAGAATTTGTATAATTTCTACAAAAAGATAATGCATGTGAAGATGAATCAAATTGCATGTTGTACAACTAAAAATGTACAGATAATTACTGATAAGAATATCTGCTGTTTAGGATATGCTTTTCTTTCAATGTTTCACTTACTATTTTGCAATAGAACCTATGAATAAAGAATGTACAACTGCCTAGCAGATGTATAATATCAGTGTTTAGATTCTATTCATTCTAGCTTCCTTCTACTAGAAGTTTCAGATTTTCATTTCCATCTGTTTTTGTTTTTTGTTTGTTTGTTTGTTTGTTTGTTTGCGGTATTGGAGATGGAATCCAGAGGCATTCTACCTCCGAGCTACACCTCCAGCCCTATTTTTTATTCTTTATTTTGAAACCGGGTCTGAGTTGCAGAGGGCCTCACTAAAAGTAGCTGAGGCTGTTCGCGAACCGTGATCCTCCTGTCTCAGCCTCCTGAATGCTGGGATTACAAACTCGCACCACCACACCCGGCTTACATCAGGTTTTTTACTTCCCTCACCTTAACTTTTACTTTCCCACATTTTATTCTATTTTAGTCAATTACAGAAAAACACATCAAATTTGAAACATCTTAATTTTTTTTAAACCTTTAAAGTTATAACTTTGAGAGAGAATATACATGGGAAAAAACCACAACTAGGTAACTAAAACAAGACAGCCAATTTTTAAAAATGTTCTATTCAGCCGGGCGTGGTGGCGCACGCTTGTAATGGCGACAGGAGGATCGCGATTGCGCTGGTTCGAAGCCAGCCTCGCTGGCTTAAGAAACCTTGTTTCTAAATAAAAATATAAAATAGGTCTGGGAGTGAAGCCCAAAGGTAGAAGGGTTTCCAGGGACCCCAGTACCACAAAAAAAATAAATAAATAAAAAATGTTCTATTCATCAACATTAATTTCAGGTTTTTATATTTTGGGTTCAGACATTCAGGTATAATGCATGAATGTGTCTGGCCACCATGGCTCATACCTAGAATCCCAGCAATTCAAGAAGCTGAGTCAGGAGGATGGCAAGTTTGAGGCGAGCGAATGTAACTTATGAAACTCTGTCTCAAAACAAAAAATACAAAGCCAGGCGTGGTGGCACACACTTGTAATCCCAGCATTCGGGAGGCTGAGACCTGGAGGATAGCGGTTCGCGGACAGCCTCTGCTACTTAGTGAGGCCCTTTGCAACTCAGTGAGACCCGGTTTCAAAATAAAGAATAAAAAAAATAGGGCAGGGGGTGTAGCTTGGAGGTCAAATGGCCCTGGGTTACATCCCCAGATCCGCAAAAAAAAAAAAACAGGCCAGGCGTGGTGGGACACACTTATAATCCCAGCATTCAGGAGGCAGAGACTGGAGAGTGGTGGTTCATGGACAGCCTCAGCTACTAATTAGCAAGGCCCTCCGCAACTCAGTGAGACCCTGTTCAAAAATAAAAGGACTAAAGCCGGGCTTGGTGGCGCATGCTTGTAATCCCCGCACTTGGGAGGCGGAGACAGGAGGATTGCACAGGTTCGAAGCACTGGTTTAAGAGATCCTGTTTCCAAATAAAATAAATAAATATACATATATACATACATATATACATATATATATATATATATATATATGTCTGGGAGTATAGTCCTAAGGTAGAAGGACTTCCAGGAACCCCAGTACCACCAAAAAAATTAAATAAAAGGAATAAAAACATAGGGCTGGGGTGCAACTCAGAGGTAGAATGTCCCTGGGTTCCTTCCCCAATACCACAAAAAAAAGGGGTGAGGTGGTAGCTCAGTGGTAGAACCCCCAGTACATCAAAATAATAATAACAATAATGATGATGATATACAAATGGAACTTCAGCTTTACTCACCTTATTTCCTCAAATTCTTAAATTATGGTAGAAACATTAAGTTTTAAATGTTCTTAACTATAAGTTAAAAACTTTATAATTATAATTGTTTACATATTTATAGTTATGTTAACAATTATCGTTAACTCTAAGTGTTTATACTAAAATATTTACAGATGTTGTTTTTGAGTGTCTGAATATGAGGAATTTTTACTTTTTTCTCAGGGCTTTTTTAGGTGCTTCAAATTTGTTCTGTTAACATTATCTTTATTTATTTTGGTGGTACTGGGAATTGAGCTGAAGGGAATTCTACTATTGATAATACATCCTTAGCCCTATTATACTTTGAAACAAAGTCTCACTAGGTTGCTCATGTATAGTATTATTACAGTTCATGCAGAGAAAAGAGAAAATAATTTTGTTCAAAAGGGGCTTTAGGCCGGGCGTGGTGGCACAGGCTTGTAATCCCCGCGCTTGGGAGGCTGAAACAGGAGGATCACACAGGTTCAAAGCCAGCCTCAGCTACTAAGTGAGGCTCTCAGCAACTTAGTGAGACCCTATATCCAAATAAAAATATAAAAATAGGTCTGGGAGTAGAAAGGGGATAGAAAGCGCCTGGGTTCCACAGTACCACCAAAAAAACAAACAAAAAGGGGGGGGGGGCTTTAGTAAGAACTTAGGGTAAATACTTAGGTAACCTAAAATTAGTATAATAGTTTCATTTTTTTTAGTCCTTATCCCCAACAAAAGCTAGCCAAATTTCCCCTTTTCTATCTACTAAGGGTATATTGAAAAAATTCCTATAGTTTTCTGTTATTAAAAAGTCTAGTCCAAGCCAGGCGTGGTGGCCCACACTTGTAATCCCAGCCATTGGGAGGCTGAGACAGGAGGATTGCACATATTTGAAGCCAGCCTCAGCTACTTAGGCTCTCAGCAACTTAGTGAGACCCTGTTTCCGAATAAAGTATAAAATAGGTCTGGGAGTGTAGCCTGGAGGTAGAAAAGCCCCTGGGTTCCACCCCCCCCATAACACACACACACACACACACACACACACACACACACACACACACACACACAGAGTCTAGTCCAGTCCAATTTACTGCAGTTTAAAACTTTATTTTTCCATCTTACAATCATCTCCTTCATCTCAAAACCCAGGCTTGGCTCACTGTCCAAGAGAGCACACCTGGAGGAAGGGTGTGGTCTGATCTGTTACAGAAGGGGTGTGGGAGAAAGAAATGAGCTGTCTCAAGTACCTGAGCACTTTTGCAGCTGTCTGGGGTTGTTGCCATTTCATTGGCTAACAATGACTATAACACTGGTGGACAAATGATGGGCTTTTCTTCTGGGGACAAGTGAAGCTCTCTGGTGAAGAAGGGGACAAGGTGTTCTTACCCACTCACTGTCCTCACCCACTGCTTATTTCCCCACCTGAACCAACAAAAATTCAAACAAATACATAGCCTGGGTATGGTCAAACACACTTGTAATGCCAGTACTTGGGAAGGCTAAAACAGGAGGATCATAGGTTTGAGGCCAAATTTAGTGAGACCCTATTTCAAAATAGAAAATAAAATAGGGCTCAAGGTGTAGCACAGAGTTAAAATGTCCTGTGTTCAATCTCCAGGGGACTAAAAACAATCAAAATACCTACAGGCTATTGCCCTGTCACCCTTCTGTCTGCACTGAGATTTCTAACTTCCTTTATCCCTTGCTCAAATAGACACAGAAAAATCAGTCAGCTGTATGGTGAATATCACCTTGGTAATGAGATGTCACCTTTATTTATTTTTTTCATGTTCTTAACCTTCAGAACTGGTTCTCTCGGACGTTCCTACACCCAACTTCTAAGGGAAGGGCACCCTAAGGGCAAGAGAAGAAGTGGGAGACTACAGTGCTCTCCTCTAGGCAAACTACTGCAGTGCCAACTGGGTATAGGTTCTTCCTCCTCAAAACTTTTGGGGGGTACAGGGTATAAACCCAGGGGCATTCAGCCTCCAAACTACACCCCCAGTCCTTTTTTATTTTGAAATAAAGTCTCATTAAGTTGCTGAGGGTCTCCCTGGGTTTCTAAGGATGGTCTCAAACTTTTGATCCTCCTGTCGCAGCCTCCCAAGTACTTGGATTACAGGCATAGGGGCTGGTTTTTCTCCAAACTTCTGCTGCATCTTAGTAAGACCTAGAAAGGATTCTGGCTACTAAGTACTTGGGGCTTTCTTTAGAATGTGGAGTCCTTGACTTCACTTTTTACTTAACTATGAAGTCTTGGGCACCCATTCTGAGATAACAGATAATGCCTTATTTCATTTATTTTTTTAACACTTACTTGTTTGACCTTGTGAGACAAGTAACCTTCATAAGTCTCAGAATCTTGATATATATACACAACAGGAAAAGCAACAAAATCTCCTATGTCAATTTGCAAGTACTGATAATACACAAGAAAAGTACTTTTACAAATTCAAATGTATTAACAATGTAAACAGGAGTAAAGAAACACTTGGAAGGATTAGGTTTATTCTTTAAAGACTCTATATACAGCCATTCAAATTTGTTTTTTATGATAAAACTATCATTTCTCTCACAAATATTCATCTTTACTAACATTTATCAACCTACTATGTATGTGACAAGCATAGTGTTAAGTGTTGGACTACACTCCTTCATCTAGTCCTCCAGGCAATCGTTCAGGAAATGACCATTAACATCCCCATTTTACATATGAAAGAATACCCCCCCCCTTGCTGGGGATTGAACACAGGAGCATTCTAACCTCTGAGCTACACCCCCAAGCCCTATTTTTTAATTCTTTATTTTGAAACAGGGTCTCGCTGAGTTGCCAAGGGCCTCACTAAGTAGCTGAGGCTGGTTGGGAACCCGGATCCTGCTGTCTCAGTCTACCAAATGCTGGGATTACAAGCCTGCGCCACCCCACCTATTTAGGCTCAAGGTAACAAGCCTAAGTGAGTTTAAGGCCCACAACACAAGCACTACTAAACATAAAAAAGTCAAGATTTTTTTTGTGTGTATTGTACTAAGGATAGAATTCCAGTAGTCTTTATCTCCAGGCTACATCCCTAGACCTTTTTTTTTTTAATTTGGAAAAAGGGACTCCCTACATTACTGAGAACCTTCCTAAACTGCTGAGGCTGGCTTCAAAACTGTGATCCTCCAGTCTCAGTACTGGATTACAAATGTGGGGTTATAAGTGTGTGCTACCAAACCTGGTTTAAGAAGTCAAGATTTAATTAACCTTTTGAGTTAGTTGATATCCAGATTAATGGAAAGTCACTATAATCATTATCAGGAATTCTTTATTCCTTTAAGAAATTAATACTTTTTTGTATAAAGATATAATTTAACTGAATGTTATTTTTTCTCAATGATGTGACCAGAAGCACCTGTCACAAATCATTTGCTCTAATATGCAAATTAATATGATGCAAGAAAGAACAAGGAGTGAATAACTTTAGCAAGAACAAAGTATACACAATTAAAGTCAAGTTTTTTTACTCCACTAAAACCCAGCATTACTACTGCAGGAACAAAATCCAGAGCTGGGGAGCATATCTGACAGTGTATTTCACTTCATTCAACAAGTCTTTAGTCTGAATTAACAGATTTTGCGCCACCAAAGCCCAGCTCCAGTCTTATTTTTATTTGGAAACAGGGTCTCACTAAATTGCTGAGAGCCTCACTAAGTTGCCAAGACCGGCTTCCTAAAGGAATTTTTTGAGACAGGGTCTTGTTCAGTTACCCAGGCTAGTCTTGGATTATAGGCATGCACCCCCTCACCAGGCTATTTTAGTTGTTTTTGAGTTTTTTTGGTGTTGAAGATCGAACATAGGGCCTTGCACATTCTAGGCAACTGCTCTACCCCTGAGCCACATCCCCAGTGCCTATTTTAAATACTTTATTTTTAGACAGACAAACCTTACTTTGTTTATCCTAGACCTACTAGCTTAAAAAAAATCAATCTGGCCATTATTGAGAAGGAAAAACTTTTTCCTTCTCAATCTTTAGGCCCAATAGGCCCAATAATTGGAACTTAAGAATTAAACCGACAAAAATCAAGGTAAGTAGAATTTGGGGCTATATACAATTTCAGTAGGGAAATCCTATGGTGAGAAATAGCACTTATAAGAAACCAAGTAAACTGGGTGTGGTGGCACATGCTTGTAATCCCAGTACTTGGGAGGCTAAAACAGGAGATCACCATTTCTCTGGTCTTCAGTGGCCAGACTCAGCTACTTAGTGAGGCCCTTTGAAACTTAGTGAGACCCTGTTTCGAAATAAAGGATTAAAAAATGTCCTTTATTGAGCCAGACACGGTGGTGCACGCTTGTAATCCCAGCATTCGGGAGGCTAAGACCAGTTTGCGGACAGCCTAGGCTACTTAGTGAGGCCCTGATTCAAAATAAGAATAAAAAATAGGGCAAGAGGTGTAGCTCGGAAGTCAGATGTACCTGGGTTCCATCCCCAGACCTGAGGGGAAAAAAAAGTCCTTTCTTTATCCTTTATTCTGGGGGCTGGACGTATAGTTCGGAGTTAGAATGTCCCTGGGTTCAATTCCCAAAACTGAGGAAAAAAAAAAAAGAAAAGAAAAAAAAGAAAGGGTGGCAGACAGCCTCAGCTACTTAGTGAGGCCCTCTGCCAATTTAGTGAGACCTTGTTTCAAAATAAAGAATAAGTCAGGCGTGGTGGCGCACACTTGTAATCCCAACACTTGGGAGGCTGAGACAGGAGGATCACACAGGTTCGAAGCCAGCCTCAGCTACTTAGTGAGGCTCTCAGCAACTTAGTGAGACCCTGTTTCCAAATAAAATATAAAAAAGGTCTGGGAGTAGAGCCCAGAGGTAGAAAGCCTCTGGGTTCCACCCCTAGAAACAAAGAAAGAATAAAAACTAGGGCTAGGGTTATAGCTTGGACGTAGAATGACCCCTAGGTTCCATCCCTAGTACTAAATAAAATAAAATAAAATAATAAACCAAGTAACTTTTAGGAAGAAATAATGGCCTTTAGGAGAATAGATGGAGATATGATAGTTGTGACAATGTCTATTTAGGTGTAGTGACAAATTCTCTCCAGGGATAAGACTCAACCATCCCTGGTTGCAAATTTGCCAGGAAGAAATTTATGACACTTGAGGTTTATGACAATTTAGGTGGAGAAGATTTATGACAAGTGGATTCTTTTGGAAAGCTCTACTTACAGAAAGATAAGAAGGTTGGGGGACCTACTTGCAATGTCTTCAGCTCAAAATAATTTCTATGCCACAGTAACATATTCTGGACCCCTTTCCCATCAACAGAGACAAACATCTAAACATTTACTTTGTATAAAGCATTGTATTTGTACTGTTGGTAAAATTTAGGACAAAATTTAACCACCAAACAAGCATAGGATAAATTGAAAATAAAAAACAATTACAGTTATTTTCCTTTTTTAATATTCTTGTAACAGCAAAAGAATTTTTTAACATGAGTAACATTTTTTCAGCTAGAAGACTGTTAAAGATTAAAATAGACTGATAAATGTTGAGGGTGGAGAGCACACACAGAAACACTGTTGGCTAGAATGCAAACTGTTCCAAAGATTTTGTAAGGCAAGCTGACACTTTCGATCAAATCTTCATCATTTCTCTCACAGTAAGTTCATTTCTAAGAATTCATCATATAAAAGTCTTACAGCGTATGTACCAATATCATGGCCTTGTAATACAAGAGAAAAAAACTGGGGGAAAAACTGAAAACAATATTCATTGATAGGGGACTGATATAAATTCAAGCATAGCAATAAAATGGAATACCAGTCAGCTACTAAAAATAATTTAAAAATTGAAATGTATTGACAAAGGGTCTCTTTATATATTCAGTAAAAATACTAAGTTAAAAAAAATACATATAAACCAGGTGTGGTAGCCCATGCTTGTAATCCCAGCATTTGGGAGGCTGAGACAGGAGGACTGTGGATCATGGACAGCCTCAGCTACTTAGTGAGGCCCTCCGCAACTTAGTGAGACCCTGTTTCAAAATAAAGACTATAAATAGGGCAGGCAGTGTAGCTTGGAGGTTGAATGCCCCTGGGTTCCATCCCCAGACTTAAAAAAAAAAAAATACATATAAACTAGCTATAATAGCGCATAAATCTATCTATTGTACTTGGGAGGCTGAGATGAGAGGATCCCAGATTCAAAGCCGGCCTCAGTAACTTATCAAGACCTCAGCCAAATCCACAAAAGCCTAACTCAAAATAAGAAACAAAGCTGAGTGGTAGCACAAACCTGTAATCTCAGTACTTGGGAGGCTGAGAAAAGGAGGATCATGGGTTAGAGACCCTCAGGAACTTAATGAGACCTGTTTCAAAATGAAAACTAAAATAGGGCAGGGGATGGAACCCAGGGGCATTCTACCTCTGTGCTACACCCCAAGCCCTATTTTTTATTATTTTTTTTGAAACAGGGTCTCACTGAGTTGCAAAGGGCCTCACTAAGTAGCTGAAGCTGCCCTCGAACCACTATCCTCCAGTCTCAGCCTCCAAAATACTGGAATTACAAGCGTGTGTCACCACAACTGGCTCTCTCCTTCACTTTTTAGGACTAAAAAACAACAAAGGTCCATATAAGTTTTGTTTGAAATCCAAGATTATACAGCTGACTTTGTAGTGGAACCAGTACTAGACATAATTTTTTAAAAAATCAGAAGCCAAACTTAATCACTCTACAGCTTCTTTGTAATTTTTCATAGCTCCCAAATTACCCAAAACTAGATATATTGCTCTTACAATCTTAAAAAAGAAAGCGAAAAACATGTGCTATAAAAACTACTTAATATGTCCAGAACCATTCTCCCTCTTCATCAACTAAGGTCTCACTCTGCAGGCCATTTTCTCAAAAAACACATCAAAGACCTATGTCCCAAACCAGATTCCCTTCCCTTACCACATGTTCTTGGTAAACTACCTCAACTTCCCCTGAGTAGATCTCAGCCTAACTGCAATCGAATCATTGTTTAGGGCCAGGGAGACAACTCAGTGGTACAGTACTTGCCTAGCATACACGATGCCCTGGGTTTGATATCCAGTACCACAAACAACAATAATGATCATAATTGCCTAGCCAGGCATGGTGGCACATACCTACAATCCCCGTACTTGGGAAGCTAAGATAGGAAGGTCACAGGTTGGAGACCAGCCTCAACAATTTAGCAAAATCCTCAGCACCTTAGGACATCCTGTTTTAAGTGTGTGTGGGGGGGGGGGGTGCACCACAGCATTCTACTTCTGAGCTACACCTCCAATTCTATTTTATTCTTTTATTTTGAAAGAGGGTCTAAGTTGCAGAGGACCTCACTAAGTTGCTGAGGCTGGCCTTGAACCTGTGATCCCCCTGTCTCAGCCTCCTAAGAACTGGTATTACAAGAGCGTGCCACCACGCCTGGCTACATTTTTTTTTTAAGGGCTGAGGGGGTTGAGTCAGGTGTGGTGACACATACCTGTAATCCCAGTATTTGAGAGGCTGAGACAGGAAGATTACAGGTCCAAGGCCAGCTTGTAGTAATTTATTGAGACCCTGTTTCAAATTAAAAAATAAAAAGGGCTGGGAGCCGGGCATGGTGGTATAATTGTAATCCCAACATTTGGGAGGCTGAGACAGCAGGATCAGCGGACAGCCTCAGCTACTTAGTGAGACCCTTTGCAACTCAGTTGAGATCCTGTTTCAAAATAAAAGAACTAAAAAATAGGGCTGGGGGTATAACTCAGAGATAGAATGCCCCTGGGTTCCATCCTTTGTATTTCAAAAAAATAAAATATAAAAAGGGCTGGAATGTATCTCAAAGATAGAACACCCTGTGCTCAATCTCCAGTACCAACAACAACAACTATTAAATAGCCTTAAACTGGTGCTTCTCTGGGTTTGATGCGCAAGTTGTTCTAGGCTCTTTGCTGACTATACCAGTGCTGATAATAGGTCCACAGTATAATCATGAAATTTCACCAGAAATTTCCTTAGAAAGGCTGATAACTTAAAGAGAATATATTTAGATTATTACCTGCCCAGAGCCATTTTTTCTTGGGAAAACCATCCCTTGCCCGTTCCACATGGTTCCAGGAAGACTAACAATTGTAATATTTAATGGGCTACTGACTGCTCCAGTAAGCATGTAAGCCAGGCCTGACCAATGATGGTACCCATCCTCCATTCAGACCCATAAGAATCTCGCTAGGAGCCTGGCATGGTGACACATTCTGTAATTTCAGTACTTGGGAGGTAGAGACAAGAGGACCACAGGTGTAAGGACAGACTTTATTTCAAAACACAAATAGGCTTCTCTCATTTTGGGGGTAACCCACATCCTCCCTTTAATGTATATTTCCTATTTTCTAAATAAATATGCCTCTGAAAAAAATTAAAATAAAAAAAAATTTTAAAGGTCTGGGGGTAAACCAGGCATGGTGGCACACACTCGTAATCCCAGTACCTGGGAAGCTGAGACAGGAGGGTCTCCGGTTCACAGCCAGCCTCAGCTTAGTGAGGCCCTCTGCAATACTCTGTTTCAAAATAAAGAATAAAAAATAGGACTGAGGGTGTGGCGCAATTAGTAGCCCCTGAGTTCAATCCCCAGTACTGCAAAAAAAAAAAAAAAAAAAAAAAGAACTGGGGGTATATAGCCAGAGGTAGAATGCCTTTGGGTTCAATCTCTAGTAACACACACACACACACACACACACACACACACACACACACAATCTCACTAGGAAACAGAGTAGATGCATATGGAAAAAAAGACTCCTTTCCCTCTCCTGAATCCATAGTAGTCAGGCCACTATAAGCCTGGAGTTACTAGTCCTCCTTTGCCAGTCTACTGCACTGTCCTAAAAAAATGAGGCCAAAGACAGAGAACAGAGAAGACAGAACCTCAATTACCATTAGAGCCAGCCACACCCATCACCCATTTCTGGTCTACTCAATGCTATGAGAGGGAAGGGTGTTAAAGATATAGCTCAGTGGTAGAATGCTTGCCTAGCATACATGATGTCCTGGGTTGGACTCCCAGTGCCACAATATACATATATACACACATATATACATACACACACACACACACACACACGCACGCACGCACGTGGGGGGAGGGGAAGCATTTTTTCCCTTTAAGCTAGTAAGAATTAGGCTTGTCACCTGCAATCCAAAGTTACTTAAGAGTAACATCCAATTCCCACTGTTGAAATACACAGCGTATACAGTAATCACTCCCAAACATCTACCTTTAGCCCAAAACTCTGTCAAACTCTAGGCCCATGTATGTAAAATCATAGAAATCTTTTTTTTCTCTTTTCTTTTTTTTGAAGCTGGGCCTCACGCATACTAAGCATGAACTCGACCACTGAGGTACACTCCCAACCCCCAAAACCTCTTCTTGGTTGTTCCAAAGACACTTCAAACTGTGCATGATCAATATTATTTCTTCCACAAACCAACTATTGTTCCATATCTTTCATCTCAATCAACTACCTGCACCTACCCTGCTTTTCAGACTAGGAACCTGGGAATCATCTGTACCAATCCCTTCCTTCTGTCATCCGTATCTATTAACCAAGTCATGTCCATTCCAGGCCATGTGTATCTGCCACCATCCTAGTCTGGGGCAACTTGAAAAGTCTCCTTAAACCGGGCTTGGTGGCGCACGCCCGTAATCCCAACATCTGGGAGGCTGAAACCAGAGGATCACAGTTCGTGGACAGTCTCAGCTACTTAGTGAGGCACTCTGCAACTCAGTTAATACCCGGTTTCAAAATAAAAAGTAAAAAATAGGGCTGAGGGTGTAGCTTGGAGATAGAATGCCCCTGGGTTCCATCCTCAGTACCACACACACACCAAAAAGTCTCCTTAAAAGTTTCAGTGTCACTGGGCGTGGTGGCGCACGCTTGTAATCCCCGCAGAGATAGGAGGATCACACAGGTTCAAAGCCAGCCGTGCTGGCTTAGGAGACCCTATTTCCACATAAAAAAGTATAAAATAGATCTGGGAGTGTAGCCCGGAGGTAGAAGGGTTTCCAGGAACCCCAGTACCACCAAAAAAAAAAAAAAAGTTTCAGTGTCTTCAGTCTTCCTTTCTTCATACTGACACTACAATGTGTAATTAATCTCCCCAACTGTAAATCTAATACCTACACCCAGCACTGGCCTCTCTTCCTCCTTTGTAGGTCTACAGCAAACTGTATACAGTTAGAGCAACAATTAAGCTCCACTGTTTCAGACATTAGTAGTATAACATATATATCACAGAAAAACAAGATTTGTCAGGTGCAGTGGCACACACCTATAATCCAAGCTACTCCAGAGGGTGAGGCAAGAAGATAGAAAATTCAAGTAAATCTGGGCATGCAGTTTAGAGGCAGAACACTCCTGGGTTTAATTCCTAGTACCAAAACAAGAAAGAAAAAAAAAACCCAAAGCAGCATAAAAATTGAAAAGGAAGAGTAACAAGTCCACAACATCACAGAAAATAAGTCAAAAACAATTTCCTTAGCTATTCAATGTTGATTCCTTAGTTCTATATTTTAACTGCAGATAAAGATGGTGTAGGGACCCACTTAGCCCACCCTAGATAAATTACAACTCTCATCTATTTCCTTAATCCCCTAACTCTCTCTTCAAAAACCACTTCTGGGAATTTCCACGGACATCATTTTGTTTTTACTTTTTAAGAACTAAGGATCTTTAAATGTTGGCTGAAAAAATTGACCCATGTTATAATTTAGTTAACTATATCCAAACACATTTATATTTGTATTTACTTTTTTTTTTTTTTTTTTTTTTGCAGTACTAGGGATGGAACCCAGGGGCATTCTACTTCTGAGCTGCACCTCCAGCCCTATTTTTTATTCTTTATTTTGAAACAAGGTCTCACTGAGTTGCATAGGACCTCACTAAGTAGCTGAGGTTGGCCACAAACCCCATCCTCCTGTCTCAGCCTCTTGAATGCTGGGATTACAAGTGTGTACCACCACACTGGGCTCTTGCATCTACTTTTTTAAAAAGTAAGCATAGCTAGGCATGGTGGCCCACCCCTGTAACCCCGAATCAAAACATACAGGTAGAATAAATATTAAAGTTAGCAAAAATAAATGGAGGGTGAAAAGGAAAAACAATCAAATGTAGCAGACATTACAGAAAAAATTCACACAAAAAAATTTAAAATCTACACAAGTCAACAGCTATTAAATAAACTGAAATGGTACTCAAAGTCTTCTTTACAAAGAAATTCTAGGCCTAAGTGGTCTAATAGGTGAGGTCTGCAAACTTTCAAGGAAAACTGCTCAGCTCATTTGATGACTCTATTATATCCCTGATACCAATAAGAATTAAGAAATTATACCAGTGTTAGCAGGAATAGAGGAGAGTTACAATATGGAAACAGAATCAACAGATGTTGCTTCCAGAGAAGATGTGATGAAATGGGGAAAGGTTTGGGTTTGGCACAACATCAACAGAAATAAGGAACACCAGAGAGGTCAATCTGGTAAGAAAGAGCTCAGTTTGAACTAGAATACCCAAACACACTTACGTATAAAGCAAATGAAAAAATAGGACTTGTACACAAGAGAACAGAGATTTGAAAAATATTCAGACAAAAAGGTCTGAAAAATGTGAAGAGACTAGAAACACAGAAAAATATGAAAGGTGAAACGTGGAACACATATTAAGAGAAAGGAGGAGGAAAAGAAAGAAAAGGGGCAGAGAGACAAGGCTTGGTGGCACAGGCCTGTGATCCCAGTACCTGAAGGGCTAAAACAGGAAGATTGCAGGTGCAAGGCCAGTGAGCAGTAACTTAGGAAGACCCTGTTTCAAATTTAAAAATAGGGCTGGGTGGCACACGTGGTAATCCCAGTACTTGGGAGGCTGACACAGGAGGTTCACAGGTTTGCAGCCAGCCTCAGCTACTTAGCGAGGCCCTCTGCAACTTAGTGAGACCCTGTTTCAAAATAAAGAATAAAAAAAACAGGGCTAGGGGTGTAGCTTGGAGGTAAAATGCCCCTGGGTTCAATCCCCAGTAACCAAAAAAAAAAAAAAAAAAAAATAGGGCTGGAGGTGTAGCTCAGAGGTAGAGTGCCCCTGGATTCAATCCCCAATAACACAAAAAGAGATAGCAGAGAAGAAAAAAGCTGCACAAGCCCCCTTTTCACCTAGTTAATTATTTTATTTTTTGGCATTACTGGGGATTAGACTCAGATGCCTCCTACAGCTGAGCTACACTTCTATCCCTTTTTACTCTCTATTTTGAGACAGGGTTTTCCTAAATCGCCCCATTGGCCTTAAACTTGCAATTCTTCTGCCTCAGCCTCAGCCTCCCAGGTAACTGGGATCCGAGACCAGAGCCCACACCCCTGGCCTTATCTAGTTAATTCTTTCTCCTCCTTCAAAATTGTTCCAGGTTCCAAGACAACATCTTTAGGGTGGGCTTTCTAGATTCTCCCAGCACTAACACCACCAGCTCAGTTCCCCACTTTAAATTCTTATAGTACTCTGCACTTTAATTATGTTTACAGTTATGCTTAATTATAGAACTCACCCTTCAAAATATGTCTCCCCCATTGGATGTTAAGCTCTATATGGGTAAGGGCAAAGACCTTACCTGTGGGTGGGCCTTCTGCCTTGCACAGTATGTCAGGATACAGGAAGTATTCTACCACTGAAACGTAAGGATGAATGAAAGCCAAGGAGAGGCATTTCACGAACACAAAGCTGGGCAGGGAATGTAGTTCAGTGGGAAAGCATTTGCCTGGTTTGTGTGAGGTCTTGGGTTCCATTTCTTGGGTTTGATCCCACACCACCAAAAAGTAAAAAAAGAAAAAGAAAGAATATAAAGTTGGTGTTATCTATTATAAAAATGCTCTAAGTGAGGACTGAAAGAAAAGATGCTTAAATGCCACCTTGTCCAGACAGAAAAATGAGATGACTCTTGGAGTTCTCCACAGATAGGATTATGAATAAATAAATTTTATTTCAATTCTGTTCTATTTTGTCATTTCTATTTAATGAACCAGTATTACTTTTATAAGAAAAAAAAACTTTAAAAATGTTGATGTGATCTGAAAAGTAGCAACAAAACAGTTGAAGGAATACTTTTTTTTTTTTTTTTTCCAGTACTGGGGATTGAAACCAGGGGCATTCTACGTCAAAACTACACCCCCAACCTAATTTCTTATCCTTTATTTTGAAACAGGTCTCAAGAAATTGCGGAGGGCTTCATTAAGTAACTGAGGCTGGCTGGGGACCATGATCCTCCTGTCTCAGCCTCCCAAGTACTGGGATTACAAGAGTGCACCACCGCAGCCGCCTTGGGGAGACCAAATTTAAGGAAGGGGTTTTAAGAATCCAAAGACAGGCCAAGCATGGTGGCAAATGCCTATAATCCCAGTAGAATCACAGGTTCAAAGACAGTCTCAGCAAATTAATGAGACTCTCAGCAACCTAGACTCTCTTTCAAAACAAAAGTAAAGGGGCTGGGAGTGTAGCTGAGATGTAGAATGCCCCTGGGTTCAAACACACACACACACACACACACACACACACACAATCAGGAAGACAATTCATGCTCCCTAAGGAAAACCAGGCAAGAATGGTGGTGTAGGGAGACTCAGACAGAAGGACCAAAGGTTTGAGGGCAGCCTCAGAAAGTGGTAAGACTCATCAAACTAACAAGACCCTCTTAAATAAGGCGGGCGCGCGCGGGGGGGGGGGGGGGGGGTGGCGGCGCTCAGTGGTAGATTGTCCCTGGGTTTAATCCCCAGCAACACACACACACACACACACACACGCAAAACCAAGAAAAAAATGAAACAAGGTGTTAACTAGCAAGGAAAATACAAAAAAATTGTTTAAAGAACGAAGCAGATGTAAAGGAATCCAGTGAAGGAGCTCCCACTGAGTGCCTCAATCTTTTCATAAAGGGTGGAGAGAAGTGAAGAAAAAGCTGAAAAGGTTTGAAATGGGTTCCAAAGAGAATAGGAAGGGGGATAAACATAAAACAGAGTACTGGTCCTATTAAAAAATATTCTAAATTTCAATCGGCCTTTCGTTAACAACCCATTCCCAGATCAGAGAACTGCCCGTATTTCAGCGCTTAACTAAAAAACCTAAACAATTCTGGTTCATGATATGCATTACGTTGCCCTCTGCTTTAATTCAAAAGTTAACTCCTCTCACAAGTAAATACAACCAAGAAATTGTTTTCAACTCGGGCAGTAAAACGGCCACCGCTTCAAGTATGAGTACCTGAAAAAAAGTGTTTGCGGAAGGAATTTGCTTTAAAACAAAAAACAAACAAGACCGGTCGTTTGCCTGAATACGAAGTTCCTGGGTTCAAATCCCAGCTCACTTATCTAAATTGTTTAATCTCTCTGCGTCTCAGTTTCCTCCTCTAAAACAAGGACTACAATAACCATGGTTCTCTTAAGGCATAAATGACGTAACACAGGTGCCAAGTTCGTAGCATACATTCAAAACAGTTTGCTATCCATTTAGAAGAAAAAACATGCGGCATTTTAGCCAAAAGAAGACATCGGTGTACACGCAGGAATTCAAGTCACAAAATGCCAGCCCCTAACACACAGCATATTATTTTTCTTCCCTGACGCAAGCTCTTATTTTTTCTTCCTTGCCAAACCTTTCCACTGGGAGTCTGGAAAGAGTAAAAGGGCTACATGCAATCCAGCAGAAAGTTTTCCGAAATCGAAGAGCAGAATCCCGACAGACATGGCAGCGGAGGCCGCGCAGGACAACAGGTGAACCTCCGGGAGCCCGGGCTCCTTCCGAGCTGGAAGGCGGGCCGCGGGCCGGGCGCACGGACACACTTTGTTCTCCCGCTTCTGGCCAAGGCGCCCGAGCCGATCCCTCGGCCCCCGCCTCGCAGCCCGGGGCGGGGAGCGGGGCGCTTTCCCATTTAAGGATCCCAGCGGCGGCGCCGAGCGGCCGGCGCCCACCCCGCCGGCCCCGGCCCGGCCTGCGACCCGGGGTGGCCGCGGAAACAAAGAGGGGCCGGGGCCGGCCCGCACCGCGGCGCGCACGCACTCGCCACGGCCCACTCACCGGGACTCCGGGGAGCTCATCCTCCGGCCCTCGGCCACGGCGCTGGGCGCGGCGAGCCGCCGGGCGCCGCGGGGCCTGCTCGGCCTCCGCCCTCGGCGTGCAGCGGCCCCGGCCCGGTCGCCCCTCGCGCGGCCGTGCGACCCTCGTCTCGCGCGGCCCGACGCGCCGGAGCCCGAGCCTTCCTGCCCGCCCTCCGCCCGCCTCCCTCCTCCGCGGCCCAGCCCGCCCGGCGGATTCCAATCTCGGCCGCCGTCGCCGCCGACACTCGCGCGCGGGGGAGGGGCGCGGGCGCGGGCGCGGGGCCGGGGGCGGGGCTCTGCCCGCGGGAGGCGGCGGCGCGCGCACCCGGCCGGCCACGCCCACGCCCCGCCCCGCCCCGGCCGCGGAGGGAGCCGAGCGCGCGGCGGAAGCGCCCGAAGGCCGCGTGCAGGCGGCGCCCCGCGGCCGGGGGGCTGGGCCCGCCGCCGGCCCCGGGGGCGCCGGGCTGCCGTGGGGAGGGGGCCGCGCCGGCCCGCCGGCCCCTCGCGTGGAACCAGCCGCTCCGCCGCCTCGCCGGGCACTCTGCGGAAGCGGCCTGGACCGACGCTGGCCGGGCGCGCACGAGGAGCGCCGCCCCCGGCCCCTGCGGGCCCCGGGTTGCGAACCCCTTCTCCTCCCGACTCAGGCTCTACGAGAGCACCAGCCCGCGAGTTTGCGGAACGAGCCTGGTGGTTCAGAAGACACACAGTCGCCTAGGTGGCGGGGTAGGGGGCCGTCGTGGTAGTAGAGCTTGCACGCAAGAAAAGAAAAATGTAATCCGCTGCACTCATCATCCACCCTCCCACCGCTCCCCGGCTCCCGCTCCGGGCTCGGGGCCGGGGTGCCGAGTGCCGCAGGGAGGGGGACGTGCGTGCTCGGAGGGAGCCGCAGGGAAGCCGCGTTGCAGCCCACGTCGATCCTGCAGCCTCCGGGCCGCCGCTCGGGTGTCTGTGATCTGCGAGCCGGCGAATTCCAAAGGCATAAGATAAGGGGCGGCAGGAGCCCAGGCGAACTGAAGTCAGCATACTATAAATAATACTCTCATCTCTACCTTTGGCTTACTAGAGTGACCTCGTATACCCTTCGGAATCTCATTTCCTCCATTTGGAAAATGCAAATAAATGTCGCTAGCTCCGTTCTTCCATTTCCCTCAGTCTTGGTACAAAATGCTGTTAGAAATAGGCTTCTTTTCAATCGAATGTGACCTTAGTGATCTCTCCGGTAAATATTTCAACAAATGTATCATGTTCAATTAGTTCACTTTATGTACTGTGCCTTGTCTCCTTTAAAAATCACTTTTAAAGAGGTAAAAAGAAAGAGTGAAGGGAAAAAAAATGTACCAGGGACTTGTATTTACACACATTCTCACCTAAAGAGATGTCTAGATTCCACGGTATTTCCTTATATTCTAGTGTACATGTTGAAATTCCTTTATCTTATTTAAATTTTCATCTTTTATTTCCCACCATTATACCTGCCTTTACCCTTAATATTTGCCTCAGATACCCTCCATAATTTAAGGTTATATTTTCATTTTTTTCTCTTATCGGGTTTTTTTTTTTTTTTTTTTTTTTTTTGCGGTATTGGAGATGGAACCCAGAGGCATTCTACCTCCGAACTACACCCCCCCTGTTGTATTTTTTAGTCTTTTATTTATTTATTTTTGAGACAGAGTCTCTGAGTTGGGAAGGGTCTCACTAAGTAGCTGAGGCTGTCCGCGGAACCGCGTTTTCTCCCGTCTCAGCCTCCGGAAAGCTGGGATTACAAGGGTGAGCCACCACTCCCGACTTCTCTGATCCTTTTTTGAGCTCTTTTATCTGTCTCAGGTTTGAGAGTCATGGGTTATATAGTATCTTTATATACAGGAATGATATTTGAGGTTCCTTGCATCAACTAAAATTTATCACTTCTTTCTTGAGTTTCCTACATAGCACCCTGCTTTAACGGTAGGGGAAAGGTTGAATCACTTAAGCAGAGATTCAAACCAGTTGACCAAAGATCATATGGTAAGCAATGTGTCATGGTAGAGAAAACCATGACAAGAAGGTTATTATTCCCTCTCCAGCCTAATTCGATTTTTGGACATAATAGTCTACAAAATAGCCAAGACCTCAAGTTGAAAATTTATTTAGTGCATCAGGTGTCTAAAATATGTAAATTGGTATTGCCTGAATTAAATTAGAAGTCACTGAAATCATAGCAAAATTGACGCATCAAAGTGTCAAATACCTGTGTCCCCGTATTTGGGAGCCCGAGATGGGAGGATCACAGTTTTGAGGTCAGCTTAGCAATTTACCCAGACCCTCAGCAACTTAGCATGATCCTCTTTCAAAATAAAAAGGGCTAGGGGTATAGATTGGAGGTAGAATGCCCCTGGATTCAATCCCTAGTAATAAGCAAACAAACAAAAATTAAGTCATGCTGTCGTCGCTTCTCTACAAAAGGATCTCCTTTTCTAATCTTTGGAAATATTACTTGATATTTCTTCACACTACTTAGGAAAGACCCGGGTAGAGCCACGGCTTAAATCCTTAGCATCTCACAGCCAGCACATACCCACTATACCTGAGTGGGTGCATGGTGTTCTTTCTGGTTCCTGGCAAGTGTATGCATGCCAGCCTGTTTCTCCGGTTTGCCTGCCCACTAAATGAACAGAGCAACCTGGAAGCCCAGGGAGACACTTGGATGCATGTGATCTGGCCCCCAAAGTCAGAGGCAACAACTCAAGGTCCAATTCAACACTCTGTGACGTGGTAGTCTTCCTGTAGATAGGTTAATGGAAGGGGCTGGAAATGAGCCTTTTCCTCTGCCTAGGTAGTTTTAGTACAGGTCTCATGAATGGTAGCTATTGCCTGCCCAAATTAGGAAACATTCATTAGGAATGAAAATGGCCCTTCTCATACAGTTCTCAATGCAAACACACCTTCCCTAATCACCTCTCTTAACACCTCATCACAGAAAATTTCAGTATCTTTATGCCACTTTCCATTATCTGAATTGCCTTCTTTACCTTGTTTATGGTCGGAACCCCTCTGGTAGGAACGTAAACTCCAGGAAAGCAGAGGCTTTCTCAATCTATTCTTAACTCCTTATTAGAACCTAGTGTCTAGAGCATAGTACACGTTCGGCACTGGTTACTTGATGAGCCAGATTACCATAGAATTTCCTCTGAGAGTTTCTGAACCTTGTCACCAAGACCCTTCTGGCATTAGAAAGTGGGAAAGGGTGATAGTTGGCTGGAGAAGCTGTGATTACCTCATCTTCAGTGAAATGGGGACCTCTGCCTTCAGGGATCCAAGGTCAATAGATTAATCCGAGTTAATCCATCCAAAGTCATTTTCCTGTTGTAAAGATTTTATGAGGCAAAAGGCAGCAGTAAGTCTTCGTGGGTATGGAGATAAGCTTGAGGCCAACAAGGCCTAGCGAAGGCCTGCTCTTGGTAGGTGACATGTTAGGTTGCTTTTATTTATTTATTTTAGTGGTACTGAGGATTGAACCCAGGGGCATTCTTCCTCTGAGCTCCACCTCCAGCCCTATTTTATTTTTATTTTGAAATGGTCTCAGTAGGTTGATGAGACTCTCAATACTAGCTGAAGCTGTCCTCGGACCTGCAGTCCTCCTGTCTCAGCCTCCCAAGTACTGTGATTATAGGCATGCACCACCAACCCAGATTGGGTTGGTTTTAAAGCCCAATAACAAACGGGTGAAAGTGCTGTGGAAGGGAGGAGAAACTGCTTCATTTCTCAGCATGAACATTACCACATCATTTTGTTAGTGGTTCTCCAACATGGTTTAGATTTAAGGACTAAACCCAAACACAAATTTTGTTTATGAAAATAATAAATAAATAAATAAAATAAGGGTTCGGCACAGTGGCATAAGCCTGTCATCCCAGTACTTGGAAGACTGAGATAGATTGCAGGTTCAAAGCCAGCCTCAGCAACTTAAACCTTATTTATTTATTTATTTATTTATTTTGGTGGTACTGGGGGTGGAACCCAGATGCTTTCTACCTCTGGGCTATCTTCCCAGACCTATTTTATATTTTATTTGGAAACAGGGTCTCACTAAGTTGCTGAGAGCCTCACTAAGTAGCTGAGGCTGGCTTCGAACCTGTGCGATCCTCCTGTCTCAGCCTCCCAAGCGCAGGGATTACAAGCGTGGGCCACCACCCCTGGCTCTTAGACCTTATTTATTTATTTATTTATTTTTGCGGGTCTGGGGATGGAACCCAGGAGCATTTGACCTGTGAGCTACACCCCCTGCCCTATTTTTTTTATTCTTTATTTTGAAACCAGGTCTCACTGAGTTGCAGAGGGCCTCACTAAGTAGCTAAGGCTGTCCGCGAACCATGATCCTCCAGGTCTCAGCCTCCTGAATGCTGGGATTACAAGTGTGCGCCACCACGCCCGGCTTAAACCTTATTTAAAAAAAAAAAAAAAAAAGAGGCTGGGGGTTTTAGCTCAGTGGTATAATACCCCTGGGTCCAATCCCCATTACCAAAAACAAAACAAAAAAATAAATATATATATAAATATGATTCAGCACACGAAACAGAAAAACTTAAAAATCTGAATTTGTTCTTTATAATGGTACAATATCTTACTTCCCATTCTATTGTTACTTCTAAACGACCTGCTCCTTCCCCCTTACTCCTTTTGAATTGTGGTTTTTTTTTTTTTCAAAGCACTTGTTTACTGTGATTGAAAGACCATCTCTTGAGGATATTGCTGCAAAGTAGCCGTCACTTGGTCCTACCTAGTCCACAGTCTGCAGTCCTCCTCTACAGTCTTCACAATATACACTAACCCTCTCCTAGGGCCTAAGAAAGGGATTTACAGAGCTTCAGTCCCAAGCCTCAGACTCAGCTTTACGAGTCGCTCGGGGGAAACTTTGTCTTCTTTCAAATATCTAGCCCTTTTCATTTCAACTCTGCTTGTTAACCTACCTGGAACCCAATTTTCTCTGCATGTGATATGGACTCAGCCCCAGCCCTACAACACAGACTGGCCATGCTTATTTGACTCTAGCAGCTTGCTTCTAGATTCTCTGCACCTGTGTATTCTACCCAGCCCGCTTTCTCCATTTCCTGGGGTTGGGCATCCTGATGCCTGCTGTTCTCCTGGACTATGATAACTAACCTGTTGTTTGCTCTCTACTCAGTGGCTCTCAGGTACTGCCTAGAGGGCTTCCCCTGTTCCTCCCACTCAGCCCAGAGCCAGTCATCCTTCCCCATCCTGCTGCAGCTCAGAGCCCTGAGAGCAGTGAGTTTATGACCTATTACAGTGGGATTCTGGCCCCACCCCTGTGCTGGGGATGGACTGAACCCGGGCCTCATACTACACAAGAGCTCTAACACTCAGCAACATCTCCAGCCTGAGGTGCTGCTGCTGCTGCTGATGATTGAAGGGGTGTTACTAGCAATTGAATCAGGGCATTCTACCTCTGCGCTACACTCTCATCCCTTTTTTAGTTGCTGTTTGTTTGTTTTGTTTAAACAGAATCTTGCCTAAGTTACAGGCATGCTGGCCCAGGATCTGTGATCCTCCTGTCTCAGCATCCCAGGTGCTGGGATTATAGGGATGTGCCACAGTCCCAGATTTTAGGATTTTTTTTTTTTTAACAACAAAAGCACTAACAGTATAGCTCAGTGATAGAGAACCCTAAGTTCAATTCTCAGTACTGAGAAAAAGAAAAAAAAAAAGAAAGAAAGAGAAAGAATCCTGACAGGGGTTACAGTCATTAGTAGCTACCCTGGGCTATTGGACTTGACCTACAGGATCATCCTATTGTATTGTTAAACCTTTCTTTGTGTGTGTGTGTGTGTGTGTGTGTGTGTGTGTGTGTGGTACTGGAGATTAACCCCAGTGGCATTCTACCTCCAACTACACTCCCAGACTATTTTATTTTCATTTGAAACAGGTTCGCACTAGGTTGCTGAGGCTGTCCTCAATCCTGCAATACTGTCTCCAGCTTCCCAAGTAGTGGGATTACAGGCATGCACCACCATGCCTGGTTTAAATCTTTTTTTTTTTTTTTTTTTTTTTGGTACTGGAGATGAAGCCCAGGGACATTCTACCTTCAAGCTATACCCCCCCAGCCCTATTTTTTTATTCTTTACTTTAAAACAGAGTCTCACTGAGTTGCAAAGGACCTAAGTAGCTGAGGCTATCTGTGAACCTCGCTCCTTTTGTCTCAGCCTCCCAAATGCTAGGATTACAAGCGTGCACCACCACGCCTGGCTTTAAATCTTTTTTTACAAAGGAGATTTTGTACTTTTTTTTCACTTTCACATGAATATGGGCTTCTCAGCCTTCCAGCCTGGAGAAGGACAGTTTAAGGATATCAAAATACACAAGGTATCAAAATCCTTGCCTCTGCTGATTCATTGTATTTAAGGTCCCCCTGGAGAAGGGGGGTGGTCACAGACTCCTGTGCTATTCTGTCCTCCTTCCTTTCTACCCATGCCCATTACTTACCACTATTGCTATAGTCACTGTGCTGAGCACCAGAGTCCCTAGGTTATAAATCTGGGAGGGCACCATTCATGAGCTGCCCAGTGTCCCCAGAACTTTCAGGTACTCCTCCTGAACACCATGAAGGTGCTACTCCAGTTACAGTCAAGGAGCCTTATCTCAGGCTGGCTGAAAACACCAGCCTTTAAAATTCTAGTGTTCTACAGCATAGCAGAGTGACTATAATGCACTGTAACACACACACACACACACACACACACACACACACACACACACATATGTGTGTGTGTGTGTGTATGTTAGTACATATATAACTCAGTATATGTGTGTGTATATATATATATTCTGTGAGTTATTATGTGTATATATATACTGTGAGTTATATTACTGTAAGTCAATTAGAATCCCACTAAATATAGATATTTAGTGTGTGGGGTGCTGGAGATATCTAACCTATAATATATTTTAGTATATATTTTGTGAAGAACTTGAAGAGAGGGAGGGGCTCAAAGCCTCCAAATATAATGAAATGATAAGGAGATTAGAATGGTAATTACCCTGATTTGATCATTGTACATTGTGTACACATATTGAAATACTATAGCGTACCCCATAAAATGTATAATATGTACATAAGTATGTACAATTATTACATGTTAAACATTTTTTTTAAACCAGGTTTTTGTTGTTTGACATATGCCTTTTAGGGCATTGGGCATGATATAGTCAAGCTTTTGTTAATTCTGTACTACAAAATATATATGAATACAAATAAAAGGAAATAGAGACAAAATCAGGACAGTATTCTGAGTAGTGGCCTCATTGATAGCTATATTTTTTTTCAGTAAGCTTTATCTCTGCACAACAGATGACACTACTTTTATAATTAGAAGAACTGTAGCTACCGAAGTAGTTCAGTGATAGAACACTTGTTTAGCATTCACAAGGCCTTGGGTTCGATACCCAGCACCAAGAAATAAATAAATAATTTAAAAGAGCTGTTTTTTTGATAGACGACAGGAGAAAGCAGGCAAGACGACACAGTCCTATTACTCAGCAACTCAGAGGTTGAAGCATGAGGATGGCAAGTTTGAGGCCAGCCTAGTCAATTTAGTGAGACTTTGCCACAAAATAAAAATGTAGTCAGGTGTGGTGGTGCACACATGTAATCCTAGTACTTGGGAGGCTGAGACAGAAGGATCAATTTGGTGAGGCTCTTAGCAACTTAAAGAGACCCTGTTTTCAAATAAAAAAATAAAAATGGAGCTGGGGATATACCTTGGAGGCAGAAGACCCCTGGGTTCCATCCCCAGTACAAAAAAAAAGGGGTGCAGAAGTAGGAATATAACTCAGTGATAGAGCCCTGTTGATTTAAATCCATAGTGCCACAAAACAAAAAACAAAGACTGGGAGAAAAATGAAAATATGATGCATGTTTATAAGAATAAAGTCAATTAGAATCCTGTATGTATAAGATGTATCAACCTTTCTGCTACACTCCCAGACCTTCTTGTTTGTTTCATTTTGAAACAGGGCCTCGCTAGGTTGCTAAGAGTCTCCCTAAATTGCTGAGGCTGGTCCTGAAACTGTGATCCTCCTTGTCTCAGCCTCCCAAGTGCTGGGATTATAGGCATGGGCCATCACACCAGCTGAATGTTTCTTTATAACAAAAGCCACTCTATTGTTATAGGTACAGTAGTGCAACCTACTATCAGATTTTAAGTATATAGATCTTATTTAAGTATATATATATATATATCTTATCTTGGGTCATCAAAACCCAAGATATTGCTGATTATAAAATGCCCCATTATTTTAGGTCCAACTAAGAAAAACACTGCCACTTAAACTATGACACATCACCAACTATAAGATATCCGAATTTCCGAGAGGTTAAAATGTCAAAAAGATGTGCATTCACAAATTGATGCAATGCAATATGTTTTATTACACATAGAAGACAAAATAATGCCATACATCCTGGCTCAGTGACACATGCCTGTATTCCCAGCACTTGGGGAGGTGGGCAAGTTTGAGGCCAGCCTGAGCAACTTAGTGAGACTGTTTCAAAATGAAATTAAAAAGGCTAGGGATGTAGCTCAGTGGTCCAGTGCTTGCTTAGCATGTGCAAGGCCTTGGATTCATTTCCCAGGGCAACCAATAAGTAAAAAAATAAATAATGCCATACAGGCCGAAAGTGTGAAATGCCGAGTTTCTAGGTTCTTAACGTGTAATCTTATTTGTTTAGCAGGCTCCCTGAATAGCCACGCTATAAACGTTAACCACAAAAGCAGAGGCAGTACAGTTTGACTGCATATACACACGTAAAACAAACACAACTGAGTAACTTATGATTCAGTCACATAAAGTTTAGAATAAATACTAGCATCGAATCACGTTTTAGGATTATATTACAAATAAAAAATTAACTTTTTAACAGTTGCTCGTACTGAAAATGTGACGACAAGAATTAAATTTTAGATGTCAATGCACATTTTTATCTGGAAAAGTCAAACTACACAATCAGAAAAATCTCAAGTCTTGCAGGAAAATGACTTTACATCTATCCCGGAAACTGGACAATAGTACTTGTGGCTTCTGGGGCCCTCAGGAAAAGCCAGCTGTGGATTTCTTTCTAGTACAATTGATTGCTTCCGCTGTATATAAAATTGAGAGAATTGGGTGCTTTAGTGCGGAAAAAGGATATCCTGCTACACAGCTCCTATTTCCTCATAAAGGCTATTACTGAGCTTTTTGCCATTAATTCACATGTATTGTATTATCCTGTGATGAAAGACCCAAAGGCTTTTCATTTTTATAGTCTCTTATCTCCTATTTATTTGGCACCTCTCTGGAGATACCTGCTCTTCTCCCAAGACTGGCTAATTGCTAGGATGTCAGAAGGTGGCTAATGACTGACTTTCTTTTTAGAGACTAATTGCGTAGACTTTTTCTCAGAGTGGCACTTCTCATTGCTGAGAAACCTCCTGGGTTCTGTCATTATTTGAAAGGACAGAGGCCGCATTTTCAATGTCAACTTCTAATTCTTCTCCCTTGGATACTCTGAAGTCAGTAAGTAAGGTTTTATAAGCCTTTTATGTAGACCTGCAGCGGCTGTGTAATAGCCACTTGCCATATATGTGTGACTATGCAAAATCTAAACTAATTAAAAGTAAATTAAAAGTCAGCATGATGGCACACACTTGGAGTCCCAGTACTTGGAAGGCTGAGACAGGAGGATCATAGGTTCAAGGTCAGCCTCAGCAATGTAGCAAGACATGAAGCAATCTAGTAAGACTCTGTTTCAAAATTTAAAAAATAATAATAAAATAGGGCTGGAGATATAGCTCAAAGGTAGAATACTCCTGGGTTCAATCCCCAGTACATAAAAAGTTTTAAAAATTAAAATTAAAAAATTAAAATTCAGTCTGCCAGTCTAGCCACGTGTGCTCACATTCTCCTCTTGGCAGTGTAGCTATACTGAATGCTGAAAAGCCACATGCGGTCAGTGGCTGCCTTTTGACCCAGGGCAGATGGAGGACATTTCTATTGGACAGTGCTATGGAGACCAACCTGTCCAGCTCAGGCCTTATGAGCAGTATCTGAAAATATGGGTTGAATTGATTGATGTTCCCGGTCTCACCAGCAAAAATCTATCCATTCTGAGATCTTCTCTCTAGTTTATAGCTGGAGAAGTTTTCTGAGCTGGCAACTAGAGGCTGTTATTCAAGGAATATAAAGTTTCAATTCACATGAAATGTTCTTACCACAATAAAATATAAGAATTATTCCTACCACAAGTGTGTGTGTGTGTGTGTGTGTGTGTGTGTGTGTGTGTGTGTGTGATGCTAAAGATGGAACCCAGGGGCAGTCTACCTTGTTGGGGGGGAATCTGGGGTGGAACCCAGGGACATTTGACCTCCAAGCTACATCCCCTGCCCTATTTTTATTCTTTCTTTCTTTCTTTCTTTCTTTCTTTCTTTCTTTCCTTCCTTCTTTCTTTCTTTCCTTCTTCCTCCCCCCCCCTCTTTCTTTCTTTCTCAGAGGGCCTCACTAAGTAGCTGAGGCTGTCCACAAACCGCGATCCTCCGGTCTCAGCCTTCCAAATGCTGGGGTTATAAGTGTGTGCCACCAGGCCCGGCTTTTGTTTTTTCTTTAGAAACAGGATCTCACAAAGTTCTTGAGAGCCTTGCTAAATTGCTGAGGCTGGCTTTGAACCTGAAATCTGCCTATCTTAGCCTCCCAAGTACTGGGATTACAGGCATGTGCCATTATACTCAGCTTTTTCTTTTCTTCTTTTTTTTTAAATATATATATATATTTTTTGGTGGTGTTGGTGGTAGTACAAAGAATTATATTGAACCCAGGAGCATTCTACCTCTGATCTACATCTCCAGTCCCTTTTATTTTATTTTATTTTATTTTATTTATTTGTTTATTTTTTCAGTGGTACTGGGGTTCCTGGAAGCCCTTCTACCTCCGGGCTACACTCCCAGACCTATTTTTACATTTTTATTTGGAAACAGGGTCTCCTAAGCCAGCGCAAGCGGCTGGCTTCGAACCTGCGCGATCCTCCTGTCTTTGCCTCCCAAGCACGGGGATTACAAGCGTGCGCCACCACGCCTGGCTTTTTTTTATTTTTAAACAGGGTCTCACTAAATTGCTAAAGTTAGCCTAGAACTCATGATCCTTCTATCTTAGCCTCCCAAATACTGGGATCACAGGAATGTACCACTTGTGCCTAGCTGGCTTCTTGTTTTAATAGTAGAAAGTTGGCCAAAATGCTAATTACTGTCCATCTCTCGATAGAGGAACCATGATCACTTTTATCTTCTTTCTACTTAAATGTGTTCTTCAGATATTATTTCATAAGCACAGATTCCTTTCTTTAGTAAAAAGTAAAGATACCCAAACCCATTAATTTCTTTTATTGCCAATTTCAGACCAAGGTAGTCTCATCTAGTTCCTGTCTTTAGGAGAAGAATAAGTCATTCTGATCTACTGTTTCTTCAAAAATTACTCTTAGGCAGCATCAGAGTCCTGCATTTCAGGTGTCGCAGAGTCCTGCTAAAGAGAATACAGGAACAGCCTTCTGGAAGGCACAGTTCATGATCGCTAGAGAGCCCCTCATTCAGACACTAGCCAGGTATTTTGCTAGGATCCATGTATATCTAGACTGCAGTTCAGTGTCTCAACACGTAAAGGAAGCTGATGGATGGAAGAGGGCTCTGTTTTTGCCACTGAGAAGAGAACCATAAAAATAAATCCTCATTTCCTAAAAGTTCAGACATGATCACACAGGTTTAATTAGGAACAGCAAGCTGTTTACAGCAAATTATAAACTGTATAAAGCAGACCTCAGTGGACACTCCCAACGGATGTCCCATGAACCTTCCCCTCCCCTCGTCCAGAATCAGCAGATCTGGCTTGGTAAGGTAGGGTGCTGCAATGTCAACCACAGGAGGACCCCAGAATCCCTTTCCAGAACTTTTCATGATCAAAAGAGGTGGCCAAGTGGGCGTGGTGGCACACACTTATAATCTCAGCATTTGGGAGGCTGAGACAGGAGGATCTCAGTTCGCAGAGAGCCTCAGTTACGTAGTGGGGCCTTTTGCAACTCAGTGAAATCCGTTTTAAAATAAAGAATAAAAAATAGGGGTATGAGTGTAGCTCTGAAGTAGAATGCCCCTGGGTTACATTCCCAGATCTGAAAAAAAAAAAAAAAGAGGTGGCCAAAGGCCCCATGGAAAGCATGGAAAGTCTCTGCTTTTTCATCCTTTGAAATCAATACCACTGTTTATTTTTGGTTTTGGTACTGGAGATTAAACCTAGGGCATCCTAACTCTGAGCGTTACCTCCAGTCCTATTTTATTTTTTTATTTTGAAATAGGGTCTCACTAAGTTGAGGGCCTTACTAGGTTGCTGAGTTTAGCCACCATGCCAGGACCCAGTATTTTGTGATTGTGTGTGTGTGTGTATGTGTGTGTGTGTGTGTGTGTGTGTGTGTGTGTGTGTGTGTAACTAGGTATTGAAACCAGAGGCGTTCTACCTCAGAGCTACATCCATAGCCCTTTTTTTATTCTTTTTTTTTTTTTGCAATATTGGGTATGGAAGCCAGGGGCATTCTACCTCAGAGCTATACCCCCAGCCCTATTTTTTATTCTTTATTTTGAAACAGGGTCTCACTGAGTTACACAAGGCCTCACTAAGTAGCTGAGGCTGTCCATGAACCACAGTCCTCAGGTCTGAGCCTCCTAAATGCTGGGATTACGAGTGTGTGCCACCATGCCCGGCTTTATTCTTTATTTTGAAACAAGGTCTCACTAAGTTGCAGAAGGCCTCACTAAGTAGCTAAGGCTGACTGCGAACCTGCGATCCTCCTGTCTCAGCCTCCCAATTGCTGGGATTACAGCTGGATTGGGATTACTCTAGCTTGATTCTTCTTCTGACCACCAGTCAATACTCTCCAGAAACAAGACAGAGTGCATGACACAGTGAGAAGAACAAAAAATGTAGAGTCAGAATCCTCGCTGTACTTTCTAGTTTTTGACCTTAGGCAAAGTTTTTCAACCTCTCAGAAATCTAGTTTCTATGTTTCTAAAAAAGAAAATTAATAGTATCAGTCTGATGGAACAGATGTGAGAATTAACTGAAATAGTATAAACAAAATAGTGTAGAGTCAGCACTCAGTTTTGTTGCCTTTCCTTTGACTTCTAGAAAGTGATTTGGCTATTAGTGTTTATGTAGAAGTGGAGTGAAAACAACTGTAAACCTCTTAATGAGCCTTACTTCAAATATAGCTCAACACGGTGCTTGAATCAGTATATGACTCCTGCTTGGGCCTGGACGAGGCACCGGTTCTTTAGCCTCGGCTCCAGAATTTTCCCTTCTAAAAACCCAGACACAAACCCAGGCTCACCCTCCGGAGAGAACTTGCCTACCATGTGCAAGGTCCTGGGTTCAGTCTCCAGTACTGAAAAAAAATTACATACATATAAAAATATATAATTTACATTACATATGTATGTATTTGTGTGTATATATAGTTGCAAATACCACACTGAGCATTTTATATTATTAATATGTTATATAGTTGCATGAGTATTCATTTAGAAGGGGGAAACACAAGTTGCTATAGTTATAGCTTTCTAGGTCTCTTTCTTCTGAAATCTCTTTATGCAAATTATCAGAAAAGCTTGCATAGGAGCCAGCTATGGTGGTACACGCTTGTAATCCCAGTACTTGGGAGCCTGAGACAGGAGGATCGCAGGTTCACCTACTTAGTGAGGTCCTCTGCAAGTTAGTGAGACCCTGTTTCAAAATAAAGAATAAAAAGTAGGGCTGAGGATACAGCTCGGAGGTAGAATGCCCCTGAGTTCAATCCCCAGTTCCTAAAAAAAAAAAAAAAAAAGCTTTGATTTCATTTGCTTTCAGGTAAAGCTATTCTGGAGCCAGTCAACTAAAATGAAGGACATTTAGGGGCCTGATTGCTTAATTCAATTTCTGTGTTAGGAATTGGCAACATGTGTCCCTCAGATCAAAACCAAGGCATGCCCTGGAGTTGAGAGAGTTACTGAGTGAAGGAGGCTGGAAGGGCTCTGCAGCCCCACCTCTAACAAGTGTTCATCTTTCGCCACCTTCTTGTGTATGCCCATCTTGCAAGCCCAGGTTTAATGTGAGGGTAACCCCAACAGTAAGTAAGCTTGTTGACTGGCACAGTAATATTAGGGTGCAGGTTTAGGAGGAGGGAGAGGGTGTTACAGAAGCCCTAGGCAGACCTGAGCCCTGCACACAAGCTCCTTTTTAATTGCTTGGAATGGTTAAAATGACCAGAATCATCTCAGAGCTTGTAGGATCATAACCACAATGTTTTCCCAAAAAGGAAACAATTATTTTATTTCATTATTATTTTTTGTTACACCTTCTATTCGTGTGTGTGTGTGTGTGTGTGTGTGTGTGTGTGTGTGTATAAGCTACATCATCAGCCCTATTTTATTCTTTAACATTATTATTATTATTATTACTACTACTACTACTACTACTACTATTACTACTACTATTATCATTATTTTGGTGGTACGGGGGATGGAACCCAGAGGCTTTCTACCTCCGGGCTATACTCCCAGACCTATTTTTCTATTTTATTTGGAAACAGGGTCTCACTAAGTTGCTGAGAGCCTCACTAAGTAGCTGAGGCTGGCTTCGAACCTGTGCGATCCTCCTGTCTCAGCCTTCCAAGTACGGTGATTACAAGTGTGTGCCACCACGCCCGGCGATATTCTTTAATTTTAAAACAGAGTCTCACTATGTTGCAGAGGACCTCAATAAATTGCTGAGGCTAGTCTTAAACTTGACATCCTCTTATTTTAGCCTCTCAAATAATGGGGTTACAAGTGTACACCACCTTGCCTGATTTTCTGTTCTTAAGATTGCAGCATCCCCACATGCTTCAGTAGAAGGAAAAAAGAGCGGAGAGCACAATTGTACATGTACCCCTGTACTTGGGAGGCTGAGACGGAGAATCAAAAGTTTAAGGCTAGCCGCAGCAACTTAGACCTTGTTTCAAATTTAGAAAATAAAAAGGGCGGGGGTGTAGCTCAGAGGTAGAATGAGCCTAGGTTAAATCTCAGCACTAAACCAGGTGTGGTGACGCACGCTTGTAATCCCAGCATTCAGGAGGCTGAGACCGGAGGATCGCAGTTCGTGGACAGCCTCAGCTACTTAGTGAGGCCCTTTGCAACTCAGTGAGACCCTGTTTCAAAATAAAGAATAAAAAATGGGGCTGGGGTTATAACTTGGAGGTAGAATGCCCCTAGGTTCCATCCCCAAACCAGCAAAAAAATAAAATAAAATAAAATAAAGTTGGGCGTGGTAGCTCATGCTTGTAATCCCAGTGCTTGGGGAGGCTGAGACAGGGGGATCGCACAGGTTCAAAGCCAGCCTCAGCTTCTGAGTGAGGCTCAACTTAGTGAGACACTGTTTCCAAATAAAGTATAAAAATAGGTCTAGGAGTATATCCTGGAGGTAGAAAAGCCCCTGGGTTCTACCCCCAGTATTACACACAAAATAAATAAATAAATAAATAAAAATAAAATCAGAGCCAGGCGTGGTGGCACACATTTGTAATTCCAGCATTTGGGAGGCTGAGACAGGAGGTTTGCAAACAGCCTCAGCTACTTAGTGAGGTCCTTTTGCAACTCAGTGAGGCCCTGTTTCAAAATAAAGAATAAAAAATAGAGCTGGGGGGCATTGCTCAGAGGTAGAATCCCCATGAATTCCATCCCCAGTATCGCCAAAAAAAAATCAGTTTGAGGGTGTAGCTCGGAGGTAGAATGCCCCTGGATTGAATCCCTAGCACCACAAAAAATTATATATATATAAATAAATAAATAAATAAATAGATAGTACTGGGGGGTATTGCTTGAGGGTAGGATGCCCCTGGGATTCAACCTCCAGTAACCCTCCCCCCAAAAAAGAGAGAGGTAAGAGATAGACAATTGTTACGTAAGAATGGCCAGGATAATGTCATGCTATGAAAAGGCAGATCCACACGAGGTCCAGGCGATGCCAGGGACGTCGCTGGAGCCCGGGATGCGGGGTTCACGAATGCACACTAGTTTGGACTCTCAAGGGAGAGTGGGAGCCGTTTGTGATTGCTACACAGGTCTATTTGACAGATCCATTTCAGAGAGATTCCAGGATAGATGGGGGCGGGGAGGAGAGTATAGAATCAAATAGCAAATGGAGACAGAATATCAACTAGGAAGCTGGTAAGATAACCCAGTGGAGAGTTAGTTAAAGGCAGAATCCTGGGTATGGAGAGAAGACACATTTAAGACAGATTCAAGAAGTATATTTGGTGACCTGTGGTAATTACTGGTTGTCAGAGAGCCATCACGGGAGAACACAGATGTCAGGATGAGCCCCAGATTCACATTCATGGCTGGGTAGAAGCCAGGTATGGTGCACACCTATAATCCCAGGACTTGAGAGGTTGAGACAGAAGGATTTCAGGTTCGTGGCCAGTCTCAGCTGCTTAATGAGGCCTTCCACAACTAAGTGAGGCCCTGTTTTAAAATAAAGAATAAGAAAATTGCCAGGCGTGGTGGCACATACTTGTAATCCCAGCATTTGGGAGGCTGAGATTGGAGGATCACAGTTGGTGATCAGCCTCAGCTACTTAGTGAGGTCCTTTGCAACTCAGTGAGATCCTGTTTCAAAATAAAAAGAATAAAAAATAGGCCTAGGTTATAGTTCGGAGGCAAAATGCCCCTGGGTTCAAGCCCCAGTACTGCAAAAATAAATAAATAAATAAATAAATAAATAAACATCTTTATCAATTTGCTTAATACTTTTCTGAAGAAAGTCACTATAAATAGCTGAGTGTAATCCCATTATTTCGGAGGCTAAGGTTCATACAGGGTTTATTCTTCCTAGTTCAATAAAAATAAAAATAAAATAGGGCTGGGGATGTAGCTTGGAGGTATAATGCCCTTGGAATCAATCTCCAGTACTACATCAAAAATTAAAAATAAAGGCTGGGCGTGGTGGCGCTCGCTTGTAATCCCTGCGCTTGGGTGGCAGAGACAGGCAGATTGCACAGGTTCGAAGCCAGCCTCGCTGGCTTAAGAGACCATGTTTCCAAATAAAATAAAAAATAGGTCTGGGAGTGTATCCCAGAGGTAGAAGGGTTTCCAGGAACCCCCAGTACCACACACACACACACACACACACACACACAAATTAAAATTAAAAATAAATAAATAAAAAGAGGTAGGGATGTGACTTGGAGATGAATGCTCCTGGGTTCAATCCCAGTACCAAAAAAAAATATATATATATTTTCTCCTTTGAAGTAATCTGACATATATTAGTTACTTCTTCTTTTTTTTTTTTTTTGGAGGTACTGAGGTTCCTGGAAGCCCTTCTACCTCTGGGCTACACTCCCAGACCTATTTTTACATTTTTATTTGAAAACAGGGTCTCCTAAGCCAACGCCGCGGCTGGCTTTGAACCTGCGCGATCCTCCTGTCTCTGCCTCCCAAGCGCGGGGATTACAAGCGTGCACCACCACGCCCGGCTATTAGTTACTTCTGTTGTTTGGCAATTCCAGCCCACTAGAATGTAGGTTCTATGAAAGTGAAGGTTTTTATTTTTGTCTCTTCTTAGTGTTCAGAGCAGAACCTGGTATCTGATACATGCTCAATAAATATTTGTCAAAAGAATTAATGGATGAGCAAATGAACAATTTTTATCATGTCTATAAATCCTCAGTGAAAAGGGCAAACATTTTGGTACAAGCTAATAAAACCAGATTCTGATTGTGTGGTTCATATTTCTGGGCTGTTTTTTTTTTTTTTTTTGGTGGTACTAGGGGTGGAACCCAGAGGCTTTCTACCTCTGGGTTATACTCCGAGACCTATTTTATATTTTATTTGGAAACAGGGTCTCACTAAGTAGCCGAGGCTGGCTTCAAACCTGTGTGATCCTCCTGTCTCAGCCTCCCAAGTGCAGGGATTACAAGCGTGAGCCACCACTCCCGGTTTCTGGGCTGTTTATATATTATTATTTTCATTGCTGTTTTTCCCAGTGGACTTCCCCCTCCCCCCACGGGTCTGGGGATGAAACCCAGGGGCATTCTACTTTCGAGCAATACTCCCAACCCCATTTTTTATTCTTTATTTTGAAACAGGGTCGAACTGAGTTGCAAAGGGTCTCACTAAGTAGCTGAGGCTGTCCTTAAACTGCAATCCTCCTATCTCAGCCTCCCGAAGGCTGGGATTACAAGTGTGTGCCACCACACCCGGCCTCACTAAGCAGCTGAGGCTGGCCACAAACCTGAAATCCTTCTGTCTCAACCTCTCAAGTACTGGGATTATAGGTATGCACCATACCTGGCTTCTACCCAGCCATTGAATTTAAAACCTGGGGCTCATCTTGACATCTGTGTTCTTCTCTGATGTTGCAAAGGACCTCTTCTGTGAGTTGTAAGGACCTCACTAAGTAGCTGAGACTGTCCATGAACCGCAATCCTCCTATCTCAGCCTCTTGAATGCTGGGATTACAAGCATGCACCACCACACCCAGCTATTTTTTTGTTCTTTTATTTAAAACAGGGCTGGACTGAAGCCTGCCGTGAGGCAAGGCCGGTGCTGGGGCCTCCGAGGCTGGGATCAGAGCCTGCCGAGGGGTGAGGCCAATGCCGGGGCCAGTGAGACCTGGATCGGGGCCTACTGTGAGGTAAGGCCAATGTTGAGGCCTCCGAGGCTAGGATTGGAGCCTGCTGAGGCCGGAGCCGGGGCCAGCATGGCCAGAATTGGAGCCTGCCTTGAGGCAAGGCCGGTGCCTGAGCCAGTGAGGCCGAGATAAGAGCCTGCCATGAGGCAAGGCTGGTGCTGGGGCCTCCAAGGCCGGGATTGGATCCTGCTGAGGGGTGAGGCTGGTACCGGGGCCAATGAGACCGGGATTGGAGCCTGCCATGCAGTGAGGCTGTAGGTGGAGCCAGCGAGGTTAGGATAGGAGCTTGCCTTAAGGCAATGCCAGTGCTAGGGCCTCTGAGGCCGGGATCGGAGCCTGCCATGAGGCAAGGCTGGTGCTGGAGCCAGCAAGGCCGGGATCAGAGTCTGCCGGGTGGCCAGGCCGGTGCTGGGGCCTCCAAGAGTGGGATCAGAACTTGCAATGCGGTGTACACAGAGAAATATCACAGAAAATAAAAAATCAGATGCTTTCCCTAATGTGCAGAAACTAGGAAGAAATGGGTAATAGGAGGAGATCTAGTTGAAGAAAGGACCCTATGGAGGAGCAATTAAGGTGACCAATCAGAGGGGATGGGATGGGGGAAGATGGAATCTCCTTAAAACACATGATATACGTAAAAAAATATATCAAAGTTAATCACCAGATCAAGCATGGTATCGAGGGAGGGGGAGGGAATGGGATGGGGATTGGATAAAGGCTAATTGGATGATGTGTACTTGTATATCCTCACAAGTCTTGAACTCCATGGTGATGTTTGACTACAACATATATATATATATATATATATATATATATATATATATATATATGTGTGTGTGTGTGTGTGTGTGTGTGTGTATTTATTTATAAAACAGGGCCTCACTTAGTTGTGGAGGGCCTCACTAAGCAGCTGAGATTGGCCATGAACCTGTCTCAGCCTCCCAAATGGTGGGATTCCAAACATGCACCATCATGCCTGGCTCCCAGTGGATTTTTGTGGATGGGTAAGGTTGGGAAGTTAAGAAAATGTAGCAGGTGTTATCACCTTAATTTTCAGGTTGATAAATAGGCTTAGAGGGGCTCTTCCAGGCATGTCCAAGACTCTGGATTCAATCCATAGTGCCATCAAAGGGAGAGAGAGAGAGAGAGAGAGAGAGAGAGAGAGAGAGAGAGAGAGAGAGAGAGACGCCTCAATCTAAGCTATGGTCTTACCATGTCAAAGTCCATGTTTATTCCTTGGCACATGGTTGCCTCCCTAACTGGTTTGGTACAGGGAAGAAGCCACCTCCCTTTCCAGGACTTAGTTCTCGCATCTAGAAAATACTTACATGATCTCCTAGATTCCTTTCAACTTCAAATTCTATGATTCCATAGCCTTTTTTCTTTTCTTTTTTTTTTTTTTTTTTTTTTTTGCGGGTCTGGGGATGGAACCCAGGGGCATTCGACCTCCAAGCTATACCCCCTGCCCTATTTTTTATTCATTATTTTTGAGGCAGGGTCTCACTGAGTTGCAGAGGGCCTCACTAAGTAGCTGAGGCTGTCTGCGAACCACGATCCTCCAGTCTCAGCCTCCTGAATGCTGGGATTACAAGTGTGCATCATCACGCTCTCCATAAGCCTTTTTCTTCTCCTCTGTTGTCTATTTTAAAAATTGCTATAGTGTGTGTGTGTGTGTGTGTGTGTGTGTGTGTGTGTGTGTGTGTTCCTAGGGATTGAATCCAGGGGCAGTCTACCTCCAAGCTGCAGCCCCAATTATTTTATTTATTTATTTAATTTTGAAACAGGGTCTTGCTAAGTTGCTTTGAGTTTTGCTAAGTTGCTGAGGCTGTTATCGAACCGAGGGTACGCCTGTCTCAGCTTCCCAAAATTTCAGGTCTGCACTACCACACCCAGCTAAAAATTGCTATAGCTTTAAAAAGCACTAAAAGAATGAAATTTTATTTCTTTTTGTAATTGTACAGTTCATTCATCTGATTCAGATGTTAAAAATAAAACATTGTGACAAAACTCCTTCCTTTTTGGGGGGCAATGATGGAGCCTCAGGTGTGCTCAGCGCTTTAACTACTGAGCCGTACCCACAGCCCATCCCTTTATTTTTAAGTAATACTTAGAAATAGAATATCTTAAAAAAAAAAGAATTTGTTTCATTAAGCATAGTTCACTCAGAAGGGTCTTTGTTTTTTTTTTTTTTTTAATTGTCATGAGAAAGCTGGGCGTGGTGGCTTACACTTGTAATCCTAGTACCTGGGAGGCTGAGGCAGGAGGACTACAAGTTCTTAGCCAGCTTCAGCAACTTGCGAAGTCCTCTGCAACCTAGTGAGACCTGTTTCACTAGGTTTTAAAATAAAGAATAAAAAATCAGGCTAGAAGTGGAGCTCAGAGGTAGAATGCCCCTGAATTCAATCAACAGTGACACACACACACACACACACACACACACACACACACACACACACACTGCCCCTGAGAGCTGAGAGTCGTAGCGCACACTTATGAGTACTTGGAAGGTGTAGACAGGAGGATTGCAGGTTCAAGACCAGCCTCAGCAATTTAGCAAGATCCTCAGCAACTAAGTGAGACCCTGTTTCAGAATAAAAAATAAAAAGAACTGGAAGTGTAGCTCACAGGTAAAATGTCCCTGGGTTCTATCCCCAGTGCTATAAAAACAAAACACAATAAAAATTGCCATGAGAATTTTTCTCTGAGCTTATTTGAAAATAAGCAAAATGGAACAAAATACAGCAAGTTTTCTTGATATAAAGACATTTTAGAGCAGAATAAAAAATGAATGGATCTGGGGCTGGGCGTGATGGCGCACGCTTGTAATCCCCACACTTGGGAGGCGGAGACAGGAGGATCGCGCAGGTTCGAAGCCAGCCGTGCTGGCGTAAAAGACCCTGTTTCAAAAATATAAAATAGGTCTGGGAGTGTAGCCCAGAAGTAGAAGGGCTTCCAGGAACCCCAGTACCACCAAAAAAAAAAAAAAAAAAAAAAAAAAAAAAAAAAAAAAGAATGGATCTACCAGGTGCAGTGGCACACACTTATAATCTCAGTACTAGGAAGGCTAAGACAGGGGATTGCAGATTCAAGACCAGTACACAGTAACTTAGAAAGACAGTGTTTTAAAATAAAAAAATAAGGCTGGACATGATGGCACTATCCTGTAATCCCAGCATTTGAGAGCCTGAGACAGGAGGATCTGGGTTCACGGCCAGCCTCAGCTACTTAGTGAGGCCCTTTGCAACTCAGTGAGACTCTTGTTACAAAGTAAAGAATTAAAAAAATAGGGCTGGGGTGTAGCTCAGAGGTAGAGTGCCCCTGGGTTCCATCCCCAGGACCACAAAAAATTAAATTAAATTAAATTAAAATATAGGGCTTGCAGAGGTAGACATTCCTGAGTTCAATCCCCAGTACCACAAAAACAAATAAAAATGTTTTAAAAAATCTGAAATATTTGGCCAACAAATAGCTAAATAAACCTTGAAAAGGCAAGGCTTGGTCCTTAGCTTATAATATACCTGGTAAATTTCTTTTGTATGCAAAATTTTTGTATTATTCATATGTCAGTCTGTTTTAACACGGTAATTAAACCACTGTGGAGCAACAGAGCAAGTGAACTGTGTTTCTTCTCAGGATGGTTTGTTTTGTCTCAAATTTTTATTTGTGGCTATCTAGAAATAAGCTACTTTTGATATCACATGAAAAAACTTGACAGCAAAGTACATTTTTGTATATCCTTTTCTGAGTTTTATTTTACTAAAAAGTAGAATTCACACAGGCAAAAAGAAAACATGCAAAATAGTTTTGCACACACCTATAACACGCTTACATTACACTTCTGAAATCTTCCCTCCCCCACCAAAAAAGGGAAAAATATTCAAACCTGGTTTGAAAACTTAACATTATAAAAGCTAGATTCCTAACACAAACACTGCAGATACAAAGTCACTCATTTGAAAAAAGCTAATGTGTATCAATGTTAAATTAATATCAACAGTAAGAAGACAAGAGCTATAGATGGAGTGAGCTCCTTACCGTGAACTATTAAAATTGTGTTTGGTGTTGTAGGACACCCACAGTGTGAACTGGAAATACATATAGGCCTAATTCTGAAACTACAAGGACTCACAGAACCACACTCAACACCACCTCCTCTTCTTGCTACCTTTGAAGTACCGTTATTTTGTTGGTCATGTTTTTATTTCATTTTGGTTTTACAGTGCTGGGGATCAAAGCTGGGGCCTGGAGCATACTATCTAAACATGTGACCACTGGGCTACATCCCCAGCTCCTAAATTGTCTTATTTTTAATTTTTATTTTTTATAAATAAGAATTTCTCCAAAATCTATATGAGTTCTGGGATATGGAAAAAAAAAAAAAAAGGACTAAGCCGGACATGCTGGGGCACACACTTATAATCCCTATATTTGGGAGGTGGAAACAGGAGAATCACATGTTTGAATCAAGGCCCTCAGCAACTTAGACCCTGTTTCAAAATAAAAATTAAAAATAGGGTTGGGAGCTCAGAGGTAGAAGGATCCTGGGTTCAAGCCCCAGTATCACAAAAATAAATACATAAAAATACAGGACTAAGGTTGAAGCTGTTCTTCGAGATAATTTTCCTTTTCTTCTTACTGATCAGTGCCCACACAGGTGTGTGCATGCATGTAAAACCTTTCAAAAGAGATTTTGGAAACTTAACTCTAGGGAACTTTCTATTTCCTTTCTTTGAGACCAATTGCTGATCATTTAAATAGATACTTTTTGGGAAAACAAACAAACAAGCAAATACAAAAAACCTGCTTAGACCCTCTCTGTATAGTCAGCAAGCTCTTTGTCCCTGTATATTTGAACTCTGCAAGAAAAAATCTTGAATGCTCCAAGGTACTTGGTTATATCTCCTGACAAATCTCCAGGCTAGCCAAGAGTAGTGACCTACGGCTGTAATCCCAGTACTTGAGAGGCTGAGACGGGAGGATGGAAGGTTCACAGCCAGCCTCAGCTACTTAGGCCCTTTGCAACTCAGTGAGACGCTGTTTCAAAATAATGAATTAAAAAATAGGGCTGGGGGTATAGCTCAAAGGTAGAGTGTCCCTGGGTTCAATCCCCAGTACTGGGGAGGAAAAAAGACAGAGAAATAATAAAGGGCCCTCTGGTAGGGTAATAATTATAATCTTCTCTGATGCTGCCTGGGGAAGGTTGGTGGCTTCACACTTGGAAAAATATGGGCTTCCTGCTAGGGACATGGCCAGCTGCTTCCTTGTCCCTTGAGGAGAACACACACACACACACACACACACACACACACACACACACACACAGATAGAATGGCAGTCCCCTGGAAGTTCTCAGAAGAAAAAGACTTCTAAAGCATTCTTGTAAAACATTTCAAACGTGCAAAGAGAAAATTCAAACAGGAATGAGGAGAGAGTAGCAGTGAGTTGGAGAAGTGCCTAAAAATTGTGCTCCAGTGCAAACACATCCACATGAACAGCCAGCCTCAGTGCTTCAGAGCCATTTCTATGAGCACCTTAACAGTGCTTCCTAAGAAGGAAAGAGCCCGTCTCTCTCAATTGCCACACAGCTTTCCCACGCTCACTACATCAAGCTATCACTCTAGTGCCAAAAAGTTGGAAGGCCCAAGTCGATCTGGAAAAATACTGAACTCCTTAGATCAACTCAGCTGGTCTGTTTTCAAAATAGTGGCGCAAATGGCAAATGCATCCATCTTTTCCTTCCAGCCGTCGACACAACTGCACATAACTGGTGTGCTGTGTTTAAAGGAATATATGGAAGGGATAGTGCAGACCTGAAGGGGAGGTCCTGCCAGCTCAAGCCTTCTTACTGAAGTTGGCAGACAGTAAGGTTCCTCTTCCTCACCTACCATCTGGGCATGTCAATCTTTTCTGCCATCCTGTATCACACACAGTCCCTCTCTTCTTTCCACAGGCCATCAGCCTGTTTTGGGGGGAAGGGTGCTGAGGAAGTCAGCATAAATGAGCAGTTGTAGGGAGGGAGTGAAATACAAGTAGGGGACACTTGGGCTCAGGGAATCTCTTAAAGCAAAGGCCAAACACAATGCAAATCTTAAAAAAAAAAATTCCTCACACACAGCAAAGCAAAACTGGAGAGACCCAATTCCACTTTCCCATTACAATTCAAAAAGGAGCTAAGCCTTCCAGGGACTCTGGATGTCTGGATGTTCAGACTAGAAGAGGGAGTGGAAGGGCCCACTCACCCCTCCCCCGCTTTGACAGTATGAGCCAGAGCCCTTCCCGGAGCCTCTCAATTGCCCAGTGGCTCCTAGTAGACACCACTTGCAAGATCTGGGCTCTCTTTATGTTTCAAGTTTGTTCAAGATCTGAAGTCTGATGTGCAGAGGTAGCTCCAAGACGCTAGGAATGGAATAGCACTTCCTTTTTTGGCGAGGAAAGCCCCATCGGTCTTAACTAACAAGCTCTCAGCCACGGCTCTAAAAATACCCTGCAGCAAAGCCTATTTGCCACTTCAAGGAGGAGCTCCACACACTGCTTGGAATTCTCCATGACTTCTCTGAGCTCAGTCTCTGCTCTGGTGACAGCAGGGAGGTGAATCACTTTGGGACATAGCTTCTTTCTTTCTTTCTTTCTTTCTTTCTTTCTTTCTTTCTTTCTTTCTTCTCTTCTCTCTTGAGTTCTTGGAATCCTGTTCTAAACGTTTGAAGTGCAATTCCGGTCTTGGATTAATTACTAGCTTGGTTTAGAATCTTTATTTGGCTTCTAGTCTGAACTATGCAAATACACAATCTGTGTACAGAAGAAAAGACTAAAATTATACTTCAAAAGGGTTCAATCACTTCCTCTCTTCTCTTTTCCCCCAGAAAAGAAACGTCAGGCTCCTTGAATTCTGTGTTGCCGGCAGCAGGAACAGCCCAGGCCTAGCTGCACCAGAGGCCCGGGCTCCTACACGTTGATGGCATGGGCATGCTTCTTGCACAGGGGCCTGTCCTTCTTAGAGTAGAACGGCTGCCCCTCCAGATTCACATGGCAGACCTGGGGCAGAGAACAAACTGAAGTGAGATGAGGCCTTCCAGCCCACACGGCAGTGGGGCATAAGAAGATTTTAGTCACTCCTTTTAATAAAAGCACTGTTGCCAGGTGTGAGGGCCCACATCTGTAATCCTAGTACCTGAGAGGCTGAGACAGGAGGATATCAGGTTCACAGTCAGCCTCAGCAACTTAGCGAGGCCCTGTTTCAAATAAAAGAATAAAGTCAGGCCAGGATGTAGTTCAAAGGTAGAATGGCCCATTGTTTGATCCCCAGCACCCCCCCACACACACACACACAAAGGCTGAGGTAGAACACCCCTGAGTTCAATCCTCAGTATGCCACACACACACACACACACACACACACACACACACACACACACACACATTGTTTTTCAGCACTGAGAATTAAACCCAGGGGCATTCTACCTTTGAGCTGCAGCCCTGCCCTATTTTTTATTCTTTATTTTGAGACAGAGTCTCACTAAGTTGCAGAGGGCCTCACTAAGTAGCTGAGGTTGGATGCAAGCCTGCAATCCTTCTGTGTCAGCCTCCCAAATGCTAGGATTACAAGTATGCACCACCACACCCGGCTCAGAATTTTTTTTAATTAATTAATTAAAACCTCCCTAAAGCCAGGCATGGTGGCACATGTTTGTAATTCTAGCACTTGGGAGGCTGAGACAGGAGGATTGTAGGTTCATGGCCAGCCTCAGCTATTTAGTGAGGCATTCTACAACTTAATGAGAACCTGTTTAAAAAAAAAAAAAAAAAAAAAAAAACAGGGCTAGAGGTGCAGCTTGGAGGTAGAATGACCCTGGGTTCCACCCCCAGTACTGGAAAAAAATGAAAAAATAAATAATGAATAAAACCTCCCTGAGATACCACTAGACAATTACTAATGTAGCAAAACAAACAACACTAAAACTGCCATGGCTTGTCAGCCTTAACCTTGCATAACTCTAGCCCAAAAAATGGAAAAGAATAAAAAATATTAAATAAAAAATCAGCAATGCCAAAATGGAAAGAGGCCTGTCTGTACAGTGCTAGGGACTTGTGAACCACTTGATGTTCTGTCAGATATGTGGCAACTTTGAATAAGAGCCATGAAGATGCACTTACCCTATGACCCAGTAATGCCACCCTGGAGAATTCTATCTTGCAAAAACAACTCCATAGAGCAAGGAAACAGTGTGTGCTCAACTAGAAACTGAAAACTACTATCATTTCTTTTAAAAAGGGGATGTTTAAATAAATTTGCATGATTCATTTTTCCAATGGAATGATACCATGAAAACAATGATCAGTTGTGGAAAAGTGTTTGTAGAAAGATATATGAAAAAAAGAAGACAAAATTATGTGTTCATTGGTGACAATATATGAGTTCAGTTTGAAGTTAGAGACATTGCAGAAAGAAGGGGACAAATTAATCTCTTCTGAGGCTGCCACAGTCAATCAAGAAGGATTTGAAACACTTGACATACACATTCTCATAAAAGCTTCATAGGGTTGCCAATTGAAAAGCTGGCTCTTAGAGACTTCAAGGATCTTGCTTAAGTCACAGATCTAGTAAATTGCAGAGCTATAGCTGTATCTAGGTCTGTAAGAACCTAGTTCCCTGCTAATTTTCCCACATCCTATAGCAGAGAGAGGCTATGCTTACTTGTTCTGAGCTTACAGGCTTGCACAGAGGTAGCCCTCTGAGTTTGCTGGAATTACCAGTATGAAGGCTGGGCCCCAGGTAGACAGTCAGCCAATATGTCAGAGTTGCTTGGGAAGTCACATTGGCTGGGATGGACTCCAGCCAGATAGGGCACTGAGCATCCCTACTGCGGAGTAGAGTTGGGAGCCACATCTAGGACTCTGTTACCAAAAGCAGTGCAGGAGCCCCTGCATATGGGCAGGGACAGAGTAATTATACACATTTGCACATTCGCAGGGACAGAGAAATCCTCCTCTGAGCTGAGCTTGGGTCAGTGAGCACATGTTCACGCCAAGGGAGTGGGAGAGGAAAGGAGCATCACAATGGCCCCATTTGGGTAGGTCATACTTAGGAATAACCTAGGGCTGCCAGTGGACCATGGAAACTAAGAAGCTGACAAAGTATCTGTCCCCTGTTGGGGACAGCGATGCTGTGCATAACCAGGTCCTGTGGTCTGGATGTGGTTTATCTGCTAAGGTCTATGTGTCGGAAGCTTGTTTTCCAAATGTGGAGATGTTGGGAGGTGAGACCTTTAAGAGGTGAGACCTCAGCCAGGCATGGTGGCGCATGTTTGTAATCCCAGCATTTGGGAGGCTGAGACCAGAGGACCAAGGTTCGTGGACAGCCCCAGCTATTTAGTGAGGCCCAATGTCCTGGGTTCCATCACTAGTACCGCAAAAAAAAAAAAAAAAAAAAAAAAAAAAAAAAAAAAAGAGGTGAGACCTCATGGGAAGTCTTAAGAGTCAGTTGGAGGCATGCCCTCAATAGAGAGATTATATTTCTCTTGGGACCTTGGTTTTTTTTTTTTTTTTGTGGTACTAGTGATGGAACCCAGGGGCATTCTACCTCTGAGCTACACGCCCAGCCCTATTTTTTTTATTCTTTATTTTGAAACAGGGTCTGAGTTGCAAAGGGCCTCCCTAAGTAGCTGAGGCTGTCTGCGAACCACAATCCTCTTATTTCAGCCTCCCAAATGCTGGGATTACAAGTGTGAGCCACCACACCCAGCTCCTTGGTTAGTTCTTGCAGGAGGATTGTTATAAAAGTCTGTGCCTAGCCCTAACTACTCTCTTTTGCTTCTTGTATGGTAATATGATCTTTTACTCACACACAAAGACTATACCATGATGTGACACACCAGAGCTGACCCAATGCCAGCAACATCCTTGAAACTCAAAAACAGTAAGCTAAACAAACTTCTGTTCTTCATAAAGTTATCCTGCCATGGGCACTTTGTTATAGTACTGCAAAGCTGACTAATACATCAGGCTCTTGTGGCTGCCTCAAGCTGCTGCTGACACACTGAAGACAAGACCAAGAAGGTGAACATCCAAGATCTGCCTGGTGAGAATGGATTTCAGGGGAGACAGAAAGGCAGCTGTGGGTTACTTCTGTACTCCCCAAACTCCAAGAACATTTGGTAAACTGAATTTGTCTAAAGATTGTGCTATCCAAGATCTAATAACAATATAGTATATCAGTGGGGAAGTAGTCTGGATCTTCTTTATTACTATTTTTTTAAGTTATAGGAAAGTATATGCTAAGTAAGTCATTTTGAAATGTAAAGTAATGGAAAGAAGAACCCCCTCATCCCTGCCAAAAACTATCCAAGCTTGGGATTAGCTCAGAGGTACAGCATTTGCCTGACAGGTATAAGAAGGCATCCTAGCTGGGCATGGTGGTGGATGCCTGTAATCCCAGTACTTGGAAGCCTGAGACAGGAGGATCATAGGCTTGATGCCAGCCTCAGCAATCTAGCGAGACTTTCAGCAATCTAACCAGACCTTGTTTCAAAATAAAAATCAGGGCTGGGCGTGCAGCTTGGAGGTAAAATACCCCTGGGTTCAACCACAGTAACACACACACACACACACACACACACACACACACACACACACACGGCGTCCCAGCACTGAAAAAAAATCTTTAAATCAAAGATATCCTCTCAGAGATTAACACCATGTTCCACTTTGCAATGTCACAGTGGGGCAATGAGTGCCACACAGGGTGGGTTTGGAAGAAAACCTAATGATCTCCATGATTATTCAGAGGACAGGACCTGCCCAGTTTCTGTGGGCAGTGCTACGGTTCTCACACACTTGCCTGGACTTAATTCTCTGAAACTCATTTGTAATATCAGCCTGAACCACTCCAAGTCTTACTACTTCTTCTGGTCTCTCTCTCTCTCTCTCTCTCTCTCTCTCTCTCTCTCTCTCTCTCTCTGGCTCTGTGCTGTTGTGACACTCAGCCAAGCACATGGTAGGCTCCTGGGAGCTGACCCTCACCCACTTTACCAGATTCTCCCCCTGCAACACAGCCCGTTCCCGAGCCTGCCCTTGAAGAACAGGCCTTCTGCACCGCTGTCTTTCTGGACTTTCTCCAAGTCTCTCAGATCTTTCTAGAAGTTGGGTAACCAGACTTGCAGGCAGTGTCTTAGGAACAGACAAGCCATGGCTTGAAAGTAAGGGTCAGAGAGCCCTATGCTGTGCCTGGATGAGCCATAACTCTGCAGGAGACAATCCTAAAATTAGAAATATTTATACCATTGTCCCTTTTCAGAGGGGAGGCCATGGATTTTTGTTTGTTTCTGTTTTTGGTACTGGGGATTGAATCCAGGGGCATTCTACCTCCAAGCAATAGCCCCAGGCCTCTTTAAGAAAGTTTAATTTTTTTTTTTTTTTGCAGTACTAGGGATGGACGCCAGGGCATTCTACCTCAGAGCTATACCCCAGCCCTATTTTTTTTTTTTTTTACTCTTTATTTTGAGACAGGGTCTCACTAAGTTGCTGACAGCTTCACTAAGTTGTTGAGGTTGGTCTTGAATCTGCAATCTTCCTATCTTAGTTTCTCAAATTCTGGGTTTATAGATGTGCACCACCATGCCCAGCTATCCCTGGTGTATTTAAAGGACCCTAAAAGGCAACTAAAGAATCTTTTCAGCTGGCACACATCTGTAATTCTAGTACATGGGAAGCCAAAACAGGAGGATTGCAAGTTCAAGGACAGCCTCAGCAACTTAGATCTTATTTCAAATAAAATAAATAAAAATAACTTGGAGTATATCTCAGAGGTAGAATTCTCCTGGATTCAGTCCCCAGTACCTACCCCCAAAGTAATCTTTTCAAACAGCTGGAAAATCAGAGCATTGGGGGTTGAATTCTATCCAAATTTGTATGTTGAATCTGGGCATAGTAGCATATGTTCCTGTCGTCTCAGTTTCTTGGAAAGTTGAAGCAAGAGGATCCCTTGAGCCCAGGAATTTGAGGCCAGCCTGGGCAACAGAGTGAAACTCCATTTCAAACAAAACAAAACAAAAAACTTGTATGTTGAAGTCCTAATCCCCAGTACCTCCAGCCTACCCGACACATGGACATAGCAGTGACTTTATTTGGAAATAGTTTTTGCAGCTGTAAGATGAAGTCATGCTGGAGCAAGATGGGCCTTTAATCTAATATGACCTGTGCCCTTAAACAAGAGGTGCCCACAGAGACAGACATGCACAGAGAGGAGACACAAACACACTGAGGAAGACAGCCACATGACGATGGAGGCAGAGACTGGAGTGATGTAGCCACAAGCCAAGAAGTCTGAGCATTGTTGGCAACGACCAGAAGCTAGGAGAGAGGGCACAGCTGCTGGCTAGCACCTCAACTTTGGACTTCTGGCCTCCAGAACTATAAGAGAGAGCCGGATGTGGTGGTGCACACTTGTAATCCCAGCACTTGGGAGGCTGAGACAGGGTTTTTTTTGTTTTTGGTTTTTTTTTTTTTTTTGTGGTACTGGGGTTCCTGGAAGCCCTTCTACCTCTGGGCTACACTCCCAGACCTATTTTTACATTTTTATTTGGAAACAGGGTCTCCTAAGCCAACACACGCGGCTGGCTTTGAACCTGCGCGATCCTCCTGTCTCTGCCTCCCAAGTGCGGGGATTACAAGAGTGCGCCACCATGCCTGGCTCTGAGACAGGTTTAAAGCCAGCCTCAGCTATTTAGTGAGGCTTTCAGCAACTTAGTGAGACCCTGTTTCCAAATAAAGTATAAAATAGGAGTATACCCCGGAGGTAGAAAAGCCCCCAGGTTCCACCCCCAGTACCACCAAAAAAAAAAAAAAAAAAAACGTGGGAGAATACATTTTGGTTATTTGAGTCATCTGTTTGTTATAGGAAGCCTCGCAAACTAATCCAGAGTGAATACAATGCATCCCACAAATAGTGAGGTGTGTAGAATGAAGTATGGGATCCAAAGTGTATGTCAGTAAACTTTATGACTAGGATCACACAACTCTAAAAGGTTATGGGTTTAAACTGCACAAATAGTTCGTGCATTCCCCCCCAACTATATATCTTGAACAACTTTGGTTTTAAGAAAGTAGCAGTACCGCATTACTTTTTCTGGATAAAGTTAGATCAATTACAGACTGACATTACAGTGCTTTGTAAGGGGTGATTGTTTCCTACCTCCAATTCAGAGTCTAAATGTTGGTAGGCTCAGTATCATGTCCCCACCTCAACCCAAAGCCCTTGGAAGGAAAATGCCAATCTCATAGTAAAATGACCCAGCTGTTGAGCAGAAATAAACTGCACACAGTTAATAGTTAATTAATGCTTATCTCCTGGCAGCTATGTATCAAGAGCAGGACCACTTGGGAAAATAAAATAACACTCAGTCCTGCTTCCTAAAGGTTCTGTTAAGAGAAACCTTATCTCAGATTTTCATAGGACTGGTCAGTTCCAATCTGGTGCTCATGGTGAAAATTTGGGGGATACCTTCAAATCACTAAGTTGTAGCTGAAGCAATGCAGAGCCTTAGGAAGCTCTTCTGATCCAAGCATCATTTGCTACTCCGTCTATGGAGAGGGCAGTGCTGGCGAGACAGGTGGCTGTTTTTCTAATCCCTAGGGGGGTCTGTTGCTTTGCTTGAAATGGAAAGTTGCAAGGCCATGTTGGCTTATAAATAATCATTAGTAATAAAACTTTGTTCAGTTGCAACATATTGAGGCATGACGGCATTTGTCAGCTTTTAAAAACAATCAGAATATCAGAGTGCTGGAGCTACAAAGGATGCTGAGGGCTGGTTATCTAGCCTGCCATACTCCCTCTGCCCTCCTCTCAGGTGGTCAGAACCCCATGCTGAAAACGTACCGCACAAATGAAGCAGGTGTCATGCCAGGTATGCCCCAAGGCTTCAATAAACTTGTCACCGGCCTCCACGGGGAAGTCACAGCCATGACATTTGGTGCTGAACAGATTGATGTAATCTGAAATGAAAGGCAGAGTGAAGACCAGACGTCCAGGCAGGCAGGAAGAAGCAATCCGGACACGTGGGTCCAAGGCCAACCACCCCCAGACAGTGGGGTGCTTGTTAGAGCAAGTGGGCAACATCTAGAGGGGGTGGTCATCTCAGACCAACCAATACTCAGTGACATGACAGATTATTTTTCCTTTTCCAATAATTTGCCACCGATAAGCAGATCACATTTAGTTTTCACCTTGTATTGGTTTGATATGCAAACATTTTTGGGAACTGCCATCAACTTCTTGTGGGGTGATTGTATCCTTTGCTTCTGTTTGTCCATCTGTTAGCCCAAACAGATCAATCCCAATGCAGAAAAAAAAAATCTATATTTCCCAATATTTGTTTTGGAAGAATGAGGTTACTTAAGATTTTTTTTTGTTGGCAGTAGGGATTAAATGCAGAGGGCTCTTCTGCCTCTGAGCTATACCCCAGCCTTACTCTATTTTTTTTTTTTTGAAGCAGGGTCTTCCTAAGGTACTGCTCACTGCCCTTGATTAAATCTATGATCCTCCTGTCTCAGCCCCTCAAGTCTTGGTAGTATAAGCATGGTTCTTAAGATTAAGATAGCCGTGTGTGGTGGTGCACGCTTGTAATCCCAGCATTCGGGAGGCTGAGACCAGAGGATCGTGGTTCGCGGACAGCCTCAGCTACTTAGTGAGGCCCTCCACAACTTAGTGAGACCCTGTTTCAAAATAAAGAATAAAAAAATAGGGCAGAGGGTGTAGCTCAGAGGTCAAATCCCCCTGGGTTCCATCCCCAGACCCACACACACAAAAAAGATTAAGATATTATTATTAAGATTATTAGAGTATTACAGTGCCTGGTCTTCAGATTTTTAAGAATTATATGATGCTCAGCAGGCCATCGTGGCCACACTTATAATGGAAGCTGAGAAAGAAGGATCTTAAGTTTGAGGCCAGCCTGAGTAACTTAGTGAGATCCTTTCTCAAAATAGAAATCAAAAGGGCTGGCTGGAGATGTAGCTCACTGAGCCCAGAGGGCTCCTGGATTCAATCCCCAGCATGGGGCAGGGAGGGGGAGTTATACAATGTTCTTTGTTTGACCATTCTTCTATCATTGGAAATTCATGTTGACAACACTAGTTTAAAAATATTTGAGCGATTTGACTGGAGCACATTCTTCTCTCTCCACCCCAGCAATGGAGGTAATGCTGTAAATATTATTTGTATGATGCTTCGCAGTTTCCTAAACATTGTCACATAGATATTGCTGTGGTTTGAATGTGTCCCCAAGGTTCATGTGTTAGACACTTAATCCCCAGTGCAACAGTGTTGGGAGGTGGGGCCTGATGGGAGCTGTTTAGGTCATGAGGACTCTGCTCTTATGAATGGATTAAAGTCATTATTGAGGGATTAGGTTCCTTATGGCAGGAGTGTGTTTCTCATAAAAATGAACTTGGGTTGGGCGTGGTGGCGCATGCTTGTAATCCCAGCGCTTGGGAGGCTGAGACAGGAGGATCGCACAGGTTCAAAGCCAGCCTCAGCTACTTAGTAAGGCTCTCGCAACTTAGTGAGACCCTGTTTCCAAATAAAGTATCAAATAGGTCTGGGAGACTGTCCCCTGGGTTCCACCCCCAGTAACACACACACACACACACACACACACACACACACACACACACACACAGTGAGCTCGGTCCTCCATTCAGGACGATGCAGTAAGAAGGCCCCCTGCAGAAGCAGTCTTTGATCTTGGATTCCCCAGCCTCCAGAACTATGAGCCTCCAAGTTTCTTTTCATTATAAATTACCCAATCTCAGGCATTCTTTTACAGCAGCACAAAATGGACTAAGACAGTCGTATTTACAAGTGTCTCAAAGTCAAGCACTATGCCTCAGTGGTGGGGGCACTTCCTATGTGCTCCTAGCATAAGTCCTGTTACACAGTTAATACCCAACACATACAGAGTGAATGAATGAATCAATCAGTAAAATGAATGGACGAATCTAACTTTCATGATGTCTGTTTTGTTTCATGGATGAGGAGAAAGGCCCCTAAAGAGGCTAAGAGCCCAGCCTGGGTCCCCTGACTGAGGCACAATGAGGTCTAATGTTCTTCCTCTACTGCGGCTGTTGTCTCTGAGTTACAGGGCAGCTGTTCTACTGCACTATCTGTAGAATATTTCTAGATTCTTCTAGAAAAGCACAATCCCCTTTGTGGAGCCTTCATTGCCCCGCCTCCTCCAGAAGTGTGCTCGTGTCTCAGCACAGCTCTGCCATGGTGCCTTTTTCTTGCAGCAACGTCCTGTTCACCTCCTTGTGAACAGTACGTCTGTTTATTGTTTTAGGCTGCACACTGAGAGGCACTGCACCATGGGGGTTACAAACCTGGAGTCTGTAGAAAGAAAGAGCTGGATTCAGATAGCAGCTCTGCCAAGGAATTGTTTAAGCCTGGGGCAAGTTGCCTAACTCTTCAGGACCTCAACTTTCTCATCTATATAATGGGAATAATTACAGCACCAAACTCTTGAGGTTGTTGAACAGACTAAATAAGATAATGTATGTGGAGTATTTGGCATGGGCACTAAAAAAGAGCTTGGCTCTTACTCTGGATGTCTTCATAAATAATGAGGGGAGGGAAGAGAGCCATGCTTTGCTTGCACAAAGTGTTTCTTGTGTACTTCTTATGGCAGCTCTGGGAAGAGGTAATGTCCCTGATTTAAGGAGGAGGAAACAGACCAGAAGGATTCCATTATACCAGTTGTAACGAGCAGCATGAGACCTGCTGGATTCCAAAGTTCATCCTCCTTCCTTGACTTTATTCTGTCTCTAGCTCCTTATCTACTTGCCATTGGGCTTTGATAACTTTTATTTATCTCCTGCATATTTTTCCAACCTATGACTTCCCCTTTTGTGCTTAATGATACTTGTACAAATGCTCATGCATATTCCACTTTACCATTCTCTGACAGAATACTTAATGTCTTCAACAGTCAGAAATGTATTACCTCACCTGAGCTGAGCAAACACTGTTCTGCTTCCTTTGGAAAGTTACAACGAGTCTCGGGGTCACTCTGTGTCCAGTAGAGCTTACTAGTGCAGGGTACTGGCTGACATATTTTCACTTGAGGCCAAGCCCTGTGCCCCACTTCTGATTTCTCTCTCATCACTCCCTGTTGGTCTCCAGGTGTTCTGGTCTCTATCAGATACCTCCGGGCATCTGTATGAAAGTGGTCCTGGAGTTGGAAAATTTTCCCCACATTCTCTATCTTCATCTCTGTAAACTTTAGGGTCAGTCTTTTTACTGGAAAATCCTCATGCCACACCTCAACCAAGAGAGGTGAGATGACCTTCCTGAAGTTCTCCCTCCTTCATCCATTTATTCATCCATCTGACCATCCATCCATCCATCCATCCTCCATCCATCATACATCCATCCATCCACCTACCCACCCATCTCTCTTGGGTGTTCATGTACATTCAACATATCACATGATGAGGAGTTTGCTCAAGATTTTTTTTTTCTATACTGGTTTGAACCCAGAGGCATTTTACCTCCTAGCTACATCCCCAGCCCTATATTTTATTTTTTATTTTGACATAGAGTCTCAATAAATTGCAGAAGGCCTCATTAAGTAGCTGAGGTTGGCCTCAAACCTGCGATCCTCCTGTTTCAGCCTTCCAAGCACTAGGATTGCAAGCGTGCGCCACCATGCCTGGCTTGCTCAAGGTTTTCAAGTGCAGAGATCTGCCATCCTTGACTCCATGGTTGGTTCCTCTCACAGGGGCTGGCATGGAGTACGTGTTCAATATACTTTTGTTTTTGTTGGTACTGAGGATTGAACCTGGGGGCCCTTATCAGGGATAACTGAGCCACACCCCCAGCCATATATATATATATTGGAGACTGAGTCTCCCTAAATTGCTCAGGCTGGACTTGAACTTGAAATTATCCTGGCTCAACCTCCTGAGTTGCTAGACATGCACCACCACATCTAGCTCAATACATATTTGACAGATAAATGATAAACAAAAAACAAAGACCGTGTTCAAGCAAACTTATTAAATAGTGATTCCTTCTCCTGTTGATTTTTTCCACCGATTAAGGTCTTAACAACAGCTTAAACCTATTTCTGTAATATCAAATCTTACCTACTGATTGATTTTTTTATTTTAAACCTCATTTTGTAATGATGTGGAGAACTGCCAATTTGTTTGAAAATTTGGTAGCACAAGTCTGACCCTAATACTTTTTTTGTGTGTGTTTGTGTGGTATTCGGGGTGGAACCCAGGAGCTTTTCTACTTCCAGGCTACATACTCCCAGACCTATTTTTATACTTTATTTGGAAACAGGGTCTCACTAAGTTGCTGAGAGCCTCACTAAGTAGCTGAAGCTGGCTTTGAACCTGTGCGATCCTCCTGTCTCAGCCTCCCAAGCACGGGGATTACAAGCGTGTGCCACTATGCCCGGCTTTATTTATTCATTCATTTATTTTTGCAGTCCTGGGGATGGAACCCAGGGGCATTCTACCTTCGAGCTACACCCCCAGCCCTATTTTTTATTCTATATTTTGTGGGTTCTATCTATAGTACTGGGGGATTGGCTCAGAGGTAGAATGCTTCTAGGTTCAACCCCCAGTGCCACGAAAGAAAGAAAGAAAGAAAGGGAGGAAGGAAGGAAGGAAAGAAATATAGAAAGGAAGGAAGGATAAAAATAGGGCTGGGGGTAGAGCTTGGAAGTAGAATACCCCTGAGTTCAATTCCCAGTACTGCAAAAAAAAAAAAAAAAGTTATTTTTCCTCATTCATTATATAAAATGAGAATGCCAGTGTTCTTTCTTTCTTTCTTTCTTTCTTTCTTTCTTTCTTTCTTTCTTTCTTTCTTTGTGGTACTGGGGATGGAACCCAGGGGAATTCTACCTCCAAGCTATACTCCCAGACCAAATTTTTTATTCTGTATTTTGTTATAGGGTCTCACTGAGTTGCAAAGGGCCTCACTAAGTAGCTGAGGCTGTCTGTGAACCGTGATCCTTCTGTCTCAGCCTCCCAAATGCTGGGATTACAAGCGTGCGCCACCACGCCTGGCCACCAGTGGTCTTGAATTAAGTCTGTGCATGCCTGGGGCTTTCCCACCAGGAGCATAATCTAGCTCCTCATTTATTTATTTCTCCCTTTAGGTGGTCATGATTTTAACTACCTCTCTTATGTTCCAAGTTGAATTAATACCCTTTCATTTAATGGATTTTATTGCCATTGTAAAAGGATTTCCATCCATCATATCACAGATGCTCTATGTTGGAAAAGGGCTTAGTCTTTTTCCTGAGCAATGGTTCTCAAACATTACAATCACCTGGAGGGTTTGGTAAAACACGGATCACCAAGTTCCACACCCTGAATTTCTGATTCAGAGATCTGGGGTGGGGCCCAAAATTTATGGTGTGTGTGTGTGTGTGTGTGTGTGTGTGAGAGAGAGAGAGAGAGAGAGAGAGAGAGAGAGAGAGAGAGAGAGAGAGAGAGAGAGAGAGAGAGAGATAGATAGATATTGGGGACAACCCAGGGGGTTCTACTCACTGAGCTATACCCCCAGTCCTAATTTATTCTTCCTTCCTTTCTTCCTTAATTTCACACTGGGGATTAAATTCAGGGGAATCCTACCTCCAAGCTACACCCCTAGCACCCCTATATCTTTTTACTTTTTATTTGGAAACAGGGCCTCACTAATTTGCTGAGGCTGGCTTCAAACGGTGATCTCCCTGCCTCAGCCCCCCAAGTACCAGGATTATAGGTGTATATCACCATGACTGGCAAAAATGTGCTTTTTTAACAAGTTCTCAGATGATGTTGATGTCACTGGTCCTGGGACCACATTTTGAGAAAGATTTCTGATTTCCAACCCTAACCAAAGAGCAGAGTAGCCTGGATGGGGTGGGGCAGCCCATGAGATTCTGCTTCTGTGGGTCTCGGGTTTGTCTTCTCTCTAGTTTTTAGAGCTCCTCAGGTGATTGTGATGTCCTGCCAAGCTCAGCAACTGCTCAGGTGCAGATTCTAATGTGAGTGCTTGACTTTCCAACCTGGTGTACTGGCATCTTGCTGAAAGTGTCAGCTAGGTCTTGCAGCCAACAGAAGTCCTTCTGAGTCTAGACCCTATCATTATGTTTCAGTCTGCAAATTTGACAGGACTCCTTTCTGTGTCTTCTTCTAAGTTGTTGATAAAAATGGAGACAAGAGGGCTGGGGATGTAGATCAGTGGTAAAGCACCTGACTGGCATGTGGGCAGACTGAGTTTCATCACCAGCATGGCAAAAAAAGAAAGAAAAAGACACCACAATGAGCTATCACTTCCAACCATTTAGGATGGCTACTACCAAAGGCCAGATGACAAGTGTGGGTGAGAATGTTGCATACTTGGAAGATTAAGCGCTGTTGGTGAAATTATAAAACAGTGCCTCCTCTATGAAAGACGATATAAAAGTTTCTCAACTATCAAAAACAGAATCTTGTATGCTTCTAATTCCAGCATTTGGGAGGCTGAGACCAGAAGATCATGGTTGGCGGACAGCTTCAGCTACTAGTGAGGCTCTTTGCAACTCAGCGAGACCCTGTTCCAAAATAAAGAATAAAAAAATAGGGCAGGGGGTTTAGCTCAGAGGTCGAATGTCTCTGGGTTCCATTCCCAGACCCGCAAACAAACAAACAAACAACAACAACAACAAAACCCACAGAATTTCCATATGACTAGCCATCCCACTTCTGGGTATACCCAAAAGAACCGAAAGCTAGGCCTTGAAGAGCTATCTGCATACCCATGTTCACTGAGGCATTATTCACAATACTCAAGAGGTAGAAGCAACCCATGGACATAGATGAGTAAACAAAATATTATTCAGCTTTAAAAAGGAAGAAAATCTCTCTTTTTCCCCTTTCTTTGTGGTACTGGAGATTGAATCCAGGGGCATTCTACCTCCAAGTCCCCCCCCCCCCAGTCGTGTGTGTGTGTGTGCACGCGCAGTACTGGGGATTGAACCCAGGGTCTCACTAAGTTGGGGAGACCCTCACTAAGTTGCTGTGGCTGGACGTGAACCTGTGATCCTCCTGTCTCAGCCTCCTGAGTACTGGGATTACAGGCATACGTCGCCTGGGGCCCAGAGTCCCGCGACCTGGGCCCTGGCTGGCGTGCCCCGCGCGACCCCCGCCCAGGACCTAGCCCTATTTTTTAGTTTTTTAAAAATTATTATTATTATTATTATTTATTTATTTATTTATTTGGTGGTACTGGGGTTCCTGGAAGCCCTTCTACCTCCGGTATACACTCCCACAGGCTACACTCCCAGACCTATTTTTTAACATTTTTATGTGGAAACAGAGTCTCTTAAGCCAGCAAGGCTGGCTCCGAACCAGCGCGATCCTCCTGTCTCCGCCTCCCAAGCGTGGGGATTACAAGTGTGCACCACCACGCCCGGCATAAATTATTTTTTTAAAACAGGGTCTCACTGAGTTGCAGAGGGTCTCACTAAGTAGCAGAGGTTGTCAGTGAACTGCAATCCTCTAGTCTCAGCTTCCCGAATGCTGGGATTACAAGTGTGCACCATCATGTCCTGCTACTCCCAGCCCTTTCTCAAAATTTAATTTCTTTTTTTTTTTTTTGTACTTGGGATTGAACCCAGGAACATTCTACCTCCAACCTATACTTACAGCTCTACTTAATTTTTATTTTGAAGCAAGGTTTTGCTAAATTGCTAAAGCTGGCCTTGAACCTGCAATCTTCCTGTCTCAACCTCCCAAGTACTGGGATCACAGGCATGTGGCACCACACCTGGCTCAAAATCTTATTTTGGAACAGAGTCTTACTAAGTTGCCTTGGCTGGCCTCGAACTTGCCTCCTGAGTAGCTGAGATTACAGGTGTGAGCCACCACACCTGGCAAAGGAAGGAAATTCTGACACATGCTATAACAGGGATGAACCTTGAGGACATTAGGCTTAGTGAAATAAGCCAGTCACAGAAAGACAAATACTGTATAATTCCACTTATAAGAGGTTCCAGACCAGTTCATATACAGAAAATAGAGTGAGCCGAGTGTGATGATACATGTGATGATAATCCTAGTACTTGGGAGGTTGAGACAAGGAGGATCACAGGTTCGCTGCCAGCCTCAGCTACTTAGTGAGGCTCTCCACAACTTAGTGAGATTGGCCTTGTTTAAAAATAAAGAATAAGAAATAGGACTGGGGATGTAGCTTGGAGGTAGAATACCTCTGGGTTTAATCTCCAGGCCCCACCCAAAAATTAAAAAATGTGCTCTGTGAAAGCTAAGGGTCTCCCGGAGCCATTTCAAGGATAATTCGTGTAGCCCACTCCCTGTGGGCAGGTGCTTTGCTAAGAGCTCTGCCTGTATCAGCTCAGTTAATCTTTATAGCAGCCTCTGAAGGAGATGGTAGGGAATAGGAAATAGATTCAGAAGAGGCGAACAGCTTGTCTCTGGTCACACAGGCTGAAGTGGCCCATCTGGGGTTCCAGTCTGGATCTCTGGGGCTCCTAGATTAGAAAGGAAGTCTGCTTCCTAGCTGTCTTCTCTTAGCACTCGATGCGGCATTGCTGCATCTTTTACTCAAAACATCACTTTTGAGAATCCTTCTTAGAGGTTGCTATGGTGATGGTGAACAACTATCACTCTTTCCTAAGCTTCAGACATACATCGTGGCCTATCACAAATCCTGTCAGCTGTAATAATGTTGGTTGATGAGTAATAGCAATTTGTACAGACATAGCAGCACTGTCATTAATCACTAATCAACACCATATGCTCATAAGAGGGGAAATGATGGGGCTTATCACCACCCTTCTACAGATATGGAAACTGAGGCACCAAGTGACTAAATAACTGGGTTTAAAGTCATTCAGTAAGCCAGGTGTGGTGGTCCATACTTTTAATCCCAGTTTTTGGGAGGATGAGACAAGAAGATTGCAGGTTCAAAGCCAGCCTCAGTAACTTTGCAGGCCCTCCACAACTTAGTGAGACCCTGTTTCCAAATAAGAAATAAAGTTTGGCTGTGGGTGTAGCTTGGAGGTAGAATACCTCTGTATTCAATTCCCGGTGCCATAAATAAATGTCATTCAGCTCACTTCAGAGCTGGAAAGAGAATTCACCAGCATAAAGACCCAAGACCCGAGTAATTTCTTTTATAATTTATAGTTGAGGGCAGGAGGGGGAATTTTGTTTTCACTAGAGGAAAGTGAAATTACTTCTCCTTTCTATCTTTTTTTTTTTCAGTACTGGGGATTGAATGTAGGAACATTCTACCTCCATGCTATACCAACCCTATTTTTTATTCTTTATCTTGGAACAAGGTCTCACTAAATTGTGTAGAGCCTCACTAAGTAGCTGAGGCTGGTGGCAGCAAATCCACAATACTCCTGTCTCAGCCTCCTAAGTACTGGGATAACAAGCTTGTGCCACCACATTCAGTTTGACATCTCCTTTCTGATTCCAAAGTAAGCTAACTTAATTAACTGTGTTTCTCTTTCACTCTCAAATCGGTTACCCAAAGCAGGGCATGGTGGTGTGTGCTTGTAATCCCAGTACTTGGGAGGCTGAGATAGAAGGATCGCAGGTTTGCTGTCAGTCTCAGCTACTTAGGGAGGCCCTTTGTAACTTAATGAGACTGTGTTTCAAAAGAATAAAAAATGGGGCTGGGAGTGTAGCTCAAAAGTAGAATGTCCCTGGGCTTCGGGGGGTGGGGGAACAAAAACAAAAAAAACAGCTACCCAGTCAGTCACTTTAGCTCTGTTATTCTTCATAATGGTATGCTTATCTTTCCCTCTTCTGATTTGCTGCTGGTGCTATTGGTGCTAGAGTGTGTGTGTGTGTGTGTGTGTGTGTGTGTGTGTGTGTGTTACTGGAGAATGAATGTAGGGGCATACTATTTCTGAGACACAACTCTTGCCCTTTTTATGTTTTATTTTGAGACAGATTCTTACTAAGTTGCCCAGGCCAGCCTCTAACTCAGCCTCATCCTCTCGCCTCAACCTCCCAAGTCACTGGGATTGCAGGTGTGGTGTAAGCCATCACACCAGTTCTGCTGGTACTGTCTTAACTTCATGCCTATGTCCCCTTGAAGGGAACCTGTCTCAAATCCTTTCTGAAAGAGAGTCATGTTGAGTGAGCTAGTGAACGGTCAGTTAGCTAAGACTCCTAACTGTCTTAGGAAGCTGAGTCCTTTGAACTTACAATAATTCACTCTACATTTATTGTTTTTTTGTGTGGTACTAGGGGGTGGAACCCAGGTTCTTTCTACCTCCAGGCTATACCTCCAGCCCTATTTTATAATTTGTTTGGAAACAGGGTCTCACTAAGTTGCAGAGAACCTCACTAAGTAGCTGAGGCTGGCCACGAACCTGTGCAATCCTTCTGTCTCAGCCTCCCAAGTGCTGGGATTACAAGCGTGCGCCACCACGTCCGCCTCACTCTACATTTTATGATACCATATAGCTCTCTGGGACACAGAAAAACTCTGAGTTCAGATCAGGAGGTTACCGGAGTCTAAAGGAACATCAAAGTCTGGTACATGATGAGGAGGGGACACTCACATATAGCACGTTGACCCTCTCTGTGGCTTCAGCCTCACCACCTTTGTGAGGCAGGTGTTGGCACATGAGAGAAGCAAGACTCAAAGAGACTTAGTAACTGACTCAGGGCTACCCAGTGAGCCTGAGGTGGAAGTAGGACTAGAATGTAGAACGAAGTTCAGGGCCAACACTTTTTCATTCTAAACTGGATCTCCAAGTCAAAATAGCCTGAAAAGCTTCCTAAGCAGTGATGAGGCCAAGTTGTGACTCATACATTTGGTGCATGGAAGGAAACAGACTCCAAGTGTGTAAAATAAGCTAGAGTCAGCAGGGCGCAGTGTTACACACCTGTAATCCCAGTACTTGGGAGGCTGAGGGAGGAAGATCGAGGGTTTGAAGACAGTGTCAGCAACTTAGTGAAACTCTTATCTTCAAAGGAAATAAAATAAGCTGGGCATGGCGGAACACATTTGTAATCCTAGCACTTGGAAGGCAGAGACAAAAGGATCACAGGTTCATGGCTAGCCTCAAGAACTTGTGAGGCCCTCCGCAACTTAGTGAGACCCTGTTTCAAAATAAAGATTAAAAAATAGGGCTGGGGGTGGAACTTGGAGGTAGAATGCCCCTGAGTTCCATCTCTAGTACTGCAAAAAAAAAAAAAAAAAAAAAAAAAAAAAGTATGGGCTGGGGTGGGTGTGGTGGCACACGCCTATAATCTCAGTACTTGGGAGGATAAGTCAAGAGGCTTGCAGGTTTGAGGAAAGCCTCAGCAACAAAGCATGACTCAGCAACCTAGCAAGACCTCATTTCAGAACAATATATATATACATATATATATATACACACACATATACACACATATATAATATATATATGTATATACACACATATACATGTATGTATGTATGTATGTATGTATGTATAGAGCTGAGGGATACTCCAGAAACAGAATGCCCCTGGAGCTAGGAATGTGGTTCAGTAATAGAGCACCCCCAGGTTCAATCCCCAGTACTGGGGGAAAAAAGTTGGCTCCCTTTTCCTGGAAAGCTGCAGCCAAATGAGTAGGGGAAACAATTTCACTAACTTCCTTTATGTAATAGTATGACTTACCATTAAGAACAAAACCAAAACCAAAGGCTGAGGGTGTAGCTCAGTGGTGGAGCAATTGCCTCACATATGTGAGGCCCTGGCTTTGATTCCAAAACAAAAACATCAAATCCCCTCTTCTAGAAATAAAGACCCCGGGGGGCTAGATGTGAATGGATCTAGGCATGGATTAGTCCCCTGGCCTGTCTCCTGGCATTGAACCACTCTATGTTCACATCATATCCCAGAGTTCCTACCTTTCTCACAGTAGGGCTCTCCGTCTTCCATGTGGAAGAGACTGTTCCCGAAAGGCTTCTTGCAGGCCGCGCAGACGAAGCAGGTGGTATGCCACGTCTGTCTCAGGGCATGCATCACTTCCTGCGGGAAAAGAACATGAGCTCAGGACAAAAAGGGACCCTGGCTTCACCACCAGGCCCCGGCCCCTGCCTGGGCAGCCCTCAGCAGGAGAGCCCAGGAAGCAGGCCCCTCCATGCCAAGGAAAGGCAGGGCTTTCCAGGGGCTGCACTGCTGCATCAGCTGTGATGCTTAACCCTCCGCTTAGACCTCGGAGGGACATCCTGCCTCTTACTGCCACTCTCCCAAGGGGGCACCGAGGGTCAAGGCCAAAGGTCAGGCTAAGAAGTAATCATGTCCTTGGCAGAAATTCCACCACCACCTCAAGCTGTGTGGCACGGGCACATAATTCATTCTTATTTTCTCTCTCTCTCTCTCTCTCTCTCTCTCTCTCTCTCTCCCTCTCCCTCTCCCTCTCTCCTACTAGGGATCGAACTTAGGCGCATTCTACTTCTAAGCTACAATCCCAGCCCTTTTGTTTTTGTTTTATTCAGTATTAGAGATGGAACCCAGGGGCATTCTACCTCTGAGCTATACCCCCCTATTTTTTATTCTTTATTTTGAAATAGGGTCTCTCTGAGTTGCAAAGAGCCTCATTAAGTAGCTGAGGCTGTGAACCACGATCCTCCTGTCTTGGGATTACAAACATGCGCCACCACCCCTGCTTTTTTTTTTTTTTTTTTTTTTTTTTGTACTAAGGATTGAACCCAGTGGAGTTCTATCTCTGAGCCACACCCCCAGCCCTATTTTTACTTTTTAGTTTGAAACTGGGTTTCACTAGGTTGCTGAGAATCTCACTATATTGTTGAGACTGTCCTGGAGCCTACAATCCTCCTGTCTCAACCTCCCAAGTACTGGTACAAGTGTGCGCCACCTTGTCTGGCTTGTTTTGTTAATTTAAAACAGGGTGTTGCTAAGTTTGTTCGGGCCACGCTAAATTGCTTAGGCTGGCCTAGAACATTCTATCCTACTGTCAGAGCCTCCCAAGTACTGGGATTACAGGCATGTGTCTCTGTGACCTGCACAAGCACATCATCTTCTCTTGTTTCAAGTTCATCTGCTCATTGGTTCATTGGTGGCAAACCAGCCTCCTTCAAGAATAGAAATGGAGTTGCTTTCTCTCTCTCTCTCTCTCTCTATCAGGAGCTATGGCTTCTAAATGGGACCTAATGGGGGAGCAGGGGAAAGATTGTTCAGGGCTGAGGCAAAAACAAGGGTCAGAAGACACTTACCCCCATGATTTTGGTGTTGCACTTGGCACAGAGTGGAGCAAAGAATTGCTCATAACACCGCTCACAATAAACATTGTTCTGCTCCTCCACAAAGCACACGTCTGCCAGGGAGGCCTTGCAGTAGGCACAGTTGAATTCTTCTGGGTGCCAGGAGCGGCCCATGGCTACTAGAAAAGGGCCCCTGGGGAGGAAGAGAACATAATAAGGATCCCCTCAAACTTGAAACCATATTTTCAAGAATCCCAACACTCTTCCTGTGTTTCCCCAGTAGCTCCCACTTTCATGACTGTTTTAATGAAATTATGCAAATTTGGGGGGACTCCAAATTTGCAGAAAGGCGTTCCCTGTTGCAGCAATTGCAATACTGAGAATCCAGAAGCAACTCAAGTGTCCACTGTAGGACTGTGTAGGCCCAGGATAGAATGCAGTGACCACAAACAATCATCAGAAGAATGACGCTGATGCTGACATTTATTAAGTGCCTATTCCGTGCCAGGCACTATTCAAGAACAATTTGCATTTAACTTATTTCATTTTTTCTATGGGTGTGGTACTGGGGATTGAGCCCAGAGGAACTCCACCACTGAGGTAGAGTTATTTTTTTCAAATTGACCAGGCTGGCCTCAAACCTGTGAATCTTCCTATCCTAGCTTCTCAAGTACTGGGATTAGAGGAGTGTGCCACTAAGCTTGGTCTATTTAGTCTTTCATCTTACGAGTTAGGAACTATTACATGCCCGTTTTCAGGAAAGGAAACTGAGGCACTGAGAAGTTTAGGAACCCATTCAAGCCCATAGGGCCAGGGAGCTGTAACCCCAGGATATAAAAGTCTAGTTCCAGTGGAGTAGTCGGAACACTGGGACTCTAAGGAAACTGTTTGTGTTCTGATTTTTACTTTCCATACTTTCCTATAGTTTTCTAATGCGTTATGTGTTAGTTTATTTTCACACAAGAGCGTATTGTTCACCTACACCAGCTCACGTCACAGATACACTACTCCAAGGTGACCCCAGGCTTCTAAGCTGAGCTGACTTGTTTTCATTTCAGTCAAGTGCCCACTGAAGCCCTGCGGAAAGACTCGGAAGCAACCCTAAAGGAAAGCTGGGTCAAAACCAGCACTGTCAGCCAGCTTGCAACATGCCCAATAAACTACTGACAACAAGACTGGCGATTCCCAAGACCCGGCCTTAGCCCAAGGGGGAGCTCCTGGCACCAGGCACTAAGCTGGGAGCTTCACCCACTTACCTCATGGAATCCTCCCAACTCCCCAGGATGTGGGTGTCACACAGGTATGAAGCCAAGGCCCAGAGAGTTGGGCCAGATGGCCAGCCAGAGGGACAGGAGGCTAGCTTTTCCCTACACCTGCCTCCCATCCCCCCACTGCAGGCCTCAGGCTGTGGGCGAGCACCCCCTCCCTCTGGCGCCCAGGTACCATACCGGATGACATTGTTGCAGTGGCCACAGAGTGGAGTTCGGCTGCTAGCTGGGAAACGTTCTGCTCTCTGGAAGGTACCCCTAGCAAGGGGGGTGACCTGGGGGCCCGTTGGAGTATAAGCTGGGCCCCCCCGGGGCAGGGTCTGCTTGCTGATGGAGGTGGTGCTCTTGCCAGGGGCAAACTTCTGGGAGAAGCTGTCATCTGTTACCCAGGGGGGGCGGCTGGCAGACTCTGCAGAGCCCCCACTGTAGGCCGAGGAGGGTGTGGGGTTATAGTTTGGGGCAGGGGAGGGCGTATAGGATGGGGCAGGGGAGGGGGAGTAGGTGGGGGCCGGTGAGGGGGTGTAGGCAGGGGCAGGTGAGGGGGTGTAGGGAGCTGGATTATAATTGGCTCCTGGGGATGGGCTGTAGGTCGATGCAGGCACTGCAAGCCAAAAAAAAAAAAAAAAAAAAGAAAAAAAAAGAAAAACCTGTCAGGTATTTATTTCCCCCTCTTCTCCCTCCCCAGGCAGAGAACTGCAAATGATGACTGTATGTTATTAGAGTAGTACGATTCCAATTTTTACGGGAGACACGTTCCTGAACTCCTCGGTGCCCCAGATTTTAATTCTCAGCAATGGAGCCAGGGAGATAAAAAGCCAGCAAATGCAGCAGAGCCCTAGGGAGCTTGGACGGGGTTGGGAAAGGAATGGAACTATAAATATTTGCAGCTGTGCAGGGTGGGGCTCTGCTGGGCCTTGGCTGCCTGAGCCAGGCAGAGGATGGGAACGAGGAGTGAGGGGTACTCTAGCTGGGTACAGGGTGGGAGTGGGTCAGCCAAGCGTAGGCTGGAGGATGCTTTCAGTGATTAGTCTCTAAAATGATTAGACTGAACCATCTTTATCAGCATGTGTTTGTTGCACCTGGATCTAGCCCAGCCTTCAGGATAAAGCACATGTCCCAGGAGCTGGGTTTTCAGGTTCCAGTTTCAGGTTTCACTACAATTGTGTTTTGTTTTGTTTCATTTTGGGTGCTGGGGATTGAACCCAGGGGCCTCCTACCTCTGAGTTACACCCCCAGGCCTTAAAAATTTTTTTTAAGTTTTTTTTTTTTTTTTTTTTGGTCTTTTTGGAACCAAGGATCGAACCCAGAGCGCCACACCTGCAAAGCAGGCACTTTGCCACTGGGCTACATCCCCACCCCCCCAATTTTTTTTTTTTTTTAAATTTCAAAACAGGACACTAAATCGCTGAGGCTGGCATCCAACCTGCAATCTTCCTATCTCAGCCTCTCAACTACTGGGATAGTGTGCCATCATACCTGGCCTACAACTGCTTTCTTGAAGAACAGCTTGGCTTGATTCCTATGGGGAGGGAAGTTCCATCTTGGTTTGCTGGCGGTGGGGGGCCTTGGAGGAGTCACTCAGAGCCAGCTTGGACAGAGATGTTGGCAGGATGCAGCCCAGGCCCAGTGCTCCCTGCCCTTTGCTTTGGTACAAACTGAAAGTGTTTTGGACTGACACCTAGCAGTTACTGGGGAAGTCTGAGAAAGGAAGAGAATCTGCTGCCCCATTCTGGAACCCTTTCCTGACACTCACTGACAGGCTTGCGACACAGAAGCATTTGTTTACCCAAATCCTCTCAGCCTGTGCCCTCAACACCTGAATTTCTGCTGTCTCCTATCAGAGTCAGCAGGGGCAGACCCAGCTGGTTCTGCACACATGGTCCAGCAGCCTCCTCTTCCAGCAAGGGAAGTTCTAGAAGCTTCACCTCTGTTCACAGTCAGCTTCTCTGGAAAGAAATCCCATTCCATTTGCCCCAGGGAACATATTGGGGCGGCTCTCCATTTTTGTGCTGGGCCTGGGTGGGAGTGATTGAAACAGCCCCCACTGGGCCCCAGCTAGGCTTAAGATGCCCACCCTACCTCTGGTCTCTCTTTCCCATCTGGAGCCCTGGGGCCCTCTTGGGTGGGCTGGGGGTCCACGGCTCCAACTCTGCACCTTTTATTTCCAGAGGACTGGCCTTCACAGCAGGGAAACCCAGAACATACACACACGCTTGCTGGGGGTGGGCAGGGTCCATGCCTATGATAATGGAGTATGAAGGCATAAGGCCCTCTACAACCCTGCCCCAAGCCATTCTGGGAATGATGCTGGCTTCCAAAGGTACAAGCTTCTGCAAACAAGTCTTCTTCCCACTTACTAAGATCATCTGAGTCTCACACTATCCCCTTTTATACTTGAGGTCACTATAGCTCAGACAAAGTAGCAGTATGACTCTGACACCTTTCTTACTCTATACCTCAAGCTGCCTCTAAAGAACTAAACTCCAATTTCCAGAAAATCTTGGTGCACCATGTCATGGAGGAAGCAACCTCAGCACGGAGGAGACCCCATGCTCTGGCACACAGCACAGCTATCAAGAACTGTGGCTTAGCCAGGCAAGGTGGCATGCACCTGTAATCTCAGTACTTAGGAGGCTGAAACAGGAAGATCACAGGTTCAAAGCCAGCCTTAAAATTTAGCGAGACTCTGTTTTAAAAAAAAAAAAAAAGGGAGGACTGGGGGTATAACTTGGAGGTAGAATGTCCTGGGATCAATCCCCAGCAACACACACACACACACACACACACACACACACACACACACACACGCCCTGGCTTGTGAGGCTGGGGGTATAGCTCAGTGGTAGAGCCCTTGCCTGGCATGCATGAGGCCCTGGGTTTAATTCCTAGCACCTCTGGAAAGCATATGGCCCTGGCTTCATGGCCCGGTTCTACTAGTTTCTGGCTGTGTATCCTTGTGCATGTTCCTTAACTCTTCCAGGTCCGTTTCCTTATCTAAAAATGGTCAATAAACGGGAGCAGTGGCCCACACCTGTAATCCTAGCAACTCTGAAAGCCAAGGCAGAAGGAGATCTAGTTCAAAGCCAGCCTGGGCAATTTAGCAAGATTCAGTCTTGAAATAAAAAACAGAAAGGGCAAGGGGTATAGCTCACTGTTAGAGCACCCCTGGGTTCAATCCTCAGGAAAACACACACACACACACACACACACACACACACACACACACACACACACACGATGTATCTTAGTACCTTTTAGGGCTATTATGAGGATTAAGAGAAAATAAGAAACATGGTGTGTCTAGCCTAGGACCTGGCACAGTGTGCAAGGGTCACTTATATGAGCAAGTCGGTGAGCATAATGGCACCTGTAGCCCACAGCTGAAATGCACTGTCAGCTCCTATCAGGCCTGGTGGTCACCTGGGAAGCCCAATCCAGGCCAAGTGCAGGATGGGGAAGGAGAGAGGGATGTGACACTCTCCAGTCAGATAACCTGGGACAGAGCCTATTCACTGGTGGTGGAATGAATGCCACCCTGCCTGACCCCACGACAGTCTGGTGCATGGGGTGCACTAAAAAGCTGCAAAGCTCAAACTCAATGTGTTGTCACCCTGTCCAACCACCTTGCAGAGCTCACTAGTGTCGGCAGCAGAGTGTCTCAAAACACTAGAAAAAAGGTGATTTGGGAAATCCCAACAGGAAAGGTGGGTGGAGAAAGGTGCCCTGGCAGAACATTTTCTTTTTCCCGGAACTGGAGATTGAACCCAGGGACATTCTACCTTTGAGCTACACCCCCCTGCTCTATTTTAATGTTTTGGGTTTTTTTTGAAACAGGGTCTCACTAGGTTGCGGAGCATCTCACTAAGTACCTTACCATGCCTGGAGATGAAGGGCTCTTGAATTCTACCAGGCTGGGAGTGATGATGTATGCTTATAATTCCAGTACTTGGGAGGCTGAGACAGGAGGATGGCAGGTTCATGGCCAGCCTCAGCTACTTAGTGAGACCCTCTGCAATTTAGTGAGACCCTGTTTTAAAATAAAGAACAAGAACAACAACAACAATATATATATTTATATATGTATACATATATTATTATACATATAATACATTACGGTAGAATGTATTATATGTATATAATTATACACATTATACATGTAATACATATATATGTGGCTAGGAGTATAGTTCAAAGGTATGCCCCTGGGTTCAATCCCTAGTATCGCAAAAAAAAAAAAAAAAAAAAAAAAAAAAAGGAAAAAAGTTCCTCATCCCTCTCTGGTATACAGACCCTGCTAAATCCACTAAATGGGATTAAGAACAAAAGCCCTAATCTTGTGCTGTCCATTCCATAGGCCTGTGTGGCCTCTAACACTCGAAATGGGATTAGTCCAACTTAAGAAGTGCTATTAAATGTAAAACACCAGATTTTGAGACTCAATAGAATAAAATAATATAAAATATCTCAAATAATATATCTCATTGATAATTTTTTTTATATTGATTATACGTTGGAATTTGTTTTGAGCCAGAGTCGCTGCTTCCCCGACGTGGACTACACTTACCCGGAGATGGAATCTACCTATCCTTCAGGTGTGGTCCTGCCGGCCACTCCCCTCACCTCCCCATCGGGTCCCCTACTCCTTGGGGAGGGGTCCTATGGCCCGCCGGGCCGCGCCCCCCGCGACCTCGGAGCCCGGGGGGATGTGGCTCTTTATGCGTGACGGAATTCAACCCGTGCAAATTAGAAGGTGATCTTTCATCCCTAATTGGCAAGTTCAAAAGGCCCCTATCGCGCTCGGCGGCCTCGGGACCGTGTAATTAAGCAAGGTGATTCCTGACTCACTGCGGGCGGCTGGGCGCTCCGCCCCGCCCGCGGGCCGACGTGGCCATCCCCCGGCCGCCGTCCCCCGCCCACGGCGCGGCCCGCCCGCTCCTCCGGCCCAGGTGCTGCGCGAGCGGACGCCCTGCCCGGCGCCAGCGATAAGATCCGGGCTGCGAGCGCCGCCCCGGCCCGCCAGGCTCCCGGGAGCGCGGGTCCTGCGCGCCGCCCCCATCCCGGCGCCCGGCCTCCCGGGGAGAGGGAGGTGGAGGCCGCCGCCTCCCGCCCTCCAGGCAGGAATGAGTTAATGTCTGCGCAGCCTGGGAACCGCGCGGAGACCGCGGCTCGGGCACGTCTCCTCGCCGGGGCCCTAGCCCGGGAGGGAGCTGGAAAGGGGCGAGGGCGAGGGCGGGCCCGGCGCAGTGCCGCCCCCTGGCGGGCCTGCCGGGCACTGCTGGTGGCTGGACCGCCCCGGAAGGGCCAGCCCGGAGCGGAGGAAATGCCCCGCCGGGCGCCCAGCCTCCTTTCCAAGCCCCCCCCCCCAACCCCCGCGGTCCCCTTCTGCACCGGGGCAGCCATTTCCGCCCCCTCCATCGCAGCCCAGTCCCAAATGCCTCTTTCTTTCTTTCTTTCTTTCTTTCTTTCTTTCTTTCTTTCTTTCTGCGTGTCTGGGGATGGAACCCAGGGGCATTCGACCTCCGAGCTACACCCCCTGCCCTATTTTTTATTCTTTATTTTGAAACCGGGTCTCACTGAGTTGCAGAGGGCCTCACTAAGTAGCTGAGGCTGTCTGCGAACCGCGATCCTCCAGGTCTCAGCCTCCCGAATGCTGGGATTACAAGCCTGCGCCACCACACCCGGCTAAATGCCACCTCCTTTCTATGAAGCGTTAGCCTCAGAAATTCTGTCCCTGAGAGAAGGGAGGGAAGCAGGCACTGTGCTGACAAAGTATCGCGGGGTGGGGGTGGGGCTCGGGGGCGGGTTGGCCTCGCTGGTAATCCCTGCTTGGGAGGCTGAGATAGGAGTATCGCACCTTCCTGGCCAGCCTCAACAATTTAGTGAGGTCCCTCATAACTTAGTGAGACCCTGTTTTAAAAATAAAAGACTAAAAATAGGGCTGAGGGTGTATGCGAAATGCCTCTGGGTTTCATCCCAGAAAACAGAGGGCTGATTTGGCTGCCTTTGCCTGGAACTAAGTCCAAGCTCCTGCAACAAGGCTCTTTTTTTTCTGGAGGTCGGGAGGTGACTGGGGATTGAAACCAATGGGATACTACCTTTGAGCTACATCCCATTTTTGTGTGTAGTACTGGGGATGAAGCCCAGGGGCATTCTACCTCCAAGTCACATCCCCAGCCCAATTTTTTAATTCTTTATTTTGAAATAGGGTCTCACTAAGTTGTGGAGGGCCTCACTAAGTACCTGAGGCTGCCCGTGAACCGTGATACTCCCAAGTATTGGGATTGCAGGTGTGTCCCACATCCAGCTTTCTTAGCTTTCAACATCTCCATGCCAGACCCGACTCAGGTGCCTGTGTGGGAGAAAATCCCCTACAGCCCTGCCGTCTTGGAGTGCAGAGTCAGAATCCAACAGGAAGGAAAGGATGGTGCTGAGATTGGGGTCTGGGCGTCAGGAGCCTCCTGTGGTTGCATCCCATACACCAGGACACATGGAACGAGCCCTTAGGTCCTTTGAGTAACACCTGGCCATTGCCCACCCTGGACAGCCTCCCCTCCAGCTCTCTGCCTCTCACCTGGCTGGTAGACAGAAGGCCGGATGCTGGCGGTGGTGACCACCCGGGGCTTGGGTGCAGGGGCAGCGGGACCCTCGCTGTAGCTAGCAGGGGCATTTGGTGCTGGAGAGGTGGCTGCTGCAGGGCTGTAGGCAGAGGACTGGGGCCTGGAACCAAGAGGAGAAGAGTTACAGCAAGAATCAAAGTCTCATCTGGGCCCTGAGGCCTGCAGCCACAGCAGCTGATTCTCTCACCTTCAGGACCCTCCATGTGGAGGAAGCCTGATATGTGCGTGGGGAGCTGTCAGGGGTTGTGAAGGATCTTGGGGGGATGCAGCTGCTCCTGTGGCTAGTGCTATTGTTGTTGGAGGAAGGGAGGAAAGCCACCAGCCAGAAAAGAGAAAACCCTCCATGGGACACCCCACAGGCTCCAACCACCTGCCTCCTCTCCCTACTCCTTTTTGCTGTTGCTGGAGGGAGCAGCAGTCTCAGGTTTCTGAGCAAGAAGGCTTCAGCGAGTGTTCATGGGAAGCAGGGAAGCCAGGAGAGCACCCGGAGCAAACTTCTTCACTTCTGCATAGAATTACCTCCTGGGTAAACTGTCGGGAGGGCCAGAACAGCCTCTTCCCGCATGTGGCCCAGGGACCCTGGGGGCAAAGGATGGGGAAAGAAGTGTCCTCCTTCCTAGGAATGCTCTACTTGGCCTCTTCTCCTGGGGAGCCGAAGACTCAGAGAGCTCCAGGAGTTCAATAGCTGGTTCACACTCTCCTGATCCAGTGTTTCTCAGTTTTATTTGAATGTGAGACTCTTTTTTTTTTTTTCTTCTCATTTAAAAGGAATGGGGCTGAGGATGTGGCTCTGTGTAGAGGGCTAGCCTCATATGCCTCAGGCCCTAGGTTCAGTCTCCAGTACCATAAAACCAATAGATAAAAAAAAAAAAAAATCCACTAATGAGCACCTTACAAAACATGTCCTTACTCTCTCCTGGTATTTTTCAGATCCTAAAGGGACACATGGCCTCACCCAGGGGTAAACGTCCTTGGCAGGGGTGCTGGAGAAGTGAGCCCCTGGAGCACACTCCCCAAAGCCTCTAGCTCCTGAATTCTTTCCACCTGTTCCCCAGGGGCCCAAGGCCTACTCATCCCTGCAGCTGTAGGGTAAAGGAGTGTTTTCCTTTCTGGTGCTCTGGATAGGGGTACGTACCCCAGGGATAAAAACCCACTACCCACTATGGGGCTGTTTGTAGAAAGGGGAAAGTAAAAGATCCTCAGGGAGCCAGCATTCCAAAACTAGGGCCGTGAACACCTGTCTGGTTCATGTGCCAAGTTTCAGGTTGAATGAGGCCATTGTTGTCTCGTCTTTCTGGGCCTGCGTGCCTTTCTAGGGATCCTGGTGCTAGGGCCTCAGCGGAAGAGGAGTGGATGGCGTTCAAGGTACCCAGCTTCCACTGCGGCTCGAGAGGGCCACAGGTCAGTGAGTCTGAGCCAGACTCTCCTACCAGGGTGGACACCTCACCTGCGCCTCAGGAGCTAATTACGTTAGGGATCTGTGTGGGGAGAGGAAGCAGAAGCAGGCGAGAACTCTGAAGCCCGGCTTTAATGAGAGGCTGGCGCATACACTCACCTTCAGGAGACTCCCTCTAGCTTCAGCTTCTTCCCAGCCCATGAGCAAGGAGAGGAGGTGTAGCTGGGTTCAGAGAGCAACCCTGCAACCCCTTCTGCTCTAGCCCAGCTGGGGTGCCCCCTGGGCTCTCTCCAAATTCTACCTGGGCCCCGACTCTTTTGGCATGTCAAAAGGAAAAAAGAGGCCAGGCGTGGTGGCGTACTCTCGTAATCCCTGCACTTGGGAGGCTGAGACAGGAGGATCGCACAGGTTCAAAGCCAGCCTCAGCTACTTAGTGAGGCCCTCAGCAACTTAGTGAGACCCTGTTTCCAAATAAAGTATAAAATAGGTCTGGGAATATAGCCCGGAGGTAGAAAAGCCCCCGGTTCCACCCCCAGTACCACCACCAAAAAAAAAAAAAAAAAAAGGAAAAAAGGACTCACCAAAGGCATCAGGTCTCTGGGGTGGGCTGGCCCAGGACTTGAAGCTGGGTGCTGGAGCCACCCCTTCAGCAGAGGCAGGGGTGAAGCTAGATGCCCATGAGCATCTAGTGCTCTCCATCCACATCTCTGCGTCATTTCAAAGACTCTAGTGGCCTCCCATCCAATCTGGAGGGAGGCTTCCCACTCAAAAACAGGACATTCCTTACCCTCCTCAAAGTTTCTTCTTGGGTAAGCAAGGCCCTGTGCAAAATGATTCTGGCATGGAGAGAGGAAGCTAGCCCTGCCCCAGAAAACTGAGGAAAACATGAAGCATGGGGTGGGGGGCTAGGAAAGCTGGGCTCCGATTCCACACACCACCAGGACGGCTCCAGGAAGCCCAGAAAGAGAGCTGGACCAAGCCCCGCTACTGCGCTAGCTGGCTGTGCCAGAGTGACCTGTCTTTGCTGCCCCTGGCTCCACACCCCCCACCTCTGGTCTCTGCCTTACTGGGAATCCAGGGCAGCAGGTTGGGATGCAGGAACTTGAAGTACTTCTGCCCTTTTCCTGTGCTAGGTGTTTTATGTACATTTTTTCTGTCATAGCCCCATAAATTCATGTGTTGTTTGAAGCATCTTAAATGATGAGGAAACAGGTTCAGAGAGGCTGTGCCACTTTCTCAAGGTTACAAGCAGTAGGGAGGGGAGCGGAGATTGAAATTCCACTGCATCAGACGTCTCTGGAGTTAACATGCTTCTCCATCAAGAGAAGATAGGGGAGGAGAGGTGGCAAGTTTGTGGCTAAACTATCTGATCAAATCTGACCTGCTGTTCGTGCCCTGATCAGTGTTCCCTCTGCCAGGGAGCCTTCCATGATTTCTCCAGCCCATGAAACAAGGACTATCTGTAGAGCCCCCTTTTGTTGTGTGTGTGTATGTGTGTGAGTGAGTGTGTGTGTGTGTGTGTGTGTGTGTGTGTGTACATGTATGTATGAGAAACTTTAACCTGTCACTGGAGATGTGCCCCTCGGAGGTAGGGCCACATCTCTGCATCTGTCCTTAGCCACAGGTAATGCACTCCTTTGAGATGACCCCAGATTCCCCTGCACTCTGCACTCCATTGCTGGCCAGGGTTTCCTTGGGGACGCCCAGGGCCCTAATCACCTTGGATCCAGCTGCCCACAAATGGACTCCGGATGGGGCCTTTCCTGCTTCCCTGTCCCTCTGTGAGGGTTGGCACCTGTGGGCCAGTTACCTTGGACTGTCCGCTGGGCTCGAGGCAGGGGCGGCCGAGGCAGGGGCGGCTTGGGGACCGGCCACGGCCAGGGCTGGCGAGGCTGTGCTGGGAGAGGCGGCAGCAGGCGGCTGGGCAGAAGCAGGCAGCAGCGGGACAGCGGCCTGGCTGGTGCATACTGGAGCATGCTCAATAGGGGTGCTGATGAGGCGGGACCAAAAAGACAACAGGTCAAGGGGGCCCCTGGCCCTATGAGCAGCCCTCTGTGTGGAGGGCAGGTGGGTGGAGCAGCAACAGGTAGGCGGGAAGCACCGTCAATACTGCAAACAGCCAATCCTCCAGAGGGTGCATCCTTCGGGTGTCAGATCCTTAGAGGGGAAGCTCAGACCATGCGGGTCTGGGGGTCAATAACCTTGAAAACATTCTCAGTCCTAGAGAAAGGCTTCTCCCCCACACCCCCTCTGCAGTTGGTCTGTGCTTTCTAATTTTTCTTTCTCAGCAAAACACAGTGCAGTGGAAAAGTCAATGTCATTATCAACCAGTTTCCTCTCCCTTTCTGTTTTCCTCTCCTTCCCCATCCAGTCGGGGGCAGGCACTGTCTTTGGGGAGGAATGATACAACCAGAAAGCAGAGGTGCAATGTTTGGGTGTCCAGGTCTCAGGCTTGGAATTCTTCAGGTTCTGAAGAATCCAAGGCAGTGACAATACATTAGCAAGATGGCTAAGAGCTACCATGGACCAGAAGGGTGTAATATGATGTGGGGTTTCAAGGATAAAGGATAAACCTGGGGAGGCGCAAGACCTGTGGTGGCGACAGGTAGGCCCCAAACAGCTCCAAGATCCTCGCACCATTGTGTGGCCTGGGTGCCATAGAGCATCTCACACACCCAAGAGTGACAGGCACCTGGCCCTGAGCACCTGCAGGTCTGAAAGAGCTTGTAACTGGTAACGAGAGGTGATCACTCTGCCAATGGGGCCAGCAGGAGCTGATGGGATGGGGCGAGCCAGCAGAGGCCAGGTAGACCAGATGCCCCCACCCTGAGCACCCGGGCACTCTGTAAGCACCCCTGCCCAGGACCATTCTAGGAAGATGACAGCAGTCAGAACCTGGATTGACTGGGATTAGATCTCTGCTATCTGTGAAATGAGGCAGAGAATGAGCATAAAAGTTATATTATAGGAAAGCAAAGAAATGCACATTCTTTGCTTTGCTTCCTTTCTCTTCTCTCTCCCCCCCCTCCCCCGCCCAACCTTCTCTCTCGCCCAGGCCTGTCTAGCCCTCCTGGCCTCAAGTGATCCTCCTGTTTCAGACTCGCAGATGCATAGGCGTGTGCTAACACAAGCTCATTCTTTGCTTTATGACTGGTCTTTGCATTTGTAACAACAGTGGCAATAAATACAACTCCTACACAAGAGGGAATAATGCAGCCATACTATGTAATTTATTTATTGACTTCCTATTTTGTGCCAAGCATTACATCTTTAATTTCTCACAACACCCCTCTGATGAGGGTATTATCAACACCTTTTAATAAATGAGGACATGGAAGCAGAAAACTCAATTGCTCAAGGTTCTAGAACTTACCCATAGGGACAAAATGACCGAGGATTATCTTGATTTTGATTTGAAGCCTTAACCAGTACTTCATGGTGGAAGATAGAAATCTCTTTTTGTGTCTGTGTGTGATACTAGGGATTGAACCTAGTGGTATTCTACCACTGAGCTACCCACCTAAACTTATTTTGAAACAGTATCTTGCTATGTTTCCCAGGCTGGCCTTGAACTTGTGATACTCTTGTCTTAGCCTCCCAAGTACTAGGATTACAGGTGTGCACCTTTGTGTCACATTTCTGAGCTGGCTGCTAGGGCCCTCCTCACAGAGTGGACAGATGAGAAGGCCCAGACTGACGCAGGATATGTGTCTCCTTGATTTGTCTCTCCCCGCCCCATTCCATACTTCCAACAGACTCATGGGAACTGTGGACCCTGCCCAGAAAAAGAGGAATAAAAAGCTGGGCAAAGAGGAAACTGTCTAACCCTGGGTTGCAGGAGATGAAGTTGAAAGTGGATGTGAACCCTAGGAAAATTCTCCATTGGCCTGCTGATGGGCGTCATTTACATGGACCACAGTGTCAGGATGGGCCCAGCCCTGCTACAAGGTGACATGGTCAGGGTTCTCCTGAGCAATAGTCACCAGGCTGCCAAATGGAATGCAAACCTTCTGGGAGGCAGGGGAACGATGTCACAAGCAGCCACCTGCCTGGTACTCTGCCATCAGCTGATCAAGAGAGATTTTGTATACCATTTTCTTAGCTAACACAATGAGCAGCAACAGCCCAGTGATGACAGTGGCACCCTTCTGCACCATCAGTATCAATCCTAACCCCCCACCAGCACCAACAGTTCTAACCTGAGCTCAGTGACCACAAATCCTCATACCCAGCACCAGTACGAATATCACTTCCATCCTTCACAGGACAGGACAAAGGTCACCACCTGGGACACATTGGCATGCGCGTGAGCCTGCTGCCCGGGGTTCTTACTGAGGGGCATCTATCTGGGACCACTGTCTGCAGACAGTGGCCAGTAGCCAGGGCCGCAGAGAAGGGAGAAGAGGAAATGTCCTGAAGGATCCTGGGTTCTTGTTTCAGGTCAGTTCTGACATGAAGTTCTGAAACCCCAAAAAGAGGGCTGACATCAAAGAGAGAGAGAGGGGGCTGTGGAGAACTTACTTTACTCCTAAAAACAGGCCTGTGAGATCACCTCAGCCTCATCTAGGACTCTACAGCTGCTCCTTCCTTGGGCATACTTCACTTTATTTTTTATTTTCAGCATTGTGATGAATCCAGGGTTTTGTATGGACTGAGCACATGCTCTGCCACTGGGCCACACCTCCAGCCCCGGAATTCACTTGACACTTCTCAGCAAAAATCAGACCAAACCAAACTATACTCAAATGCTCACAACTAGCTGAGAGCAGTGGCATACACCTGTAATCCCAGTACTTGGGAGGCTGAGACAGGAAGATTGCAGGTTTGAGCCAGCCTCATCAATTTAGTGAGACCCTGGAGAACTCAGTGAGACCCTGTTTCAAAATAAAAAATAAAATAGGGCTGGGGTGTAGCTCAGAGGCAGAATGCCCCTGAATCCAATGCCCAGCTTAAAAACAACAACTTACAGTTGCATGGGGAGGGCGTGGCCAGAGGAGAATACAGCCTGGCTGTCGTTCTTTTCATAGCTCATCTTTTCTCTCTAACTGGGCAGTATCAGTGTAGAATGTGCCAACCCTGTTCTCTTGCTCTCTTTTGTGGTGGCCCTTGCTGCTGGGAATGGTGGGCTTCAGTTGATGCTGGTATTAACGATGGTGATATTCCCTCTGGACAGGATGGGGATGATATTACCGGTGGTGCTGGTTCTTGGGGTTTGTGGTCACTGGGCTCAGATTGGAACTGTTGATGATGGGTGGTGACTGGTATTGATGCTAGCCATTACTCGGATGCTGCTGCTACTGGTGCTAGCTGTAGTGGCATAGGAAAATCTCTGCGGTCTGGATGGCAACAGAACGGACCAGTCAGGTGGTTGGTTGCGAAATTGTTTATCCTGTCACCCACCAGGTCTGCATTCCATGGAGTAGCCCGGTGACTAATGCTCAGGGGAGTCCTGACCACCTCACATTGACATTGTGGTCTGTGTGGATGATGCCCAGCAGCTGTAGTGGGAATGGCACCCTGTTCATTTTCGCTTTGCCCTCAGAATACACAATTCTATAGCCTGGGATTCTAGAGCTGGACCTTACTGACCGTGGCCTCCCTCCTCCTCATTCCCTCCACTCCAGCCCGATGGCTAACTCAGCATTTCTGTTCCCTCTGCTTAGATGGCCTATTGGCCTTCCCTATCTGCACACACCCCAATCCTGACCATTCCTGAAGATAACAATACTGACCTCTTCTTCCAGGAAGCCTTCTCTGCTCTCCAGGGGGAAGGACTCCTGTCTCTGGACCCCACACAAACAACCTTATGCCTTGGCCACAGCTACAGTCTTAGCCTTTCTGGTTCCTTCAGCACCTACAGCAGCCATGCACCTCGACAGACATCCTCATCAGACACAGGATACTGAGGGAGGACATCTCTAGCACTGACACCAAGGGCTTTACATGCACCCTGGCTTGGGGTTGCAGCAGACACTGCTCTCTGGGACTGGGGTAGCTGGGAAGGCACCACGCAGGCTGGAAAGCAAACAGCCTTCCCAGGCTTCAATGAAGTGGCTCCAAGAGGGCTCCAACAGGCAGGGAGCCAGGGACAGAGGTCCTAGGGCCTGCCAACACTGAGTGTTTGGCTCAGGTCCTCAGCCAGCCTCAGGATGCCCACTGTCTCTGTCTGATACTCTGTCCAGCAGCCCCGAACTCCACAAGCCACCCTCAGGCCTTACAAGTCCTCAATAGAAGGTAAACCAAGTATGTGTGTGCTCCAGGTTGTCTAGACAGAGGCAGGCATCTCCCTTTCCACCCCAAGGTGGATCCCCAGCCAGGGTGATATATGCCTTGCCCTATCCAGCCCTGGTGTCAGACTGCTGGAGGCAGGAGGAGGTGGGAGGCTGAGGAGCAGTGGGCCTGTGGGGAGCTTTGAGGAGAATCTCAGGGGAGGTGGCAGGAAAGAGGAGCTTCCCTGGTGAGATTGCTAAGCTCCCTGCAGGCAGAGAGAAAGTCAGTGTCCAGACAGTGGGAGAGGGAATAGCGTGCTGGCCATCCAACCTCAGAGGAGGCATGGAGTCCTGGGGTTGGACCTCGCGCCTGCCTTCTTTTGCCAGCTGCAGTAGTCCTCACGTCCTTGGCCTGTGATTCCATGCAGTCAGGGGCCAGGCTGTTTGGCTGACAGGTGGGTGAGTGGCATGCTTTGGAAAGACATGAGTCTGGGACCCTTTCTGAAACCTTTTCAGCGGCTGTTGTCGCTCGGACTGGCCATTGCTAAATGCTATGGGCTGGCACAAGGTCACAGGTGGTGGCTGGGAGCAAGGCCCAGCAGAAGGCCTTCCACAGTGACTGCTATCAAGACAGCTAGGTCTTCTCTGCATCTCTTCTCCCCTGAGCCCCTGCCCAGCCCCCCAGAGTTTCCCTGTGAGCTGCCCCTTCTTCCAGGAACACTTCTCCTGCCTCCTAGACCAGGGCTGGATGGAGTAAGACCTGCCCAGAACAGCTTGCTACTTTCTGATGGGGAGGGAGGGTGGCGCCACCTGCTGGCTGCAGCAGGTGTGGGAGGGGAGGTGCAGATGTAGTCCTGTCTGTACTGCCAAGGGCTGCTAAGACTAGCCCTGGAGCCATGCATCCATCCCATGTCATCCTCCCCCAGGGTTCCCTAGTCTGGGTGTGGACCTACAGAGTAAAAGCAGTGGTGACCAGAGCTCTCTGGGTGTCACCCTGCTCCTCTGGAGCCCTCTCTGTCTCGCAGACACTGCCCTCTCAGCCCCTCTGCGCGGAGGTGAGGGGTGGGCGCGCACACAGGCACAGCATAACTGGGGCATGGTTTGGTTCATTTCAAATCTTCTTTATTTCAGAACAAGCATGCTTCTATGTACAGGGGAAAGAACTATGGAGTCAGTGCACACAGTACAGAGAGGAGGGCGCCCACCTTACCTATCCTGGGCTTCTACTTCCTCTGCCTAGGGCCCTGGCCAGGGCTGCCCTGGACTCTGGGGGCAGCAGGCCCAGGGAGCTGGCCTCTTCCCAGGACCCTGATCTAAGGGCAACTCATTCCAGAATGGAGTGAGTCCTGGAGGTGAAGCTGGTTCTGCTTTCCTTGGTTCTGGGGTGTGTTAAGCCAGCAAACCCCGTCATGTCCTCTCTGGTCTAGGGCTATGGCTTGTGCAGGGCAGCAGAGGCTCTGGCTGTGTGGGCAGGGAGGGAGGGATCAGGGTGCTGCCATTGGCTACCACAGGTGCCTCCAGCACATCGTCAAGCATCACCGTAGGGATCACGTGCCAGATCTGTGCGGGGGGAGGAGGGAGGGCGCAGCCTGCTGGGGGCCAGTATATCCCCGGTGGGCTTTTAGCTTTTAACATTAAGGATGTGGGCTGACAGGCCATGGTGCCAGTTGCGCAATTTGGCAAAACGTGGGCTGTTACGTTCCGTTTCAAACCTTTCCCTGTGGCACAGAGAGAGACAGAGACAGAGACAGAGAGGGACAGGAAGAAAGAGAAGAGAGGAAGAAAGAGAGGGGTTAGGGAATGTGTCCACCATTCCCGTCTGGAGCCAGGCAGGGGCATGGGACGAGGGGAGTTGGCTTAGGGAAGCTTTCCATCCATGGGGTGCTTTCTGGGTGGTCAGGCCTGGATTGAGAACAGCAGGATGCCCTGAAGCAGGTGGAGGATGCTCTGCCTTGAGTGAGTGGGAGTCCATGGAGGAGCCTGGCTAGAGGGCTGGAGGGTGACCTGGGCAGAGCTGGGGGCCTCCTTTGCCCATGTGGTTAGGGCTGGGCAGAGCTGCTTTGGCTGTGGGCTCTGGCTACTGAACCAAACATGTAGGTGGGCCTAGTGTGGTCTCTCCCCTACCTGGGCATCTCTGCCCTGGTGGGCAGGCTTGTGGCCTCCCTGTGCTGCCCCAGACTGGCCTCACCCTCACTATCCACAGAGAGAAGGCTGCACACACTCCAGTGTCCCTGAGCGCCCAGGCACACAAGGCCACATGCTCACCCACAAACTCACAAGGCTACTGTCACAGATACAGAGGGCTGGGGGGACCTCTGGGGGCTCAATTCACAGCCTGCTCAGCTGAGGACAGAGTACAGAGCAGACAAGCAGCAGCAAGAAATGTAGAGTGGAGGATAGGGTGAGCCGAGGACCACCAGTGCCGCAGGTACCGGAATACTAGGCCCTGTAGGTGGAAGGGGTCTCTAACATTGTCCAGACCAGAGGTGCAAACTGGAGGCCAAGAAACCACATCTAGCCATAAACACAGTGTGTTTAACCTGCTCAGAAACTCAATTTAAAAAAGGCTAGGGCTGGGAGTGTAACTCAGCGGTGCTGTCTGCTTAACATGCACGAAACCTTAGGTTCCATCCCCAGCATGGCAAAAACCATATTGACAAACAAATTAAAATAAAAATTAATTGCTGTATCCATACCATGGGATGCTACTCAGCAATAAAAAAGGACAAATGAACTACAGGTTGAGTATCCTTTATCCCAAATGCTTGGGGGACCAGAAGGTTTTGAATTTCAGATTTTTTTTTTTTTTTTGTGGTACTGGGGATTGAATCCGGGGCGTTCTACTTTCAAGCTATACCCTCAGCCCCGTTTTATTCTTTATTTTGAAACAGGGTCTCACTAAGTTGCAAATGGCCTAAGTTGCTGAGGCTGGCCTTGAACCTGAGGTCCTCCTATCTCAGCCTCCCAAGTCCCGGAATTACAAGCATGCGCCACCATGCCTGGCTCGGGTTTTTCGTTTTTGAATATTTGTATTTACATAATGAGATATCTTGGGGACCCAAGTCTAAACACATAATTCACTTATGTTTCACAAAAACCTTATACGCATGGCCTGAAGGTAACATTTGTACATATTTTAGTGTACTTTTTTTGTTTTGTTTTGCTGTGGAACTAAGAGTTGAACCCAGGGCCTCAAACATACTAGGCAAGCACTGTACCACTGAGCTACATCTCCAGCCCCTTGAAAATTTTGTTATGAGACATGTGCTCACCAAGTTGCCCAGGCTGGCCTAGAACTCGTAATCCTCCTGCATGGACTTATCTTTGGGGCATCATGTTGGTGCTCAAAAAGTTTTGGATTTTGGAGCATTCAGATTTTGGATTTGGGGATTAGGGATGCTCAGATGCTCAGCCATTATTGGTAGATTTAGTAACTTGGATAAATCTTTAGAGACTGATGCTGATTGGAAATAAAAATCCTAAATGGCTATATGCTGTATGTTTCTATTAACATGATATTCTTCAAAATGACTAAGTAGTAGAAGGAAGGACAGTTAACAGATGAGTGGCTGCCAGAGGTGGGCAGAGGGGGGCGGCCTGGCCCTACGAGAGCCAAGGAGCAGCCTGGGGGAATGTGGTGCTCTGTGTCTAGACTGTGGCTATGTCAACAGGATCCTTGAGATGCTGTGGTATAGTGTTGCAGGATGTGGCCTTTGGAGGAAATGGGAAGGGTACACAGGATCTCTGTGTTATTTCTTTCCTTCTTCTTCTTCTTCTTTTTTTTTTTTTTTTTTTGGCTGTACTGGGGTTCCTGGAAACCTTTCTATCTGCGGGTTACACTCCCAGACCTATTTTTATATTTTTATTTGGAAACAGGGTCTCCTAAGCCAGCGCGGCTGGCTTCAAACCTGCGCGATCCTCCTGTCTCTGCCTCCCAAGTGTGGGGATCACAAGCATGCGTCACCACCCCCGGCTCTCTGTGTTATTTCTTACGACAGCACATGACTTGGCAGCTATCTCAAAATAAATAGGTTAATTTAAAAAATGAATTGCCAGCCGGACATGGTGGCACACGCTTGTAATCCCCGCGCTTGGGAGGCAGAGACAGGAGGATCGCGCAGGTTCGAAGCCAGCCGCGCTGGCTTAGGAGACCCTGTTTCCAAATAAAAATATAAAAATAGGTCAGGGAGTGTAGCCCGGAGGTAGAAGGGCTTCCAGGAACCCCAGTACCACCAAAAAAAAAAAAAAAAAAAAAAAAAAAAAAAAAAAAAAGAATTGCCAGCATATAGAGAATCAGGAAAATCAGCTGTAGGTACTAAAAAAATCAAGCCAGAGCCAGGCATAGTGGCACATGCTTGTAATCCCTGTGCTTGGGAGGCTGAGACAGGAGGATCACACAGGTTCAATGCCAGCCTCAGCTACTTAGTGAGGCTCTCAGCAACTTAGTGAGACCCTGTTTCCAAATAAAGTATAAAATAGGTCTTGGAGTATAGCCCAGAGGTAGAAATCAAGGTAGGCACAGTGGTGCATGCCTGTAATCCTAGTACTTGGGAAGCTGAGATAGGATCCCAGGTTCAAGGCCAGCCTCAGCAATTAAGCGAGACCCTCAGTAATTTAGTGAACCTTTGTTTTAAAATAGAAATTAAAAGGGCTGGGAGTGTATCTCAGAGGGGTGGAGAATGCTCTTGGGTTCAGTCCTCGTACCAAAAAACAAAAACAAAATAAAAAGATGACACTTGTAATCCCAGCATTTGGGAGGCTGAGACAGGATCTGGGTTTGTGACCAGCCTTAGCTACTTAGTGAGATCCTGTTTCAAAACAAAGAATAAAAAATAGGGCTGGGAGCCAGGTGTGGTGGCACATGTTTGTAATCCCAGCATTTGGGAGGCTGAGACAGGAGGATTGCGGTTCGAGGACAGCCTCAGCTACTACTTAGTGAGGCCCTTTGCAACTCAGTGAGACCCTGTTTCAAAATAAAGAATGAAAAATAGGGCTGGGGGTGTAGTTCGGAGGTAGAATGCCCCTGGGTTCCATCCCCAGTACCACAAAAAATAAAAATAAATTTAAAAATAGGGCTGGGGGTGTAGCTTGGAGGTAGAATGTCCCTGGGTTTCATTCTAGTACCTCAAAAAAAAAAAAAATCAAAAGATGTGGTAGGGTTGGTCTTACACTTGTGCATTCTGACAGTCAACAGTACGGTCCCCACATTCTATGTTTACAGAGCTCCAGTTTCCCACATCTGTGTGATGAGTCTAATTCTCACTCTACCCCTTGAGTTCTGCATCTTGGATCTCTGGATAAGACTATTTGGCCAAAGGGGGTCACTACTAACATAGCATACAGAAAACATGGCATACATACAAAAACACTGGCCTAGTCCAACCATTCCTTATACCAAGAGGAACCTGAAGCCCAGTGATGTCCACTGAATGGTCTAAAGCCACATAGAAACTCAGCAGCAAAACCATAGTCTAGGTGTCGGTGTCTTCTACCTGCCTGTCCCAGGTCAGGAAGGGGCAGAGGTAGCATGAGCAGGGCCCACGCGGCCCTGTAACACTGCTCCAGATAATCCTGACCAGCCCATAGAGAACACCCAGGATGCAGGGGTGCAAAATCAGACGGACCCAGTCGCCTGTAATTGTCTTTTATAGCCAGGCCTGCTGAGGCTGGGTGACAGTTTGCCACTGGTGACAAGCTCGGTGACAGGGTCAGGGACAGTCCTGAACCCTCTGTGAGTCTAGTGAGCCTGCCTTGCTTGGTGCTGCTTAGAAATGCTCAGCTCACCAGAGAAAGGAGCAAGGAGATGAAGGCACAGGAGACAGGGAAAAGAAAGAGAGGAGAGCAGGAGAAAGAGCCCACCAGCACTGCTCAGACTGTGACACTCAGGGTGTCCTATTCTCCCCAGGCAGGACTTTCAAACTTGCTAGTCTGGCAGAATATTAGGAGCCCAAAATACATGAACACACATAACTTTTTTCCCTTTAATATGAAGAAGGGTCTTGCTAAGTTGCTGAGGCTGGCCTCGAGCCTGAATCCTCCTGTCTCAGCCTCCTAAGTACTAGGATTACAGAAGTGTACTTCTGGATCCAGCTTATTACAGGTAACTTTTGATAGTGCCTCTTTATGAGGGTCTTTTTTAAGGGAGTGTCCCAGGCAGTGATTGCCCTGGGGCTGCAGAGGGAGAGAGAGGGCACTGAAGTGCATGGTGTGTGTGTGTGTGTGGGGGGGTTGCTGGAGGAAAGGGGAGGAGCCTAGTTCTGCATGGGAAGAACCCTGATGGCTGTGGATGGAGAAGGGGCTTGGAGGGATTTGGGGGTTGTTTGTGAAGGGGAGTGTGATGCAACCCTACCTCCAACTCCTCTAGGAACCTATCACTCAATACAGCACTGCTCCTAATTGCTCAGGAGACTAGAGAGGTTCTGAGCTCTGTAGCCTGGTGGGCATCAGGCAAGCACAGGGGCTGCACCTGGAGGCAGTTAAGCCATGAGGTGTGGGCAGGCGATGTTTGGATTTCACCCCAGGGCCTCCACAAGATGTTTACACCCATGCAGAGGGATCCAGGTGCCTCGCAGAGTGAAGTCTCATCTAGGATGGAGCCCGGCTTGCTCCTGCCCCCATCCCTGTCATGGCTGCCCATCAGGTCCTGAGTGCCTTCCTGAAGCCAGAAGGAGGCTGTGGCAGCCTCTCTGAGGTAGGAGGCTCGGCTCTGGGGATGGGGGTGCTATTTGTGCTTAGCTACCTCAGGCAGAAGTGTATGAACCACAGTTGCACCTACAGCTAATGGAGCAACTCCCATGGGTGAGCAAACAGAGGGCTAAGGTTCAAGCCAGCCTGCACAGCTTTTGAAGGTATGGGGATCTCTGTTGGGAGGGCAGCCGAACCTGCTGTTGATGCCTAGCCTGTTCAGGGAGCCTCTTCACCTAACCCATCAAGATGGGGTCCCAGGAGATTACACTCGGCCTGGGGTTGGCCGGCAGGTGGGCACTGGAGCCTCGGAGAGAAGCTTTGGGCTACTAGACACCAGAGAAACATCGGAGCCAGGAGGGAGGGGAGAAGGGGCAGCACTTTGGTCTGCTCTGGGACTCTGGTGGGGCTGGCCTTGGAGGTAGGGCAGGCCAGGAGCAGAGGTAGAAAGAAATGAGGGGAGTTTACAAGGTTCCCCCTCCATGCAGCCTAATACCAGTACCCCTGGTGGGTGCAGAAATCCTGGCACTACTCACTCAACACTGCCACCGGCTTGCTCACCACATGGGAAGGAGACACCTTTTCAAGGTATAAGACCTTGCGGATTCACGGCTTGGCAAACACAGGCCCTGATAGAGTAGATGGAGTGGCAATAGTATGCAGGAAAGCCTTCCCAGGGATACACAGACTTCAGGAAAGACCCTTAGAATCCTTGCAGGGAGTGACGCTAATTCAGGACAAGAGAGAAGCAGTGGCAGCCCTCGGCCAACAAAGTGGGTCAGCAGGGCCTGGGGTGCAGCTTTGGACTCGGGTAAAGATGGGCAGAACCGTGACTTGATCCCCCGAGGAGAAAGTCCCCTAACTAGCCTGTACCCAGGAGGGGGGCATATGCTTCCTTCTGTTCTGATGGCCACTTGGGTGAGCTGGGGCCCAGCCATGAGCAGTACCCACAGACTTGACTTGGGGTTTCAATCCCAAGCAGAATGAAGCTACCACTCCCAATTGCATCCCCTGCCCCTGGGCCCACGGGAAGCTTGGGATTCAGTGACATGGAGGCTCTGTCTCTGAGGACAATGCTCCTGATTTTAAAGTCAGGAGAAGGTAGGGAAGCCCCTCTGGTCCTGGGCAGAAAGCTTGCTGGCATCCCAGAGCCCCCACTGCAGGGCCCAAGACCCCAGGGTGACAGGCAGAAACTGCCTGGGATGGAGGGAGGAGCCTCTTCTTAAGCCCTCTTTCCAGATTTGCCTATGACGAAACCCCAAGGGCTGACCCCACCCCTCACATCTGGACAAGACCAGGCAGAATGAGATGCTCCTGAGAGGAGGGAAGGGCGGGGCCAAGGAACAGGCCTGCAGCCACCCGCAGGCTGCCTTTGAGTTCTTAATAACTTTGGAGGTCCTGCCCATGCTTCTCTAGGGGAAATAAGAAAAGACAAACGTTCACTGGAATCTCCATTCACCAGGACCCTTCTCCCTTCTATAGGTAGGTGGTTAAGAGCACAAGTTCGCATATTGGAGAAAAGGGGAACAAAATGACCAGATTAGGTGGCAAGGGCCATGAAGACAGGGCTCTGTGTCTTATAAGGGGAGGAAAAGATCCCTTGCTGACTTCCTGATGGAAAGGGCCTGGGGGATTTTTTACATATTTATTTATCTATTTATGGTTCTGGGAATTGAACCCAGGGGCATTTTACCTCTGAGCTCCACCCTCTGCCTTTTTTATTTTTTATTTTTTTGTTTGGAAACAGGGTCTTACTAAGTTCCAGAGGGCCTCCTAAATTGTGGAGGCTGACCGTGAACCTGTGCTCCTCCCCTCTCAGCCTCCCCAGTCCTGGGATCACAGGCATGCGCCATCACACTCTGCTTCTGGGGGATATATTTATTAGCTGTTTGCTGAGGTGTGTGAAGGAAAGACCTCCCTGCTGCATCTCTGGGAAAGTCTGCATTACTTCCCAAATCATCTACGTGGGTGGCTTTAGGGAGGAGGGTAGGACAAACACAGAAATAGCCTGTATAAACAGCGGAGCGCAGGAGGAGGGGGAGCTGAGAGAGCTCAGACACAACTCTAACTTCTGAGCTAAATCCAACACCATCTCACAACACTCTGTTTAGATGCACTGCAGGCACTAAGGGTTCACAAACAATGGTTTCTGGGGCTGCATGCCATCCTTAGCTAATCTGGGAGGCCAACATCAGAGGTCCAGATGCCACAGAGGGAACAACTGTAGTTGGCAAAAACACAGGTTCGACACTAATATCCACATGGCGCCTGAACTGGTCCCAGGGTCCTGCTCTCCGCAAGCCCCGTGGCCTCCGTGTGCCAGTTGGCAAGTACAGGAAGCTTGGCTCAGGGTGGGAGTGTGCCTCTGACCCCCAGCCCCTCACAGAGAGGCTGCTGAGGGATACCCTGGCCCAAGGCAGACAATGCCAGGAAGAACATGCACATTCCGTATTTGCTACCGGAAGTGGACAAGTAATCACACCACATATAATCACGCCGGGCCCCATGCCTCACCATGGAAGGCCCATTTGGGTTCCAGTGGGTTCCAGGGCAGCATTTTCCCCTCATGCCTTGGACAGGCCACAGATGGTAGAAGAGTGGCTGTGGCCTCAGACCCGCCACTGACGGCAAGACCGTGTGCCCTGGGACCTCCGAGCCCTGTACAAGCCCTTCCGCATGCCGGGGGCTTGTTCTTCCTCGCAGCAGCTGCTATGCTTTGAGCAGTTTACAGAACTGGTGCCTCAATGTAGCTGTGAACTGGTGAGTTCAAGGGTCAGGTATTCATGCCCAGCATGACCCTCTGCTTGCCTGCTCCTAGTGCCCAGCCTTTAGACTCACAGGAGGACAGTTGAGGAGCTGGCCCAGTGTCCTCACAGGGAGAGATGCCCTTATTCTCAACAGCCCAGTGAAGGCCAAAGCAGCCCTGCCCCTACCCAGGCCCAGAGCCAGGAAAGCCCAGAGTTCTTTACTCCTGTAGCCTGGGCCAGGGGATAGAGAATAAGCTCCAGGCATGCACCTCAGAGGCCCGGGGTGGCTGCCCAAGCCAGCATCTGCTGCAGCCCTCTGCGGGCTGGGCTTTGCGGATACCTGAACCGCAGAGGTTCCTTCCACAAGTCCTGTGGCCTGGGGACTGCCCGGGGAAGGGTAGGGTTAGTGGACAAGGCCTGAGCCCGTGTCTAGGCACCTACCTTGACCTTCGCAGAGCTTCTTCATCCGGATCTTGCACTGTGGGTAGAAAAGAGCTGGTCAGGGGGACGCAAAGGCACATAGAGAAGAGAAGTCCACGGAGCTCAAAGAACAGTGAGTTCCCAAGATCCCGCCAGGTCCTGAGCACTTCCTGCCCCCAGCCCATCAGCTGTGTGATCTGATCTGTGTGCTAAGGAGAGTCAGGAAGTGTGGGGAGGGTATGGTGCAGTTGGGACAGAGCAGTCAGAGCAAGGTCCTCTTGTCCCAGCCCTGGCAGTCACGTTGCCTGCAAGCTGTGTGACCAAGCTGTGGCCAGGGCCCCATGCCTCACCATGGAAGGCCCATTCGGGTTCTAGTGGGTTCAGGGTTTAGAGCTGGAGTCAGGGTTTAGAGCAGGAAGCTGCCACCACTGGCCAGCCACCAGAGGGGCCCAGGAGGAGCTCTGCCCAATGCCAATGGTCCATCCCTGGCTACTCATCTTCAAGGCCCTTGACTCCTTGGCTTCTTGGACCTGAAGACTGTGGTGCAGGACCCACGACCCTTGCAGCCCCACCCGGCAGCCTCACTCACTGTATTCTGTCCCCGTCATCTGGGCCAAGATGCGGAAGGAGCGGGACTGCAGGTTGGAGGAACGGCGGGCCCACTCATCAGCCTCATCTTCTGGCTTGTTCTGGTTCTTAATCACAGCCTGGTACACCGGAGAGGCACTGTCCACGGCGAGATCTTTCACAGGCAGGCTTCTGCAGTGCAGAAAGAGGTGTGGGTGCAGACAATGCCGCCCTGAATCCTCCCTCTATGATCCATCCCTCCCGGTGCCCACCCGTCACGCCACTACTTGGGTACCTGACCCGGTGTGGCCTGGATCCTTGGTGCTCGGGGTGGCCCCAGTGAGGCAGCAACTTCTCTTGCCCATTGCAGGATCAGGAGGTTCAGAGCCCATATTCCCACCACCTCTCCCAGTGCTAACTCCAGACCTGGAGACCCCCCCACCCCGAGAGGAAGAGGCAGAAGAGATCTTCAATCATTTTGACCTCCTGGGGCCAGCCCTGAGTTTAGCGCCAGGTGAGGACAGACCTTTTGGAGGGACCTAGAACCTTCCTTGGAATCTCTCCACTGCCCTCTTCATGCCTTAGACCCAAACAGGGAGCTTCTAATGCCCAGTGCCCTGGAAGAGGACTGGGGGCTCCAGGCTCAGCTGCAGGCAAGAAGGCCCAGCTGGAAGATGGTGTCAAAAACATGACAGCAAGATTTGCATGGCCCAGGCCTGCCCCACAGAACCTTGGAGCTTATGGCTGGGCCTGGGGGGCTTGGGGGTGAGGATGGAAGTTGTGCTGCAAGGAGAATCATGGGCCTTCTGCCCCAGGGCCGCCCAGCCCCTCAAAACGAGGGGGAACCTGGTGAGCTTTCCTTAGACTCCTAGGGTCTGACCTAGAGTAGGCGCTCAAAACTTAGATGAAGGAATGAGTCCTAGATCAGAGTCAGAAGGGACCCCAAAGCCCCTCAGGTCCAGGACCTCCCAGCCTGGATCCCACTGTAGAACATGATCCAAAGCTTTCTGGGTACCCCCTCTCCTCCCCAGCCAGAGGTGAATGACCCATGTTACCAGCACATCCTCATCGAGGCCAGGAAGGCCCAGGCAAATCCAGGGCAGTAAGTCTCTTGGCCAGCCCTCTGCTCCTACAGAGGCTGAAGCTGAGGTCCAGAGAGGCCAGCCAACTAGCTTCAGGTTATGGCTTCAGGCCAACATCCTTTCTATCAAACCCTCCAGTCACAGACTCTCAGCAAGGCCTACGGAGACCAGATGCTCTGACCAGATGCAGATGTGATCCAGCCCAGGCATGTGCTGTCCAGTATGCTCCTCCTGCCTCCATCGGCCCTACAGGGGCTAGTTGGCTGGGAGAGGACCCCCTCAGTGATTACATCTTGCACCCTCTGCAAGGAGTTAGGTGGGGAATTGGCCGAGGCTCTGAGCTGCCTGGCCTGGCACAGGGTGAGCTAGAAGAGCCCCAGCGTTGGAAAATGTGATCAAGGGTGTCTGGAGCTGCCCCCACTTCCCAAAGGTTCTGCCCTGGCCTGGAGAGCTACAGCTGCTGTCAGCCAGGGTCCCTGCGGCACATGAATGTAATCCCAGCTACTCACGAGGCTGAGACAGGAGAATTGTAAGTTTGAGGCCAGCCTCAGGAACTTAGTGAGACCCTGTCTCAGATAAAATAAAAAGGGCTGGGGATGTGGCACAGTGGTAAAGCATTTGGCTAACATATGTGAGCCCCTGGCTTCAATCTCCAGTACCAAAAAGGGAAAAGAGACCAGATGGGGAGGACTAAAAGATCCTTCTGAGGTCCAGCCAAAGAGGAGCCCATAGTTACCCAAGAAGCAGAGAAGAGGATAGGATCCCACTCTTGGCTGGGGAACCTGTTTCCAGCACTGGGATGATTGGATCCCAAGGGTTAACGAGGTCTAAGGAAGGCACAACCAGCTCTCTTTGGGCCTGACACCTGATCGGCTAGGAGCAGGGAAGGGTGTGTGTGGGTTTTGCCATAGGAGAGGGTAGGTGTGGACCCACCCCCAGCCCTGCCTGTAAGCCTGTCTACAGGAGACTTTGCAGTCCAGAAAGCAGATAGGAGGTGTTTGCTGCCGTTTCCCTGGATCGTGTCCACAAGAGCTCTCCTGTACTTTCCGTGGCTCCAGGGGCTTAAGAAAGTTGCCAGGAGTGAGCTGCTTGGAACTCAACATTGCTGGCTTCCTTTGCTGTGCAAAGACCCAAGATTCTTCCTGTGGCTGCTGTGAGAGATTGAGAGTCAGATGAGAGAATCCCTGGGCCTTTCAAGACATGGAGGCTGCTGCAGAAGGAGCATGGAACAGACCCTGCAGCAAAGCGACCCCGGGCCTGAGGCTGCTCTCAGAAGCCACTTTCAGCTTGTGCTTCTTGCCACAGAAAACACTGCAGCCACCACAACATTAAAGCCACTGTGCCTCTACTCCACTACGCTCTGGCCCTGGATCGACCTCACCTTTCACCTCCCAAGAGTGGTTCCAGTGAATGCTGTCTCCTACAGATCCGGCACTCATGAGGGTCTGTGGAATGGCCTCCCTCTCTCCCTGAATCATGGCCCGGGGTGGATTCCGACTCCCAGGTCTACACGGACCCAGCGAGGATAGGGAAGGCTGGGGGAGCCTCCTCAAAGCCTGGGCAGGAAAGCACAGGGGTACGGCCGCCTGCTGGGGATGCAGCGTGAGTGTCATTACTCTGGATTGCTGATGTTATTGGGGGCAAACTTTAAAAGGCAAGTATTTGCTGGTACCAGCCGCAGGGGGCGTCGTTTGGCTGCGAGGTGGGTGTGGGGAAGAATGTGGCAGAGCGTGTGGACTGACCACTGGTCCTCAACACATCCCACCAAACCCACACGCCATCCCGCAACCAGACAGACAGACGACGGGACAGACACTGCAGGTTCTACTTACGCCAGCGGCGACGCCCTGCCAAGCAGAGGGAAACCCAGCCGTGCGTGTGCGTCCATCATGGGATGGCAGAGGGGTGGCGCACACAAGACAGCAGGGTTAGGATCAGAAATGAGTTAGGGGAGTGGGGTGGGTGGAGGAGGAAGAGAGAGAGAAAAAGAAAATGGTCAGTGAGGAAGGAACCATGGACATTAACCGCAGAAACAGGAGCGCGTTACGGCTGGGAGAGCTGCCGTGAGTGGCACAGTAGCATCAGCCCGATGTGGCTGAGTTAAAAGTTAGGGGAAAGGATACTTTCCAGGTACACAGGGGAAGGGTGAAGGAGAGGAGTGAAGGGGTGGGAGGGAGGTGGAAAGATCCTTTCAGAAGACTAATCAGTAGTGCATCAACTTCAAAAGCCACGGGTTCCATAGTTGTAAAGCCAAATGATAGCAGTCTTCTCAGGGTGGGGAAAATATAAAGTTAGTGAAGAGCAATTCTTCCATGACTTTCCATCAGATGTCTCTGGAGACAGCTAGCACTTTTAAGAGCACACATAGGGCCACATGGCAAACACATGTTAACAGGAAATCCCTGGTGGCTCTTGGGCTTAGTCAGGCAGCCTTGTTTATCTGGGCACACGCAAGCTAATGGTGATGTTTTTAAACTTGCAGAATCATATTTTCTACTTTGAATGATGGATTTAAATAAATCAGCACTGTGCCCTTTTCTGCAAGGAGCTGCATGCAGCCCTGAGCGGTGGAGACCTGCAGTTCCAGAGCAGGCGACCCTGCCTCCTGGTGGTCAAGATTGAGTACTGCATCCCGAGAAGGCACCTGTCTCTGGGAAGACCACACGCCGCGGTCCATTCCCTGGCCTCCAGGTTTGCCGCTTATAAACTGCATGCACATCACGGACACAAGGACTGGGATCTTGGAAGGCCAGTGTCCATGGGGGCTCTCCTGGATTTTTTAACCTCTCGTATAGAACCTGCTTTCCTAGCTTTGGAAAAATTTTTATTATCTCAAAACTTTTTGCCCTGAGTTGCTGGGGATCCCCCACCCAGGGATAAGATGCTGCTGCCTAAAGAGATAGTCAGTCAGTGCTGTAAGTCAGCACTGCCATTCCCAAGCAGAACACAATAAGGGGCTGTGTGTGTGTTTGTGTAAGAGACAAGAGAGAGAAAGTCAGAGACACAGAGACACAGAAATACACAGAGAAACAAAGAGGATGACAGGGAGAAAGTGACAGAGAGAGAGACTCAGAGATATATATATAGAGAGACAGAGAGGATGACAGAGAGAGAGATAAGAAAGAGACAAAGAGAGGAGGAGACAGGAAAGAGAGAGAGAGAGAGGGAGAGAGAGAGAGAGATCCTACAAATGTCTGCACTATGAACAGTTTCATCCACAAGGGTTTCACCAGCTCTCTTTCTAGCCCACTTTCAAGTTCCGCAGCCATACCTAACAGGCAGGTTCTAGAAACCAAGGATCTCTTAAAATCCCATTGCCCTGAGACTGGGCTTCCTGGGGCAAGAGGAGGGATGCAGCCATGGATGCGACTGACTGCCAACAGCACCTTTGATGGTTGCTCCAAGGCCCCTTCCCAACAGGAAACCCATTTATTTGGATGGACTCATTGCCAAAAGAAGGCAGCAACCTGCCCCTTTCCCCCAAGAATAGTCACGGGAAGCCTGGGGGTCTCCAGTGCTCCTTTGAGAGGTTTGCAAAAGTCCCTTTCTAAACCAGTTTCCTTGTGGAGCCTGGGAAATGCCGACAGACACCACATCCTTCTCCTAAAGCTGGCCATGAGCAGGTTCTGAAGAGAGAGGGCAAGAACATTCTGCCAGAGCCTGGCTGAGGCTGGCTTCCCTTCAAGGCCTTGCCTGGCAGGCCCAGGGTGAGGGAAGGCTGGTCCTGACAGCACCCTGCCCGGTGGTCTCTGCAGGTGTGCGGAGTGGGGAAGCGCTTACCCACTGAAGTCACTTCCCTGGGCCTGGGCCTGCCCAGCGATGGCGTCCATGATGGCGTCCTGGGAGTACATGCTGATGGGTGTGTTGTACTGCGCATGGATGATGGTGGCTTTGCCCCCCAACCCCTTCACCTCGATGGGCTTGTGGGTGGACAGGGCCGAGTCCTTCAGGGCGCTGGGGTTGAAGCGTTCTTGGTAGTCGGCGCTGGGGGAGGGACACGTGGAAAGGAGGGTGGGGTGGAGGAGGGAAAGGGAGAGAAGGCGACAGGTGGTGGTCAAGGCTAGGGCTGGTGGTGTTGAGCGTTAAGAGAGATCTCCCCAAACCCAGGCCCCTACGGCAAGCAGGCTACCCATGTGTCCCTCACTTTGATCTGGTCAGGAAAATCCTCTGCCTACCAAAGCCTTTGCAGAAGGTTTTTCCTATCCATCTCAGCTCCCCCAGATCTCCTGCAGGCTGTGTGGCAGCCTGAGATACTGCCCGGGGTCAGCAGGGAGCACCAGACACGAAGAGATCTCACACCACATGCAGCCAGAGAGTGAAGCTGGGGTAACAAAGACGAGGGGAGGGGGTTGGAGGATGGGAGACAGGAGTTGGGTCCCACGAGGGTCAGCAGCAGTGCAAGCCGAATCCAGAACATCTCAAAGGCGAAAAGCAGCCACACCGGGCACCCGTGGGGATTCTGAGTGAGATTCCTCTGTGAGGGGCTCATTCTGCCAGCCACCCTTCTGTGGCCTGAGGTTGTGTCTTCCAGGTGCTTCCATACAGGTGGAAGTATACATCTTCTTCCAAGCAGGGATCAGGTTGTCCAGGCCCTTGTAGTCCAGGTCTCTGTGGCTTGTCAGGCTCTACCCATCCGGGGCTCTTTTCTCCAGCAGATTGGTGCCCTCCGTGGCAGAGGCAAGATCAAGTACAGTCCTTCTCTGGGGTCCCCCATGACAGAGAGGTCTTCAGGCTCCCACAGGCCCCTGGAGACAGCGCAGCACCTTGCTTCCACCCTGCCCCACCCCACAGCCAGCCAGCGGAGCTTAAGCAGCTGGAGCAGGAAATTGGGAATGAAATTGGAACCATCAGATAGACGCCCCGCCCCTAACAATGCTTTCACTCCATAGTCTAGCTTCATACCCATGCAGGCTCACCCGGGCACAAATACACCCCCTTGCACACATGCCACGGGCACACGCCATCCATGCTCAGCAGACACGCGGACACATGCGGAGGGGGCAAGCACACACGCATGCTTCCCTCGGTACTAACTTGGCTGGAGAGTTGGCTACCACCTGAGGAGGAGAGAAAGGGTAGAGAAGTCAGGGCCATCAGAGCTAAGCTCCTGCAGGGTGGTGAGGATGCTAGGAGCAGCCTCAGCCTGGGCACCACGGAGGCAGAGCCAATTGGAATTGTAACCATACCCTCCAGAAACCTAGTTTTGGATTGGAGATGCTGACACAGCCGTGCTCCCTCTGCAGGGCCCCTCACTGCCCTCCACTTTGCTGGGGAGAAGATACCTCTCATGGGTATCCATAACATGTACATCGCCAGAGAGGAAGCTGGAAATGGAGCAAGGACCCATGTGGCTGCCTCAAGAAGGGCTGAGGGCCCCTCACGCCTCCTGACCAGACAGCAATTCTGACTTTAAACCCTGGTTCAAGGGGCAGCTCAGGAGTCCTGCTCCTTTGAGTGGGCATTGCCGTGGGTCTGGGGATGTGTGTGGCAAGGTTATCCATGGCCTAGAGGATGGGCTTGCAGCCCTGGCAACCCCTTCCTGGGGCACTGGGGTGGGATGGTCATTGTGCAATCCTCACTGGTTGTTCCTAAAGGCTCTATGGTCCAAGAATGAGGCAGGATCCAGGAGAGAGGAGGCCTGGAAGAGTATGGATCTACGATTTGTTGCAGGAGAGACCCTGGTGGGGGCAGCACAGCTTGGATGCCACAGAGGGACCCTGCCCCTCACTCTGTCTGTAGTGGCAGATCCTGTGGCCAATGGCTCTGAAATGGAAAGAACGTGGACAGGAGTGATCTTTGTCTCCAAACTGCCATCTTCCTGGATATGTCCACCTTAGACTTTGGATGGGGAAGATTGGTCTCCAGCTGGCCTGGGCCTGGTCACCCTGCAGCCAGGACCCTAGTCCAAGGAGCCTCTCAGTGCCACTGCTCAGCTCCTGGCCCTACAGTCTAAGAGCTGATAAAATTCCCTCCATTCTCCCAGGTTCAAAATAGCCGCAAGTGGAGCTATATTAGGAAAGGACCAGCATGGAGTTCCCATTCCTTTTCCATATTTGGCCAGTGCTGACAGCTGCGGGGCCAGTTCTTACCATGATCAGCCCAGTGTCCCCTTGAAGAGGGCAGTGTTGGCCTGGTGGCGTGGAGCTGTCTCTGCCCTGCCCTCTCCCAGTTGCCAGCTCCCGCTTTGGCCTCAATCCTCCCTCTGCTGAAGACCCAGGCAAGCAGCAAACCCAGCTCAGAGAAGAGCCAGTGTGCAGGTCCCAGGAAGGATGAGCCAAAGGTGCAACATTGGCCCAAGGTCCCTCACACAGAGAGTCCTGAGGAACACTGCGATTCAGCGCCACCCCGACAGGATGAGGAGAAGGGCTGCAGGGATGCCCAGGCCTGCATCCCATCTGCTCCTCCAAAGAGATCCAAGCTGCTGAGGTATCATGCAGCACGCTGTCCAGAGCGGGGAGTTGGGGAGGGGCTTCCTTTGAGAGCAGACATGTTAGAATTCCAATCCTGACCCTGCCTCCTCCTATCCCTGTTACTTAGCCTCTGTTTCCTGATGGTGATACCCACTGTACAGATGGATTATGCAAAGTAAACTGGATCCTGAGTCTCAAGCCCTTGGCATAGGAAAGTAAGTGTGTGATGGGTGAACACAGAGTTTGGCACTTGCTGAGAATTAGGCACTTACTCGACATTTAGTGGAGGTGGTGGCCTCAGCCCCCAGGGGCTCCGGCTGTTATGCCTGCATTGCCCTGGGAACCAGCTAAGCTTCTTTCTTTCTTTCTTTCCTTCTTCCTTCCTTCCTTTCTTTCTTTCTTTCTTTCTTTCTTTCTTTCTTTCTTTCTTTCTTTCTATTTTGTGCTAGGGCTTGAACTCAGAGCATTCTACCGTCAAACTACATCTCCAGCTCTATTTTATTTTTTATTTTGAAACAAGGTCTGACTAAGTTGTAGAGGGTCTCACTAAGTTGCTGAGGTTGCCAAGAACCTGTGATACTCCTATCTCAGCCTCTCAAGTACGGCATTACAAACGTGTATCACCAAGCCTGGTGGCTTTTACTTCCAACAGAGAACCTTACTCCGTCCCTGGCCCGTCTTCCCTTGGAGGAAACTGTTGTCTCCTGTCTCTCTGTTTGCCGGCAATAATTCATACCTCTGTCAGGTTCTGGGCAGCCCTTATGTTAACAGGATGGCACCTTGGGAGTCAAAAGAAGTAGCAGTGGGGCTAGCCTCTGACTTTCCTAGGCAGGTAGTTAGCTCCCCATCCCAGAGCAGGATAAAACTAAGAAAGCCCTTGCCATTCTTGTCTGTCATTTACCAGCTATTCACCCTGAGCTTCCATCTTCCCAGGTGAGGGAAACAATGTCCACCCCTAACACTACTGAGAGATCAAGCCAGCCTCCAGCTGGAGTCAGAGCTCCTTGGGGGCCATGTTACATCACTGCAGGTGGGCCTGCTAGGGGTCCTAGTCCATCGGAGGCCAACCTGGGGCCAAGTTCCAGAAGAAACAGGAAGACTCGTCAGCCCATCAAAGGCAGAACAAGGCAGCCATCTTTATCCTGCCATTCCTGGGGTTCTCTGGCCAGAGCCCTCTGCTGGGGAAGCCAGAGGCTAGCCCCGTGCAGGTCCTAGAAAGGGCTGGGAGCTGCGGATGCAGACACAAGAGATGGGGGAACATGGAGTTGATGAGGCTCAGCAAGGAGAGGGAAGGGCGTGCTGGGTCAGACACACCAGGTTCCTATTTTGGCTCCTCTGGGAACCAGCTGTGTGCCTCCAGGCAATGAAGAGCAGGTAGAAAGTGTGCGACAGGATGGCACATGCACTGTCCCCTTGTTCCTCTTGATAACCCTGAGATGTGGACACTGCAGCCCACCACTGGACCCCTCAAGCCTTAACCCAGCCTGCCTTGCTGTCGCACCCAGAGATAACCACATGGGTATAGTGGGGCAGTAATAGGAGTCAACAACAAGATGACAGGTATGGAGGGACTGACAGCTTCTACACGTCTGGTATGGGGGCTCCTGTCCCTCAGCCCCCACCAGGATGACCTGCTTCAACTTCTCCTAACTCCTGTGCTCACTGAGTCCCACTACCTAAGCCATGGGGGTGAGCACAGGGCTGCTGTTCTCCTCCACGACCCCTTTCTCCTTAGGATTCTGCTTCCTTGCTGCCCACCCTGACAGGTTTGGTCCTGCCACCTCCCTCCCCTTGTGCCAATGCCCAGGCTCTCTGCTGACAGCTCCAGAGCCTGCTCCTCCAGGCAGCCTTCCAAGACTACTACTCCCAGCCCTCAAGAGCCAGCCTGCCACCTCTGACTCCTCCCTGTTCCTCCTTCAGGGCCCCATAGAGCAGTGGGGACAGCTTGTCTCCCAGCCTCACAGCTCCTGAAGGCCGCAGGTGGTACAGTGACATGGGAGGGGTTGTGGCCTGGTGTGAAAATTTGGGAAGTCAGAGACTCCTGCATCCAGGTCTAACTTGGCCACTAGCTGGATGGCGACTTGACCTTCTCTGAGCCTCAGTTTCTTCTTCTGCAAAAAGCCAACATGTCACCCCTGGTGGGTTGTGTAAGGGAATGATGAGTGGGCTCGGGGCGAATGTCAATAGGGTCACCTCTTATGTTCAACCTGTGCTGCCTCACGGGTACAGGTGGCCTGGATCAAGGCCAGTTTTCTCTAACTACCTGGCCAGGCCTCTCCCGAGCACCAAGAACCCAGGTGGCCCCAGGCCACTGGTGGAGAGTTGCATGCCCGTTACCTACCCTCCTGGGAGTCCGGCACCTGAGGCCTTCCCTCGGAGGCTCATCTGATACATCTGAGCCATCTCCCTCAGTGTCTCTGCCGAGTACAGGCCAATGGGATTGTTATACTGCCTTGGCTGGCTCCGGCCCGACAGGACTCTTGGGCCAGGTGGGTCCTGGGTCCCCTCAGGGATGGCCTTGGCCCCTGGGCTGCCCCGTGGAGGGCCAGAGTCTGAGGCCTCTGTGTATGAGGTGCAGACGGAGGTTTGGGAGAAGGAGGAGCTATAGGTGCCCCTGAGATCCAGGCTGCCTGGGGTGCCCGGGCTGGCCCTCGCCTCAGGGTTGGGGCTGAGTGCCTCCAGGCTGCCGTTCGTGTCCAGAGCAGGGTCCTGGCATGGTGCAGCGCCATGCAGGGGAGAGAGAAGAGAGCAATTAGAGGCCACGCACATCCAGCTTTCTGCATAGACGGAAATAGCATGTTAATAGTGCGGCGTCCTGCCGCCTGCCGCCTGCCGCCTGCCACCTGCCGCCTGCCGCCTGCCACTGTAGCTCCCAAGCAGGCACTGGTGGAAAGATTTTGTTGGTAGGAGTCAGGGACACCTGTCAATCCTAGCCTGGAGGCTGGCATCTATCTGGACAGACTGCAAAGCCCTATGCAGAAAGCCAAGCCAAGCCTGCCTGTCCCTGGGGTCCAAGGGGTATGGAGACAGAGGGTGGTAGAGGACCCTCTATCCTGGATCCATTCCCTTTTCTCTCAGAGTGGGACATAGTAGGCACAGCCCAGCCTCTTGAGATACTGACCCCATCCTGAGAAGCCCCCATGGCCAGTGAGATGGAGTTCCCAGGGCTGGCTGTGGGTGGGTGAGGTGGAGCTATGGAAGGGGAAACTGAGGAGGTAGGTGGCTATTTGGTTTGCTCAGTCCACCTTCAACTTCTCCCAAGCAGCCTTCTGCCCACTCCTGCAATCTGTGACCCACCTCCACCCCAGTCAGCCTCTCCTCCTCTGCTTCCCACATCTGCCATACTAGACCGACAGGGGGCAGTCTAAGGTCATTCAGAGGAGCAAATTGGAGGGGAAGAGGCCTGGGGCTTCCAAGCTTTGGGTCAGGCCCTTGGGCTTGCAGGCTTGAGCTGCTTTGAGGGAGTTTGGGAAGATCTGGGCCAGGGCTCTGCCATCCCCTGTGACCAGACATGCCTCTTCTAAGGCCACATCTGCATTTCTGATGGATGACAGGGCAAGTGAGTGAGTGGAAACCAGAGGAAGAGGGCTATGTAGGGGAGGAGCCTGGGGGCCATCAGGCCCTTGCGTGACTGGGAGTGCCTCCTGGGGTAGCTGGCTCAAGCTGGGGCCCCATCAGTCTCTCCATCAGATGAGGGTTGGCACCTTCTGGACACCTGCCCCCTGCCTGGCTGGGAGGATGACCCATCTTCTGAGGATGCTGTTGCCCAAGCTAGTTTCCTATCAGCCCAGACATGAGGTCTGTGGTGGTGGCACTGTATTTCGTGGGGGCCTGAATGGCTGTCCTGAGGCTCAGCAGAGGCAGGGGCTGGGGCTGCGCTCCAGGTACTGTGGCTGAGGGTGGGTTCCACTGCCAACAGTCAGCACCTACCTTCTGGTGGGGAATCACCGGCAGAGGGGACTGGATCGGGGGCGCTGCCGTGGAGATGGCCACGGGGCGCTTCGACCTAGATAAATAAAAAATGGGACCAAGTCAGGACAGCTGTGCCTGGGCCAGGAGCTCTTGCCTGTGCAGGGCTGGGGCTGGGGACAGCAAGAGAGACCAGGCAGCCAGGATAGAGGACCTGAGGTTCGCTGTCTACTCTGTTGGTTGGGTCTCTCCCAGGAAGGCACTGAACCTGACTAGGATGGAGGAATCACTGGGGCACTCGGGTCAGCACTCAGGGGCCTGTGCCATGTCCTTGGGAGGCTGCGTGGACCATCCTGGTTTCCAAGTCCTCAACTGCCCATGTGCTGGGAGCTCCATGCCACCCTCTCTGAGTCTTATCTATAAAGTAAAATAGTAATGTGTGTGTGTGTGTGTGTGTGTGTGTGTGTGTGTGTGTGTGTTATTAGGGATTGAACCCAGAGGTGCTCTATAGCTAAGCTATACACCCAGACCTTTTTTTTTTTTTTTTGACATAGGGTGTCGCTAAGTTGCTGAGGCTGCCCTCAAACCTGTGATCATCCTGTTTCAGTCTCCCAAGTACTGGAATTATAGGCATGCGCCACCACATCCAGTTAGGAAGAATGTTTGTTTGTTTATTTATTTATTTATGGTACTAGGGATTGAACTCATGGGCATTCTACCTCTGAGCTCTACCCGAGCCCTATATATATATTTTTGAAACAAAATCTAAGTTGCTGAGGGACTTGCTATTGCTGGGGCTGTCCTTGAACCTGTGATTCTTCTGTCTCAACCTCCCAAATCCTGGGATTACAGGCACGTACCACCATGCCAGTAGCAATGTCTTCACAATAACTTGGGTCTGGTCCTTCTTGTCCAGCTCTGTAGCTCAGGGCCAGGCCCAGGCAATTCCTGGTTGACCCCTCTTTGCACTCCCATGCCCATGCCCACACCCACACCCAAGCACTGGGGAGCTTCCACCTACTTCTGCAGGGTGAGGCTCAGGTTGTAGCTGGCTGACTTGATCTTGTTCTGGGCCTCCAGGTGGGTCATAGTGTCTGTGTTGACGCCATCGATGGCCACCACAAGGTCACCCTGGCTGAGCTGGGACTGAGCCGCCTTGCTGCCTGGTGTGATCTGATTGGAGAGCAGAAGAGGGGTGAGCAGAAGGAGACTGGTCCTGAGGATGAGCCGGTCCTTAAAGAAGAGTCACCTAGAATATCTCATAGAGGTCCACCATGTTGTCTTCCATTCACTGTGGCCAGTCCCGGCTGCTACCAGGCCCAGTTCCTCTACCTAGCAGTTGGCCACCACATTTGCTAGTGCTTTTTTATCTGCTTGTGGCCATGGGACTAGCTGTGGCCAGTGGAATGAGGATTGAGTAATGCACATCACTTCCAGATCCAACCCTAGCAACCATTCTTATGATTCTAAATGCAGAGGATGGAGAGGAGGTCAGCTGAGCTTCTAACTGGAAGGGACCTGGAGCCTATAGTCACTGCCTGGAGGAGAAATAATTAAGGAGCATCATATAGCATGTTGCACACAAGAGGAATAAACTTTCACTGTGCTGGGCCATTGAGATTTTTGGGGGGCTGTTTGTTATACTGATTGCTTACTGTTACCCTTGAACCCTGCAAACCCATGGAACATTTTAAAGACCCCAGAAGGCCATGGAGACATGGGTTAGGAACCCTTCTACCTCCGGGCTACACTCCCAGACCTATTTTATATTTTATTTGTTAACAGTGGGGCTGGCTTCGAACCTGCGTGATCCTCCTGTCTCCGCCTCCCAAGCACAGGGATTACAAGCATGCGCCACCACACCCGGCTAGGGAGCCTCTTTTAATGACAGAAGTGCAGAGGTTGAACAAAGTATAAATAAACATCAACACCGGGCGTGATGGCGCATACTTGTAATCCCAGCACTTGGGAGGCTGAGACAAGAGTATTGCACAGGTTCGAAGCCAGCCTCAGCTACTTAGTAAGGCTCTTAGCAACTTAGTGAAACCCTGTTTCCAAATAATATATAAAAATAGGTCTGGGAGTGTAGCCCAGAGGTAGAAAAGCCCCTGGGTTCCACTCCCAGAACCACCAAAAAAAAAAAAAAAAAAAATGAAGAAAAATGAAATACTTTCCTCGACAGAGAGGGGACTTGAGGACAAGCTGGGCTGTCCTGCAGCAAATCCACTTGCCCTTCTGGCTTTCCATGTAAGGCTATGCTATCCCCAAAGATTAGTTATGCACATTTTCCTTTCCTCCCTTCTTCTCTCTTCTCTCCCTCCCTCCTTCCTTCTTTTCTCTTTTATTCTACTGGAGATTAAACTCAGGGGCATTTTACCTCTGAGCTATACCCCAGCCCTGTTTTATTTTTAATTTTGAAATGTAGTCTCTCAAAGTTGCTGAGGCTGGTCTTGAACCTCTGATCTTCTTTTCTCAGCCTCCCAAATAATAGGATTACAGGCATACACCACCATGCTAGACTTAGATTTTTGTGTGTGTGGGTCTGGGGGTGGAACCCAGGGGCATTCAACCTCCGAGCTACACCCCCTGCCCTATTTTTTATTCTTTATTTTGAAACCAGGTCTCACTAAGTTGCAGAGGGACTCACTAAGTAGCTGAGGCTGTCCGCGAACCGTGATCCTCCAGGTCTCAGCCTCCCAAATGCTGGGATTACAAGCGTGCGCCACCATGCCCGGCTTTTATTCTTTATTTTGAAATAGGATCTCAGTAAGTTGAAAAAAATTCCACCAGGAACACCCAAGTAGCCACCACCATGGTTCTAACACAGCATTTTATTCATCCCGTTTTATCAACCCATCTTATTTTGGAGGCCATAGGGATCACCCATGTGCTGTGGGCAGTCCACTAGGAGAGTACAGGCATTGCCAAATTCACCCTGAATGGAAGCCCACTAATGTTTGCAACTTTCTTTGAACTGCCTTCAAAGGACACCCCAGATACTTCTAACCATCTAAGGAGAAGGGGTTGTCCCCTTCACAGAAAACTGGGGGCAGGAGAAGGGAAGCAGCTGTGAATTTCACACAAAGGGGCAAGCTCCACCACCACAGGAGGGACACTGCCAGGCAGGAGAGTAATGCCCGGCAGCTCATGATGACCGTGTAAGCAAGGGCACCACAGTAATATCCAAAGGAGGCTGTGCTGGGCCAGCTAGAGGCTGCTGCGTGCCATAGAGGGTGTCCTTGCGTCAGAGCCCCTCAGTGACATCCTGCAAGTTCTTTCCTTCACCTGTCCTGCCTGGCTCCCCCTCATCCTCAGGTGTGGGCTGGGGTGATCCTTGATCCTGGGAAGAGCTCAGCTTCCCTGGGGTCTGGTCAGTAGCCAAATACCCCAGAAGGAAGCTGTCGGGCTGGTCCCTGCCCGCCTCTGGCGCCTCTCTCCCTGCACCTGTGTCTGCCCATCAGAATACAGCTGGCCTAGCCTTTGGCTGCCCCAGCAGGCTGAATGTCCCTTGGGTGGGGGTGGGGTACAGCTATCCTCTTAAAGGGAGCCGCTCTTCTATTCTACCCAAGTGCCCTTAAAGAAAAGGAGGTGGGAAGGAGGCAGGGACCCTAAAGGCAGCCAAGGTTGTCAGTTCCCCTCCCTTTCACTGGGGTAGTGGAGTAGAATCCTGGGACTCTTGACTGAGCCTAGGGTTTATGAAAAGTATAGTCCAGAGCTGGGCATGGTGGTGCATGCTTGTAATTTCAGCATTTGGGAGGCTGAGACAGGAGGATCACAGGTTCTCAGACAGCCTCAGGTACTTAGGGAGGCCCTTTGCAACTCAGTGAGACCCTGCTTCAAAATAGGAATGAAAAATAGGGCTGGGGGTGTAGCTCGGAGGTAGAATGCTCCTGGGTCCCATCCCCAGTCCTCCCCCCCCCCGCCAAACGTAGTCCAGCTATGCTGCACCTGCACATCTCATCTGACTCTCCATTGCTCTCTCTCTACATTGACTCTATCCCAGAAAAGACTCAAATCTTCCAAATTCTTGGAGGGTCTTGTCTCCCCCCACCCTCTTTTCCTACCTTTGAATCTTCAATCCTCCTATCTCAGTCTTTCAAATACTGGGATTATAAATGTGTGCCATGGTACCTGGCTTTTTTTTTCTTCTTTTCTTTGTTTGTTTGTTTGTTTATTTATTTATTTTTGCAGGTCTGGGAATGGAACCTAGGGGCATTTAACCTTCGAGCTATACCCCCTGCCCTATTTTTTATTCTTTATTTTGAAACAGGGTCTCACTAAATTGCGGAGTGTTTCACTGAGTAGCTGAGGCTGTCTGAGAACCTATGATCCTCCTGTCTCAGCCTCCCAAATGCTGGGATTACTAGCATGCGCAACCGTGCCTGGCTTTATTTGTCTGCTTATTTATTTAGTTATTTTAGTACTGGGAATTGAACCCAGGGGCACTACACCTCTGTGCTACACCTCCATCACTATTCATTTATTTATTTTGGTACTGGGGATTGAGGCCAGGTGCATTCTATCTCCTTTGAGCTACACTCTCAGCACCCCTTTTTAATTTTTAAAACCTATTTTTGATATGTGTGGTACTGGGAATTGAATTTAAGATCATTCTACCTCTGAGCTACACCCCAGCCCTTTTTATTTTTTGCTTTGAAACAGGATCTTGCTAGGTTGCTGAGTCTTGCTGTGTTGCAAAGGCTGGTATCGGACGTGCAATCCTTCTGTCTCAGCCTCCCAGGTATTGGGCTACCATGCTCAGCATTAGTTTTTAATTTTGAAACAGGATCTTGCTAAGTTGATGAGGCCTACCTTGAGTCTGTAATCCTCCTGTCTCAGCCTCCCAAGTACTAGGATTCCAGGCCTGTGCCACTGTGTCTGGCTTTTAAAGAAAAATCTCTATTCCCTTTTGAGCATTAAAAATCACCCTTAGGACAAGTGTTTTGCACCTGCTCTTGACAGGAGCCTCAAACCTGAGCAGAGCCAAAGACCTGAGAGTGGAGGCACTGAGGCCAGGCGCTGTGTGTTTGGAGGTCACTATCAGTCACCTGACCCACAGGAGCCCTTCTACCTTGGTAGGTCATGATCCTGAGCCCCCTTGAGGGTAGCACAGAAATCACATGTGCCAGGGCCGCCTGGGTGTGCCTAGAAGGGAGGCAGCCAAGGCAAAAGTGTGACCCTAGAATGAGCTGGGCCTCAGGCTGCTTTGGTGTGAAGCTCCATGAGGACTATATCATCAGCAGGGGATTATCTAAGCAGAACTGAGAAAAATGTGAGGGGAACGCAAATCCACGAAGTGCAAGCTCTGACCCTCCTCGTAGCCTCCCAGCTCACCGGCACCAGGGGGGCAGCTGGCCGCCTCCCTGGGCTCTGCAGAAGTTTCCAGCCACTCCTCTTGGTACCTTCCTTCTCTTCTGGATTTGCCAGGTGTGGCAGATTGGCATTGAGGGCAGGTAGGATCCTAAGAAGAGGCCAATTTTGACAGCTCCTGCCAACCCCCAGGGGTTCCCCTGAAGCCCTAAGTGCGTCTCACGTCATGCGATTAAATTACCACGGTGCCAGGGTTCCCATCTGGCTTCCCCTGGGGCCTCCCCTGGGCCTCACCAAACCTTCTGTCTCCCCACAGCCCCCACTCTCCAACCCCACCCTGGCTGATAAATAAGATAAATAAGCTGAGTCTCTTCTACCCTTGCCCTGAGCCCAGCCTCTTCACCTCCAGACGTCCCTGAGAAAACTCCCAGGTCCTAGCTCCATCATCTCACACTCAGCCATCAGCCTCAGTCCCTACCTGGCTACAAAGCCAGGGGAGGGGGCTGTCACTGCTCCTCTCTGGCTGATGATACCCTCCTCCACTGCTTGCTCACGTTGAGTGCAGTGCTGGGAGTTGAGCCCAGATATGTTCAACCTTCGACCTACACCCCAAACCCCGTTTTATTTTTTATTTGGAAAGAATGTCTTGATAAGTTGCTGAGATCCTCACTAATTTGCTGAGGCTACCCTCAAACCTGTGATCCTCCCATCTCGGCCTCCCAAGTACTGGGATTACAGGTGTGTACCACCATGTCCCGGCTCTTCTCCTTCTCTTGACCAGGTTTATGGGTCTGTCTCTTCTGGATGTGGTAAGTAAAATGCTCTCATGTCCCTCAACCAAGCCAGCTTCATGCCTCCTAGGGTGGGTCCATGGGTAGAGAAGGAGCTTGGCTCCAGAAGGGTGGAGAAGCTGGGCTTGGGAATGGAAGGTGGGGCTGGAGATGGGACTTGTGGGACAGTTGCAGCTAGGCAGTCCCTGGGTGAGAGGAGGCCATAAAGAGAGGGAAAGAAACTCAGTGAATTAGAGCTGGAGGCTGTCCCAGGATGGAGGGCTGTCCCCATAGGGCTCTGCGCCCCTCTGCCCTTCTGTCTCAGGTTGCCCTGGGACTGCCCAGACAATTGCCCTCGCTCTGAGTCTTGGTCCAGGCGCCGCCAAGGCCTCCTCTCTGAACCTAACCAACCTGTGTCTAATTCCTTCAGAGCCCTCAAGGCAGCTCTAAGGATCATTCCCCTGGGCTGTGACTGCCCTCTTATCTTCTGCTTATCTTCCCCTGTTTGATAGCTAGAACCAAGGAGGTCTTAGAGGCTTGCCTGACCTTCAGCTTGGCTATAAACAGCCACAGCCTGTCAGCACTGATAGGCGCCGGAGAAACAGTGAGATGTGCTCCAGCGGCCTCAAAATTCCAGGAATTGCCTGCACAGCTACCCCAGAATAGTCTTGGCCTTTCCCCACGCCTCTCCCCAGGGATCCTCTGTTCTCAACCTCCCCACCTTAGCTGGGAAAGTCCGATAAATACTGAAACCGAAACCAGCAGAGGGACAGAGGCCTCTGGGCTGGTGCCTGCCAGGTGGGGTTGGTAAGGTGGGAGGAGACTTCGAGTCAAAAGGCAGGCCCTGCAGAGGCCCAGGAGCACCCATTTCTCTTTCAGCCTTGCAAGCAGCCAGGTGGGAAGTTTTATCACACTGGTATTCTCATGTAGTAGATGGCATTGTCACGTCCTCCGGAGAGTTCTGGCCCTGTACCTCTTTAAGGGGGACTTTCCTGGTGCAAAAGGGCCCATTTTATAGGTAAGAAAGCACATGCCTTTCCCAAAATCAGGGGCATAGCTCACATGAAAAAACAAGGTCCTAGCCTCTGGCCAGCTGCTGGGCGGAGTGGAGCAGGGCCTTTGGAGCTGGTCCTTCCTGGAGAACTGGCTGGGGTGGGAAGGGTGGAGAGAGAAGGCAGCTCATGTTGCAGGCCCTACTATACCTGTCCAGGATAAATAAAGGCATTTATCCTCCATCCTTTGAATCTTCCCTCCTAAACCCCCTTCTCTGTGGGTCCTCAGGCTGAGATACACAGGAGGGCGGTCTTGAGGGTCTGCTGCCACCCTACTTGATGCGTTCATGCATCAGGGGCTGTGGGCAGGGAAGGACTGGGTACTGGAGCTACTGCCCAGCTGGCAGGTGGGAGGGGCTATAGCACTCCCCTGCTGCTGGGAGGGGCCTGGCTTTTATAGTCTCTAGTCAGAGAGGCTAGGGAGCAGGTGTGGCAGCTACGCATTACCCTAGGACTCCCACCCATGGCTACCTCTATCTCATGCATAAATGGGACCTCAGTTGGGCAGGCCCTGAGGTGAGTTGGTAATCCCAGCTCTTGCTGAGAAGGAGCAAGCTCTGCCTTGGCCAGACCCCGTCTCCAAGGCTGCCCGCAGTGCCATGTGGCACAGGCTCAGGCCAGGAGGCCAGGCAGTGTCCGCCAGCCCATTGTGAGAAGCGGGTCATGTAAGGGTGGGAGTGGGGTTCCACCAGCGAGTTCTTGCCCTGCATCTTTTTGAGTGGGGTATTTCTGGTGCAGAAGGGCTTGTGAGCCCCAGCAGGAAGTGCCACGCCCTGGAGTCCATCTTGCTAGCAGCACCAAGCCTGGACACCTGAGGCTATGGTAGCCTTAGCCCACCAGTGGTACTTTTTAAGGGACGCCAACTGTTGGGGAGCGCTCCAGGGTCCAGCCGAGCCTGCTCCCCAACCCAGGTGACTTGGGTGTATTCCAGAAGGAAGACAAGAGGCCATCATGCCTATCCCCCAGTGCCCTGCTTGGCTTCTATTTTTAAAAGTCCCCCCAGTCACTGGCTCCAGCACATCTCAGTACACCCCCTCCCCGAGAGAGGACATTCCTCCTGCCGTCCAGCTTAAGGCCTCTGTGCTGTCATTTAAGCCACTGGCCATCCGGGGCCAGGTGGTGCATAGGTCCTGTGTGAGGTCATTGGCTATCCTGGGTGCCCCTGATCCTGGAGGCTCTTTTGCACCCACAGGAAGGGCAGTGGCAAGCCTTGATTATGGTGGGGTGAGGCTGGGGGAGACACAGGCTCAGTCCCAGGGATGGAAGAGTGAGTGGGGGCACCTTCTGGGGAGAAAACCTGTGACCATGGGGGTGGAGGCACTTTAGGGACCAGGGTGGTATAGCTGCAGGGCACCATGTCATCAAGCAAGGTGTACAAGGTTCTGAGTGTCTTTTGGTATGGCGGTGTTTGATCCTATGGTCTTTAGGCCTGGAGGGCTGGAAACTCTTGGTCTCTGCATGAAGGGTGGAGGGCAAGGCCACTCCAGGGGTATTCCAAGGTAGCCCTGGTTGGAGCTTCATTCTGTCTCCCTGAGGACCCATGCCAGTTTCCAAAACTAGGACTCCTCTGCCAAGCACCACCCAGACCTTCCCCTGCTACCTACCTGGGGTTAACCCCAGGCACGAGGCTTGTCTCTTGCTGCCTGGGGAAGAAACTGTGAGGTGCTTTTCCTTGGCAGATGCAACCCAGACACCCCTGACCACCCACTGCCCTCCAGTGACAGCCCAAGAGCCTGGGGGCTTGCAGTCCCAGATCTGCCAGGACTGACAAATGACTAGGTACCAACCGTGTTCTAGGCAGTGGCCAACATGGTGGGACCACAGCTGTAGTTAAAAGGAAGTCCCTCTTCCTTTCCTCTTCAATATGTCTGTCTAGCCTTTTTTTTTTTTTTTTTAACCTCTCTGGGCAGTAGCTGTTTTCACAAACTGATGCTCTGTACCACCCACATCAGACATTGCTTTTCCCACCACAGACACTGCAGCAAGGTGTTAGGCAGGCAGGCAGACCAGGCTGGCCCATGAGCCAGCCAGCGACAGGTCTCCAGCAGACCCACCGAGGCAGGGGGAAGAGTGGCCACGATGGAGAGGGTGCTGGAGCTCAGAAACCAAGTCAGCCTGGCTCCACATTATGACGCAGGGCAGCAGTCTATCTGTCCATCCCATTTGTCTGCCCATTAAGTGCCCTCTCTATTCAAGGACTGAGCTTTCCCCAAAGCAGTCGCTTGCTTCCCAGTTGGAAGCCAGGCTTGGGGGCACCCTGGGCCTGCTCTGCCAGGAAAAGGCTCAGGAAGACGCTGTACTCTCTGTCCACCTGCCTGCTCATCCTGCGGACTCAGCATGTCCTTCTCTGCTTTCAACACCCGCCACCCACTCATGATGTCACATTCTGGTGGGCAAACACTGGCCTTGGCCACAGCCAGGGGACCAGTTCAGTACCAGCTCACAGACTGGGGATGGGGTACACTCTACTTTCCAAGAGTCTTGGGGAGGATGGACAGACAGACAGACAGGCTGGTGTGCCCTCTTCTAAGCACGCCCCACCCCTTTAGGTGCCAGGCTGTGGGCAGGATGCACTTACCCGGGAGATAGTGAGGGGCATATTGAAGTCTTTGCCCCCCTGTAGACGGAAGCCCCAGGGACCAGGCCCGGTCAGAGTCACGCTGTAAGACATGTTGGTGTCTGCAAAGGGTAGAAACAGCAGGGTAAGAGGAGACTCAGGCACCCACCTCTCCAGCCTGCACCTCTGCCCCTGCCCGACCCCCCAACCTCTATCCTTGCCTGCTCTGTCCCCTGCTGCCTGTCCAGGCTGTGTGGTGCTCCTGGGAGACTCCTAAGAATAGCTGGAAGTGAATGCCATCGACACAGATATCTGCCCCTGCTGCGCCCATAAATGGACTGTAACCCTACACTGTGCCCGCCCGCCTGTGGCCTCCCAGCCCGGTCCACTGTGACTCACGCAGCTAATATAGCCTCTGGGGAGGGGTGTCTGGCACCTAGGCCCCCCCCCTAGGGGGCAGGAAGGGAGGACTGACCAGGTTAATGACATACTCTTGTCTCTTTCCTTCCCTCTGTGCCCTGAAGAGCACAGACCCCACTCTCTGCTAGGTGGACCCACCTGTGGCCCAGGAGATTGGCAGCTGAGCTCTCTTGGGTGGGAGTTTTGTTGTTCTGTGCTCCCTGGCAAGGAACCAGAGTTTTGCCTTACCCATTGTGGGTCCTGGTGGTGCTTAGGACTGAGCTCAGCTCCTAGCAGACCTTGGGGAAACTTTAGCTAGTAGACCAGTGATTGGTCCTCCTGGGTTTGTCTAGCTGTTAAAAAATGATCCTGTAATGGTGGCCCCTGTGGACATGGCTAAGCTCAGCATGGGGTTCTTTACACCATTATCCCTGGGGTCCTTACAGACTGCCACCTTGGCCCATAGGAGCTCCAAGGTCACACAGGGAGTGGACCCAGGCCACACTGGAACCTGGGCTAACTCCAGGTTGAGACTCATGCCAGATAACAGGCTTCCAGCAGCTGCAGGCGCCTCCTGAAGCCCTGGCCTTGGGGCCTGGGCCCCTGCCCTCCTCCCTTGGCACAGGGCCTGGAGGCAGCTCTAGGGCAGGCCCACCCTTTCCAGACCCTTGGGCCCAGTTGGTTATTCCTGGCTGTCCTGTCTCATTTGTGCCCTGGAAAAGTTGACAGTAGCATGGAAAGCTCCAGCTGCCAGCGCTGCACGCCAGGCCTCCTGCCCTTTGCGCAGGAATGGCAGGGGCAGGGAGGAGATGCCATCAGCTGCTAGGGCACAGGGCCAGAAGGGCAGGGAGGGAGAGGGTGTGTGGCATGTCCACCCCATACCCCAGAGACACTGTGTCCTGGGTGGGGGCCTTGGCCCCTTGGGATTCCTGCCAATGTGGTCTTTGCAAAAATGAAGATGTCCCAACTGGGAATAGTGGCGCATACTTGTAATCCCAGCATTCGGGAGGCTGAGACCAGAGGATTGCTGTTTGCAGACAGCCTCAGCTACTTAGTGAGGCCCTCTGTAACTTAGTGAGACCCTATTTCAAAATAAAGAATAAAAAATAGGGCAGAGGGTGTAGCTCGGAGGTCAAATGCCCCTGGGTTCCATCCCCAGACTCGCAAAAAAAAAAAAAAAAAAAAAAAAAAAGAAGATGTCCCTAGAATCCTTACCCCAAGAGAGACCTTGGGGTCCATGTGGTCTGGAGTAAGGCTCACTCTGGCTCACCAGCTTGAAAACTGAGGTTTGGGAAAAATAACCAGCTTGGCTGGTCACTGGTCCTCCCCGAGGGCCCTCACCTGGACTGGGCTCTGAGGACTCTGTGCAGGCCTGGGTCTGAGTCACATTCTAGCAGGCTGCACCCCAGCATCATACTCCAGGCCTGGCACATGCAGGGTGCCTGGTAGGAGTGCCCATGTTACAGGGGTGTTTGATAATTTGCCCAAGGCCAGAAAAACAGCAAATGCGAGAAACCAGGAAGGAGCGGTGTGCTTTTCTCCTTGTCAACCCTGTGTTACACACAGGCAGGGGTTTTGCTATTCTGTACTTCCTGGAGGAACCAGAGTTGTGCCATATCCAATGTGAGTCCTGGTGGTACCTAGGGCTGAGCTCAGCCTCCAGCAGGTCTGGGGAAAGCTTCAGCTCAGGAGACCAGTAATTGGTCTTCCTGGGGTTGCCCAGCTGTAAAAATGATTCTGTAATAGCAGCGCTCGTGGGTGTGGTGCCTGTCCTGGCCCAGAAGATCAGCACCCTGTCCCCTCTCATACCATCCCCTGCTACCCCAGGTTCCATGCCATCCATCCCTAACTCCAGCCTTGTCTCTTTCTTAGGGGTATCTGTCCTGCCAGGTTGGGGAGGACCTGGCAGCAAGACTCTGCACCGCCCATCGGGGGAAGACTGTACCTGGAGCCACAAGCTCTTTCTCTTGACTCTGCCACCAGCCTGATTGATGCTTGCCTCTGAGAGAAGGGAGGGTGACGGGAGGATGCTCTTAAAGGGGAAGGCCAGCCTCTCTCTATCTGCCTCCCCTGGGAGAGCAAAGCCAGCTGGAGAGCAGCTGGTACCCACAGGCTGGGCGGAGCACAGCAGCTCATTGGGGCCGTGCCTGCTCTTTACTCCTTCCCCACTCTGCCCCTGCCTTTTGAGCTGGTCTTTCAGGACTGAGAGTCCCAAGGTGGGGGATGGCAGAGGGGAGGAAAGAATCTGCTGGAAGTGACAAGGCCAGGCCCTATCATAGCACCAGCTAGTAGATACCATGTTTATCAGAAGAGATCTTTGCTTTTTATTTTTCTATACCCGGCCAGAGCCGTACAGCCCTGGAATGAAATTAGACTACTGATAGGAAACAAACCCAGGGGCAGGGCATGTATGCACGTGCTTGGTGTGCATGTAAATAGGTTCCTGTGAGAAGCGTGCTGCTGAAGCCCATGTGTGAGGAGTGCGGGCCGCAGGGGGACTGTGTGATACAGTGCAGGGTGAGGGAGAAGCCCGTGTGAGGAAGTGTTTTTGGTGCACAAAGTGAGGTCTGTTTTAGCTCTCAGGATACAAATGCAGGGCTGAATTTCCCGGGCCAGTGAAATGAGCAGTTTGGGCACACAGACTGGCCAAGACACGTGGCTCATAGCTCGCTGGTGTGTTCCCTGGAGCCATCGCCATTGTCATCACTGGGACAGTCAAAGCGCGCAGCTTCTGGGGAGTCAGACGATCCGATCCGTGTATACACTCTTCCGACTGAGCCTGGGTATGGCTGCTGTGCTGAGATCTGGTGTGTGGAGAGGAGACCTGGGGTGGGGGCTGTGAATCCAGAGCTGCACAGGCCATAGGGGTCACAATCAAAGCCTGCAGGCTCACAGGGCAATCCTGGGTCTGTCCTCACATTGGGGAATGTGACCAGGCTGGATGTGTCCCGGAAGAAAGGAAGAACCAATGTGCATCCTACAGTCTGGGGTCCAAGCTGCGGATCTGTCCCTTGGTCTGAAAACAAACAGTATACATCTGTTTAGCCCAAGGAACATCCCAAGGAGAGTCAGCTGTCTCCCTGTGACCCTCTATGTTTGGGGTCATTGAGAAGTGAAGGGAGGTTGCATGGAAAGGCCAGGTCACAGTCCAGTTTGGGATAGGCTGCTTCTTCTATTCCTCCTCCTCCTCCTCCTCCTCCTCCTCCTCCTCCTCCTCCTCCTCCTCCTCCTCCTCCTATTTCTCTTCTTCTCCTCCTCTCTTCCTTCTCCTCCTTCTTTCTTCCTCCTCCTCCTCCTCCTTCTCCCCTCTTCCTCCTCCTCCTCCTCCTCCCTCCTCCTCCTCCCTCCTCCTCCTCCTCCTCCTCCTCCTCTTCCTCCTCCTCCTCCTCCTCCTTCTTTTTGTACTGAGGATTAAACCCAGGGGCATTCTACCTCCAGCTCTTTTTATTTTGAACAAATTCTTGCTAATTTGCCAAAGGTCTCACGAAATCGTAGAGGCTGATTTCAAACGTGCAATCTTTCTGTCTCAGTCTCTGAAGTATTGGAATTTTAGATGTATTGGGATTACAGGCGGGGGGTGGGGGGAGCTCCTTGAGGACCACCTATCAGAGAAGGAGCTGAAAAAGTCTAATGCCACTTGCTAAAGTCTGTCTGGGATGTCTCCTAGGCTCTCAAGCTCCCTCCCCAGTTCTGAATCGAGTTCCTCCAAACGCTCATCCTCTGCCTCATCTGTTCTGTGCACTGCTCTGTATGGGTGCGAACTCTGCTGCTCTAACCAGGTCACTCCTTGCCAGGTCCAGGGTATCAGTTTTCTCTGGAAGCTTTGCTCTGCATGCTTACCCTACTCAACTTGGCCTTCCTGAGACACCTTGGAGGGTCCAGGCCACCTGCAAAACTGACCAAGCTCCTCCCTGTCTCCCAAGGTCAGAGCTAGAGACTCTACCACCTCCTGCCCCTCTTCCTTTCTCCTACATCCCTCTGCCATTCCTGGGTCCCTTTGACTGCTCCGTGGGACAGAGAGAGATCCATTCCAGGACATGAGGAATTTCCTTCCCTGCACCCTTCTGCATTCACACAGGCTATTTCCTTGACCAGGACAGTTCAGCATTCCCCACTGGCTGGCTGAAGATCCCCAGTTCACCTCCACCTTCCCCTTTGAGCACGCTGCATGCTCAGGACTCCATGGCAGTGCTTGTCAGGCATGTTAGGTGACTGCTGATGGCCCTTTCTTTCTGCCCAGTGTCTCAGCCAGCCTAGGGGGTCACTGCCAGCTTCCGCACTGGTCTCCATGGCTGTGCACAGTGCTTGGGTTCAAAGCCACGGTGTGTGCTCCTTGGAAGGGTGCTGGGGAGGTGGGGATACCCCAGCTGCTGGGAGCAGCTCTGGGCTCCCTTATTGTGGACACACAGGGGAGCAGCGTGAATGGAAGGAACACCTTCCTCGGCCTGATGGGGAAGCCCAAGAGTGCTCAGGAGCCGGCTGGGGAGTGTCATGTGGGGCCAACAGAAGGGCAGGGTAGGGAGCTGTCAGCTGGGTGGGGGGGGGCTGCTGCGGGGCGCCTGTGCCCGCGGCATTTTCAGCGTTCCAGAATATGGCCTTCCTTAATCGCCATCGACATTCCGTTCCATAGGCACTTGGGCTGACAGCTGGCCTTCTTTTAATAGCCACAAGTATTCTGGGTGACATCCTGATCTCAGGTCGTTTGTGGTGAGCACATACGCAGCTTGTAGCCCCCTCCCCCCAGGTATGTCCCTGAAGAAGTCACATAGAGAGGTACGTACTGTCCACACTTGGTCACACGCACAACACAGCACAGAGCAGACACAGAGGGATGCTCAGTCATGTGTCCTGGTGACAAGGAACGTATACCAGGCCCACCATCACACATATGTGCAAGTTATGCTGTATTGGCCTCAGACCTCCATGGATACACGCATTTATACACGTGCCATTTGTCCATCATTGGCAGTATAGCCAGCAGCACTGGTCACACGCAGACACATCCAAGAACAGTCACAGGCCACACAGAGACCCCCAGGCAGGCACAGGGAAATCTAGACTGTCTAGGGAGGGGCAGGTGGGTCTACACACAAGTGCAAGCCCTCCTTCCTGGCTGCTCCCTAGCTGCTTGCCCCCACTTCCCAGCCCTTTACAGATTAGCAGGTTCCAGGCCCAGTTACCTTGCTGGAAGTCTCCACTTCCTGTCCTTCAGGACTGGGATGGGCCTTGGCTTCCTCGTCCTCCAGGCCCTGACCACAGGGGGACCATCCACTCGCTTGCTGGCCAGCCTCCCAGGAGGCAGCTGCCTCGGTGTCTGTCCAGCCCTGGGGGGGAGGAAGAGCAGCTGTGAGGAGAGGACAGTCTGCACCGTGCTCCCCCCTCTCCCCTCAGCTCCTCCAGCCCTTCACAGACTGTGGGGAGCCTGTGCCACCACACGCCAGGTCGCCATCACCAGACTCCAACTGGTGCACACCCATGCCAGGATGTGTGTGCTGTATGTATATGGACATGTAAGTGTTTAGATTTGGGGGTGGGTTGGTAGTCTTCACAAGGGTCTAAGCCTCTGCTATCAGATTAACTTATTTTTTTAGCAGTGCACGGCAGCAATACTGTATGAAATACTGTACCTATAATTCTAGTACTTGGGAGGTTGAGACAGGAGGATAGAACATTTGAGGACAGCCTCAGCAACGTATCAAGACTGTTTCAAAACAAAAACTAGAAAGTGCTTGGGATGTATCTTGGAGGTAGAATGTCCCTAGGTTCAATCCCTGGTACCACACATACTATACACACAAAATAGGGCTGGGGGGTAGCTCAGAGGTAGACCACCCCTGGATTCAGTCGTCTCCAGTATTTCTCCCTCTCTCTCTCTTACACACACACACACACACACACACACACACACACACACACACAATTCTATATATTTTCACTACAGTAGTACAAGGAAGGGACCCCTGCAAACTCCTCCTTAGCCCCTCCACAGAGACCCCCAGAGATGGGGCAGTGGGAGAGGATGGCTATCTGGTCTGTCCATATGGTTCTTGGTGAGAACCTTAGAGTGCCAATAGGCAGGAGGAGCCTGCCATGACTAGAAATGGGAGCCCAGGAAGCTTTCTTGGGGATGTTTGGGGGCACCACAATGCCAGCCCCTGGGGAGGGATGATATCAACTGTGGAGTCAGCACCCTCTCGTGGGTACACCATGAGCCCTTGGCCAGTGTTAGGTAGAGAGAGAACTGTTCTCCTTTTGAGGGGACACAGAAGTTCAGAGTGGTGAGCAACCCTCCCCAGCTCACACAGTGAGGACATGGTAAGCTGAGGCTCGAAGCCTCGCCTCCATGGCTTCCTCTTCTGCCTCCTCTGGCTCTTCGAGGCCCCCAGGAGAAGGAGGCTTAGTGCTGAGGCACAAGGGCCCCGAAGCTGGCTCTTGCTTTGACCCTCGATGCCCATCCAGGGCCAGAAACCCTCATCTTTCCAATCTGTGGCTCTAAGGATGGTGTTGGCATGGAAAGAAAAGGTGACCCAGAGTTGGGAGACCATATTTAGACTGGACTCACTACCAGGCCAGTCGGTAAGAGCCCAGCATCCTTACCACTTCGCTCTCGGAGCCCAGAGACTCCTGGCGCCTTCTTCCGGAGATCCAGCTGAGGTCAGATGCCTGGCTGCTCAGTGTGGAACGATGGGTGGAGCGGTAGCTGAGGGAGGGGTGGCTGTGCTGGCTCGACACCCTCAGCAGCTGCCCCAGGCATGGCAGGTGCTGGGCAATGGCCACTCTGTGGGACCACACACCTGGTTAGAATGAGGGGATATCGAGGGGAGAGGAGAGACAGACTGACACAGGGCTAAGGTGAATGGACGGAGAGATACAGGGTGAAGGGAACAGACAGGCAGACACTGGGAATCATGGGAGGTAATGCAGATGGACAGATAGATGCTGGGAGAAGGAGACCGACAGATTCCCAGGACTGTGGACAGACAGACCCTGGGCTGTGGGTGTGAAGGGAAAGTGGTTCAGTCAGATGGACATTGGTTCTAGCCCTTATGGGGCTGGCTCAAGCCATGTTTCTGGGATGGGAACCAGGGACACTGCTGAGCACTCTGGTCCTGCAGCTGGATTTAGGAGGGTGGTGAGTGACAGATACCACCAGGCTAAATGAAATACCAATGGACCTGTAGGAGAGGCGCCTTGCTAAGACTCTTATCAGCAGAGCATGCACTGGCCACGGCTACCTTACGTCCCTGCGGGGCTTTGCAGTGGAGACAAGCACTTCCTGCTGGGGCGTCCTTACTCTCTGAGGGGTGTCTTTGGAGGGCAGCACTGCTGATCAGCCACCTGAATGCCTTGTGACTTACATCCTATACCCCATAGTTAGGATGGGACACCACCCAATAAGCCCTGATATCTCTCCAAATGAAGCTCCCAGGACACCGAGGCAGGAGGGGTCATACCAACTCCAGACCCATCAACAGCACTGTCTGCTCCCAGCCACCATGGTCCCCACCCAATTCACATACAAGAGACCAGACAGATGGCTGGCTTCTGTCCCCATCTGCAGGTCCAAGCCTTCTGTGCCCACTGGCAGGGCCTGGAGGAGGAATGCACCTGTATTTGGGGTGGGTGATGGCATAAACAATGGGGTTGTGGATGGCAGAGGCCTTGGCGATGACGGCCGGAACCGAATTCATGTAGGGTGTCAAGACGTGCGCATACCTAGGACAAAGAAGGCATGGGATCCCTGCTCACTTTCCTCAGTTGGCTCTCCCCCCACCAACCTTATTCTTCTGGGCCACACCCTGCCAAGGCCCAAACTCAGCCCAGCCCAACCCAACACAGCTAAGTCAGCCCCGAAGGGAGGGACCAACAGTTCCAAGGAGAGTTCTTGGGGGTGGCTAAGAGTGGGAGGAAGATGCACTAGGCTTGGCTAGAGGAGCGTCACCAGATCCCACTGGCCCTTGGAATCTGTGCTCCCGGCAATACCTCCAGTGCCCCCCCCCCCCATTGAATGTAGTCTTCAGACCTTCTGGGGAGCTCTTCCCACCCTACTCCCACCCCTATCCTGATGCCCATGGCTCCCCTGGTCATCTCAGAGAAACCTCATAGTAGGCCCCTAGAGAGGACCAGGCCATCCCTGCCCAAGAAGGTCTGTATCCAAACACTTCTAAGGTTTCATAGCTCTCACTGTTACAATAGTGCTTCTGGAGTCTGAGGCAGGAGGGGTTTGTACCAACTTCAGACCTACCAACACCACCAGCTGCTCCCAGCCTCCATGGTCTCTGCCCAACACCCATGCTGCTGCAGATGCCAAAGTCCCCAGACTCTAGCTGTGCAGGACTAGAGAGAGGCTCTTAGGGACCCCTTCTTAGATGAGTAGCACCTCTGGCTGTGTGCCCCTGGCCTAGGCAGAGGGGTTTAGAAGCTCAGAGAGACCTGTGTACTTAAAGAGAATTGGTAGGCCCTTGGGCTGGATTTGGAGACTGAGCCCCCACCTGTGCCCTGGGGCCTCAAGGAACTAGACAAGGCCCTGGGGTAAAGTATCTCAAACAGGAAGAGAGCAAGGCTTCCAGCTGGACTCAGTGTGAGGATGGCTGGGAGGAAGAGGCCACCCAGGGTCCCCACGCCTTTAGCCCTGCCCCACCCCTTAGCACCTGCTTACCCAGCAAAGGCCACCAGGGCCACAGTGGAGTAGGGTGCCCAGGAGAGCACAAAGAGAAGGATGACCAGCAGGGCGATCTTGGCCATTTTCCATTCATTCTGCAGCCGCTGCCACTGCCGCCGCCGCCTTGGGGACTCGCCGCAGCCCTCGCAGGCCCTAGGTAATCACGGCTACTGTGTGGAGCCTCCTGGACCATCCCTGGGGCACTCGGGCAGGGTCATCCCGTCCTGTGCAGCCAGTTCTGACTTCCAGACAGTTCTCATCACGCTGAGCCTCACTTGCCTTCCTATGGTTCTGCCTTCTCTGACCCCCTCAGCCGTGCCTACGAGCCCCCACCTTCAAAGGCTTGTCTCTGGAGGCTTCACTAAATACCCCCAGTGCATAAGCAGTGTGTGTGTGCTCAGCTTGTCTTAGTTTCCCTGGAGCTGGGAGCACTCTGGAGGGTGGAGCAGGGTCTGTCCTCCTTCCTCCCTCCTCCACGCGTGCAGGGCACTCACCGGCCTGTCTCCCGAATGGCCCTGAAGATGAAGACATAGCAGTAGATGATGACGAGAAGTGGGAGGAAGAACACGAAGCAGAAGAGCAGCATGGTGTAGGTGCGCACAGAGGGCGTGAAGGTCATGTAGTCCCAGGAGCAGGAGGTCAGCAGCCCCTCGGGTACGTAGGCGCCTGGGTGCCGGGCAGGCTCTCAGCCTTCTCTACAGCACTGCCTGGGCCTCCTTCCCAGCAGGCACTCTGTATATGGGCTTTGGGGGTTCCTAACACAGCGCCTACCCAGCCTAGTGCGTTGAAGAAACTGGAGGCAACTGGGGCTGTGGGGACTTTTCCAAGCTGACACTGGCAGAGGCGTCACCTCAGGGTGCACCTGGCAAAACCCATGCGGCTCTTTGTACTAGACAGAAGCAGAGGCCTCCCTGTGGCCCAGGGTCATGCACCCCAAGGCTCCTGCCCCAGTAAAGCTAGAACCTTGCTGTGCTCCCTCCTACTTACTTAGGCCACCCAGCCCAGCCCCTGCGTAGTCTCACTGCAAACCTCATATCAAAAGTACCTGCCACTGTTTTGTTTTGTTTTGCCTCTCAGTACTGGTGATTGAACCCAGGGGCACTGTACTTCTGAGCTGCACCACAACCTCTATTTTATTTTAAAACAGGGTCTTACTAAGTTGCTGAGGCTGGCCTCAAACCTGTGATTCTTCTCAGTTTCCCAAGTACTGAGATTACAGGTGTGTGCTGCCACCACACTCGACTCGAGTGTGTGTGTGTGTGTGTGTGTGTGTGTGTGTGTGTGTGTGTAGATTTGGAGGTTGAACCCAGGGCTCTGAGCTATACTCCCAGTTTTATTTTACTTTTTAAATTTTTGAACATGGTCTTACTAAGTTGCAGAGGGCCTTGCTAAACTGCTGAGGCTGACTGTGAATCTGCAATCCTCCTGTCTCAGCCTCCCAAGTACTGGGATTTTAGGTATGAATCACCATTCCCGGCTTAAAAAAATCCTCTTATTGGTGGATTATAATTATACATCGTAGTGAGGTTGAAACAATGCACACAGCACTTGGTGTGTTTCCCTCCACATCCAACACTGCTTCCCTCTCCTTCCTCCCCATATATATTAGTGACACTGATAGTGATACTTCAAATATGGACATAACATTATTTGAACTGTTTCCTTCCTCAAGCCTCCTGTTTTCCCTCTCTATATCCTACTCCCAATGACCTTCAACTATTTTACTGGTCTTTTTCTTCATTTACCTGAAATTCCTTTTGTTTCCTATTTTCTTTCTAGCTTCTACATAGTAGAGAACGTAGGACCCTTGACTTTCCAAGACTGGCCGATCTCACTTAGCATAATGTTTTCTAGTTCTACCTATTTTCCTGCAAATGGCATAATTTGGTTCTTCTTTACATCTGAGTAGAATTGTTGATAGCAGCACAATTCACAGTAGCCAAATTGTGGCATATACCTGCCACTTTTCCCCACCCAACACCCCTTTATTGGGGAAAGGGGGCCTCAGATGAAGCACCCTGCTTTCCTTGCTGCTACTGGGACCTGGCCCCAAATGCCCATCTGACTTGAGGCTCGGGAGGTCCCTGGGCACCCTGCGAGTTGGTTCACCCAAGTTCACCTACCTCCCCCTGAACAACCAGCCCCTCCCGGCCTATCTGCCCCTCCCCAAATTCCACCAGCCCACTTACTCCAGCCAAAGAAGGGTGGTAGACTCCAGACCAGGGCGTAGAGCCAGACGCCCAGCAGGAAAAGTGCTGCCCGCTTCTTGGAGGCCACCCCAATGGTGGCCAAGGGGCGTGTGATCACCAGGTAGCGGTCCAGGGCGATGGCCGTCAGGGTGATCATAGAAGCAATGCCAAAGAGAGCCCCACAGAAGGCATAGAACTCACAGCCTGTGGGCACAGCCCCTACCCCAAGTCACCATGGGGAGGGGGCCGGTCAGGTGCCCAAAGGAAGGAGGGGCTGGGGATGGTGTAGACTCGCAGGAAAGCAGGCCTGAGCCCTCTCCTCCCAGTTCACTCACCATATCTAGCTGAGACTGGTGGAGGGCTCAGAGCCAGAACCAGACCTTCCCTCTGGCTCACTCATGGGATTGAGGGCATCTGCCCACACTACCCAGGAGGAGAGAACCAGCTCATCTGGGCCCCCTCTATGTGTGGGCATCGCTGTGTCAAACCCCTCCTCCTCCCTCCAGCCTAAGGGAGTGCAAGTGTCTACCTGCTTCCCCAAAGAGCCACCGCTTATAGAGGCTGCTGGCGAAGAAGACCGGGGCCTGGGTGAAGGACATGAGAAAGTCGCTGACCGCCAGGTTGATAATGAACATGTTTGCTGGCGTCCGCAGGCCTCTGCTCCTGTGAGGGTCGTAAGCAGTTCGAGGTGCTTCCTGACACCTCTGGAACTGGGAAGAACTTCCCTCATGCCACACACACACACACACACACACACACGCACACACGCACACACACGCACACACACACACTGTGCACATGTGTGTGCCATGACCTACATGGGTGCACACACTGCACATGCACACACAGGCTGCAACCTACACGTGTACTCACGTGCATGTGTGCATGTCAACCTACATGTGCTCACACACAGGTGCACAGGTGTGCACGCAGATAGGTAGGGTTGCTGGGCCACAGACCTGTCCTCTGTCCAGCAGAAACCACTCGAGCAGCGGCTGACCCCACAGCGTGGGCTGAGGGTGACCCCCAAGGCAGTTCCCCACAGAGTGAAGTGTGGAGCAGTGTCTTGGAAAACAGCGTGCCTCGTGGGGAGGCTGGTTCTCAATTCACCTCTGTTTCCTTTGCTCACCTTCTGGATTCCCTTTATGTGACTCACACTCTCTCCTTGGACAAACCTCTCCTCTCCAGGCCGCGGTCCGCAGCGCAGCGGCTTCCCCGGGCTCCTGCTGCATGCTCTGACTGCCTCCCTGTGAGCGTCTCCCTCCTCCTCAAGCTCCCTCCTTGTTCTCCCTCTTCCAGTGTCCTGTGTGGCCCAGCGCTTGCCAGGCACAGCTGTCTCTGCAGCCCTCACCCTCAGGGTGACAAAGGTTAGAGGAGCTGATGACTGTGACTCAGCGCCAGGCACCTTTGCAAACCTCATGTCCTGTCACTCGCCGAGGGAGGCACTGCTGCACCCATTTTCCAGATGAGAACAGAGACCCTCGCTCATGAAGGACTTGCTCCCAGTCATGATTCTCATAAGTGCTCAGCCAGGATTCAAGCACTCCTTTGCCATGCCATGCACAAACATGTACTTAATCCTCACCTGGACTCTGGGAAGGAAACTGTGACTCCATTTAGCAGAAAAGAAACGTGAGGTGAAAGGGGACAAGCAGCACGCTCAGTCCTTCCACTGGTTGGTGGTGGAATCAGGGGACCAGGGGATCCAAGTCTAGGTTTATTTCACTGCCAGCCGGCAGGCAGTGGGGAGGGATGTCTTCAGTGGTTACCAGGGATGGTCCTGAGGTGCTTGAGGACTAGGACCCTGGTGCCCAAGGTAAGGAGAACACCCCCTGGGGCAGGTGATGATGAGGCAGACTGAGAGTAGGGTGGAACTGGCAGAAACCCAAGGGCCCTAGGGGTACCTGCCCTCCACAGAGGGCAATCAGCATGTTCCCTTTAAGCTTTCCTGGACCATTTTTCCCCCTTTCTTGACTGTGAGGATCAAAGTCTGAACCTGAGACCACCAAAGACATGGCCCTGGCCTCTGTTCCTGCCCTTGTGTTCTGCCCTGTCTTCATATGGCTGACCATCCTCCTTGCCCTGGGCCCAGCCCCACCGGCCAGGTACCTGCAAAAAGTGTAAATGACGGTCAGGTTGCCCAGCATCCCTGTGAGTCCCACCAGCAGAATCACGGTGCCCAGGGTGTAGTGGGCGTGGTCTGGAACATCCACTGTGGGAAAGGGGATCTGGCCAGTGGCCTGAGCCCCAGCTGCCTGTGGGAGAAGAAATTAAGTTATCACATTATCCCTTACCACCTCAGATAGCTCTCAAAAAAAAGTTAGGGTCCCAGTGCAGTGGTACATGCCTGTAATGCAAGTACTTGGAGGGGGATAAGACAGGAGGATTGCAGGTTTGAGGCTAGCCTCAGCAACTCAGACCCTCAGTAATTTAGCGAGTCTCTGTTTCAAAATAAAAAATAAAAAGGAAGCCATGTGTGGAGGTGCATGTTTGTAATCACAGTACTTGGGAGGCCGAGACAGGAGGATCGTAGGTTCATGGCCAGCCTCAGTAACTTTGTGAGGTCATCCGCAACCTAGTGAGACCCTGTTTCAAAATAAAGAATGAAAAATAGGGCTAGGGTGTAGCTTGGAGGTAGAATGCCCCTAGGTTCAATCCCAAGTACTCCCAAAAATAAAATAAAAAAGGGCCGGGCATGGTGGCATACACTTATAATCCCAGTACTTGGCAGGCTGAGACAGGAGGATCCTGGTTCAAAGACAACCTCAGCTACTTAGTGAGGCCCTCTACAACTAGTGAGACCTTGTTTCAAAGTGAAGAATAAAAAATAGGGCTGGGGGTGTAGCTTGGAGGTAGAGTGATCCTGGGTTCCATCCCCAGTGCCACAAAAATAAATAAATAAATAAATAAATAAATAAATAAAGCAAGCTAGGAGTGTAGCTCAGAGGTAGAATGACCCTAGGTTCATTCCCTAGCAATACACACACACACACATACACACACAAATACACAATAATAATAATAATAATAATAATAATAATAACAATAATAATAAGAAGATAGGAGCTGTCTGGGGTGGTACATGCCTGTAATCCCAATACTTGGGAGGCAAAACAGAAGGATCACAGGCTTGAGGCTAGCCTCAGCAACTTATCCAGAACCTCAGAAATTTAGAGAAACCTGTTTCAAAATAAAATTAAAAAGGACTGAGAATATAGAGTGGAGGAAAAATGCCCGTGGATTCAATTTCTAGTACAAAGAGGGAGGAAGAAGAGGCGGAGGAGATGGGGTTCCCAGTATAGTAGGAGGGAAAACTAAAGTGCACTGTGCCAAAGCACTTGTACCCACAGTTAGCTAGAAGCCAAGCTGGCATGGAATTGCAGCTCTTCCTAAAGTTGAACCCAAGCCCCTGCACACATAGATATATGGCTCCTATGATTGGCTTAGATTACCTGCTAGAGGCTGGTAGAACAGACGTGTTCCTGAACAGCAGGGATATGGCTTGGGTGACCCTACTTATCCAGAAGGAAAAATCAGAGCCAACTCCTGGGTGAGTTCCTCCCTTCTAAGATACCCACTATCAAGGCTCAAAGAAGAAGTTGTGTTCTCCCATAGCACAACTGGGTGGGGCTGACCTTGACACCTGGCCAGAGAGGGAAGAAAGAATTCCCTTTAGAAAGGAAGTTTAGGAGCCAGAAGCGGTAGCACCATTCTAGCCCCTTGTCCCCAGAGCTGGTCTTTCTGTTTCTCCAGTGCTCTCTGTAGGGGACCACATTGCCTATGCCCTCCTCTCTCAGCCAATTGTGTAGGGCAATCTCAGAGAAGTCCAATGACATGCCCAAGGCACAGCAGACCTTTTCTATCTCCCTGGCAGGAAGTGGGGAGAGAAGACTCCCTGCACACACATCCTCCCCCAGGCTTACCGTGGAGCTGATAGGTGGAAGCCGCTCCAGGGTAGAGACACTGCTCTGGGTGCTGTCCCACCTGCTGGGGGCTGGAGTGGTCACAAAGCTAGGATCCTGGGCTGGGCCCAGTGAGACTCTGGGCCCCAAAGGAGGGTTCATCCTCGGGTCCTTGCTCAAACTCCCAGAGAAATAAAAGGCACAGGAGCTCAGGACTTCAGCTGTGCACAGCCTCCAGGCTTTCTTGCATCCTCAGGGCTGCTGCCTGGTCCACCTGCTGGCTGCTTCTGAGCCCAGTGCAATCAGAGCTGGTGGCTGCCTAATGTCCTGTGAAGTGCAAGGAATGAGTGTCACAGATACTGCAGCTCACAGCCACAAGGTCCCTCCCCACCTTTAAGTAGAAGTGCTGGGGGCTGCACATGCTCAGTGGCTCCGTGGCTCTGGCTCTCTGAGATGCAGGTCCCTTGGTGCCTGTCCACGAGGGTCTGATGATGGCGACACAAATGTGTATGTGGGCATTCTTTAGGGAACTTAGCTGGGCTCAGCTCCCAGACATTGTGCAGAAGGCTTTGTAAGCTCTGCTCCCTTTCTTCCTTGGGCTCATCAAGAATAGCAGTGGTGCACGCTTGTCATCTCAGCTACTCAGGAGACTGAGGTAGGAGGATTTCAAGCTCAAGGCTGGCCTGGCAACTTAGCCAAATCCTGCCTCAAAATAAAAAAATAAAAAGGATTGGGGATGTACATTAGTCCTAAAGCATTCCTGGGTTCGTCCCCAGTGCCAAACAAAAGCAATACCCAGCCTCTGCTACCCAGGCCTCATTTATTTATTTATTTATATTTGGAAACAGGGTCTCTTAAGCTGGCTGAGGCTGGCATCGAACCTGCATGATCCTCCTGTCTCAGCCTCCCAAGAGCTGGGATTACAAGCATGCGCCACCATGGCCGGCTTACCCAGGCCTCATTATCAACATCAGCCACAGAGCCCACAGAATGATCATCAGGGCCACGACTGCTCACCCCACCCACAGATGAAAAAATTGAGAGGATGAACTGGAATTAGAATAGCCAGGGGGATGGCTGGGCGTGGTGGCGCATGCTTGTAATCCCCGCGCTTGGGAGGCGGAGACAGGAGGATCGCTCAGGTTCGAAGCCAGCCGTGCTGGCGTAAGAGACCCTGTTTCAAAAATATAAAATAGGTCTGGGAGTGTAGCCCGGAGGTATAAGGGCTTCCAGGAACCCAAGTACCACCAAAAAAAAAAAAAAAGAATAGCCAGGGGGATAGTCAGAGCAGATGGATAGCCAGAGCAGATCATGAGGCATTACTTGTTTATAATTTTTTGATAACTTGCTTTTTAAAAAATTTTTGTTTGGGGTACCAGAGAATTGAACCCAGAGGCATTCTATCTCCAAGATATACTCCCAGCCCTTTTTATTTCTTATTTTGAGACAGGGTCTCACTAGGTTGCTGAGGGTATCATTAAGTTGCTGAGGCTGGCCTAGAACCTATCATCCTCTTATCTCAGCTTCCCAAGTCTAGGGATTGCAAGCATGTGCCACCATGTCCAGCAACACTTTTAAATTGAAGTTTAAAAATAAAAAATAAATTCACAAAGTAAGAAGAGACCTGGAAGCTCACCCAGACCTGCAGGCCTGGCCTGAGATGACTGACTGTAAAAGATGAGGACACAATCTACACCTTGACCCACTCTAGAAGCAATGTATCCCAGAGCTGAAGAGATAGAAGCTGAGCACACTGCCTCTAGGAGGGGCTGCTGGGACCTGTGTTCCAGACAGGATGGCTGGCCATGGTCTGCTGGGCTTCCACCAGGGACATTCTTCCCGGGGCCTGTGCCCTGAGTGCAGTGAGATTTGTAGACGTGCAGAGTGGGAATGTCAGTTATAGTAGCTCACTCAGCTTTTTTTTTTTTTTTTTTTTTTTGTGGTGCTGGAGATTGAACCCAGGGGCATTCTACCTCTGAGATACACCCTCACCCCAATTTTTTATTCTTTATTTTAAAACAGAGTCTCACTAAGTTTCAGAGAGCCACACTAAGTAGCCGAGGCTGGCTGTGAACCCAGATCCTCCTGTCTCAACCTCTCAAGTCCTGGGATGACAAGCGTGCATCACCGCCTGGCTCTCACTCAGCTTCTTGACCAGCAGCTCAGACGAATCTGTTCCTTGGGGCCTGTCCTTTCAAGCCTCTACCCCACAGAGGTTCACCTTGGGTGGTGGGTGAGGCTGCAAGAATGGCTTGGCTTTCAGTCCTAAAGTTATTTTTTGTGGTGTTGGGGATGGAACTCAGTGCCTCATGCATGCTAGACAAGCGGTCTTCCACTGAGGTACACCCTGCTTTGCCCTTGCTCTAAGTGGACACGCCAGCTGTTTGCTTTTGAATATAGGTTTAAACTCATCTCAGCTGGGAGTGATTCTGAGTAGACACAAAGTCCCATTTGATGTGAGACTTCATTATCGACTGCAAATCAAGAAAGGATGTAGCTGGCATGGGGGAAGGGAAAAAGAAGATATATTTGTCAGGTGGACAGGTGAGGAGGGAGTCCATGCACCCAGGGTACCACAGACTTCAAAGCAGCACCTCTAAGACAGCCCAAGGACCTGGGCGCCCCATGCCTGGGGCCTTGAGGAGCCTGCAGCTCCCTTGACAGTATCCTTTTTCCATGTTGATATATAACAGATGATGCCCAGGCCTCCCTCCCCAACTCATCCCATACTCCTACCCCTCTAGGGAAGGTTCCTAATGACCCTCTGCACTCCCCACCCCCAGCAGATACCCTGCCCATAATATGACGTCAAACTGAACCAGGAAGGCAGCCTCAGCCTTCAGCTCAATCCTATGGCCACGCTTCCCAGGTTCTCCTGGCTATGAGCCCCAGGCACTCCCCTGGGCTTCCCTCCCCTGAGCACCTCTTTTCCCCACACTATTTCTGGGACTTCCCCAAACTTGGCCCAGGTTGGGGCCCCTCCTGACTGTCCCATCGACCATTTCATGGGCCTGTGTCATTTAAGAATTGTATTGAAGTCGGGCATGGTGGTGTACGCTTGTAATCTCAGCATTTGGGAGGCTGAGACAGGAAGATTGTGGTTCGAGGACAGCCTCAGCTATTACTTAGTGAGGCCCTTTGCAACTTAGTGAGACCCTGTTTCAAAATAAAGAATAAAAAATAGAGCTGGCAGTGTAGCTCGGAAGTAGAATGCCCCTGGGTTTCATCCCCAGTACCTCCCCCCAAAAAAGAATTGTATCACAGGGATAGGGGATCCCCAGAGTGCTCCCAGTTTCCACCCCAGTGAGTGTCCACTCCCTCAGAAGTGGGCCTGGGCTTCCATTCCTGAGCCAGTTCCCCAAGCAGACTGACCTCAGCATTCAGTGATGGCTGCTGGCTCCTGGCACTCCCTGTGGCCCCAGACACACCCCCTGCCTACTGAATCTCCTCCTTTTCTCTTACCTCCTCTTCTTAAAGCCCACTCTTTATGCTGTGGCTCTAAAGGCTTTGGGAAACACAAATCCTATGCTTAATCTTTTGATGGCTTCTGGCTTAGAGGCCTAACAAGGTGAAGGGGGATGAAGGAAGAGTCTACAGTCTCCTGGTATATGGGGATAAGAAGTGGGTTTTAGCTGAGCCCACCATGGTCCCAGATACACAGGAGGTTGAGGCAGGAGGATCACTTGAGCTCATGAGTTCAAGGCCAGCCAGACCTCATCTCAAAAAAAAAAAAAGTGGATTTTATTGGGGAGAGGAAAAGTGGATTTTACAAGGGGCAGAAAAGAAGCAGCACGCTGTCTCTCTCAATGCCTGTGCGCGTGGCCAGGATGCTGTCAAACACAGGGCTATGTGCAGAGACAAGGACCTGTCCCTTACCATATCCGCATCTTACAGAAGCTCCAGGATGGCCCTGTTTGGCGGCAGCAGCAGCCCAGATCAGGTGCCCGGCAGCCTGGGTGTGGCTGCAGCTGAGTGTGGAGGTGCCTGAGAGCACCAGCCGCAGCCTTTGGGGACCTTACTGGAAGATGGGTTCAGGATCTCCTGGGGAGATCGGGGCTTGGGGAGAAGCAGCCTCTGTAGCTACCTAAGCTTGGTGCAACCCGCTGGCCTCCTCCTGGCCACCCAGCCTCTGCTCACATGCTGTTCCTGGAATCTTCCCCATCCACTGTTCTAGATCTGAGCTCAAACATACTTGTCACCATGGAAGCCATCCTGAGGACCCCGGCTGTTCACACCCGCCCACCTATCTTTGGAGCACTTGCCAAAGGTGTCACAGCAATATCGTCTGCTTAGGCCACAGACAGGTCTGTTTGTTCAACATCCTGGCACCCACCTCAGCAGAGTGCTTAGCATATTGTATCAGTAGAATCAAAACCTCACAAGTCCTTGCTTATAAAGTGTGGTTCAAGAACCAGTTGCTTCCATGTCACCTGGAGCAGGTTAGAAGTGCAGAGTCCCCAGGCCTACTGATTCAGGTCATCAGCCCCCACATCACATGGCAGGAGGTGCTGTTCTGGACACCAGAGGACTTTAGGGGGTCACAACAGGTGGTAAAAGAGCTGGGGGACATTGAGGCCACCCAGAGATTAGTGATAGTAGGATGCACTGCCTTACTCAAGGCTGGAAGGACGACAGGAGGAAGGGGTTCCCAGGATTCCAGGGGCTGGGCTGTCTGTCAGGTGCCACAGAAAGAGGGTGCACCCGAGTGGGGACACAGCTTCTGGACAGGTGCTGTGGAGTGGAGCATGGGCCCTTGTTGCTCTCCTCTCTGGATTCCTATCTTCTATAGGTGCCAAACCTACCCAGAAGCCTGCTAAGGGGGCCTGAGAGATGTGATTCCCTGTGACAGAGAGCACAGCTGGGGAGAGTAATAGAGCAAGTAGGCAGCTGCTTCTTCTGACCAGCCCCCACTTGCCTCTGCAGCCAGTAGAAAGTGGGAGCCCCCCTTCCCATGGCCTGCAGTTCACCTGGAGGTGCTCTTATATATAGACTCCCCCAGCCCATGGGGCTCCTCTTGGGCATGTGACCTAAGATCTGAAGGAACTGTGGAGCTGACCGTCTGCCTGGCCGGCCTCTGCAGTGCCCTTGCACCTGCCCAAGCCGCCTTTCTGTACCACCTGGCCTAAGGCACCTATGGGTGATCACAGTTGTTCTCCCTCCCCCACCCCTGCACGGGGGAGACCAGGAGCTGAGTGTGCACCGTGCACCATGGTACCCGGGCATCTAGTCACAGCTCTGCATCAGCTGACGTTTGCTCTTCACACTTCCCCGGCATGGCTGAAGGTGGGAAAAGCTTTCTGGATCCCTCACCTTCAGGAGTGGAGCAGGAACATAAGAAGCAGGAGGCCTAAGAGCTGCTGGAGGCAGCACAGAGGGCCTGGGTGTCTGGAGGGTTGAGGCAAGGGCAGCCAGTGGGGAGAGGAAGAGAGCTCTTTAACGTTAGATCAGGCAGAAGTTAGAAATGGCTCAGCAATGGACACTCAGCAGACACGTAACCTGCCCTTTGGAGAAATGGAATCAATCAGCCATCATGAACCCTGTTCATGCAGCCCGTTGCTGACTTCTGAGCCCAGAATCCCTGTCCTTGGTAGAAAAGCCTTTGCAAGAAAATCCAATAGACAATACAGGAGGGCTGGAGGCTGCTGGCCCTTGTGGATCTTTATTTCTGGACACAAGACCCAGTGTTCAGCAAGGCAGTCCTCTCTGCCTTTGGCCCAGCCCAGCCAGTGGAACTGTAATTGCCAGTCCCATGCTATCCTGTACTCTTCTGGGGCTCGGCTTCCTCATCCTGGGGCTGGGAGAGGCTATCCAGTTACTCAGAGGCTCCTGGGAAATTCCCAGAAGTTATTGTCAGGGGAATATTGAATGTCTCAGTAGGCACAGTCTTGAAGGCACCTGGCCAGCAGCTCACATAGGGCCTCCCTTACCTGAAATCTGGCAAATCTCATCAGGAGGGAACTCTCTGCTCTGCTCCATGGCCTAAGGGCAGGAGCTAGAAAATGCAGAAGCTCAGAAAATCCTTAGCTTTCTTCTGGGCTCCCTGGAAGGGCTGGGGTCACATCCTCCTGGCCGTGGGTGCTAGCAGAGTGATCAGTGATCATGATAACACCCCGAGGTTCCCAAAGCCCATTTGGTCCCCAGGACCCTCCCCTCCTTGCTGTACCCCCCACCTCCCCTTACTCCCCACTCCATTATGCTCCCACTAAGTCTCCTCCTGGGAAGCCTAAGCTAGCCAAAGGGTAAGGTAGGAGAGGACAATGTGAAATATGCACAGCCTATGAGACTGCTCCCTGTTCCCCTGCCCAGCACCTGTGGCAACTCTTGATGGTGCCCATATTCCTTGTCTGGGGTGCTGTCCCTGGGCCCTCAGGCCCATCTCTAATATGGGTCCTGCTCAGTGTATGTTGTCTCCACAAGTCCAGTCTGGGGGGCTCCAAGGTCATCTCCTGTGAGTACCAAGCATTCATTAAACCCCTTCAGCAGGGTACCACACCTCTGCGTGTCACACAGTGGCTCTCCTGTGTTTGTGGCTGCTGGATGTTTGATCTCATCACCATAGAAGGCAGCACATTCCTTCCTTAGCCAGGTGCTTCAGTGGAGGGGGTCAGGTGAGAAAAAGGCGAAGCAGAGGAATTAGGAAACAGAAAGTCCAGGGAAAACGTAAAGCCCAAAGAACAAACTTTTAAGTTGAAAATTGACCACACGCCCCAAAGAGGCATGTGGGAGTAGAAAAACCCACCACGCAGGCGGTCCTGTATTTCACATACCTGGAGCACACCCAGCCACACGTTGAAAGCAATCCTATTGCTACTGAATTTAAAGAATGAAATTCATTCCTTTGAGCTTTAGACACTTCCTTGTTTGCTCAAGCACTCAGGTATATGCAGACAACCTTCTACACCCAGGGATTATCTACCTTTATGACCTGTTGTTAACAGGCTGGAACAGCAGGAGAAGCCAGTTTTCTTTCTTAGTATATTTTAGCTGATTATAACCCAGTGTCCAACTCATTCCCTGCAGAATAGGGCATTTGTCTAAGGTAGAGGAAGGGAGGAAGTCACCCATTTGATTTATGAGAGCCCAGAGTGGTTTCTGAGGTCCAGGGAGGAGAGGTTATCAAAGACAAATGGAGCAGGACGGAAACCTGCAGAAAACCTCAGCAATGTTTTCAGTGAAGGACAATTCTGGCAAAAAAATGTGAGTTTGTGTCCCCTCTGTGGCCACCCCACAAGCTCTTGTTTATCTCAACCTAGCCTGAGTGGCATAAGAGTTCTGAGCAGAAACTGCTGCGGTATTTGCTTTACCACCCTCCTCCTCCTCCTCCTCCTCCTCCTCCTCCTCCTCCTCCTCCTCCTCCTCTACCTCCTCTTCCTCCTCCGTTTGGGGACTGGGGGCACTCTACCACTGAGCTTCATTCCAGCCCTTTGTTTTGTTTTTTTTTTAAACATATTTTGCTAAATTGCCAAGGTTGGCCTTAAACTTAGAATCCTTCTGCCACAGCCTCTGAGTAGCTGGGATTACAGGCATGTACCATCTGGCTTTATCATTATCATTTTCATGAGACTATAGACATGTCAGCCTTGTAGGCAAAATTCCAAAGCTGTGAACAGCATGAATTCCTTCTCCCATCAGGCCTGTAGTGGTCAGGCCCACTTTAGCCGGCATCCCAGCTTCGACACTGTCTGCTATGAGGATCTAGGAAGTGACAATGAATCATGCATTTCTGAGACCCAAAATGCAAACGCTTCCATGTGCTGCATAATGTAATATTTTAACCAAAAAGGGAGTGCATATGAAAGGGTGGTCCCATAAGATTCTATTACCTGGTGACATCATGGCCACCTTAATTGGTATAAATATTCTTTACAATATTAGCACAATTGTATTGCCAAAAGACACACTTTTCAGAAGATATTCCCATCATTAAGTAATGCACTGAATATACAGAGACATGCCTCCCAGGTTCTCAAATGCTTTCATAAGGAAGTATGTGAGTGCCCTACCCGTGCCTTACCCAGAGTCCTGGTTCCAACATTACCACTACCGGGGCTCTGAAGCAAGAGGTGACCTCCCAGCCTCCCCTACACTGTAACATTTTTACAACATCCTCTCCAGGAGATCACCTGGCAGTTTAAAATGTGAAGGACGGGGACAAAGCTGAGTGATAAAGTGAGGCCCTGGCTTTAATCTCTAGCACTGCAAGAAATAAAAAATAAAAAGAAAGAAAGAAAAGCTGACATGGCTCCTGAAGTCCACCTTCAGAGCCTCTGTTTTATTCAGGCTGGTGTGGCCAGGCATGGTGGCATACCGCTGTGATCCCAGTATTTGGGACACTGAGACAGGAGGATCCCAGGTTCGAGGCCAGCCTCACCAACTTAGTTGGCCTGGGCATGGCCTAGGCAGTGGGATGTTATTTAAAGCTGCTTAGCACAAAGTCCTCTGCACTTGACCTGCATCTCTCTTCTGGTGCTGGTGTTGCCATCCACACCCCTATGCTGGAGCTGACTCTCACTCTGCCCCTCGCCCTCAGGGCAGGTCTCCAGCTCCAGGCTCCCTCTCTGCCCTGGATATTCCTGCCCCCTTCAGCTGGGTCTGGGAGCAAACTTCCCCACCTTCTCTCACCTATGCTGTTCAGGGCCAAGGTCTGGATTTAGGCCCCTACCAGACCTGGCTTAGCTCCCCAAAAGTGGGGAAAGAAGTGGTGATGGGGGAGCCAGGCGTCTGGTACTGCAGACACAGGGGTGTAGGAGAGGAGCCAGGCGACTGGGCTGTGATGGGCAGGAGCTGTGAGGGAGAGGGGCCAGGCAGAGGCAGCAGGGTTCTCAGACTAGAGGCAACCATGAACTCCGATGAGAAAAATGATGTCATTCTTTCCCACTCATCGCTCGATGAAATTTAGCTTTTTCTTCCATTATGAACATGGGTAAAACCTAACACAGCAATATTACCTGTGACTTTGTGACCAGTGCAAATCACTGCTGCCTCCACAGGGAGTAGAGATCTTGCAGGAAACTCAAGATAATTGGTTTTGCTCAAAGTTACTGTCCTGCTTAGAGCTGCCGCTGGGAGAATATAATTAGATCTTTTCCATCAAAGGAGTAGCTTGACTTAGGCTCTATTTTGTAGAACTGCTATTGTGTAACCTTGTGTGAGCTTATGTTTTTTGTGAAGATAGCATTTCCTGGAAATTGAGTGCCAAACCCTCCCCCAGCGTCCCAATCAGCCAATGGTGTAAAGATTGTGAGGCTACATTCTCACCCATAGGCCCACAACACAGGGACCCTGTGCTGAAAATAAAATACTCAACAGTTTTCAACAATGTTGTTCATGCCTTCCTAACTTGACTGGTAGCAGGATCCCTTTTTGCCCCTTGCAGAGCCACTTTTGAATGTGTGTCTTTTCTTACAATGTCATGTAAATTTATTTCTAATACCACCAGATCCTGTGTTTGACACATGAAGGAAGAAGTTCATAGGTTCTCAATCACAAATATATTATTTAATATTTTGATAAAAATAGTTCAATGTTATTGCTTCCTTTGTAATTCTATGTATTTTATTTTATGTATTTTAAAAAATGGTTCTTCTGGGCATGGTGAAGCATGCCTGTAATCCCAGTACTTGGGAAGCTGAGACCAGAAGATCATAGGTTCAAAGTCAGCTTCAACAACTTAGTGAGGCTCTCAGCAACTTAGCAAGACCCTGTTGCCAAATATGAAATAAAAAGGACTGGGGGTGTAGCTCAGAGGTAGAATGCCTCTGGGTTCAATCCCTAGTATCACAGAACAAACAAACAAACAAACAAACAAACAAACATACTCCTGGAAAGGTCCCCAGAGGCGACACAGGACTACAAAGGGGTCCCTGGCACAATGAAGGTTGACAGGTATGGAGTAGAAGATAGGGTAAGGAGTCAGAGCCATGATTGTAGGGGCTGGAGATGGCATCCTCTGGATTCCCCCATGGAATGCTTGAGGATCTTCAGAACTACCTCCTCTGCTGGGAGATGCCCACCAGGACGCGGCCCTTCCAGTCTGGTCTCCTGATCCAGCTCGAGTCTGGCAAGACCTGCCTAGTTCCTGAGCATCTTCTGCCCCCATCTCTGAGCCCTTGTGCCTGGCTGAAGCTCGTGCCATTCCATTTCCTGCCATAAACGCTGATCCTTTGTAGCCTACAGAGCTTTGGGAGGCATGGGCCACCCCAAGACAGGGAGACCCCAATATGTGCAAAACAGAGCCTGAGAGTGAGCTATGCTTGGGCAGTGCCTCAGTGGAGAGTCAGGTTGCAGCCAGCCTGTCTGGGAGGGCCAGAAGGCCCTGAGCATGGCAGGGGGACAGAGGCCAAGAGGCTGCTGCCAGGGTACAGGGTGACTTCTAATGTCTGGGGCTGTCCCTACTCATTTAACACAAAGGGACTGGAAGCCCAGAGCTGGGTCCTGAAAGCAGGCCCAGAGCACAGAAGGCTAAACTCAGCCCTCTCCTCTGCTCTTTTCACTTGAGAGGCTGGGGTTCCTACCAAGAACTATGGCTTTTCCCTTATCATCCCAAAAGATTCTTGGAATCCCACTTCTCCTAGCAAAAACTTCACTGCTTCTCCCCAAGGACCAGAAGGCAAGGTTTCACACGGTGTGAAGGGCAGCCACTTGGCTGGTCCCCACTGGCAAGGATGAGTGACCTCCACAGAACTGAAGTGTGAGAGAGAGCTCCAGTCAGGGCAAGCAAATTCCTGGGTTTGTTTTGTAGTTTTTCTTTGTACAATCTAACTAATATAAATAAGCACATCCTTTAAAAGTGAAGTCTCATGGAAAGGCTTATATGAAAACTAGCTTCCTGACCCATCTCTCTTGCTTTCCAGTTCCAAGCCTTCACTATCTCTTCTGCTATTTATCTCCATGTTTATAAATAAAAGGCTTATGCTGCCGAATCTTGTTTGGAGTATGTGGAATACGTTGTCAGCTAATCCCCAGGTCAGAAGCCGAGAGGCTTAGAGGTCTTGATATTCTGGAAGGAATGTCACGGAGCTGCTGGACAGGCCTCCAGGACCTCCTCAGTGGAGCCCAAACTTGCCCTTGGACCCCACCCCATCCAGCCCAGTGTTCCTGGGGACCAAGGAGATGCTTTTCCTCCCACAGGGCTGACAGCTAATGCGCCTCACATCCCTTCTTCTCCACAGGGGTATATGACTGAGCTGTTTTTTGGGAGACTCCTGATGCCAGTTTTCCCAAAGAGAGGCAGAGTTCAGCTGCGTGGCTGATAGGGGGGACGCAGCTCAGCATTCGCTTACCCCCTGTTTTGCTTCGACCTCATGCCCACCTTTGCCTCCTCCCCCAGGTGGAGATCCCTGATTCACCTTTCTCAGAGAAGACTCTTCAGTATTCTACTATGATGGAAAAGCAGCCCTGCAGAGTGGGAAGGACACTGAGGACCTACCTGCTTCTTTTATTTATCTATTAATATATTTACGTATTTATTTACTTTGACACTGAGGATTGAACCCAGGGGCATTCTACTTCCTAGCTATGCCCTTGGCCCTTTTTAAAAATTTTTGAAATAGGGTCCCACTAAATTGCTGAAGTTGGCCTCAAACCTGCAATTCCCCTGTCCCAACCTCCCAAGTACTGGAATTACAAATGTACACCATGGCTCCCAGCCCTACCTGCTTCTTCAACAGCTCCCAGCCACCTCCCCTGTGGGCCTCCCTCCTCTGCTTCCCCATTTTGGCTATGGAGCCTCCTGTCTCAACGAACATCCTACTGTTGCAGTCTGTGGTTGTTCTTGTTGCTGGGTTAGGACTTCCCCTTTGGGGGATTACTGAGTTTGTTCCCACTCATGTGCCTGCTTCTAGACTCCAAGTGTTTGTTAGTGATGCCTCTCCACTGTCCTCCCTACCTTTGAGAATGTGCGCCTTTGAACTGTCCATTTACTGCGATCTCAGTGGAAGCTTTGGAGAGAAGTGTTCCATCAGCCATTTCTACTCAGAAGCCCCGAGTATGGTTCTTCTTACTCCTATACACAACACAAGGCTTTGTATTTATGTTCTGGCTTCTTTTCTATAGGCTGAGAGAGTGGAGTGGGGGCAGGACTTGGCTATACTGCACTGAACTGCTGGCCTGAATCAGTTAGATACTGTTCTATCTGTATTCTGCTCTACCTTCCACCTGTGGTTAATCAATCAAGAGTCCAGGTTTTTATTGTTGTAATTCTTTCAGCTCACTTTATTTACTGGTAAAATGTCCCTAAGGAAGTTTTCATTGACTAGGGCAATCCACAACCTGAAAGTCTCTCCATAAACATCTTTGTGCATTAAAATTGGCCCTTATTTTCCCAGGGCCTGAAGTGGGGTTCCAGGTATGGATCCTATTCTGAGGGTGATTCGTGTAGCCAGCTCTCCCTGACACCTCATTCTTTCACTCAACCCAACCACCTTGGGTTCTACAGAAGCCTTAGCTGCCTTGAACAGAAAACTCAGAGTTAGAATAAACTCCTTTACCTGGGACTGGAAACAAAAATATTATTTGATTTTACAGAACCTGAGCCTACGAACCTAAAAGGCTTTTTGTTATTGTTGTTTTTGTTTTACCAGTGCTGGAGATCAAATCCAAGGGCATTCTACTACTGAATTACATTCCCTGCCCTTTTATTTTATTTTATTGTTGCTGGGGACTGACTTCAGGGAGCATTCTACCTCTGAGCTATATCCTCAGCCTTTTTTTTTTTTTTTTTGGTACCTGGGGATAGAACCCAAGGGCATTCTACCTCCAAGCTACACCCCAGCCCCATTTTTTATCCTTTATTTTAAAACAAGATCTTAATGAGTTGCAAAGGGCCTCACTAAGTAGCTGAGTCTGTCTGCGAACCCAGATCCTCCTGTCTCAGCCTCCCAAATGCTGAGATTACAAGTGTGCACTACCACACCTGGCTCCTCAGCCCTTTTTATTTTATTTTTTTATTTTCTTATTTTTTTGCGGGTCTGGAGATGGAACCCAGGGGCATTCGACCTCTGAGCGACATCCCCTGCCCTATTTTTTATTCTTTATTTTAAAACCGGGTCTCACTGAGTTGCAGAGGGCCTCACTAAGTAGCTGAGGCTGTCCGCGAACCGCGATCCTCTGGTCTCAGCCTCCCGAATGCTGGGATTACAAGCGTGCACCACCACGCCCGGCTCCTTTTAAATTCTTATTTTAAAACAGCGTTTCACTAAGTTGCTGAGGGTTTTACTAAATTGTTGAGACTGGTCTTGAACTTTGGGTCCTCCTGTCCCAATCTCTCAAGTCCTAACTCTCAGTACCTCACAATGTGACTGTGTTTGGAGATAGGGTCTCTAGAGAGATGATTAATGTTAAATCAGGTAATTGAGGTGGACTCAAATCCGGTATGACTAGGGTCCTTACAAGAGGAGACTAGGACACAGACACACAAAGGAAAGACAACGTAAAGATGAGTGAGAAAACTCTATCTACAAGCCAGGGAGAAAGGCCTCTGGAGAAACCCACCCTGCCACGCTTGGGTCTTGGGATTCCAGCCTCCAGGACTATGAGGAAATGAACTTTGGCTGTTAGGGCCACTCATTCTGTAGTGTTTTCTTAGGACAACTCTAGAGAGCCAATACCTTCAACATCTCCTTACTGAGCCATTTCAACCAACTGAGTTTTCATGATGGAATTGACAGTATCCTCCATTGGACCCTTGCCTGAAACCCTAGTGTTTTTACTTAAAACCTTTCTAATTTTATCATTTGAAGATGAAAGTTATTTGGTACTCCCATATGTGGCACATTTCTGAACTTAGAATGTCCCTGGGTTCCATCTCCAGCACCACACATGCCAAAAAAGTATATATATGTACATACATACATACACATATACACACACATATATATATATACATATATATATATAATATATATACATACACACCTACATAAACATACATACATACATTTAGGACAAGGGGAAGACAACAGAGGCAGAGTCCTCTCAGGGAAGAAGGCTGTTCTGTAAATGGAAAAGCATCTCTGCAACCCAATGAAAGACAACTCTTTGTTCAAATATCTAATTTTTTCAACTTTTGCTCATTGTAAATATATAAAACTGCTGAGATGTACAAGAAATAGTTATCAATTTATGTACCCACATTTCAAACCACACATTATGTAAAGTACTATTTCCATTTATACATTTTGTTTTCTTCCAGTCTACGTTTTCTGAAACAATTATTGTTGTTTTCGTGCTAGGGATTGAACCCAGAGGCATTCTGTCTCTGAGCTTTACCCCCAGCCTATTTCTTGTTTGGAAACAGTCTCACTAGGTTACTGAGAGTCTCGCTAAGTTGCTGAGGTTGGTCTTCACCCTGCCATCCTCTGTCTCAGCTTTACAAGTTATGGGACCACAGGCATGTGCCACCATCCCCAGCTAGAACAATTTTATTTCTCAAACTTCTGCATGGACCATGGACCCCTGTGTTGCTATCATGCCCTGAGGCTTCCGCTGAGTCATCCAACATGCTTCTTTCCTTTTCCCCTGCTACTGGGGGTCGAACTCGGGGGGCTTTACCACTGAACTACATCCCTCACCCTCTTTTTTCCCCCTGTGGTACTGGGTATTAATCCCAGGAGCATTCTACCTCTGAACTACACCTCCAGCCCAATTTTATTTTTATTTTTGAAAAAGGGCTGTGGGGAGCCATTAAGGTTTTCCCCTAAAAGAATATTTTTGACTCAGCTGACTGTCCTTCGCCCAGAGTCAACAAGGTTTGGGGTCATAGAAGGTTCAAAGTAAAAGGTCTGAAAGAAGATCAGGTGGTGATGGCACGAGGGTATTGACTGACCTACCTGTAATGTATGTGCTTTGGATTGGTCTTTTATTGTATTCCGGTGGTGATAGCACGAGGATATTGATTGACCTATAACTGTATAAATACCTCAAGAAAAATAAACCCATTGTCGGCCAGTAGGAAATATTCTTTTAGGGGAAAACATTAATGGCTCCTCACACAGGGCCTCACTAAGTAGCTGAGGCTGGCCATGAACCTGTGATCCTCCTGTCTCTGCCTCCCACCTATTGGGATTACAAGCATGTGCCACCACACCTGGGTATCTCCAGCCCTTTTTACTTTTTATTTTGAAATACAGTCTTATTAAGTTGCCCAGGCTGGTGTTAAACTCTTGATTCTCCTGCCCTAGCCCCCCGGAGTAGCTGGGTTTACAGGCATACACCATCACACCCAACCAAAATGTTTCTTAAAAGTCTCATTTCTTGAGGCTAGGGTTGTAGCTCAGCAGTAGAGCACTTTCCTAGCAAAGCAAGGCCCAGGGTTCAATCCCTAGCATGGCACCTCAAAAACAAAGACAAAAACCTCATGTCTCAACAATCACAAGACCATAAAGCTTGAAAAATCCAGTTCCCTACATAAATCGTAAAGGTCTCAAGGAAACAGGTTTTCATATCACGCATTTATTGTAGGTGGAAATGGGGACCCTCTTGGCTGCTCAGTGGAAGTGTGAGGCTGGTGTGGCACCGAGGGATTGCCCACAGCACTGCTCACTAAAGGTGGGAAAAGCAAAGGACCCTGACATTTGCAACATGGTCACAACAGATTAGGTCACGGGCAAAGGAGCTAAAAGGATTGCTTGCTTTAAAGAGAGAAAGAGAGAGAGAGAGAAAGAGAGAGAGAGAGAGAGAGAGAGAGAGAGAGAGAGAGAGAGAGAGAGAGAGAGAGAGAGAGAACTGATTAAAAGAAATTTAAGAGTCATAACCAACGTTTGTGGACAATCAGGGATATTTGACTGTTGACTCGAGAGTAGATAGTATCTAAGGAGCCATTTTTTATTTTTAAATGAGATAATGATATGGTGATTCTTTTCATGAGCATAGTAGTGCACACCTGTAATCCCAGTATCTGGGAAGCCGAGTCAGGAGGCTCACAGGTTCAAGGATAGCCTTAGCAAGAAGTGAGACTCATTAACCTAGCAAGATCCTGTTTCAAAAGAAAAATATTCTAACTGGGCATGGTGGCACATGCTTGTAATTTGGGAGCATTTGGGAGGCTGAGACAGGAGGATCTCAGGAGACAGGAGACAGGAGGCTGAGACAGGAGGATCACAGTTTGCGAACAGCCTCAGCTCCTTAGTGAAGCCCTTTGCAACTCAGTGAGACCCTGTTTCAAAATTAAAGAATAAAAAATGGGGCTGAGGGTGTAGCTCAGAGGAAGAATGCCCGTGGGTTCCATCTGCAGTACTGCAAAATAAATAAATAAATAAATAAATTCTATGTTCTGTTTTGTAGTCGTAAGAAGCATTTTGAACATATCTGAATATATACAATAAGAGTAAATGCCCTACATAGTATGATGCTGCATTATATATAAAACCATGTGTATATATTTAACTTCATCTCTTGAAAAAAAATTAAAAAAAAAATAGGATTAGGGCCCAAACCGGGCATGGTGGCGCACGCTTGTAATCCCAGTACTTGGGAGGCTGAGACAGGAGGATTGTAGGTTTGTGGCTAGCCTCAGCCACTTAGTGAGGCCCTCTGCAACTTAGTGATACCCTCTTTCAAAACAAAGAATAAAAAATAGAGCTGGGGGTACAGCTCAGAGGTAGACTAATGGGGTAATAGATGTTGCTGCCAGATCGCCCTTATATCTCAGAACCTCAAAACTTCTTCACACAACATCCTTATTTATGTTTAGCTGGATAAATACTTGTAGTTGGTCAGAAAATCAGGTAGTATACATGAGCGCTGATGCTGGAGAGTGGCCAAACATTCAGTGGGCCACAGATGTTATCAATATGTTATAAGGAAAGAAAGGAGAACGTGTCAATCTGGAGAATCAGTTAAGTGGAGCTGCTATCACAGTTTTGAGGAAGCAATGTATTAGTTGGTTTTGCTGCAGTAACAAACAGCACCCCAATTTCAGTGATTTGCAATAATATATTGGTGTCAGCAAGTGGTGACTCTGCTTCATGTATCTTTTCATTTTGGGACTAGCCTGTTGGAACACCATTAACTGTTCTTAAGACAAAGGGAAATAAGAAAGTGATAGAGCTGAACCATTTAGTACCTCTTATGCTTCAGCTCAGCTGTAGTATAGAGTAGTCCTATTATCATTCCACTGGCTAAAGCAGGTTAAGGACTACTCTGCACCTTTGAGAAGACACTGCAGATCATGTATAACTCTCTTACAGGGAAGAAAGCAGATGGTTGAGATCAATAATCCAATTGCCAGCATATCCCAAGATGTTAACTATTGCTATAGTAGCATGTAGGACTATTGCCCTATTTTTTCCATTCTCATATTTCATTTGTTACAGTAGTTATGTTATTTTGCTAAATTACAGCCCTTTTACTCACTTTTTTTTTTGTACTAGGGTTTGAACCCAGGGTGTTCTACCTCTGAGCTATACTCCAGCCCTTTTTATTTTATTTATTTCTTTTTTTTGCAGGTCTGAAGATGGAACCCAGGGTTATTCAACCTCCAAGCTACACCCCCTGCCCTATTTTTTATTCTTTATTTTGAAACTGGGTTTCACTGAGTTGCAGAGGGCCTCACTAAGTAGCTGAGGCTGGCCATGAACCACAATCCTCCTGTCTGAGCCTCCTGAATGCTGGGATTACAAGTGTGTGCCACCATGCCTGGCTTCAGCCCTTTTTATTTTGAAACAGGGTCTTGCTAAGTTTCTGAGGCTGGCTTTGAGTCTGTGATCCACCTGTCTCAGCCTCCCAACTACTGGGAGGCTCACAAATACTGTGTGCTATCACACCCAGCTATGATTTTTGTTTAATTTCTGAGGGTTTCCATGTATTATTCTTGGACTTTAGTTAACAGAAAAACTGAAGATAAAGGGAACTACTGTTACTTCTGTAACAAACAGCTGAGTCTCAGCCAATCACAGCAGCCAAGCTTCAGGCAATTGCAGCTGACTAGATCCGGTGCAAAAAAAGCACAGCAGAGCTGTGCCCACATGACCCCTCTGTACCCCACTTCACTTTCTGCCCATAGATGCTGCCTGACCAGGTCCAAGGTTATAGTCTCTCAACCTTTTCTGGTTCTGAGGGCTGACTAATTCACTAGTTGTTTTTTGCTTTAATTAAACTCTGTTATTTAATTAGTTGGAGGGTTTTCTCTCTCTTCTCAAGACCAAAAACACTCCTTCCACTCTGGAATATAACTCTCATCCCCCAGATCTTCATATGAGAATCATAGGCTCTCCTGGGTTTGAACAAGCAAGCCAGCTACTGGGTGCGAGATGGGGGACAAAATGGACGTGGCATGATGGAGTCACACACCCGGTGACTCAGACCAATGGATTCACAGCTTTTGCAAAGGTGCAAGAAGTGACTTATTGTGGGTTGTGGTGGCACATGCTTGTAATCCCAGCATTTGGGAGGCTGAGATGGGAGGATTGTGGTTTGCAGACAACCTCAGCTACTTAGTGAGGCCCTTTGCAACTCAGTGAGACCCTGTTTCAAAATAAAGAATAAAAAAATAGGGTTTGGCAAGCACTCTGCCACTGAGCTACACCCAGCGCCCCCCCGCCCCGAAATAGGGCTGGGGTTGTAGCTTGGATGTAGAATGACCCTGGGTTCTATCCCCAGTAGCGCGCGCACATGTGCGCGCGCGCACACACACACACACACACACACACACACAAAGTGACTTATTCCCTTTAGGAAAAGAAAGATACACTTGAACCCAGACTTGAGTTCTTACGATGCGCCTATCGGTCACTTAAAAAAAAATGTGACCAGAGCTGTTGGCTGCTGTTGATGTTTGTGCCTAGGCTACAAGCAAGGAGGTTGAGAGTGGCCTCTCCTGGCTTGACAAGGTTTGCTGGATAAACTGGAATGCCCAAGAATTTGCAGAGGGAATCTAGGGTCAGAGCAGGGAGTCTTAAAGGTTTGGTGTCTGCCCTGGCCCTGCCACCCCACAATGGCTTGCGGAGAGCAAAGTGAGAGAAAGGCCACTGCTTGAGTTTCCCTGGGGAGGTGGTCAATGAGCATCCAGGTCCTGGTTCCTCTGGGAAAGAGCCATGGAAGATGGCCTGAGATGGCCTGGCATGGTGGTCAGAACATGACAAAGGGAGCCCATGGTGGTGCATGCTTGTAATCCCAGTACTTGGGAGACTCAGACAGGAGGATCACAGGACTGCCTCAGCAATGTAGTGAGACCCTCAGCAACTTAGCAAGACCCTGTTTCAAAATAAAAAGGACTGGGGGCATTGCTCAGAGGTAGAATGATTCTGGGTTGAATCCTAATACTCCCCAAAAGAAAAGAACACCAATAAGGGAGTCAGGGTCCTGGCCTCTACTCTCAGGTTAGCTACAAACTGGCCTTGTCCAAGATACTTTACTTGGTATATGCACCAGTAAAATGGACTGTTCATGAGGATCTCTACCCATAAGTTCCTTTCAAAGTTCAACATTCTTGAAATCTGACCCCAATGATCCATAAACAAATGAACTCATTTTGTGCAAAATCTAATAAAAATCTAATATATATGTAGATTGTAATCCTTCAAGGGTAGCTCAATTACAGTAAATAGTATACAAATAATTGGTTTATTTCTGCTATTGGTCTGTGCTAGATGATTGTCATTTGCCTCCAGACTTACCCTGTAGGTCACATTGAAGGGCTTCCAGTTGGGTTTGGCTAATGGGAAAGAAAGACCAAAGGAGATGGAGGGCACGGAGCAGACTCTCCCCCACCAGACCATGGCCCCCACTGTGCACATGCATGTGTCCCTTCGGATGGAGTCTTCCCCCACAGCTGTGCTCTCCACTTCCATGAACTTTGCTGTCCTTGCCCTCCAAGCCAACTGCAACCAGCCCTGTGCCCTGTAAGCAGGCTCTTTCTCAAATGCCCCTTAGGTCACTCAGTTTGAGAGCACCATCCTCCTGCCAAAAACTGAATGACACAATGCCTAAAAGTTCATGTATTTACGTCCTTTTTTTTTTTTTTTTGGTACTGGGGATGGAACCCAGGGGCATTTTACTTCCGAGGGAAACCCCCAGCCCTATATTTTATTCTTTACTTTAAAACAGTGTCTCACTGAGTTGCAAAGGGCCTCATTAAGTAACCGAGGCTGTCCATAAACTTGGATCCTCCTGTCTCAGCCTCCCAAATACTGGGATTACAAGCATGTGCCACCACACCCAGCTATGTATTTACATCTTAATGAACCAAAAATCTTAATGTTTGGGAATGTCTTGAATATACAGGAATTTGTGAATTTCTCTAAATAAGACAGCAACAAAGAAGGCATCCCCTGGTGATGGGTCACCTCTACAGTGAGAAAACTTGAGAAGGGTCCATTAATTTGCCCAAAGGCATCATTACTTTTGTACCTAGTAGAACCCAGGGTCATTCATTCTACCTCCAAGCTATACCCCCAGCCCTATTTTATTTTTATTTGGAAACAGGGTCTCACTAAGTTACAGAGGACCTCACTAAGTTCCTGAGGTTGGCTGTAAACCTGCCATCCTACTGTCTCAGCCTCCCAAGTACCATGATTATAAGCAAGTAAGTATCACCACATCCAGCTAGGCATCATTCTTTCTAGACAAATAGCCGCCACCAGCTCACATTGTCTACAGTAACCAAATATTAATGCAAAGATATGAATATTTGTTTATTTATTTATGGGTACTGAGGATGGAACCATGGGCATTCTACTTCTGAGCTACACCCCCAGCACTTGTTATATTTTTAATTTTTAAACCTCCCTAAATTGGTGAGAGTCTCTATAAGTTCCTGAGGCTGGCTGCAAACCCGTGATCCTCCTGTCTCAGCCTCTCAAGGTTAACCTCAGCAACTTAGTGAGACCTTCAGCAACTTAACAATACTCTGTTTCATAATAAAAATTAATATAGGGCTGGGAGTAGAATACCCCCAGGTTCAATCCCCAGGACCAGAAACGAAACACCAGGCTTTAAGAAAGAAAGAAAGAAAGAAAGACGCTGTCCCTCGAATTTCTATTTTATTTTTTTATTGGTGAATGTCAATTATACATCATAACAGGATCAGAGTGATCGAAACATATCCACACTCTGATCAGCTGACATTTGCTATTAGCTTGTATCTCCCCCAGGAAGGAAACAAACCCAGAGAAGAACAGGCGGCCCAGTGCCTTGGAAGAGACGCCTTAAGGAACGCCCAGAGCAGACAGCGGCGGTGGCTGCCTCCGGGTGGGGTCCAGGTGAGGGTGTCGGGGGTCCCCCTGACCTGCTGGCGGTGCCGGAGCTTGGACGAGGCCTGCGCAGGTGGAGGAGGCAAGACCCAGGTTCCCGCCTTCACCTTCTTCCAGCCTCAGCAGCTCGGGTTGGAAAGCCAGCTCGCCATCTGCTCCGGAGGACGTACCCAGAGCCCCGCGACCCCGCAGCCCCAGCGCGAAGGACGCTCAAGTAGGCTCGCTCCCCAAAACTCTTGCGGGACACCCCACGGCGGAGGGGAGAGCCTAGAACACAGTCGCTTCACCCAGAGAGAGAAGAGCTCGCGGGCGGGCGACGCGGGGGTGACCTTATCTCCTGTGCGCACCTGGCACTGCTGCCGGGGCTGCTGGACGGCGATCTGATCCCCGGGGGAGTGAGTGCTCTCCACCTGCGAGCTCCTGGGGGCGGGGGTGGGGGGAGGACCGCGCAGCCGGGACTCAGGAGTCTGCAACCTGTCGGTACACCTGCCGGCAGCCCAGCTGGTACCTATTATCTCCAAGTGTGCGAGCGTGCTCACCCGCGCCGCCGCAGTGCCCCGAGACCCTGATCTCGTCCCCAACACGGGCTCGTCGTCCTCACGCCAGTCCCAAAGGCCTGCATGGCACAGAGCGAAGGAGAATCCACGTCCAGAACCCGGAGTGCATGGATGAGGAGGACCCCAGGAGGAGCTGGGGGCGCTCCGCCCTCGACCCCTTCCCACCTCTTCCTCCCAACCAAGCAGCCTTCCCAGAGCAGTGGCAAACTGGCATTGGGCGCCCTGGGAATCCTGCCTTGGTACCGACGCTGCTGTCGAACGATCCCTCCAGGATCCTCCACTAGACAGGCATCTGAAGCAGAGGTTCCCTAGGCTGACCCCCACAGGACAGGGGAGCCTCAGGAACATGAGGCAGGTCCTGTGGGCAGCCACTGGGTAGCCCTGAGCAACCCCTCCCCTTTTCTCCCCTCCCCTCCCACCACACTCAGGGCCCCTCTAACCCTGTCCTAGTCCCTCATTGTCCACCAGCCCCAGTGACATCCAGCTCCGTCCCTGTCATTCTCAGCTAGCTCCCGGTTACTTCTCACTTTTCCCCTTTATTCCAGTTTTGGGACTCTTCTGATTGTGTAGAAGCCAGAGCTGACAGCAAAGATCCCTGGGGAAGATCAGACCAACCTCTACACCCCCACCCTCCACCTCTGTCCCCCCTCCCAGGGCCCTTTCCACCCATGACTTCCTACTTTCCTGGCTTTTCCACTCCACCACTGCCAATACATGGTTTTGAAAAGTGGCTGCAGCTGGCTGCAGTGGCCCAGATCTATAATCCCAGTACTTGGGAGGCTGAGCCAGCAACCTGGCAAGACCCTATTTCAAAATTAATAGATGAGCTGAGCGTGGTGGTGCAAGATTGTAATCCCAGTACTTGAGAGGCCGAGACCAGAGGATTACAGGTTTGCAAACAGCCTCAGCAACTTATGAGGCCCTGTTTCCAAATAAAGAATAAAAAATAGGGCTGGGAGTGGAGCTCTGAGGTAGAATGCCCCTGGGTTCAATCCCCAGTGCCACAAAAATAAATAAATAAAGTTAAGGACTGGGGGTCTCAGTAGCTTAGTGAGACCTTTAGGAATTGAGATCCTTCTCCAAAATAAAAAAGTAAAATAGGACTGAGAGTCTAACTCAGAGGTAGAATACCCTGGGTTCAATCCCCAGTACAAGAGAGAAAGAGGGGGGGAGGGAGGGAGAGGGGAAAGAGAGAGAGAGAGAGAGAGAGAGAGAGAGAGAGAGAGAGAGAGAGAGAGAGACACGGAAATTTGATTACATTTGATGAATTTGAGATACTCTTTATAGTTCACTTTTTTCCCTTCCAACAAACCACTCAAAAAGAAGGTGAGCTCCCTGGTGCCCTGGTCCAGCCCCACTCCCTTCCTCTCTGCCTGCCTGTTTTTCTGGCTCTATATGTCTATATCATCCTTCTAACTTGAATTGTGATGTAAACGAGGAGCTCTGGAAAATATTCCAGAGAAGGGCCCAGAGTGGAGGCTGGTTGGATGATAGTTACATAACAAGGATGACATCTGGAGGAGTTTCTAGTCACGGGCTGGAGGGGCCATCCACGCAGAGACAGGAGGCAAGTTTAGTGCAGGGTCGGGCTGCTCTAACAACCACATCTCCCTGTGTCTACTTCACACATCCGCAGGGGCTTCAGGAGCAAGCCGCACTGAGCTGGACCTGTCAGGCCCAGTCTGTGGCACTGGGGTAGCCTCCCTCCTCATTACCTGAGCGGTCCTAGGACCATACCCAGGGGATTTCTCCCTGGGCAGGTTACAGAACCAAGGGACCAGGCCACATCCGAGGGGATAGAGAGCCTGGCTGGAGGACCACAGCATCTTCCCTCCTGGACCGTCCAACTTCCGGCAAGGTGGAACTGCAGGCAACGCCTCTCCATCCTGCTGGCTCCTAAGGCCCCTCACTTGTGCTGCCCACATCTGGCTGGAGGCAGGTCTACTGCAGCCTCTGAGATGAGCTAGCCCTAATCTGCCACAAAGGTGAAGGCTCCAGAGCCTCCAAACCAGGTCCCACCCCCCCTTTCAGGGACGCCTTCAAATCATCCGTCCCAATGACCACCTTACTTGTAAACCTTACTTCATACTGTGGTCTTCCTGCATCGGTGCCTCCATCTTTCCCTGCATGTGCGGAGCCCCTCCACGGCAGGGTCTGGCTTCAGTCATTGCCACAACCCCCTGACCAACATGGGGCTTGGCAGAGTGGCCATTCGGCAAGACCACATGTGTGGCAGCTCCACCCCACCCCATCGTGGTCCCTGGAACAGGAGAAATAAATTTATTTCCAGGAAGAAGTATTTCTTGACTAAAGAAATCTGAGAAACCCTCTCAACATGAAAGTTGAATAGTTTTCAATGACTGCGGAACTTCTAAAGGGCCTCTGTTCTACACGGGAGCACTGTGGTTATCTGACAGTGTAACTGACTACAGAACAGTAGTACGACAGATATAACTTCTCCATGTATTTTATCTCAGGATTTCATTTATTCCTCATAACCCACTGGGCCAGATACAATTGTTATCCTTCCTCTACTTTTTATTTATTTTTGTGGCATTGGGAATTGAACCAGAGGGTACCTCTGAGCTATATCCCTAACCGCCCCCCCTTTTTTTTTGGTGGTACTGGGGGTGGAACCAGAGGCTTTCTACCTCCAGGCTATACTCCCAGACCCATTTTATATTTTATTTGGAAACAGGGTCTCACTAAGTTGCTGAGAGCCTCACTAAGTAGCTGAGGCTGGCTTCGCACCTGCGTGATCCTCCTGTCTCAGCCTCCCAAGTGGGGGAATTACAAGTGTGCGCCACCACGCCCGGCCCTAACCCCCCCTTTTTATATACATATCTTTTACTGAAAATAAATGGTATACATTTAAACTGTACTTGGTGCCCTCTCCCCCCCACCCCCGTTTTCCCTTCCCCTCTTCCAACAATGAATGTCCAGGGTAACCATGCTATATTCATACTTTTACACATATTCGGATGTAGCCCCTCATTAAGTTCAGCCTTCTTCCTCTCCTATCCTTCCATTCTAGCTTTGCTGAGGTTTCCCCTCCATTATCTGGAGTCCCTCTGGTATCCCCAGTGCTCCCTAGTTTGGGCATATTAGAGGAAACATATGTCCCTTCTCTTTCTGTGCTTGGCTGATCTCACTTAACATAATGCTCTCCAGGACTTTCCATCTCTAACCTCTCTTTTTTAACTTTGGAAACAGGGTCTCACTAAATTTCTAAGGGCCTCACTAAGTTGCTGAGGCTGTCCTCAACCTGCAATCCTCCTCCTCCCAAGTACTGAGATTAGAGACATAAACCACCACACCTGAATGTTATCCTTTTTTTTGGCGGGGGGGATACTGCTGGAGGTTGAACCCAAAGGCATTCTACCTCTGACCTACACCCCAGCCCTATTTTACTTTTTTTTTTTTTAATTTTGAAACAGGGTCTCAATAAATGGCCTCAAACCTGTGATCCTCCTGTCTCTCAAGTACTGGGATTCCATGCAGGTGCCACTGTCCCTTCATATGTGCCATGGCGTATGGTGCCATGTCCAGCTGTCCCTTCTTATAGACAAAGAAACAGGCAAAATGAAGTTGAGCACCTTCCCTACAGTCTCAGCAGATAATGGGCGAAGTTGAGACTTGACCCTAGGCTGCACATCTAGATATTTGTGGGTGTGTGTCTACGAAGGGCAAGAGGGGGGAGCTGAGCCTACAAGTGGAGTTTGGAAGACTGGGGTGGGGGGTGGCTGGAAGAACAGCAGGACAAGGACAGGAGCCTCGTGAGCACTAGGCAGATGCCGCAATTCACGGAGCCAGCTCCCTGTGTCCCCAACCCCCACAGGCACCGCCTCTCTGTCACTTCATATCCAGGAAGGTGACCTATTAGTCACCTTCAATCCCTGAGTTAACACCCCCTCCCCGGATGGGGATGTGGGAGGAAGGCTCCTAGGCTAGGCGGGCAGCCTTGGAACACCCAGCCCGCCACTGGGTGGCACTGCAGCATCTAGGAAAAGGGACCAGCTTAACCCAAGCCAGGCAGGGGTCGGGAGGGCACCGCTAGAGCGCTCTGGCATGTCCCAAACTGCTCCCAGTGGTGGTGCACGCTTGTATTCCCAGTACTTGGGAGACTGCGACAGGAGGATCACAGATTTGAGGTCAGCCTGAGCACCTTATTGAGACCCTCAGCAATTTAGCCAGCAAGCTTGAAATCCCTGCGTTCAGGAGGCGGAGACCAGGGGATCGCAGCTCACAGACAGCCTCAGCTACTTAGTAAGGCCCTCTACAACTTAGTGAGACCCTGTTTCAAAATAAGAATCAAATATAGGGCAGGGGGTGTAGCTCAGAGGGCGAATGCCCCTGGGTTCCATCACCAGACCCACAAAAATAAGTAAATAAATAAATATAAAAAATAAATACATAAAAATAAAATAAAAATAAATAAAAAGAACTGGGGTGTTCTTTATTTATTTTGGAGGTAGAATGCTCCTGGGTTTCATCTCAATACCAGAAAATAAAAGAAAAATCATTCCTGTTTTCCAAGATCCCACGATGAAACAGACATTTGGATAACACGTGAATTGTTCCAATAACAGATAATTAATGGCTTCAATAGGAGCACAAGGCACCTGAATTCCAAGAGAAGGGCCCAGGGTGATGCCCAACATTTTAACCTTGGTGAAGGATCCCACCACAGCCTGTTCTAGGACAGGACATCTCTGACAGTGCAGTCTCCCGGGTATCCAGTGTGGTGCAGTGAAGGTGAACTAGGAAGGGCCTGTGTGGTGGGGGAGTGTCAAAGAATCCCTAGGAGGACAGTCCGTGGGCAGCTATGGGCTGGTGGTCACCACCAGGTGCCTACCCCAGGTGGCAGAAGGGTGAGTCTCTGTGCCCAGTGGCATTATCATGGTCATCTGGGTGTCCCTTGTCTTCATTAAAGTACTGAGCTAAGGTCTATGGCTTTAAGACTCCTGGTATTAGGACAGCTAGAAAATTCTGGAACCTCTGGCTCTCCTTCTGCACAGAAGGAAGACAACTAGAGCCCTGTTCTCTTGTCCCAAGGCTTGATCTCAGATTTCTGGCTTGCCACATGACCTTGGCCTGGATGCCACAGCAGCTCAGAGCTGTCAAAGGGGTCTTTTATGGGCACACATATGTTGGAAAATACAAAAAGTCAAAGGCACAGGGTGGGGAAAAAAAATAAGACCTGAAGGCACAACCCAGTGGACTTGAAGGAGGTGGGGACAGTGCTCAGGAAGGAGGACTTGCCTCCTCTCTCATCTCAGGACTGGGCAGGGTGCAATGGGATATCAGAATAAATCTTTGTCCTTTGATAGCAATCCATCCTCCACAGTTTCTGTCAAATGATGGGCCCAGTTTTGTAGCAGCAAACCAGTTTAACAACTAGTGTGTTTGTCAGCTTTGTATCACTGTGCTCCAAATACCTTATAAGAACAACTTAGAGAAGGAAGCTTTGGTTTGGGCTCACAGTTTCTGAGGTCCAGTCCATGGTCAGTTGGCTACAGGGCAGAACATCATGGTGGCAGAGAATGGTGGAGAAAAGCCACCGAGGTCACGGCAGCCAGGAAGGAGGGGCAGGGATGAATATGGTCTTAAGGCACAACCCCAGTGGTCCACCTCCTCCAGTCACATCCCACCTCTGAACATTGCTGCATTAAAGACCAGGCTTTCAACACATTTGTGGAGGACATTCCAGATCAAAACTGTAACATTTAGATACTTACACACTTTTTTTTTTCATTAAATATTTGACAATGACCTGGGCATGGTGGCACATGCTTGTAATCCCAGTATTTGGGAAGCTGAGACAGGAGGATCACAGGTTCAAGGCCAGCCTCAGCTACTTAGCAAGACCCTTAGCAATTTAGTGAGAACTTGTTTCAAATTGAAAATTTAAAAAGGAATAGGACTGTAGCTCAGAGGTAGACTACTCCTGGGCTCAATCCTTCGAACCAAAAATAAATAAATAAAAAATGAATAAATAAGTGGGGCATGATGATGCACACCTGTAATTCCAGCAGTTGGGAGACTAAGACAGGAGGATTTCAAGTTCAAAGCCAAACTCAGCAACTTAGCAAGGCTCTTAGCAACTTAGCAAAACGCTGTTTCAGAATAAAAAATAAAATAGGCTTGGGGGTGTAGCTCAGAGGTAAAATTGGTTTCAATCACCAACACCGCAAAACAAATAAACATAGATAAGTAAATAAATCCTAGTACTCAATAAGATATTACTTCACAATCACTATGCTCATTATAATTTTATAAAAATGAAAAACAAATGTCGGCAAGGCTGTGAAGAAATTGGACACTCACATATTACTTCTGGGAATATAAGATGGCGCAGCCACCATGAGACAATTTGGTAGTTCCTCCCAAAGTTAGTTATCATTTGAACCAGCAATTTTACCACTGTGTGTATATCTGAGAGAACTGAGGACATATGTCCATACAAAAACTCATATATGAACGTTCATAGCATTATTCATAAAAGCCAAACAATGCAAATGTCATCCAAATGGTAAATGAGTAAACAAGAGGATATATTCATACAGTGGAATATTATTCAGCAACAAAAGGAATGGAATACTGATACATGCTACGACACAGATAACATCAAAAACAGTGTATTGACTTGCTGGGCGCAGCTCAGTGGTGAAGCGTTTGTTTAGCATGCGAGAGGCCCTGGGTTCAACCCCCAAGGCAATAAAACAATGGCAACCACAACAACAACCACATCATAGTAAGTGAAAAAGTCAGCTACCAATGGCCACATACTGTGATTTCATTTCAATGAATTGTCTGGAACAAAGAAATCAGTAGAGAGAAAACTTGGATTAGTGATTGCAGGAACTTGGGAAAGGAGGGCACTGGGAGTGACTGTGTGTGCGTGTGTGTTTGTGTGTGTGTGTGTGTGTCTGTGTGTGTCTGTGTGTGTGTATGTGTTTCTGGGACTTGACCCAGGGGCCTCATGCATGCTGGGCAAGTGCTTTCCCACTGAGCTGTATCACCAGCCTCAGGAGTTTATTTTTAGGATAATAAAAATGTTCTAAAATTAGATAATACACTTGGTGAATTACTAAAACCATTGAGTTGTATATTTTAAAAAGGTCAACATTAAGCTGGGTGTGGTAGCACACACGTTTGTAATCCCAGTACTTGGAGGGTCGCAGGTTTGAGGCCGGCCTCAGATACTTAACGAGGCCCTCCGCAACCTACTGAGACCCTGTTTCAAAATAAAGAATGAGCTGGGCGTGGTGGTGCACGCTTGTAATCCCCCCCCCCCCCCCCCCCGCCTTGGGAGGCAGAGACAGGAGGATCGTGCAGGTTTGAAGCCAGCCAGCCACGCTGGCTTAAGAGACCCTGTTTCCAAAACTTAAAAAAATAGGTCTGGGAGTGTAGCCCGGATATAGAAGGGCTTCTAGGAACTCCAGTACCATAAAAAAAAAAAAAGAAAAAAGAAAAAAAAAAAGAAAATAAAAGAAAACTAGGGCTGGGATGTAGCTCAGAGGTAGAATGCCCCTGGATTCAATTTCCAGTACTGAAGAGAGAAAAAAAGAAAGAAAGAAAGAAAGAAAGAAAGAAAGAAAGAAAGAAAGAAAGAAAGAAAGAAAGAAGGAAAGAAAGAAAGAAAGAAATATGAACTGTTTTTTTTTTAGATGAACTGTTGATACAACAACTTAGCCAAATTGCAAGTCATGCTGAGCCAAAGAAACTAAACAGAAAAGAGTTTATACAGTGTATTCTGTCTATACAAAAATTGGAAAGAATAAATCTGATCTACAGTCAGAGAAAGAAGATGCCTGATTTTCTTGGTCTGAGAGTGGAGCATGGAGATCGCCACAAAACAAGCACACAGAACCTTTAGAGGTGATGGAAACAATTCTACCTCTTGATTGTGGCATTGGCTACATGTATGTACACATTTCTCTAAACTCATCAAACTGTACCCTTAAAATAGACATGTTTTGTTGTATGCAAATAATGATAACCCAAGCTAGTTCTTTAAATTGAAATAGGGTTAGAAAATATTTGCAATTCACATCACATAAGCCCGGGACACTCTCTCGCTCGCTCTCTCTCTCGCTCGCTATCATCTTAATTTTTGTTTATTTATTTTATTTATTTTAGTGTGATAACGGGAAGGGCTCATCTCTGATGATGTTCTGCCCCTAAACTATACCTCCAATATTTTTTAAATTTATTTTTCTGTTTTTAAACAGGATCTCACTAAATTGTCGAAGGTCTTGCTAAGTTGTTGAGGCTGGCCTTGAACCTGCAATCTTCCTGTCTCAGCTTTCTGAGTACTGGGATTACAGGCATGCACCACCATATTCTGCTCAGGCTCTCTTAAATCAAGAATTCCAGGACTAAAACTGTAATAGAAAAATGCAGAAAGGGCATGTACATCATTTTTAGAAAAAGCAATAAATATTGTCCTTAAACATATGAAAAATATTCAACTTCATTTATAATAAAAGAAATGCAAATCTAAACCACACTGAGATCACATTTCTTAACTATCAGATTGGCAAAAATCCAAAAAGCTGGCAACACACGTCTGAGACAGTGGGAAACTAAACACCGTCATACATAGCTGGTCCCAGTGCAAAAGAATTCCAAGATAAGTTGGCAATATCCAATAAAACTGCTAATGCACATAACCTTTGACACATAAATCCTACTTCTGAGAATGTATATGGCAGATATTCCTGCACATGGGCAAAACAAAGCATATTTACTATGAAACTGGGGTTTGAAGCTTATTTACTTGCTATAAGATTATATACTATATTACTATATTTACTCTAGTTTATATATGATAAAGTAAAATTTATTTACACACACACATACAATCCCTTTTTGCATTTGTTATAAGTATGAATTTACATATTGCCTTTGAAATTTAAAAAGAGCCAGGCAGGCTGGATGTGGTGGCTCATGCCTGGTTATTTGGGAGGCTGAGATAGGAGAATTGCAGGTTTGAGGACAGCCTCAGACACATAGTGAGATTCTCAGAAACCCAGGACACCCTGTTCCAAAACAAAAAATAAAGCTGGGCGTGGTGGTGCACACTTGTAATTCCAGCATTTGAGAGGCTGAGACAGGAGAATCACAGGTTCATGGCCAGCCTCAGGTACTTAGTGAGGCCCTCTGCAACTCAGTGAGACCCTGTTTCAAAATAAAGAATAAAAATAGGGCTGGGGGTATAGCTCCAAGGTAGAATGCCCCTGGGTTCCATCCCCAGTACTGCAATAAATAAATAATTTAAAAAATAAAGAATAAAAAATCAGGCTGGAGGTGTAACTTAGAGGTAGAATGCCTCTGGGTTCAATCTCTAGTACCACAATAAATAAACAAACAAACAAACAAATAAATAAATAATCAAAAAGGGCTGGGGGTATAGCTCAGAGGTAGAATGCCCTTGGGTTCAATCTCTAGTACCATGAAAATAAATAAATGGTGGTGAATACCTGCATTCCCAGCTACTCAGAGGCTGAGGCAGGAGGATCACTTGACTCAGGAGTTTGGGGTCAGCCTGGGCAACATATGAGACCCTATATCAAAAAAAGAAATTCAAGCTGGGTGTGGTGGCACATGCTTGTAATCCCCTTGTTTGGGAGGCAGAGACAGGAGGATTGCGCTGGTTCAAAGCCAGCCGTGCTGGCTTAAGAGACCCTGTTTCAAAAATATAAAATAGGTCTGGGAGTGTAGCCCAGAGGTAGAAGGGCTTCCAGGAAACCCAGTACCACCAAAAAAAAAAAAAAAAAAATTCAAAAGACAAGAAAAAAGTCTTCAAAGGCAAAGGTGTATGTTAATACTTCTCTGTTTCTATCCAGAATGACATCTATTATGTGTCATTTATTCATTCACTTAACAAATAAGCACTGAATAGATAAAGAAAGGAATTAAGGTAGGCATGGTGGTGCATGCCTGTAATCCCAGTACTGGGGAGGTTGAGACAGAAGGATCACAGTTTCAAGGCCAACCTCAGCAAGTTAGTGAGGGCCTCCACAACTTAGGAAGACCCTGTTTCAAACTAAAAAATAAAATAGAGCCAGGGATCTAACTCACAGGTGGAATGTACCTGGGTTCAATCCCCAGTACCAAAAAAATAAATAAAAAAAGAAAGAAAAAGAAAAAAAGAAATCCCAATAGAATCACAATAAAGGAATTTATAATTGCCTTTTTATTTGGATCTATATATCTTTTATTGTGATGAAATATATGTGAGCCGGGCATGGTGGTGCATGCTTGTAATTCAAGCATTTGGAAGGCTGAGACAGGAGGATTGCAGGTTCCTGGCCAGCCTCAGTTACTTAGTGAGGCCCTCCACAACTGTGAGACCCTGTTTCAAAATAAAGAATAAGCCGGGCGTGGTGGCGCATGCTTGTAATTCCAGTACTTGAGAAGCTGAGACAGGAGGATCCAGGTTCAGGATCAGCCTCAGGTACTTAGTGAGGCCCTCTGCAGCTTAGTGAGACCCTGTTTCAAAAATAAAGAATAAAATCGGGTTGGGGATGTAGCTCAGAGGTAATATGCCCCTGGGTTCAATCTTCAGTACCACAAGAAAGAAAGAAAGAAAGAAAGAAAGAAAGAAAGAAAGAAAGAAAGAAAGAAAAAGGAAGGAAGGAAGGAAGGAAGAAAATAGAGCTGGGGGTATAGCTCGGAGGTAGATAGAATGCCTTTGGGTTAAACCCCAGTACCACAAAAAAAGAAATATATAATATTATTATTATTATTATTATTGTAACTGGGTTTTTTTTTTTGTGTGTGTGTGTGTGTGTATGTGGTACTGGGGATTGAACCCAGAGGCATTCTACCTCCAAGTTATACCCCAGTCTAACTTTTTAAATTTTTTATTTAGAAACAGGGTCTTGCTAAATTGCCAAGGCTGGCTTCGAACCTGTAATCCTCCTGTCTCAGCCTCCCAAGTACTGGGATTACAAGTATGCACCACCATGCCCAGCTATTGTAGTCATTTTTAAGTATACAATTCAGTAGCATTAAAATATTTTCACAGTGTTGTTCAATCATTATCATTATCTGATTCCAGAATTTGTTGGTGTACTGGGGATTGAACCCACGGGCATTCTACCTCTGAGTTAAATCCCTAGACCTTTTTTTTTTTTTTTTTTTTTTTCAGGTCTGAGGATGGAACCCAGGGGGATTCAACCTCCGAGCTACACCTCTGCCCTATTTTTTTTTTTTTTATTCTTTAATTTGAAACAGGGTCTCACTAAGTTGTGGAGGGCCTCACTAAGTAGCTGAGGCTGTCCGTGAACCGTGATCCTCCAGTCTCTGCCTCCCGAATGCTGGGATTACAAGCGTGCACAACCACACCCAGCTCCCAGGCCTATTTATTTATTTATTGTACTAGGGGTGGAACCCCGGGGCTTTTCTACCTCCAGCCTACACTCTCAGACCTATTTTATATTTTATTTGGAAACAGGGTCTCACTAAGTTGCTGAGAGCCTCACTCAGTAGCTAAGGCTGGCTTCAAACCTGTGTGATCCTCCTGTCTCAGCCTCCCAAGTGCTGGGATTATAAATGTGCGCCACCACACCAGGCTATTTTATTTTTTAGTGTGAAATAGGGTCTAAGTTGCTGAATCTGGTATAGAACCTGTGATCTTCCTGTCTCTGCCTCTCAAGTACTGGGATTACAGGCATGTGCCACTACCCTTGGCTTATTTCTAGAACTTTTGCATCATTTCAAATATAAATCCTGTACCCATGAAACAACAACTTCACTTTCCTTCCTCCTTCTAATCTCTGGTTATCTCTGTGCTACTTTTTGCCTCTGTAAATTTGCTTATTCTAAGGTCTCTCGTGTAAGTGAAATCATACATGAGATGTCCTGTGGCTGACTTATTTCATTTAGAATAATGTTTGGGGGATCGTCATATATTGGAATCTTACTCCTTCTTTGTGTGTTTATAGGTGGTACTAGGGATCAACCCGAGGGTCATTCTACCTCTAAACTACACCCAGCCTTATCTTTTTTTTTTTTTAAACAGAATCTTACTAAGTTCCCTTGTGCTGCCCTCAAAACTGTGATCCTCCTGTTTCAGCCTCCAAAAATCTCATTCCTTTTTAAGGCTGGATACTATTGCACTGTATGTCTGTACCACACTTTGTTGATCCATTTATTTGTCAATGGACACCTGGATTCTTCCCACCTATTGGCTATTTCAACTAATGCTGCTATGGACATGTGGATACAATTATCTGTTTGAGTCCCTGCTGCTTCCAATTCTTCCATGTGTATACACAGAAAGTGAGATTTCTGAATCATATGGCACGACTATGTTTAACTTTTTGAGAAACTGCCACGCTGCTTTCCACAGCAGCTCATCTTTTTCTCTTCCCACCAGCAGTATCTGAGGGTTCTAATCTTTCTTCATCTTCACCAAATTGTTTTCATTTTTTATAATAGCTTTCCTAAAGGGTACAAAGTGATGCCTCATGGTTGGTATAATTACTTTGTAATAATACCCTCTCAAGGCAAGAGATGCATACCCAAACCCATCTTATTCTGAGCTTTCCAGTCCAAATCTTGGCCCTATTGAGGCCCAAACACATTTACCAAAGCAGAATGTTTCTCTCACATTGCAGGATGTGGCTTGGATATGCAGTCTTCAGTGTCGAGTGCCCTGCATCTCATTTTCAGGATTTGCCTAATGGCATCCTCTCCTTCCAGAAATACAAAACACCCCTGAATCATCTCTCAGACCAGAGAGTGGAACTCCTGGCTGACTGGAGGCTGGGTAAGCTGGCCTGCCAGCCTTCCCCCCTAACTTGGCACCATTCTCCTGTCTGAAGTGACCCAGTGCTCCTTAAGAGGGACATGCACAGATGGAAAGACAAATCCCAGAGCAGCAGGCTGGTGAGTGTCAGCACTCCCTGGAGAGAAACACATGCAAGTTGTCCTTGCTTCAGACCTGGCCCCAATGTCCACATCTCAAAGATATATAGAGGATTCCTCTGTGTAGCCATAAAATGAACCTTGGATCAAGAGCATCTCTTGAGTCAGCTCCCCAAACACTACACTGATGCAGGGTCTGGGCAGGAACTAATTCTGAGCAGAGGATGGCTGGGATCAAGGCCAGGCAGAAATTTAGGAATTGGGCCAATGCTAAATGCCTCTACTAGAGAACTCCTGCTATCTTTGGTAATAACCTAACACCTGGATGATCAGTCAGGCATCTCAGCTCTTCCGGGGGCACCTCAGGTTTGGCTCTGAGGAGATACGGTACTTATTTATGTTAAAATAAAAGTGTTAAAGCTGGGCATAGTGGTGTACACCGCTAATCCCAGTAATTGGGAGGCTGAGGTTTGAGGCTGGCCTCAGCAACATAGTGAGACACTTAGCAACCTAGCAAGGTCCTGTTTCAAAATAAAAAATAAAAAGAGCTGGAAGAAAAAAGAAAAATATAATCCCAGTACTTGGGAGGCTGAGACAGGAGGATCATACAGTAGGCAGCTTCTGGCTCCCATAATATGAGAGCAACTTCTGCCACCCATGATATGAGAGCAGCTTCCAGCCACCATGATGTGGAATCAGTTTTCATCCCATGATGTGAGAGCAACTTCCATCCTTCATGATAAGAGAGAGTGTCCTCCACGCTTCCTGCCATGCAGCTAACATTTACGCTTCAGGGTTGGCCCTATGGACTGAAACCCGAGGGACTGTGAGGCCCATAAATCTTTCCTCCTCTAAGTTTTGTGTGTCCAGCACTTAGATCTCAGCGGTGAGCTGACTGAAACCCATGGGCACCAAATGTTAAATCAAAATCACAAAAATGAACTGAGGAAAAGAACGTGGTGCAGTGAGCCAGCATGGCAGGCGCTCAACCTACAGAATATCCCCCTGGGAGAGTGACTGGAGCAGCGGCTTGGGTGGAGGGAACGTTCTAGGTCAGTCAGGGTTGGAGGCACCTGGGAGGCTCCGGACAGCCACAGTGGTGGGAGGGCAGGAAAGGCGCTGGAGGGCCTCGGCCGGCCAGGTCACATGTGCACAGCGGATGGCCATCAAATTGGAGGCAGTTAACTCCTCAGTAAAGTTCAGCCTTCACAGCTGGTCTCCCCACTCAGAGAAGGCTTGAGAAGTTCCTACATAACAGGCTATAGGACGACAAATTGAAGATAAAAATAAAGCCAGGTGCGGTGGTACACACCTGAAATCTCAGTACTTGGGAGGCTGAAACAGGCGGTTGTAGGTTCAAAGCCAGCCTTAGTAGCTTAGTGAGGCTATCTGCAACTTAGTAAAACACTGTTTCCAAATAAAATATAAAAATAGAGACAGGTGTGGTGGCACATGCTTGTAATCTCAGCATTTGGGAGGCTTAGACAGGAGGATCCAGGTTCACTGCCAGCCTCAGCTACTTAGTGAGGCCTTCCACAACTTAGTGAGACTCTGCTTTCAAATAAAGAATAAAAAAGAGGGTGTAGCCCTATTTTTGAAGGTAGGATGCCCCTGAGTTCCATCCTCAGTACTTCAAAAAAAAAAAAAAAAATAGCCGGGCATGGTGGTTCATGCTTGTAATCCCAGCATTCAGGAGGCTGAGACTGGAGGATCATGGTTCGTGGACAGCCTCAGCTACTTAGTGAGGCCCCTCTGCAATTTAGTGAGACCTGTTTACAAAAAAAAAAAAAAAAGGGCAAGGGGTGTAGTTCAGAGGTCAAATACCCCTGGGTTCCATCCGCAGACACGCAAAAAAAAAAAAAAAAAAAAAAAAAAAAAAAATATATATATATATATATATATATATATATATGATCTGGAGGTGTAGCTCAGAGGTAGAAGACCCCTGAGTTCCATTCCCAGTGCCACAAAAAAAGTAAATATCATCTATATGATACAAAAAAATTTAAAAAAGAAAGAGAAAAAGAAAAGAAATTTCTTTCTAGGCATGTTAGCACACTCCAGCAACTAAGAAGGCTGAGGCAGGATGATGGTAAATTCAAGGGCAGCCTGAGAAATTTAGTGAGGGTCTGTCTCAAAATAAAAAATAAACAATAAAAACAACAACAACAACAACAACAACAACAACAAATTGCTGAGGATGTAGCTCAGGGGTAGAGTGTCCCTAAGCTCAATCCCTAGTACTGCAAAAAAAAATAAAATGAAATAAAAAATAAAAAACTACATAAGCAAACAAGTAAATGTGTTCTGTTAGCAATTCCAGCAAATTAAACCCAAAATAGGGGTTCATGAGAACACTAATTTCTAGCCAGTGGATTAGAAGGTTTGGAGGGCTGGACTAGTGCCTGGCATCTGAGGTGTGTGTGTGTGTGTGTGTGTGTGTGTGTGTGTGTGTGTGTGTGTGTTGGAGGCAGGGCTTAAAGGGTTGGTTCTCAACCTGTGGGACAACCACTCTGTGTCCACTTGCTTGGTGTATGGAGAAAAAAGATCTTCAGGCATTTAGTATTTTGTGCTGTGAACATATAAGAGAAATAGATTTTGACTTTTCCTGTAGTCTCAGAGATAGATAGGTTCCAGGAAAGGTGTGATTAAAAACATGGCGTCCTGCCGGGCATGGTGGCGCACGCTTGTAACCCAGCATTTGGGAGACTGAGACAAGATGATCCTGGTTCGAGGACAGCCTCAGCTACTACTCAGTGAGGCCCTTTGCAACTCAATGAGACTCTGTTTCAATACAAAGAGTAAAAAAATAGGACTGCGGAGTGTAGCTCAGAGGTTTATCTCCAGTATTGAAAAAAAAAAAAAAAAAAGCATGGTGTCCTAGGGCTGGGGTACAGCTTGGTGGCAGAGAGCATGTATAGCTTGGACAAAGCTTAGGTTTGATCCCCTGGACTGCAAGAATAAAGAAAAAGGAAATGAGAAATAGGACATCCAAATTCTAGGAATCCTGGACAAACCTGTCAGATTTGAATGGAAACCAACATTTATTGTAATAACTGTTTTGATAGATAGAAATCCCCAAATTCCCCCTTTCTCCATGTGTCACACAACCACTAGATGCTGCTGTAGGCTGTGCCACATGTCCCAAGTGGGCTCTGTTTGCCTTTCCTCCTTCCTGTAGGCAAATGACAAACACTGATTGAAAGGATTTTGTATGAAGACACACTTGAGTCAGGTGTGGTGGCGCACACTTGTAATCCCAGCACTTGGGAGGCTGAGACAGGAGGATTGCACAGGTTTGAAGCCAGCCTCAGCTACTTAGTGAGGCTCTCAGCAACTTAGTGAGACCCTGTTATTTTATATATATGAAATACATATAAAAATAGGTCTGGGAGTATGCCCGGGGGTAGAAAGCCCCTGGGTTCCATCTCCAATACCACCAAAAAAAAAAAAAAAAAAAAAAAATACACACTTGAATGCTTTGTTTTTGTATAGCTGGAGATCAAATCCAGGCCACTGTGAATGCTAGGTAAGCCCTATATTTTGGATGTATTTTTATGCAAAGTTAAGCCCAGTTAGCCAGGTATGAATGTACATACCTGTAATGCATTACTTGGACTCTGAGACAGAAGGAGCGCAAGATTGAGTCCAGCTTCAGCAACTTAATGAGCCCCTGTTTCAAAATAAAAAATAAGGTTCGGGTGTGGTGGCGCAAGCCAGCCTCACCTGCTTAGTGAGGCTCTCAGCAACTTAGTGAGACCCTGTTTCCAAATAAAAAGGACTAGCGTTATATCTTGTAGGTAGAACACCCCTAGTTTCAATCCCCAGTACAAAAAAAAAAAAAAAAGTCAGTACCTTTCCTTGCTTTCCTTTGGTTTCTCTGTTGAGTAAAGATTTGGCCGGGGATTTGGAACTAAGATCTACCAAGGGCCTGCCCTGGGCCAGTTTCCATTCCTTTTGAAGATTTGCTCTCTGTGTGGCTGTCTTCTGTTCACTTGCTCTGGAGAGACTGACTCTTGGCCCCTCTCTGCCCACTGTGTGGCTCCAGGGAGCTCCCCCCTCCCCTGTCCTTCCCTAGGGCTTGGCCAGTGGGGAGCCCCAGCAGGAGGTGTCAAGTGAAGGGACAATGTGTGTCCCTTAACTCCCTCTGCAGAGACTTCACTGCCTGACTGTGGCACCACATGTTCCATTTCCATACTGCTGGGTCCTCTGTCACAGCAGTGACACAGAGAGACGCGGCCTTTCTGTCTCTAGATTCTGGAAATCACTCCCGTCTGGCCCGTTCAGGCCCCAGAGAAGTGACAGCTCTTTTGTCCCTGTCCTGAGTTCTGGAGTCCAGCACTGTCCCTAGTGGTTACTCTACACCTTGTCCTCACCTATGTAAATGGTCCCTTTATTAAACTCCTCTAAAATTACCCAATCGAGTGTGTCATCTGTTTTCTGCCAGGACCCTGACTGATATGATCCCTACAAAGATAGGAAGTAACTCATCTAAATTGCAGTGTTAGTATAACCAGGCTTGCAAACAGGTCTGTCTGCATTTGAAGCCTGTGTGTCTTCTGGCAGGTCAGAGGCACTGCCTGAGGAGGAAGGTGTCTGCTGGAGGAGCCAGCAAGTCGAGCACTTGGGATGAGATCCAGCACTGGGCTTAGGAAATACTCTTCTCCTGCTCCCTGCCCTGGACCACAGCCTGCCCAGGGGGTGTTCTCACGTCTGTCTTTCCTAAACTGGTGAGTGTCCTCCTCATTACAATCAGACCTGGAGATATTGTGGGTTCAGTCTCAGACCACTGCAATGAAGTGAGTGTCGTAATAAAGCAAGTCACACAATTTTGGAGGGTTTCCCAGTGCACATTAAAGTTATGTTTATGCTATACTGTAGCGTGTTAAGTGTACAATAGCATTATATATTTTTAAATGTACATACTTAAATTTAATAATACTTTATTGCCCCAAATCAAAAGCTATCGATCATATGGACTGTTGGAAAAATGACGCCAGTAGACTTGCTCAATGCAGGGTTGCTGCAAACCTCCAGTTTATAAATAGCACATTATTTGCCGAGTGCAATAAAGCAAAGTACAATGAAATGAGGTATGTCTTGTATTTAGTTCACACTGCATTTATCACCCAGAGTCACTCAGGAAGCCTCTGCTTAAATAAAAGACAGTCAACTTGAGGGTATTTTATTTTTGTGGTACGAGGGGTTGACCCCAGGAGCATTCTATTTCTAAGCTACACCCCTAGCCCAATTTAATTCATTTTATTTTTGGTGATGCTGGGGATTGAACCCAGGGGCATTTAACCTTTGAGCTGCATCCCTAGCCCTATTTTATTATTTTTTATTTTGAAGCAGGGTCTCACAGGTTGATGAGAGTCTCACTACTTCCTGAGGCTGTCCTCAAACCTGCAATCCTCTTGTCTCAGCCTCCCAAGTACTGGGATTACAAGCGTGTGCCACCACACTCAGTTTATTTTTGTTTTGAAAGAGGGTCTCATTAGGTTTCTGAGAGTCTCACTACTTGCTGAGGTCATCCTCAAACCTGTGATCCTCCTGTCTCAGCTTCCCAAACACTGGGATTATGCCATGGTGTGCCACCATGCCCTGCATGGTGAGGGGTTTTTAAAACATATTCACACATTCTTAAAGATTCTTCTCATCAGAAGTGGAGCTTAGCTGGGCATGGTGGTGGACGCTTGTAATCCCAGCATTCGGGAGGATGAGACTGGAGGATCGTGGTATGAGGCCAGCCTCAGCTACTTAGTGAGGCCCTTTGTAACTCAGTGAGACCCTGTTTCAAAATAAGGAATAAAAAATAGGGCTGGGGGTATAGCTCGGAGGAAGAATGCCCCTGGGTTTCTTTCCCAGTACTGCAAAACAAACAGACAAACAAAAAAAAGTGGAGCTTACTTACTTCCCCTTCCTTGATGTGTAGTTATTTGTTTTTAACAAACAGAATACAGAGAGAGAGAGGTGACATGACTTTCAAGGCTGGATCATAAGGGCAGATCAACTTCCACTTTGTTCTCTCTTCTTGGGATCCTCATTCATGGGCCCCAGCTGCTATGCTGGGGCCACATGAAGAAGGATAGACAAGGGAGCCCACTGAATGCCTGGTGACATTACCAAGTGTGAGGACATTACCAAGTGTGAAGTGCCATCAGGCCCCGGCCATGGCTTTGACTTAACCGCATGAAGGACCCTAATAGATGCTGCCAAACTGAGCCCAGGCAACTTGAGAGAGAGAGAGAGAGAGGGAGAGAGAGAGAGAGAGAGAGAGAGAGAGAGAGAGAGAGAGAAAGAGAGAGAGAGAGAGAGAGAGAATAATATGTCTGCCCTTCTTTTAAGTCACCAAGTTTTGGGGTAATGTCTATACAGCAATAAAAAAAAATTATAAAAGCCTTTCTTTATAGGACTGGTGGAGCCAACAATATTGATTCTCTGTGGTGTCCAATGTCTTCTGGGTGGTGTCCAATGTCTTCTGGGAGACTGTTCTAATTCTCTTTAGAAGTTTCCAAATCTTCAATCAATAAGAGGTCATCATGACTCTGTCCTGATTATGTTCTTGGACACTTGAAAAGTTAGTAATTTCTTGGAATTAAATGTACCTAAATTTTTAAAAATGGTCTAGAACTTTTTCACTTAGTAATATATTATTAATGACTTTCCAAGTGAGTAAGTATAGGTCTCCTGTTTTTATATTTGTAGTATTGATCTCCAGTTTTAAGGGTTTTCCCACACTGAATATGCCACTAGATAACATCCACCAACTACTGGAGATTTTGTTAATTCAATAATTTAAATATTTATTCTTTCATTCATTCATTAAAAAAAAAAAATCACCCTTAAGCCAAGCGTGGTGGTGCATGCTTGTAATCCCAGTACTTGGGAGGCTGAGACAGAAGGATCACAGTTTGCGGCTTCTGCAATTTAGCGAGACCCTGTTTCAAAATAAAGTATAAAAAATAGTGCTGTGGGTATAGCTCAAAGGTAAAATGCCCCTAGGTTCCATTTCCAGACTATATATATAATTAAAATAAAAATAAAGAATAAGCCAGGCATGGTGGTGCATGCTTGTAATCCCAGCATTTGGGAGGCTGAGACAGGATGATTGTGTTTCGTGCACAGCCTCAGCTACTTAGTGAGGCCCTTTGCAACTCAGTTAGACTCTGTTTCAAAATAAAGAATAAAAGCTTTGAGCCGGGTGTGGTGGCGGACGCTTGTAATCCCCACGCTTGGGAGGCGGAGACAGGAGGATCACACAGGTTCAAAGCCAGCCGCGCTGGCTTAGGAGACCCTGTTTCCAAATAAAAAAATATATAAAATAGGTCTGGGAGTGTAGCCCGGAGTAGAAGGGCTTCCGGGAACCCTAGTACCACCAAAAAATAAATAAATAAATAAATAAATAAATAAATAAATAAATAAATAAAAGCTTTGAACCTGTGATCCTGTTTCAGCCTCCCAAGTACTGGGATTACAAGTGTGTGCCACCACGCCCAGCCGCTGTTTTCTTTTTTAATTTTGAAATAGGGTCTTATTAAGTTGCAGGGCTTTACTAAATCGCTAAGGCTGGCCCCAAACCTGCAATATTCCTGTCTCAGCCTCCTGAGAAGTTTTGATATCATAGGTGTATGCCACCACCCCCTGGCTACTAAGCCTCATTAAATTAAATTAAATAATTAATTAATTCATTTCTTTCTATGATACTGGGGATGGAACTTAGGGGCTTTCTACCTCCAGGCTATATTCCCAGACCTATTCTATATTTTATCTGGAAACAGAGTCTCACTATATTGCTGAGAGCCTCACTAATTAGCTGAGGCGGGTTCGAACCTTCGTGATCCTCGTGTCTCAGCCTCCCAAGTACTGGGATTACAAGCGTGTGCCACCACGCCAGGCTCCAAGCCTAATTTTATAGAGACTATTTTGCTTAACTTAACCAGAATTAGTTTTAAATTTTGCAACCAAGAAACATTAATAGAAAATCAGTACATATGAGGTATGAGGTATCAGCAATAGATTTTCAGGAAAATGGAGACAATCTGAGGATAGTCATCTTCCTTAGATGGCTGAAGTCATGGTGATAGGTAGCCTTTAAGATGGTTCCTAAAAGACCGATGCAGTGGCGCACACTTGTAATCCAGTACATGGGAGGCTGAGACAGGAGGATTGTGCAGGTTCGAAGCCAGCCTCAGCTACTTAGTGAGGCTCTCAGCAACTTGGTGAGACCCTGCTTCCAAATAAAAATATAACATAGGTTTGGGAGTGTAGCCTGGAGGTAGAAAGCCCCTGGATTCCATCCCCAGTGTCACACACACACACACACACACACACACACACACAACCGGGTGTGGTGGCGCATGCTTATAATCCCAGCATTTGGGAGGCTGAAACAGGAGGATTACGGTTCAAGGAGAGCCTCAGCCACTACTTAGGCCTTTGCAATTCAGTGAAACCCTGTTTCAAAATAAAGAATAAAAAAATAGGGCTGGGGGTATAGCACGGAGATAGAATGTCCCTGGGTTCCTTGCCCAGTACTGCAAAAAAAAGGAAAAAAAAAAAGAGAGAGAGAGAGAGAAGAAAGAAAGAAAGAAAGAAAGAAAGAAAGAAAGAAAGAAAGAAAGAAAGAAAGAAAATAGGCTGGGAGTATAGCTCAGAAGTAGAATGCCCCAGGATTTAATTCCCAGTACCCTTCCCACACCCCCACACACAAATTGTTCCTAAAGATTCCTGCTTCCTGATATTCGTGTCTTTGTGTAATACAAACCTGGCAACTTGTTTCTAACAAGTAAATAGAACAGAAGTAGCTGAGCCCAACGCACTTTTAATCCCAGTACTTGGGAAATTGGGACAGGAGGATCACAGAGTCCAGGCTAGTGAGCAGTAATATTTTTTTTTTTTTTTTTTTTTGTGGGTCTGGGGATGGAACCCAGAGGCATTTGACCTCCGAACTACACCCCCTGCCCTATTTTTATTCTTTATTTTGAAATAGGGTCGCAGTAAGTTGCAGAGGGCCTCACTAAGTAGCTGAGGCTGTCAGCGAACCGCGATCCTCTGGTCTCAGCATCCTGAATGCTGGGATTACAAGCATGCACCACCACGCCCTGCTTAGTGAGCAGTAATTTAGGGAGGCCTTATTTCAAAATAAAATAGGGCTTGGAACGTATCTCAAAGGTAGAATGCCTGGGTTCAACCCCCAGAACCACTAAATAAATGAATAACTAAATTTAAAAAATAGGGCAGAAATGATGAGATATTACTTTCAGATCCAGTTCCAAAAGACTGGCCTCCCCCTCCCTTCGCTGCTTTCTGTGTATGCACACTTTGACGAAGCATGCTGACACGCTGGTCCTAAATGGCACAGAACTGAGCATGGTTTCTCACCAACCACTCACATGGACTTGAATTCTGTCAGCAGCTATGTGAGTGAACTTGAACGTGGATCCTTCCTCAGTCGAGCTTTCAGAGGGGTCACAGCCTCAGCCAATACTCTGACTGCCACCTTATGAGAGACCCTGGCATAAAAGACAGAAAAACTGCCCAGATTTCTGACCCGTTGATGCTGCAGGATAACAAGTGTGTGTTCCTCTAGGTCCCAAAGGATTGGAGTAATTTGTTATGTACCAATATATAATTAGCTCAATAATCATTCAGAGATGGAAATTGACAAGTTATAACCTGTGGCAAGGAAGCAAGTGATTTCACTATTGCTCACGGTTGCTTTCATTTATTTATTCTGTGGTACTAGGGATGGAACCCAGGGGCATTCTACCTCCAAGCTACACCACCAGCCCTATTTTATTTCGTGATACTGGGGATTAAACCCAGGGACACGCTACCTCTGAGCTCCACTCTCAGCCTGATTTTTTATTCTTTATTTTGAAACAGGGTCTCATTAAGTTGCAGGTCTTACAGTTGTTGAGGCTGGCCATGAACTCACGATCCTCTTGTCTCAGCCTCCCAAGTACTAGAATTATGTGTGGCCACCATGCCTGGCTTATTTATTTATTTATTTATTTATTTATTGCGGTACTGGGGATGGAACCCAGGGGCATTCTACCTCTGAACTATACCCCCAGCTCTTTTATTCTTTCTTTTGGAACAGGGTCTCAGTGAGTTGTAAAGGGCCTAAGTAGCTAAGGCTGTCTGCGAACCACGATCCTTCTGTCTCAGCCTCCCAAATGTTGTGATTACAAGCATGCGCCACCATGCCGGGCTTTATTTTTTATTTTGAAATAGTTGAGGCCCTCTACTAAGTTGTGTAGGGCCTCGATAAGTTGCTAGGGCCAAAAACTTGTGGCCCTCTTGTCTCAACCTTCCAAGTACTAGGATTACAGGAGTGTGCCACCATGCCCATCTTTTTTTGGTATTAGGCATTGAACCTAGGAACATTCTACCTCTGAGCTACACCTTCAGCTCTTTTCATTTTATTACTTTATTTATTACTTTATTACTATATTACTTTACTTATTTATTTTTAGTGGTTTTGGGAATTGAACCCAGGGGAGTTCTACATTCTAAGCCCATTTTATTTTTTATTTTGAGACAGGGTCTTGCTAAATTGCTGAGGCTGACCTCACCTCAAACCTGTGATCCTCCTGCCTCAGCCTTCCAACCACTGAGATTACAAGTGTTCACCACCATACATGCCTCCCACTTCCTTTTATTCTCCCCTCCTCTCCTCTCCTCTCCTCTCCTCTCCTCTCCTCTCCTCCCCTCTCTTCCCCTCTCTTCCCCTCTGCTCTCCTCTGCTCTCCTCTGCTCTCCTCTGCTCTCCTCTCCTCCTCTCTCCTCTCCTCTGCTCTCCTATTCATTACCTTCCTTTCCTGAAAGCTTCTATCCTCCAGGCATAGGTGGGACAGAATTCCCTCCTGGAAGGGAAGGAACTACAGCGCAGAGTGGGCTGCTGAAGTCTGGGTTGGGTGGGGGGCTCGGGTTAGGAGGGACGTCTTGCCTGGAGAGTCAGATCTGAGCTGAGGGAGAGGGATGTCTGCACAGGAAGGTGACTTCGAGCAAGGTGTGTGAGGCTGAGAAGGGCATCACTACAGAGAAGTAGCTCAGTGAGGGTGTAGGGACTGGTGTAGTCCATTCTGTGCTGTAAAGTAATATTAAGAACAGAAATTTATCTCTCATAGTTCTAGAATCTGGGAAGCCCAAGACCCAGGTGCCAGGACCTGTTGAGGACCCTGTTGCTACACCTCACATGGTGGATCACGGAAGGGCCAGGGAGAAGGGACTCAGTCCCCAAACGCTCTACTACTGCAGCATTAATTCCAGAGAGTGGAGCTCCATGACCTAAAACACCTCTCAGAAGGCCTCATTTCCTGACACCATTATATCAGAGCGTAGGTCTGCAACGCACCAGACCAGGGAGCAGAGCAGCCTGTGAGGGATGAAAGTGTATTAGTCTCTCCTTTTCTTCTTTTTCTTAACCCAGGGGTGCTCTATCACTGAGCTACAGTCCCAGCCCTGTTTATTTTGAGACAGGGTCTTGCTAAATTGCCCAGGCTATCCTCAAACTTGTGACCCTCCTGCCTCAGCCTCCCAAGTAGCCAGGATTACAGGCCTGCACCATTGCGTTCAGTTTAAAAACATCTGGACCTTGATGGAGGCAGTGGGCCTGCTTCCAAGGTGACTCGGCTCACTCCTTCCTGGAAAGTCGGTGCTCTGGAGTTGATTTATTTTCACCTGGGCCTCTCTACACGGGGCTCCTCCATGGGTGGACTGAGTATTCTTACAGCACAGCAGCTGGCTTCTCCTAGTGAGTGAGCCAGGGAGAGGTTATCGCTCATGCAATCTAGCCTAGAAGGCCATATAACACCATCTTCATCATACTTTATTCATTAGAAGTGAGTATCTCAATCCAGAATGGAGTGAAGGAGAGGAGAGGTAGATTGTACTTGTGTATGAGACTGGGGAATCGAACCCAGGGGCTCTACAACGAAGCTAGGCTCTAGAGCACCCCCTTTTCCTTTTTATTTATTTTTTTATTTTGGATCAGGATCTTGCTAAATTGTCCAATCTGACCTTGAACTTGCTGTCCCCCTGCCTCAGCCTCCTCAGTAGCTTGGATTATAGGCATGCACATTGAGCCCATCTAGGCCCTGGGTTAGGTCTCCAGTATTTAATTAATTAATTAATTAATTAAAAATAAAATCCGGGCTTCCAGAAGAATGAGTTAGAATTATGGAAAAGGAGCTGGGCTTGGTAGTGCATGCTTATAATCTCAGTATCTGGGAGGCTGAGACAGGAGGATAGTGGTTCAAGGCCAACCTCAGCTACTTAGTGAGACCCTTTGCAACTCAGTAAGATGCTGTTTCAAAATGAAGAATAAAAAAAAAGAAAAATAGGTCTTGGGTATAGCTTGGAGGTAGAGTGCCCCTGGGTTCCATCCCCAGTACTGGAAATAAATAAATAGTTAAGGCAGGCCTCAAACCTTTGATCCTCCTATCTCATCCTCCCAAGTACTGGGATTATAGGTGTGCGCCATCATGCCTGGATGTAGATTGATTCTTCACAGGAAATATACACAAGGCCAAGTGTGTTGGTGCATGTCTGTAGTCCATGCAACTCAGGACTCTGGGGCAGGAAGATGACAAGTTTCAGTCCAGCCTGGACAATTTAGCAAAACTCTGTCTCAAAAAATAAAAATAGTAGAGCCAGGCATGGTAGCCCATGCTTGTCCCAGTACTTGGGAGGCTGAGATAGGAGGATCATGGTTTGCAGACAGCCTCAGCTACTTAGTGAGGCCCTCCACAACTCAGTGAGAACCTGTCTCAAACTAAAGAATAAAAAAATAGGGCTGGGTGTATAGCTCGGAGGTAGAATGCCCCTGGGTTCCACCCCCCAGTACTGCCAAAAATAAATAAATAAATAAATAAATAAATAAATAAATAAATACATAAATAAATAAATAAAGTAGGGCCAGGGGTGTAGCTCGGAGGTAGAATGCCCTTGGGTTCCGTCCCCAGTACCACAAAAAATAAGTTAATAAAAAAAATTTTTAAATGATATAGCTCAGTAATCTGTATCCAGTATCAGTATACTGGGTTCAGTTCCCATTAACATGCGCGCGCGCGCGCACACACACACACACACACACACACACACAGGAAGAAAATATACACATGCTCAGTGTTTCATGATACAATCCCTATGTTATAGTTAGCTATAAAATGTCCCCTAAAGAGTTTGTTTATTATTAATGTTTGGAGATGATGCAATTGAGTTCTGACAGTTGTATTCCCAGCAGTGGATACATTCCTGGTAATGGATTTATCTGGGTGGTGGCCTAGGCTGATGGGGTGTGGCTAGAGAAGGTGTGTCCCTGGAGGTGTGTCCTTGGCGATCATATATGGTTCTTCCTCCTCCTGCTCTTTCTTTTGGCCTTCATGATGTGAGAGCACATCCCGCGCTCTCCTTCTGCCTCCCACCGCCATGCCCGAGATCTGTGTTCCACAGCCTCACATGGACTGAACCCAAAACTGTAAGAAAATAAATCTTCTTTCCTCTAGATTATATGGTCAGTCTTTTAGACTGTAGTTGCAAGAATGCTGGCCAGAACACCCTAACATCCGAAGGCCTAATATGAATTAACTTCTGTCCTGTGTGTAATACTAGGTATGTATGATCTTTGGGAAAACTGAAGTAAACATTCACTCAAGCTAACTTTTCCTCTCATATCATTCAGATGAAGAATCTAAATAAATGTTTTAAGTGTCAACTCATGACACTTAAAATTAACCATCGCAGACCTATAGACTTTTCCCAGATTAACTGTACAGTGGAGAAAGAAAACAATTTAAACTGAGATTGTTGAACACAGGCTCTGAGCTCTAAATCTGTTGTGTGAGGACCCAGAACACCTTCTTAACCCACCAGGAGGAATTGCGTTATGATGCCAGTGGATCAATGATGTTTTAGCCTGATTCCGATCCAGCAGGTCTTCCTCAGCCAAATGACATCAGGCTAGGAGACAGGTCACGTTTCAGAGACCACAAATGCCAAGTGCATGATACTGTGTTAGTCTCTGGGGTTAGAGAAGCCAACCCCAGAAGACATACTTACTTTGGCTGATGCAATGTATGAATGGCTCATGCCACTTCTTCCTCTTCCTCTTCCTCTTCCTCTTCCTCTTCCTCTTCCTCCTCCTCCTCCTCCTCTTCTCCTCCTCCTCCTCCTCTTCCTCCTCCTCCTCCTCCTCCTCCTCCTTCTTCTTCTTTTTCTTCTTTTGGTGGTACTGGGGTTCCTTCCTGGAAGCCCTTCTACCTCCGGGCTACACTCCCAGACCTATTTTTATATTTTTATTTGGAAACAGGGTCTCCTAAGCCAGCACCCGTGGCTGGCTTCGAACTTGCGCGATCCTCCTGTCTCTGCCTCCCAGGCGCGGGGATTACAAGCGTGTGCCACCACGCCCGGCTCTGGCTCATGCCACTTCTAAGCAAGAAGTTTCAAGCATAGTGTGTGGTTTGTCATGTCCCTTTTTCTTCTGGCAATGTTCAGAGGGAACCTGATCAGTCAACCTGGGTATCCAAAGAGATGACCTGGAACAAGACGAAATGAACATTCAAGGAAGAACCCTTTGACTGTAAGCCTTGCATGTCTGGGTCATTTGTTATTCAGTCAGCCTCAGCTGACTGGGTACATACTTCATACCTAGCTTGTCATTATTTCCTCTATTCTTGAACAGGCGTATTTAGGAAATTGGAGAATCCCCACAATAGCTCCTTGATCCATGGAGTGAAGACACCCAACTGCAGACTCCTGGAACTAATCCCCCATTCCAAAATTGTAACCAAAATCAGTAACTGCATTCCTGGAAGAATCAAAGGACATGGGGTACTGATTTCCATCTATTGTACGTAAGTGTATCATCACCATCGTCGTTATTATCATCATCATCATCATCATCATCATTATACTGAGAATTGAAGCCAGTGGCATTTTACCTCTGAGCTCCACCCCCAGCCCTATCTTATTTTTTATTTTGAAGCAGGGTCTCGCAAAGTTGCTGAGGCTGGCCTTGAACCTATCTGTGATCCTCCTGTCTCGGCCTCCCAAGTACTGGGATTACAGGTGTGTGCCACTACACCTAGCTCCTAATTGTATTGTTTTGTTCATTTATTCACTACATATTTTGGAACACTAATTATGTGCCAGGAACTGTGCTATGTCTTAGCGGGGTAGGAGGAGCACAGAAAGAAAAAACCCTAAGTGGGCGTGTTGGCACACTTATAATCCCAGTACTTGGGAGGCTGAGACAGGAGGATCTCAGGTTCAGAGCTAGCCTTGACAGCTTAGTAAAGCAATTTAGTGAGACCCTGTTTCCAAATAAATTAAAAATTGGGCTGGGGTTTAGCTCAAAGGTAGAATTTCCCTAGGTTCCATCCCCAGTCCCACGAAATAAGAAGGAAAAGAAAAGAAAAGAAAGAATAAAACCTGGTTACCCTGACCTTGAGTAACTAGGATCAGGGCAGACCTTGACTGCACATGGGCCCACACATGTGTTTTGTGTAGTAAGCTGGCTGGCTAGGGTTTGTACAGTGAGTAGTGCTTAACCCAACCAAATTAGAATTCTTTGGCAACATTTAAAAATCAGGAGACTTCACATGAAGACATAGATGAATTGTTTCTTTGAAATATAGAAAGTTCTGGCAGTCCTGGGTCTTTTCTTGCCCATGGCTACAGTCAGTCAGTTGGGTGGGGCAGGGCATCTGCTCTCTCGGTCAGCAGTGCCTGACTGAGCTCTTCCTTGGGCCCGCAGCTCCTCCACCCTCCTTCCCACCAGTGAGGAGCCAGGCACAGTGGAGGACACAACTAGTTTCCACCCCTTTAAACCACTTGGGTAGCTTTGTTCTTTTGCGGTTCCAGAAAAAATTTAAAAAATCTAACTGCCAGTCATTTTTTTATACTTTTATTGGTGCAAATGGTGCACTGAGATTCAAAGTGATGCATGCACATATCATTTGGTGTGTTTCAAGTCATTTAAAAATGGTGCTATTAGTTGGGCATGGTGGCTCATCCTTACAATCCCAGTACTTGGGAGGCTGAGACAGGAGGATCGCACAGGTTCGAAGCCAGCCTTAGCTACTTGTGAGGCTCTCAGCAACTTAGTGAGACCCTGCTTCCAAATAAAAATATAAAATAGGCCTGGAAGTGTAGCCTGGAGGTAGAAAGCCCCTGGGTTCCATCCCCAGTCACACACACACACACACACACACACACACACACACACACACACACACACAATGGTGGTATTAGTCAGTCATGGTGGCACACGCCTGTAATTGGGAGGCTGAGACAGGAGGACCATAGGTTCAAGGCCAGCCTCAGCAAGTAGTGAGATGCTCATCAATCTAGTTAGACCATGTTTCAAAATAAAAATAAAATAGGGCTGGGGGGTGTAGCTCAGAGGTAGAATGCCCCTGAGTTTAAATCCCTAGTACTGAAAAAGTAAAAGAAAAAGAAAGGAAGGAAGAAAAGGGTGGCATTAGCCAGGTGCTGTGGTATACATCCATAATCCCAGTACTTGGGAGGCTGAGACAGGAGGATCACAGGTTCAAGGATAGCCTCAGCAAATAGTAAGACCCTGTTTCAAAACTAAAAATAAAAATAAGGCTGGGGATGTAGTTCAGAGTAGAATGCCCCTGAGTTCAATTCCCAGTACCAAAAAAACAAAAACAAAACAAAACAAAAACACAAGGGTGGTATTTTAGCCAGGTGTGTTGGGACACACCTGGAGGTTGAGACAAGAGGATTGCTGGTTTGAGGCAGGCCTCAGCAACTTAGGAAGACCCTATACAACTGAGTAACCCTATTTCAAAATAAAAAAGACTGGGGGTATAGCTCAGAGATAAAATGTCCTTGAGAGACCAGAGTGGTGGTGCACGCTTCTAATACCAGCATTTAGGAGGTTGAGATAGGAGGATCGCGGTTTGTAGACAGCCTCAGCTACTTAGTAAAGCCCTTTGCAACTCAGTGAGACCCTGTTTCAGAATAAAGAATAAAATAGGGCTGAGGGTGGGACTTGGAGATAGAATGCCCCTAGGTTCAGTCCCTAGTACCATACACACACAAAAAAAAATTGTATAAATATCTATGAATCCACCCTGATTTAAATAAATGATTGAATCACTTATTGAAGGATTAGAGACAAATCTCCCATGCAGAAGAATTTCAGATATAAACTCTAGCATACATATTATATTTCATAAAGATTAAGTTTAATATATTGATATATCAATAAAATATTAATTGGCATTAATTAAATATAATTAAAAACTAATGTTGATACTTTATATTATCTGAAGTCTATACTTTAAGGCCAGAGATATAGCTAAATAGTAGAGCATTTGCCCAGCTCAAGGCCCTGGGTTTGATCCCCAACACAGCAAGAAATAATGTCCATAATAATAAAAAGTTCATATTTTCCAGGCATGGTGGTACACACCTGTAATCCCAGTATTTGGGAGGCTGAGATAGGAGGATCACAGGTTCAAGGACAGCTTCAGTAATGTGGTGAGACCCTCAGCAACCTAGCAAGACCTTGCTTCAAAAACAAAGTTTAAAAAGGGTTGAGGGCAGCTGGCTATGGTGGTGGATGCTTGTAATCCCAGTATTTGAGAGGCTGAGACAGGAGGACTGCAGATTCTGGGCCAGGCTCAGCTACTTGAGACCCTCTGCAGCATAGTGTTTCCAAATAAAGAGCAAAAAGTAGTGCTGGGGGTATACCTCGGAGGTAGAGTGCCCCTGGGTCCACTCTCTAGTTCTAACAAAAAGTGGGGGGGGGGTCGAGGGCATAGCTCAGGGGTAGAATGCCCTTGGGTTCAATCCCCAGTACAACAAAAGGGGGAAGAAAGTCCATCCTTCATTCAGATTTTCTTTATTTTTACCTACTCTCTTTTTTTCTGTTGCAGAATCCCATCCAAGATGCCACCTGACACTGACATGTCATGTCTCCTCAGGCTTCTCTTGGCTGGGACAGTTTCTCAGCCAGATCTGTACTGGTATTGGGAAGAGGGTTTGAAATGTATTAAGGTATAAGTATTGGTAAAAGAGTTCCAGTTTTAAAAATATATCCTTTATACTAAGAAGGCCAGGGCTAGCAGAAAGGAGGGACTTGTAATTTACATTTCTAAAGGGAAGGAAAGAAAGCCTGAGAGGCTCCTTTACATTTCTGAAAGAGAAACAAATGGCCTAAGGGAAATCTGAAGAAATCCCAGATACCGGAGAAACAATTTCACACTAGAGATAGGGCTAGCATATCTACAGATCAAAGGACCTTCCTCGGACTTAGACAGGATAAAAACTCAGTAAACTGGAGGTCTTTGGCATTTTCGTTCGAATTGCCCCCCTGTGCCTTGCTCCGGCACAGGGCTGTAACTATCTCTATATTTCTATCTTTTTAATAAACTTCTTTAAATCTGCAGCAGCTGTCCAAGCGATGAATACTTATTCTTAGCTTAGGACAAGAATCCACGGTTTTTCTGTTTGTCTCTGTGTGTCTGGTGGTGTGTGGGGGGGTTATTTCACACCACACACCTTCCCCCCCCCAACTTATCCCCCGCAACAAGATCGTTCTTGGTTTTGATGACCACCACAATTTTAAGGAGCTCTTCAAAGACCAGTGTTTCTGAAGGACTTCCCTCTACCAAATGTGCTTGTTTTCTCATGATTCACTGGAGTTGTGGGTTTTTAGGAGTGAGACCACAGAGGTCAAGCCCCACTGTCATCCCATCATATCGAGGGTACAGGACTGTCAACCAGGACTTGACGTGACTTGATCACCTGGCGGGACGGCACATCAGGTTTCTCCACCCTGTCCCCGCCCTGCCCCGCCCCACACCATATGTAATCTTTAGAAGTTACCATGTGCGATCTCCACTCAAGGAATAGGGTGTTGTGTCTCCCTCTTTGAGGACAGTGTATCTACATAAATTATTTGGAATTCTCTTGTGTGGGAGATTCGTCTCTAATTCCCCATTTATTTGTTCAATCATTTCTTTATATTAGTATGGTATCATGAATATTTATGCTTTTAGTTATATTCAATATTGCTTTATTTATTGTTCAAAAACCTCCAACTGTAGCCATTGGGAGCTTTTTTCAGCTGGCTTTCTTTATATTCTTTTTTTTTTTTTTTTTTTTGGTGGTACTGGGGTTCCTGGAAGCCCTTCTACCTCCGGGCTACACTCCCAGACCTATTTTTACATTTTTTTTATTTGGAAACAGGGTCTCCTAAGCCAGCGCTCACGGCTGGCTTTGAACCTGCGCAATCCTCCTGTCTCTGCCTCCCAAGCGCAGGGATTACAAGCGTGCGCCACCACGCCCGGCCTTATATTCTTTTTTTTTTTTTTTTTTAATGTGTTTGGAGGAGGTGCTGGGGATTGAACTCAGGGGTGCTTTACCACTGAGCAATACCCTCAGCCATTTTTAAATTTTTTATTTAATTTATTTACTTTTTGTGATACTGGGGATTGAACCCCGGGCAATTATACCACTGAGCTATACCTCCAGCATATTTTCTTTTTTATTCTGAAACTGGGTTTACTTAAGTTACCATATCATGGCAGGCCTCAAACCTATGATCCTCCTGTCTTAGCCTCTCAAGTACTAAGATTACAGGTATGCATTACTATGCCTGAGTCCTTTATTTTATTTGAATATATATATATATATATATATATATATATATATATATATATAATCTTTTTTGTGTGTGTGGTACTGGGGATGGAACCTAGGGGCATTCTACCTCCGAGCTATACCCCCAGCTTAATTTTTATTATTTATTTTGAAGCAGGGTCTCACTGAGTTGCAAAGGGCCTCATGAAGAGCTGGGCATGGTGGCACATGCTTGTAATCCCAGGATTTGGGAGGCTGAGACAGGAGGATTGTGCAGGTTCAAAGCCAGCCTCAGCTAACTTTGTGAGACCCTGTTTCCAAATAAAATATAAAATAGGTCTGGGAGTGTAGCCCAGAGGTAGAAAGCCCCTGGGTACGAAGTAGCTGAGGCTATCTGCAAACTTCATCCTCCTGTCTCAGCCTCCTGAATGCTGGAATTACAAGTGTGTGCCACCATGCCCAGCAAAAGGATATTTTTTATCCTTTATTTTTGAAACAGGGTCTCACTAAATTGCTAAGTTGCTGAGGCTGGCTAAAAACCTGCCATCCTCCTGTTTCAGCCTTCCAAGTACTGGGATTATAAGCGTGTGCCACCTTGCCTGGCTTCTCCTTTATCTTATTTTATTTTAATTAATTAATTTATTTTTTGGTGGTACTGGGGATGGAACCCTTCTACCTCTGGGCTACACTCCCAGACCTATTTTATTTCATTTTATTTATTTATTTTTTGCAGGTCTGGGGATGGAACCCAGGGGCATTCGACCTCTGAGTTACAGCTCCAGCCCTATTTTTTATTCTTTATTTTGAAACTGGGTCTCACTGAGTTGCAGAGGGCCTCACTAAGTAGCTGAGGCTGTCTGTGAACTGTGATCCTCAGGTCTCAGCCTCCCGAATGCTGGGATTACAAGCATGTGCCACCACGCCGGGCTCCTATTTTATATTTTTTATTTGGAAACAGGGTCTCTTAAGCCAGTGAGGCTGGCTTCGAACCTGCGTGATCCTCCTGTCTCAGCCTCCCAAGTGTGGGGATTACAAGCATGTGCCATCACGCCTGGCTATTTTATTTGTGGTACTAGGGATTAGACCCAGTGACATTCTACCTGTGAACTACACTTCTAGCCTTTTTATTTATTATTTTGAGACAAGTTCTCACTAAGTTACCATTTGCTGACTTTGAACCTGTAATCTTCCTGTCTCGGCCTCCTAAATACTGGGATTACAGGTTTGAGTGCCTGGTTTATAATGCAAAATTAGCTGGGCTAAAGTTGTGGGGAGAGAGCTGAACCTCATGGTCCACACTGTACCAGTATTGGGAAGAGGTGTCAAAATGTATTAATGTACCAGTATTGGGAAAGATTTCCAATTTAAAAAATATATCGTTTGTAGTGAAGGAAGCCAGGGGCTGTAGGGAGAAGGCCGGCAGAATAGAAGCAGCCTAGGGCCTTTTTACATTTCTAAAGAGAGGCAAGGTTCCTCAAGGATGTGAGAAAATCCCAGATCCGGGATAAGCAATTTAACACATCTTCACTTCTAGGGAGTGTAACAAAAGGTGTGGGGTTTGTGCAGGAGACAGAGCTGCCCCACCCTCAGAGGGGGCGGATCTGGCTGGGAGCGGATACCTGGGCTCGAGATAGGGCAGGACATCTACATATCAAAGGACCTGCCCAGATCTGGTCACGAGGCCTATAAGAAACCTCCAAAAGTTGTATCTTTGGTGAATTCGCTCGAACCGTCCCCTCCCCCGTGCCATTTCTGAATGGCATGGAGCTTTAACTGTCTTCTGTATTTACCCTTAGCTCAGGACAAGAACCTGCCTTTTTTATCTTTTTATCTTATTGTGGTTTGAGGGAAATTGTGTCTGGAACCCTAACAAGGGTCCTCGGAGACAGTTTCCCCTAAACCATATCATCTCAAACCATAACACACACCTGTAATCCCATTACTTGGGAGCCTGACACAGGAGGATCAAAGGTTCAAGGCCAGTCTCAGTAATTTAGGGAGGCCCTGAGAAACTTAGTGAGACCCTGCTTCAATACGAAAATAAAGCTGTAGGTGTGGCTCAGAGGTAGAATGCCCCTGAGTTCAATCTCTGGTAATACACACAAACACACACACACACACACACACACACACACACACACACACACACACACAATGTGGGGAAGGGTCAGAGATGAATGAAAGAAAGGCTCTGCCCCAGGAGTGTGTCAGCCACATTTACACACTGTGTAAGACAAAACCAAAGAACACAAAGGCACTGGAAAGGACATCAGAAGGCTCTAGGAAAGTCGGCTGGCAAACACTTGTAATCCCAGTACAAGTGTTTGTATTTGGGAGGCTGAGACAGGAAGATAGCAGGTTGGTGGCCAGCCTCAGCTTAGTGAGGCCCTCCACTGCTTAGCAAGACCCTGCTTCAAAATAAAGAATAAAAAATAGGGTTGGGGATATAGCTTGGAGGTAGACTGCTCCTGGGTTCAATCCCCAGTACCATACACACACACACAAAAATAGAGCGGGAAGTATAGCTTGAAGGTAGGCTGCCCCTGGGATCAATTCCCAGAACCGTGAAAAATAAATAAATAAATAAATAAACAAATAAATAAATACATTTTTAAAAAGCAAGGCTCTAGGAGTTGCTGGGGCAGGAGGAAGGAGGGAGAGACCTTGGTACGGGGATGAGGAAGGAGGAGGCATTCACAGCTAGCAAAACCATAGGCTGGACAGCCCAGGTGCCAGCCAGGGAGTAGCAATGGCAGCTTTACAGGAGCAAGGAGAACCAGCAGGAAAGTGGATTTAGAGACAGTTCTGCAAAGATTCTTAAATTAGGTGGAGCCTCAAACAAGGTACAAAACTAGAAAGTTCTGTGAAAATTTCAGGGCACAGAGAATTAAAGCAGACATCATTTCTCAAGGGTTGAAACAACTGTATGACTTCAGGAGACCCTCTGTGGTCTGTCTGGGTAGCATAAGATAAAACTCAGGCTGCCTGGGATCTGACCCTCCAGCTTATCCACCAGGCCTGAAGTCTCCTTGCCCTTAACTCACTAGAGCTGGGTTTAGAGAGGGGAGGGGACTGGTACAACTGTCCTTATCTTACCTAACCTCACACCTCATTCCCATTCCACCCTACCCTCTTCAGGAGGAATTCCTGCTTCCAGAGAAAGGGAGAGAGTCAGCCTGAGTTTGGGTGTGGAAGGCCCTGCGTGCAAACGTTCATTCACTCAACTAACATTTACTGGGAACTGAGGCCGCCAGGACTGGGGACCCCGACACTTCCGAGAGAAGTCAAGACCTGGAGAAGCCAAAGTTGCACACAAATAACTACTGCAGCCGGGCGTGGTGGCGCACGCTTGTAATCCCAGCATTCGGGAGGCTGAAACCTGAAGGATCGCGGTTCGCGGACAGCCTCAGCTACTCAGTGAGGCCCTCTGCAACTCAGTGAGACCCGGTTTCAAAATAAAGAATAAAAAAATAGGGCAGGGAGTGTAGCTCGGAGGTCGAATGTCTCTGGGTTCCATCCCCAGACCCGCAAAAAATAAAAAAAATAAAAAATAAAAAAAACAAATAACTACTGCAAAACTGTGATTAAGACTTTGCACTTGAGTGCTTACGGTTCGCCAAGCGGGAAGAGGTAGAGAAGAAGCCACATCTCTGTGGGCTTGAGGTTTGCTGTGTAGATCAGGTTCAGTCTGCTGTGGGAAATCACACAAACCTGAGCGCCCGACGAAGACCAACGCTGAGGGCACGAGCCCTGCAGCAAGTGGCTGGGTGGGCGCCTGGGTGCTCCCGACTGCCAGCTCTCATCCACACGCCATTCCTCGGCCTGCACAGGCCACACCTGGAAGGGACCTGGTGGGAAGCAGCTCGGAGCTGCAGGGTGTTGGTCCACCTTGTTCTAGGTAGCTGAACGCCCATTGCTGCTGAAAGACACAAAAGCCTCAGATTGGCAGATTAGAGCCTAGGTCGGGGTGGATCAAATAATCCCGCTGTGGTTTGCGGGTCCTTGGAGGCCCCGGAGCGCCAGGTTCTAGCCAGGCTTAGGCGCTGGCACCTGCCCGGGAATCCAGGGCAGCCCTGCAAAGCAGCAGGGGCCTCAGATCTGGCCAGGAAGTGCCTTGGAGATCATCATTATGAAAGAGGCCCCAGGCGGTGCCTTAGATATTGTAAATACCGAGGCTAGGCTGGGTTCAAAGTGAAGCAGGAGGGGGGGTGAGCATCACCAGTGATCCCACCCCCATGACACCTGCCCTCCATTACCCACGTTCTCGCAAGGCATTCATTTGAAATGTTAATGTTTTGAAGCTTCACTCTTGACCTAGATCCATCCCCTAGAAATCAGGCAGAAGCTTCTTCGGGATTCCAGAACTCCCTCTGGCTTGGTGGGAACCGGGTAAACATTTGTTGGTCTAAAGGAGAGAAGCAGACTTTTGCAGAAAACGCCGGCAAATTATTACACAGCTCCAACCGCTCGCTCTAAGGTTTTCTTTGTGCACAGATTCCAGAGTTGAAGTTTTCCTAGTCCACAGACCTTTATTTGTACACTTGATCGCTTGGCCAGAGGCCATCCCTCCCTGCACAGGCCGGGAGGAAACCAGGTCGCAGGTGGAGGGCGGGGCGGAGCCGGTTGGCGGCCCGGCTGCGGGGGATCTAAATTCAGGCCCCGCCCAGGCTGCTGGCTTCCTGGGGGTTTGGCTGCGAGCGGCGCTGCCTGCACTCCGCCGCCAAGTCCATCTCAAGACTCTGGACGTCCTTGGCTAGCTGACCACAGCCAGGTCGGGTGGAGGCCACCGCGCCCTGGAGAACACAGACGAGTGTCACAGGAGGAGCTGTTTATAAGCCTTGGCACACATTTCTCTGTCCACAGTCGACAGTTTGTCGAGTTATTGCCAAAATTGTCAAGTAGGATTCCTGGCCTAGCCCAGCTAGTAGTGATGGTTATAGTAACCGAGAGCACTTGGGGGAGAGCCGATACTCTGCCGGGAGCCTTTCCAAGCCTTTTCCCGGGATTTACCTGCAACGAGGCGACGCACGTAGAAGAAAGGGCGACATCTCCCTTATACTGGCCTGTGGGGTGAGAGAAAATGCGGCACACTCCCCCGGTTGGACTTGGGGTGTCCCAGGGGTACAGATCTGCCTGCAAAGGACTCTGTGCTCCCTCGTGGTGGAGAAGGCAGATCACCTGGCTTCATCTTGGTTCTGGAACATTTCCAAGTCCCCTACAATTTTCCAACTTCAGTGTTCTCTAATTTACTAACTTCTCTGAGCAGGCGCTGCCTGGTCTTCCAAAAGCTTTTGCCTCAAGCTGGGAAAACCCAACAGAGGGCTGATCATTTTTCAGCCCAGTGAGCCAACCATCATACTTAATGAAGCAAGTCCCACAAAGAGCAGAATTATATCCTGTTCTCCTGGGAGAGGCCCCTCAGCTCAGAGAATCTGCAAGGCTGCCCAAACTACCCAAATTATGGGCCAAGCTGGAAGTGTATGACGGGTGGGGGCACACAGAGGAGCGCTTCTTCCACCCTCTCAAAGGCTGGAATTTGTCACGTGAAGAAACCCCAAGCATGGTGTGGTAGCACACACCTGTAATTCTAGTACTTGGGAGACTGAGACAGGAGAGTCGCAGGTTCGAGGACAGCCCCAATAACTGAGAGAAACCCTCAGCAACTTAGCAGGAATATATATATATATATATATATATATATATATATATATATATATATATATATATCTGGAAGTGTAGCTCAGAATAGAATACTCCTGGTTTCAATCCTCAGTAAAATAGCTGGGCGTGGTGGCGCATGCTTGTAATCCCCACGCTTGGGAGGCAGAGACAGGAGGATGGTGCAGGTTCGAAGCCAGCCGCGCGCGTTGGCTTAGGAGACTCTGTTTCCAAATAAAAATGTAAAAATAGGTCTGGGAGTGTAGCCCGGAGGTAGAAGGGCTTCCAGGAACCCCAGTACCACCAAAAAATAAATAAATAAATAAAAATAACAATCCTTAGTAAAATAAAAAAAATACAAAAAAATAAAAACTCCAGCCCAAGTTATTTATAAGCCTTTCCTAGAAGTCCTGGTTTCTCTTTTTCCTCTGCCCCAAGAGATAACTGTGGAACCCGTGGCCCGGCTGAGGGACACTGGGGAGAGAGAAAGACCAATCCATGGAAGAGAAGCTCCATCTAAGACATATGGGAACTGTCAGAGTACCCACTGGGCAGGGTGGGAAGCAAATATACATTGCCTGGTTAAGGCAAGGTGCGGTCTCAATTTTCATAATCTGGCTCTGTAGGCAGCCGTCTGTCCCCCTATACCCTTGCAGCTCTCAAGTACATGATCTCCTCCTGGGCCAAGGACTCCACCTGTCACTCCTCATGCCTATTTATTTATTTGTGGCTCTGGGGATGGAACCCAGGGACATTCAACCTCTGAGCTACACCCCCTGCCCTATTTTTTTGGTGGTACTGGGTTCCTGGAAGCCTTTCTACCTCTGGGCTACACTCCCAGACCTATTTTATATATTTTTTTTTATCTGGAAACAGGGTCTCTTAAGCCAGCAAGGCTGGCTTCGAACCTGCTCGATCCTCTTGTCTCCACATCCCAAGTGTTGGTATTACAAGCGTGCGCCACCACGCCCGGCATCCCTGCCCTATTTTTTATTCTGTAGTTTGAAACAGGGTTTCACTAACTTGCAGAGGGCTTCACCAAGTAGCTGAGGCTGTCTGCAGACGGCGATTCTCCGGTCTCAGCCTCTCAAATGCTGGGATTACAAGTGTGTGCCACCATGCCCGGCCTCTTATTCCTCTTTAAACTTGATCTCTTCCTTAACCAGTCTTCAAACCGTGGCTTGAAAGGACAGCAGAAGCCAGGTGTGGTGGCACTAACCTGTAAGCCTGTAATCCTAGTACTTGGGAAGCTGAGATAGGAGGATTTTAAGTTCAGGGCAGGGGTGCTATAATTTACCCAGATGCTGTTTCAAAACAAATAATAGCTGGGTGTGGTGGCGCACGCTTGTAATCCCAGAGCTTGGGAGGCTGAGACAGGAGGATTGCACAGGTTCAAAGCCAGCCTCAGCTAGTGAGGCTCTTAGCAACTTAGTGAGACCCTGTTTCCAAATAAAGTATAAAATAAGTCTGAGAGCATATCCCGGAGGTAGAAAAGTCCCTGGGTTCCAACCCCAGTACCACACACACACACACACACACACACACAAATAATGATAAACTGGTTGTGGTGGCTCAAGCTTGTAATCCCAGCATTTGGGAGGTTGAGACTGGAGGATCACGGTTTGAGGACAGCCTTAGCTACTTAGTGAGGCCCTCCGCAACTTAGTGAGACCCAGTTTCAAAATAAAGAATAAAAAACAGGGCAGAGGGTGTAGCTCGGAGGTCAAATGCTCCTGGGTTCCATCCCCAGACCTGCAAATTAAATAAATAAATTTTAAAAATGATAATACAAATAAAAAAAGCTGGGGTGTAGCTTAGAGGTAGAATGACCCTGGTTGGGTTCAATCCCCATTACTACACACAAACAAAACAAAAAACAAGAATAGACTTCCTCTTCCTAGCTTGATATTCAGGGTCCAGGATAGCATATGCTTCATGCTTGTGAACTCTGGAGAAATACTGACCTGGTTGTTAGCCTGCTGGATGACCATATCTTTATATAGTATTCCTTAAATTTCCCATCAGCAAAGTGGTAAGATAATACATCCCGAAAAGAGAGATGACACACCAATAAAAATGCAGAGAGACATTTGCACTGTAGCTGGCAGAGCAGGGCGCAGCAAATGGAGGCTTTTCCTCTCCATGAGACCAGAACACTCTGCACCTGGGAGGCTGCTGACCTCGGTTCTCACACTCTCCCGAAACTTCACCATGCACTGCTCAAGACAGCAGTGTCTCTGCCACCACCATGCTCCATACCAAGTCTTGGCCTGGAAATCAAACGTCTAAAACTGCATCCTGGCTTGGGCAAGCACCAGTCAGGGGCAGATTGGCTTTCAGAACAGGTGACATCCCAGAGGCCTCTCTCCTGCGCACAGACAGCTAACTTATGCAGCCTCGATGCTGGGATCTTGCTTCTGGCAAAGTATCTCGCCACTCCTTGCCTTCTGAAGGAGCCCAGGGCACATCTCCAGGGACATTCGATAGCCTTGCTCTGCTTCCACTGTTTCCATCTTAAGGTTATGAATCCCTTGGCTTATCAGAATTCTTTTTCAACACTTCTAAGATTAATACATGTACTCATTATAGTCATCTTCCTAACTCTTATAAGAAAGAAACAAAAATAATCACAATCCATATGCCTTTTTTGGGGGGGAGTACCAGGGATTGAACCCAGAGACATTCTACTTCCAAGTTATTCCTACAGCCTGATTTTATTTCATATTTAGAAACAGAGTCTCATTAAGCTTCAGAGGCTGGCTTTGAATCTGTGATCCTCTCATCTCAGCCTCCCAAGTACTGGGATGATAAGCGTGCATCATGCATCACCACATCTGGCTTTGTATTTTTGTATTTCTTTCTTTCTTTCTTTCTTTTTTTTTTTTTGAGGGTCTGGGGATAGAACCCAGGGGCATTTGACCTCAGAGTTACACCCCCTGCCCTATTTTTTTATTCTTTATTTTGAAACAGGGCCTCACTAAGTTGCGGAGGGCCTCACTAAGTAGCTGAGGCTGTCCTCGAACCGCGATCCTCCAGTCTCAGCCTCCCAAATACTGGGATTACAAGTGTGCACCACCACACCTGGCTTTGTATTTCTTTTTAATAATGACCCTATGCAAACAAGGACTAGAAGATCAGGATAAGTCTCTGCAAGTACAGAGTGGGAAGGGGGTGATCCATGCAGAGGGGACCACCTGAGTCCAGGCATCAATCAGTCTTGAGTAGTGACCTCTGGGTAATCAGGGGAAGAGGAGGTAGGCAAGTGTTTAAGACAGCAAACCACCATAAGTGCCCATTTGAATGCAAGTGGTGTGAACTTACTTCCCACACACAGTGGAGAGCCACCAAAGGTTTTGTAGGAGAGAGAAGTGATTTATCAAATGTGTTTTTGGTATATCATTCTGCTAGCTGCGTAAGGGTGAACTCCTTTTTTTCTCCTTTTTTGGTGGTACTGGGGGTGGAACCCAGAGGCTTTCTACCTCCGGGCTATACTCCCAGACCCATTTTATATTTTATTTGGAAACAGGGTCTCACTAAGTTGCTGAGAGCCTCACTCACTAAGTAGCTGAGGCTGGCATCGAACCTGTGCGATCCTCCTGTCTCAGCCTCCCAAGCACGGGGGTTACAAGTGTGCGTCACTACACCCGGTTAGGGTGAACTCATTTTTTTTTTAAATTTTTTATTGGTGCACTGTATTCATACATCATAGTAGGATACAAACTTTTGTAGACATACATGCACACATTGCCCATTCAGCTCCCACCTGATCCCCACCCCATTCTCTCCCCATCCCTCCCTCCCATGCTTGGCTTAGTGGTTGACATCTAGTATTATAGCAATTTATCCAAACTTAAAAATGATAATCTCACATAACAGTTTCATTTGTCTGATACCAAACTTTTGATGACTTAAAGATAACATTTCAATATTTCTTTTTACTTTCTTTCTTACCAGAGAATATTTTTTTTCTATTTTTTTTTTTTGGTGAAACTATCATATATTTATATATTTATTTTTCAGAAAAAAAATCTATCCTAATATGGAATATGGACTCTAGATACCCACAACGATCTGAAAAAGAACAAAGCTAGAAGATATATATTTTCTGATTTCAAACCATATAAAGCTACAATAATTGAAACAGTGTAGTACTGTTCTAAAGGCAGATATATAAACCATTGGAGTTAAATACAAGCCTAGAGCTAAACTCTTCCCTATATTGTCAAGTTATTTTTGACAAGGTTTCCACGAACATTTGGTGGTGGAAATAATAATCTTTTAACTAAATATTGTTGAAAAATAATAATTACATGGAAAAGAATAAAATTGGACCCTTACCTAATCCCATATACAAATATTAACTCAAAATAGATAAAAGACCTAAATATAAATCTTAAGACTATAAACTTTTAGGAGAAAATCTGGGTCATAAAACCTCACAACATTGAAATTGGCAGTGATTTCTTGGTTATGATTTCAATGGCACAGGCAACAGAAGAGTATACAAACTCCCTAAAAAATAAAAAAAATATATTGTATATCCAAAGACAATGTAAACAGAGTTAACAGTTACTAATAGAATGGGATAAAATATTTCCAAATGCTTTATCTGAAGGTATATTAATATTCCAACTAGAAATCCTAAAAATTAACAATAAAGGCAAACAATACAATTTAGAGATAGGTAAAAGACTAACATAAGTAATGAATCTCCACAGATAACCAATCTTAGTTGTCTGTTGGATGGAAAATCTTATTTCTCTGGTTCTGGTGTGTGTTACCTATTTCTTCTTTGTAGTTAATCTCTTTTTTTTTTAACAGTCTTAATATTTTTTTTATTGTAAAAACCACCAGACTTTCAAATGAATTTAAAAATCCTTCAATATTATTTAATGAAAAGGTCTCATACTGTCATGTACAGGATATATCAACATTTACTATTTCTGTCATGTTTCATGAAAAAAAATCACAATTATATGTTTGGAAAATCCTTGAACCCATTCTCAAGTAAGTGTCATAACAGAAAGGGTATTTTTTTCTACTCAAATAAGGAAATTTCTTGTAAAGCTACAATAGTTATTACCCAGCTACATGCTTTACATAATCCCATGAAAAAATAATTAAGTTGCTCCTAATCCCTGATGCAAGGCACTTCAAAGCACCCGCACAAAATGTTCATGTAAACAGCAATACAGTACATCATTTAAATAACGTGAATGACCTTTACATAGTTTGACCTAAACTTAGGGGAAAATAAAATACATCACTGCCACACCTAAAAAGCATGTGAAGATTCACAATGTGTTTCTCTTATAAATAGAACAGGCTACATAGCCTCCTGGGGGTAACAAAAACCTTACAGATATTTCATATTGCAAAAACAGCATGCTCCCTGGATACTTATAAAGTCAGAATATTCAGGAGTGATTAGGACTGAAATCGAATGGCATTTCTGAATACCCAGCTTTAATATCCACCAGACCCTAGGGTCTGGACTATTTGTGGCACCATGGAAAATGCATTAGAAAATCACAAAGGTACATAATTCAAACCAACCTTCCCATGAGGTTCACTTAATCCACTGTAACAAACAGCAAAGATGCACAGAAATAATTTTGTAAATTATTGGCTTATTGGATTTACCTAGCAAGAGAAATTCTGTATTACTGATTTTAGTACATCTCATGTACACGCAGCACCAATTAAATGAGACTATCAAACACCACCAGCAGTTTGTGGCTCAGCCTAAAAGTTCATTTCTTACCGCTTTCCATGCCACACCCTTAGAGCTCAGGAAGATAAAATTAGACAGGTGATAAAAGACTGACAGAGGAACTCCACTTCCCTATCAAATTTACGCCTCTCAAGTAAAACATAGTGGCAGAATGTCAAGGGTCTCCTGCACGCTCTGGAACCTACCAGCTCTTTAGCACCGTTTCTGCTACTAGAAGACAGACACAGCGAGGAGGCTGAGGCAGAGCCTCCGGCCTTCGGGCCTGGCCTTGCGGCTGCCGAGCCAAGCTCCCTCTCACAACTCTCACACTCCCCGCTAATAGAGGAAAAAGGCTTGAGTGTGAACACAAGTCAGGGAGTCCCAGGTCTACCTCAGTTACCCCCGAAGGCAAAGTATACTCTGCCTAGAGTGAACATCCTATGAAAAGCAACACACGTGCATTTTTAGCAGTACTAATCCTTACTATTAGCGTGCCATCCTTAGGCATAAAAGGGACAATGGCATACCTAGGCTTATGCCCAACTGAGAGTCAACTACAAGTAGTCAGACTCTTGCGTTTTAAAATTACAGATAAAAAATAACTCCCCAAAGAAAAGTGATTTCTTTTAAATATAGTATAAAAAAAGCTGGAATGATGGTTAATTCACATATAAAAACTCATATACAAAACCCCTACTGCTTCCTTCCACACTACTCAGGTTCATACAGTTGATTCTAGCACACAACTGTTTTGTACTATAGGTACGTCACTAGAGTAAAATACTAATAAAATACTTCGGTTAGCAAACTGAGGTTATACTTCTTGACAACTGCATTAAAACTGCAGTGCTTAGGCAGAGCTGGGACACGCCATTCTTAAGCATGGGTTTCTTCTTCCTGCTGCTGTGTTCCACAGTGACTATTAAAAGAAGGAATCTGGTTTGTAAACGGCTGGGTCATCCACTGCCCGTTTGGAACATCACTAAAAGCCGATTCTCCTCTTAAGTCTGCACCGTTGGCTGTTAGCCTATTTGAAGGGAAGCCACAAGGCTCACTAGGGCACGGATTTGCACCATAAGCACCACCGTACGCGGCTTCGTAACTGGGGTCATATTTTTCTTCTTTAACAGCCATCTTCTTTGCGTCCTCTTGTGCGAGCTGTAGGTCAAAGGTGCAGTGCACCTCCTGCACGTTGGTGTTGCGCTCGATGCCTTTCAGCTGGTCTCTCAAGTCCTTCAGCTTGATGTAGTAATGAACCTTGTCCTGGACTCGGGGAAACTGAGCACAGCGAGCGCTAGACGAGGGCATGACGTAGCAGAGAGTTTCTGTGTCTGGAATCTTGTGGGGTTGAAGCCCAAATTCCAAGTTCTTAACCTTTACTCCAAAGACTTCTTTACTAAAAATTTCATAAATACATTTTCCATTAAACACCGCTATCCGTGGCTGATATTTCTGTAATTTCTGTACTAGAATACGTCCTCCTTCACGAAATTCTTTACTGGAGAGATCTTTGCTGCCCGGCGTTGTCCGTTCAACCATGTTGGTAAATCCGATACCATACTTCCCTGGTAAAGTGTGATCATCCATGTGATTCAGCTGGACCTCACTCAGCCCCGACATAAACAGGCACTTCCAAAAATGATTTCCAGGCCCAGGGTAATGATGCCCTTTGTATGCAGCCATCAGTCCCGGGTTAATGCCAATAATCACAATGTCCAGATTGAAGGTCAAAATGTCAGGAAGAGTCTTGGTCAAAAGCTCAGCTTCGGAAACGCCATTAAAACGGTCTACTTTTCTTTTCACTTTAAATGTGTCTGTAATTTTTTCTTGCTTTTCTTTTGATTTTGCAGACTTGCCAGATTTTTTTGGCTCGGCATGTTTTTTTGGTTCCTTTGGTTTTTTGGGTTCTGTTGCTCTGGTTTTTCTTTTTCTTCCTTTTGGGGCCTCTTGCACTGGCTCCTGGGCGGGAGCTGGCTCTGGCGCGTTGGCAGGCACCTGCTGCTCGGCCAGCATCTGCTGCTCGTCCATGACGGCCTCGGTAGGTGCTTCAGCCATCATGGGTTGAAACGGGAATGAATGGAAAGTGTGGGCTTGCTCAAAGGAATAGCTACCCGCGTTCTCCGCTGTCATGCCCAGCGGCCGCTCGCGCGTGCGGCTGGTCTCTGAGGCCCGGCGGCCTGCGCACGGCGACTCGATCCTGGTACCTGATGGCCGGCGAGAAAGCAGCTAGCTCAGCGCCTCCCCACCAATCTGCATCAGCCCCCCACCCGCCCGTCCGCAGCCCCCCTTCGCGTTTGTAGTTAATCTCTTTGAGTATTTTCTCTAGCGCTGGTTTTGAAGACATAAATTCCTTCAGTTTCTGTTTGTCATGGAAGCTTCTTATTTCTCCATCTAATTTGATAGAAAGTTTTGCTGGGTAGGACATTTTTGGCTGGAAGTTGTTTTCTTTTAGAGTTTGGAATATGTTACTCCAAGCCCTTCTGGCTCTCATGACTTGGTTTGGGAAGTCTGGAGTGATTCTAATTGGTTTGCCTCTGAATGTCACTTGGCTCTTTGTTTTTGTTGCCTTTAAGATTCTCTGCTTGGCTTCCACATTGGTCATTTTGACAATTATGTGGCATGGGGATCCTCTTCTCCGATCCTGTCTAAAGGGAGTTCTATAAGTTTCCTGGACCTGTGTATCAACCTCTTGCACTATGTTTGGAAAATTTTCTGCTATTACTTCCTTGAAGAGATTGTTGATCCCTTTGGTTTCACTTTCTTTTCCCTCCTCTATTCCAATTATTCTTAGGTTAGCTCTCTTAAAATGGGCCCATATTTCTTCAATGTCAGATTCCTGCTGTCGGATATTTTTTTCTAGATTAGAAACTATGCGTTCATTTTTGGAATGATCATCTTCTAAGAGCGAGATTCTGTTCTCCATGTGGTCTAATCGGTTGTTTGTGCTTTGAATTGAGGCCTTTACTTCATTAATTGCATCCTTTATCTCTTTTTGGCTCTCTGAGTTCTTTTCGAAGCACCTCTATTATTTCTACAGTTATTTTCCTGATTTGATCTTCTAGAAATCTCTGATTTTCTGTTTTATTGGGTTCTGATGTTGTGGGGTTGTGGGCATTCATTGCTCCAGTGTTATTCCTTTTTCCCATGATTTCGGAAGTTTGTGCCTTCTCTGGGTTCTTCCCTTGGGTCACTATGACTTCACTTAAGGTGTTCTGGATCTCGAGTCAGTAGTATCTCAGACCCCACTACTCCTTTACTGGGTTGTATCACAGAGTCTCCAACCCAGAGAGTCGATAGAGGCTGCTTTAGACTGTGGGGGGTGCCAGGTTGCACGTTCTCTTATGGTGTGATATCTCTGCCACCACCACTCCCCCACTGGGTCAAGTCCCAGGGAGTACAGTACTGGGATTTCTCCTCTGTGGCCCGCAATTTGACTCACTGTTCTTGAGTACGCAGATGTAGCCGTACTGGACTCGGTGAATTCGCTGCTGCTGCCGCCGGTGGCAATATGGCACCGCTGCTACGCCCTCGGCCGTGAGGCTGGCGTATTTCTTGGTTTTGATTTCCACTCTGAATCCCTGCAGCGTGCTGAGCTCAGCCACTGGGAGCTTTAGATGTTCCTTCGCCGAGAAATCCCGCCTGGCTGTTCCGCAGCGGCTCACCTCGGCTTGCTGTAGCCGTCCGGTGAAATCGCCGCTGCTGCCGGCAGTATGGCGCTGCTGCCGTGTCCTCGGGTGTGAGGCCGGTGTATCTCCTCTGTGGCTCTGAGCTCTGTTCTCAGTCTGCTTTCTCTCTGGAGCCTGGTGATTTTTTTGTTTCTCTGGTGATGGTGTTTTCTGGCTATGAAAGGTGCTGATTTTGTGGTAATGGAGATTGGTTGTTAGCGGGGCTCTTAAGCCCCGCTTTTCTCGGTCGCCATCTTCCCGGAAGTCCGCCTGAACTCATTTTTTAAAAAAACTATTTTTATAGCCAGGCACACTTGTAAGCCCAGCATTTGGGAGGCTCAAAAAGGAGGATTGTGGTTTGCGGACAGCCTCAGTTTTGCACACACTTGTGGGGTACAGTATGGTAATTTGATACATGTATGCTATGTGTAATGATCAAATCAGGGTAATTAGCATTTTAGTCTTTCTTTAAACATTTATCATTTCTTTGTGTTGGGAAACTTTGAACTCTTCTTGTAGTTTTTTTCATGGTACCGGGAATTGAACACCCAGGAGTGTTCTGAACTACACCCTACCCGTTTTATTTTTTATTTTGAAACAAGCTCTCAGTAAGTTGCCTAGGGTCTCCCTAAATTGCTGAGGCTGGCCTTGAACTTGCAATCCTCCAACCTCAGCCTTCCCAATACTGGGATTACAGGTGTGCACCACCACACCCAGATTCTTCTAGTTCGTGTGTGCGCGCACGCGCATGCCCGTGCACGCGCATGTTTTTTCCTGGGAATGAACCCAGGGGTGTTTTACCTCTGAACTACACTATTTTAGTTTTATTTGGAAATAGAGTCTCATGAAGTAGCTGGGGGCCTCACTAAATTGCGGAGACTGGCTCTGAACCTGCAATCCTCCTGTCTCAGCCTCCTAAATACTGGGATTACAGATGAATACCATCATGCCTGGCTTCTAGTCCTTTATAAAAATATAATAAAATGTAAACTAGTCATACTACTGTGCTGTAGAACATTAAACTTTTTCCTGCTTCTTGGTAATATTTTACCCAGACTCCCTTCATTCTTCCATTCCTCCCACTCTTAGCCTCTAATGACCACTATTCGCTCCCTATGTCTATGAAATCAACATTTTTTCTTTTCTTTTTGTGCAGTACTAGGGACTTTTCCTCTAAGTTCTATCACCAGGCTGTGTGTGTGTGTGTGTGTGTGTGTGTGTGTGTGTGTGTGTGTGTTGCTGGAGATTGAACCCAGGGGAATTCTACTTCTGACCTACACCCTCAGCTCTATTTTATTTTTTATTTTGAAACAGGGTCTCACTATGCTGAGGCTGGCCTTGAACCTACAATCCTCCTGTCTTAGTTTCCAAAGTCCTTGGATTACAGACATGCATCACTATACCTGGCATCACCAGCCCTTTTTAAAATTTTATTTTGAATCCAGGCATGGAGTGCACACTTGTAATCTCAGTACTTAGTAGGGGCGAGACAGGAGGATTGCAGGTTTATGGCCAGCCTCAGCTACTTAGTGAGGCCCTCTGCAACTAAGTGAGACCCTGTTTCAAACTAAGGAATAAAAATAGGACTGGGGTGTAGGCCAGTGGTAGAAGGCCCCTGGGTTCCACCTTCAGTACCACATACAAAAAATAAAATTTTATTTTGAGACAAGGGCTCACTAAGTTGCTGAGACTGGCCTCAAAATTTGTGATTCTCCTGCCTCACCCTCCCAAAGAACTGGAATTATCATCACTCTTGGTTGAAACTAACTTTTTAAGATTCTACATGAATCAGAACATGAGTTATTTGTATTTCTATGCTTGGCTTATTTCACTTGTTATGTCTCTTAATTCCATTAGAACAGTTTTAGGCTCACATAAAAATTGAGCACACAGTATAGTCCCCATGACTTCCTTCTACTCCCATCCTAGCTTCCTCTGTTATTAATATCTTACATTAGTGTAGTATATGTGTTAGTTAATGAACCAATCTTGCCACATTATTAACTAAAGTCCTTAGCTTACATTAGGATTCATTCTGTGTAGCATAGTTCTTCAAGCTTTGAAACGTGTTCCTACTGCTGCAGTATTATAGATTTTTTTTTTTTTGGTACCAAGTCTTTGAAATCCAGCGTGCATTTTACATTTTCAGTACATCTCTCCTGGGATCAGACACATTTCAAGTGCTCAGTAGATACTCTGAATACTACCACACTAGACGATGAAGTGCTGTGCTGGGTGCTGAGGATACAGCAGGGATCAGAATGGACAATATCTCTGCCTTCATATAGTTGACATCCTAGTGTGACAGGCAGATCATAAAGAAGCAAATAACTCTGGAGAATGTTACTAAGAAAATAATATACGATCATATGATATCATATACAATCATATGATAGAGTAGAGAACTACTTTAGATTGCCCGGGTAGTCAGGAAAGCCTTTTAGAGGCTAAGAAACAAAATAAGTCACCAACCATAGGGAAATTATGCTTGTATCAATTACCTATTGCCATAATAATTCTGAATAACCACTCCAAAATTCAGAGGCTTAGCACAATAACTAGCTATCATTGCTTGCAAGAATATATAGGTCAGCGGGGCAGTTCTGGTCACAGGTGAGCTCATGCACACATCTTTGGACACCATAGGTTAGGTAGGTAGCCCTGCAGGTTGTGTTTGGGGCCTGCGGCCGTTGACTGCTCTGGGATGACCTCAGCATTTTCCATGTGGCTTCTCATCCTCCAGCAGGCTAGTCCAGGCGTCTTCTCTTGACAGAGACAGGGATCCAAAGACAATGTGGAAGCCTTCAAGGTTTCTTAAGGCTCAGAACTACAACCCTTCTGCCACTTTCTTTTGGCTAAGGCAACTTTTACGTTCAGTCAATATTCCGAGAGGAGCTACAAAGTCATATTGCAAAAGGTATGGCTACAAAAAGGGGTAGGAATTCAGGCAATTTTTGCAAAGCATCCCTTATGTTAATTATTTTTGTGGTACTAGGAATTGAACCCAGGGACAGTCTACCTCTGAGCTATACTCCTAGCTCTATTTTTCTCTCTTTTTTTAATTTTAAAATAGGATCTCACTAAGTTGTATAGGGCCTTGCTAAGTTGCTGAGACTGGCTTCAAACCAGCCTTATTTCCCAAGGGATGTCACCATCTCCAGAGAAGATATTCCAATTATCCTGGAAAACAAGGTAATTGGGATTAGGATAGTATTTAATTCTCAGAATGAAAACCTATCCACTGGAAGAACAAAAGGTAACTCCAGAAAGCAGCCCCTTCCCCACTGGGAAAACCCTAACAATTTATGGAGAAACCAAGTTATTGTGAGTTTATTTTTTTTTGCCCAATTATTGTAAGTTTCAAGTTATTTTCCTTTTGAGATCTACTCTTATGTGAAAGAAGGAAATAAATGGGTGACTTTAGTCAACAAAAATGGAACATATACTGTATGCCAGGCATTCTTTTGGGTGCTAGGGACCCAGCAGAAAATAAGACAGGCAAGGATCCCTGTCTTCTTTCAGAGGTAAGACAGAGTTATGAGATAAACGTGCAAAACATGTGGCATGTTAGATGGAAATATATATGCCTTGGAAAAAAGCAAAGCAGGGGCAGTGAACATTTGTTTGAGGTGTACGAAACTTTAATCACATAGGCTGAGACAGGAGAATTGTAGGTTTCAAGGCCAGTGTCAGCAAATTAGCAAGATCCTATTTCAAATAAAAGAAATAAAAAGGCTTGTAGGGCTGAGGGGGTAGCTCAGTGGAAGAGCACTTGCCAGGCATGCGTGAGACCCTGGGTTTGATCCCCAGCACTGAAGGAAAAAGACAGAAATAACGAATGAGCTAGTTGGGAGAGATTCATTGAAAAGTTCTAAGTGAAAACCTAAAAGTGAAGAATTGGAGCAGCCTGCTGTCTCTGAGAAGCTAGGTTGAGGCAGAGTGAGCAGGGAATGCAAAGGCCCTACTGGGAGAAGAGCAGAGAGGCAGGTGTAGGCAGAGGAAGGGGAAGGAGAGGGTGCTACAGCCCGGCTTGGTGCCACATACTTGTAATCCCAGCATTTGGGAGGCTGAGACAGGAGGACTGGGGTTTGAGGACAGCCTCAGCTACTTAGTGAGGCCCTCTGCAACTCAGTAAGACCTGGTTCCAAAATAAAGAATAAAAAATAGGTTAGGGGGTGTAGCTCGGAGGTCAAATGCCCCTGTGTTCAATCCGCAGTCCCGCAAAAAAAAAAAAAAAAAAAAAAAAAGAAAAATAAATAGGGCTGGAGGTGTAGCTCTGAGGTAGAATGACCCTGGATTCTATCTCCAGCACCACAAAAAAAAAAAGAAAAAAAAAAAAAGAGTAAGGTCTGACCCACATTTTGTAGAGCTCTGCAATACAACCACTAGAATATACAAGTGTACAATTTATAATTTTCTTTCCGTTCTATGACAAGGAAAAATTGACTTTTGCTAATATGATAACGTCTGACTTCTAGTTCCCTGGACTCTGAAAGTTGTAATACATTTCACTACCTATTTTTCAGAAAAAGACAACAAGGATCTATTTAGCAACTCCAGTTTTGACACTTTCTGTGCCTGGGCTAGAATGAGGGCCTAAAGAGCAGAACAGATGCCTCTTATTACTTTTCTTTGCAGTATTTTCTTTTCTCAGTTAAAGGGAAATGGAGCAAAAGGCCTAAGTAGCAGAGGCTGTCTGCAAACGGGGATCCTACTGTCTCAGCCTCCCAAATGCTAGGATTACAAGGGTGCACCACCAACCCTGGCTGGGTATGCAATATTTAAGAAAAGTTGGGCTCCACCATTGACCCAATACCTTGAGCAAATAAATGCCAATGTTTCCCATTTCCTTATGTGAGAGAAATCAGGTGGGACACAAGGCCCCTGAAGAGCTAGTTTCAAGTAGGGTGTGGTAGTGACAGCTTTTAAGCCTAGTACTTGGGAGGTTGAAACTGGAGAATTGCAGGTTCAAGGACAGCCTTAGCAAGAAGTGAGACTCTCATCAACCTATCAAGACCTTGTTTTTTTTTTTTTTTTTTTTGGCAGAACTGGGGATGAAACCCAGGGGCATTCTACCTCTGAGCTATACCCTGAGTCCTATTTTTTATTCTTTATTTTGAAATGGGGTCTCACTGAGTTGCAAAGGGCCTAAGTAGCTGGGGCTGTCCATGAATCGGGATCCTCCTATCTCAAATGCTGGGATTCCAAGGATGAGCCACCACCCCGGCTGGATATGCAATATTTAAGAAAAAGTTGGGATCCACCATTTGACCCAATACTTTGAGCAAATGCCAGGGTTCCCAATTTCCTTATCTGAGAGAAATCAGGGTGGGTGCCACCACGCTTGGCTAAGACCTTGTTTTAAAATAAAAAATGGAAAATAGGGCTGGGTGTGTAGCTTGGAGATAGAATGCCCCTGGGTTCAATTAAAAAAAAAAAAAAGAGCTAGCTTCATACCTGATGTGTATTTCCTTCTGTGCTAGAGCTGGAACCCAGGGCCTTGTGTATGCTAGGTACCCCCTCTGCCACTGAGCTCGCCCTCATACTAAGTTCCTAACGTTCTCCTTTTCTTTCCCTCATTGAGGTAAAAGTATTAGATTGTCAAATGCTATGGGTATACTTTCAATCAGTGCTTGTCAGACTTTTCAATGGGAGAACCAATGACCTGGGGGAATCCCATAAAAGCCCAGGTTTTGATTCCTGGATTTGAGGTGGGGACAGGAATTGTTCCTTCCTGACAATTTTCAGGTTATGCCTAGTTGCTGACTCAAGATCATTCTTTGAGTAGCAGGAATCTGACACAACTAAGTTTTATGACTTACCACAACTATCACACAGACACACAAAAACCCCTCAAAAGGGCTCCAAAAGGCTGGGAATGTGGTCGTAGAGTGTTTGCCTAGCCGGTGTGAGCTCTGGGTTCAATCTTCAGTACCTCAATAAACAAAAACCCCAAGCTGGGTGTGGTGACGCACACTTGTAATCCCAGTACTTTGGAGTGAGACAGGAGGACCTCAGGTTCAAGGCCAGCCTCAGTTACTTAGTGAGGCCCTCTGCAACTTAGTGAGACCCTGTCTCAAAATAAAGAATAAAAAAAATAATAGCACTAGGGGTATAGCTTGGGGGTAGAATGTTCCTGGGTTCCATCCCCAGTACCGCAAAAACAACACACACACACACACATACACACACACACACACACACACACAGGCTCTTGAGATTCTTTAAACAATTAACACTAAAACTTTAGTTTCCTGCAGTGTCCAGACTCAGGCCAGACCTAATGACTACATCTCTGGTCTAGGGAAGGTTCATATATCCTCCTGCAGAAAGATCTTGCAGTTGTCTCTCTACCTCATTTGGCTCTTTGATCTTACCTTTTGCCTCTGATGATAATTACCCTTTAATTAGCACCCACCGCCGAGTCAGCTCAATAATTATAGTAGTACGTGCAGCCTTACTCTCTGCCAGTGATCTTCAAACGAAATGATAAAACAAGATCCTGAGCTGCTGATTTTTTAAAAAATAAAGACAAAATTGACCCAAATAACAGTCAGGTGTGTACCACCCACAGTAGGAGCCACAGAGCTGTTAAAACTTCTGTTTACATAAGCTAAGGAAGATTCAATTTATTTTGGAACAATTAAAGAAAACATACTGATATGATATTAGCGAGATTGTAAATGTCGGAATATAAATTTTGCATCCAGTTGTGCATGCTAAAACCTACCTTAAATTCATGTTGGGAGGGGCTCAGTGTTTCTCATTTTTCTTTCTTTTCTTCTTGTAATGATGAGGATCAAACCCAGAACCTATATGTGCTCTACCACTGTGCTAAGTCCCCCGCATGGACTCTTTCTTTGTTCAGAGTTTCCTCACTACTTTGGAAGGAATATTGAAGGGAGCCTGAAATATCTGGGTGCATTAAAAGCAAGTAAGTCATTTGTGAAAGAAGGCCAGGCTTTTGACTGAAAGCAATTAGTTCTCTAGTTTCTTAGGTGGATCTCCATTAACTGCCTACTAAACATCATGGTTGTCAAAATTCAATGAACCATGCACTTCTAGGGGAAACCCATGCTACTCTTTAGAGCCCCGTTTCCCCACTGAAGCCTCAAAACCAAACAAAAACAAATCTGATGTGGTGGTGCAGTCCTGTAATCCGAGGACTTAGGAGGCCGAGAAGGAGGATGCCAGGTCACAGATCAGCCTCAGCAACTTACTGAGGCCCTCAGCAACTGTAGCAACACCCTGTTTCCAAATAAAAAATAAAATAGGGCTGGTGGTGTAGCTAAGAGAGAGAATACCCCTGGGTTCAATCCACAAAAAAAAAAACACCCCAAAATGCCCTGGGTCGAACCCCCCCACACACAAAGAAAACAAACAGTAAACACAAGTAAACAAAAAACTCCCAGTTTTCTCAATTAGATAATACATTACCATGGGGGTAGGGTGGGGATCTCTGTACAGGAGAAAAACATTCTTTCCATCATTCACCACCTCTCTGTCCTGAGGCAATCACTAGTTCACTTCTTTAAACTTTTTATTATGTAAAATTTTAGATGTACAAAAAGGGACTGGCATGATGACCACATATGTGTGCATCCCATAGCGTCAACAATGAACACTATCCCAACAACTTATTTTATTCCCTCTCCCCCAGTTTTCATTGGCACATCCTAAAGAAAATTTCAGACACAAGATTACTTTACCTGTCAACACTTTAGTGTCAACAACAACAACAACAACAACAACAAACAACAACAACAACAACATTACCAGCTGGTGGTGGTGCCGGCCTGTAATCCTAGTACTTGGGAGGCTGAAACAGGAGGATCGCAGGTTGGAGGCCGAGGTTCGAGACCAGCCCCAGCAATTTGGTGAGCCTCTCAACAATCTGGTGAGACTCTGTTTCAAACAAAAATGTAAAAAAAGGGGGGGGGGGGCTGGGAGTGTAGCTTGGAAGTAGAACGCCCCTTGGATTCAATCTCCAGTACCAGCACCATCACTAAATAAAATCAAAACATTATCATAATCAGGTCCAACTAGGCTAATGACAATTCCTTAATAGCCAATATTCTGGGGCCACCATTAACGCGTGGGGGGAAACGGAGAACTGCAGGGCAGGGACAAACAGGTTGGGGGTAAGGCGGCCGGAGGTTGTGGCCGTCAAGGCTCCGGTGCCTAACGCCCCTAGGTCCAGTCCATCGTTACCCGCGCGGGGCCAGCGCGGGTCAGGCCGGGTGGAAGGCAGCTCCGAGCGCAAGCTCGTCTCCAGTCGCCCAGAAGGCCCGGCGCAGCTGCACAGCCCACCGTCCCCAGACACCGGCGAGTCCCTGGAGGGGAAACGATTGACACAGCTGCCTGCACCGCGCCGGGGCCCTCCCTCTCCCGCGGCACCTGCGCCTCTCGGCGGGGCCCAGAGCTGGAACTGGCTCCTGAGTCCGGGCGAGTAGGGCAGGAGAGCCGCTACCGAAGGGTTCGCCCGCCGCCCGTGCTGGAGTCCGCTGTAGGCTCCGTGACCTCGCGCGGACGGAGACTACAACTCCCGTCGGGCGCCGCGGCCCGGCCAATGGCGGGCGCCGGCGCGTGTGGGGCGCGGCGCCTGCGCGGCGGCTTGAGTAAGCGGCCGCGTGATTGGCTGCGGGGTCGGGCGGCCGCGCGGGGCCTGTGGGAAGCGGAGTGACGGAGCGAGCGGCTGTTGGAGGAAGGAGGTGGGGGCCGGGAGCGCAAATGGCGTTGAGATGGTTCAGGGCCCTGTTCAAACTCCAGCGCTGACCATTCACCGGCGGAAGCGGCGGCGCAGGAGGCGGCGGCGGCCCAGCGGGGGCAGGTAGCGGGCTCGGCGCCGGCTCCGGCGGCCGCGGCCGGGGAGGCCTAGACCCGGGCCGGCCGGCCGGCCGGCGGCGCTCGAGGCGGGGAGGGAAGTTGCGGGGCCGCCGCTCCTCCCCCTGCGCCGGCTTCCTATTTACCGGAGCGGAGTCGCGGGTAGTGACGGCGGCGGAGCCCCTCGCCTCTCGGTGCGCACCGCCCGGCTGCTCTCCCCCGCGCGGGGCTCCGGCGCCCGGCCTGGGGCTGTCGGGAGCCGGAGAGGCGGAGGCGGCCCGAGGCCAGAGCAGCGGCCGGCGCCGAGGGTAAGTGAGGACTCGGCGGCCGCCTAGGCCCGGAGCGGCCGGCCGGGCAGGGGCGGCGGGGCCGTGGGAGTCTCGCCGCCGCGCCCCCCGGGCCGCCGGGGAAGTTGGGCCGGGGGACGACTCCCGAGAACTCTTGTTTCCTCTTTCATTGCCCCTCTTTGCGAGTTCTTTTCCGGGCGGTGCTGGTTGACTTCCCTCCCGGAACCCGCCGGGGGTCTGGATTTCGGTCCCGAATCCTCCTTCCCCGTCGTTGTCGTCTAGGTTCCAGGCGGCCGCCGAGGCCTTGCTGCTGCCCCAGGGATTTGGTGGCAGAGGCTTCCGGGGCGCCGGGAGCGACATCCCTTTTCCGAGCGGTGGGGGTGGGGAGGGGAAAAGTTGCGGGAGCGGCCAGCGGGTGGGGGCCGCTTCTCCCACCGCTTCCAGGAGGATTTTTGCTTGGGTCGATTGGCCCCTTTCACTTTCCTTCCTTAATGGGAGTCCCTAAAGCCCGGGGGAACTGGGAAGGCGCTCGATTTGGATGGAGGTTAAGTGTAAGGACTTTTTTGGCTTCTAAGTCCTAGTGCGTTACCCTCAAAAAATCGACCTGGCATTGGACTGAGGCAGTGGCACAGAGACCGAAAACGCTTCGTGGTAAATCTTCCTTTGCTAAATAGTTAGGACAGTCTTTGGAGTTTGAGGCCCGAGCACGAGAATCTGTGTATTTGAAATGAACTTAAAATATTATGGCAAATAGGTCTGCGCACTTAGATAATGCCATCGTAGTCGTCTGCTTAGATAATTCCATTGCAGGAGTCAGCTGACTTTTAAAAAAATGACATTTTATTATGGGAAATCATAAAGGCAATAAAAAATAGAGAATATTATATAATGAACTCTCGTGTGCTCATAGCGCTTCAGCAGTTATTAACCCAACTAAATTTGTCTCATCTACACACTTACCATTTCTTAATGTTGGGAAATCGCTGGCCTTATTTTATCAATATTTCAGTATGTATTTGTGAAATACGTTTTCTTAAACCAACTCTTAGGTATCAATTCTTCATCAGCACACTTTTTTCTTTTTTTTTTTTTTTTTGGTGGTACTGGGGTTCCCGGAAGCCCTTCTACCTTCGGGCTACACTCCCAGACCTATTTTTACATTTTTTTATTCGGAAACAGGGTCTCCTAAGCCAGCGCGCGCGGCTGGCTTCGAACCTGCGCGATCCTCCTGTCTCTGCCTCCCAAGCGCGGGGATTACAAGCGTGCACCACCACGCCCGGCATCAGCACACTTGAAGCAGTAGTTTTGGGACTGTTTGTACAATGACATTTTTTGATGTTGGCCCAAAGGTGCTCAAGTCTAAATTTTTCCTTTGGCCTTTAGTCAGCATTTTTAGATGATTACCACTAAGTGTATCCAAAACATTCCAGCGTTGTTTTCTGTAAATGCAGGTTTACAGATCTAAGCTTTACACCCTTGAAAAAATGAATAGAAATGACTTTATTTTGTTGTCTTTGGTAGCTGCTATTCAGTATACTTAGTTTTGTTTAAATAGGCTATCTTTAACAAGACAGTAAATTTTGTTAGTGTTAAATTTACAGTAGGAGGGTAAATAGATGTCCCTCAGGAAAACTATTTTCTTTTAGCAGAGTTGCATATGATGACTAAATTATTATTTTGTCAAATTAGAATTGGCTTCTGACCAAGCATGGGGGGAATCCTCTACTGAGTATAGGTTAAATTAATTTGGACAGTGATTTCATTATAAGTTGTAAGAATTTAATAAGGATAAATACTGAAAGTAAAGATCAGAACATTCAAAAGTGCAGGTCAAATATAATTTCCATTGTGAATTACAAAGTAATGAAGATTTTTCAAGCTCTTAAACAGTTTGCTTTTTTTCTAGTTACAGTTGGCATATTGATATTTAAATTGTAGAAGGTCAAAGTGTAAGACATAGATAAGGATTGATTGTACTTTAAAGCACTATAACTTGTTTTTAAAAACATTCAGAGCCAGGCATGGTGGCACACGTTTGTAATCCCAGTACCTGGGAGGCTGAGACAGGAGGATCTGGGTTCGTGACCGGCCTCGGCTACTTAGTGAAGCCCACTGTAACTTAGTGAGACCCTATTTCAAAGTAAAGAAGAAAAAAATCGGGCAGGGGTGTAGATTGGAGGTAGAATGTCCCTGGGTTCAATCCCTAGCACCACAAAAAACATTCAGCTTTTTAGATTTACTGACCTGGAATTTTCTTTTTTTTATTTTGCTCATAGTGCCTGGTACTATGTAGGTAAGTCAGATGAATCAATTAATCATAAGTAAGGAAAAGGTTATGTGTTTCTATTCCTGTAATAATTCATGGAGCAGTGTAATATGCTGAAGTTTTCCAGAAAGTGTCACTCAGTAAATGAGCACAGCACTGCAGGGACAAGTAAGATAGAATAAGGATGTTTCTCCCACTGGGGAAATGACCATCTAAGGGATAATTTTCAAGTCAGAGCCAAGAATCAGAATCTTCCAATTTAAGTTAAAAGCTGCAGTTAATACATGAGAAAATAGCACTATTTTTCTGACCTTTTTTCTTCATGATAAGTGCTGTGAAACTGCAAAGAATGAAATTGAGTTCACTAACTTTTCCAAGTTACTGAAAAAATTAATATTTTTAATATTAGGGATAATTACTGTTAGATTATTTTAAAGATCTTTTTGAGAATAGTATTTCAAGTTCAAGTATTTGATTTTGAAACAAAGTTTCACCATAACTTGCTTTTGTGAATGCTGTATTGTAAATTGGTTTAATCACTAAACTTTTTTACTTGGAAATCATATATGAATATGTACTTGTTATAGTTTATTTATTTATTTTTATTTTTTTGCGAGTTTGGGAATGGAACCCAGGGGCATTCGACCTCCGAGCTATACCCCCTTCCCTATTTTTTAATCCTTTATTTTGAAACTGGGTCTCACTGAGTTGCAGAGGGCCTCATAAGTAGCTGAGGCTCTCCGCGAACTGTGATCATCTGGTCTCAGCCTCCCGAATGCTGGGATTACAAGTGTGCACCACCATGCCCGGCTATGTACTTGTTATAAAAATGACATATAGAATGAAAAGTGAAAAATGAGCCTCTTTTATTTTCTTCCTCATATTTAACCTTTTTTTTTTTTTGTGGTACTGGGGATTGAACCCAGGGGCATTCTACCTCTGAGCTACACCCCCAGCACTATTTTTATTTTAAAACAGGGTCTCAGTAGGCTGATGAGAGTCTCATTATTTGCTGAGGCTGTCCTTGGACCTGTGATCCTCCTGTCTTAGTCTCCCAAATACTGGGATTACAGGCATGCACCACCACATCCGGCATTTAACCAGTTTTAAAGATTTGTATGCTGATTGTTGAAAAGTCATGTAGGAGAATTCTTTTTATATATAGTGTTAATACTTGTTAAGTACTTAGTGATTATATGTTTTCTTAAACTTTTTTTTTTACAGGGAATATGAAACAGGTGTCAAAATGACGTCCAGATTTGGGAAAACATACAGTAGGAAAGGAGGCAATGGCAGTTCAAAATTTGATGAAGTCTTTTCCAACAAACGGACCACCCTTAGCACAAAATGGGGCGAGACCACATTTATGGCTAAATTAGGGCAGAAGAGGCCCAATTTCAAACCAGATATCCAAGAAATTCCGAAGAAACCAAAAGTAGAAGAAGAAAATACTGGAGATCCTTTTGGATTTGATAGTGATGATGAGTCTCTACCAGTTTCTTCAAAGAATTTAGCCCAGAGTAAGGGTTCCTCTTACTCAGATTCTAGTGAAGCTGCTCAGCTGGAAGAAGTTACTTCGGTACTTGAAACTAATAGCAAAATTAGTCATGTGGTGGTTGAAGACAGCATTGTAGCTGATGAATGCTTACCTTTGGAGGATACTTTGCTTGGGAAAGAAAAGAGCACAAACAGAATCCTAGAAGATGACACAAGCAAAAGTATCTGTGCTAAATTAATGCCTTCTGGTAAGTTTTGATTTTATGATGAGCCAAGAGAGCTTTTTGCAAGCCATTTATTTAAATAATTTGAATACTAAAATATCATTTATATATTGCTCAGGTTTTCTTTCTGTATTGATAGTTTTCTAAAAGATTTAAGAACTTTAAAGAAATCAGAGGTTCAAATTTTAAACAACTTAGATAATAGTGTTTCTAGACCTACTATTTAGGCTTTATTTGGGGACTTGTCTTTTATCTCCAGTTTCAATAAGAAACATCTTTTTGTTGCGTTGGAATTATGTAATATTTCATTTCTGTTACTGTGGAAGACACTAATAGTTACTGATAATGAGACAGATAAGAAAATTAGTAATATTAGAACTGGGTGTGGTGGTGCATGCCTGTAATTCCTGTATTTGGGAGACCGAAACAGGAGGATTGCGATTTGAGGACAGCCTCAGCTACTACTTATTGAGGCCCTTTGCCACGCAGTGAGACCTCGTTTCAAAATAGAATAAAAAATAGGGATGGGGTGTAACTTGGAGATAGAATGTCCCTGGGTTCCATCCCTAGTATGGGGGGGGGGAGAGGTAGTGAAACTTGCATCAACGTAGGGAGACCCTGTTTCCAAGTAAAAAATAAAATTGGGTTGAGACTGTAGCTCGAAGGTAGAATGCCTCTGGATTTCATCCCTAGTACCAAACACACACTCGCTTAGTAATGTTAGACTTTTTTTCTAAAACCAGTTCAGAATGAATGATTAAGGATATATGGAGTAGAGACATTGAAAATTGGAATTTTATTACAAATTGAGATTAGTTTGGACCCTGGGGACCAGTAGTAACTTGTATTAATGTTTTAATTTACAAAACTGGTTGTATTTAAAAAATGTTAACTTGTAGGTAGGCATGGTGGCACACACTTGTATTCCCAGTACTTGGGAGGCTGAGACAGGAGGATCTGGGTTTGCAGCCAACTTCAGCTACTTAGGTCCTCTGCAACTTAGTGAGTCCCTGTTTTTTTTTTTTTTTTTTTAAAATAGGGCTAGGGTTATATAGCTTGGAGGTAGAATGCCCCTGAGTTCCGTCCTGGCAACACACACACGCACACACACACACACACACACACACACACACACACACACACACAGTTGTAAATATGGCATCCAGTATAGTCTCATACATTAATGCTTTGCCAGGTATATATACCCCTGCTCACTTCTGAAAGGAGTTTGGAACTGAAATGATAAAGGGGGAATTAATATGATTGGAGGTGACAGGAAGAACTTGGGGTAGGGAGAAGGTTATGAGCTCCTTATAATAGAAAAAGAGTGGCCACTATAGTTGAAAATTGACTTTTAAGTCGGACGTAGTGGCGCAGGCTTGTAATCCCAGTTTGTAATCCCAGTATTGGGGAGGCTGAGACAGGAGGATTGCAGTTTGAGGGCAGCCTCAGTTACTTAGGCCCTCCGCAATTTAGTGAGACCCTGTTTCAAAAAAAAGAAAAATAGGACAGGGGGTGTAGCTCGGAGATAGAATGCCCCTGGGTTCCATTCCCAGACCTGCCTCCTAAAAAAATGGACTTTAGTTCTTGACCTCTTGGCAAAATTTAATACTAATGGAAGACTGTATATCTCATTTTGAAAAGAAGACAAAACTTTTCTAATTCTGAATTTCTAAAAGGAATTTGTTCTTGGGAGACTTAATATAAAGCACCTCAAACAATATAACGGTGTTCTCCTTGTGTAGTTTTACTAAAAATCTTGAGCATTTTTTCACTATTTTTTTTTCTCCCTTGGATGAGAAGGTAAGGCAGCTGTTATAATTCCCTTAATCCTGTGGGTTAATTTTGATTTGGCTGTGTTCTTACTGCTTTGCCCACATGTCTCCTGAAGGACTGTTCTTAAACATAGCCTAAATTTTTTATTAGAAAACAGTATAAACCATGGGAGTGGTATACCTACCTGGTAGAATCCTGGTACTTGGGAGACGAGACAGAAGGATCTCAGATCTGAAGCCAGCCTCAGCAATTTAGTGAGACCCTGTTTCAAAATAAAATAAAAAGGGCTGAGGGGGGGGTTAACTTAGAGATAGAACACTCCCCAGTATAACAAAAACAACAACAAAAAACTCAGCATTAAAACTGTTGGGCTGGGCGTGGTGGTGGCACATGCTTGTAATCCCTGCTCTTGGGAGGTGGGGACAGGTTCGAAGCCAGCCGCTCTGGCTTGAGACCCTGTTTCCAAATACAAAGTATAAAATAGGCCTGGGTGTGTAGCCTGGAGGTAGAAGGGCTTCCAGGAACCCCAGTACCACCAAAAAGAAAGAAAGAAAGAAAGAAAAAAAACAACCCTGTTTGTTGATCAGCTCTTAAAAATGTATTAAAATCATAGAATTTCCGAGCTAAGCCGGGCGTGGTGGTGCACACTTGTAATCCCTGCGCTTGGGAGGCAGAGACAGGAGGATCGCGCAGGTTCGAAGCCAGCCGCGAGCGCTGGCTTAGGAGACCCTGTTTCCAAATAAAAATGTAAAAATAGGTCTGGGAGTGTAGCCCGGAGGTAGAAGGGCTTCCAGGAACCCCAGTACCACCAAAAAAAAAAAAAAAAGAATTTCCGAGCTAAAATGAAAAAAAAAAAAAAAACAATTTTTTTCCCCCCAGTACTGGGGATGGAACCCAGGGCTTCACACATGCTAGACAAGCACTTCCATCTTGCTAAATTGCTTAGGCTGATCTCAGACTTGTTCCTCTTGACCCGGGGGTGGTAGTGCATGCTTGCTGAGCAGGATCGCAATGATCACAGGTTCACAGCCAGCCTCAGTTAGTGAAGTCTTCCATAACTTAGTAAGACCCTAAAATAAAGAATAAAAAGTAAGGCTGGGGGCATAGCTTGGAGGTAGAATGCCTCTGGGTTCAGTGCCTAATACTGCAGAAAAAAAAGAAAAAGAAAGAAAGAAAATCTGTTCTTTTGCTTCATCCTCTTGAGTAGCAGGGGTCATAGGTGTGCACCACTGTGCTCAGCTTAATTTTACCTCAACTTACATCATTTTATAGATGAGGCTCTGTCCAAAATTGGCTAGTTTCTGAGTTACACTGAAATTCATTTATTGATTTTCATTGATCACCTACTATTTGTTAAACCACTGTACTGGGTTCTGGGAATGCTTTTGGTCTTGAGCTCTATCTTACTGCCATTTCTTGATGTTCCCAGATAGTTAATCTAGAGTGGGGCAGAAAGGCTGGAGGAAGGAAGAATAAAGTTGGGCAGATGGTGAAAGTGGTCATGGAGTGCTTGAGTGCTTGTTTTTGGATAATGGGCACTACTTGAAGACTGGGGTTCTAGCGGGAGAGGGTTCCGAATAAGGACAGAAATGTGGCAGTGTAGTATTCATTGGCAGCAATTGCTTATGTAGCTTTCCTGATAAGTCTTATATATGTGTATTCATTGTTGGAGTTGGTTGGTAGGAACTGAAAACAACTCTCTGTAAAATGAGATAATAGCTTCCCTGTCTAATTTTGCTAGCTTGTAGTTCTGATGCTGATGTTTGTGAATTGACACATGAATCCAAATTTCATTATAATAGGTTTGTGAGGAGAAAGTATGTACTAAAATACAAATAAATAGATGTTTAAGAATATCTTGTCTCTCAGCCAGGTGTGGTGGCACAAGCTTGTAATTCCAGCATTTGGGAGGCTGAGACAGGAGGATCGTCTTTCAAAGACAGCCTCTGCTACTTAGTGAGGCCCTCTGCAACTCAGTGAGACCCTATTTCAAAATAAAGAATAAAAAATAGGGCTTGGGGTGGAGAATAGAACCCCAGGGTTCTATCCCCAGTACTGAGAGAAAAAAAAATCTTGTCCCTTTTCTTCCATAAAGGCACAATCGGCCTGCCTGCCTGCCTTCTTTCTTTCCTCTTCTCCTTTTTTCACCTAGAGCTCCAACCCTGATGCCCCTAGTAGAAAAAGAAGCACATTTTGATGGAGTGCTTTTAATTTTCATAGTAGTCTTATCCTGTGTCTAATATGTGCAAATTAGTTATTGTTAAAAACATCTTTTTTATGGTGCTGGTGTGTGTGTGTGTGTGTGTGTGTGTGTGTGTGTGTGTGTGTTACTGGGCATGGAACCCAGGGGTTTTCTACTTCCGGGCTATACTCCCAGACCAATTTTATATTTTATTTGGAAACAGGGTGTCACTAAGTTGCTGTGAGCCTCACCAAATAGCTGAGGCTGTCTCAGCCTTCCAAGTGCTGGGATTACAAGCGTGTGCCACCATGCCTGGCAGTACTAGGGGTTTAACCCAGAGGCATTCTACCACCAAACTACCCCCAGTTCTATTTTTCTTTTTTACTTTGAAACAGGGTCTCACTAAGTTGTGGAGGGCTTCATTAAGTAGCTGAGGCTGGCTGTGAACCTGTAATCCTCCTGTCTCAGCCTTCCAAGTACAGGGATTACAAGTGTGGGCCACCATGCCTGGCTCTGTTAAAACCATTTGAAAGTTAGTTTATTTATTTGTTTATTTTGCAGTACTGGGTATAGAACCCAGAGGCATTCTACCTTCAACTACACCTCCAGCCCTATTTTTTATTTTGAAACAGGGTCTCACTGAGGTGCAAAGGGCCTCACTAAGTAGCTGAGGCTGTCCTCGAGCCACAATCTTCCTGTCTCAGCCTCCCAAATGCTGGGATTACAAGCGTGCACCACCACGCCTGGCTGAAAGTTCATACATTAGTTGCTTCTGTAGTTCTGAGATTGCTTTTGTACTTTGTAGTCTTTTTCTTTGCTTCCCTTCCAAACTTTTGGCATATCACTGTGCTTAGACTTCTTGCATTAGGTTTGTCAGGTTGTCCTTGCTTTTAGTCTCATTCAGAAAACCTTGTAATTAATAAATAAATAAATAAATTTATTTGCGGTACTGGGAATGGAACGCAGGGACATTCTACCACCAGGCTACACTCCCAGCCCTATTTTTTTAAATTTATTTTGAAACAAGGTCTCACTGAGTTGCAAAGCTGTCTGCAAACCTCAGTCTTCCTCTCTCAGCCTCCCAAATGCTGGGATTATAAGCATGTGCCACCATGCTGGCTGCAGCCTTGTAATTTTAGTTAGGTTTAAGGGCCTAAATCTTAAAATTTTGATAAGAGGTCTATAATTCTGAAGTGGTTCCTAGATTTTTTTGAGTTGGGGACCCATCTGAGAATGATAAAGTTTGGATTCTTTGTTTAGATAAAAACAGTTGTATACCTATCAGGTCTTAGAAATCTTAGCACTCTTTTGAGGGTCAGGCATTTTAATTAAGAACCTATTACAGTAGCCAGGCATGGTGGCACAAGCTTGTAATCCCAGCATTGGGAAGCTGAGACAAGACAGCTTTAGCTACTTAGTGAGGCCCTTTGCAACTCAATGAGACACTGTTTCAAAATAAAGAATAAAACATAGGGCTGGGGTGTAGCTCAAAGGTAGAATGTACCTGGGTTCCAGCCCCAGTACTGCAAAACAAACAAACAAACAAACAAACAAAAAAACCCAAAAACAAAACAAAAAAAACCCCAAAAAACCTATTAAAATTTTTTTTATCAACAATATCTTCGAAGTATGCAGTAAATTTCATGGTATTTCAGTAGAATGTCCCTGCTCATTCACATCTTCCTCATCTCCCACCCTCTTATAGAATTCTGAGACATCATTGAAAAAAAAGGCTTTAATCCAAATTCAGAATTATTTTGTCATTTTTCTTGTGTGTGTGTATGTTTTCTTGCAGTACTGGAGATTGAACCTAGGGGCATTAATACCTCTGAGCTACACTCCCAGTCCTATTTTTTTTATTTTTTATTTTTTATTTTTGTGGTACTGGGGATTGAACCCAGGGGCATTCTACCTCCGAGCTATATCCCCAGCCCTATTTATTTATTTATTTAATTTATGTTTTGTGTGGTACTGAGGGTGGAACCCAGGGGCTTTTCTACCTCTGGGCTATACTCCCAGACCTATTTTATACTTTATTTGGAAACAGTCTCACTGACTTGCAGAGAGCCTCACTAAGTAGCTGAAGCTGGCTTTGAACCTGTGCGATCCTCCTGTCTCAGCCTCCCAAGTGCTGGGATTACAAGTGTGTGCCACCACACCTGGCCCAGTCCTATTTTTTATTCTTTATTTTGAAACAGGGTCTATTGTGAGGACCTCACTAAGTAGTTGAGGCTGATTGCAAACCTGTAATCCTCCTATCTCAGCCTCCCAAATACTGAGATTACAAGTGTGCACCACCACATCCAGCTGCCTTCAACCTTTTTTAAACTTTGTTTTTGAAACAGGGTCTCGCTAGGTTGGGGAGGGTATTACTACATTGCTGAAGTTTTCCTTGAACCCATGATCCTGCTGTCTTAGCCTCCCAAATACTGAGATTACAAGTGTACACCACCATATTTGGCTGCTGATGTTATATTTTTAAATGTATCTTTTTTGTGTGTGGTACTAGAGATTGAATCTAGGAATGTTCTATCTTTGAGCTACATCCCAGCCTTACTTTATGGGGGGGGGGAATATATATATATATTACTGGGATTACAGATAAGTGTTATCACTCCTAGTGCATCTTTTTCTTTATGGGGGAATGTATGAATAATTTTTTTTTAGTACTAGGAATGAAACCCATGGGCATTCTACCTCTGAACGACACCCCAACCCTATTTTATTCTTATTTTGAAACAGGCTGTCACAAAGTTGTAGAGGGCCTCATTAGTTAAGGTTGGCTGTGAACCCATGATCCTCCTGTCTCAGCCTCCCAAGTGTTGGGATTACAAGCATGTGCCCAGCTGAATTTGACACTGTAAGAGTTTTTTATCCTGAGTACTTTTTGATGTATAGTACTTTTGAAAATTTTGGCTAATTTGAAGAGGAAACTCAGGATGAGGTCATAAAAAAAGCATAATGGTTGCCATTTTCTAAATACATGCTTGATGGTTAAGGGAACTAGCAGCAAGACTACAAACTATGCCTAAGAATTCCAAGAATGTTATATAACTCCAACAGTCATTAGAATAGGACAAATCTGGTTTGTCTATTCTGTATATCACTCTACATCTCCTATCCTTTATCACCTGCATTATTTTAAAGCATATTCAGAACTTCTGTTTTCACCTGCAGATATATATATTCTCTCTCTCACTGTCTCTCTGTCTCTCTCTCTGTCTCTCTGTCTCTCTCTCTCTCTCTCTCTCTCTGCAGTACTGGGGATGGAACCCAGGGGTATTGTACCTCTGAAGTACAACTCCAGCCCTATTTTTTTATCTTTTTATTTTTGAAACAAGGTCTCAGGGAGTTGTGAAGGGCCTCGCTAAGTAGCCGAGGCTGTCGGGAACAGTGATCCTCCTGTCTCCCCTCCCAAATGCTGGGATTACAAGCGTGTGCCACCATGCCTGGCTCTTTAGCTCTTATTTTAAAGATAAAATGTTCTGATTGCAACTGCTCTTTTTTTTTTTTTTTTTTTTGCGGTACTAAGAATGGAACCCAGGGCATTCTACCTCTGAGCTACGTCCTATTTTTATTCTTTATTTTGAAATAGGGTCTCACTGAGTTGCAGAGTGCCTTAGCTGAGGCTGGCTATGAACTGCGATCCTCCTATCTCAGCCTCCCAAATACTGGAATTACAAATAGTGTCACTGTGCCTAGCTTGCAGTTGCTTTTGAGGCCAATGAATTGTTAGTCAAGGTGGCATTTAAAATTGACTGTTAGTAGAAGCTAAGGTGAACTTTCTTTTTTCTTTTTTATGGTATTAGGGATGGAACCCAGGGACATTCTACCTCCGAGCTATACCCTCAGCCTTATTTTTTTTTCTTTGGTGGTACTGGGAGTGGAACCCAGGGGCTTTTCTACCTCCAGGCTACACTCCCAGACCTATTTTATACTTTATTTGGAAACAGAGTCTCACTAAGTTGCTGAGAACCTCTCTAAGTAGCTGGGGCTGGCTTTGAACCTGTGGGATCCTCCTGTCTCAGCCTCCCAAGTGCTGGGATTACAAGTGTGTGCTTTTCAAACAGGATCTCACTGTGTTACAAAGGGCCTCAGTAAATAGTAGCTGAAGCTGTCTGCAAACCAAGATCCTCCTGTCTCAACCTCCCAAATGCTGGGATTACAAGATTGCATCACCATGCCTGGCTTAAGGTTAACTCTTCTAAGAGCTTTGTAGATATTTCTTAAAGTTTGGAATATCGGGTTCTGCGTATTAGAGGTAAAAGAAAGCCTCCCCTATCTTCTATCTGAGGCTTTCATTTCCCATCTTCGGGCTCTACAATAAAGTGTGCAAAGACTTATATTTCTGCTTGGCACACTTTCGTTGCCAGCCAGCTGGGATTCAGCAGTCTATATATCCTGCCAAATTATTGAGATAACTATGGCATAGGCTTTTAATTTGCATGACTGTTTTTGTAGCCAATAAATTTTTCCATTTGCTTAAAGCTGTATTGACTATTTGAATTTGTCAGAAAATTGGGAACTTTGATTTTAGAACAGAAGTTGATTTTTAGGAAAGGTAATGAATTGTTCTATTTCTGAAAGTAATTGTAGGCCAGGAATTTGTGGCCTGAGATGAGATTATTGTTTACTCATTGCATAAAGTACAGGTGATCAATAAGGATTATTTTAAAAAAATTCTAGCTGGGCATGGTAGCGCGCTCTTGTAATCCCAGTATTGGTAGGCTGAGACATAATTATTGTACAGGTTTGAATCCAGCCGTAGCTATTTAGTGAGGCTCTCTGCAACTTAGACCCAGTTTTCAAATAAAATATAAAATAGGTCTGGGAGTGTAGCCCAGAGGTAGAAAGCCCCTGAGTTCTAACCCCAGTACTACAAGAAAAAAACAAAAAACCAAAAACTTAAGTGGGCGTGGTGGCACATACTTGTAATCCCAGTATTTGGGAGGCTGAGACAGGAAGATAATGGGTTTGTAGCCAGCCTCAGCTACCTAGTGAGGCCCTCTGCAACTTAGACCCTGTTTTAAAATGAATTTAAAAAAATAGGGCTAAGGTGTAGCTCAGGGGTAGAATGCTCCCTGGGTTCAATCCTCAGTACAGGAAAAGAAAAAAGAAAGAAAAAACTGAACGTATAGTATTGGCAAGTAACTTGCCTTTAGATAGTAAATGGATTTCTTTTGTAGAATATATTTAAATAATTCCTAAAATCAACTGTTGTAAAGAAAAATGCTAAAAGACTCATTATTTGTTTAGTTCCTACGTGTGCTAAGTCTTTTATATATATTGTCCTTAATTACAATCATGAGAAAAAAGCTTTATTCTCATATAGAAAGTACAGCATAGATTGGAAGTTGGATAACTTGAACTAAGTAAAAGATGGGTGAAACATCCCATGTTTTCTTTTCATACAGTGCTATTGTATTCTGATATAAATGAATTTAATTTTGTCTTATTCAAAGCCATATAGTTAAGACTGTAAACCTTAAGATCAGTTTTATCTTGATGTTGGAAATAAACTTCTTCCTTCTCCTCCCGTTTCCTTTTTTTCTCCCTCCGTGGAGATTGAGCCTAGGGTCTCGCACATTGCTAGTCAAGGCACTCCACCATGAGCTACATTTCCAGTCTCTCCCTCCCCCCCCTTGTGGTATTGAGAATTGAACCCAGGGGCATTCGACCTCTAAGCTATACTCCCAGCCCTATTTTTTATTCTTAAAAGACTGTGTCTGTGCAAAAGGAGTATCATTTTCAAAGTTTGAATTCTAACAAAAGTGCAGGAGTCCATTGATCTAGATTGAATACCAGCCATGTGGTAATATGTGAAAACTAAAGATACTCTTAAGTTAACCATCTCTGGCTGGGTATGGTGGCACATGCTTATAATCCCAAAACTTGGGAAGCTGAGACAAGGAGTACGCAGGTTCACAGTCACCCTTGGTAACTTGTGAGGGCTCTCCACAGCTTAGTGAGACCCTATTTCAAAATAAAGAATAAAATAGGGCTGAAGGTATAGCTTGGAGATAATGTCCCTGAGTTCAATCCCCAGTACCACAAAAAATAAAAAGATCTTGCCGGGCGTGGTGGCGCATGCTTGTAATCCGCATGCTTGTAATCCCCGCACTTGGGAGGTAGAGACAGGAGGATCGGGAAGGTTCAAAGCCAGCCGCGCCGGCTTAAGAGACCCTGTTTCCAAATAAAAATATAAAAAAATAGGTCTGGGAGTGTAGCCCAGAAGTAGAAAGGCTTTCAGGAGCCCCAGTACCACCAAAGGAAAAAAAAAAAAAAAAAAAAGAGAGAGAGAGATCTCTGGCCTCTAGGAATAGAGTTGTTAATCTGCTGGTCATGATAACTGCTTGGAACACAAAGAAAATACATTTGTTTGGTACTTTATACTTTGTTTTTTTTTGTTTTCTCTTTGTGTTACTGGAGATTGAGCTCTACCACTGAGTTCAGGCTAGACTCCAACATGTGATCCTTGTTTTAGCTTCCTAAATATTAGGAGTATAGATAGGTGTGCTGCACCACCATATCCAGCTTACTTTGTTTTTCCAAGCATTTTCCACATGTATTCTGTAGCCGTAGAGCCAAATAATTTATGAAGGGGTGTGTGTGTGTGTGTGTGTGTGTGTGTGTGTGTGTGTTTTACTGAGTGTTGAGCCCAGGAGCATTCTACCTCAGAACTATACTCCCAGCCCTATTTTTTATTTTTAAACAGGGTCTCACTATGTTGATGGAGTCTCACTACTTGCTGAAGCTATCTTTGAACCTATGATCCTCCTGTATCAGTCTCCCAAGTACTGGGATTGCAAGCATATGCCACCATGCCTGACTGGAGCCTTATCTTTTACTTTGTAACAGGGTCTTGCTAAGTTACTGTGCCTTAGCCTTTAACCTGTGATTTTTCCTGTCTTCTGCTTCCCAAATACTAGAATTACAGGTGTGAGGTATGCTCCACCACATCTGGTTCATAGATTTTTTTTTGTGCAGCATTCTGTCTTTAGGAGTGGTCCTTAACTTTTCCAAATCCTGGAAGGTAGAGCAGAATAGATTTGTCCACAGAATGTCTGGGGAATACCTTCCTTCCAGTGAGCAGCTATTACTTTATTGTCTCATATGCTGCATATTGGGTGGGTGTCATGAACAAGATTGACTTAATTCTTTCTTGTCTTTTTACATCCCAGTGACCATATTTGCTTCAGAATAAATTACAAATATACTGAAAATTATTGGAAACTATAGGTTGCTGTTGGATGCATAATTGGTTTATTTGCCTTGTGTAGGGATGGGGTAGTGTGGATAAGGCTGACATTTAACCTGATACTTATCTGCTGGTGCACTGAAAAAGGTTACAAATGGTTGAGGTGGGCGAAGTGGCACATTTTTGTAATCCCAGCATTTGGGAGGCTGAGACAGGAGGATGCAGTTTGCAAATAGCCTCAGCTACTTAGTGAGGCCCTTTGCAACTCAGTGAGACCCTGTTTCAAGATAATAAAGAATAGGGCTGAGGGTGTAGTTTGTTTGTAAGTAGAATGCCCCTGAGTTCCATCTCCAGTACCACCAAAAAGAAAAAAAAAAAAAAAAAAAAAGAATGGCCAATAAGGAGACAACAATGATTCTCAGATATGTAATTTACTGAGATCAGGAATATTTGAGGGACAATTTAAGATTTTGGTTTTGGTTGGATTTGAGATGTTCGTGAGATTATGTTTAAGAGGTACATCTGACCAGGTGTGGTGGTGCATGCTTGGGAGGCTGAGATAGGATGATCGCACTCCTTCAAAGCTGGCCTCAGCTAAATAATGAGGCTCTCAGCAACTTAGACCCTGTTTCCAAATAAAGTATAAAAAAAAATAGGTCTGGGAGTATAGCCCCTAGATTCCATCCCCAGCACCACCAAAAAAAGAAAAGAAAAGAAAAAGAGGTACATCTATTGGGATGGAATGTAAGAAGCCTTATTAGAGATGATAAATGTGAAATTCAGTATACAGATGTTATTTATTTATTTATTTATTTTAGTTTTTATACAAATGTTATTTGAAAGTAATGGTTTAGATGAACCGGACACATGGTGGTGCTTGCCTGTAATCCCAGTACTTGGGAGGCTGAGATTGGAGGTTTGGAGGTTTGAAGCTAGTCTTAGCAACTTAGATCCTGTGTCAAAACAAAAAATAAAATAGGGCTGGAGTTGTAACTCAGAGGTAAGAATGTCCCTGGGTTCAATCCTGAGTACCAGCCAAAAAAAAATTTTTTTTTAATTACATAAAAAAAGATTAGATGAAGTCATTAAGGATAGTGTAAGAGGAAAAAGTATTAATACTAAGCTATGAAGAACTTCTAGTACTAAGTAGATGGATAAAAGAGGAAGAAACTAGCTGGGCGTGGTGGTGTACCCTTGTAATCCCCCACACTTGGGAGGTAGAGACAGGAGGATCTCCTGCAGGTTCGAAGCCAGCCTTGCTGGCTTAAGAGACCCTGTTTCCAAATAAAATAAAATATAAAAATTGGTCTGGGAGTATAGCCTGGAGGTAGAAGGGTTCCATCCCCAGTACCACAAAAAAAAAAAAAAAAAAAAGAAGAAGAAAAGCTGCTAGAGCTGTTGAAGGGAAATTAGCACTTGTGTTACAGAAGCCAGCAGAAAAGTTTTTCACAAAAGCATCAATGGAATTGAGTTTGCTACAAAGTCAACTAAAATGAGGATTGCAAAGCAGTTTTTGGATTTGCAGTTCTGTTGGAGTGGTTTGAGGAAGGTAGCAAGTGTATACAATTTGATAAAGATGTTTGAAGGGAGAAGGAAAGAAAAAGGACAGCTAGAGGGAAAAAGGTTCTGGAAGATTTTTTTAATGCATGGAAATGCCTTAAGCATCCCAAAGCACAGGGGGAGCGTGGTCTTGGGAGAAGGGATGCTGCATTTCCTGAATAGGAGGAAAGATGGATGAAAAGGTGAGCTTAGTGGGAGGAGGAAGTTAAGGTGGTTTATAGCTGAGAGCTTTGTGGTTTTTTTTCCCCCCATAAAGTACAGAGAGAACCAAGAAAGAAAGGCAGATTAACCTGGAGGCTTGAGGAAAATGGGTAAAAGTTCAGAGAGCTGTTACCTAAAGTAAAAGTGTGAGCTGTCTAGAGACAAGATAGAATTTCTGGATATTATTGAGACTTTTGTTGAAGGTGGTATTACCAAAGACTCATGGTCATTAATCTACTCATTGAGCAAATATAAATTTTTCTCCCCTCCTTTTTTAAAAAAATATATTTTTAACAAGGTCTTGCTAAGTGGCCCAGGACTATCTTAAAACTTGCAATCCTTTGTCTTAGCCACCTGAGTATCTGGGATTATATGCATGTACCACTCCTCCCATTTAGTGTGTCCCATTATTAAACTGTACACAGTATTGCAGAGGATAATAGGAGTATCTGGAGCCAGGCATGGTGATGCATGCTTGTAATCCCAGCATTTGGGAGGCTTGAGACAGAAGGATTGCAGTTTGTGGATAGCCTCAGCTACTTAGTAAGGCCCTTTGCAACTCATTGAGACCCTGTTTCAAAATAAAGAATAAAAAATAGGTCTGAGGGGGTTTAGCTTGGAGGTAGAATGCCCCTGGGTTCCATCCCCAGTACTGGGGGGGGGGGGGGAAGATCTGGGATCGGCATTTTGTCAGATAGTATATGAAATGAAGGGGTAAGGGAAGGAAGGGGATTTAGGATACTGCCCTGATAGCAGTTGAGATGACAGACTGTGGAATTTAAAACTGTTAGCACCCAGAAAGGGCTGATGGGTAGGAGAGATGTGGTGTGCTTTACTGAGAATTTTACTAAATAAAAGTCAAGAATGGAAGTACTGGAACAAGCAAGTTTGATGGTAGGTTGTAATAAAAGAAGTGAGTTATTCAATTTAATATTTAGAAGATAAGCTGGGCATCGTAGCACACGGCTGTAATCCCAGTACTTGTAAGGCTGAGACAGGAGGATTGCAGGTTCGAAGCTGTAGCAACCTTATGAGGCTCTCAGCAACTTAGCAAGACCCTGTTTCCAAATAAAAAATAAAATAGGGCTGAGGGCATAACCCGGTGGTAGAAGGCTCCTGGGTTCCAACCTCAGTACCACCAAAAAATAATATTAAAAAAAATAAGTTTCTGGATAAAACAGGTGGTGGTTGAGATTGTGGGAGAAGATTGTTAATGATGACAGAATGGAACTGAGGAGTCAAAGGGTTAGAATTTGGTGGAATTTAGTATAATGACAACTGGAATGAAGGAGGCTAATCATAAATCTGGTGTAAAATCCTTAAATAATCCCAGGATTTGGGAGACTGAGAGGGGAGGATCACAGCAGACAGCCTCAGCTTCTTAGGCCCTTTGCAACTCAGACCCTGTTTCAAAGTAAAGAATAAAAAATAAGACTGAGGGTGTAACTTGGAGGTAGAATGTCCCTGGGTTCCATCCCCAGACTGCAAACAACAACAACACAATAAACAACAACAAAATAAAAAATAAAAGGGTTGGGGGTATAGCTTGGGGTTACAATGCCCCTGAGTTGAATCCCCTGTACAAAAGAAAACAAAGAGGGAGAACCCTCAGCAATTGAGTGAGACCCTGTTTCAAAATTAAAAAATGTAAAAAGGGGAGGGGGCATGAAGTATATCCTTAAGATAAAAATGCCCCTGGGTTTAGTCCCCAGTACACCTTTCCCCCCAGAAAAGAGAATAGGACGGTGGTAGACGACATATTGAGATGATTAGAAAGGCAGCACCAGCCTCAGCAGAAAAGAAGGGGCTTCTGTGGGTAGGTGGTGATGCTTCTGGGTTGCATTAGAGGTAGGAAAGAACTGGAGGCACATTTACATATTGTAGAGGACGACACAGGTGACAAAGTTTACGTTTTAGATCATGACCTAGAGAAGCAGATGGGAGTCTTGGTGGCTCTAGTACCAAATTTTCTTGGAAAAATAATTATCAACTTTCTTTGTTCACACATCATCTATGTTTTTAAAATACATGTTTCACCAGGTATGTAGTTGTACCTATGATCCCAGCTACTCAGGAGACTGAGGTAACAGGGGACCACAAGTTTGATGCCAGCCTGGGCAACTTAAACCCTGTCTCTAAAAAAAGAAGGCTGAGATGTAACTCAATGTTAGAACACTCCCAAATTTAGCCCTCAGTACCAAGAAAAAGCAAACAAAAGATAAAAACTCTTCTTATTTCATATACTTTTCCCCTCATGTTTTTAATGTTTACGTCTTTGTCAGTCCAGGTCCTAACTTGGAACAGATGGCATGCCCAAGTTGGCTAATAGGAGGGTTTATTTATAAAGATGTTACAGAGGTGTGGGAGGAATGTAGAGAAATCACAAGGGTTGAGGCCCTAACCTTGGTTAGTTGTAGTGAAGCCTTTGTCCCCCAGACCCAGTGAGACCCAGAGCCATTCAGAGGAGGCCACTTTAAGAGGAGCATTATCCTTTTGTTGAAGGTGTGGAGGACTAAAATGTGGGAAGTAACCTTTTCTCTCCTTTGTCTTGCTAGGGCTCTTCACGAATTGAACCTGGCTAAAGCCTGAGGGTGAAGATTTTTTTTTTTTTTTTTTTTTTTTTTGAGAAGGGTTTCACTATGTTTGTCCCTGTGCTGGTTTTGAACTCCTGAGCTCAGGAGATGACCTGCCCCCACCTCTGAAGTAGCTGGGACTACAGACCCAGTGTCATGCTTACCAGGGACGTAGTATACAGATCAGCTTTCTGGGGAATAGAGAGTGGTTTTGAAGAACAAATGGAAAATACCTAGTGTGGCTGGGTGTGGTGGTACATGCTTATAATCCCAGCATTTGGGAGGCTGTGACAGGATCACAGTTAACAGACAGCCTCAGATACTTAGTGAGGCCCTCTGCAACTTAGACCTTGTTTCAAAATAAAAGAATAAAAAATAGGGCAGGGGGTGTAGCTCGGAGGTCGAATGCCCCTGGGTTCCTTCTCCAGACCCGCAAAAACAACAACAAAAACCTAGTGTAGTATCGAAGAAAAAAGTTGTATTTACATGGAAATGTCTGCAGTTGTATAGACACTATACTACTACCAAGATATTGGCAATTTCCATCACCTTAAAAAGTTCTTTGAGATGTGGATGTAGCTCAGTGGCTTGTGAAAGGTCCTGGTTTTGATCCCTAACACCACAAATAATAGCGCTATTTATTTTTTAGGTTGGTTCCTTTTCTCATCTCCTACCATTGACATCCCTGATTTGCTCCATCGCCATGTAGTTTTGTTTTTGCAGAACCTTGCAGTGTACTTGGAATTATACATTATGCGTGGCCTTTCCAGTCTAGCATCTTTCATTTAGTGAAATGCGATTCTCCTGTGTATGTATATGTATATGTATGTTTGTATGTACTGACTAAAGTAGGTTTAGGCAGGTGTATACATTGTTAGCTTCAATAAACATAAATTCATAGCCAATAGGTTTTGTTTTTTTTATCTCTACCAGAAGCAAATTCCAGACAGTGTATTTTATCATTAAATATATTTTTAATGGTTTTTAAATAATTTTTAATTTAATTTGAAAGTACCTCACTAAATTGTTAAAGGTCTTCCTAAGTTTCCAATGCTATGACCTGTAATCCTCCTATTTTAGCCTTCCAAGTCCTGGGATTATAGGCATGCATCACAAAGCTTGGCTCTTGTTTGGCATAAACATTTTGCCAGTAGGTGTTTTTGTGTGTGGGGGGGGCCGGGGGGTGGGTGGGATTGAACCCAGGGGCATTCTGCTTCTTAGCTACATTGCCAGTCCTATTTTATATTTTGAAATAAGATCTCACTAAATTTTGGAGGGCCTTGCCAAGTTGCTGAGGTTGGCTATAAACCTGTGGTCCTCCTGTCTTAGCTTCCCAAGTGTTATTGCCAGAGTTTTTCTACTAATAAGTGCTGAGGGTATTAATCATAACAACAGTTGGAATCACATTTCCATCTCTCTTTTGGAAAGGGAAAAATGTTTCTGATGATAAAAATTTAAGGCAACAAAAATAAATTCCCCAAGTATAAAGTGAATAAGCAGGTTAAGATTTATTAGTGGCTGGTATACATAAAGAGATACTGTAGATATTTAGGTACCAGAACTAAAAATTAAAAATTCCTTGAGGCTGTGTGGCTTTTAGAAGAATGAATGAGAAAAAAAAAAAAGGAAGAATGAATGGACATAGCTAGAGAAACCTGATTTGTGGGCAGGTTTCTAGACAAAACTAGCATACATTATGAGCAACCCTGCCCCGAGATAAACACAAACACTGTTGTCTTTTATTAACTGTGTTAAGCTTGCTAATGTTTACTAAATACATTTTTTTGGTTTTTTTTGCGGTACTAGGGATTGAACCCAGGGGCATTCTACTTTTGAGCCCTCTAGCCCTATTTTTCAGTCTTTTTATTTTTTTAAACAGGGTCTCACTGAGTTGCAAAGGGCCTTACTTAGTAGCTGAGGCTGTCTGTGAACTGTGATTCTCCAATCCTCCAGTCGGTCTCCGCCTCCCAAATGCTGGGATTATAAGTGTGTGCCGCCACGCCTGGCATTTTTTACTAAATAATTTTTTTTTTTCGGGTCTGGGGATGGAACCCAGGGGCATTTGACCTTGGAGCTACATTCCTTGCCTTATTTTTCTTTTTATTTTGAGACAGGGTCTTACTAAGTTACGGAGGGCCTCACTAAGTAGCTGAGGCTGTCTGCGAACTGCGATCCTCCAGTTTTCAGCTCCCGAGTGCTGGGATTACAAGTATGCACCACCATGCTTGGCTTTACTAAATAATTTTTTTTTTTTTTTTTCCGGGCCTGGGGATGGAACCCAGAGGCATTTGACCTCTGAGCTACATCCCCTGCCCTATCTTTTATTCTTTATTTTGAAACAGGGTCTCACCGAGTTGCAGAGAGCCTCACTAAATAGCTGAGGCTGTCCACGAACCGTGATCCTCCAGTCTCAGCCTCCTGAATGCTGGGATTACAAGCATGTGCCACTATGCCCGGCTACTAAATAATTTTTAATTTAAGCATCCTTATTTGAAAATCCTATGATTCCACTAAAGTTGTGTGTCAACTTTTATGTCATTCTGAATTGATTCATTTGCTTAACATTGCCAAAATCTCTTGTGAGAAGTGTAGGTTGACAATTTTAAGGACTTGGAAATCTGGGGATAGGTTGCTAGAAGATATGAGAACACTAATGAAAAGGTAGGAGGGGACATATCTGGTGTGTAAACATTAATTTCTTTACGATTTGAAGTTATTATAATTATTTCAAAGTTAACTGGCTCTGCACTATTAGCCACATATCCTTGCTACTTGTTAACTTGTATGTTGATGCCACTCATGTCTTTATTTTTCATTTTTATAGATAAGGTGGATAATTTTAGTGAAGAACATGAAAAAAATAGTCACCATTTTCACAAAAATGCTGAAGACAGTACTAAGAAGCCCAACACAGACACCACAGTGGCTTCTGGATACAAAATTGATGAAATTAAGGAAACAAATGATACGTGGAACTCCCAGTTTGGGAAAAGTTCGGAATCTTCATCTGAAATATCTCCAATCAAGGGGTCTGTGAGAACTGGTTTGTATGAATGGGATAATCTAGAAGAGATCAGATCAGAAGATTGCATTTTAAGTTTGGATAGTGATCCCCTTTTGGAGATGAAGGATGAGGATTTAAAAAACCGATTGGAAAATCTAAATGAAGCCATTGAGGAAGACATTGTACAAAGTGTTCTTAGGCCAAGCAACTGTAGGACGTACTGTAGGGCCAATAAGGCTAAATCCTCACAAGGAGCATCAAATTTTGATAAGCTAATGGATGGCACCAGTCAGGCTTTAGCCAAAGCAAACAGTGAATCAAGTAAAGATGGCCTGAATCAGGCAAAAAAAGGTGGTGTAAGTTGTGGGACCAGTTTTAGAGGAACTGTTGGACGGACTAGAGATTACACTGTTTTGCATCCATCTTGCTTGTCAGTTTGTAATGTTACTATACAGGATACCATGGAACGAAGCATGGATGAGTTCACTGCTTCCACTCCTGCAGATCTGGGAGAAGCTGGCCGTCTCAGAAAAAAGGCAGATATTGCAACATCTAAGACCACCACTAGATTTCGACCTAGTAATACTAAATCCAAAAAGGATGTTAAACTTGAATTTTTTGGTTTTGAAGATCATGATGAGACAGGAGGTGATGAAGGAGGTTCTGGAAGTTCTAATTACAAAATTAAGTATTTTGGTTTTGATGAGCTCAGTGAAAGTGACGATGAAGATGATGATGACTGTCAGGTGGAAAGAAAAACTAGCAAAAAAAGAACTAAAACAGCTCCATCACCCTCCTTGCAGCCTCCTCCAGACAGCAATGACAATTCTCAGGACAGTCAGTCTAGTACAAATAATGCAGGTAAGAATTATGTGTATATATGTATATATAAAAAGTAAATACGTAGCTGGGTGTGGGGGTGCATGCTTGTAAACTCAGTACTTGGGAGGCTGAGATAGGATAATCACAGGTTTGAGGACAGCCTCAGCAAGTAGTGTGATTCCTAGTGAGACCCTATTTTTAAATAAAACATGCTGGAGGTGTGGCTCAGAGGTAGAATGCCACAAAAAGAAAAGTAATTATGTTTTTCAGACTTAAATCCACAGCTGCTACTTACTCAAATTTTTGTTATGTTTAATTTTCATAGAAGTATCTATTTAGAACCACAAATTTACCTTATCCAAGACTACAGTATTTTATTTTATTTTGTGGTAATGGGGATGGAACCCAGAAGCATTCTACCTTAGCATCATACCCCTAGTTCAGTTTTATTTTTTACTTGGAAAAAAGATTAGGGAGTCTTCATATTTGTGTTTTAAGTTGGTGATTAGCACTTGAGAATTTTATTTTATTTATTTTGTGGTACTGGGGATTGAACGCAGGGACATTCTACCTCTGAGCTACACCCCAGCCCTAGTTTTATTCTTTATTTTTTGAAAAAGAGTCTCACTGAGTTGTGGAGATCCTCACTAAGTAGCTGAGGCTGGCTGTGAACCTGCAATCCTCCTTTCTCAGCCTCCTAAGGACTGGGATTACAAGTGTGCGCCACCACGCCCGACCAGAACTTGAGAATTTTAAACTGTGTATGTATGAGGCAGGAAAAGCAATTATCTTGGTATTTTAACTGAAAACCCAAATGCAGTGGAGATATAAGGTTAAGGTTTTAGTTTTTATTTTTTTGTGGTACTGGGCTTGGAACCCAGGGGCTTTTCTAACTCTGGGATATACTCCAAGACCTATTTATACTTTATTTGGAAACAGGGTCTCACTAAGTTGTTGAGAGGCTCACTAAGTAGGCTGGCTTCGAACCTCTGCGATCCTCCTGTCTCAGCCTCCCAAGTGCTGGGATTACAAGGGTGCACAACCACGCCCGCCTTAAGTTTAAGGTTTTAGACATTTGAAACTGTTCTGACAACATGGTTATGATGCAGGAAGCACTAGAAAAATGAAATTAAAGTCTCTTGTAGTTGGCTTAAAATTAATGTTTAAAGCATTCTCAAACTCTTAAGTTAATAAAATTGAAAAGTAGTAGGGAATTTTTCTTTTAATTGAAAATTCAGTTTGTCTCCTTGGATCCTAGGGTCATTGATGAGGTCCTCTCTTAGTTCAGTCTCCACTGTCAGAGGATAAACAAAAGAAACATAGCTCTGCTGTAATCACATCCTTACCTGACAAGGGCTTTGTGGAGTAGATTGTCAGTTAAGTGTATGAAAGCTTAACCGGCAGGATCTCTTAATAAAAGCACACACATTTTTTTTTTTTGTTTACTTGTTAAATAAAGCTTTTGTCCTATTTGGGTTGTAGAAAAGGAGTCATTATCATGAATTAAAATTATAGTTTTCTTGCTATGTGTGGTGGGCAGCCCATACCTGTAATCCCAGTATTTGGAGGCTGAACCTAGAGGATGGCCAGTTTCAGGCCAGCCTTGGCAATTTAATGAGGCTCTTAAAACAAAAAGGCCTGGGATATATCTTAGAAGTGGAATGCCTCTGAGTTCAGTCCCAATACCCACCCAACCCCTTCTATTCATGATAATAGTATTCTTAAATATAGTATCTCCTGGAGAGTATATTTTATATCTGAGACTACCTGTACCATCATGTTTTATTTGGTTCTGAAAATGATTTGCTAGACTAGAAGCATTCTTTTTTTGTTGCTGGTGATTCAACTCAGAGCCTTCCACATGCTCAACTCTATCCCAGCCCTTTGCAGGCTCACTCCATACTACCTGCTGCAAGTCCCCTCACCCCACCCCAAAAAAGCTTTTGTCAGAAATTATCCAGTGTTGTCTTGAATCCCTTTTGGAGAACAGAAGTTTAGGACAACATTACTAGACACTTGAGAACTGTAAGTAATGCTGTGCAGTAACTGAGCTCTTGTCTTGTTGCTGTAGTATACTTAACTCTTGTGCTAACCTGGATAGCAAGTTACCATGAACTGAACTTAAAAATCTGCTGCTGAGCCGGGCGTGGTGGTGCACGCTTGTAATCCCCGTGCTTGGGAGGCTGAGACAGGAGGATCGCGCAGGTTTGAAGCCAGCCTCAGCTGGTTTAAGAGACCCTGTTTCCAAATAAAATATAAAATAGGTCTGGGAGTGTAGGCCAGAGGTAAAAGGCCCCTGGGTTCCATCCCCCAATGCCACCAAAAAAAAAAAAAAAAAAATCTGCTGAAATTTTCATCTTGGGGGTAATAAGACTTCTTTAGGTGTGTTAAAAATTAGGGCTGAGGATGTGGCCCAGTGGTGAAGTATTTGCCTAGCAAACATGAGGCCCAGGGGTTTGATTTCCCCCAAACTCCAGCACCACAAAATGGTGGTGTGGGTCAGAGAGGGGTGGGATTAGAATCACTTTCAGAACTTGGAGTGATATTGAATAACTTTAGAAAATTAAAGACCATTTGTTTGATAATACCCCAACGTGGAATATGAGTCTTTATATAATATTATAATGTGTACAACATTAAACATTTTAAAAATTTGGGATAAAGAGAAATCACCCCTTTTTGTTAAGGTTAGCCTAAACCTTTTTTAGTTGTGTGTATAGAGCTACAAATCATTGAACCCACATTGTACTAGGTTACTTTATAACTTTTGCAAAGGATAGCTATTTTTTTTTGTTTCTCCTTTTTATTATTATTATTTGTGGTACTGAGGATTGAACCCAGGGACATTCTACCTCTGAGCTACACCCTCAGCCCTATTTTTTATTCTTTACTTTGAAACAGAGTCTCACTAAATTGTGGAAGGCCTCACTAAGTAGCTGAGGCTGGCTACGAACCTGTGATCCTCTTGTCTTAGCCTCCCAAGTACTGGGATTACAAGTGTGCGCCACCATACCTGGCTTTTTCAGATTTTTAAAAATGGCCTTTGTAGATGTAAGTGTTGAAGGCCAGCCTAATTCAGTGGACTTAAAAAGTCTAGAAAAATGTTAAAGGTAGATACCACCTGTTTTTTTTTTTTTTTTGTGTGTGTGTGTACTATACCATTGCCAGTGTTATTATCTTATGTATGATATTCCAGCAACTCTATGACCTTTGAACTTCAAAATTTATTAGGAGGGCTGAGAATGTAACTTAATGGCAAAACACTTGCCTAGCATGTGTGATGCCCTGGTTTGATCCCCAGTAATTAAAAGAAAATAATTTATTAAGTGTTTTCTTTTGCCATTAAAAAAGTAAAACTAGAGCACATAACAACCAGGATTATGAAGCATGGGGTGATAACAAGAGTAGTTTGTCAAATATAGTGTTCTTATTCCTTTATATTCTTATTCCCAAGGTGTGTCAGGGGGAAAAAACTTCATAAGTTGTTTAGTAGATAATTTAAGGTATTAGAAAGCTAGATAGTTTTGATTACCATTTCAGAAAACTTGGATTTTACAGAGGACTTGCCTGGTGTGCCTGAGAGTGTGAAGAAGCCGATAAATAAACAAGGAGATAAATCAAAGGAAAATACCAGAAAGATTTTTAGTGGCCCCAAACGGGTAAGTAAAGTATCATCGGTGATTTTTATTATTCATTTATTATTAAAGGGCTCAAATCTTAATTTTTTATTTGAATGCTATTAACAAACATCATGACAAATGCCTTTCAAAGGATATATGGAAGTTTTTTTCAAGGCATTGTAACTTTTTTTAAATTGGTAAGTATGTATAATGTATATAACCATCCTCACATGTACAAATTAGTGTTATTAAATACTTTCAGTGCTAGACAACCGACAGCACCCCCAATTTTTTCATCTTTCTGAACAAAACTTTCTGTACCCATGAAACAATAATTTTCCTCTTTTCCCTTTGCACTTTTAGTAACAATGGAGTCATAATATTTGGTCTTCTGTTTGGTTTATTTCACTGAGCATGATGTTTCTAAAGTCAGTCCATGTTAATCATATTTCAGAATTTCATTTCTGTTTTCCTGTTAAATAATACTCCATTCTGGAGCTGGACGTGGTGGCGCACGCTTGTAATCTCAGTATTTGGGAAGCTCACACAGGAGGATTACAGGTTCGAGGACTGCCTCACCAAATAGTGAGACTGAACAATCTAGCAAGTCCTTGTTTCAAAATAAAAATAGGAGCCAGGCATAGGAGTGCACACTTGTAATCCCAGTACTTGGGAGATTGATTCAGAAGGATCCCAAGTTTGTGGCCAGCCTCAGCTTCTTAGTGAGACCCTATGTAACTTAGTGAAACCCTATTTCAAAAAAAAAAAAAAAAATAGGGCTGGGGAGTAGAATGCCCCTGGGTTCAATCCCTGATACCCCCCACCCTCCAAAAAAAAATCCGGTGGGGCACACGCTTGTAATCCCAGCATTCGGGAGATGGAGACCAGAGGATCGTGGTTTGCGGACAACCTCAACTACTTAGTGAGACCCTGTTTCAAAAATAAAAAATAAAAAATAGGGCAGGGGATATAGCTCGGAGGTCAAATGTCTCTGGGTTCCATCCCTAGACCTGCAAAGAAAAAAAAAAAACATTGCATTCTGTGTATGTGAGACACATGTGTGAATGCATACTTATCCATTTCCTACATTTTGTTTCTCTTCATCTCTTGGATGCTACTATGAATGTTGTACTACTAGGTATGGTGGTACACACTCGGGATTCTTAGACAGGGATATTGGATATGTTAAAGTATTGTTTGTTTATGCTCGTGATTGGGTGGCTAGTTGGGAACTGAGGCCTGCTGCTATTGTCCAGCATCACAAGAGAATATTGTACTATATATTGCCAGCCTGTGAAAAGATCAAAATTCAAAGTACAGTTTCTTTTGAATGCCTATTATTTTCGCACTATCCTAAAGTTGAAAACTCGTAAGTCAGGGACCATCTGTGTATCTATTTGAGTCTTTGCTTTCAGTTTTTATGGAGGTATACCTAGGAGTGGAATTGCTGGGTCATATGGTAGCCTTGTAATTTCTTGAGAAACTGCCAAACTGCTTTGCACAGTGGCTATACCATTTTAAATTCTCACAGGAATGCCCAGAGGAATCCAGTTTCTATAAATCCTCACCAACATTTATTAATTTGATAATAGCTACTCTAATGGGTATGAAGTGGTATCTCATTATGGTTTGATTTGCATTTCCTTAATGACTAGAGATACAGAGCATCTTTTTTATATGCCTATTGGGCATTTGTTTATTTTTTGAGAAATATCTACTTGAAGTCCTTTACGCTCTCTTTTTTTTTTTTTGGCGAGTCTGGAATGGAACCCAGGGGCATTTGACCTCTGAGCTACACCCTCTGTCCTATTTTTATTTTGAAACAGGATCTCACTGAGTTGCAAAGGGTGTCACTAAGTAGCTGAGGCTGTCTGTGAACCGCGATCCTCTGGTCTCAACCTCCTGAATGCTGGGATTACAAGTGTGCGCCACCACACCTGGCTCTTTATACTCAGGTTTTTGTGTGTGTGTGTGTGTGCGTGTGTCTAGAGATGGAACTCAGAGGCATTTGACCTCCAAGCTATATCCCCTGCCCTATTTTTTATTCTTTAATTTGAAACAGGGTCTCACTACGTTGCGGAAGGCCTCACTAAGTAGCTGAGGCTATCTGCGAACTGCAATCCTCTGGTCTCAGTCTCTTGAATGCTGGGATTACAAGCGTGCACCACCACACCTGGCTTATACTCAATTTTGAATTACATTTTTTTGTTGTTGTTGAGTTGTAGGAGTTCCATATCATATACATGATTTGCAAATATATTATCCCATTTTGTAGGTCCTTTAATATAAAAAAATAAAAAATTTTGGAATCTAATTTTTTTTGTTTATGCTTTTGGTGTCAGCCTCAAGAAATACTTACCAAATACATTGTCATGTAGCTTTTCTTTGTGTTCTCCTCTAAGAGTTTTTTATTAGATTTTTATGTGCAAATTTTTAGTATATTTTTAATTATCTACATATAGAATAAGGTTAGGATCCTATTTCTTTCTTTCTTTTTTTTTTTTTTTTTGGTGGTACAGGGGTTCCTGGAAGCCCTTTGACCTCTGGGCTACACTCCCAGCACAATTTTTATATTTTTATTTGGAAACAGGGTTTCTTAAACCAGCGCGGCTGGATTTGAACCTGCGCAATCCTCCTGTCTCCACCTCCCAATCGCGGGGATTACAAGTGTCCGCCACCATGCCCTGCTCCGGGATCCTATTTCTTATGTATTATATAAGTCAATAATCTATTACAGTACAGAGAATAATTTGCTTGACTTTACTTTTATTGGGAAAACTAATTCCTTTAAGTAGCTTGTCAAATAGTTTATACATTACAGCTAGAGATAATCAGTGCCTTTTATTTTATTGATTGAATTGCTGTGTTTATTTTTGAGCCGGTGTGTGTGTGTGGGTTACCTCCAAGCTACACCTTCAGTCCTTGTTTTTATTTTTTGTTTTGAAACCTTGCTAGATTGCTGAGAGTCTTGCTTCATTGTTGAGGCCTGTCTTCAAACCTGAGATCCTCCGGTGTCTCAGCCTCCCAAGTAGTGGGGTTACCAGTGTGCCCCACCATGTTGGGCTGATTAAACTGCTTTTAAGCTACTAGAATATGAATGTTTCTATTTTTCATGGCCTGATTAATTTTTTTTCTTTTACCTATGTTCAAGTCCATTGGGGATTATTTTTTCAAAGTGATAGTGCAATAATTTTATACTCTTAGGTGGCTAAGTAAGGCTTTTAGTTTATATAAAATTGTGTGTGGCATAAGTTAAATTCTAGTTTTGATCAGTTTTAGGAAGTCTCAGATCACTATGCTTTTAAAAATTTTATTGAGGACCCCAAAGAGATTTTAATTACATGACTACTATCCAAGTATATCAGAAATGTAGGACTAATTTTAGGTATATTTATTTCTGATTCACTTATAGCACTAAACTCATTACATCTTAATATAAATTGTAATGAAAAGTTATTTTCAAAGCAAAAATTAGGAGAATAACATTGTTTTATATTTGTAGATTTCTTTAAAAGTCTGACTCAAGAAAGATTCTCATACTTCCTCCGTCCTGTTTTATTGTGTTATATTGGTTGAAATGTTTAAAGAAAATTTAACCTTACACAAATATATAGCTGTATTTTATTTTATTTTATTTTTTTTGGTGGTACTGGGGATGGAATCCAGAGACTTTCTACCTCCGGGCTATACTCCCAGACTTATTTTTTATATTTTATTTGGAAACAGGGTCTCAATAAGTAGCTGAGAGCCTCACTAAGTAGCTGAGGCTGGCTTCGAACCTGTGCGATCCTCCTGTCTCAGCCTCCCAAGCGCAGGGATTATAAGCGTGTGCCACCACGCCCAGCATACCTGTATTTTAGATAGCCTTTTCAAGTGATTCTGGATATTCTGATAGTATACTAAAACTCAGCAAATTAAAAATTAGTTGTAACTTGGAATCTGAAACCATTACCAGTGAACCTTTCATGATGTTAGTCATTGCTGTCTTGGATTTTGAATGGATCCTTTACCCATGCCTGGTTTGTAACAGGATACAGGGATAATGTAGAAAACACTGGTTGAAAGCTGGCATGGTGGCACACACTTAATATTTCAGCATTTGAGAGGCTGAGACCAGAGGATCGTGGTTCGTGGACAGCCTCAGCTACTTAGACCTTTCACAATTTAGACCCTGTTTCAAAATAAAGAATAAAAAATAGGGCAGGGGATGTGGCTCTGAGATTGAATGCCCCTGGGTTCCATCCACAGATCTGCGCAAAAAAAAAGAAGGAAAGAAAAGAAAAACACTGGTGAACACTAATAGTGATACATTTCATTATATAGTATCAGAAGTTCCCATTAATATCTTTGTCAGGGTCATCAGAAAAGTTCTTCAAATATTTGTTTTGTGAGCTGGTTATGGTGGTACACACTTGTAATCCCAGTACTTGAAAGCTGCAACAAGTGGATTGCAGGTTTGTGGCCATCTTCAGCTACTTAAGCCCGCTGCAACTTAGTGAGACCCTGTTTCACAATAAAGAATAAAAAAATAGGGCTGGGGATATAGCTTGGAGGTAGAATGTCTCTGGGTTCAATCTCTAGTTCCAGGAAAAAAATGTTGTTTTATTTTATGTTTGCAAGTTTAAATTTTTCCATTGGCACCAAATACTTAGAGGAAAACAATTGATAGAGATAGTTTGTCTTTGTTCTTTTTTTAAGAAAATGCCAGCTAGCTGGGCTTGGTGGTGCACGCTTGTAATCCCTGCGCTTGGGAGGCTAAGACGGGAGGATCACACGGGTTCGAAGCCAGCCTCAGCTACTTAGTGAGGCTCTCAGCAATTTAGTGAGACCCTGTTTCCAAATAAAATATAAAAAAAGGTTTGGGAGTATAGCCCGGAGGTAGAAAGCCTCTGGGTTCCACCCTCAGTACCACAAAAAAAAAAAAAAAAAAAAAGAAAAGTCTGGATAAGCATATTTTAATAAGCATATTTTGTCAAGACTTTCAGGATAGGAATGATGTTCCAGAAATAAGTGGCTAGTTTAGCACACAACTCAAAAAGTGATCTTCCCTTGATATAATCTTCATGCATTGTATGCAGTGGAAGTGTTTATGCATATTTGTCTTGTCACAATAGAATGTTAATGTAGTCAAGGGTCAAGAGTTAATATAATGGCTTGTAGCATGGTGGTACACACCTGTAATACCAGTACTTGAGAGGATGAGACAGGAAGATAGCAGCAATTTAGTGAGGCCCTCAACAACTTAGACCCTCCCTATTTTAAAATAAAAAAGCTGGACATGGTGGTTCACACTTGTAATCCCAGGACAGAAAGATTGCAGGTTCACAGACAGCTACAGCAAGTAATGAGACTCTCATCAACCTAGTGAAAGTTTGTTTCAAAATAAAAATAAATTTGGGCTGGTAATTTAGCTCAGAGGTAGAATGCCCCTGGGTTCAACCCCCCAGTGCCAATAAATTAATAAATTAAATAAATAAATAAATACATTAATAAAATAGAGCTGGGGGTGTAGCTCGGAGGTAGAATGCTCTTGAGTTCAATCCCAAGTCCCTCCCCCCAAAAAAGTTTCATAAAATTGTTTTGCTCCATCAAGAGCATTAAGTAAAACTGGCTTTTTATCTTTTTTTTAATGTATAGTATGAAGAAGTGAAGAATATGACTTGTAGTACAGTTTGGAGACTCTACTTTGATTTATGCTAATAATATACCAACAGTTTTACTTACTCTGACTTTAGCACCATCCATAGACATGTCAACATAGTGAATAAGGTAAATAATGATTTACCTTTTTTATCTTAAGTACTAGGGATTGAACCCAGGGGTGCTCTTATCTCTGAACTGCATTTCTATCTCTCTCTTTTTTTTTTTTTTGGTGGTACTGGAGGTGGAACCCAAAGGCTTTCTACCTATGGGCTATACTCCAAGACCTATTTTACATTTTACTTGGAAACTAGGTCTCACTAAGTTGCTGAGAACCTCACTAAGTAGCTGAGGCTGGCCTCGAACCTGTGTGATCCTCCTGTCTCAGCCTCCCAAGTGCGTGGATTACAAGTGTGCGTCACCACGCCCAGCTTCCATCTCCTTTTAAACTTTTTTGTTTGAAACGGTTTTCCTAAGGTGCTGAGGCTAACCCCAAACTTGCTGACCTCCTGCCTCAGCCTCCCAAATTGCTGAGGTTACAGATATGTACTGTTGTCTATTCTACTCCAAATGTCCTTTAACCATCTAGTTAAGGTCATGACCACCAGCTTTCTTCAAAATAAAGGCATATTTTTTCTTTTGTAATTTAATAAGTAAACTCCATGGTGTTACTCTGACACAGTATGCATATCTTATTTCCATTTATTGTCTTACCTCATTATTTAAGCATCCATTGTTGAGTTTTGTTGCATCATTTGTTAAACTTTGTTTCAGAATGGAGAGTTTCTAATTGCTATTTCTTTTACATTCAGTACCTGGAATCTGTAGATTTCTCTCAGTCTGCAAAACTTGGGAGGCTGAGACAAAAAGGATCATGGATTTGAGGCTAGTCTCAACATCATAACAAGGCCATCAGTAACTTACTGAGACCCTATTTGAAAATTAAAAAAAGTAAATAGGGCTGGGGGTGTAGCTCAGAGGTAGAATGTCTCTGGGTTTAAACCTACTAATACAAAAAAGAAAATCCCCCTTTTCCTTCTTCTCTTCTTACCCTGCCCATCACTATATACTCAGTAAGTGTTACTTATATTACATTTTACTTATTGAAATTATGTTAAGTTAAAAGAGCCAGACAAGCTGGGTGTGGTGGCGCATGCTTGTGATACCCCATGCTTGGGAGGCTGAGACAGGAGGATCAGGTTCAAAGCCAGGCTCAGCTACTTAGTGAGGCTCTCACCAACTTAGTGAGACCCTGTTTCCAAATAATATAAAATAGGTCTGGGAGTATAACCCAGAGGTAGAAAGCCCCTGGGTTCCACCCCCAGTACCTCCAATAAAATAAAATAAAAATAAGCCGGGCGTGGTGGCGCACGCTTGTAATCCCTGTGCTTGGGAGGTTGAGACAGGAGGATCACGAATGTTCGAAGCCAGCCTCAGTTGGTTTAAGAGACCCTGTTTCCAAATAAAATATAAAATAGGTCTGGGAGTGTAGCCTGAAGGTATCACCAAAAAAAAAAAAAAAAAAAAGCCAGACACAGCTGGGCATGGTGAAGCCTGCTTTTAATCCTAGCATTCAGGAGGCCTGAGACAGGAGGATGCAGTTCAAAGACAGCCTCAGCTACTTAGTGAGGCCCTTTGCAACTCAGTGAAACCCTGTTTCAAAATAAGGAATAAAAAATAGGGCTGGAGGCATAACTTGGAGGTAGAATGCCCCTGGGTTCCATCCCTAGTACTGGGAAAAAAAAAAAAAAATCCAGACACAGAATCTGATTTTCCAATCTCACTAAAAAACATTGACTATATAGAAACAGTAGAATAAGTGGTTACCGAGGGGGGAGGGAGAGATGTTATTCAAAGGATACAGTTATGTAGGATAAATAAGTTGAGGAGTAGAGTAGGAAGAATATAACTAATAATATTATAATGCTGAGAATTTGCTAAGAGAATAAATTTTAGCCATTCTTACACACACACACACACACACACACACACACACACACACAAAAGAGAACTAAGGCAAGAATAGGGAAGGGAAGGAATTTGCCCATCTGTAGCAGTCTTCTCACTATGCATGTCAAGACACCATCGTACACTAGTTAAATATATGCAGAGAAAGTAAATCTTAGGTATTAAATGTAGTAAATTATTCGTCTTAGTTTTTTTTGTGTGTATATGATACTGAGGATTGGACCCGGGGATATTGTACTTCCACACTACACCCTCAGCCCTTTTTTCTTTTTCTTTTTTTGGGGGGGAAGGTGGTACTGGGGTTCCTGGAAACCCTTCTACCTCTGGGCTATACTCCCAGACCTATTTTTATATTATTTTCATTTGGAAACAGTCTCTTAGGCCAGTGAGGCTGGCTTCAAACCTGTGTGATCCTCCTGTCTCCGTCTCCCAAGCAATGAGATTACAAGCGTGCATCACCATGCCCTGCTGCTTTTTTGTTTTGAAATGGGGTCTTGCTGGGCTGCTGAGGCTTGGTCTTGAACTTGCAATCCTGTCTCAGCCTTTACTAAGTAGTGAGATTATAGGCATGCACCACTATACCCAGGAGATTTTGCTGTGAGCGCACATGTGGGTGTGTGCATGCGTGCGTGTGTGTGTTTTACTGAGGAGTGAACTCAGGGAAATTATCATTGAACTATGCCTTCAGTCCCTTTTTGAAACAGAGTGACAGGGTCTTGCAAAGTTACTAAGTGCTGACCTCCAACTGTGTGGTCCTCCTGTTTCAGCCTCCCAGGTACTGGGATTACAGGTGTATTACCACTATGCCCCCCTCCCCCCCATTTTAGTTTTGGACAATGTCAACCATTTTCAAGTGTTTCTTTTAGTGTGTGTGTGTGTGTGTGTGTGTGTGTGTGTGTGTGTGTAGTGTACTAGGGATTGAACACAGAAGTATTCTACCTCTGAGCTATACCTCCAGCCCTATTTTATTTTTACTTTGAAACAGGGTCTCACTAAGCTGCTGAGGCTGTCTGTGAACCTATGATTCTCCCATGCTAGCCTCCCAAGTCCTGGGATTATAAGCATGTGCTTATAATATCCAGCTTCTTGTGTCCTTTTGATATATTCCAGTCATCTCTGAGCGCTCCTTTTCTGTGCAGTAAGATAATCAAGGCTCATCTTGTACTTTACTTGTTTTAGTTGTGGAATCATCTGTCCTAGGACTCTTGGCTCTTTTTGTTGAGATTTGTACATAACATAGAACCAAGATCTGAATACTGAGTATATTTGTTGTTTTAAGGCTCACCAGAGCTAGGAAATAAGTTAAAAAGCGAACCATAAGTTCATATTGATAGTTTCACTTAAAATTTAACATGATAGAATTTTGTAACTTAGCTTACTTTCTCTGTTTTACATAAGTATCTAAATTATAATACCAGTATTACTGTGAACAATAACACTGAGTAGAAAAGATTTCTTTGGCCGGGCATTGTGGTGCACGCTTGTAATCCCTGTGCTTGGGAGGCGGAGACAGGAGGATCCCGCAAGTTCGAAGCCAGTCGCGCTGGCTTAGGAGACCCTGTTTCCGAATATAAAAAAAAGTATAAAATAGGTCTGGGAGTGTAGTCTGGAGGTATTGGGTCTTCCAAAAAAAAAAAATAAAATAAAATAAAATAAATAAAATAAAAAGATTTATTTGTAATTCTTTTTGTTTTTATATTTTACTAAGGGTGACTAGTCAGTATTGTGTTCAAAGGTTTCTCGAAGTAATTTTTATTTTGTCTGCTTGTGTTAATTCACTCTGTTTAGTTGAGTTCATGAAGTACCTGTTTGTGTTTAGGTTCACCCCCTTTGTTGTTATTTTGCAGTGCTAGCGATAGAACCCAGGGTCTTTTACATGCCAGGGCTGAGACACTTTTCTAGTCCCTGTGTTCAGTAACTTAATCTTAAACTTAATATTAGAGTTAATTTCATTGCTACTAACAGCTTAGAAGACAGCAATATATATGTACTTGACCTGATTTTGAATGAATCTATTTGGTGTAAAGTAAATCAGGTCATGGCAACCGCAGCATACCTGTTTACTGTTGATGAACACAATGTAAAAGTGTCGGAAGAATATTATTGCAACTTTTAAAATAAAAATAGAAAGAGCTCTGGGGTTGAACTCATTCAAAAGATGTAGGATAAGTAAAGCCAATAGTCCTAACATTTTATTCCCTGAAAAGGGTCATGTAAGTAAATGTCACAGATTTTGTTTCATTTATGAGAAATTAGGATTCACAGAAAGGTCAGTTCTCCCAGAGATTTTTTTTTTTTGCCCCACATACCCAGGGGAAAGAGAGGGGCTAGATAGGTGGATATAGGTAAACTATTCTCAGCAGTTATCTTACTCTCTGTTAATAGTAGAAACACTGTCATGTAGCTGATAGGCCAGTAGGAGAATCTGGGATTTCTGGAATTGGATCTCTAATCTGATTAAAGACAGCAGTGACCCCAATTCCAAGTGGTAAAGAGATAGTCCATGGCCTGTAGTGCTGTGTTTTCTTCCCTTTCTATCAGGGTTTCTTAGCCTAAAGTACTATTGACATTTTGTATTGAATAATTTTTAGTTGTGGAGGGTGGTCCTGTATATTGGGAAATACTCGGCCTCTCTACTAGAATCCAGTAACAATCCCTTCCTCTCTAGTTATAACCAGAATTACCTTCAGACATTGCCACATATCTCCTGAAGAAAATGTATCTGCTAAGAGAGAGTGAGAAAAGAATCTCGAGACTGTATTCAGACATGATGCCCATTACTCCAAAAGATCTTAGTTTATAGTTTCTGAAAACGAGAGTATTTTTCTACATAGCTACAGAATGCCCATCAAAGCTAGGAAGCTTACAATAATGTAATACTAAAGTCTAATCTGCAGATCCCATTCAGATATCATTCATTGTTCTGATAATGTCCTTTATAGGAAAGGAAATAAACCTATCTCCTAAACAAAGTGCCCATTTTAAAATCCAGAATCGCACATTGCATTTAGTTGTCACAAGTCTTTACACTCCTTCAGACTGTTGCAGTATTTGCGTTTCCTGGTCTTTAGATAGTTTTGACTTTGAAGATGTCTTAAGGCCGTTTATTTTGTAGAATGTGCCTCAGCTTGTTTTTGTCTGATGCTTCCTTGCAATTAGTTTTAGATGACATGTTTTGGGTGGGAATACCACAGAAGAAATGCTGTCTTCTCACTGTTTCATATCAAGTGATACAGTAGCAGTTTATTTATTTATTTTTATTTTTTATTTTTGGCTGGTTTGGGGATAGAACCCCGGGGGCATTCGACCTCCGAGCTACACCCCCTGCCCTAATTTTTACTCTATTTTGAAACTGGGTCTCACTAAGTTGCAGAGGGCCTCACTAAGTAGCTGAGGCTGTCCATGAACCGCGATCCTCCAGTCTCAGCCTTCCAAATGCTGGGATTACAAGCCTGCGCCACCACTCCCAGCTACAGTAGCAGTTTATACCATTACTGTTAATGGATCACTTGATTAAGGTGCCTGAGCCACCATTCCCAGCTACAGTAGCAGTTTATACCATTACTGTTGATGTTAATGGATCACTTGATTAAGGTAGTGTCTGTTAAGTCCAACTTTTCTCATCATGCTTTTTTACACATTAGTTTTAGCATTGGAGGGTGTGTGTGTGTGTGTGTGTGTGTGTGTGTGTGTGTGTGTGTATGGGTGGGTGGAGAGTACTGGAGGTTGGACTCAGTGGCATTCTACCATTGAGCTATATCTATAGCCTGTTTTGAGATAGGATCTCTCTAAGTTGCCCAGGTTGAGGATCTTTCTTCCCCAGCCTCCTGAGTGGTTGGGGTTACATGTGTGCTCCACTGTACCTGGCAGCATTAATTCTTAAATCAGTTTTTACTATGGTGGTTTCCAAATGTGACTTCCTAATTACATAGTTCCTTCTACAGTTATTAGTAGTTGGCTTTCTGTTGTAAAATCTATCATTTATTACCCTCTATCCATCTATGTATTCATTCATTTGTGTCAGTATGATTGTAGATTTATGCTTTTTCAATGTTTTGTTACAGTTACTCATTTAAATGATAGTTCTATCATTATTTCAAAACTCAGATTTTCTTAGATTTGGTTGGTGGATGTTTCTTTGAGCTAACTTTGGCAAGTCCAATCCTTTGTATTTTCTTACTGACTCCCTAAGAGGTTCCAGGTTCATCCTGTACTTTCTCACTTCTGTAGTCAGCTATTTCTCCAAGGATTCCTGTTTCCATTTATAGTGGAGAATGATGTTCTGCAGTAAAAATCTAGTCACTAGGTATGATTTTTTTCTTCTGAGGTGTCATTACTTCTAGGTACTCTGAGTAGACAGAGCTAGTAAACATGTAAAAATATTCATACTGTGTTTCACACACACATACAAACACATACTTATTTTCTTAGCCATCTTCTGTATGTTTAGAATAATGAATTTATACTGATATTTCCAGTTCTAGTTCAACACCATGTTTTATTCTAGCCTTTTCACTTTATTTTACTTTTCTTTGCCAACAGTGAGAAATCTGGTTCTCATTATCCTCAATATTTACTTGTTCAGTCCTCCTGTAGGTGACTAATTTCTTTATCACACAAGTAATCTCCTCACCCTAGTGCCACTGACATGCCCTAGCCAAGAGCTCCCCTTTTCCTCTCCCCACCTCTGTATGTTAGAAAGCACCAACTTCTTAAGCATGCTGTTGGTGAGAATTTTCTTTGACATTTCGCCAGGATTGTGGAGAGGGTTGTTAGCATTGAGCCAGTTGAGAGAATACATTCTGCAGAAAGATGAGGGTGAAGAAAATGGATAACATTTTTGAAATAAAGATTCAGAAATGTCTGTAGTGGGGAAAGTAAGGATGGGATTTTAGGGATTAGGTTAAGGTATTTCTGAATTTAAGTACCTGTGGTTTCTAGGTCAGGTTTTTGTGATTCTTTGGCACTTCTAGTACTTTTCTTCATGAAGTGTTGCCCTGTTTCTGATTTCTAGCTAGTTTATCTCCATACCCTTATTTATAGTTGTTGTATATATGTGATATACTTAGATCAAGCTTGCCTGCTTATGGTTTGATTTCTACCCTTTCATTCAGTTGCTGCCTTATCTTGCCTGTTTATTATTTATATGCTTCTAGGGATTGAACCCAGGAACATATTACCTCCGAGCTTGTATCCCCCCAGCACCCCTTCCTTCAAAACAGGGTCTTGCTAAGTTGCTGCGGCTGATCTCAAAACCTGTGTTCCTCCTAAGTACTGGGATTATAGGTGGGTGCCACCTGGCTTGACCTGGCTTGCCTGCTTCTAAGTCATTATTTGTATAATCAGCCTCACTGACTTTCAGTGCTTAGAGGGCTGTTTTACCTGGGTTGCTCGCCATTGTGTTTTGCAGTTAAGAGTACTGCTAGGTCATTGAGGAAACTATGTAAAGGTAAATCTTGGTTTCACTTTTCAATACCTTTACTCTTATTATCATTTCCCTGTAGCTTAGTGCTGGGCCCATCTGGCTTTGTTTTATCTGACTCTAAGGAACATTCTGGAATTAAATTTTTTCTGCCCTTCTGTCTCAGTATGACATTTAGCAGTTAGCTTATGGGCAATTGAGTTAAAATTTATCAGTGTAAGTCATGTTACATATTCAGTTGTGTAGAACATTATAATTGCATAAAGCTACAATTTTAAAGTTGAATAGTTTTATAAACTCATTTTTTGTTTCATAAAACACATTTATATAGGTTGTCAACTTAACAGAATGTTATAACTGAAGAGATTTAAAGGACAAGTCCTCCTACGTCTCACCCAAGAACAAATGTTCCTTCCACAGTATCTTCCTTTAGCAGTTAGGACCTACGTTCCGTGAAATAGCTTGTTTTTCTGCCAAACATATTTCCCCAGTGTTACCTTTGCTCATTGTTTGGGAATTCATCCTAGGATCTAGTCATTAAGATGGTATTGTGAGATCCACTATATTCGCAAGACTAGAAATAGAGACATTAATGGATATGAAGCATGAATACAAGAGAGATCATAGCCACTGATCTGGTGATGAGGAATACTGCCAAAGTGTAAAGGTTAAAAGCTAATGGTGTCCATTTACAAGTCCTAGGTTGGTGATGCAAAGAATTATTATTATTATTATTATTTATTTATTTATTTATTTATTTTTTGCGGGTTTGGGGATGGAACCTAGAGGCATTTGACCTCTGAGCTACATCCCCTGCCCAATTTTTTATTCTTTATTTTGAAACAGGGTCTCACTGAGTTGCAGAGGGCCTAAGTAGTAGCTGAGGCTATCCGCAAACCGTGATCCTCTGGTCTCAGCCTCCCAAATGCTGGGATTACAAGCTTGTGCCAACATGCCTAGCGCAAAGAATTATTGAAACTGTGAGTGGGTTCTGGTTGACCCTCGGTATGGAAGAGAGTCACTTTTAATTAGCTTATCTTCGTTATATTTGGGCAAATTATTATATATGACTTTGTTCTAGCTGATTTGGCATACAGAAGGAAAGAGGGTATCTTAGAAAGGCTGTTTGGTGAGATAGAATATTTTTTTTCCACTGGAATTCTGAATAGTTTTGCATTTCTTTAATGTGTTTGTGCCAAATCAGAAGCCTCAATTTTCTTCTGGTAGAAGTAGTATTTAACTTAAATATTAAACCAGGCATTTAAATCATTGGTTTAGCCGGGTGGGGTGGTGCACACTTGTAATTCCCGCTCTTGGGAGGCGGAGACAGGAGGATCGTGCTGGCTTGGAGCCAGCCGTGCTGGCTTAAGAGACCCTGTTTCTAAAAAATAAAAATAAAATAAAATAAAATAGGTCTGGGAGTATAGCCTGGAGGTAGAAGGGTTTCCAGGAACCTCATACCACCATAAAAATAATAAAATAAAATAAATCATTGGTTTATATAAGTTAAAAAAAAAGAGCTATGCGAGGTGACACATTCCTGTAATCCCAGCACTTGGGAGACTGAGACAGTAGGATCACAGGTTCTAGGACAGCCTCAGCAGGCAGACTTTCATCAACCTAGTGACACCCTGTTTCAAAATAAAAATAGAGCTGAGGGTATACTGTGGAAGTAGAATGCCTTGGGTTAAATTGCCAGTACCATTAAAAAAAAAAAAAAAAAAAAGCCGGGTATGGTGGTGCACGTTTGTAATCCCAGCATTTGGGAGGCTAAGACAGGAAGGAGAATCATGGTTCACGGACAGCCTCAGCTACTTAGTGAGGCTCTTAGCAACTCAGTGAGACCCTGTTTTAGAATAAAGAATAAAAAAATAGGGCTGGGGGTGTAGCTTAGAGGTAGCATGCCCCCGGGTTCCATCCTAGTACTGAGTACTGCCAAAGGAAAAAAAAATAAAAGAAAAATAAAAGGGAATGTAATTTGTTTTCTCTATATATGCCATATTTTTCCTTAAAACTTTATTCTGGCAGTGTTTTATTTTTTTTGTGTTTTTTGTATTTAAATTTTTTGTGTGTGGATTTTTTCTGCGGATGTAACCCAGGGGCATCTGACCTCCAAGCTACACCCCTGCCTTGTTTTTTATTCTCTATTTTGAAACAGGATCTCACTGAGTTGCAAAAGCCTCACTAAGTAGCTGAGGCTGTCTGCAAACCATGATCCTCTTTTCTCAGCCTCCTGAATGCTCTGATGACAAGCGTGCACCACCATGCCTGGCTCTGGCAGTGTTTTTTTTGTTTTGTTTTGTTTTTTTGTGGTACTGGGGTTCCTGGAAGCCTTTCTACCTCTGGGCTACACTCCCAGACACCTATTTTTTATTTTTATTTGGAAACAGGGTCTCTTAAGCCAGCACACGCACCTGGCTTCGAACCTGCGCGTTCCTCCTGTCTCTGCCTCCCAAGTGCGGGGATTACAAGCATGCGTCACCACGCCCGACTCTGGCAGTGTTTTAATAATGGGTGAAAGTACTAATTATCTTTCAGTTTTTTTTATTTCAAGTTCCCTTAAAGTTTAGAAGTTCAAAAAAATTTCCCTGTATTCAGGTGTGGTGGTATATACCTGTAATCCCAGTACTTAGGAGGCTGAGACAGGAGGATCAGCAATTTAGCAAAACCTCACTTAAGAAATAAAAAAGGAGCCAGGTGTGGTGGCTCATGCTTGTAATTCCAGCATTCGGGAGGCAGAGATAGGACTTGGAAGAGAAACAAGAAATATTTAACTGGTGCACTGAAATGATCAGTGAAGGATCAAGGTTCGTGGACAGCCTCAGCTACTTGGTGTGGCCCTTCACAACTCAGTGAGACCCTGTTTCAAAAATAAAGAGACTAAAAATAGGGCTGGGGATGTAGCTAGGAGGTAAAATGCCCCTGGGTTCCATCCTCAGTACTGCAAAAATAATAAATAAATGAATAAAATAATCACAATAATCTATTTTCTAATCTATTTACAAACATTTGAAAAACTTTTTGCTGGACTTTGTTTTCTTGATACCCTGATGACTTCATGCTAATGATGACCATTCATTGACATAATACAGGTTGGGTATCACTACTCCAAAATATGAAATGCTTCAAAATCTGAAACTTTATGTATGCTGACATAATGCTGTAAGAGGAAAATTTCTACATTGTGAAACTTTGTTTCATGCACAAAATTATGTAAAATTATCTTCAGGCTATGTGTATAAGATATATATGAAACTTAAATAAACTTCACATTTAGGCTTGGGTACAATTCGTAAGATATCTCTTTATGTATATGCAGATATTACATCCAAAATTTGAAATGCTTCTGATCCCAGGCATTTTGGATAAAAGATATGCAACATGTACAATAACAACAATAATAAACACTAATATTAGTATAATACTGGGATTTTTTTGAGGATAGTGACCACAGATTTTACATCTTTAAATTTCCTATGTCAAAGACAGAAGGAGTTCAAGAAGTATTGATTTCTGGGGATCTTGATGTATCTTTCACCAAAAAGTTTTTGTTTAGCACTAAATATTTGATTTGTGTCTATTCTATCTGTCTCTCTGTTTATCTGTCTACTGAGCATTGAACTTGGGCATTCTATCTTGAGGCTAGACTGCAGCCTCTTTAAAAAAAAAAAATTTTTTTTTTTAAACAGGGTCTCAGTAGGCTGATTGAGAGTCTTTCTGTGTGACTGAACCTGTCCTTGAACCTGTGATCCTCCTTTCTCAACCTCCCAAGTACTGGGATTATAGGTGTATACCACGATGCCCAGTTGTGCCTGTTTTTTTTTTTTTTTTTAATATTTGAAAACTGATGCCTGTAAAACTTGGAGAATTTCAGTCAGCATTTTTCAAACATATATATATTTTTTACTGTCTCCTTAACCCCCTTCCCTTCCTGGGAAATTTCAGTTATACTTCTGGCTCCATCATCTTAAAATTATCAGTCAAAACCTGAAATCTGACAAAGTCTGATTGATGAATTTATTGAAATAAAAGGTAATATACATGAAAGCAACCGTGGGGTATCTTAACAAAGACATTTTCACATGATCTTGAAGGAATTTTGCATATAGGTAAAGTTTTACTGACAGTTTTTAGTAGACTTGGAGCAATGCAGTACTTTATATAAAGGTGGCAACATCAGGTCTGGGCTGCTGATGGACCAGGGATCCTGTTTTCTTCTTACAAACTATGAAGTTAATATAATTGTGAGATATTTTGTACAGAAATCTCTACTTAAAGCTCCACGTCTAGGTTTTAAATGAAGGCTTAATTTCTATCCAAGTGACTTGAATTCTTCAAGGGGATAATTTATTTTTACTGATATATTTTCAAATAGTTTCTTTTTCCTTTTTACAAAAAAAAAGCAAAACAAAAAATTTTATTTAATATACATCACAAGGGCTTAATCAGAGACTTAGTTTAAAAACAAACAAAAAAGCCGGGCATGGTGGCGCATGCTTGTAATCCCCGCGCTTGGGAGGCAGAGACAGGAGGATCGCGCAGGTTCGAAGCCAGCCGCGCGCTGGCTTAGGAGACCCTGCTTCCAAATAAAAATGTAAAACTAGGTCTGGGAGTGAAGCCCGGAGGTAGAAGGGCTTCCAGGAACCCCAGTACCACACACACACAAAAACCCCAAAAAACAAAACAAAAAAAACACCACAGCTCAAAATACAGAGGTCCACACACAAATCTAGAAGACATTTCAAACTAAAAACAAAAGACATAAGGAGAGGCTGGACAGCCTGGCTCTTGACTGGAGATCTATCTGCTTTGAGTAGGTACTGTGAGGTGTTTCTAGAGCTTGGCAGCATGTGTGTTAAAAGTGCTGCTGGTTCTCCTAACAAGCTGTGGTTATAGAGAAAGATGATCCTAACATCATACGGAGTAGAACACTGGTCCTTCAGGATGTTCAGGCATATGGTACTCCAGGTGTCCACGTTGGCGTGGTAGCAGTGGCGAAATTTTACTGCTGGTACATTGAAAGCATAGCCATTAGGGAACTCACTGTTAGTTGTTGCAGGGACGATCCCTACCCGATTCAGAAGGTTGTCTGATTGAAGGAAGGCAGAAACTCCTTTGGCACCATGAGGATCATTAGCTCTCGCAGTAGATTGTTGGTCATAGGGCCTTTGTTGGCATTCCTCCTAGGTTTGTTCTTTTATGGGCAGTCACTAGGTTATGGTTTTAGAATCCCATCTGGGCAGGAAAATAGAATCTAGAGGAACACCACTGCAACTTCAGTGGACAGTTTTTAGAAAGCACTGTTCCCCTGAAAGGTGTCCTTATGGCACTTTATAGTTGTCTTATGTCCTTGGGAACGTTATTGTTTCTTGTTAACTTTACAGCTGGCTTTATCTGTTATTCTAGCCTGATGAATGTCAAGGCAGTTTTTGTAGTCATAACCAAGTTTTACTTAATCATACATTTATTGGGCCAGATGAACTTGTTCCAGTGCACACGATTCGTGTGTGTGTGTGTGTGTGTGTGTGTGTGTGTGTCTTTCCTTACAGTTTTATTTTGGGTAGTTCTCTTTTTTTATGGGAGAGGGGTTACTAGATATTGGACCCAGGGGTTTCTACCACTAAACTTCTTACATTTTTTTATTTTTTATTTTTAACCAGCTCTCTTTATTTTTTGAGATAGGATCTAGTTGTTTTTTGGGCTTGCCTTTAACTTGAGATAGTCCTGCCTCAGTCTTCCAAATAGCTGGGATTACAGGCAGAGCCACACAAGTTTTTTTCTGAATGTACAGACAAGTTCTATATATTGTAGTCCTTTACTCTTAAATACAGTTTGTATTTTCTAATCAATATATGTTCACATCATAGTTATCCAGTTTCATTAAATTTAGCAGTTACAGTGTGTGTGTGTGTGTGTGTGTGTGTGTGTGTGTGTGTGTGTGTGTGTAGTACTGGGGGTGGAACCTAGGGGCTTTTCTACCTCTGGGCTATATTCCCAGACCTATTTTATACTTCATTTGGAAACAGGGTCTCCCTAAGTTGTTGAAAGCCTCACTAAGTAGCTGAGGCTGGCTTCGAACCTGTGTGATACTCCTGTCTCAGCCTCCTAAGTGCTGGGATTACAAGCAGAGCGCCACCACCCCAGCTTGTTACAGTATTTTTACCTAATCTGTTTTGTTTCCGTTTTGTCAGTTGACATAGTAATGTCCTCTTGTTTCTCCTTTCTAGTACAGGATCTAGGCTAGGATGAAGTATTACATGTAACTGTTGTATCTTATTAGTGTCCTTTAACCTGGGACATTTCTATAGCCTTTCTTTGTATTTTATTTATTTTTGCGGTACTAGAGATTGAAGCCAGAGGCATTTTATCACTGAGCTACACCCTCAGCTCTTTTTTTTTTTTTTTTTTTTTTTTCCAGTACTGGGAATGGAAGCCAGGGGCATGTACCTCTGAGCTATACCCCCAGTCCTGTTTTTTAGACTTTTTATATTTGAGTTCTTTTTTGTAGTACTGGGGATGGACCCCAAGGGCATTCTACCTCCTAGCTAAACACCCAGCCCTATTTTTTATTCTTTATTTTGAAACAGGGTCTCACTGAGTTGCAAAGGGTCTCACTAAGTAGCTGAGGCTGTCTGCAAACCACAATCCTCCCGTCTCAGCCTCCCAAATGCTGGGATTACAAGCGTGCACCACCACGCCCAGCTAGACTTTTTATATTTGAAACAGGGTCTCACTGAGTTGTGAAGGGCCTTGCTAAGTAACTGAGGCTATCCAAGAACCGCGATTCTCTGGTTTCAGCCTCCCAAATGCTGGGATTACAAGCGTGTGCCACTACATCTGGTTTGTATTCTTTATTTTGAAACAGGATCTCACTAAGTTGCAGAGTGCCTCACTGAGTAGCCAAGGCTGGACATGAACCTGCTATCCTCCAGGCTAGCCTCGCAAGTACTGGAATTACAAGTGTGCTCCACCATGCTTGGTTAATGTGTCCTTTTTAGGGCACCACTCTGAGGGATGTTGACTCTTGTCCATTTCTCTCTGCACTGTGTAGTCAATATCTTTTTTTCTTTCTTGCAACTTAAAAACAGTGTGAAGCCATGCATGGCGATGCACACTTATAATCTCAGCATTTGGGAGGCTGAGACAGGATCACAGTTCAAGGTCAACATCAGCTGCTACTTAGGCCCTTTGCAACTCAGTGAGGCCCTGTTTTAAAATAAAGAATAAGCCGGGCGTGGTGGCGCACGCTTGTAATCCCCGCGCTTGCGAGGCTGAGACAGGAGGATCATGCAGGTTTGAAGCCAGCCTCAGCTACTTAGTGAGGTTCTCAGCAACTTAAGTGAGACCCTGTTTCCAAATAAAATATAAAATGGGTCTGGGAGTATAGCCCGGAGGTAGAAAGCCTCTGGGTTCCACCTCCAGTACCACCAAAAAAAAAAAAAAATAATAAAATAATAATAATAATAAAAATAAAGATTAAAAAATAGGGCTGGGGGTATAGCTTGGAGGTAGATTGCCCCTGGGTTCCATTCCCGGTACTGCAAAAAAAGAAAAAAAAAAAAAAGTAGTGTGAAGAGACAGTTTCAAACTATTCAAATATTCTGTTCTTCATTAGAATGTATATTTGGTATGTGAACAATGTTTTTTCCTGAACCCTGTTTATTACTACATTGGTTGTAAAATAATTGTGTAATTGTACTCTCTCAGTCCCTCAAAGTTCTTCTGTAAATATAAGCCTGCATTTATTAAGCTTTTTTTTTTCTTTTGTACTGGGGATTGAACCCAGGTCATTCCACCTCCAGAACTATTTTATTTCTTATTTTGAAACAGGATCTTACTAAGTCATGTGCTTCCTCAAACTTGTGATCCTCTTGTCTCAGCCTCCCAATTAGTGGGATTACAGGTGTGTGCCACTGTGCCTACTGCTATGTATTACCAGTATGGACTCATGAATCTCTGTATTTCCTCCTCTGGCTTTATTGAGATATAATCGACAAAAATTGTATGTGGGTTTGTGTATTTAAAGTATACAGTGTGGTGTCTGTGTGTGCAGTATTAGGGATTGAACCAAGGGGCATTTTATCTCTGAGCTATACGTCTATCCCATTTACTTATTTATTTATTTATTTTTTTCTTTATTTATTGGTGGTACTGGGGATGGAATCCTTCTCTGGGCTACACTCCCAGACCTATTTTATATATATATTTTTATTTGGGAACAGGGTCTCTTGAGCTAGTGAGGCTAACTTCAAACCTGCGTGAGATCCTCCCATGTGTGGGGATTACAAGCGTGTGCCACCACGCCCGACTATTTTTTGTTTTAAAACAGGTTTTTGTTATGCCAGGTGTGGTGGTGCACACTTGTAATCCCAGCATTCGGGAGGCTGAGACCAGGGGATCACGGTTCGCGGACAGCCTCAGCTACTTAGGCACTCTGCAACTTAGTGAGACCATGTTTCAAAATAAAGAGTAAAAAATAGGGCAGAGGGTGTAGCTCGGAGGTCAAATGCCCCTGGGGTTCCATCCCCAAACCCGCAAAAAAACCAAGAAAAACAGGGTCTTGTTATGTTTCTGAGCCTATCACTAAGTTGCTGAGGCTAGGTGTGTGTTGTTGGGGATTAAACCCAGGAGCATTCTATTTCCCAAGTTAAATCCCTCAGTCCTATTTTAATTTTATTTCTAAATGGTCATCCTAGGTTGATGAGTCTCAATACTTGATAAGGCTGTCCTCGAACCTGTGATCAGCCTCCCACGTACAGTACTAGGATTACAAGTGTGTTTTACCATGCCATGCTCTGAGGCTAGTTTTGAACCAGGGATCTTCTTGTCTCAGTCTTCCAAGTACTGATATTCCACACTGGTGGCACAATGCCCTGCCAATGTGATGTTTTGAAAATATAAATGTGAATTGTGAACCAGTAATTTATGTGTATATATACAGTTAGAATACTTGAGATGTCTCTTAGCAAATTTCAACTGCCTAGCATATGATTATTAGCTATAGGTATCATGTTATAAATTAGATCTCTAGAATTTTATCATCTTAAAGCCTAAAGTTTCTACCTTGTTACCAAAATTCCTCATTTCCCTTACTTTTCTACTCTTTATTGAATGTATATTTTCTCCAGTGACTTATAATTTATACTGTACTTAATTTTAGAGTTAAATTTGTCCTGATTTGCCTAGTAGAACCTATTTATTTATTTATTTATTTATTTATTGATTGATTGATTGATTGCAGTACTGGGATGGAATCCAGGGGCATTCTACCTTCGCTACACCCCCAGCCCTATTGTTCATTCTTTATTTTGAAACATGGTCTCACTGAGTTGCAAAGAGCCTAAGAAGCTGAGGCTGTCCTCCTGCGATCCTCCTGTCTCAGCCTCCCAAATGCTGGGATTACAAGTGTGCACCACCACGCCCGGCCTAGTAGAGCCTCTTTTATTTTATTTTTTTTTTGGTGGTACTGGGGTTCCTGGAAGCCCTTCTACCTCCGGGCTACACTCCCAGACCTATTTTTACATTTTTATTTGGAAACAGGGTCTCCTAAGCCAGTGCACGCAGCTGGCTTCGAACCTGCGCGATCCTCCTGTCTCTGCCTCTGCCTCCCAAGCGCGGGGATTACAAGCGTGCGCCACCACGCCCGGCTAGTAGAGCCTCTTTAACTTGATCATTTTGTCCCTGTTGCTCTGAGTCTTCTCTACTTTCTAGCAAAGCACATTATTTCAGGTTAATCCTGCCCCTGCTCATATCCAGGCTTGGAATCAGGCCCGTTCTTTGAGGGGTACTCATTTCTTCTAGTTGGAGAGAAAGGAAACAGGCATATATATTTACATACATACAAATATACACATGGTTTCATTCATATGCACATGCCTATTCTAGAAATGAATTCACACAGGTATCTATAATATCAACCCATCCCACAAAGGTCTTTACTGCTTTCTGTCCTCTTCACAGTGAGCAACAGCAACACAAGCTTGAAATCTAAAATAGGTACAGAATTGCTTTGCTCTTTCCATTATAGTAAATAATTCATCTAAGATATTTAGGATTTTTTTGCAGTGCTATACTTGCCCCACCTTACCCTTTTCAAGATTTGAAAGTCAAATACTGTGTTCATAAATGGCTTGGATTATTGTCTGCTTACCTTTGGTCAGATGGTCTGTTTTCCCTACCTTAAGAGTGTTTGCTATTTATTTGAAATATGAATGGTTTTCTTTGTCCCAGTTTACATTTAAGGTTTTTCTCCTTCCATTATTACTGATTTAATTTGTTTTTTAGTTATATTAACATGCTTCAAAAAGTCAAAACTGTACAAAAAGGTGAGTTCAGTGAAAGGATCACCTCATGAGAGGTGTGTTTCAGCCTATTACCCCGACCCTTGTAGGGAACTGATTTTCTCTTTTCCTTTTTGTACTTCTTTTTTATACAAATACATGTTTTTAAATTTCCTTTTGTTATATCTACATGTAAACTTTTTTTTTTTTTCTTTTTTGCCATACTGGGGAGTAAAACTGGGGCCCTCTACCCATCTCCAGCCTTTTTATTTTTTGTTTTAATATAGGGTCTCACTAAATTGCTGAGGCTGGCCTAAAACCTACAACTCTCCTGTCCCAGCCTTTCGGGTACTGGGATTACAGCTATGTGCCACCACAACTGGCACTACTTAATACTTTCCAAGTTATACTGAGTAACTGGATAGTAGTATGTATTGTTCTTCACGTAGATAGGAGTTAAGAATTATTTTCATAAAAATATCATCTCTTGCCGGTAATGGTGGCATATGCTTGTAATCCCAGCATTTAGGAGGTTGAAACAGGAGGATTGCGGTTCGAAAACAGCCTCAGCTACTACTTAGTGAGGCCTTCTGCAACTCAATGAGACCCTGTTTCAAAATAAAGAATAAAAAATAGGGCTGGGTATAGTTCAGAGGTACAATGCTCCTGGGTTCTATCCCCAATAGTGCCCCCCAAAAAGCATCTCTTTCTCTTTTTTTTTTTTTTTTTTTGGTGATACTGGGAATTGAACCGAGAGGCATTCTACCTCTGAGCTACATCCCAGACTGATTTTCTTTCTTTTTTGGAAACAGGGTATTACTAGGGTGCTCAGAGCTTCATTAAATTGCTGGGGGTTGTTCTTGAATGTGATCCTCCAGTCTCAGCCTCCCAAATACTGGGATTACAAGTGTGTGCCACCACACCTAGCTATAGCTGTCTCTTTAAAATTTGGACTACCTGTAGAACTTGAATCAGGTAGAGAAAAAAGATTCTTCAACTCTTTCTTCCCTTTGTTTGTAGATTAGTTTCTTCCACATAATTTTCTATATTACATATTGAAGTTTCTAATTAGTATAGAAGTATAGTAGCTTTTAGTTTCGAGATTTCTATGGTTTCCCTCAAGTAATTTAATTCTCTACATATCTGACATGGCTTCCTTCCCTTCGTTTAGGACAATTTGAGTTTATAATGATTATGCTTTAAAAGAAATTTTAAGGAGCTAAGAGATAAAAACTTCCTTTATAAATTTTGCTTTTACCACCCATCTTTTATAAAAATTGGTAAAAATTTTTTTGTAGAAAACAAATTAATTCAGATTTCTTTCCTTCCCCTTTTTGAATTGCCACTCAAGCCCCATAACACAGGCACACAAAGTTACGTTATACATTGTAGCATTGCTTCATAGTTCATTTAGTTTTACTGCATACTGGTAAGAATGCATTTCTGTTTTCTTGAAATCTTTATGTGGATAAAGCTGGGTGAATTCTAATCAGCTTACTATTTTTGTCCTCAGTACATTGGCTTCTTTAAAACTCATAAATAAATTTGGTCCTGTTTAAAAAAAAAAAAACTCATATGGCTTCTAAATGGTTGTGCCAACTTTTTTTCCTTTAGGAGCCAGCTCAGTGAAGAATAGCATAATATTTGTCATTTCTTCTTAGCTTTTTAGGAAAGAACTCTTGTTTCTTCTGGTTTATAATTGTAATTTAACGAGCCAATCTGTTAATCACAGTCTTGGCCCTATGGTTGTAAAAACCGCTTTTCATCCATTGTTTTCATAGAAATTAGATTATTTCCCATGGATAAATACCCTATAGGTTTGTCATTAGATTATTTTTAGCTGCAGAGGGGTATTACATATGAAATCCCTATTGTTTTTCATGTGCCTAGAGAATTGAATAAGAAAGGATATAGGATGTTTTAAGATTACTAGTACTGAAATATGCTAAAATGGTTCCAAATCTTTAGAATGTTAGAGTGTTACTATGAACTATATATTTTGTTCTAAGTATCCTCATTAGCTTGCAGAGCAAACAGAATTCACAATTTTTTTTTAACAAAGAGAAGAGTTAAAGTGATCTGGAATATGTTATGTATCTGCTTTTTAAGCCAGAATAAAATAACAAGATTAAAGACAAGCCTGATGGTGCAATCAGAATGACCCAGTTAAAGCTTAACTAGATTTTGAAGTGAAACTGTCACCTAAAGGTGATCTGAGGAGATCTTACAAAGGGGTACCTCAACTCAGGACAAGGAGGACTTAACAAATGCCATAGAAAAGAATTTCTAGGTTTGTCAGATAGAGGCATAAGCTGAAATGTATTTACAAAACCAAGGAGAACACATTAAAAGGAGAAGTATGCTATCTTGAAAGGAAGAAGTGCTTTTTAGGGATCTCAGGCTTTTAAAGAAAACTTTATGACAGGTGGGCATGGTGGTTACAGAATGGTTTATGGTTATCTGTAAGTTCTCCGATACTTGGGCTGATATTTTCTCCATTATCTGATCAATAGATAAAGTTGGAAAAGTACCCTATCTTATAGTTTTTGTGTTTCCCCTTGCTCAGTCTATTCTAAAAGTACATGTATTAGTGGGATAATTAATAGTGTACAGGGCAATTTTCATAAGTGGGCGAATTTCCAGTAACTTAAGAATGTGAGTAAAATTTATAGATTTTCCAGTAATTTGGGAGTGACAGGCCTGGGGAAAAACTGGTGTGGGAGTGATGAGCCCTGGAGGAATACTGGCTTAGAGAGAAAAGGTATGAGGAACTTTAGCACAAGGCTTTGAGATTAAAATTATGATTTCCTGAACTTCCGGGAAGATGGCGACAGAGAAAAGCGGCATTTATGAGTCCCGCTAACAATTGATCTCTATTACCATAAAATCAGCGCCTTTCATAGCCAGAAAGCACCATCAGCAGAGAAATAAAAACTGTAAATACAAGGGACAGAGAAAAAGAGGGCTGGAAGAACAACCAGAAACCAGAAAGAAACCAGCCCGCAGTGCCGCGGTGCGAAGTCGCGTTGGCGCCATCTTCCCTCGCAGCACCAGGCTCCAGAGAGGAGGGGGACTCAGAACGGAGCTCAAAACCAGAGAGGAGATATGCTGGCCTCACAGCTGAGGACGCAGCAGCAGCAGTATACTGTTGGTGGTGGCGGTGAGTTCACCGGGTGGCTCCAGATCAGCGCACTCAACAAGCCACGAGGCTCCAGAGAGGAGGGGTGGACAGTGAGCTGAGGTGAGCAGCTGTGGAACAGCCAGGTGTAATTCAGCAGTTTTTTCGGCGCAAAGAGCGTCTAAAGTTCCCAGGGTCCGGGCTCAGCACACCCTGCAGGGACTCAGAGCAGAGCTCAAAACCAAAGAAGAAATACGCGAGCCTTATGGCTGAGGGCGTGGCAGAGGTGTCATATTGCCAGCGGCGGCAGCAGCGAGTTCACCGAGTCCGCAACAGCTGTACATCAGTGCACTCAACAACTGTGAGCCAAATTGTGGCCCCTAGAGGAGAAATCCCAGTACTGCACTCCCAGGGACTTGGCACAACTTTGATAGTCTCCCTGGGTCTGAGAGATTTGTGCAGTCCAACCCAGTGGGGGAGTGGTGGTGGCAGAGATATCACACCATAATCACAGTTCCCCGTGGGAGAATGCCCAGCCACACCTCCCATGGTCTCAAGCAGCCTCGATTGACTCCCTGGGTCTAAGACTGCGATACAACCCAGTAAAGGAGTGGTGGGGACTGAGATACCACAGACTCGAGATCCAGAGCACCTTAAGTGAAGACGTAGTGACCCAGGGAAGAACCCAGAGAAGGCACAAACTTCTGAAATCATGGGAAAGAGAAATAACAATGGAGCAATGAATACCCACAACCCCACAACATCAGAACCTGATAACACAGAAATTCAGAGATCTCTAGAAGATCAAATCAGAAAAATAACTGTAGAAATAATAGAGGACCTTCGAAAATAATTCAGAGTCTAAAAGAGATAAAGGATGCAATCATTGAAGTAAAGGCCTCAATTCAAAGTATAAACAACCGATTAGACCACATGGAGAATAGAATCTTGCTCCTAGAAGATGATCATTCCAAAAATGAACGCATAGTTTCTAATTTAGAAAAAAATATCCGACAGCAGGAATTTAACATTGAAGAAATATGGGCCCATTTTAAGAGAGCTAACCTAAGAATAATTGGAATAGAGGAGGGAAAAGAAGGTGAAACCAAAGGGATCAATACTTTCTTCAAGGAAGTAATAGCAGAAAATTTTCCAAACATAGAGCAAGAGGTCAATACATAGGTCCAGGAAACTTACAGAAATCCCTTTTGACAGGATCAGAGAAGAGGATCCCCATGCCACGTAATTGTCAAAATGACTAATGTGGAAGCCAAGGAGAGAATCTTAAAGGCAACAAAAACAAAAGGCCAAGTGACATTCAGAGGCAAACCAATTAAAATCACTCCAAACTTCCCAAACCAAGTCATGAAAGCCAAAAGTGCTTGGAGTAACATATTCCAAATTCTGAAAGAAAACAATTTCCAGTCAAAAATTTTCTACACAGCAAAAAACTATCAAATTAGATGGGGAAATAAGCTTCCATGACAAACAGAAACTGAAGGAATTTATGTCTTCAAAACCAGCGCTAGAGAAAATACTCAAGGAGATTAACTGCAAAGAAGAAATAGGTAATACATGCCAGAACCAAAGAAACAAGATTTCCCATCCAGCAGAGAACTCAGCAAGAAGAATAAACAGTATCTCAAACAGAAATAAAATCTTAACATGTTAGGAATTAAAAATTATCTCTCAATAATCACACTGAATGTAAACGGCCGCAACTCCCCAATAAAAAGACATAAAGTGGCAAAATGGATTAAAAGCCAGAATCCATCCATCTGCTGCTTACAAGAAACACACCTTACAAGTAAAGGTAGGAACAAACTCAAGGTAAAGGGCTGGAGCAAGGTAATCCACGCTAATGGAACTCGAAGACAAGCAGGAGTAGCAACTGTGATATCAGACAAGTTAGACTTCAAACCCAAACTTATTAGAAGATACAAAGAAGGTCATATTTTACTGGTAAAAGGAATAATCCAGCAAGAGGAAATAAGAATAATCAACATCTATGCCCCAAACATAGGTGCAGCTACTTTCATAAATCAAACTCTTTGTGACATGAAGTCACACATAAATCCCAATACAATAATACTGGGAGACTTCAACACACCTCTCACAACACAAGACCGATCTTCCAGTAAAGATGCCTCAGAACTAAAGAACACCATTAACCAAATGGACCTGTTGCACACATATAGAATATTTCACCCAAGTATAACGGAGTTTACATTTTTCTCAGCTGCTCGCAGAACCTTCTCCAAAATAGATCACATCCTGGGACACAAAATGAGCACTAGCAAATTTAAAAAATGTTACATACTTCCCTGTGTCATTTCAGACCATATGGAATGAAACTAGAAGTCAACTATAAGAAGACTCAGAGAAACAACATAAACATGTGGAGACGGAACACCACATTTCTGAATGAAGAATGGGTCATAGAAGATGTAAGAGGTGATATCAAGAAATTTCTAGAAACAAATGAAAATAAAGATACAACCTATCAAAACCCCTGGGACACTTTGAAGGCAGTATTAAGAGGAAAATTTATAGCACTGAGTGCTCACATAAGAAAAACAGGAAATCTTCAAATAAATAACCTAATGACATACCTCAAAGCCCTTGAAAAGCAGGAACAATTGAACCCCAAAGCCAGTAGAAGACAGGAAATTATTAAAATCAGAGCAGAAATTAACGAAATAGAGAATAAAAACAATACAGAAAATCAACAAAAACAAAAGCTGGTTTCTTGAAAAAATTAACAAGATTCATAAACCACTATCCAACCTAATTAAAAAAAAAAGCAAGAATCAACCCAAATTATGAAGATAAGAGATGAAAAAGGAGATACTACTACCGACAGTATAGAAATCCAGAGGATTATCAGAAACTACTTTGAAGAACTCTACTCCAACAAAATGGAAAATCTGGAGGAAATCGACAATATCACTGGCAATCAGAGAGATGCAAATCAAAACTACCCTGAGATTTCACCTAACTCCAACTAGAATGGCAATCATTCAAAACACAAACAACAACAGATGCTGGCGAGGATGTGGAGAAGTGGGAACTCTAAAACATTATTGGTGGGACTGCAAATTAGTGCAACCACTTTGGAAAACAGTATGGAGAATCCTCAGAAGAATGGGAACAAATCTACCATTTTATCCAGCAATAGCACTTCTGGGTATCTACCCAAAAGATAGGAAACCAAACTACCAAACTAATGCATGTGTATCTATGTTCATAGCTGCACAATTCACCATAGCCAAACTATGGAAAAAAGCCAAGATGTCCATCAACAGATGAATGGATTACAAAACTGGGATATGTACACAATGGAATTTTACTCAGCCATTAAAAAAACTCAGTTACATCATTTTCAGGGAATTGGATGGAACTGGAGGACATTATGCTAAGTGAGATTAGTCAGTCACAAAAAAATAAATCAGATGCTTTCCCTAATATGTGAGAGTTAGGGAGAAATGGGTCATAGGAGGAACTCTAGGTGAAAAAGGAAATCCTATAGAGGAGCAAGCAAGAGAACCTAAAGGAGGAGAAAGGAGAGGGGAAGAGGGAAATCTCTAAAACACATAATGTACTTAAACATATCAAAGTCAACCATTAAGCCAAGCAAGGGAAGGAGGGACGGGGAGGGAATGGGGTGGGAATTGGGTAGGGGTTAAATCAGTGATGTGTACATGTATACACACAAGTTCTTAACCTCAATATGATGTATGAATATAATGCACCAATAAAAAAAATTAAATAGGCTGGGCGTGGTGGCGCATGCTTGTAATCCCCGCGCTTGGGAGGCGGAGACAGGAGGATTGTGCTGGTTAGGAGCCAGCCCCGCTGGCTTAAGAGACTCTGTTTCCACATAAAAATGTTAAAAAATAGGTCTGGAGCTGGGTGTGGTGGCGCACGCTTGTAATCCCCGCGCTTGGGAGGCAGAGACAGGAGGATCGCGCAGGTTCGAAGCTAGCCGCGCGCGCTGGCTTAGGAGACCCTGTTTCTAAATAAAAATGTAAAACTAGGTCTGAGAGTGTAGCCCGGAGGTAGAAGGGCTTCCAGGAACCCCAGTACCACCAAAAAAAAATCAAAATCAAAATAAATATATAAAAATTATGTTTTCTTTGTTTGTTCTTCCATTTCCCTTTATTTTACCTATCTTTTTTTTTTTGTGTGTGTGTGTGTGGTACTAGGGTTCCTGGAAGCCCTTCTACCTCCGGGCTACATCCTAGACCTATTTTTTATTTTCTTCTTCTTTTTTTTTTTTTTTTGGTGGTACTGGGGATGGAACCCAGAGGCTTTTCTACCTCTGGGCTATACTCCCAGACCTATTTTTATACTTTATTTGGAAACAGGGTCTCACTAAGTTTCTAAGAGCCTCACCAAGTAGCTGAGGCTGGCTTTGAACCTGTGCGATCCTCCTGTCTCAGCCTCCCAAGCTCTGGGATTACAAGCATGCGCCACCACGCCCGGTGACCTATTTTATATTTTGAAACAGGGTCTCTTAAACCAGAGCGGCTGGCTTCGAACCTGCGCGATCCTCTTGTCTCCGCCTCCCAAGCACGGGGATTACAAGTGTGCGCCACCACACCCGGCTATTTTACCTATCTTTTTTATTCTGTTTACCTTTATAGATGATTTTGATTTTCAAAAGAAAGTTGATTACTATTTGGCATTTTTTTATGTATATTATATACAATTATTCTTGTTGCGTCAAATTAGCATGACATCAGTGTTGTGTGGTTCACATACATAGTTCATTTAGGACCACATGAAGTTCATGTATCATTTGAGAATAGTATGAAGAGCTCAGTGAGTCATTGTTCCAATTTTCTTTATTTCTGTGTGTGTGTATATGTATATATGTATATGTGTATGTTCCAAATTTTACTAATTATAATTTTTAAGTAGCTGTATCTTCGGCAGCTTCCTGTCCCCATAATATACCCTCTAACCTTGTCATTCGAAATAAAAGTCAAGGAAAATATTTATTGGGATCTTTTTTTCTTTTTGATTGTTCATTAGCATTAAAATGTTAAAATATCAAAAACATTTTAAAAATAAGTCTTATCAAACTGTCTGTTGAAGCTGGGCATGGTGGTGCATGCTTGTAATCCCAACATTTGGGAGGCTGAGACAAGGAGGATCGAGGTTCACTGACAGCCTCAGCTTCTTAGTGAGGCCCTTTGTAGCTCAGTGAGACCTTTTTTTTTTTTTTTTTTTTTTTTTTTTTTTTTTTTTTTTTTTTTTTTTGGTGGTCATACTGGGGTTCCTGGAAGCCCTTCTACCTCCAGGCTACACTCCCAGGTCTCTTAAGCCAGCATGGCTGGCTTTGAACCTGCGCGATCTTCCTGTCTCCGTCTCCCAAGCGCGGGGATTACAAGCATGCGCCAACATGCCTGGCTCAATGAGACCCTGTTTCAAAAATACAAAACAACAACAACAAAAAATAGGGCCAGGGGTGTCGCTTGGAGGTGGAACGCCCCTGGGATCCATACTTAGTATTGCAAAATAATTAAATAAGTAAACAAATATATAAATAAACTGTTGACCATAGTAAACAAAAAGTTCATTGGGTATGACATGTTTATATAAGTTATTTGGTGATTCTATATGGTATTATGCTTCAAGGGCTATTGAGATGACTAGAACAATGTGTCACCAATATTTTCTTAATAGCAATAATTAATGGGGTTATTTCATTTGTTTATCCCCATTCTTTTGAGGTGGGTAGACCACATTTTGTTTTTTTTTATGTCCCACACTATGTGGCACAGCATCACAGAACAGTTAGCAGTAATACTTAACATAGCACCTATTGTTTGGGTTACTCTTCTAGTGTTACAGTTTAGAACCTTGAGCTGCTCTGCTATTTGTTTTGTGCAAAATTAGACAAATTTTTTATTATCCAAAAGGCTTTATTAAAGTAGTAAAATGCTGGGGCTTTATCTGGGTGTGGTGGCGCATGCCTGTGTGTACCTGTAATCCCAGTACTTTGGAGGCTGAGTAGGAGGATTGAAGGTTCAGCAAGTATGAGATTCTCATCAACCTAGTGAGATCCTGTTTCCAAATAAATAAAATGGAACTGGGGTATAATTCGAAAATAGAATACCTTTGGGTTTAATCCCCAGTACAACAAACAAGAAGAAAAAAATGCTGGAGCTTTGAAACACCTACTTTTTTCCTTATCTTTTTTGGTGGTGCTGGGATAGAACTCAGGGCCTTGCACATGCTAGACAAGCATTCATTGTCTGGCCTCTGTGTATGCTTAGTTTTAGAGGCTGCTCAGATCAAGGGTCTAATAACTTAGCAGGGACAAAGATTGTATAGATTATGTTCAAGATACAGAATAGGGAACTAGGTTTCATTTTATTTTGTGTGTGTGTGTGTGTGTGTGTGTGTGTGTGTGTGTGTGTGTGTTGTTTTGTTGGTACTGTGGTTTCTGAAAACCCTTCTACCTCCGGGCTACACTCCCAGACCTATTTTATATTTTTTACTTGGAAACAGGGTCTCTTAAGCCACCATGCCCGGCGGGAAACTAGGTTTTAAAATAATGTGCTTATTCCACTGTATGCAATTGTGTTTTGGGAAAGTCTGATCAATTAAGTGCATGAGGCTGGGCACGGTGGCGCATGCTTGTAATCCCAGTACTTGGGAGACTGAGACAGAAGGGTCACAGGTTCGAAGCTAGCCTCAGCAATTTAGTGAGGCTGTCAGCAACCTAGTAAGATCCTGTTTCCAAATAAGAAAAAATTGATAATCATGTACTAGGGTTGTAGCCTGGAGGTAGAAGCGCCTCTGGGTTCAACCCACAGTACCTCCCACCCCCCAAAAATTGCGTGAGCATATTAATCATTTATATTACTAATGTATCATTAGTTTATGTAAACTTGGTATTTAGAAATAATGGGAATGTAGAATTTTGGTCAGTCTTGTATGGTTCTTCTCTGTGTTCCCTTATTTGTGTACAGTACTGAAAATATGAAAAGAAAGTCTATAATTAGAAATTTATTTGAAGTTTAAAGGGCATAAGTTAGTATAATATTTTTGTAAAGAATAGAGAAGATAAGGTACTATTTTCTATGTTGTCAGTCTTTGTTTAATCAGTTTCTAGTGACAATCAGGGCTTCATTTCTTTACTTTTATACAGATTAATCTCATGAATGAATTTGATTTTAGGTTCAGTTATTTATTCTCAGTTCTGAAATTCAATGTCAAAGCTGAAAGGTTTTTTTTTTTTTTTCCCATAAGCTTAAATACATTGATCTGGCAGCGTACTGACCTGAATCAATGTGAGGCAGGCAATTTGCATTTCTCTCTCACTTGAGTCTGAACACTTCCACATTTGTGGCAGAATCCATGAATGTTAATGCATAGTACTTCTTTAGACCTCACTATGTCTTGTGAGGTATATGTACCATATTTACCTTTATAACACTATAGAGCTGACCTGGTGGGTTCACTTCAATGAGCATGGATCTCATTCAGTCATAGGGTGCCTGATTCCTGTCATTAGAAGAATGTAAGAACAAAATCATGTCATTTGCAAGAAGATGGAAAGATCTGGAGAACATTATGTTAAGTGAGATCAGCTAAGCACAGAAAGAGAAGGGACATATGTTTTTTCTAATATGCCCAAACTAGGGAGTATAAGGAATACCAGAGGGACTCCAGATAATGGAATGGAAACCTCTGCAAAGCTAGAATAGGATAGGAAATGAAGAAGGATGAAGTTGATTAATTGAGGAGCTACAGCTGAATATGTGTAAAAGTATGAATATAGCATGGTTAACCTGGACACTGGGAAGGGGTGGCGGGGGGTGGGGGGGCACCAAGCAGAGTCTGAATGTATGCCATTTTCAATATGTTCCACACTAAAAAAAAAACCCCAGAATGGATAAAGAAGACATGGCATATATGCACAATGGAGTTTTATTCAGCCTTAAAGAATAAGTAAATTATGTCATTTGCAGGAAAATAGATGGAACTGGGGAGTATTAAGTGAAAGAAGCCAGACTTATAAAGTGAAGGGTCATAGCTGGGCGTGGTGGTGCACGCTTGTAATCCCAGCATTCTGCTCGTAATCCCAGCATTCGGGAGGCTGAGACCTGGAGGATCACTGTTCACGGACAGCCTCAGCTACTTAATGAGGCCCTCTGCAACTCAGTGAGACCCGGTTTCAAAATAAAGAATAAAAAATAGGGCAGGGGATGTAGCTCAGAGGTCAAATGCCCCTGGGTTTTATCCCCAGATCTGCAAAAGAAAAAAGAAAAAAAAAAAAAAAAAGAAAGAAAGTGAAGGGTCATATGTTTTCTCTCACATGTGGAAGCTAGAGGAAAAAAGGGGGAGAGAGGTTATGAAAACAGAAGGGAAATCAGTAAAGAGGTCTAGGGAGAGAGAAGAAGTAATGCATGCGAAATGAAGTAGACCAAACTGTGCTGTGTATATAAGAATATGTCACCATGGATCCCACTATTATGTATAATTATAATGTATCAATAAAATTAATTGAAGACTGACAAATGTAGGGCATGATTGAATTGAGAAATTTTGCTAGAGAACATGTTGAATTAAATATGTGGATAACTAAATACAGGCCAGGCAAGAGATTTACTTTCTAGTGTGTTCTTCTCTTGATTGGTTATGGTTACACAGTGCCCTAATTGCCAGTTTTATGACCAACTACCACAGTGACTATGTCCATCATAGACATGGGAGTGTGATAGGAATACACCCATCTATCTTGCTCTGTCTGGGATATATATTTATACTTTCAAATTATCTTGTATGGTTTTTAATTTATTAAGTAGGACACTTTTATAATGATGTAAGATGGAAGCAATTGATCTTTTTTTCATTTCTCTAGTCGCCGACAAAAGCTGTATATAATGCTAGACATTGGAACCATCCAGACTCAGAAGAGCTACCTGGGCCACCAGTAGTAAAACCTCAGAGTGTCACCGTAAGTGAACTGTTCTTTTTTTTTTTCCTCCTTCTTTTTCTTTTTTGGCAGCACTGGGGTTGGAACCCAAGGGCATTCTACCTCTGAGCTACACCCCAGCCCTATTTTTTATTCTTTATTTTGAAACAAGGTTTCACTGAGTTGCAAGGGGCCTCACTAAGTAGTAGCTGAGGCTGTCCATTGAACCTCAGTCCTCTTGTCTCATACTCCAAATGCTGGGATTACATGCGTGTGCCACCATGCCCAGCTGTGAACTGTATTTTTTCATTTTTGGGGGTCCCCTCCATCTCTTTTGGTACTAGAGATTGAAACCAGTGGTGCTCTACCACTGAGCCACATCCTCAGCCCTTACTTTATTGTATGGTACTGGAGATTGAACCCAGGGACATTCTACCTCTGAGCTATACCCCCAGTCCTTTTCATTTTGAAATAGGGTCTTGCTGGTTTGCCGAGAGTCTTCCTACTTGCTGAGGCCGTTCTCGAATTAGCTATTTTCCTGTCTCATCCTCCCAAGTACTGGGATTATAGGCATGCGTCACCATACGTGGCTTTTGTATTTTCTTTTGAGATGGAGCCTCACTAAGTTGCTCAGGCTGGCCTCAAACTTGGAAACCTTCCTTTTTCTCCTGAGTAGCTGGGATTTCAGGTGTGCACCACTGTGCCAGGCTATTTTATATTCTTTAGTAAGTTACAAGTTTCTAATTTATTTATTTATTTATTTATTTATTTATTTATTTATTTATTTATTTATTTATTTTGGTGGTACTGGGGTTCCTGGAAGCCCTTCTTCCTCCGGGCTACACTCCCAGACCTATTTTATATTTTTGAAACAGGGTCTCTTACGCCAGCACGGCTGGCTTCGAACCTGCGTGATCCTCCTGTCTCCGCCTCCCAAGCGCGGGGATTACAAGCGTGTGCCACCACGCCCGGCCCAAGTTTCTATTTTAAACAATTACTGTCTTCATAATTTGTAAGTCTTTAGGCTTTTTTTTTTTTTTTAACAGTTTGCTTTAGTCTTCCTCATAGAAGTTTAGTAGCTTCAGTTTAATTCTTTGGAAAAGTAAGTATTATGAGTAGGATAGAACTTCTGGTGCCTAATTGGTTATAAATGAAAGCCTTAATAAATGAATTTTTTAATTCATGACTCACATTTTATAGACTTTATAATAATTAGTGTTTAAGAGCAAATCATTCCTTATTTGAAATTTGTATTGACCACTAATAGCAATGCGCTAAGTCAATCCTACATAGATTCCAAATTGGCTTTCATTGCTTAATTTGCTTTAAAAGGAGAACCTCTAACTGCATTTCAGTAATACTTTTCATTCCAAAAATACAATTTGAAAAAGTCTTACTAAATTAATTTTTTTCAAAAGGATTGTTAGTAGCATACATTAAAACTACTAGGTTAACAGTAAATGCTTAGTCATCTGGAGCTATCTCAAAGAAATGATATAACAAAAAGTTGGAAATAGAGATATTTCTTCATTGTTTTTGTTTTTGTTTTTTGGTGGTGATGCTGGGGATTGAATTCAGGGGCCTCTTGTATGTTAGGCAAGTGTTCTACCACTGAACCATGTCCTCAGCAAACACAGCGTATAGTCTCCTGTCTTAAATTGGATTATATTAAATGCCTCCTGATAGTGTAAAGTTATCATATATACTAGTAACCAACTACCATACTAATGTATACACCATGCTCTTGTTACAGCTTTTTTATTTTACCTTTAAACTACTTCAGTTTCTGTGTTTCAAGTATTCTTTTGTTATATTTTTTCTGTCCCGTCCCTAGCTGCTTATCAATGCTATTTATACATATAGTTGTGGTTCTTTATTCTTTTAATGGTCCTGGAGACAAATAACACGTTCTATTTAGAGGTTAAAAGGTTTAAAAGACCGGAGTAATTCCTGAGTGGTTCTTTTGTATGTAAAACCTACGTCTTACCTAGTAGTGCATGGAATTTAAAGTCTCTCTTAGGACCTATTAAAGGCCTCCTCCCTTTTTAAAAACTTTATGTAACTTTTTTAAAGCTAAATTTGCCAGTTAGATGAGATGTTACTATTTTTATATATTTATTTAGAACAACTAATTTAATACCTTTATTAATAGGTGAGGCTGTCTTCAAAGGAACCAAATCAAAAAGATGATGGAGTTTTTAAGGCTCCTGCACCACCACTCAAAGTGATAAAAACTGTGACAATACCTACTCAGCCCTACCAAGATATAGTCACTGCACTGAAATGCAGAAAAGAAGACAAAGAAGTAAGCAGCCACATACAGTTTTACTGCACGTGGATAGATTTTTGTATGTAACATTTAGCCTTATGTCTTGAACAAATATCAGTACACTGATAGCAACAGTTTTGAACCACAAGCTTACCTTGTCCTATCACTACCAATGTTATAAAAATATTTTTATTATCTAATGAACTGAACTATTGTTTATATAAATTTTATACAGTGAACCTCATATATTTAAATATGCCAGTTCATAGTTAAAAAAGAGGTGGGCTTGTTTTTTTTTTGGCAGCTATATACTGTTGTTCAGCACGTGAAGCACTTCAATGATGTGGTGGAATTCGGTGAAAATCAAGAGTTCACTGATGATATTGAGTACTTGTTAAGTGGCTTAAAGAGCACTCAGCCTCTAAACACACGTTGCCTTAGGTAAGATCTTATTTTTATATTACAGTTACATGCATGCTATATCTCAGTAAATTTTTTCATCTGGGTGTAGAGTATTATTAAAAAGCCAGACAATTTTGATTTTGTTGTACATAGACAGTGAAGCATTAAAGCATTAAAATGGCACCTACTTCTCCTCTTCCTCCTCCTCCTCCTCCTCCTCTCCCTCCTCCTCCTCTCCCTCTCCCTCTTCTTCCTCCTCCTCCTCCTCTTCTCCCTCCTCCTCTCCCTTTCCCTCTTCTTCCTCCTTCTCCTCCTCTTTTTTTGTACTGGAAATCAAACTCAGGGAACATTCTATCCCCAAACTACATCCCCAGCCCTATTTTTTATTTATTTTAAACAGGGTCTCACTGAATTTCAAAGGGCCTCACTAAGTAGCTGAGGCTGTCTGCAAACCGTGATCTTCCTGTCTTGGCCTCCCAAATGTTGAGATTATAAGCATGCACCACCACGCCCGGCTGGCATCTGTTTCTTCTACAGGACTTGGTTCGATACAGTGAAGGGAAAGCTGAGTGATCATAGTGTTTTCAGCATAGTATAAACTTCAGTTTCTATGTGCCTAATAAATTGGATAAGAATTTAAGCATGTTATCATTTGGATCATCTTTTCATGCTATAATGAATTGAATGTATTGATTGGTTGAATTATCTAGACAGTTGGGAATATATCTAATCAAGTATATTTATAGTTTTCATATATCAGAAGCCTTATGAAAGGTACTTTATGCTTTGAATGGAATAGTAATGTAAAGAATGTACTAAAGTTAGTAATAATTTTCTTAAAATATAGTGTGTCAAATCACATATTAGGCCCAGGGGCATTCTACCTCCAAGGTATACCTCTAGCCCTATTTTTAATTCTTATTTTGAAAAAGGGTCTCACTAAGTTGCAGAGGGCTTCACTAAGTAGCTGAGGCTGTCCTTGTACACTGATCCTCCAGTCTCAGCCTCCCAAATTCTGGGATTACTCCTGGCAACATCAATATATTTTTAATTTGGTTTTGCCCATGGTTTCTAAGAACTCCTCCCCCCCTCCCCCCCTCCCCCCCTCCCCCAGTGCTAGGCATTGAACTTAGGGCCTCTAGCGTGTTATGCAAACATTCCACCACTATTGAGCCATATGACAAGCCATTTGCCCATCCCTGCTCATGCCTCTCTCTCCCCTCCCTCCATCTGTCTCCCCCCCCTCTTTTTTTTGCAGTATTGGGGATGGAACCCAGGGGCACTCTACCTCTGAGCTACACTCCCAGCCCTATTTTTTTATTCTTTAATTTGAAACTGGGTCTCACTGAGTTAGCAAAGGGCCTAAGTAGCTGAGGCTGGGTCTCACTGAGTTAGCAAAGGGCCTAAGTAGCTGAGGCTGGCCACGAACTGCAATCCGCCTGTTTCAGTCTCCTAAATGCTGGAATTTCAAGCGTGTGCCGCCACATCCAGCTCTGCTCATGGTTTCCATATTGGGATCTGTATTTGGCCCCTCTGTCTCCTCCTTATTTGCATTTTTGGTATTATGTGAACAAAAACTAATGTACTTGCTATATTCAGTTTTCCTGAACATTGTTAATTTTTTTCTAGTGTTATTAGCTTGGCTACTAAATGTGCCATGCCCAGTTTCCGAATGCACCTGAGAGCACATGGAATGGTTGCAATGGTCTTTAAAACCTTGGATGACTCCCAACACCATCAGGTATTTTAAACTTTCTAAGATTGAGAACTTTATTGAAATACTGGTCTATTTGTCAAAACTATACCTCATTGAATATTCATATAAATATATTTTAATTAAAGATTGTGTTCATTTTATTTTCTGAATATGTAGAGCATAATGCCATAACATTTTGCTTAATAATTTGATTATTTTCTCATGACAACATCTTTTTGTTTTCTTAACCTGTCAATTTATACTATTGAAATTTACTCATTTATCATAGCTAATATCCATACTGGACACTTATTTATGTAAGCATGATTTTCTCTATTCAAAAAGCACTATGAAGAATCTTTTTTGGTGGTACTGGGGGTAGAACCCAGAGGCTTTCTACCTCCGGGCTATACTCCCAGACCCATTTTATATTTTATTTGGAAATGGTCTCACTAAGTTGCTGAGAGCCCCGCTAAGTAGCTGAGGCTGGCTTCGAACCTGTGCGATCCTCCTGTCTCAGCCTCCCAAGCGCGGGGATTAGAAACATGCGCCACCACACCTGGCTGAAGAATCTTTTAATACTGTTTGGTATTAATAGCATGAGAAGGGAAGGTTCTGAAATATAGCCTTAATTTTTTGCAATTTAGTGATGTATCTCACTGGGGTACAAGATGGTACAGGCATACATGCACACATCACTCATTTAGCCCTTCCCCACTTCCCACTCTGTTCCCTTCCTACTTTCTCTTCTCATGTTTTGCTTAATGATTGGCTTTGATATGCTTGTGAATGTGCTTTAGGGAATTTTCCTCTTTCCTCTTTCCATCCTACTCAGGTATGTTGCCTTATTTGTGTTCATCTATGGTTTCTCCTTCTTTGTCTAGAGCTCCTCCTATGACCCATTTTCTCCCTAGCTTCTGCATATTAAGGAGAATATCTGATTTTTTACTTTTTGTGACTGACTAATCTCACTTAGCATATTTTCTGTTTCTATTTCCTTGCAAATGACAAAATTTTCTTCTTTATGGCTGAGTAAAATTCCATTGTGTACATATCCCATAGTTTTGTAATCCATTCATCTGTGGATGGGTATGTTGGCTGGTTCCTTACTTTGGTGATTGTGAATTGTACAGTATAGCCCTAATATTTAAGCATTTTGTCCAGTGTTTTATCTGGAAGATCTTAGACTGCGTTGTAAAAATGAATAAAATTTTAACTTTCATTGTCTTTTTTTCTTTTAATAATAAAGCGTATTTAATGAAATTCACTTTTAACATTGACAAAGGTTAGAAAAAAGCCAGGTGTATTGGTGCACACTTGTAATCCCAGTATTTGGGAGACTGAGACAGGAGGATTGCGGTTCGCGGACAGCCTCAGCTACTTAGGCTCTTTGCAACTCAGTGTAACCCTGTTTTTTGAAAAATAGAAAGACTAAAAATAATAGGGCTGGGGGTATAGCCCGGAGGTATAATGCCTCTGGGTTCCATCCCCGGTACTGCCTCCCCCCAAAAAAAGAGAATAAAAATGGGCCTGGAAGTATAGCTCTGAGTTAGAATGCCCCAGGGTTCCATCCCTAGTACCGCAATAATAATAATAATAATAATAATAATAATAATAATAATAATAATAATAATAAATAAAAATAATCTTTATTGTCAATCACTATCAATAGCGAATTTTTTTTCTTTTTGTGGGGAGTACTGGAGGTTGAACCCAGGTGCATTCTACCTTTGAGCTACACACCTAGTTTTTTTGTGTGTGTTTTTTTTTTACAGTACTAGAGATGGAACCCAGGGTATCATATTCCACGCTACACCCCAGCCCTATTTTTTTTTTTTTCTTCTTCTTCTTTTTGAAACAGGATCTCACTGAGTTGCGAAGGGCCTTGCTAAGTGGCTGAGGCTATCCACAAATCTCAATCCTCTGGTCTCAGCCTCCCGAATGCTGGGATTGCAAGCATACGCCACCATACCCAGCTTGCATTTTGTTTTGGAATAGGGTCTCACTAGTTTGCTGAAAGTCTCCCTACATTGTTGAGACTGAATCTTTGATCCTCCTGTCTCAGCCTCCCAAGTACTGTAGGATTATAGGCATATACCACCACATCCAGCTCAATTATTGGTATTATTATATTTTTATTTGAGGAAACTATGTTCTAAATATGGATTGGATGACACAGTATTGAAACCAAAAGCAATAATGTACTCAACACTAAAGGAGCATAAGTTTGATACCATATTTTAGGAAATAAAGAATAATAAGGGAGAAGAGATGAAGACTAAGTAGGTTGCTTTGAGCCTGGGAGCAGTGGTGCACACTTGTAATCCTACTACTTGGGAGGCAGATCACAGGTTCACAGCCAGTCTTAGCAACTTAGCAAGGCCTGCTAAAATTTAGTGATACCCTGTTTCAAAACAAAAAATAAAAAGGGGTGGGGTTGTAGTTCAGAGCTAGAATGCCCTTGGGTTCGTTCATTCAATCTCTCTCCCTCTCCCCCTCCCTCCCTCACACACACACACATGAAGTAGTTTGCTTTGTTACACAGATGTGTGGATTAAAACAATACTGTGTTGTTGGTTTTTGTGTGTGTGTGTGTGTGTGTGTGTGTGTGTGTGTGTGTGTGTGTGTTACTGAGAGTGGAACCCAGGGCTTTTCTACCTCTGGGCTCTACTCCCAGACATATTTTAAACTTTATTTGGAAACAGGGTCTCATTAAATTGCTGAGAGCCTCACTAAGTAGCAGAGGCTGGCTTTGAACCTGTGTGATTCTCCTGTCTTAGCCTCCCAAGTGCTGGGATTACAAGCCTTTGCCACCATTCCCTGCTCTGTTTTTTAATTTATTTTTTATTTTTTATTTTTTTGCTGATCTGGGGATGGAACCCAGGGGCATTTGACCTCCTGGCTACACCCCTGCCCTATATTTTTATTCTTTATTTTGAAACTGGGTTGCAAAGGGCCTCACTAAGTAGCTGAGGCTGTCTGTGAACCATGATCCTCCGCTCAGGTCTCAGCCTCCCAAATGCTGAGATTACAAGCATGTGCCACCACGCCCGGCTCCATGCCCAGCTCTTACTATTGTGTTTTCTCAGGGTCAGTGTATTTTGTGGCCTTTACTGTGGCATTCTAGTTTCTAAAAATAACTTGCTTATGTAAACTTTTATTCTAGTTTGGGGACATTCACATTCACTTAAGGAAGGTCTGTAGAAAGGAAATTTAAGAAACAGTTCTTTATTCATTTAATAAGTTATGTTTTGAGCCAGATGTCATGGTGCATGCCTATAATTCCAGTACTTGGGAGGCTGAGACAGGAGGATCTAAGGTTCAAGGATAGCCTTGGCAAGTGTCAAGAACTCTCATCACCCTAGTGAGACATTGTTTTCAAATAAATAAAATTGGGCTGGGGTTTGTAGCTCAAAGGTTGAATGCCTCTGGGTTCAATCCCCAGTATCACCATAATATAAAGAAAGATGTTTTCCTACAATATTTAGGGAGATCACTGAGTCATGCATCTTAAAATTTCTGACACAGCAATGTGAGGTGTAGGAATTTGGACTTGTAAACAAATGTGAATAACAATCTTATATCTTGGTGGTTGCTTATGTGAACTTTTTTCCCCCATCTGTTGAAGAACCTGTCCCTCTGCACAGCTGCACTCATGTACATACTGAGTAGAGATCGTTTAAACATGGATCTTGATAGAGCTAGCCTAGATCTAATGATTCGACTTTTGGAGCTGGAACAAGATGCTTCATCAGCTAAGCTACTGAATGAAAAAGACATGAACAAAATTAAAGAAAAGATCCGAAGACTCTGTGAAACTGTACACAATAAGCATCTTGATCTAGAAAATATAACGGTAAGTTCTTGCTTTCCTTATGAAATGGCACAGTGGCAGCGTGACTTTGAACAGATATCTAACCTGTTAGATATGATTGCCCTAGTTTATAACCTGGCAAGTTTTTCTAAGGTTTAGCTCTAAGCATAATTCTATTCCCTTTCTGAAATCCCTAAACTAGCTTATCTGTATTTAGGTTTTTTTGGGCAGGGGGTTGGTTTTTGCTAGTAAATAGCTGTAAATTTCCTGTTACATTTTGCCAGATCCTTTTCTTTTGATTTTTTTTCTTCCCTCTCTCCCTCTACTTTTAGATGATTAGCAGTGCTTATTTTCTGTGGATTTTACCAGTAAAAATTCAGAGGGTTTTACAAGGGCATTTTCAGTGAGCAAGTATTTATATATTCTAAAGTATGTCAGGGTGTCTGCCCAACTGCTTCAAGGGACCTGAAACATCTCCAAAGGTTCAGAAAGAAGATTGCTAGGCATGTGCCTTTCCTAAAACAATGTCTCTAATAGGGTCAGGGCCAGTAGCCATTCTTATGTTAAAGAAAGCTCTCCCATGTTTAAGTTGGCTGTGCTGCTTTTACTTGAATCCATTTCTACTTTCTTCTTTATTTGTAGAAACAATAACATTTCATCTGGGCATGGTAGTGCATACACTTGGATTACCCTGTACTTGAAAGCTGGGCATGGTAGTGCACACACAGGGATTACCCTGTACTTGAAAGGCTGAGATGGTAGGATTGCAGGTCCGCAGCCAGCCTCAGCAACTTAGTGAGACCCTGTTTCAAAAATAATCAAATAGGGATGAGAGTATAGCTCAGAGGTAGAATGCTCCTGGGTTTAATCAGTACCACACAAAATAATAATAATCTAATGATTATTAGGCCCATTATGATTTGGGGGGAAAATAAGATTGTTATATAAACAGTTTAGTTTATATATAACCAAGTTTTCAAATTTAAAACATGTTTTTTATTGCAAACTTAACTCAAAACTGCAGCATTTGCCACAAAAATTTACAGAATGTTTTGTGCCAATCAGGGATCACTTGGGAATGTTGCTCTAGTAAGGTTGAGTAGTAATTGATCCTGGTAAATGTTAAGGGTGGGCAGGAGGAGAGCAAGCTAACTTTTTTTGGGGGGGGGGCAGTACTGGGGATAAAAAAAAATAGGGCTGGGGGTGTAGCTCAGAAGTAGATAGCCCCTGGGTTCAACCCCCAGTTCCACACAAAGAAAGTGACTTTAATATATAATTCAAATAACTTGAGCCGTGGTGTGGTGGCGGCACGTTTGTAAGGCGCTTGGGAGGCAGACAGGAGGATTGCGCACTTTCGAAGCCAGCCACGCTGGCTTAAGAGACCCTGTTTCCAAATAAAAAAGTATAAAATAGGTCTGAGAGTGTAGCCCAGAGGTAGAAGGGTTTCCAGGAACCCCAGTACCAAATAACTTGAGATCTAACTGTTGCAGAGTTGTATTCTTGGCTTTGGGGGAGGAGGTATCGGGGATTGAACCCAGCAGCATTCTACTTGCAGTCTACACCTGTAACCTTTTGTGTTTTTTTTTTAAACAAGGTTGTGTTAGGTTGCTGAGGCTGTCCTTGATCCTCCTGTCTTGGCCTCCCAAGTACTGGGATTATAGGATTATGCGGCTTGCAGAATAATATTCTAATTAGTGAGTTGGTTGTAGAGGAATATTTCAGTTTTCAGATAAAATGCTTTTAATAATAGGAAATTTTAAATATTAGTTTGTAATATACTGAATCTAGCCTAAAATATCAAAAAATCCTTTTCATGCTAGTAAAAATAGTAAAACTCTTTTTTTCACATAGAAACTTGGAGGACTTTTTACCTTTTTTGTGTGGTACTGGAGATTGATCTCAGAAGCATTCTACTCTCGAGCAACACCCTCAGCCCAATTTTTATTATTATTATTATTATTATTATTATTATTATTATTATTTCTTATTGGAAACAGGGTTTCACTAGGTTGATGAGAGTCTCACTACTTGCTGAGTAGTGAGAGTCTCACTACTTGCTAAGGCTGTCCTCAAACTTGTGTTCCTCTTGTCTCAGCCTTCCAAGTACTAGGATTACAAGTTTGGCACTGGGGATCAAACCCAGGGCTCTGCGCTTGTAAAGCGAGTGCTTTGCCACTGAGCTACATCACAATCCCCCTTTTTTCTTAAACAATGAATGCCTCATTAGGCTTTAGCTTCACTTTTATGACTTATGAACTGATATACTTGAACCAAATTAAATTTAGTCATTATACTATTTTTTGAGGGACTTAGAATGAGAATTGGGCACAATTGAATCTTTTTTTATAGTATTAGATTCTAGTTTTATATTTGTCACCTTGAACAACTTTACTTTTATAAAATGCAAATTAATATTCTATGTATCTCTAAATTTGTAATACTGATATTTTCACTGGTCAGATCTGTTTTTTCTATTTATAAATATTTAAATTATATTCAGTTCCATATATAATATAGGCCAGGATGTAAATTTGCATCTTTTGAAGGGCAGAAACTCTGGAAAGGAAACCAGGTCTTTTCAGTCTTTGCTAATTAAAGCATTTCTTCTGTTATGCTGAAGTTCCTTTATTACATCAAGAACCAGATTGTCATTTGTTGGGAAGTAGCTATGAGCTTTAAAAAAGAAAAACAAAGTCAAATGAAGAGGGAAAAAAAAAAAAACCCTTAACCTGCTTATAAATGTGACTCTTTTGTACTTTCTTTAGTCCTGGTCCTAAAACAGTACTTATTTTTACAGTATACTTTGTTATGGTGGCCACATGAGGAGTACCCAAGCTGTTAACCCTACAGTGTAAAGATTAAGACTGCTTAGTCTTCTACAGGGCAGCACTTAAATAAATGGAGGATTTATAGTCAGAATAGATAAGATACAAAACAGTAAGAAAATACAAAGAACCTTTTAGGAAAATAAGAAAATGATGAAAAGGGGACTTAAAGTAGGAGAAGTATGGTTAACTCATAAGAATGTGGGAAAATGATCAAGTTTACTTTAGTCATACAAATACAAACCAAAGTAGTAAGTTGCCATTTTGTACCCTCAAGCTGTTTAAAGTTTTTGAACTTCACAGTAACTGGCTGCTCCACATTTTCCTTCTGGGAGTATTATTTGCTACATGCTTATGGTAAATTAATCTAATATATTGATTTACAGCCAAAAAATATATTTTTTGATTAAGAAATTTCACACTCTATAGATGAAACATTGTCACTATATGTTGAACTGACAAAAATAGACTACTTTGAATAAGTATTTTATTTTATTTTATTTTATTTTATTTTATTTTATTTTTGGTGATACTGGGGGTGGAACCCAAAGGCTTTCTACCTCTGGGCTATGCTCCCAGACATATTTTATATTTTATTTGGAAACAGGGTTTCACTAAGTTGCTGAGAGCCTCACTAAGCAGCTGAGGCTAGCTTCAAACCCGTGCGATCCTCCTGTCTCAGCCTTCCAAGTGAGGGGATTACAAGCGTGCGCCACCATGCCCGGCTTTGAATAAGTTTTTTAATAAAAATAAGCCATGTATTTAACACACACACACACACACACACACACACACACACACACACACACATACACACACCCCTTAAAACTATGCTGGTAGTGTGGAGTAATTTTTTGTTTGTTTGTTTGAAGGAAGAACAATCTCTAAAATTGCTGCCTCAGAATTATTGCTAAGAATCAATATTCACTAATGGTGCTTTTGATTTTCAGACTGGGCACTTAGCTATGGAGACATTGCTGTCCCTTACCTCTAAACGAGCAGGAGACTGGTTTAAAGAAGAACTTCGGCTATTGGGTGGTCTGGATCATATTGTAGATAAAGGTATGGATATGCACATGTATACTGTTTTTATGTATTATTTGAAGCCTGAAGAAAATATTTATATACTTCAGAATATAATTTTGCTATTCTAAAAGGTCTGTTCTTTTAGTAGCATCTTGCAAAGTTTTTTTTTTTTTTTTTTTGGTGGTAGTGGTACTAGAGATCCTGGAAACCTTTCTACCTCTGGGCTACACTCCCAGACCTATCTTATATTTTTTTATTTGGAAACAGGGTCTCTTAAGCCAGCGCGGCTGGCTTCGAACCTGCAGGATCCTCCTGTCTCTGCTTCCCAAGCGCGGGGATTACAAGCGTGCTCTACCACGCCTGGCCTGCAAAGTCTCTTTCAAAGTAGGAACCATCAATACCTTATTGGGGGTGGGCTGTGGAAATACTGAGTATCATACATTTCAAAATCTCATACTGTCACACCGGGTATGGTGGTGCACGCTTGTAATCCCCGCACTTGGGAGGCAGAGACAGGAGGATTGTGCAGGTTTGATGCCAGCCTTGCTGGCTTAAAAAGATCCTGTTTCCAAATAAAAATATAAAATAGGTCTGGGAGTATAGCCCAAAGAAGGGTTCCATCCCTAGTACCACCACACACACAAAAAATATCTCATACTGTCAAGCATAGAATAATGTTCAGAAAAGTTCCAGCATGTTCGTAGCATGTGTACAGATTAATGTTACTGAAGGGATAAGTATTCTAACGATAAGAAATATTAACATGTCCATTTCTTTTTGTCTAGTAAAAGAATGTGTGGATCATCTAAGTAGAGATGAGGATGAAGAGAAACTAGTAGCCTCGTTATGGGGAGCAGAGAGATGTTTACGAGTTTTAGAAAGTGTAAGTATGGATAACTATTTCAGGAAAACTTTTTTTTTTTTTTTTCGGTACTGGGATTCCTGGAAGCCCTTCTACTTCTGGGCTACACTCCTAGACCTTTTTAAAATACTTTTTATTTGGAAACAGGGTCTCTTAAGCCAGCAAGGCTGGCTTCGAACTGGCGCGATCCTCCTGTCTCCACCTCCCAAGCGCAGGGATTACAAGCGTGCGCCACCACACCCGGCTGGGAAAACTTTTTGATGCCCCCTATCCCCTCTACTGGAGATTAAATCCAGGGCCTCACACAAGCTAGGCAAGCACTCTACCACTAAGCTACATCCATAGAAGCTGGGGAAAGGAAATCATGTCTTTTCAGTCTTTGCTAATTAAAGCATTTCTTCTGTTATGCTAAAGTTCCTTTATTTTAGTTTATTTTTGAGACAATATCTGGCGAAGTTGCCCACACTGGCCTTGAACTTTCAGTCCCTCCTATCTCAGTCTCCCAAGTAGCTGGGGTTACTGGTGTACACCACTTTGCCTGTGTATTACTCAGTCTGAATTACAGCTGTGTTTGTTTGTACCTGCTGGAAAGTTTACATGTCCCTAGAGTTTCATCTTTGTTAATCTAAATTAAAATAGCACACATTCTTTGATAACTAATTACTGATGAATAATTAAATAAGCAGTTTATTATTTTAAGAATACATATATTGTAGCTGGGTGTGGTGGCTCATGCTTGTAATCCCAGCATTTGGGAGGCTGAAACAGGAGGATCATGGTTCACGGATGGCCTCAGCTACTTAGTGAGGCCCTTTGCAACTCAGTGAGACCCTATCATAATAAAGAATAAAAATTAGGGCTAGGGGCCAGATGTGGTGGTGCTCGCTTATAATCCCCGCGCTTGGGAGGCGGAGACAGGAGGATCTTGCAGGTTCGAAGCCAGCTGTGCTGGCTTAAGAGACACTGTTTCCAAATAAAAAATATAAAATAGATCTGGGAGTGTAGCCCTGAGGTAGAAGGGTTTCCAGGAACCCCAGTACCACCAAGAAAATAAGGGGGGTAGTGGGGGTATAGCTCAGAGGTAGAATGTCCCTGGGTTCCACCCCCAGTGTGTGTGTATGTGTGTGTGTGTATGTCTCTCTCTCTCTCTCTCTCTCTCTCTCTCTCTCTCTCTAACACACACACACACAGAATTTTACTACAGTGAATTTTTGGATTCATAATTATTCATTAGATTAACTAGGTATTCATAAAAAATATCTACAGGAGCTCCTGATACAGATGAAACTGGAGTGCTTCGGGTATATTAGATAACAAGACTTTTTTTCCCCCTCTCAGAACTTTATGAGGTGGAATTTGAGCAACAAAAAACCCAACAGACATTTTTTTCTTGTAAATATTCTAAATCCACTTGTGAACTTTATAAAGTATTTGTTTTATAAAATTGTTTAAGACTTCTGATATTCACAGTGCTTGGCATTTTTATTACAGTGAATCAGCGTAGTGAAAAAATACATTGATTATTAGTGAGCAGTTATGACAGCATTATCTTCATTTCATAATACACCAATAGCACTGTTTTAAATCTGAAACTTTTGGGTTATAGATTTGTTGTTTTTTAGATGACAAGGAATGTGACAAGGACTATTTCTTCTTTATTTGTGTTTCTTTTGGGCCACTAGGTAGAGTTTGGTATTATTTGAATAAATGAAAGTTATGGATTGCCACAGTTATTTCATATTCTTCCTTTTTAGGTAACAGTGCATAATCCGGAGAATCAAAGCTACTTGATAGCATATAAAGATTCACAACTCATTATTTCATCAGCTAAGTACGTTTTTCTAAAATCTTGCATATGATTTGTTTAAAACACTTGGATTGGGCATAAAGGAATTAAAGTCATATTACCTTTCTCCAGAAAATGCTGTCTCTTGAACTCTTTGAATCAGAGTACATTGTAGAACAAAAGTTAGGAGTATAGATCCAGGAGCCCAAAATGTCTGGGTGTGGATTTCAGCTTTTAAACTTCAAATGTATAACCTTAGACAAGTCACTTAATTGCTTCAGGTTCTTTACATGGTAGGTAATAATTGTGTCTAACCACCAGGGTGGTTGCTACAGTAAAATGAGTTGATTTCTTTATTTATATATAATATCTTTTTTTTAAAATGTATATAATGTATGTATAAAATGTGCATATATAAAGTAGGTTTTAAAATTATGTCAGCATGTCTTTTTATATTATGAAAGACCTAGAACAGTGTTTATCATATAGTAAACACTAAGTGTTAGCCCTTAATTTTATTGTAGGTAGACTTACCTAGGTTTTTTTTTCAGTACTGGGAGTGGAAACCAGGGGCATTCTACCTCTGAGCTAAACCCAAGCCTTATTTTTTATTCTTTATTTTGAAACAGGGTCTCACTAAGTACCTGAGGCTGGCTTAAGAACCTGCCTTCCTCCTAAGTACTGGAATTTCAAGCATTTACCACCACACCCAGCTTGCTGCCCTTCATTTGTACCTATTTTCCCAGATACCCCACCACCACCACCCCGCGGTACTAGGGATGGAACCCAGGGGGCATTCTACCTTTGAGCTACATCTCCAGCCCTATTTTTTTATTCTTTATTTTGAAACAGGGTCTCACCGAGTTGCATAAGGGCCTCACTAAGTAGCTGAGGCTGTCCATGAACCGTGATCCTCCGGTCTCAGCCTCCCAAATGCTGGGAATACAAGCATGTTTCATCACGCCTGGCTCACCTCAGATATCTTTATGAACCTTCCCTCATTCCACCCCACCCAACCTTCAACACAATTAGGCTAATGCTGTCACCTCAGTATATATATGTCTCTAGTCTATGTTCTTTATCTTATTACTGCAGCCTTTTCTTGATATTTCTGTCCTAGTTTTTGATATCTCTGCCCTATTTCTCTGCCCTTTAGCCTAGCCGACACAATACCACAGGGAGTTAACTTTCTCCAGATCTCTGCTTTGAAAATACAATTTAAAATTCTAGGTCTCTGTGATTCCGTATTGTCCCTGGATATATGTCCAATTTTCTAATCAAAGGAAGGCCCGCTATAGTCTGATTCCAATTTGTCTATGTTTTAAACACTTTTATTTGGGAGAATTTCAAACTTAGACAAAAAATTGCATAATAACCTTACTGGATATATTATTTAGTTTGAACAATTACCAGTAATGGCCAGTCTTATTTCCCTCTGTAACCTCATCCATTTCTAATCCTATACTATTTTGAAGCAAATCTAAATGTCTTACCACCTCTGTCTCCTTTTTTTGGTTTTGCTTTTATAAATTTTATATTAAACTTAGTGCACTTAACACATGCCTTTCAGTCATTTGTTGCCCTTTGTTACCTTCCCTTGCCAAGGAGAATTTTTGTGAATTAAATCTGTTTTTTTTTTTTTTTTTTCTTATGGTACTGGGGATTGAACCCAGGGCCATTCTTTCTCTAAGCTTATACCCCTATCCTTTTTTTAGTTTTTGTTTGAAACAGGTTCTCAGTAGGTTGTTGAAAGTCTAGGTTGATAAGCCTGATCTCAAATCTGCTATTCTCCTTCTCAGTCCCCCCAGGTACTAGGATTATAGGTATGCCACCACCATGCCTGGCCTATTTTATTTTTAAATTTTTTTTTACTTACAAGTAAAAATTACATATATTGTTTCTGATTTTAAAAGGTCTGTTTTGTACTTTATAATCTCTGACAAGTACCTTGTAAAAAGTACCTTGTAAAAAGGACTTTGACAGATTTTAGCTCCTTTGTTGGGATTAGGAAATTTGGGCCCAGATGTTTTAGAAGTGGCAGCAGAGATATTTCAGAAAGAGCATTTTTAACTTTTTATAGAACTGATAGTTGCAGGGATGTCATATTAAAAGATTCAGTAATATACACAAACTTTCTTACCTTCAAAGCCACAGTTTAGCTCAGTACTACTTAAGAAAATTGAGCCAGGCGTGGTGGCGCACCCTTGTAATCCCCGCACTCGGGAGGTGGAGACAGGAGGATCGCGCTGGTTCGAAGCCAGCCTTGCTGGCTTAAGAGACCCTGTTTCCAAATAAAAATATAAAATAGGTATGGGAGTGTAGCCCGGAAGTAGAAGGGTTTCCAGGAACCCCAGTACCACCAAAAAAGAAAAAAAAAAAAAGAGAGAGAGAAAGTTGAATTACTAGTAACAACAGAGTGATTCTTCATCAGAAGAAAAAATTATTTTAAGCTATACATCATAAGGAACATTTCCCTAACCAAAGGATTGGAAAGTATTAGGAACCTCATAAAATTTCCTTAGTATGTTTCAAAGAACAGGAGTAGATTAAAAGGTGGCAACATTTTCTTTAAGGGTTTTATGTGATATATAATACACAATCTGCTGACAGATCTTTTTTGGACTTAGGAAAATTGATGAATTTGATTTAATGAGAATCTTCAGAAATACTAGACCTGTCTAAAGGTTTAATTTTCTTATTTTCTTATTTTATTTGGGTAGAATCTTTTTTTTATTTTTATTTTTTATTGGTGCACTGTATTCATACATCATAGTGGGATACAAACTTTTGTAGACATACATGCACACATCGCCCAGTCAGCCCCCACCCGATCCCCACCCCATTCTCTCCCCATCCCTCCTTCCCATGCTTGGCTTAGTGGTTGACATCTAGTATTATAGCAATTTATCCAAAATTAAAAATGATAATTTCACCTAACAGTTTCATTTGTCTGATACCAAGCTTTTGATGACTTAAAGATAACATTTCAATATGTTTTTTTGCTTTCTTTCTTACCAGAGAATATTTTCTTCTATTTTTTTTAGGTGAAACTATCATATATTTATATATTTATTTTTCAGAAAAAAAAATCTATCCTAATATGGAATATGGACTCTAGATACCTAAAACAATCTTGAAAAAGAACAAAGCTAGAAGATATATATTTTCTGATTTCAAACCATATAAAGCTACAATAATTGAAACAGTGTAGTACTGTTCTAAAGGCAGATATATAAACCATTGGAGTTATATAAAAGACTAGAGCTAAATTCTTCCCTATATTGTCAAGTTATTTTTGACAAGGTTTCCACGAACATTTGGTGGGGGAAATAATAATCTTTTAACTAAATATTGTTGAAAAATAATACTTACATGGAAAAGAATAACATTGGACCCTTACCTAATCCTATATACAAATATTAACTCAAAATATATAAAAGACCTAAATATAAATCTTAAGACTATAAACTTTTAGAAGAAACTCTGGGTCATAAAACCTCACAACATTGAAATTGGCAGTGATTTCTTGGATATGATTTCAATGGCACAGGCAACAGAAGAGTATACAAACTCCCTAAAAAATAAAAAAATATTGTATATCCAAAGACAATGTAAACAGAGTTAAAAGTTACTAATAGAATTGGATAAAATATTTCCAAATGTTATATCTGAAGGTATATTAATATTCCAACTAAAAATCCTAAAAATTAACAACAATAAAGGCAAACAATACCATTTAGAGATAGGTAAAAGACTAACATAAATAATGAATCTCCACAGATAACCAATCTTAGTTGTCTGTTGGATGGAAACTCTTGTTTCTCTGGTTCTGGTGTGTGTTACCTAATTCTTCTTTGTAGTTAATCTCTTTGAGTATTTTCTCTAGTGCTGGTTTTGAAGACATAAATTCCTCCAGTTTCTGTTTGTCATGGAAGCTTCTTATTTTTCCATCTAATTTGATAGAAAGTTTTGCTGGGTAGGAAATTTTTGGCTGGAAGTTGTTTTCTTTCAGAGTTGGGAATATGTTACTCCAAGCCCTTCTGGCTCTCATGACTTGGTTTGGGAAGTCTGGAGTGATTCTAATTGGTTTGCCTCTGAATGTCACTTGGCCCTTTGTTTTTGTTGCCTTTAAGATTCTCTGCTTGGCTTCCACATTGGTCATTTTGACAATTATGTGGCGTGGGGATCCTCTTCTCTGATCCTGTCTAAAGGGAGTTCTATAAGTTTCCTGGACCTGTGTATCAACCTCTTGCTCTATGTTTGGAAATTTTTCTGCTATTACTTCTTTGAAGAGATTGTTGATCCCTTTGGTTTCACTTTCTTTTCCCTCCTCTATTCCAATTATTCTTAGGCTAGCTCTCTTAAAATGGGCCCATATTTCTTCAATATCAGATTCCTGCTGTTGGATATTTTTTTCTAGATTAGAAACTATGTGTTAATTTTTGGAATGATCATCTTCTAAGAGCGAGATTCTGTTCTCCATGTGGTCTAATCAGTTCATGCTTTGAATTGAGGCCTTTACTTCATTAATTGCATCCTTTATCTCTTTTTGGCTCTCTCTGAATTCTTTTTGAAGCACCTCTATTATTTCTAAAGTTATTTTCCTGATTTGATCTTCTAGAAATCTCTGATTTTCAGTTTTATCGGGTTCTCATGTTGTGGGGTTGTGGGCATTCATTGCTCCAGTGTTATATTCCTCTTTCCCATGATTTTGGAAGTTTGTGCCTTCTCTGGGTTCTTCCCTTGGGTCACTATGACTTAAGGTGCTCTGGATCTCGAGTCTGTAGTATCTCTGACCCCACTACTTCTTTACTGGGTTGTATCACAAAGTCTCCGACCCAGGGAGTCGATAGAGGCTGCTTTAGACTATGGGGGGTGCCAGGTTGCACGTTCTTCTATGGTGTGATATCTCTGTCACTGCCACTACCCCACTGGGTCAAGTCCCAGGGAGTACAGTACTGGGATTTCTCCTCTGTGGCCCGCAATTTGACTCACTGTTCTTGAGTACGCAGATGTAGCTGTACTGGACTCGGTGAATTCACTGCTGCTGCCGCCGGTGGCAATATGGCGCCGCTGTTACGCCCTCGGCCATGAGCTGGCGTATTTTTTCTTCTCTGGTTTTGAGTTCTACTCTGAGTCCCTGCAACGTGTGCTAAGCTCAGCCACTGGGAGCTTTAGATGCTCCCTGCGCCGAAAGATCCCGCCTGGCTGTTCTGCATCGGCTCACCTCAGCTTGCTGTAGCCGTCTGGTGAATTCGCCGCTGCCGCCGGCAGTATGGCACTGCTGTTGCGTCCTCGGGTGTGAGGCCGGTGTATCTCCTCTGTGGCTCTGAGCTCTCTTCTCAGTCTGCTTTCTCTCTGGAGCCTGGTGATTTTTTGTTTCTCTGGTGATGGTGTTTTCTGGCTATGAAAGGCGCTGATTTTGTGGTAATGGAGATTGGTTGTTAGCAGGGCTCTTAAGCCCCGCTTTTCTCGGTCGCCATCTTCCCGGAAGTTCATTATTTGGGTAGAATCTTGACAGTCCTTGGGTTGGTATATACTATTGTATGGCTGCCTGGACACATGTCGGTTTGAACAATTTCAAGTTAAAAAGTTAATGAATTGCTCTAATGAATATACCAAGTATTTAATACCCATCTTTACTCATTTATTCTGTAAAATTAATATATATAGCATTCTCTATCTGTTAAGAGCTTGTTTTCTAAATGAAAAATAGCTAAATGAGATTCAGAAGTGTGTGCTCAGCATTACCTCTTAAAATTTTGTTCTATTTGGATCTGGGTAATGATCTGGATTTTGTGTTGAGAAGATCTGTAAAATAACAGGGTAATTCAACTGGGCATGGTGGCCCACGCTTGTAATCCCAGCATTTGGGAGGCTAAGACAGGAGGATCCCAGTTCGCGGACAACCTCAGCTACTTAGTGAGGCCCTCTGCCACTCAGTGAGACCCGATTTCAAAAGTTAAAACTTCTCCCATGAGTTATTGCTTTTTTTTTTTTTTTCCTCTTTTGGGTTTTTTGGTTAGTTTTTTTGAGGTAGGGTCTCATGGACTAAAGCAATCCTGCCTCAGCCTTCACAGCTTCCCTCATAGCCGGAACTTTTGGCTAGTGCTACTGTGCCTGGCATACCATGAATTTTTAGTTCTGTAGATAAACTTTTTTTTTTTTTTTTTTGGTGGTACTGGGGTTCCTGGAAGCCCTTCTACCTCCGAGCTACACTCCCAGACCTATTTTTACATTTTTATTTGGAAACAGGGTCTCCTAAGCCAGCGAGCGTGGCTAGCTTCGAACCTGCGCGATCCTCCTGTCTCTGCCTCCCAAGCGCGGGGATTACAAGCGTGCGCCACCACGCCTGGCTAGTTCTGTAGATAAACTTTTGAATCATTAAGTTTTTCCAAAAGAAAATGAAGTGTAAAACCTGTGATATAAGGCATACTTAGTACGTGTTGACTAGTTAAGACATTATAACTTCCAGAATGGGGGGGAAATCTGACAACTTTTAAGCCCAAGTTAATAAAAATTTGTTGTATAATTTTTATTTACTTAATAATGTATGTATTATTTTCTCCTCAGAGCATTACAGCATTGTGAAGAACTGATTCAGCAGTATAACCGTGCTGAGAATAGCATATGTGTAGCAGATAGTAAGCCTCTGCCTCCCCAGAATGTCACTAACCATGTGGGCAAAGCAGTGGAGGACTGCATGAGGGCCATAATTGGGGTGTTGCTCAATTTAACTAATGATAATGGTAAGTAATATTTTCTGATTTGAAAGATTGTATAGTATTCATAAAAACAAATTATTCTCTTTTGTTTCTTCTTTTCCTGATTTCTTTTCCTGGTTTTCAAAACGTTTTATATTATAATTGACTACTCCAGTAGAACTACTTCTAGAACCAGCTTAGTATGTTGCCCTAGAAATAACCAACAGCGTTTTTTGTTTGTTTTGATGGTACTGGAAATTGAACCCAGGGGCATTCTCTCTCTGAGCTCTACCCCCCGTCCTATTTTTTATTCTTTATTTTGAAACAGGTTCTCACTAAGTTGTGGAGAGCCTCACTAAGTAAGTAGCTGAGGCTGGCCTTGAAATCTACGATCCTTTTGTCTCAGCTTCCCAAGTACTAGAATTACAAGCGTGCATCACCACAAAAAGTAAATGGCTGTGCAATTCTCATTATCCATTTTAAGCCAAATGTAGTGGTGCACACTTATAGTTGGGAGGCTGAGAAAGGAGGATTGCAGGTTTGAGTATTGCCTTAGCAAGTTAGTGAGACTCATTAACCTAGCAAGACCCTGTTTCAAAATAAAAATAAAATAATACTGGGGGTATAGCTTGGATGTAGAATGCCTCTGGGTTCAAACCCAGTCCCACAAACATAACAAACAAAAAAATCAATTAGTAATTTTCCATTTTAATAAATATGGTTTTTAGTGTTATCAGAAAGAATCAGTAATACTTTTCCATTTCTATTTCTTACTTTAGAATGGGGCAGCACCAAAACAGGTGAACAGGATGGCCTCATAGGCACAGCTATGAACTGTGTGCTTCAGGTCCCAAAGTACCTACCTCAGGAGCAGAGATTTGATATTCGAGTGCTGGTGAGTGAAAAAATTGTATAAGTGCTTTATTTAAGTTATGGATTGTTTAGTAATTTTAAGTCATTTTGGTAAATTTCTTATGAATGTCCTTAAATATTTTCCTTTTCTTACAGAAGCCCCTTTGTAACAGTAAAAAAGCATAAGACTGAAATTGGTGATTGAAACCTATAAAGAAATAATTCTTTAGGAATATTAGTATTTTGGGTTTTGACCCTTTTGTAGATAGAAAAACAGCAATTAGGTTTTTAGTTAAATGATAATTATGTGTGTTGTATTTTAACTTTTCATGTATGGTAATATGCATCTTTTAAATTTTTGTAGGGTTTGGGTCTACTGATAAATCTCGTGGAGTACAGTGCTCGGAATCGGCACTGTCTGGTCAACATGGAAACATCCTGTTCCTTTGATTCTTCCTTCTGTAGTGGAGAAGGAGATGATAGTTTAAGGATAGCTGGACAAGTTCATGCCGTTCAGGCTTTAGTGCAGGTGAGCAGTGACTTCAAAACAAATTGACACCTACTGTTTTGTTTCATTTGCCTAATATATAGTTATAGCCATTTCCCTCCCTCCCTTTATTCTTTCCTGTTTTTTTTTCTTTGCTTAGAATTCTTCAAGCATTTTTTTGCTAGTGTGAGGAGGGTTACAATGTCTTTTAGACCTGACCACTTTTTAAATATGCATAGTTAGAAGAATGAAATGATTTTGTTTATTTGTGGCACTAGGTATACAACCCAGGGGCCTTCTGTCTCTGAGCTACAACCAGCCCTGTAATCCCAGTACTTGAGGGCTTAACTGAATTGCTGTGGCTGGCTGCTACCTATGATTCTCCTTTCTCAGCCTCTCAAATACTGGGTTACAGGCATATACCACCATCCCTGGCTGAAACTTTCTTTTAAGTGAAAAAAGGTTTTTTACCCATAGTTCTGGGGATTGAAACCAGAGGAATTCTACCACTGATCAATACCCTCAGCCCTTTTTATTTTGAAACAGTGTCTTGCTGCTTTACCACACTCTGGTCTCAAATATGCAGTCTTTCTGTCTCAGCCTCCCAAGTACTGAGATTACAAGCATGTACCACCATGCCTGGCTTGATATACTTTTTGATTGTTTTGTGGCCCTTTGGCATACTTTTGTTACAGAGATTATAGAAATAAATCTTAGGCCATATTTTTCCATAGTATGGTAATTTTCTGACTTAGGAATTGTTATATAGCAGAGTATGTACATTATATAATACTCAATCTGCCTGCAACACCAACCACATGTTTTTCTTCCTTTGATTTATATTTCTCCCCCAAATTATTTGAGCCTTTCTTTCTTCATATTCTTACCAACATTTATCAGGACAGTTTTAAAAAACATTGCCAGTTCAGTTGGTTTCTTAGATGCCTTTTGCAGATGGCATTAAGTGGCATTTTTCACATATTCAGTAACAATAATCGACCATTCTTCAAAATTATTGGTACCCAGGTAACCTCTTGTAATTCCAGTACTGGGAGGCTGAGACAAGAGGATCACAGTTTTGAGGTCAGCAAGACCCTGTTCCAAAATAGAGAGGGATAGGGTTATAGGTCACAGGTTAGAACCCACCCACCCCAAAGAGCATTTGTTGCATAACCATCTGCATTTACTGAATTAGAAACAAAAAGTTGAGCCAAGTGTGGTGGCACATGCTTATAATCCATGCATTTGGGAATCTGAGACAGGAGGATCGCGCTTCACGGACAGCATCAGCTACTGAGGCCCTTTGTAAATAAGTGAGACCCTGTTTTAAAATAAAGAATAAGCTGGTGTGGTGGCGCATGCTTGTAATGTCAGCATTTGGAGGCTGAGACAGGAGAATTGCACAGGTTCAAAGCCAGCCCCAGGTACTTAACCCTTTGCAACTCAGTGAGACCCTGTTTCAAAATAAAGAAAAAAAAATAGGGCTGTGAGTGTCACTCAGTCTTAGATTGCCCCTGGGTTCCATCCCCAGTACCTCTAAATAAGTAATAAATAAATTAAAAGTAGGGCTGGGGGTATGGCGGTAGAATGCTCCTGGGTTCCATCCCCAGTACTGCAAAAAAAAAATAAAAAAAGTTTAAAAAAATTACATTAGCCACTAGAGTAATGGCATAATCACATGGTATGTAGAATCTTTATGATTCTTCTATACATTTGGAGAGAATTAAAGAAGTCATTTGACCTCTTCGTATTATGAAGAATGTAGTCTTGGCATTCCATACTCCCCAAGAGGGTCTCAGATTCTTGGACCATTTCTGGGAATTGCTTTATTTTCCCAAGGGTGTTATCTTAGTACCTACTGTTTGAGCACCACTCTTCTGTATATTCAACAGCTCTTGGAGTCCTGCTTGGCTTTTGATTTTCAGTCTATTCTCATTAACTTGGAGCATTTTCCAAAATGTATGAGTGAGTATATTAGTAGCAGCATAGGGAAAAATAAAGTAAGTGAAGGAAAGGAATGTAGTGTGTGCCCTTTGGAATGTATCTCTACATGTTAATATTGTTGAAATCTAGTTCTTTCTGATACTTTTGCTTTTTACTTTTACTGATTCTTGTTTATGTCTTCAAATGGAAAGAGAACGTGTTGCTTTCTTTCCTCCTAACATTATGTAGTTTTATTCAGGGCTCTTCTATACTTTGTTAATTTATCCAGTATGCATAAGTCTCTTTTTTTTTTTTTTTTTTTTTTTTTTTTGGTGGTGGTGGTGGTGGTGGTGGTACTGGAAATGGAACCCAAGGGGCTTTCTACCTCCAGGCTACACTCCCAGACCTATTTTATATTTTATTTGGAAACAGGGTCTCACTAAGTTGCTGACAGCCTCTCTTAAGTAGCTGAGGCTGGCTTCGAACCTGCGCAATCCTCCTGTCTCAGCCTCCCAAGTACTGGGATTATTAGAAGCGTGCGCCACCACAGCTGGCTACGCCTTATAATTTTTTGCTTATTTGTCAACTATTTAAATTAAGAAAAATCATTAAAACCTGGCATGTTGGCACATGCCTACAATCCCAGGACTTGGGAGGCTGAGATAGGATTACAGAATCGAGGATAGCCTCAGCAACTTAGTCTCAGCAACCTAGTGAGACCCTATTTCAAAAACAAAATCAAAGCAACCCTATTTCAGAAACAAAAAAAAGGGCTGGGATTGTATCTCAGAGATGGTATATCCCAGGCTTCAATCTCCAGTAGCACACACACAAAAAAAGAAAAAAAATGATTTAGTTTTTTTGTGAGCAGTGCTTACATCATTAATAGATTATCTGAACAAATCCTAGCAGCATTTTATACTTCTGTTTTGGCTCTCAGTAGGATAAAGGGGAAGCTTTTATTTAAATTCACCAGGTAACTTTTCTTCTTCCTTGTTTTAGTGTGTGTCTGGGGTTGTGGGGATTTGGGCAATGCTAGCAGTCCTAATGGATGCCTTGGGCATGATAGGAAGCACTCTAATATTGAGCTATATTTTTAGCCCAAATTTTTCACTTACCTTTTTTTTCTTCCTCCACTTACCTAAAGCAAAATATTTGGCATATAAGTTGGTTGGTAATGTCTTTGTAATGACTTTCAAAAACAATTTTTTTACCAGCTATTTCTTGAACGTGAGCGAGCAGCCCAGTTGGCAGAAAGCAAAACAGATGAGTTGATCAAAGACGCTCCCACCACTCAGCATGATAAGAGTGGGGAGTGGCAGGAAACAAGCGGAGAAATACAGTGGGTGTCAACTGAAAAGACCGATGGTACAGAGGAGAAACAGAAGAAGGAGGATGATGATGAAGAACTTGACCTCAATAAAGGTATGTTTATTTTGAGTGGTGTATTCAGATTGAGAATAATGATTATTTTTAGTCTTTAAAACTTTTTTATACTTTCATTGGCATTGTAATTATGCATCACAGTGAGGCTCAAAGTGATTCAAGCATACAGGCACACATCACTTGGTGAATTTCTCTCTTCAAAATTTATTCATCTCTTGTCGTGATGTATCTATTACTTCAAGACCTCCCTGGTTCAATCCAGATAAGCTTTAATAGTTCAGTGCTTAGAGCAGTTTTTGCCAGCAGTGAGGAAGGTGCACATCAGTGACAGACTGGCTAGTGATGGTATGGTTAGTCACTTTTTCTTCATGGGCCCTCCCCTCCTTTATTTTTTTTGTAAAAAGTAGCAGATGAACATTATGGGTTTTCCAGTTTTGAATATTTGAGATTCCTTTTTCAGCTTTACTTCAAACTGAGATCTATTGGTCATATAATTACAGTAGTAGTTCTTAAAGGATTAGTACTACTAAGTGGCAAATATACTGAAAAGAATTTCTTCACTAATCAAACATTTATTGAGTATCTATTGTCAGGAATTGTGATACTTGATTTATCATTTTTATAAATTCTGTAAACCTAGTAGTTTGTAATTTCATGCGCATAAGGTTATAAAATTTAGTGTGTCCAGCTTCTTCACCTAGCTAGGAAGCAGTCTTAGTTGATTATGAGACATTTTTCTTTTTGTTAAGTTTATTCTTCCACAAGTTAAATGCCTTCTGTTCTGATATTGTAAGAAATTTGTGTTTTCTAAGAAACTGAGCTATTAAGTTTTTATTTTTCCTTTGGTATAATGATAATTTTGGTTGATTAGTAGTTCTTATTCAATGATAGTTTGTTGAAATATAATTCATATACTATTAAAGTTACCCTTTTTTGTGGGTCTGGGGGTGGAACCCGGGGTATTCGACCTCTGAGCTACATCCTCTGTCCTATTTTCTATTCCTTATTTTGAAACAGGGTCTTATTAGTTGCAGAGGGCCTCACTAAGTAGCTGAGGTTGTCCGCCAACCACGATCCTCCAGTCTCAGCTTTCCGAATGCTGGGATTACAAGCGGACCTTTTTAAATAAATAATGTAGCCGGGCGTGGTGGCGCATGCTTGTAATCCCCACACTTGGGAAGCGGAGACAGGAGGATCGCACAGGTTCGAAGCCAGCTGCTTTGGCTTAAGAGGCCGTTTCTAAATAAAAAAGTATAAAATAGGTCTGGGAGTGTATCCCGGAGGTAAAAGGGCTTCCAGGAACACCAGTACCACCAAAAAAAAAAAAAAAAGAATAATGTAGTAGTTCTCAGTATAATTCACAGAATTGTACACCTGTATTACTAATGCCAATTATTTTTTATCAGCCCTGAAGAAACTACATAACCATTACTAGTCATTACCCCTACATTCTCCTTCCTCAGCTATAAGCAACCACTAATCTACTGTTTCTCTGTGTATTTGCCTATTCAGACATTTCCTGTTAAAGGAATCATATAATTCATGTCCTTTTATGATGGGCTTCTCTAAGTCATCTATACATAGCAGCATGTTTTGTGGTACTTATTTGTATAGCCAAGTAATAGTTCATTGTATTAGAGTACCACATATTGTTCATCTATTTATCCATTGAAGAACAATTGAGTTATTTCTTTTTTTTTCTTTCTTTTTTTTAAACAACTTTTCTCTCTTTCTCTCTTCTTCCTTCCTTTCTTTCTTTCTCTCTTTCTTTCTTTCTTTCTTTCTTTCTAACCCTTCTACCTCCAGGCTACACTCCCAGATACCTATTTTTTATATTTTTATTTGGAAACAGGATCTCTTAAGCCAGCCATGCTGGCTTTGAACCTGCATTATCCTCTTGTCTCTGCCTCCCAAGCGCGGGGATTACAAGCATGGTGCAGCCACCACGCCCGGCTGAACAACTTATTTTGAGATATAGTTTCACTAAGTTGCTGAGGTTGGCCTGGAGCTTGTGATCTGCCTGCCTTGGCCTCCTAAATAGCTTGAATTCTAGATATTTGCCGGCATACCTGACTGTTCTACTTTTTAAAGGTTACAAATTATGCTACTGTGAATAGTTGTGTACTAGTTTTTTTTGTAGTTAAATGTTTTCATTTCACTTGGATATATATATATATATAGGAGTAGATTGTTGGATTATATGTTAACTATTAAATATTTTGGTGAAATGTCAAATGGTTTTCCAGTATAGTTGTAGCATTTTACATTTCTCTCATTAATATAGGAAGGTTGCTGTTTTATCCATGCCCTCTAAAATTATCTTTAAAATTTGGGGGAGGGCTTTAGTGGGTATGTAGTGATATCTTCTTGTGGCTTCAATTGCAGTCCCCCAATAACTATGTGGAACATCTCCACTTGCTTATTGGCATTTTATATATTTTTCTAAGAAACATGTGTTCAAGTCCTTTGCCCACTTTTAAAATTTTTTTGGGGGGGGTCTGGGGATGGAACCCAGGGACATCCAAGCTCCGAGCTACACCTCCTGCTTTATTTTTTAATTCTTATTTTGAAACAGGGTCTTGCCAGGCATGGTGGCTCACACTAGTAATCCCCGCGCTTGGGAGGTGGAGACAGGAGGATCACGCAGGTTCAAAGCCAGCCTTGCTGGCTTAAGAGACTCTGTTTCCAAATAAAAAGTATAAAAATAATAGGTCTGGGAGTGTAGCCTGGAGATAGCAGGGCTTCCAGGAACCCCAGTACCACCAAAAAAAAAAAAAAAAAAAAGAAAAAGAAACAGGTTCTCACTAAGTTGTGGAGGGCTTCACTAGATGGCTGAGGCTGTCCGTGAACCATGATCCTTCAGGCTAAGCCTCCCAAATGCTGGATTACAGGCATGCACCACCACACCCGGCTTAATTGTGTTGTTTTTTGTTACTGAGTTATAAGAATTTTTTATGTATTTTGACTACTTGACCCTTATCAAATACAAGATTGTATGCTCCCATTCTGTGGGTTGTCTTCACTTTGTTAGTGGTGTCCTTTGTTAAAATTTTAACTCAGCGGGTTATGATTTCAGTCCTTTTATTTGGGTCCCTACTGCATTTTAGTTAATTTTTATTAATTTGGAATATCCAGTTGTCTTAGCACCATTTGTTGATGTCTAACTAGTTTTTAGAAAAGTAACAGAATGTATGTTATTATGGGGTTTATGCTATTTATATACTTTTGTAATTCCTGTTTCAACTCTCTCAGCCCTTCAGCATGCTGGCAAACACATGGAGGATTGCATCGTGGCCTCCTACACCGCTCTGCTTCTTGGGTGCCTCTGCCAGGAAAGTCCAGTAAGTAAGAGTTCAGAGATGCTCTCTCAATATTTGTAAAAATTTTCATATAAATCAGCCATGATGGTACACATATCTATTCACTATACTTGGGAAACTGAGACAGGAGGATCACAAATTCAAGGCCAGCCTGGGCAACTTAGTGAGACACTGGCTCAAAACAAAAAGGGCTAGGGGTATAGCTTAGTAGTAGAGTATATTTGGATTCAATTCCAAGTACTGGGGTAAAAAACAATTCGCTCCTGTTTCATATTGTTCTAATTCACTTAAATTTTTCAACTATACCTGCTTTATTACAGAAAGGCTTTTAGTTGATTTATGTAAGCAATTTTATTTCTTCCCTGTGGAAGAAAAAAGGGAGGAAGTGTCTAGCCCTTGCTGTAGTTTCCTTTAAGCTACTTAATAGTTTTCTTTTTTTATACCCTGGAGATCTCTCTCTCCTTCTTTCTAATATAGGTTTTACTGAGTAAGGCTTGGGATGAAGTGGATTGTTAATCTTTATGAATTTATTAGAACTGTTATACCTATTGGAGTCAGGCTGAGGGTTTTTTTTGTTTTGTTTTGTTTTTTTTAAACAAGGTCTCTTAAGCCAGCTCGGCTGGTTTAGAACCTGCGTGATCCTCCTGTCTCCGCCTCCCAAGCGTGGGGATTACAAGTGTGCGCCACCACGCCCGGCTAGGCTGAGATTTTTTAAAAAGCAGATTTTTTTTAACTTTTTTTTTTTTTTTTATTGGTGCACTGTATTCATACATCATAGTAAGATACATACTTTTGTAGACATACATGCACACTTTTCCCAGTCAACCCCCACCCAATCCCCACCCCATTCTCTCCCTATCCCTCCTTCCCATGCTTGGCTTAGTAGTTGACATCTAGTATTATGGCAATTTATCTAAAATTAAAAATGATAATCTCACATAACAGTTTCATTTGTCTGATACCAAGCTTTTGATGACTTAAAGATAACATTTCAATATTTCTTTTTGCTTTCTTTCTTACCAGAGAATATTTTTTTTCTATTTTTTTAGGTAAAACTATCATATATTTATATATTTATTTTTCAGAAAAAAATCTATCCTAATATGGAATATGGACTCTAGGTACCCAAAACGATCTTGAAAAAGAACAAAGCTAGAAGATATATATATTTTCTGATTTCAAACCATATAAAGCTACAATAATTGAAACAGTGTAGTACTATTCTAAAGGCAGATATATAAACCATTGGAGTTAAATAAAAGCCTAGAGCTAAATTCTTCCCTATATTGTCAAGTTATTTTTGACAAAGTTTCCACGAACATTTGGTGGTGGAAATGATAATCTTTTAACTAAATATTGTTAAAAATAATAATTACATGGAAAAGAATAAAATTGGACCCTTACCTAATCCCATATACAAATATTAACTCAAAATAGATAATAGACCTAAATATAAATCTTAAGACTATAAACTTTTAGGAGAAAATCTGGGTCATAAAACCTCACAACATTGAAATTGGCAGTGATTTCTTGGTTATGATTTCAATGGCACAGGCAACAGAGGAGTATACAGACTCCCTAAAAAATAAAAAAATATTGTATATCCAAAGACAATGTAAACAGAGTTAACAGTTACTAATAGAATGGGATAAAATATTTCCAATTGCTATATCTGAAGGTATATTAATATTCCAACTAGAAATCCTAAAAATTAACAACAATAAAGGCAAACAATACCATTTAGAGATAGGTAAAAGACTAACATAAATAATGAATCTCCACAGATAACCAATCTTAGTTGTCTGTTGGATGGAAACTCTTGTTTCTCTGGTTCTGGTATGTGTTACCTATTTCTTCTTTGTAGTTAATCTCTTTGAGTATTTTCTCTAGTGCTGATTTTGAAGACATAAATTCCTTCAGTTTCTGTTTGTCATGGAAGCTTCTTATTTTTCCATCTAATTTGATAGAAAGTTTTGCTGGGTAGGAAATTTTTGGCTGGAAGTTGTTTTCTTTCAGAGTTTGGAATATGTTACTCCAAGCCCTTCTGGCTCTCATGACTTGGTTTGGGAAGTCTGGAGTGATTCTAATTGGTTTGCCTCTGAATGTCACTTGGTCCTTTGTTTTTGTTGCCTTTAAGATTCTCTGCTTGGCTTCCACATTGGTCATTTTGACAATTATGTGGCGTGGGGATCCTCTTCTCCGATCCTGTCTAAAGGGAGTTCTATAAGTTTCCTGGACCTTTGTATCAACCTCTTGCTCTATGTTTGGAAATTTTTCTGCTATTACTTCTTTGAAGAGATTGTTGATCCCTTTGGTTTCACTTTCTTTTCCCTCCTCTATTCCAATTATTCTTAGGTTAGCTCTCTTAAAATGGGCCCATATTTCTTCAATATCAGATTCCTGTTGTCGGATATTTTTTTCTAGATTAGAAACTATGAGTTCATTTTTGGATTGCTCATCTTCTAAGAGCGAGATTCTGTTTTCCATGTGTTCTAATCGGTTGTTTGTGCTTTGAATTGAGGCCTTTACTTCATTAATTGCATCCTTTATCTCTTTTTGGCTCTCTCTGAGTTCTTTTCGAAGCACCTCTATTATTTCTACAGTTATTTTCCTGATTTGATCTTCTAGAAATCTCTGATTTTCAGTTTTATCGGGTTCTGATGTTGTGGGGTTGTGGGCATTAATTGCTCCAGTATTATTCCTCTTTCCCATGATTTCCGATGTTTGTGCCTTCTCTGGGTTCTTCCCTTGGGTCACTATGACTTCCCTTAAGGTGTTCTAGATCTCGAGTCAGAAGTATCTCGGACCCCACTACTCCTTTACTGGGTTTTATCACAGAGTCTCCGACCCAGAGAGTCGATAGAGGCTGCTTTAGACTGTGGGGGGTGCCAGGTTGCACGTTCTCCTATGGTGTGATATCTCTGCCACCGCCCCTCCCCCACTGGGTCAAGTCCCAGGGAGTACAGTACTGGGATTTCTCCTCTGTGGCCCACAATTTGACTCACGGTTCTTGAGTACGCAGATGTAGCTGTACTGGCCTCGCTGAATTCGCTGCTGCTGCCGCCGGTGGCAATATGGCGCCGCTGCTATGCCCTCGGCTATGGGGCTGGCGTTTTTCTTCTTGATTTTGATTTCTACTCTGAATCCCTGCAGCGTGTGCTGAGCTGGGCCACTGGGAGCTTTAGATGCTCTCTGAGCGGAGAAATCCCGCCTAGCTGTTCCGCAGTGGCTCACCTCGGCTTGCTGTAGCCGTCCCGTGAATTCGCCGGTGCCGCCGGCAGTATGGCGCTGCTGCCGCGTCTGCCGCGTCCTCGGGCGCAAGGCCGGTTATCTCCTCTGTGGCTCTGTTCTCAGTCCGCTTTCTCTCTGGAGCCTGGTGATTTTTTGTTTCACTGGTGATGGTGTTTTTTGGCTATGAAAGGCGCTGATTTTGTGGTAATGGAGATTTGTTGTTAGTGGGGCTCTTAAGCCCCGCTTCTCTCGGTCGCCATCTTCCCAGAAGTCCCCCTTTTTTTTTTTTAAAAAAAGAGGCTGTTTTTAATCTTATTAAAACGAAACTTTGCACACATTAAATTAAAATTAAAGTGGGCGTGGCGGCACATGCTTGTCATCCTAGTACTCGGGAAGCTGAGACAGGAGGATTGCATGTTCATGGCCAGCCTCAGCAACTTACTGAGGCCCTCTGCACCTTACTGAGACCCTGTTTCAAAATAAAGAAGTAGGGTTGGTGTGTAGCTCAGAGAGTGAATGCCCCCTGTGTTCAGTTCTCAGTACCATCAATCAATAAATAAATAAGATTAAGATAGTATATAACATCAGAAAATTTTATAGATTTGTTGAGATTTTCAAGATATATCCCAGAATAAGAGTACATTAGTTCTAATGAGAACTAGCTTTTGTTTGATGAGTGTTCATTCAAATACTTCTGGTTGGAGTGAAAGAAGGAATAGTATAAAGCCTCTCTGTGTTTAGCTGGCTTCTATAAGAGGGCAAAGTCACATCTGGTTTATTTTTGTGCCTCAGTGAGTTCAGGGACTCAGATAATTTCTGTCTTTAAACTGTTGTCCTCTTTGCCAGGCGTGGTGGCGCATGCTTGTAATCCCCACGCTTGGGAGGTGGATACAGGAGGATCGCGCAGGTTCGAAGCCAGCTGTGCTGGCTTAAGAGACCCTGTTTCCAAATAAAAAAAATATATAAAATAGGTCTGGGAGTGTAGCCCGGAGGTAGAAGGGTTTCCAGAAACCCCAGTACCACCAAAAAAAAAAAAATGTTGTCCTCTTCATGTTGTCGCATCCTTTACTAAAGGATGAGACTTGTCATGGCCACAAGCTGACTGTAGCTGACTCCCATCTAATTGAACAATGGCCAGCAATAGTAGGTGTCATCTCCTATATGTTTCTTTTGAAGACACTTGTTTTTCTCCTTTTACCAAGTAGACATACTCCCATTTTGATCAGCGTGGGTTCACATGCTTTTGTTTGACTCAGTCATAGGCTAAGCAAATGAGATTGCTCTGAGCAATGTAGATCATCGGGATCTACCTATGAAAAATATGAATGTCAAGTTAATCAGGCTGAAGAAAGCACAGAAGTTGAGGGTTATGGCCATTGGACAGTCTGCTGAGGAGTAAAGACAGTACATAAGGGGTATGTCAGCATCATTATGAATGTTCCTGTAGGACAGGTGGATAAGCAAAAGGTAAGTAAAAGAGCCATATTTTCAAATGAAAGATTTTCCCTCGGAGCAAGGACTTTAAGGAACAAGAAGGAGTAGAGATCTACAGTGAGCATTAGCTTTAGGAGAAGTCAAGGGCCATCTCTGTTTTAACCGGAGTTTTGGAGGAAAGAGTATAATGGTAAATGATGGCTTCATTTGAGGGGCACTTGTGCTATCTTTGGTGTCTGGGGCCATCTACCCACTCACATTTCCTAATTTTTGCCATGGAGTTCTTTCTGTTGCCTCACCCTACCACCTTTTCTGTACTTAGTACCTGTATTTGTCTTAAATTTTGGTTAATTTTCAAAGTCAGTCTTGGCCAGCTCTTTGATATTTATAATGTTAGTCTAAAATGCACACCAACCTGCCCTCTAGGCACCTACTACTTGCAGGACCAAGACCAAAGTTGTCATCCTGGCTCTTAAAGCCCTGTGAGATCTTTTTCCCCTGTGGCACAGCCTTTTTCCTTATTTCCAGGGACAAGAATTTAAGAGTAAATGAGAAGCACATACTATACAAAGGGAAGGAGGAAGAAACAGGAGGGTCTCATTAAAAGCAATGGGCATATTAAAGATTTGGGGGCTGAGACATAGCTTAGTGGTAGCATACTTGCCTTTCATGCATAAAGTCCTGAGTTCAATCACCAGCACACACACACACACACATACACACACACACACACACACACACCCAATTTTTAGGTATTTGCTTTTGTACATAGCCTAGGTTCAGTCAAATTTGTTCATGTTAAGTAATGACTTGAGATTTTGTTAATACCACATGCAGTTTGTCTTGGGTCATTTTTCCCACGTTAATTCCTATTCATGTTTGTCTGCAGGTCTTGTCTTTATAAGAGATGATAAAGTTATTAAGTTGTAGGAAATATTTTGAATTCATAGAGTCCTAGATATGTTTCTTGCCTTTTTGCACCACCACATCTGGCTTTAAAAAACTCTTTTTAACTTGTGTCCTCAAACTCAGGAGAACATACTTTTGTTCTCTTTTTATTATGGCTGAGTCTTTATTAGAAGAGATTTTTTTAGTCTTCCTGAAAATTTAAATTAAACATTTTAAAATAAAACAAGCCAGGCGTGGTGGCGCACGCTTGTACTGCGCTTGAGAGGCTGAGACAGGAGGATCACACAGGTTCAAAGCCAGCCTCAGCTACTTAGGCTCTCAGCAACTTAATGAGACCCTGTTTCCAAATAAAATAGAAAATAGGTCTGGGAGTATAGCCCCAAGGTAGATAGCCTCTAGGGTCCACCCCCAGTACCACCAAAAAAATAATAAATAAATAAAATTTTAAAAAAGAATAAAAAAATAGTGCTGGAGGAATAGCTCAGAAGTAGAATGCCCCTGGGTTCCATTCTCAGTACTGCAATAAGTTAAATAAATGAAAAAAAAAAAAACTAAATACAACAGATTTAAATAGGCCATGTAATTTTTTTCTTATCTCAGGTTGGTCTATTTATAGTTTGATGCTTCATATTAATAATGAAGGGAAATAGCCAGGTGTGGTTGCACATGCTTGTAATCCTAGTATTTGGGAGGCTGATACAGGAGGATCACAAGTTTGTGGCCAGCCTCAGCTGGCCATCTACAACTTAGACCTTGTTTCAAAATATAGAATAAAAAATAGGGCTGAGGATGTAGCTCGGAGGTAGAATGCTCCTGGGTTCAATCCCCAGTTCTTAGAGGAGTTAGAGGGGGGATAACAATGAAGGGAAACACTTTAATTGACTCTCTTGGCATTGGTCCAGAACTTTTATACCACATATATTTTAGAAAAATCTAGTTAATTCCTGACCTACATAATTTACTTGTGGGGCATGAGAAAATTTCTCTGATCTTTTTATCTCATGAGCAGCTCTGATCTCAGGGCATGCCCACACATTCACACATCCAGCGGTGCAGGTCATTGTTCCAGGCCTTTCTCTGTTCGTTTATAGAAGTGAATATGCATGTAGATGTTCCTCTTTAGCCTTCGCCAGGTTTGCCTTCTTCCCTTTCTTTCTGAGGCGGTGGTGAGGTAGGAAATAGAGCATGTGCAAAGGAAAGGGAATAACCAAGATGTTCCAAGGACCTCGTAGACGTTTACAACAGGACAGATGCCAAGGCTAATGGCTCTGAGTAAGGGTTATACTCTTGTTTTCTGCCAGCTGACCAAATTTATTTATTTATTTATTTATTTATTTTATTTTTTTTTTTCTTTACTCAGATCAATGTAACCACTGTGCGGGAATACCTGCCAGAAGGAGACTTCTCAATAATGACAGAGATGCTCAAGAAATTCCTAAGCTTCATGAATCTTACTGTAAGTGATTCTTAGAGCTTTTATTTATTTACTTACTCACTTATTTTTGTGGTACTCAGGATGGAACCCAGAGGCATTCACACTGTGAGCTACACCCCAGCCCTCTTTTATTCTTTTATTTTGAAATAGGGTCTCACTAAAGTGCAGAGTGCCTTACTTAAGTTAATGAAGCTGATTGCAAACCTGAGATCCTCCTGTCTCAGCCTTCTAAGTACTGGGTTTACAGGCAAGTGCTACCATGCACGGTTGTGGTGTTAAATTTCAGTGTAATACAGCAACAGTAGAAATAAAAATACTTTGGCTGGCTGTAGTGATTGGGGAAAAATATTCTCATTTAAGTTTAATAATTGGTTTATTTTTCTTCATTATGGTAATCATTATGGTAAAATGCTGTAGTATATAAAAGCCACAGTTTAATCTCTGTACTTTGATTTGTAGTGTTCAGGTCAGTAACTTCTTTAGAAGTTAAATTTTAAGTCTGGTATGATGGCTCACAGCTGTAGTTGCAGTTCTAAAGCCCACTGCATCAATTTTGCCAGTTTCCTTAGCAATCCTGTTTGTTTGGTTGGTTTTTGGTTTTTGGTTTTGGTTCTGAGGTTTAAACTCAGGGACATTCTACCTCTGAGCTATACCCCCAGCCCAAATTTTATTTTGAAACACAGTCCCACTAAGTTATAGAGGGCCTTACTAAGTATCTGAGACTGTTCTTGAACCTGGGATCCTTCTGTCCCAGCCTCCCAAGTATTGGAATTACAAGTACACCACCACTCACAGCTGTGAGACCTTGTTTCAAAGTAAAATATAAAGCTGGGGGTGTATCTTGGAGGTAGAATGCCCCTGGGTTCTATCCCTAGTTTAAAAAAAAAAAGTTAGCCGGGCGTGGTGGTGCATGCTTGTAATCCCAGCATTCAGGAGGCTGAGACCTGAGGATCGCGGTTCTTGGACAGCCTCAGCTACTTAGTGAGGCCCTCTGCAACTCAGTGAGACCCGGTTTCAAAAAAAAGAATAAAAACTAGGGCAGGGGATGTAGCTCGGAGGTCGAATGCCCCTGGGTTCCATCCCTAGACCCACCAAAAAAAAAAAAAAAAAAACTTAGGCAAGCATGGTGGCCGCATGCTTGTAATTCCCAGTACTTGGGAGGCTGAGACAGGAGAGTTGCAGGTTCCCAGTCAGCCTTAGATATTTAGTAAGGCTCTCCACAACTTAGACCTTGTTGCAGAATAAAGAATAAAAAATAGGGCTGAGGGTGTAGCTTGGAGGTAGAATGCCTCTGGGTTCAACCCCACTACCAAAAAAAAAAAAAGTGGCGCATGCCTGTAATCCCAGTACTTGGGAGGCTGAGATAGGATGTTTGCAGGTTTGAGGATAGCCTCAGCAAGTAGTATGACTCTCAGCAACCTAGAGAAACCTTGTTTCCAAATAAGAAAAAACAATCCGGCTGGGAGTGTAACTTGAAGGTATAATTCCTCTGGGTCCAATCCCCAGTACCACAAAAACACAAAACAACAAAACATTAAACTTTAATACTTCGAAACTGTTGTCAAATAGTAACCATTACTCTCTTCCCTACCCTTTCAGTGTGCTGTTGGAACAACAGGCCAGAAGTCTATCTCTAGAGTGATTGAATATTTGGAACATTGCTAGCTGCTTTACCTTTGCTTCAGGTGCTCAGTAATGCTGGAGCTATCCTTAGATAAAGAAAAGTCATGAAAGAAGTCCTTGAAGATATACCAAGAACATTCATCAGTATCATTTGTGTTTGGATTTTTAAGACCACCTGATTTCTTCGTCGTGCATTCTGCATTTGCTAAATGACAGTTACTACATCAATCTGCAACTATCAAAAATGAGGGGAAAGGTCCAGGCTGTTAACAATTCCATGCAGTATTTAAATACACGTACTTGGCAGAGTTTATACCTCCTCTTGTTTTCTTGCTTCAGACTGGGCAAGTTTTAAGGGGAAAATTTGTGCTGCTGTTAGTGCAACTGCTGTGTATGTTGAGCCACTGTTGTCATGCCAGCCAGGTGCAGAGGCAGCTTAGCTACTGAGGTATCGAATGTTTTGAGGACATTCTAGACAACAGCTTAGTTCCTTTTTCAGGCTCATTTGCTTTTGCTTTTTTGTTGAATGATTCCAATCGTAAATAAAGCTTTTAATAATTTTGTGAATTTTTTGTTGTTGTTCCCTGAACTACTGTCTATATTTAAAATTAGATGGAATCCAAAGACACAAGGGATTAATAGTATATTTTTTTATTCTTGATTAGGTTTGGGTGTTGAACTATTTTTCAACTTTTGAGACCATGACCATCTTCAATATCATGCCATAATGTGTCATAGCTTAGATGCAAGAAAACAACAGTTTGAGGGAATGTTATATATGATGATGTGCCCTGTTAAAGGATTAAGCAAAGTAGACAAACCCAGGGTAGTTTACACTTAATGCTAGGGAGGCTCTTGAAACATTGTTGAGTTTTGAGGGAGGATCTCTAGATATATTTTCTAATATTCAGTACAATAAATATAAGGAAGCTAAAACACCAATGTGGAATTCATGTTTCCAGATAATGTGTATATTCTTCTATATAGTGACAGGATCAATTGCATAGCGCAAAGCCTTAAAATTGCTGGTTTAGAGAAAATCCTTTTTTCATCCAGATTCTTTATTCATAGAGCAGTTGTCATTTGGAAAACAATTGTGGAACACACATAAAACATTTAATTTTACAACATTGCAAATTTTTCTTTTATCGTTCAGACCACTAGTTACACATATATATTTTTTTTAATCAATTGGGCCTGAGGACAGGCTTTCCAAGATCTATTTTGTTAATACTTTTACCTTTCAGGTAGTTCCATCATGTCTTTTCATTGGATTTGTAAAACTTGAAGCCATAAAAATATTGGTTTGGTGTGTATTGAGGAAAATAGCTAAAAGTCTAACTTTTACCCTTTTAGACTTTGTTATTTCCTTGTATAAAGTGACAAACTGGGGCTCTTGTATCAGTGCCAGCTGTAATGTTTTTTTAATGCAGTGGCTGCCTTCTATTGTCTTCCTATTTTTGATAATGCAGATTGTTGGGAAATCTATAAGGAAGTAACTGATTCCAGGCAGATTGTTTTCTTCTTCCTTCTACCCCAGACTCCTCCCCATTACCTTTTAAGAATATAGTATGCCAGTGTAACATGGAAAAAATTAAGATTGTATTTGCCCTGAGTATAAAAGCTAGCTTAACTGTTTTAAAGGCATATTGGTGAATGATATCCATAAATTAAATTAGTTAGATATATTTTGTTTAATTATTTTTAAGAACATTGATATTTATTAATCGTTGGGTTTAGAAAAAAAGATTTGATAAAACTGACATGGCCGATGGTAAAGGGATATTATAAAACATTTGGATGAAGTCAATCAGGGTGAACTACATTTTTCTGTTACACTGGTAATCATTTGAGAATTGATTTACCTCAGTGTTTAACAGGTTTTTGTTTTGTTTTTGCTATTTTAAATAATAACTAATTGTCAAGCACTGATAGAGATGCAGGTTTTGGTGGGGTTGGGGAAAGATAAACACCTCACCAACTGCAGTGCATTTGTGTGTTTTTAACCCTCAGAGAACTCTGCATTTTAGGGTACTTGAGGCTGACTTGCAAATTAACTAAAGTTTTAAAGTAACCTTTTTTTCCATTGTAAATATTTCTGTAAATACTACCAATTGGAAATTAGAACAGTAGAGTACTTTTCTGAATCCAATCCTATTTTTATTTTATACAGTATTTCTCAGCTGTGATCTTTGGAGCAAAAGCCAACGGCAGGAAAAATAGTTTGTACCAGTTTCATGAAGTATGTCTTTGGGTTTTTGTAAATAATTTTAACTCAAATAAAATTGCTACTTTCAATATACATGTTGTCTTTAACATAAGTCTATTGACCTGTTTTGGAGGAAGAAGTCTCAAACTTGATGTGGCCGACTCTTAGAGCAAACACTGTTATTTGGGTGAATTTACACCTCAGACATGACACATCGCTTAACCAATTTTTGTTAAGTATTATGTGCTTCTAAGCACTCATCTGAATGGAATGTAAACTCTTAACAGCTTGGGCTGGTTAGGGATGGTGGTTTTCTGGTTGTATAGTTATGCCCTTGGCATGCTTACTATATTGCTTTAAGTCATTTTGCTTCTCTGAATATGACCCAAGACCTCTTTGCTTTTGAGGCTTTCTAACTGCTTTTTAGTCTCTCAATTTTATTATTTGTTATCAGCCTATATGCTTCCTGCACTTAAAAGGAGATTCCTTAACTTCTCCTAGTTTTAGCCACAAAAGTAGATTGTAGAACCTTTCCCAAGAGTTTCCTCCTGTCTCCCCACTTACATTTAGGAATAGTGCATATGACTGTCATAAGGATGCTGGCTGTCAATATAAAAGACCTAAATCACACACAAATTTTGGATCTTAACCCTGTTTCAAAATAAAAAATAAAAATAGGGCTGGGGTTAGCTGGGGTGTAGCACAGAGCTCAGAAGTAGAATGCCCTGGGTTCAATCCCCAGTACCAAAAAAACACAAGACTGGAAGAGGTTAACAACAATCACTGTTAATGGCCTGATATTGGATGCATAGATGAATAACCTCATGTAGAATGTCTCTGAACAAAGAATATGAATAACTGCTGAGTATTTTGGCTAAAACTCTATTTCCCTATTTAACCTCTGTACAGTTTTGATATTCAAAATGCCATCTACTAGCTTAAGGATCCAAAATAGAAAACTGCATCTGGCTATTACCTAGTTTTTAGAATCTTCTATCCAGAATCTTTATAGATAGGGCAGATGGAGTGATATTGTAAGATTTATCAATTTTAGTGTAAAGTAGTATATAGGTTGTGATAAAGATGTGTATCACAATCCCTAGTCCAACCAGTAACAAAAAAGTAGATAAGCTAGAGCTTCTAAAATACTCAAGATAGATCACTGGAAAGTATTTCATTAAAGGAAGGCAGAAGAGAAGTAGCAGTAATGAAAAACAAGAAAGGAAGCAAATAGAACAAACAAAATCTTTATACCTCTAAGGAAGAAACCAAAGATATATATCCACCAAGTCAAAAGTTTAGTGTGAGCACACTAAACCAGTTAGAGATAGCCAAACTGAACAGCCAAGAAAAAACACTAATTTCAAATACACAAATATCATGAAAGTAAAACGATAGGGAAAGATAAACCATGCAAACACTACTGCCAAAGTTGGAGTGGCTCTATAACACAAACTTTAAGACAAGGAAATAGTACCAAATCTAAAACCATATAACAATGGGAGGTGGTTTTTATCAGGAAGTAGTGTCTATGTGCTTAATGCCTAACAAACTTACTTGTAGCAGAAACGGGGGGAAAAAAGGACAAGTAGTCGTGATCCTAGCTTGATATTTTACCATCTCAGGATTATAGGACCTTCCTTCCTTCCTTCCTCCTTCCTCTCTTACCCCTCCCTCCCTCCCTTTCTCTTTCTTTCTTTCTTTTCTTTCTTTCTTCCTCTTGCCCCCCTCTCTTCCTTCTCTCCCTCCCTCTCTCTCTCCTTCTTTCTTTCTTAATTTCTTTCTTTCTACTAGGGATGAAATCCAGGGGCATTCTACCTCCAAGCTACAGAAGTCTATCTCTAGAGTGATTGAATATTTGGAACATTGCTAGCTGCTTTACCTTTGCTTCAGGTGCTCAGTAACGCTGGAGCTAGAGACATTCTACCTCCAAGCCCTATTTTATTTTCTTTATTTTGAAACAGTCTCACTGAGTTGCAAAGGACCTCACTAGTTGAGGCTGTCTGTGAACCAAGATCTTCCTGTCTCAGTCTTCCAAGTGCTGGGATTACAAATGTGTGCCACCACACCCAGCTGGATGTTTTATTGTTAATTGCGTTTTTATTACATAGAATAATTGGTTTTGTTTGGGCATCTTTTTATGTGTAAATAACGTTTGCTCATATTCACTCCCCTTTCCCTTCTTTACACTCACTTGTCCCCTTCTTCTTTAGTGGTCTCTCTACCACTTTCATGCCCCCGCCCACCACACACATTCCAGATTCCATATACAAAGGAAACATTTGTTTTTGCCTGGCTACCCCTCCTTTTAAAGTGCTGGGAATAGAACCCAGGGGCATTCTACCTCCGAACTATACCCTCAGCCTATTTTATTCTTTATTTTTAAACAATGTTTCAGTAAGTTGCAGAACGCCTCACTAAGTAGCTGAGGCTGTCCACGAACCTAGATCCTCCTGTCTCAGCCTCCCAAGTACTGGGATTACAAGCATGCATCACCACAGGCTTTCCTTTTTGTGTGTATGTATGTGGGGATTAAACCCAGGATCTTCTACCTCTGAGCTATACCTCCAACCCCCCCCCCTTTTTTTTTAATAGGGCAGGGTCTTAAGTTGCTGAGGCTGGATTCAAACCCTTGATTTTCCTATCTCAGTGTTTCAAGTCCTAGGATTACAGATTTGCACTACCTCGCCCACCTTATCTGGTTTATTTAATGTGATGATCTCCAGTTCCATCCACTTTCTTGCAAATGACATGACTTTGTTTTTTACGGCTGAATAATATTCTCTTGTGTATATCAACCATATTTTCTCTAACCATTTATCAGTTGACAGGCACCGAGGCTGATTTTGTGACTTGAATATTGTGATTTGTGCCTCAATAAACATGGCTATGCATGTATTTCTATAGTATGCTGATTTTAACTCAGTAGGACATTTTCAAAATAGTAAAGATAAAGAAGATCTAAGTGACAATGTCAGCTGTCTTAAGCTAATTAACATTTATAGATTGTTAAACTGAACACGGCTTTTCTAGCATTTTAACTAAAATAGATCATCCGATGGCTTTTAAGACAAGTCTCAACATATTTCAGATTATCGAGAGCTAGGATATACCTGTAAATCAGAAGTACTCACAATATGCTATTTAGAAAGCAACATGCAGCTGGGCATGGTGGTGCACGCTTGTAATCCCCATGCATGGGAGGCAAAGACAGGAGTATCGCACAGGTTTGAAGCCAGCCTCACGGCTTAAAAGACCCTGTTTCCAAATAAAAATATAAAATAGGTCTGGGAGTGTAGCTTGGAGGTAAAAGGATTCCATTGCCAGTACCATAAAAAAAATATATATATGCAAATATTAAACAGTATATTTTAGAATAACATGGGTTGATGAAAAAAGTCACAAAAAGAACTAGAAAATATTTTATCTGACAATGAAAATAAAATATCAAGTTGAGCATGGTGGCATATGTCTAGTAATTCCAGTACTTGAGACCAGAGGATTGCAAATTGGAGGCCAATCTTTGCAATTTGGCAAGACCCTGTTTGAAGAACATTTTAAATGGGCTGAGAATATATCTGAGGTATAAATCCCTTCAGTTCAATACTCAGTACCAAAAAGAAAAAATTTTGTGGAATACGTCTAAAGTAGAGCTTAGAATTAAGAAGGCTTAAAATCAGTCTTCTTAATTTGTACCTGAAGAAGCTAGAAAACAAGGAACGAGCCAGTCATGGTGATGCACGCCTGTAATTACTAGTATCTGGGAGTCTGAGATAGAATTCCAGGTTCAAGAACAGCCGCAGCAATATAGTGAGACTCTTAACTACAAACTAAGAAATAAAAAGGCAGAAATCAGCATAACAAAAATGATGAAAGAGAAATTTTACCAAAGCCATAGTTGGTTCTTTGACAAATTAACAAAATTAATAAACCATTATGCTAATCAAGAAAAATAAAATAAATTGTCAGTGTCGGGAATGAGGTAGAATGCTATATGCAGATATTACAGATACTTGAGAGCCGGGCATGGTGGTGTGCGCTTGTAATCCCAGCATTTGAGAGGCTGAGACGGGGATTGGGGTTCATGAACAGCCTCATCTACTAGCCCTTTGCAACTTAGTGAGACCCTGTTTCAAAATAAAGTATAAAAAATAGGGCTGGGGGTGTAGCTCAGAGGTAGAAAGCCCCTGGGTTCCATCTCTACTACCATAAAAAAGTACAGATATTGAAAGGCTAATAAAGAATATTAATTTAAGCCAATAAAGTTTTATTTATTTATTTATTTATTCATTCATTCACTTTGGTACTAGGGGTTGAACCCAGAGGCATTCTACCTCCAGGTTATACCCCAGCCCAATTTTATTTTATTTTATTTTATTTTATTTTTAAACAAAAGGGTAAACGTTTATTTGGAGTTTGTTTTCTGGTGGGTGATATTAAGGCCCTTCAAGCTGAGTTCAGGAGCTCCTGTATGGCTGCCTGCTGCTCAGGACTGAGCTGTGCTATGCATTCCGTCCATAATCCTCCAAAAGTTTGTACTTGGCGAACTACATTAGCCAAACATTTGACACAAGGATTTTCATGTTTAATGGCCTCATGTATTTCTCCATCTGCGATTATATTGAATATTTTGGGCAGATTGGTATTGTTTGGGCCAAGAACAATTGGGTGATTGCTTTCGATCAGGTCGCAGAGGTAACTGAAAGTCTGAACAGCCTCTTCTTTGTCTTTATGCAGTGGAAGCCAAGACAACCAGTGTGGTAGGACTTCAACATTCACACGGTCGGGCTTGAACTTCATAATTTTCCCTACTGCTGAGATGCAGTTCTCCGTAGCATTGACATTTTCTTTGGTCTTAGAATCCGCAGACTGAATCACTCTTACAAGCAGTGGCAGGGCTTCTGTACAAAAAGGGCGATAGTTATCTCTGCCGTACTGTGTCATGACCCCCAGGCTATATGTGGCAGCTTGCCTGACTTCTGAACTGCTGTCACACTCATACTGAAGCATCGGCTTTAAGAAATATTCTGCATACTTAAACGAGGCTGGACTACAGTGCTCCATGACATCTTCGAAGATGCATAATCCCCATTGTCTGTCTGGCCAAGGTCTATGTGGGCAAATTAGGTTGACAATGGAAGGAATTATTCAAACCACGGTAACACCTTTTCCTTGTAGCTACCGAATATCGAGTGCAAAATATCTGACACTTTGGTCAGAATATAAACATCATTATCATCCTCATCTTGTAGTGACTCTTCAACCTGTTCATCATAGTCTTCATCTTGTCTTTTAACATGCCGCAACTCTTGATTTTTAAAATGTTTTTCAAGTTTTGCTTTCAGTATACCTCCCAGTTCTTCAAAGTGTTCATTATTAAGGCATTCATCTCCCATCACTTCAAAGCACTTGGCAAAAGAATGCATGATTTCTGAGAGAACACCGGAATCTGATTCTGTGCCAATGGCCTTGATTAAAGCATCACACATGAAATGCCACATCTGTGTGAGATACTCAGGACCCCAGATCCTTGCACACTCCAGGAGAAGAGGCATGGACTCTGCTGCTGCCACGCGAACACCATCATGGAAATTTCAGCAAAGGGACCATCAGTTTGATGACTTGTATGGTGTATTCCACAAAACCTTCCTTTAACTCCTTAGCGTAGCAAACCAACATCTGGCAAGTGGTTGATTTTTCTTCTCCAGTCCTGCAGTTTTAATACCAAAACTCTGCTGATCTCCATGGTTCACAAACTCCCAGCCATCATCATCACTCATATTCTCCACGTCTTGGGTACCAAGAAGCGCAACTTCAGGCTTAATGGAAGCTATCTTCATTAGAGGCCCCATGACCACTGGAAGGTATTGCTGAAATTCTTTCCCAAGGATTTTGCACATTCTGGCCCATGCTGAGATCATGTAAGAGATCTGAGGGTCGTCATCCTCCATGTCATTGAAATCAGTCTGGGTCTTCAACAACAGCTGCATCACATCTGAGGCGTCCTGCATGAACTTTTCCTTTCCAACAGCCAGACCAATGAGGCACTCGATGGTCTTTCCCCTCAGGAGTCTGAGCTTCTTCTGAACTGCATTCTCCACAATGTGCTTCAGTGACAGCATAAATAAATCATAGTAGGGGACAAATTTTTCTTTTGCAGTATCTGCAACTGATGCAATGGATGTCACAACTTGTTCCAAAACTAGCTTGGTACCTTTCTGAATCAACTCCTGAAGCTTAAGTACCATAATGAGTGCAGATGCTTCACCAAATTGTCTAAGTATGGAATAAGCAGTGACTTGGGGCAGTCTTCAGTGAAGCTGATGAGGGCGGCAGCGGCGTGGGCCTGCACCCACTGGTTGCCTTGGTCTTCCATAGTCTGGAGCAGAGCTGCAATCACCTTCTCGTGAAATTTCTTTTGGAAACCAGGTGCAAAATCTGTAGCCATCTGACCCACAGCATTGCACGCTGCATATCTTACTCTTGGATGAGGATCTTGAAGAAAAAGTAAAACAAAATTCACTATCTCATTTAGAATTCCTTCCATTTGCTGGTGGCATCCTTCACCCAAGCGGATAAGGCCATCAACCCCGCATGTTGATATTTCCTGTCAGGATTTTGAAACATTTGCATAATGTGTTCCTTGATCACTGGCAAAACAAGCTTTCCACCAAGTCCACATGCCATCCGGTCTAAAGTGCTCTCACCAGCAACTGCATTGCTATCAAAGTCGTCATCTTCCAGCTCATCAGCGTTGGCCCAGTCCTCGTCTTCTTACAGATCCACCATCATGGCTAACATCTGAGGAATTTTCCATGCAATGATACTAGTATGCTTTCTCAGCATGGCAGCTGCAGTCTCAGAGAGGGTGATGATCACCTCGAGGGTGAGCCGGCGCTGCTTATTGTTAAGGCTGGTGTCTCCACACAACTTTAGACTTAGCTGTAGAGTTGCTTCCAAGTGAGGACGCAAATACTTTGGAACAGTATCTTCAATCTCAACGAGGGATTTTTAGAACTGAATCATCATTTTAGTAGCACGAGTCATTCACATCCTATAAGAATCCAGGTAACAAGTCTGCAAAATGTTTGAATAGAGCAACATTATGCTCATTTGCAAGTGTAAATGCAGCTGTTGCTCTAGCAGATAAGGTTCTGATCGATGGATGTTCCTGATCTTGCATACACTGAACTAACATCTGTTTGATGATGTCTAAATAGTGCTGCTGTTGATTCCCAAAAATTCCAGGAAAGTTCTAGAATATGTGAAGGGCAGCTTCCCACAGTCCCATGTTTTGAGAGCTGACTGAATCAAAAAGGAACTTCAAACCTTTGGGCCACCAGTTGTTGCCATCTTCATCTATTAGATTCCTGGCCAATTCTGCAGCAATATCACAAATTTTTTCCCTCATGTTAGATTGTGTTTCCATCTGAATAATTATTAATAGTTCACTCTTGATGGCAGTCTGAACATCTGACGGAAGAGTTGGATAGACTTCATCAAATGCAGAGGACAAAAGATGTCTCAGAAGAATGGCAGCCATTTGTCTAGCCTCCTCAGCAGCAGTTGTATTTCTGATGGCTTGTAAGAGGAATGTGATCTTTGACTGGCCTGGGATATTCTCATATGTTTCCTCCGCCTGTTTCCGGACCACATTGTCGTGGCTGAGCAGGTTTCCCAGGAGCAGGTAGAACTGTTGCTGCTCCGCGTGACCGCCGCCATTGCGCTAGGCATGAGAGAGAAGGAGGGAGGGGAGACAGGACCCCTGAGGTGCGCTGGCGGGCGGTGGGCCCAGTGCGGGACCGGCACCAGAAGCCCCAATTTTATTTTTTATTTGGAAACAGGGTATTACTAAGTTGTGGAGGGTCTTGCTAAATTGCTAAGGCTGGCTTTGAACCTGTCATCCTTCCTGTCTCAGCCTCCCAAGTACTGGTATTACAAGCATGTGCCACTGCGCCCTGCTAAGTTTTATAATGTGTGTGTGTGTGTGTGTGTGTGTGTGTGTGTGTGTGTGTGTGATTGAACCCAGAAGCATTTTACCTCTGAGCTACACCCCCAGACCTATTTTATTCTTTATTTTTGAAACAGGGGATCTAACTAACTTGCTGAGGGTCTAAGTAGCTGAGGCTGACTATGAACCTGTAATCCTCCTGTTTCAGCCTCCCAAGTACTGAGATTACAAACATGTGCTACCATGCCTTGCTTAAGGTTGAGAATTTATTTATTTATTTATTTATTTATTTATTTATATGGTACTGGGGATGGAACCCAGGGGCATTCTACCTCCAAGCTACACCCCCAGCCCGATTTTTTATTCTTTATTTTGAAACAGGATCTCACTAAGTTGTGAAGGGCCTCACTAAGTAGCTGAGGCTGGCCGCAAACCCAGATCCTCCTGTCTCAGCCTCCCAAATGCTGAGATTATAAGTGTGCACCACCACACCCAGCAAGTTTTATAATTTAAATGAACAAATTCCTTAAAAAACAAAACTTTAAAAAAACATAAATAGGAAGCCTGATTAACTTCGTAACTATTAAAATTAATTGAATTTATGCTTAAAAATCTTAACTGTTGTGATGACAATCCTAGTACTTGAGAGGCTGAGACAAGAGCATTGTGGGTACAGGGCCAGCCTCAGTAATTTAGTGAGACCCTGTTTTAAAAAAAATCTTTTTGCAAATGAAAGTCCTGTCCTGGGAGAATTTCCTAGTCATTGTATAAAACATTTAAGAAAGAATTAATACCAATTCTACAGAGCCTTAGAAAGCAGAGGATTAGGGAATCCTTTTCAATCAACATATGAGACTTAGTTATATATCCCTAACACAAAAAAAAGAAAAAAAAGAAAAAAGAAAAAGAAACAACAACAAAAAACCTATGGAAAGGCAAAAACCTACAGACCAACATTTTATGTAGATATAATTTATTTTTGTCAGTATTGAGGATTAAACTGGGCCTTAAGCATGTTAGTCAAATGCTCTATCACTGAGCCCCATCCCCAGCCCTTTTTATTATTATTTATTTTCAGAAAGGGTCTCAATAATATTTGCCAAGGCTGTCTTTGAACCTGTCATCCTATCTTAGCCTCCCAAGTAACTGGGATTACAGGTGTGTTGCACCGCAACTAGTTAAGTTGCAAAACCTTTAAGAAGTATTAGAAAATCAAACCTATTCATACATAACAAGTACCTCAGAACAAAGTGGAGTTTATCAAAGGAGTAGGAGGTTGGTTTTAAAATCAGTATAATAAAAGTGATTTAAAAAATCAGTATAATCAAGCTGGGCGTGGTGGCGCACACTTGTAATCCCAGGATTCAGGCGGCTGAGACTGAGGAGCCTGCAGGTTTGAAGCCAGCCTCTGCTACATAGTGAGGCCCCTTGCAACTCAGTGAGACACTGTTTCAAAATAAAGAATAAAAAATAGGGCTGGGGTATAGCTCGGAGTCAGAGGTAGAATGCCCCTGGGTTCTATCCCCAGTATAGCAAAAAACAAACAAACAAAAACCTAGTATAATTAGTTACTTTAAAAAAATAAAGGATTTAGCCGGGCGTGGTGGTGCACACTTGTAATCCCCGCACTTGAGAGGCTGAGACAGGAAGATCGCACAGGTTCGAAGCCAGCCTCAGCTACTTAGTGAGGCTCTCAGCAACTTAGTGAGACCCTGTTTCCAAATAAAATATAAAAAATAGGTCTGGGAGTATAGCACAGAGGTAGGAAGCCTCTGGATTTCATCCCCATTACCACCAAAAATAAATAAATAAATAAATAATAATAATAATAAATAAAATAAATGATTTAAACCACATAAGCATCTCTTTGCTATAGAAAAATCATTTGCTAAACACAGTGACAAATCAGTGATTTATGATCCCATTTATGGTTTTTAAAACCCCAGCAAACTAGAAGTGGAAGCTAATTTTAATCAGATACCTCTGAGCTGCACCCCCAGCCACATTTTATTCTTTCTTTCTTTCTTTCTTTCTTTCTTTCTTTCTTTCTTTCTTTCTTTCTCTCTTTCTTTATTTCTTTTTTTTTGTGGGTCTGGGGATGGAACCCAGGGACATTTGACCTCTGAGCTATACCTCCTGTCCTATTTTTTTTACTCTTTTTAATTTGAAACAGGGTCTCACTAAGTTGCAGAGGGTATCACTAAGTAGCTGAGGTTGTCCGTGAACCACAATCCTCCAGTCTCAGCCTCCCAAATGCTGGGATTACAAGTGTGCACCACCACGCCCAGCTTTATTTTTTATTTTGAAACAGGGCTTCACTAAGTACCTGAGATTGGTCACAAACCTACGATCCTCCTGTCTCACCCTTCTAAATACTAGGATTACAAGCATGTACTACCATGTCTGGCAAGGCATCATTCTTTTTAGACAAATACCCTCAAACCATACTTAGTTTAGCTTAAATTGTCCTAATAGCTCAGTAGAAGACTGACCATTTGAGGGCAGATTATTATTTTTCATTGCTAGAGGTGGGCTATGTGTATCATTACCTTGGGACCTGCAAGTCAGAGTTCTGGAGGGATTAATAGGTAATGTATATTTCAACAAGAATTATATGAATAGATCAATACTGTAACGAGCCCACTCCTGCGAGATATGAGCAAAATTAGATATGGCTTTTACATCTTTTGACTGAATGTCTTGATTCTCTCAAACAATACTGGAAAAGTATGAATTAAAAAAGAGTCGGCTAGCCAGGCGTGGTGCCACACGCTTGTAATCCCAGAATTCGGGAGGTTGAGACTGTGGACAGCCTCAGCTACTTAGTGAGGCCCTCTGCAATTTAGTGCAACCCTGTTTCAAAATAAAGAATAAAAAAATATAGGGCAGGGGGTGTAGCTCAGAGGTCTAATGCCCCTGGGCTCCATCCCCAGACCTGCAAAAATAAATAAATAAATAAATAAATAAATAAATAAATAATAAGTCTGCTGAGCCAGGCTTGGTGGCACAAGCTTGTAATTCCAGCACTTGGGAGGCTGAGACAGGAGGATCGCACAGGTTTGAATCCAGCCTCAAATACTTAGTGAGGCTCTCAGCAACTTAGTGAGACCCTGTTTCTAAATAAAGTATAAATTAGGTCTGGAAGTGTAGCCCAGAGGTAGAAAAGACCCTGAGTTCCATCCCTAGTACCACCAAAAAAAAAAAAAAAAGAGTCTGCTGAAAGTATTTAAAGTGTTTTAAGGACACCGGTGGCAGGCTTGTAACTGACTTTGCAAGGATGTTGGAAGACCATAGCCACTTGAGTTGATGAACAACCAAGACTGTGGAGGCTGCAGGCTGAGCAGGTCTGTTTGCCCTCTGCAGAAGAGCCCACCCAGAGCGGTGCCTCTGAATCCTTGTGCACTTCAAACAAACTGCCCTTTTAGTTTTCAAGTAATACATTAAAGCTTTTTGATGTTGTTGTTGTAATTGTTTTGGTTTTTTGTTCTTTTCTTTTTGGTACTGAGGATTGAACCCAGAAGTGTTCTATCTCTGAGCTACACCCCAGCCCTATTTTTTTTAAAACAAGGTCTCCTTGAGTTGTTGAGCGTCTTGCTAAATTGCTGAAGCTGGTCTTGAACCTGTGATCCTCCTATCTCAGCCTCCCAAGTGCTGAGATTACAGGGTATACCACTCCACCCAGTCTAATTGATGCTTTTTAAATTTATAATTTTTCTAAAAGATGCAGATGGGCGTGGTGGTGCATGTTTGTAAATTCTAATACTTGGGAGAGTGAGACAGGAGGATCACAGGTTTATGGCCAGCCTCAGCAACTTGGTGAGACCCTATTTCAAAATGAAAAATGAAATAAGGCTGGGGGTAGAGCTCAGTGGTAGAATGCCCTTGGGTTCAATTCCTAGTAACACACACACACACACACACACACACACACACACACACACACACGATAGATAGATAGATGATAGATAGATAAATAGATAGATAGATAAAATATGCAACTTTAAAATTTTTACCAGGAGGATTTTTCTCATGACCACTAACAAGAAATGTATGGCATGTGAAACTTGAGAGTCAGACTCTGAAATGGGCACAAACTACAATAAAATTATTGCCTTCCAGCAAAAATTCAGCTTTTCCTTTTCTGGTCACATACTCTGGTTTCTCTTCAAATCTTTTAAATGTTCTGTCTTTTACAAAACAAAAAATACTAAAAAATGTTATGGTAATTTTGGTGGTGGCTGCAATATAGAATTAGGCCGGGCGTGGTGGTGTGCGCTTGTAATCCCAGCATTCCAGAGGCGGAGACCGGAGGATCGTGGTTCGTGGACAGCCTCAGCTACTTGGCAAGGCCCTTCCCAATTCAGTGAGACCCTGTTTCAAAAATAAAGAGACTAAGAAATAGGGCTGAGGGTGTACAATGCCGCTGGGTTCCATCTCCAGTACTGCAAAAAAAAAAAAAAAAAAAAAAAAAGAATTAAAATGGGCACAAATCTCAAGGGCTGTAACCTGTCACATTTATGTGCAAAGTTTTCCCTCCAAACTCAACTGTTGAGGTTGAAAGGACAAGAGCATTTGTGTGTGTGTGTGTGTGTGTGTGTGTGTGTGTGTGTGTGTGGTACTGGGGGTGGAACCCAGGGGCTTTTCTACCTCCAGGCTACACTCCCAGACCTATTTTATACTTTATTTGGAAACAGGATCTCACTAAGTTGCTGAGAGCCTCACTAAGTAGCTGAGGCTGGCTTTGAACCTGTCTCAGCCTCCCAAGCGTGGGGATTACAAGCGTGCGCCCCCACGCCCGGCTAGGACATGGCATTTGAGGGTCTGATGAACGCTGGGTGCTCTCACAGCTGCTATAATCCCCACAACTTCGGGAAGGATGGGAAGCATCTGTATGTCACCAAGAAGTACATCCAGGCTGCAGGAGCTTAGCTTACTCACCTGAGTTGGCCTGGGGGAACTCCCAAAGGCACATACCTATCCTTGTAGGGAGGAAGTTGTTTCAGACAAGGCCCTCCCCAGAAAACCACTGGAGCCACTTGAAGCCAGCCACAGCCCCTTTTCTAGGTGACCTACAGTAAACCTTGTTCATTATATTCTCAATATAATGAGAAATTCTCCACCCTAGAGGCACTGCTGCCCACCATTTTTGAAAATATGATATGAAGAAGCATGATTTGGAAATGGGCACACTTAGGGATGTGCTCACTTCTCCACGGGATGACAGGTCTTTCCAATATGAAAACATATGAATCCCCCAAATATAATCCCCTTGCTTTTGAGAGCCAGGGACCCCTACAAAAAAGCAACATCCCTTAAATTTAAGGGATTAAAAACTTTTGAGGGGTGGGAGGAATGAGACAAGCACCTCCCCACCATGGGAAAAGGCAAGTACATTCCAGAGACCTCAACTCATGACATCCATCTTCCTTTACCTTCTTACTTATAAGCTCCCAAACAGTCTTATCGACTTCAGAAACCAAGTCCTCATTACAGCCAGGACGCCCTTGCCATGGCTCTCCAAGGTCAAGCAAAGTTTTATCCTTTCCATAAGATAGAGCTATAAAACAGCACATTCTTAGGCCCCTTGTTACTGGCATCGTTTGGGTTTCTTTCCACCACCCTCCCCACCTCTGTGTCCTGTTGACCCATCCTATCACAAAGCACCAGGATGACCAACTGACTGCCCCTCTCTTGAAGTACTCACCCGGGAAAAGGAAAGCACCTTTACAAATGCACCTAAAAGCCCAGTGTGGTGGCACATGCCTGTAATCCTGGTACTTGGGAGGCTGAGACAGGAGGATTGCAGGTTCCAGGCCAGCCTCAGCAAGGAGTGAGACTCATCAACCTAGCAAGACCTTGTTTCAAAAATAAAAATAAGCCAGAGTGGTCATAATACCAGTGCTTGTAATACCAGTACTTGGAAGGCTGAGACAGGAGGATTGCAGGTCTGTGGCCAGCATCAGGTACTTAGTGAGGTCCTCCACAACTGAATGAGACTCTGTTTCAAAATAAAGAATAAAAAATAGGGCTGGGGGTGTAGCTTGGAGGTAGAATGCACCCCCTGCCATTCAATCCTCAGTACTGTAATTATTAATAATAATAATAACAACAACAACAACAACAACAACAATAATAATAATAATACTAAAATAGACTGGGGAATGTAGCTCAGAGGTAGAATTCCCCTGGGTCCAGTCCCCACTACCACACACACAAACAAATAAAACAAAAACTTTATAACTTCAGTCGAGTAATTGGCAGCTGGAACTGGCTTCAGAGTGGAAACCACATCCCGTGTTGAACCTCTAGACCGTGGAAAAGTTTCTGAAGTACTTTATCATGAATTCCTGCATGGTTGACCATGTGATACATCAAGCGATTTTTGTGACTGAACTGAAATAAAAAAAAAAATGCAGGGTTACAGGACCGTAGTTGTTTAGTAACATGGCATACCACAGAAAACAAAACAGTATTAACTAAACATGACTGAGGCACAGGCCGCTTCTCCAGCCTCTTCTGTTTTACATCACTGTCACCCCAGGTGAAAATTTAAGCACAGTTTTGTAAAAATAGCTCTTCTGGACTGAAACTCCACTATATATACTCCAGACTCTGTCGAAACCACATCCTGCCACTTAACCTTTTGCTCATGGAACAGTTTCTGAGATGGTAAATGCAAATTACTACACAATCTACCATGTCCAGACAAAAGTAGTTTAAGTGGACTAATATTAAATCTGACATTTATTTTTAGGGTCTTAAGAGTGGCCCTAGTGAAATTATGCACAAGAGAAACTAAAATGGAGGAAAGTAGTCCATTTGACTTAAGCACCTGTCTTTGCTTTACTATCTGCTCCAGCCTTTCCATCCTAGGATGAAATTTCAAGGGATGACTTATATTAATTTCTAACATTTATGAGCACCTAAAATATGCCTGGAATAGCCTTCTGTTTCTACAGACTTCCAGACAAGTTTATGTTTCAGCGGTGGAGCTCTAGGTCTATACTTGAAGAGTTCATAAAGTGTGAACAACATAACTCTTACCTTAATTTATAAGGCAGTATGAAGTTTTTTTTTTTTTTAAACTGGGCATGGTGGTATATATGTCTGTAAATCCCAGTACTTGTAAGGTTGAGGCAGAAGAGTTACAAGTTAGAGGCCAACCTGAGCAATTTAGTGAGATCCTGTTTCAAAATAAAAAATAAAGAGGCCTAAGGATATAGTTCAGTGGTAGTGTCCCTGGGTTCAAATCCCAGTATCACCAAAGTAAGAAATAAACAGTAGCACATGCCTATAATCCCATTACTTGGGAGGCTGAAGCAGAAGGATGGCACATTTGAGGCCAGTTCAAGCAACTTAGAAAAGAAAGACCTTGTCTCAAACGTGTGTGTGTGTGTGTGTGTGTGTGTGTGTGTGTGTGTGTGTGTGTGTCTGTAGCACTGGGGATGGAACTACACTGTCTGTAGCACTGGGGATCCAAGCTACACTGTAGCCCTGTTTTTTAGTCTTTTTTATTTATTATTATTATTTTTTGTATGTGGTGCTGGGGATGAAATCCAGGGGCCTCTACCTCCAGGCTACACTCCCAGACCTATTTTATGTTTTATTTGGAAACAGGGTCTCACTAAGTTGCTGAGAGTCTCAGTAAGCCGCAGTCCTCCTGTCTCAGCCTCCCAAGTACAAGTACTGGGATTACAAGCATGTGCCACCACACCCAGCATGACCCTGTCTCAAAATTTAAAATATCAAATAAAATAAGGACTGAGGATATAGCTCAGTGGTAGAGCACCCTGATTCAATCATCAGTATTACAAGAAAATAAAATAGTAATTAAAATAAAATAAAAATAGAGGTTTACTTTGGGCCTTGCCTAAAAGCTGGAGTTGTTGATAAGGTAGCAACGGATGCCTCAGACACATACAATATGGACCAATACAATAGCACTTCAATCCTATCTTTGTATATCTGGTAAAATGACTTGGTAGTGATATACTGGGCGGAGCCACAGGTGTGGACAACCTTGTATGGTAGAACAAAGAGTAAGCCCTTTACCAGGGCAGTACCAGGTGGGGACGGCCCACGGGGCCTGGCTCCAGTTGTTGACAGGAGCGGACAGGACCGGCTCTCTCCAGGCCTGGGCCACTCCGGTTGCCCCAGTGGAAGCCCATGTCTACAGTACACCTCCAGCTGGCAGTGCTAGGGCGCACGGTGCCACCATCGTAGCAACTCTGTGAATGAGAGAATGGCTCTCTTACAGCTGAGGGGCCTGAGGCCAAGAGAAGAGAAGGCCGAGTCACTTACCTCCAGCTCTCTCCTGCCAGCAGCTCCCAAGTGCACAGAAGTTCCTGCCTGTCTGAAAACTGTATTTCCCAAAATAACCTGCTAGGTCAGGAACTGATGTTGGTTATCTGTGTTTTTGACATTTATTTCTGTTTTGTTCTACCTATATCTGCATGGAAGCTCTGGATTTGTGATGATCTAACCTGAATGGGAGATCCAGGAAGAAGCTGGTGTAGGATGGAAAGGTTCCCAGAAGCGACAAAACTCCTATTTGTGTAATCTGGAGTTAATACAAGAACAAGTTTCTCTGCCCTCTTTTCCTCCTGTCCTTTCTTGTGGGGGGAATGGAAACCAGGGCCTCTTGGATACAAATGACATGCTCTACTACTGAGCAGCATCTCCAGGTCTGCCTTTCTCTCTCTCTCTCTCTCTCTCTCTCTCTCTCTCTCTCTCTCTCTCTCTCTCTCTTCTCTCTTCTTTCATTTGTGTGTGGCACTGGGGATTGAACCCAGGGACGTTCTACCTCCGAGTGACATTCCTATCTTTTTTATTTTTGAAACAGGGTCTCACTAAGTTACCATGTACTGGCCTCAAACCTGTGCTCTTTCTCTCTAAGTACTGAGATTATAGGTGTTTGTCACTGCATCTGCGGCTGCCTCCTCCTCCTCCTCCTCCTCCTCCTCCTCCTCCTCCTCCTCCTCCTTCACTGATAATTGAATCCAGGGGCATTCTACATCCAAATGACACCCCACCAACTTTTTAAACTTTGAAATGGAGTCTTATTAAGTTGCCGAGGCTGGCCTTGAACATGCCATCTTCCTGTCTCAGTCTCCCAAGTACTGAGATTACAGGCATGTGCCACCCCACCAGGCTTCTCTTTTCTAATAGAAAGAAGTTAACCAACAGATAATGTTCTTGGAATTTCCATGGGTTCTTGAAAACACAGAAGATGGCTGATGTGGGTGCAAAGCCCAGTATCCTGCTTTGCATCTGATTATATTTCTTGAAGGGATTATAACACTGTCTGAAAGTTTTATGAGCTCCATGGAAAAGGAGAGGATATGATAAAGCCATCTTAATGAGTTGCCATTGTTAAACTGCGGATTCAGGCAGGGGATGTAGCTTAGTGGTAGAATGGGTGCTTAGCATGCCCAAACCCTGGGTTCAATCCCCAGCATGCACATACATGCAAAAAAAAAAAATACAACACACACACACACACACACACACACACACACACAGAGTAAAAGTGAGGACTAAAGCTGGGCATGATGGCACACACTTGTAATCCCAGTACTTGGGAGGCTGATACAGGAGGATCAGGGTGTGTGATCAGCCTCAGCTAGTGAGGTCATGCCCCTCCATGCCTTAGTGAGACTGTTTCAAAATAAAGAATAAAGCTAGGCGTGGTGGTGCACAATTGTAATCCCAGCGCTTGGGAAGCTGAAACTGGAGGATCACACAGGTTTGAAGCCAGAATCAGCTACTTAGTGAGGGTCTCAGTCTGTTTCCAAATGAAATATAAAATAGATCTGGGAGTGTAGTCCAGAGGTAGAAAAGCCCCTGGGTTCCATCCAGTACCACATTAAAAAAAAAAAAAAAGAAAAAAAAAGAAAAAAAGAAAAAGAATAAAAAATTGGGCTGGGAGTGTAGCTCAGAGGTAGAATGCCCCTGCATTTCATCCCCAGTACCACACACACACACATAAAACAAAACAAACAAACAAAAAAAAACATGAGGACTGAGTCATCTTTCCTCTTTCATCTGAGGCATGGTTAGATGACAGCTGCCACCGAGCCCACACACAGAGCAATGTCTATTGCATCTGCCAGTCTAGTTGAGCCAACTCAGATCACAGCATGTGGAGAAGGACAAGCTGTGCCCACTGAGCCCTCTGCAGTTTCCTGATCCACCAAATCACGAATGATGAAAGTTTTGGCGTACTTTGTTACACAGCTATAGCTGACCAAGACAGACACTTGCCGGGAAGAGCGTGAACTGGAAAGGCTCGTCCACCCCAGGCGATGGTGAATCCAAGGATGCTAAACTCACGGGGCAGAAGAGGCTGACACAGGAGAGCGTGAGAGGCATGTGCGGCGGGAAACTGAGTCAATATGAAGGGGAAGAGCAAGCCAGTTCTGTGGCCAAGGGGTTGGTGAGAGAGTTTGCTCTTTAGAGAAGAAAGTCAAATGACCTCTGCACATGGCAGAAGTTCAAAAAGTATTTGTTGAATAAACAAATGAATTCACGAGGCAGGCAGCTGGCTTTTCTGTTCTACTTATCTTCATTCCATTAGCAAAATACATTCCTCCCTACTGTGTCAGCTGGTGTCTTGTTTATTTTGTGCCATTTTATGCTCCTAATAACACTTGGGTTCTTCACTGTGTTTATTCACAGTGATTCAAGATCCTTTCCCTGGGGAAAATGTCAAGGGTTCCAGAATTCTTATACAGGTTATGCTGGGGAGGAGAAGCCTGGTTGAAAGAGTATTAGGGGATTTTTAAAAGGATATAACCTATTTTTAAAAGGATATACACAAAGCCGGGCATGGTGGCACACCCTTGTAATCCCTGTGCTTGGGAGGCTGAGACAGGAAGATCGCACAGGTTCGAAGCCAGCCTCAGCTACTTAGTGAGGCTCTCAGCAACTTAGTGAGACCCTGTTTCCAAATAAAATATAAAAAATAGGTCTGGGAGTATAGCCCAGAGGTAGGAAGCCTCTGGGTTCCACCCTCAGTACCACACACACAAAAAAAAAAAATTAAAAGGATATACACAGTAGAACACACAAATCTTTTTTTTTTTTTTTTTTTTGCGGGTTTGGGGATGGAACCCGGGGCCATTTGACCTCCGAGCCACACCCCTGCCCTATTTTTTATTCTTTATTCTTATTATTTTTAATTAATTAATATTTTTTGGTGGTACTGGGGTTCCTGGAAACCCTTCTATCTCCGGGCTACACTCCCAGACCTATTTTATGCTTTTTTAAAATTTGGAAACAGGGTCTCTTAAGCCACCGCAGCTGACTTCAAACCTGCGCGATCCTCCTGTCTCTGCCTCCCAAGCGCAGGGATTGCAAGCATGCACCACCATGCCTGGCTTATTCTTTATTTTGAAACAGGGTCTCACTGAGTTGCAGAGAGCCTCACTAAGTAACTGAGGCTGTCTGTGAACCGCGATCCTCTGGTCTCAGCCTCCCGAATGCTGGGATTACAAGCGTGCACCACCACCCCCGGCTTATCACAAGTCTTAATTGTACATCTCAATAAAAATGTTCATATGTCTTCACAACCACTCCGATCAAATTCTGGAATAGTTTCATTATTCCCAAAGTTTCCCTCATGCTTCTTCCCAGGTGAGACTTTCCCATCCCAAGAGGAAACCACTCCTCTCACGCCTGCTATTATAAACATATTACCTTGCACTGGAACGCCATGTATATGCAATATACACTTGTGTACATCTGACTCCTTTTGCTTAACACAACATTAGTGGTTCATCCATATTATCATGTGTCAGTATATTTTCTTTTGTGTGTGTGGTGCCAGGGATTGAACCCAGAGGCATTCTACCTCTGAGATACACCCTCCCTGCCCTATTTTATTTGGAAACAGGGTCTTGCTAAGTTGCTGAGGCTGGCATCAAACCTGCAATCCTCCTATCTCCGCCTCCCAAGTACTGGGATTATAAGCATGGGCTAACATGCTCAGCTAGTAATTTGTTATTAAAATTTTATTGAAGGTACCACCATCTATTTACCTTATTGATGAACATTTAGGTTGTTTCCAGTTTGGAGCTATTAAAAATAAAGCTGTCACGGACATCCTCAAGCATGTCTCTTATGGATGTATATACTCCTTTCTCTTGGGTAAATATCTAGGAGTGAAATCTCTGGATCATAGGACTGGACATGTGTTTAATGGATATTGTCCAGCAGCTTTTCAAGTTAGGTAAACCAATGTACTCATTCTCTGGCAATTAATGATTTTCAGATGCTCCGTAGTGTTGTCAACACTTAACATCGTCAATCTTATACAGTTTAATTACCCTGACAGTTCATACTGGCATTTCACTGTGTGCATGTGTGTGTGTGTGTGTGTGTGTGTGTGTGTGTGTGTGTGTTGTATGTGTGTGTGTGTTGTACATGCATGTGTGTGTGTGTGTGTTACTGAGGATTGAACCCAAGAGTTTTCAACCTCTAAGCTGCTCCAGGACTATTTTTTTTTTATTTTTAAATTTGAAACAGAGTCTCGCTAGGTTAATGAGAATCTCACTCCTTTCTGGGGCTGTCCTTGAAGCTGTGAGCCTCCTGTCCCAGCCTTTCAGTTTGGGATTACAACTGTGTGCAACCACTCTTGGCCTCACTGGGGTATTAATGTACTTATCCCCATAAGTGATGAGATTGTGAACTTTTTAATGTACTTAGTGGCTATTTTAATATCTTCTTTACTTAGGTATTCTTTGTATATTCTGTATATGGCTCTTTTGTCATATACACATATGATATATAATTTTTTTTTTTTTTGCAGGTCTGGGAATGGAACTCAAGGGCATTCGACCTCTGAGCTACACCCCTGCCCTATTTTTTATTCTTTATTTTGAAAATGGTCTCACTAGCGCCGGGCATGGTGGCGCACGCTTGTAATCCCCGTGCTTGGGAGGCAGAGACAGGAGGATCCCGCAGGTTTGAAGCCAGCTGTGCTGGCTTAAGAGACCCTGTTTCCAAAAATAAAAATAGGTCTGGGAGTGTAGCCCAGAGGTAGAAGGGCTTCCAGGAACCCCAGTACCACACACACACACACACACACACACACACACACACACACACACACAAAGAAAATGGTCTCACTAAGTTGCAGAGGACCTCACTAAGTAGCTGAGGCTGTCTGCGAACTGCTATCCTCCAGGCTCAGCCTCCCAAATGCTGGGTGATATGTAATTTATAGTATATTATATAATATACATATAATACATTCTCCCCATTGCTGGTTTACCTACTAATGATGTGTTTTTCTTTCTCTCTTTTTTTTTTATTTTTTTGCGGTACTGGGGATGGAACCCAGGGGCATGGATTCTACCTCCAAGCTACACCCCAGCCCTATTTTTTTATTCTTTATTTTGAAACAGGGTCTCACTGAGTTGCAAAGTGCCTCACTAAGTAGCTGAGGGTGCCCAAGAACCATGACCCTCCTGTCTCAGCCTCCCAAATTCTGGGATTACAAGCGTACGCCACCACACTCGGCCCTATTTTTTATTCTTTATTTTGAAACAGGGTCTCATTTAGTTGCAAAGGGCTTCACTAAGAAACTGAGACTGGCTGTGAACTGCTATCCTCCTGTCTCAGCCTCCTAAGCGCTGGGATTACAAACGTGCATCACCACACCCAGTTTATTTTTCTTAATAGTAGAATTTAATTTAATGAACTAAAACTTTTATTTAAAAAATATAATGTGGCAGCCAGGCATGGTGGCACACGCTTGTAATCCCAGTACTTGGGAGGCTGAGATAGGAGGCTTGCACAAGCTCAAAGCCAGCCTTAGTTACTGAGTGAGGCTTTCAGCAACTTAGTGAGACCCTGTTTCCAAATAAAATATAAAATAGGTCTGGGCGTATAGCCTGGAGGTAGAAAAGCCCCTCAGTTCCACCCCCAGTACCACACAAATACATATATATATATATATATATATATATATATATATATATATATTTTTTTTTTTTTTTTTTTTTTTGGGCTGGGCACAGTGATGCCTGCTTGTAATCCTAGTACTTGGGAAGTTGAGATAGGAGGATTGCATTTGTTTTTTTTTGTGTGTGTGTGTGTGTGGTGGTACTGGGGATGGAACACTTCTAACTCCGGGCTACACTCCCAGATCTATTTTTATATTTTAAATTTGGAAACAGGGTCTCTTAAGCCAGCGAGGCTGACTTTGAACCTGCATGATCCTCCTGTTTCCGCCTCCCAAGCGTGGGGATTACAAGTGTGTGCCACCATGCCCAGCAGGATTGCAGGTTTAAAACCAGCCTCAGCGACCGAGAAAAACGGGGCTTAAGAGCCCCGCTAACAACCAATCTCCATTACCACAAAATCAGTGCCTTTCATAGCCAGAAAACACCATCACCAGAGAAACAAAAAAATCACCAGGCTCCAGAGAGAAAGCAGACTGAGAACAGAGCTCAGAGCCACAGAGGAGATACATCGAGGACGCAGCAGCAGCGCCATACGGCCGGCGGCAGTGGCAAATTCACCGGACGGCTACAGCAAGCCAAGGTGAGCTGCTGTGGAACAGCCAGGCGGGATTTCTCGCCGCAGGTAAAATCTAAAGCTCCCAGTGGCTGACCTCAGCACACGCTGCAGGGATTCAGAGTGGAAATCAAAACCAACAAGAAATACGCCAGCCTCACGGCCGAGGGCATAGCAGCGGCGCCATATTGCCACCAGCGGCAGCAGCAGAGAATTCACCGAATCCAGTACAGCTACATCTGCGTACTCAAGAACAGTGAGTCAAATTGCGGGCCACAGAGGAGAAATCCCAGTACTGTACTCCCTGGGACTTGACCCAGTGGGGGAGGGGCGGTGGCAGAGATATCACACCATAGGAGAACGTGCAACCTGGCACCCCCCATAGTCTAAAGCAGCCTCTATCAACTCTCTGGGTCGGAGACTCTGTGATACAACCCAGTAAAGGAGTAGTGGTGTCTGAGATACTACAGACTCGAGATCCAGAGCACCTTAAGTGAAGTCATAGTGACCCAAGGGAAGAACCCAGAGAAGGCACAAACTTCTGAAATCATGGGAAAGAGGAATAACACTGGAGCAATGAATGCCCACAACCCCACAATATCAGAACCCGATAAAACAGGAAATCAGAGATTTCTAGAAGATCACATCAGGAAAATAACTGTAGAAATAATAGAGGTGCTTCGAAAAGAACTCAGAGAGAGCCAAAAAGAGATAAAGGATGCAATTAATGAAGTAAAGGCCTCAATTCAAAGCACAAACAACCGATTAGACCACATGAAGAACAGAATCTCGCTCTTAGAAGATGAGCAATCCAAAAATGAATGCATAGTTTCTAATCTAGGAAAAAATATCCAACAGCAGGAATCTGATATTGAAGAAATATGGGCCCATTTTAAGAGAGCTAACCTAAGAATAATTGGAATAGAGGAGGGAAAAGAAAGTGAAACCAAAGGGATCAACAATCTCTTCAAGGAAGTAATAGCAGAAAATTTTCCAGACATAGAGCAAGAGGTTGATACACAGGTCCAGGAAACTTATAGAACTCCCTTTAGACAGGATCGGAGAAGAGGATCCCCACGCCACATAATTGTCAAAATGACCAATGTGGAAGCCAAGCAGAGAATCTTAAAGGCAACAAAAACAAAGGGCCAAGTGACATTCAGAGGCAAACCAATTAGAATCACTCCAGACTTCCCAAACCAAGTCATGTGAGCCAGAAGGGCTTGGAGTAACATATTCCAAGCTCTGAAAGAAAACAACTTCCAGCCAAAAATTTCCTACCCAAGCCGGGCGTGGTGGCGCACGCTTGTAATCCCCGCGCTTGGGAGGCGGAGACAGGAGGATCGCACAGGTTCGAGGCCAGCCGCGCTGGCGTAAGAGACCCTGTTTCAAAACTATAAAATAGGTCTGGGAGTGTAGCCCGGAGGTAGAAGGGCTTCCAGGAACCCCAGTACCACCAAAAAACAAACAAACAAACAAACAAACAAACAAAAATTTCCTACCCAGCAAAACTTTCTATCAAATTAGATGGAGAAATAAGAAGCTTCCATGACAAACAGAAACTGAAGGAATTTATGTCTTCAAAATCAGCACTAGAGAAAATACTCAAAGAGATTAACTACAAAGAAGAAATAGGTAACACACACCAGAACCAGAGAAACAAGAGTTTCCATCCAACAGTCAACTAAGATTGGTTATCTGTGGAGAGTCATTACTTATGTTAGTCTTTTACCTATCTCTAAATGGTATTGTTTGCCTTTATTGTTGTTAATTTTTAGGATTTCTAGTTGGAATATTAATATACCTTCAGATATAGCATTTGGAAATATTTTATCCCATTCTATTAGTAACTGTTAACTCTGTTTACATTGTCTTTGGATATACAATTTTTTTTTTATTTTTTAGGGAGTTTGTATACTCTTCTGTTGCCTGTGCCATTGAAATCATATCCAAGAAATCACTGCCAATTTCAATGTTGTGAGGTTTTATGACCCAGATTTTCTCCTAAAAGTTTATAGTCTTAAGATTTATATTTAGGTCTTTTATCTATTTTGAGTTAATATTTGTATATGGGATTAGGTAAGGGTCCAACTTTATTCTTTTCCATGTAATTACTATGTTTCAGCAATATTTAGTTAAAAGATTATTATTTCCCCCACCAAATGTTCGTGGAAACCTTGTCAAAAATAACTTGACATTATAGGGAAGAATTTAGCTCTAGGCTTTTATTTAACTCCAATGGTTTATATATCTGCCTTTAGAATAGTACTACACTGTTTCAATTATTGTAGCTTTATATGGTTTGAAATCAGAAAATATATATCTTCTAGCTTTGTTCTTTTTCAAGATCGTTTTGGGTATCTAGAGTCCATATTCCATATTAGGATAGATTTTTTTTTCTGAAAAATAAATATATAAATATATGATAGTTTCACCTAAAAAAAAATAGAAAAAAATATTCTCTGGTAAGAAAGAAAGTAAAAAGAAATATTGAAATGTTATCTTTAAGTCATCAAAAGCTTGGTATCAGACAAATGAAATTTATGTGAGATTATCATTTTTAATTTTGGATAAATTGCTATAATACTAGATGTCAACCACTAAGCCAAGCATGGGAGGGAGGGATGGGGAGAGAATGGGGTGGGGATCGGGTGGGGGCTGACTGAGCGATGTGTGCATGTATGTCTACAAAAGTTTGTATCCCACTATGATGTATGAATACAGTGCACCACTAAATATATATATATATATATATATATATGTATATATATATATATATATATATATGTATATATAAAACAGCCTCAGCAATTTAGAGAAGCCCTCAGCAACTTAAGAAGATCTTGCTTAAATAAAAACCATTGCTTCTCTCCCTTCTCCCTCAGAGGTAACAGCTACTACATTTTGTATTCCATTTTTATATTTTTAAAAGTAGTGTTAGCTAACATGAATATATCTTTGCTATGATCTGAATGTGTATAACGTGTTGAATAGTTAATCCACAATTCAAGAATGTTGAAGCTGGGCATGGTAGCACATGCCTGTAAACCCAGTACTTGGGAGACAGAGACAGGAGGATTACAGGTTCTAGGACCACCTCAGCATTTTAGCAAAACCCTTAGCAACTTAGTGAAGACCTGCTTTAAAATAAAAGATAAAAAGGTCTGGGAGTGTAGCTTGGAGGTAGAATGTCTCTGGATTCAATCTCCATTACACACACACACACACACACACACACACACACACACACACACACGATGAAAGGAGCCTATGAGGATCCATGTTTAGGTTTTGAAGGCTCATGATGGATTAGTGCTCCTATGTAAAGGCTGTGGGAGTGGGCCCACCCCTTTCACCTGTTGTAAGGTGAGGGATCACCTTTCCCTGCTCTGGAGGACACAGCTGCAAGTCCTATCTTGGAACCAGAGACCAAACCTCTTTTCCCTCCATCTTTCCTAAAAAGATAGGGTGTATTCTCAGAGTATCCCCTCCAGGAGAAATGAATGCTTTTCTTTCTGCTTTCTTTCAGGTTTTCTTACTGAATTTCTCTTTCTACCCAGTTTCACAAATAATGCACAAAATACATTCCTTTTTTTTGTTGTTAAAAACCACAATGACAGTCTCCTTAACTATCACTCCCCCAAATCTGGCAAGCCTCCCTTGGATACTTTCATAACCACTTAAGGTGCCTTTTGGCTTAAGATCACAGAAATGAAGTTTTGCTTTTTGTATACCATGGCCTGTATCACGAAAAGCTTCTTTTCTCTTCTTTCTCTCCTCTCCTCTCCTCTCCTCTCCTCTCCTCTCCTCTCCTCTCCTCTCCTCTCCTCTCCTCTCCTCTCCTCTCCTTCCTGCCTGCCTGCCTGACTTCCTTCCTTCCTTCCTTTCCTCCTCCTCCTCCTCCTCCTCCTCCTCCTCCTCCTCCTCCTCCTCCTCCTCTTCCTCTTCCTCCTCTTCCTGTATTGGGGGGGGGCATTCTACCTCAAGTTTCTGGCCTCTAACCTGGAACCTGATTTCTCCTGTCTCAGTCTCCAAGATACTAGAAATACAGGCATGCACCACACCACCATGCCCGGCTCATTTCTCTTATTGGAAGGAGGGCTTCTTCATGAGACACCCTCCTCATCTCCTGACTTGTTCTCAGGACACCCCTCACCGGCTGGCATATTGTAAGTGCCCGCTTCTGTGGTCTCCTCCAGCGTTTGGAAGCCTGCAGAGGGAAGGGGCCTCTCCTGCCCTCCTCCCCAACCGCGCTCCCAAACAGCACCGGCGCCCAGGGAGTGCGCTGGAGGTCAGGGGGACCCGCTGGGCAGTCCAGGGAGTGGGGAGGGTCTTGAGTGAGGTGACAGAATTGAGAACGGAGATTCCAGAGGAAGAAGGAGGCGTCAGAAGGACATTTGTGCTGGGCTGGACGGGGGCGGCGTGAGACGAGCTTTTACTAGGGCACTTGGCTCTGCGCTTCCTTGGGGCCTCGGCGGTGACCTCTTCAGGGACTGGCCGAGCCGGGCGACTCTTGGAACTGGGCTCGGAGCAGGGCGGGAGGGAGGTCGCCCTCAGAGGACTCACATCCACGGTCCCTGGGCGCGTCTCTCAGGGACTGGACAGCGCGGGCACCGCTCAGCGCAGCGCCCTTTGCCCAGCGCGGACTCTGGGTCCGGGGAGGGCGCGCCGCCCCCAGGCCACCCCGATCGAAGCTGGGGCTGGCGCGCGGGGGCGGTGTAGGCCCCGGGCCTGTCCCCTGTCCCTTTTCGACCTCTCCTGGTGTCTCACCAGCATCCTGGGGCGGGGTGGGGGGGGGGTCACCGCCTGGGTGAGCCGGGGGCGGCGTGACGCCTCCCGCGCGTTGCCGCCTCTCCCGCGCTCCAGTGCAGAAGCCTCCGGCTGGCTAGGCTGACGCCCCGTTAAGTACGGACCTCAGTTTCCCAACCTGCTAAGTGGGTGGGCAGAGAGGTGAAGCAAGGCCGAGCTTTCTCTTTACTTTCTGCGGCCATCTAGGGCAGCCCGGCAGCCCTAGCCCTGGTCTCTTGGCCCCGCGCCGCCAGCCCAGGTCCTCCGAGGGGAGACAGTGGGGCGCCCTGGCCTGTATCCTTCCCGGCTGCAGGACGCCACCTCGCTTGCAAGGTGCCATCCTGGGGGAGTAGAAGCGGAGGCCGACCCTAATCCGGCTCCACCAGCTCCGGGGCCGAGTCAAGCAACGAGGGCGCCCAGCGGGGCTCGGGGTGAGGCCGCCAAGGTCCCTGCGCACAGAGGCCGGGGAAAGGCCGAGCTGGGCGACGCGGACACCCTCCGGTGGCCTCCTCCAGGACGCCCAAGCCCGGGGCTCGGCGGATGCAGCCCCTGTCCCCCAGCTGCAGGGGCGACCCGGCCCGGCGCCCACTCGCCGAGGGCCTGGGCTCCCGCTCTGCATCCCGCGCGGCCCTCGCAGGGCCCAAGCCGAGGTCAGCCCTGGCTGCCCCTCTGCGCAGGTCTCGTGGGCCGGCTGCCGGGTGCCATCGCGGGGTGGGAGCGCCCTCTCCTCCCACGCGCTCGCGTTGACCTGGACGCGGGGCAGGTCAGACCCCAGTCCCGCCGCTGTGGGGCCGGGTCTGGGCACCGCAGGCCTCTCCTTGACCCGCTGCCCGGCGGCGCCCCCTGCAGGGCAGCGCCGGCGCGAACCCGAGCGCGGGAGTGCGAGGACCGCCGCCTGCCGGCTGCCTTTCTTCCACTTGGCCGGTTGAACGGTAGTCTGGGGCACTGAAGTTAGAAGTTCTTTGCTTGATTCATACCTCCAAATACAGGAAAACTACCGGGACAGAAAGCGTTATTTATAAAGTGAACGCCCTCATTAACCACCACCCAGGTCAAGAAATAGTATTTTCCCGGCTACCCTGTAACGCCCTTCCTGAGTCCCACCCCAGTCCTAACTGCTCCCTCCTTCCCAAAGTCCTCGCGGCCCCTCACAGTAATTACTTCCTTGGGTTCCTTATAGTTTTAATCACCCACGTGTGCCTCTTTAGACGTTACAGATTAGTTTTGCTTATTGTTGATGTTTCATGAATCTTTTAATCTGTGAGTTCTCTTTCCGTCTCTTTTCCTTACTATGCACCCCTGGAGGAAGCTGAGCCACGCCCTGTAGAGGTTTCCACTGCCTTTTTATTTTTTTTAACCTGGGGCCACATAACATATGGTTGTCCTCTTTTGTGTGTGTGTGTGTGTGTGTGTGTGTGTGTGTGTGTGTGTGTGTTACTAGGTATGGAACTCAGAGGCATTCTATTTCCAAGCTACACCCCCAGTCTTATTTTATGCTTTATTTTGAAACAGGGTCTCACTAAATTGAGGAGGGCTTCACTAAGTTTCTGAGGCTGGCTGTGAACCTGTGATCCTCCTGTCTCAGCCTCTCAAGAACTGGGATTACAAGCTTCTGGCACCACTCCCAGCTGGCTGGTTGTCCTCTTTTTATGAAACTGTGTTTGCCAATCTCATGTTGCTATGGCAAAATGCCCGAATTAATAAACTTTTTTTATAAAAAAAGAAAGATTAACTGGGCACTGTGGCACATGCCCATAAACCTAGTACTTGGTTGAGACAGAAGGATTGCATGTTCAAGGCCAGCTGTAGTAACTTAGTGAGACCTGTTTCAAAATAAAAAAAAAATTTTTTTAAAGGCTGGGAGGCCGGGGGTGGTGGCGCACACTTGTAATCCCAGCATTAAGGAGGTGGAGACCGGAGGATCACAGTTGGCAGACAGCCTCAGCTAATTAGCGAGGCCCTTCACAATTCAGTGAGACCTTGTTTCAAAATAAAAAGAATAAAAAATAGGGCAGGGGTGTAGCTCAGAGGTCGAATTCCCCTGGGTTCCATCCCAAGACCTGAGAAAGAAAGAAAAAAAAAAAAAAAAGGCTGGGAGTAGAGCTCAGAAATAGAATGCCTATGGGTTAAATTCCCAGTACTCCCTGAAAGGGAGAGGTTTATTTTGGCGTGTGCATTTGGACATTTCAGTCCTCTCAGGTGGCCCCAGTGATTTGGCGTCTGTGGCCAGGAAGCCTATAATGGTGGAAATGTGTGCTGGAGGAAGTCACTCACCTGGAATTGTCCAAGAAGCAAAGAAAGGGAAAGGGGTAGGTCCCAGTGTCCCCTTCACGGCATACTTCCAGGAACCTAACTTCCTGCCTCTGGGTCCCACCTCCTAAGGTTCCACCACCTTCTAGTAGCACCGTAGGCTGACAACCAAGCCTTCAACACACATGCCTTTGGAAGACACTTGTCCAAGTCATAATAGAGACATCAGCGGAGATGATGCTTAATGCTTATAGCCATTAATTCATCAAGGGATGGAAATGGTGATATTCTAATTACATAATTTCTTTTTCATTTATCAGCTGGATTAATTTCATAAAGAGACACTTCTCATCTAATATGTGGTTACTCAGTGGAACAGTTTAGAGGAAAGGCAGGATAAGTGCTTATTTCTTTGCATTAACTTATCCATTTTCAAGATAATAAATTGCTATCCTGTCATCCTTCAGAGATGATGAACTACTTCAACAAATACCATCCCCAAACAAGGATGTAAACATATTTGGTGGATTTAAATATGCTGCAGTGATCATAATTATTAATGTTCCATTTTTGTCCAGCTTGAGCCTCTTTGGGTTAATTTTTGTGTCCTTTTGATGTGACCCTAATAGGTCCCTGTTTTTTCTTTACATGCTAGAGATAGAATCTAGGGCTTTGCACATTCTGGGAAAATGCTCTAACACTGAGCCACAATATTATCAATAGTTAGTCTTTTTTTTCTTCTCAGTACTGGGGATTGAACACAGGAGCACTCTACTTCTGAGCTTCACCTGCAGCTTTTTGTTTGTTTGTTTGTTTGTTTGTTTTGAAACAAGGTCTTACAAAGTTGCTGAGGGTCTTGCTAAGTTGTCAAGGTTGATCTTGAACCTATGATTCCCCTGTCTCAGCCTCCCAAGGACCAGGATTACAGGCATGTGCCGCTGTACCCAGCCTTTCCTTCTTTCTTCTTGCTTTTTTTTTTTTTCCGGGTCTGGGGATGGAACCCAGGGGCATTCGACCTCCAAGCTACACCCCCTGCCCTATTTTTTATTCTTTATTTTGAAACAGGGTCTCACTGAGTTGCAGAGGGACTCACTAAGTAGCTGAGGCTGTCCGCGAACCGTGATCCTCCGGTCTCAGCCTCCCAAATGCTGGGATTACAAGCGTGCGCCACCACGCCCGGCTCTCTTGCTTTCTTTTTAAGAGATTGAGTCACCCTATTTTTCCCAGGATGGCTCTAAACTCCTTGGTTCCAGGGTTATTCCTGCCTCAACCTCCCAAGTAGTTGGGGCTATAGGTATGTGTCATGGCACCTGGCATAGACATTTTTTTAAATTTGTGGTGCGAAGGGTTGAGCCCAGGACATTCTACCTCTGAGCTACTCCTCCCTTGTCCTATTTTTTTTTTTAAATGGTACTAGGAATGGAACCCAGGGGCATTCTACCTCCTAGCTACACCCCCAGCCCTATTTTTTTTATTCTTTATTTTGAAATAGGGTCTCACTGATTTGCAAAGAGCCTCACTAAGTAGCTGAGGCAGTCCTTAAACCGTGATCCTCCTATCTCAGCTTCCCAAATGCTGGAATTACAAGCATGTGCCACCACGCCTAGCCCTTAGACATCTCTTTAGTAATATATATATATTATATATATATATATATAATATATATATATTTCAAAGCCAACAAGAATACACTATAACCAAAACATTCCCTGAAGTAATCCACCATGAACAAAAACCAGCAGTAAAAACAGGAGGATTAGAATCTGAAAATAGAATAATTCAATAACACTATAAGATAAATTCTTATTAATTGGCTAGAGACCAAAGAGACTGCATTCAAGCCATAAGGGAATAAGGTATTAGGAAAAATAAATAGGCTGGGCATAGAAGTTCATGCCTGTAATCCCAGTACTTAGGAGGCAGAGACAGGAGGATGGCAGGTTTGCAACCAGCCTCAGCTACTTAGTGAGAATCTGTTTCAAAATAAAGAATAAAAATAGAGCTGGGTGTGTGGTTTGGAGGTAGAATACCCCTGGATTAAATCTCCAGTACAAGAAAAAAATAGAAATAGGAAAATTAGAAAAAACAAACTATATACGTAAGAATTTTAGGATAAAAAATGAAAGAAATGGTAAAGAGGCAATCTTTAAAGAAGATCTTTAGAATTTTTTCCCACCAGGCTCTGCCTCTTAAAGGTTTTAAAACATTTGACCAAGCTTTGAGCACACCAACCTTTGAAGGATACTCTCCAGCTGCAGCGCTGATCAGTGGCAATTGAACTTTTAGAATAGTAAAGACAATGAAAAATCAATCACAACAAGGGAGGAAAGGCAGAGTACCAACAGAGCAACAGTGAGCCAGGTCTGATGACGCACACCTGTCATTCCACTAATTGGAGGATCACAGGTTTGTAACCAGCCTCAGCAACTTAGCGAAACCCTAGGCAACTTAGTGAGACCCTATTTCAAAATAATAAGTAAAACAGAGCTGGGGGTGTAGCTTGGAGGGGACAACGCCCTTCGGTTCAATCCCCAGTACCAAGCCCCACCACCACCAACAACAGTGATGTGGAACTGAAGCTACTCCACAGCAACAATTAAGGGCGGACACAGAGGAAAAGTGTCTTCAGAATGCCAAGGAGTAGTTCAGATCTATTTCATCCTTATTCATCATTTGAAGGTAAGCTAGCAAAATAAGCACATTTTCAAGTAAGAAATGACTAAGAGAGTTTGGCACTCTCAGGTTCTCTCTGATAGCACAGAAGGATGTATTTAAGGAAGAAATAAGTTAAGGGTAGAAGGGAGGAATGCAGTGTAAGGAGCACAGAGAGGAAGAAATGGGTATGCGATTAGATATGTGACTAATTCCAGACCTCACTGACTGTGTAAAAGAACCGCAGTAGTAGCAGTAGTAATAAGAATAATAATGACTAATTTAGAAGTGGGACCAAATATGTTAGGCAAAAATAACGTGTAAGCTGGGTGTAAACGATGGCTAGTTAAAGCTTTCACAAGTCTTTGAATGGCGTGGGAGGAAGAAATATTGATTAATTTTAGATTCTGCTAAGTGAGCATATTAAAATTTAAGAATAACCAGTACTGAATAGAAATATAATATGCAACCCATATGAAACACAATACTTCATCAAGTACTAGGAAACCAAGCAAGTGTCAACAAATCCCAGAGTTGAAGTCATAAAGATTATGTAATTGCTAATAAAAACTAAAAATATAAAGTAGTAAAATTTCCCATCCATTGGGAAATTAAAAACATATTTCTAAATAACATTGGGGTCAAAGGAAAATCATACTGGATATTGGAAAACATTTAAAGCAAAACTATAGTGAAAACCCTACACCTCAAAACCCACAGTTTTTTTGCATGCAGCTAAAGCTGCTGCCTGAGGGAGGGATTAAAGATGAATTTCTAGCCAGGTGTGGTGGTGTATGCTTGAATTCCAGTACTTGGGAGACTGAGATAAGAGGATCCCAGGTTCATAGCCCACCTCAGTAACAGTCTCTCAGCAGCTTAGACTCTGTTTAAAAAAAGTAAATAAATAAAAATAAAAACAAAATAGAGCTGGGAATGTAGCGCATAGGTAGAATGCTCCTGAGTTCAATTCCCAGTGACACACACACACACACACACACACACACACACACGGGTTGAGGATGAATCTCAGAGGTAGAATACTCCTGGATTCAATCCTCAGAACCATCCCCAAAGATGAATTTCCAGATGGAAAGAAAAGTCAGAAAATATTTAATACAAAATATAGGAAACTACATCATGATATCAGAGGTAGAGAAGAATAAGACTCAGAAAGGAAAAGTGGTAAAAAAAAGATACAATCTTCTATTAGATTTATTGGGCGTGTGATATTGGGGATTGAACCCAGGGGTATTCTACCTCTGATCTACACCCCCAGCCCTTTTTTATTTTTATTTTGAAACAGGGTCTCCCTGGGATCCTCAGCCTCGCAAGTACTGGGATTACAGGCTTGTGCCACCATGTATGACTTTTCTATTAGATTTAAAAACAAAAAATAAGCAAAAAGCAATGGCAAGACACAGTATGAGAAGGCACTTTCAATGTTATGTGTATAACTGATCATCAGTATATAGATTGATAACAAAGTCCTACAAAAGAATAATAAAGAGATAAGCAACTGAATCAAATGTGTGCAAAGGATAAGAGTAGGCAATTTGCAAAAAGAAGAACATAAGGGGCGATGAAGAAGCTTGGCCTTTAATAGTAAGGAGGTGCTCATTTAAAAAAATGAGATATGTACTTTGACATACCCAAAAGATTTTCACAACTCAAGAAGTCTGATAATACACTAAGCTGGCGAGACTGGAAATATGAATCAGCCCACTCTTTTGCAGGAAGCAATCTGGTAAACCTACTCAGGCATTTGCCTACTTTGCGATGGAGAGATTGGCAAATATCTGCTCTTGAGAAGCCTTTCCCATAATCGTGAGGGCAGAGGTACTGAGGTATCCCTGTCAGGGCAGATCTCTGTAGAGGAGGAGAGATAACACAGCCCCGCCCAGGCAGGGGAAGCGGTGAGAGCTCTGCAGAACTGCCAGATCATGAGTACGAGTAGGAAGCAGACAAGTGAGGGAGAAAGTCCTTCATCTGCCAGAGCATCTAAATAATAAAAATATGATGTAAGAACAACGAGTTGCAACAGGACATGCAGAGCATGGCAATAATTTATGTGAAGAGAAAAGGCTGCTGGAACTGTGAAACACGTACATCAAAGTAGGAAAGTCAATTAGACCTCACTGCAGACTGCTTAACAGGAAAACCAGCACGCCCACCCACTGCGGGTGGTAGGGGCAGGGGGGTGAGGGGGGAATGATCTGCGCTATCTGTAATGACTTACTTCTGTTGCACAGGCAAAGCAAGCATTCCACAGCAGAGAGTGCCCTGGGTTATTTCTGCACAGTGAAAAGGGTGTTTGTCACATCTTTGATTCTCTGCATGTTTACAAATTTCATAATTAAGATATGTTTGTTTGTGGTACTGGGGATGAAACTGAGGGACATTCTACCACTGAGCTACATCCCTAAACCTTTTTTTTAATTTTTTATCTTGAAACAGGGTCTTGATAAGTTGCTGAGACTGACCTTGAACCTGGGATCCTCCTGTCTTAGCCTCGCAAGTACTGGGATTATAGGTGTGAGTCATATGCCTGGTTTATACTTAAAATATATTAGCTCTGCATGCCCTCCTCCAAGCAATCAAGAGTTGAGGAAGAAAGAGATAACTTTATCACTCTATCAGTGCTGGTGAAAGTCCCAGTGAGACACAGAGCCTCTGGCTTGTGCTCAGTAGCCCCCCGCCCCTGTTGTGTCAGGCAAGGCCTTGATGTCTTGATGCAAGGCACTGCCTTCTCCACACCGGCTGCTGTAGCCTCTCTCTCTGCTTCTTCTTGCTCTTGCCCTTGCACGTTCTGGCTTCATATCCCAAGCAGTGCTGTAAATGTCTTGGCGCATCCCACTGTTAGAATACATGAGCAAAATGAGTGCTTAAAAAAAAAAAAATTGGAGCCGGTGCATGCTTGTAATCCCAGCATTTGGGAGGCTGAGACAGGAGGATCGTGGTTCACAGACAGCCTCAGCTACTTAGTGAGGCCCTCTGCAACTCAGTGAGACCCGGTTTCAAAATAAAAAATAAAAAATAGTGCTGGGGGTGTAGCTCAGAGGTAGCCACCCTCAGTACTGAAGAAAAAAAAAAGAAAGAAAGAAAAGAGAAAAAGAAAAAGAAAAGAAAAAGAAAAGAAAAAAAGAAAAAGAAAAATTGGCATCCCTTCTGATAAGGGATGGTGGGTATGGGTTAAGAGCTGGGTGGGCAGCTCTTAACCCTGACTTCTAGGTCACCACTAATCAGGGATTTCAAAGAGGGATTGAAAAATGGACCAATCAGAGCCCAGACCTAGGGACCAATCAGCGCCCAGATCTAAGAAGCAATCAGAAGAGTTTCCAGGCTATATAAGCCAGCCTCCACAGAGCCGCAGGGACTAGCAGGAAGACGGGCCAGCAGCAGCCACTACCACCAGCAGCAGAGAGTAGAATCAAAAGCAGCAGCAAGAGAATCAGCACTGAGCCAAAGCCCAATGTGTCCCCTTTGGGGACCTTACCCTATGCGGGAGCCATGCTGCCTTTCCTTGTCTTCGCTATTAAATGTTGTACCCTGATTCCTGTCTCTTGTGCTGAATTCTTTCGGCTTTTGAATACAAGAGTGGAAGTAAGCTATGGGTTTAGGGATGAGACCTCTTTGCCCCAGCCCAACCTGTTGTGGCCCCTGTCTCACTTCTCCCCCCACCCCAACAGCACGTACCCCTGGCCCTGCACCTCAGCACTGAGAGGGGCTGTGCGCACTGATCACGTATCACTTGCACACTCCTGCAGCCTCAGTCCTCCACCATAGGGGCTGACTGTGTGTGGGGGGGGGGGAGGAGGAAAGAGGGAGGGAGAGAGAGATGATTTCGTCTTCCCATTTCATTTGACTCTAAAATCTTTCCTGCTGTTACCTTCCTGCTTAGTGGACTCCTGGAATACCCATTTATTATTACTATTACTACTATTATTGTTATTGTTGTTATTATTATTGTTGTTGTTGCTATTAGGCACTAGGAATTGAACCCAGGGAATTCTATCTCCTTGCTACACCTCCACTCTGTGTGAGTGTGTGTGTGTGTGTGTGTGTGTGTGTGTGTGTGTGTGTGTGTGTGTTACTGGGGATTGAACCCTACTTCTGAGTTACAACCCTAGCCCTATTTTATTTTGAAACCGTCTCACTAAGTTGCAGAGGGTCTTGCTAAATTGATGAGGGTGTCTTCCGACCTGCAATCAATCCTCTTGTCTCAGCCTCCCAAGTACTGGGATTACAGGCGTGCGCCACCACACCTGGCGCCACATGTTATTTTTAAACATCATTCACTTATTCATTTTGTGCATCTCTCCATCCCCGGCTGTCCTGTGCCATGTCTGACCCAGGCGGGCACCTGGGGTGACTCAGTAGGTGGATTTCGGAGGGCTCTGAGGCATGCTCAGGTTATGGGGAACAGGATGGAAAGAGACCCTAAGTCCTTCTGGGAATGTGTGGGAGGGGTTCAGGAGAAAGGAGTGTCTGGCTGAGCCTCACAAGAAGGGCGAGGGGTTGCAGCTGGCCAGCTGAGGCTCCACCATCCACAGGTTTCTCTTTTGGTGCCAGCATGCCCCTTGGCGCTCCTGCCTTGTTTTGCCTCCCTGTAGTTCCAGAGCATCCTTTGTGGCCCTGGTTCCTTAGCTACCCTCTGTCCCATTCTTCTCACAAAGTCCCAACACTCCCAGGGGGCCCCACCTCAAAGTAAATGAACTCAAACTTTCCTCCACTCCTGAACTCCTTTCCTCTGCCCCCATTTGCACCTTCAACTTCTAAGAGTTCTCTTCTCATGTCACTCTTGTCCCCCATCTTGCTGGGTGCCTCTAACAATGTAGGTTTGGAGCCTTACTCCCCCTAGCACCAAGTCTGCTGAGGTTGCCTGGGACCTCTGCCACCGCCTCTGTCACCACACCTGTCCCTTGATTTCCGCCTCTTTCTGTTTCTGTGCAAAGCTCCCTCTGCTCTCTGATTTGCTCCCAGTTGAGGGCCCTGGATCTCAGTCTACTCACTCCTTCCTCCCCTCGGCCTCTAAAACTAAACCCTTGTCCCTCAGTCCTTCTCTCCACCGCCCGGCTTTTGCCTGCCTCTCCCATTTGACCTTCCTAGACCAGAGAGTCTCCACTGCTGCTAGCACACTGGAATCACCTGGGGAAGCCCTGTGAAATGTCCATGTCCAGGTACATGGAGTCCTGCCCTGGGAGTGCAGGACCACCAGATGTTTTTTGTTTTTTTTTTCAAGCTTCAGGTGATTTTCATGCACAGCAAAGGCCAAACAGGACCCAATCCACTGCAGGGGCACTGACACCTCATCCTGGGAGAGTGCCAAGTTCTCCTCCTAGCTGGACCCTGTGTTGAGCCCAGCAGTCAGTGTGATAGCTCCAGTGCCTGCAGTGGGAGCTGGTCCAAGGGACCTGGTGCTCCCACAGGCTTGCAGTTCTTCCTGCTCAGATAATAAATTTTTTGTAATGTGGTTAGGGCCTTGCCACAATCATATGACACAGATATTCTACAGCCATTTTACAGACAAGAAACTAAGGCACAGCTTGTCCATGGAGACTCATAACCACAGGGCCAATTGCAGCAAGACCTGTTGACTTCACAGGGGACAGCGGGGGCAGGGGCGGCTCCTCTGGGGAGTACACAGTGGCCCAGGGAAAAGGAGGCAGAAATGAACTGCCATTGCTAGATATACTTGGTAATCTTATTTGCTGAAGCCCTTAAATTCTTGTCCTTAAATACCTCTCTCCAGGACGAAGGCTGGCAGGAACATTTTAAATTCCTGTCCTTAAATACCTCTCCCCTGGACGAAGGCTGGCAGGAACATTTTTTCCAGGCCCAGTCCAGCATACAGAGTCCAACTCCACCAGACACAAAGCATTTTTAGTCATCTGGAGTACGATCTGCTATTGGCAATTTCACTGGAAATTCCCTGGTAAGCAGTTTCTCTCAGTGACTTAAGTATGAAATGGGATCAGGTTGAACCTAATCACAAAAGTGTCTAGGGTTTAATGGCTCCAAACTACCTCCTGAAACTACCCCTTACCCCAACCATCCAGCAGCTCCTCTTCCCAGTGAGCACTCCATAACCGTCCCCCCAACCCCAATGATTAACCCATCTGCACGACCCAGAAATTCTGACTCCAAAATATATCAATCTGTCTCTACAGCGCTCTCCCTTCTTAGTCCAGCCCACCCCTGTATGATCCCTGATTCAAGTTCTGTGCTTCTCTTCTCTACTATCCAAGAGGGAGATGTTTAAAAGACAAATCTGATGCTGTTGCTTTGCTGACAACAATATTGGTGTGACTCTGAAAGAACGGCCACACCCTCCGCTGGGCCTCAAGCCCTCCTCTCCTGGCAGCCCTCCCAGCCGGTGTCCCTCCACGCTGGCCCTCTGCTTCTCCAAGGCATGCCCCGCCCCAGGACGGACATCACTGCTCTTTGCCTGGATAATGACTCATTCTTAAACTTTTAGCTAAAATACCCGAAGTCCTTCCGCCCCGAGCCTGCAGTTCCTGCTGGACCCTGCTGTCCCAGGTCGCGGGTGCTGTCAGTCCTGTGGTCAGGGCTGAAAGAGGCGAGAGCACCTCCGTCCCATCTGTCTCGGTCCCCGCCCAGCGGGCTCTGTCGCCCCCTGGCGGCCACAGCCCTGTCCTTTTCGTCCCTCCAGCCAGCCCAGGGAGGACAGGTGCGGTCCAGACTGCAGGAGAGGGAGAAGGCACAAGAGGGGAGGAGAAGGGAGGAGAGGGGACAGCGCTTCCCGGGTCCGGCCACGTGTCTGGCATCCCTCGAGAAATTAGAGAATTCCAACACCAGAGTCGACATTGTGGCTCATGCTTGTAATCTCAGTACTTGTGAGGCTGAGACAGAAGGATCACAGGTTAGAGCCCAGCCTTAGCAATTTAGACCCTGTTTCAAAATAAAAGAATAAAATAAGACTAGGGGTGTAGCTCAGAGGTAGAATGTTTCTGGGTTCAATTCCCAGTACCTAGGAGGGGGAGGAGGATGGAGGTAGGTGAGGCAGGAACAGGAGCAGGAACAGCAGGTTCGGGGTGGGGAGATGAGCTCACTTTTGGACATGCCCTGTTAGAAGCTGACTGGGTAAACAGGAATTTGCCGAAGGCTAGGCTGGAAATTCAGATTTGATGTTCATGGCTGTAGAGATGGTCTTAAAGTATGGGAACTGGGTGGGGTCGCCCAAAGAGTTGTGAGAAAAGGTGTGTGTGTGTGGGGGGGGGGGATGGAGAGGACTCAGTGGGAGCAGAAAGGGATGGTGGAGGGCTCCCTGAAATGGAGCAGGGGTCCCTGCACCAAGCACACTAGCAGGGTAAGAGGTTGTTAGGTGACCTTGGAGTCTTGGAGGAGCTCGGAGGCCGCTATGACCTTCATAGAACAGTATGGGTGAATGGTGGGGTGAAGCCTGATTGCAGTGGGCTCAAGAAAGGAAGCCCAGGGAAGCCTCTAATTCTTCTTCTTCCTCTTCCTCCTCCTCCTCCTCCTCCTCCTCCTCCTCCTCCTCCTCCTCCTCCTCCTTTACTTGGGATTGAATCCAGGGACATTCTATCTCCATCCTATACCCTCGCTTCCTCCTCCTCCTCCTTCTCCTCCTCTTCCTCCTCCTTCTTCTCCTCCTTCTCCTCCTCTTCCTCCTCCTCCTCTTCTTTCTCCTCCTCCTCCTTATTAAATCTTGAAATAGGGTGTAGCTAAGTTGCAGAGGCTGGCCATGAACCTGTGACCCTCCTGTTTCAACCTCCCAAGTACTGGGATTACAGGCATAAACCTCCGTGTTCAGCTGAAAGCCTTTGCTTTAAGGGGAAGGAGAGGGAGGAGTATCTGGAGGGAGATGGGAGTTGAAGCCCTGTAGAGAAGGGAGACATGTTGATGAGGGGGCAGGGAGAGCTGCTGGAACTGGGTGCCAGGACCATGTGCACTGTTACTGCAATGGGGAGGGAGGGAGGGAGGGAGGGAGGGAGGGAGGGAGGGAGGGAGGGAGAGAGAGAGAGAGAGAGAGAGAGAGAGAGAGAGAGAGAGAGAGAGAGAAAGAGAATATGAATGAACATAAATCATGTGCACATTGATGCAGGTAGGAGAGGGTTTTTGTATTTCTTAAGCTTGTGAACTATAACATTTATGAAAAAGTATATAAAACATATATACCATTATAGGAATAAAGTAGGTAACTGTATAACTGTCACCTAGTTTATTTTAAATGATCATTTATAACATACCCCAAATCTCTCCAATTCTAATTCTTTCCTTCTGCCTTAGCAGGAACTCCATTTTGGCTTTACTGATAATGCTAAAAGAAAAAAAAAGTTTTGCCACCTAAATGCATTCCTAAACTCCTTTTGGCTATGATTTAACTTCATTTGAGTGGAAACCTACTAAAAAGAGTCCTTTGACTTGTTTCTTTTTTTTCTTTTTCTTTTCTTTTTTAATTTTTTTTTTGCAATACTGGCATACTGGGGATTGAACCCAGGGACATTCTACCTCCAAGCTATACCCCTAGAACTATTTTTTTTATCCTTTCTTTCTTTTTTCTTTCTCTTTAAGAAATTTTTTTATTGGTGCATTGTAGTCATACATCTTAATGGGGTACAAGATGGAAGAGGCATACATGCACACATCACTCATTTAGCCCTTCCCCAATTCCCACCCAACTTCCTCCCCCTCCCTCCTTCTCATGTTTGGCTTAGTGTTTGACTTTGATATGTTTGTGACTGTGCATCATGTACATTAGGGAACTTCCCTCTTCTCCCCCTCCCATCACCCCCAGTTAGGCATCCTTATTTGCTCATGTATGGTTTCTCCTTCTTTGTCTAGAGTTCCTCCTATGACTCTTTTCTCCCTAGTTTCCACATATTAGGGAGAGCATCCGATTTCTTACTTTTTGTGACTGACTAATCTCACTTAGCATAATGTTCTCCAGTTCCACCCAATTCCCTATAAATGACATAATTTTGTTCTTTGTTATGGCTGAGTAAAGTTCCATTGTGTACATATCCCATAGTTTTGTAATCCATGCATCTGTTTGGCAATTGTGAAAATTTCAGCTATGAACATAGATATGCATACATTAGTTTGGTAGTTTGGTTTCCATTCTTCTGGGTAGATACCCAGAAGTGGTATTGCTAGATAATATGGTCAGTTCATTCCCATTCTTCTGAGAATCATCCATACTGTTTTCCAAAGTGGTTGCATAAATTAGCAATCCCACCAACAATGTATTAAGAGTTCCCACTTATCCATATCATTACCAGCATTTGCTGTTTGTGTTTTGAATGATTGCCATTCTAGTTGGAGTTTAGGTGAAATCTCAGTGTAGTTTTGATTTGTATCTCTCTGATTGCCAGTGATGTTGAGCATTTATCATGCATTTATTGGCCATTTGAATTTCTTCCTTCATGAAGTGTCTGTAGTTCACTTGCCCATTTTTAATTGGGTTATTTGTTTTCTTAGTGCTGAGTTTCTTGAGTTCTCTGTATATTCTAGATATTAGTCCTCTACTGGAGAAGTAGTTGGGAAAAACTTCTCCCATTCAGTTGGCTTTCTGCTGATGTTCTTGATAGTTTAAGCTTGGACCTGAAATCTAGCTTATCTGATATTATAGTTACTACTCCTGCTTATCTTTGAATTTTATTGGCATGGATTACCTTGCTCTAGCCCTTCACCTTTAGTTTGTTACTATGTTTACTTGTGAGGTGTGTTTCTTGCAGTCAGTAGATAGATAGATTCCGGTTTTTAATCCATTTTTCCACCTTATGTCTTTTTATTGGGGAGTTGAAGCCATTTATGTTCAGTGTGATTATTGAGAGATGATTTCTAATTCCTAACATTTTGGGTTTTAACTTTTGTTTGAGGTAGTGTTTGTTCTTCTTTGCCTAGTTGTTTGCTTGATAGAAATTATTTTTTCTCTGGTTCTGGCATGTATTATTTATTTATTCTTTGCAGTTAATCTCTTTGAGTATTTTCTCTAGTGCTGGTTTGGAAGACATAAATTCTTTCAGCTTCTGTTTTCTGTCATGGAAAAAATTTAAAAATTTTTTTATTGGTGCATTGTATTTATACATCATAATGGGGTAAAAACCTTGTGTAGACATAAATGCACACATCACCCAGCCAGCCTCCAAAAAGTCCCCACCTTCTCCCTCCCCATCACGCTCTCCCATGCTTGGCTTAGTTGTTGACTACTCTAAGAATAAGTACATCGTGTGCTTTAAAGAGTTTCTTTTCCCCACCTCCCATCCCCACAGTTAGGTTGCCTTATTTGCTCCTCCATAGGATATCCTTTTTAACCTGGAATTCCTCTTATGACCCAATTCACCTTAGCTTTCACATATTAGAGAAAGCATCTGATTTCTAACTTTTTGCAACTGACTAATCTCGCTTAGCATAATGTCCTCCAGTTCCATCCATTTCTCTGTAAATGCTGCAATTGTGTTTTTTTTATGGCTGAGTAAAATTCCCTTGTGTACATATCCCACAGTTTTGTAATCCATTCATCTGTTGATGGACATCTTGGCTGGTTACATAGTTTGGCAATGGTGAATTGTGCAGCTATGAACATAGATACACATGCATTAGTTTGGTAGTTTGGTTTCCTTTCTTTTGGGTAGATACCCAGAAGTAGTATTGCTGGATCGAATGGTAAATTTGAAAATTTTAATTTCCCTGTCAAATTTGAGAGATAGTTTTGCTGGGTAAGAAGTTTTGGGCTGCAAGTTGTTTTCTTTCAGAGTTTGAAATATGTTACTCCAGGTCCTCCTAGCTTTCATGATTTGGTTTGGGAAGTCTGGAGTGATTCTAACTGGTTTGCTTCTGAATGTCTCTTGGTCTTGTGTTTTTATTGTCTTTAAGATTCTCTCTTTGGCTTCTATGTTGGTCAGTTTGACTATTAAGTAGCATGGTGAACCTTTTCTCTGATCTTGCCTAAAGGGGGTTCTATAAGTTTCCTGTACCTGTGTATCAACCTCTTATACTATGTTTGAAAATTTTTCTGATATTACTTCTTTGAAAAGATTGTTAATCCTTTTGGTTTTACCTTTTATTCCCTCTTCTATGCCTATTATTCTTAGGTTAGCTCTTTTAAGATGGGTTCATATCTCTTCAATGTCCAAATCATGCTCTTGAATTGTTTTTCTAAATTAAATACTAGGTGTTCATTTTTGGAATGATCATCTTCTAAGAGTGAGATTCTATTCTCCATGTGGTCTAATCTATTGTTTATAGTTTGTATTGATACCTTCACTTGACTGATTGCATTCTTTATTTCTTTTGGGATTTCTCTAAATTCTTTTTGGAAATGCTGTATCATTTCTAATGTTAAATTTCTGATTTGTCCTTCTGGTGATCTTTGCAATTCTGTGTTGTCAGGTTTTGTTATTGTGGGGTTGCAGGAGCTCATTGCTTTCTTGTTATTCCTCCATCTCATGATTTTATAAGTTCATATCTTTGTTGCTTTTGATAGAATTCTTTCAGTCTGTAGGTATCAGCTGGTACATACAAGGGCAAGTTGTATTGTATTCAATGATGAAGGTTGAGTGAGGAGGAAAGTGAAGTCATAAATGCAAGAATAGGGTAAAGCCACAGATAGACTCAAATAGAATGAGAGTATGAGTTTGGTAAGGTAGTATATAGTAGAGATTAGAGATAGTGAATATGTAGTAGGAGTCTAGTAACCAATGTAGCGTATTTAATATAGTGATATGAAGTATGTTTAATACAAGACAAAGAAGAGAAAAGAAAAAAAGGATAGAGAGAAGAGAGTAGATACAAGACAAAGGAAGAGGCTTGTGAAATGGGTAGGGAAGAAAGCAAACAAACAATCACACACACAAATAAAAAAAAAACAAATCAAAGCAACAACAAAATAATACAACACACAAGTTTTTTACCCCAATAAGTTGTATGAATATAATGCACCAATAAAAAATAAAAAAAAATTAAAAAAAACAAAATAATACAACCCTACAAATATATGAATACCCAGCAGACTTGGCCTCTGCAGTCTTTCTCTGTGCAGGTGCCAAGTGCCATGGCACCTTTTCTGCTGCAATCCTGGTTTCTGAATCTCTCAGTCTATGTAGATGGCCTCTACCAATGGGGCTGGATCTAGTGTTAAGTGCAGGTCTCTCTCTACATTTTCCACCAATGCTGAGCCTGAGTGTTTCCTTGATTGTATAGGTGGCAGGTGCTGCAGAAACAAGACCCAGTGTATACATAGGAGTCCCTATTCTCCACAGCTAGGTAGGACTGGGTTGGTCTGACTTCTTCCTGTTCACGACTGGGTGGTCTGGGGTGATCTCATAGATCCTACTAGGGCTCAGAGCCCTGGAAACTGTAGGAGTTTTTGCCTGGTTGCCCCTTGGGGCTGTCTGCTAATCAGAGCCTCTGCTGTATACAACAGCAGACTCTATCCCCACCTTCACCCATTTGAACTACAAAGACTTAGACCCTGCAAGCTTATCACTGGCTATGGGAGTCCCTGCAGCTGCATCAGTTGCACACAGGTTCACTTTCATAGCTCTGAATCTCTGGAGGGTGCAGTGAGCTTGGCTGTCATTGCTTCAAGTCATAGACAGTGTTTGAGCAGGAGGAACTGATGGCTTACAGTTCTGATGAACTGCAGATGCTTACTTCATTTCAAGTCATTGGCTTTTTTCCTGTGAATCTCTGGTATTCTGGTGCAGTGAGGCAAGATGACATCACTGCAGCACCCACAGCTGCAGCTTTTGAAGGCAGGTGGGATACGTTTCTGCTCTCTGATCTGCTTTCTAGCATTTTTTCCTTTGCCTTTCACTAGTCGTGCTCTTTTCAAATTTATACTCATTTCTTTATTTTGTCAGAAAGCTGTTTACATGGTCATAGAGACTGAGTGTCAGCAAGACTGATATGTGCTGCCTCCTTCAGTTGCCATATTCCAAGTTATTTATTTATTTTTTGTGGTACTAGGGATGCCCAGAGGCTTTCTACTTCTGGGCTACACCCTCAGACCTATTTTATATTTCATTTGGAAACAGGGTTTTACTAAGTTGTGGAGGGCCTTGCTAAGTAGCTGAGGCTGGCTGTGAACCTGTGATCCACCTGTCTCAGCTTCCCAAGTACTGAGATTACAAGAGTGTGCCACTGTGCCTGTTTTGTTTTTGTCTTCTTTTGTTCAACCCTGTGTTTGTGAATATCAGGTATGTTTTCTGTGGTTTTAACTTGTTTATCTTCATAGCTGCATAATGCTCCATTGTAGTCACACATTACTTATTTACCCACTCCACTGAGGTGGAATAGACCATGCATTACTTATTTGTCCATTCCACTGAGAAGGAAATTTGGGTTATTCTCAGGTCCTGGCTATAACAAGCAGTGCTGCAGTGAACAATGGAGTGTCCATCATGTGTGCCCATGCATGGGAGTCTTTCTAGGGGTCACAGGGCATGTATAGAGATACCAAGCTGTTCCACAGTGGATATGTGAATTTACACTTCCATATTTTGATGAATAGGTAATAGTATCTCATTCTAATTTTAATCTCACATCTCCAATCATTAATGGATTTTCTCTTTTGAAAAGTACCTTTTCACATCTTTCACCCATTTTTCTGTTGGATTGTTATTCCAGCTACTCATTGCTGTGTAACAAACCACCCCCAGATTTTGTGACTTGAAACAGCAGCACCCATTACCTTTGCTGATGGGTCTTGAACTTAAGAAGAGTTTGTTCTCACCTGGGATGACTCAAGATTGGAGATGGCATGGCTGGAGAAATTAAATTTCTTTCTTTTCTTTTCTTTTTTTATTTGGTGGTACTGGGGTTCCTGGAAACCCTTCAACCTCCGGGCTACACTCCCAGACCTATTTTTATGCTTTTTTATTTGGAAACAGGGTCTCTTAAGCCAGCGTGGCTGGCTTCGAGCCTGCACAATCCTCCTGTCTCCACCTCCCAAGTGTGGGGATTACAAGCATGCGCCACCATGCCCGGCATGAAATCTAACTTTCTAATCCTCTAAAGTATTAACTTTATCACTTTGTCTTTTTCTAGTTAGACCTCAAATCCACCTGGGATTTAGTGTGTGGCATGAAATAGGGTCCTAATTTAATTTTTTTTCATATAGATATCTAAATGCCACTTGTTACGAGGACAGCAGTTTCCTCTCTGCCCTGCAATGCCATGTAATTCAGACAACAAATCTTTGCATCCTTTTTGAGAACTCTATTCTGTTTTATTATATTTCTGCAGCATTCAGTCAATACCACAGTGTCTGAATTTCTTTTGTATTATAATAATAGTTGTTGATATTGAGTAGAATAAGTCTTCCCATCTTGTTCTTCCTTAAAGGTGTCTTGGCTGTCTTGTTTTTGCATTACTTGACAAGTTGCATGAAAACATATGTTGAGATTTTGATTGTGATTGACATCTGTGCCATAGTTACTTTCTATATTCATAGTATATTTCTCTATTTATTTTTGATTACATCTCAAAAAGTTTTATAGTCTTCTTCCTACATATTTTTCTTCCATATAATTCACAAGTTTTCATATTCTTTGATACTATTATAAATGCTATCTCTTTTCTTCCTTTAATCCATTAAAATATGGTGAATGTCACTGATTAATTAATGTGAAGCTTACTTTCATTACTAGTAAATTGCATATTATGTCTACACATTTAACTATATTTGTATATTATTTATATTGGTGTAATTTGGTTGGCTAATGTCTGGGTTAAGAATTTTGTATTTACTTTCCTGAAGATGATTGGCTTGCTGTTTTCATTTTTCTTGGTGTCTTTGTCAAGTTTTGTATTGAAGTTATGCTGGAGTTGGGTGTAGTGGTGCACACTTGTAATCTCAGTATTTGAGAGGCTGAGACAGGAGGATTTCAGGTTCAAAGCTAGCCTCAGCAATATAGTGAAGATTTCTTCAATTTAGTGAGATCCTGTTTCCAAATAAAAAATAAAATAGGGCTGGGAGGGTAGCTTAGAGGTAGAATGCCCCTGGGTTGAATCCACAGTATCCCCCCCCCCCAAAAAAAAAAGGAAAGTTATGCTGAGTTCACCACCGTTTGGGATATGTTTCTTCTTCTTCTTCTTCTTCTTCTTCTTCTTCTTCTTCTTCTTCTTCTTCTTCTTCTTCTTCTTCTTCTTCTTCTTCTTCTTCTTTTTAAATCCTGGTAAAATTTATTTCAAAGTGGATTTGTATTACAAACTTAGCAGAATCAATTTACACAGGATGTTTCACAGACATCAAAGACAATTATGGAACGCCTGGAAAGTACAGATCAACCTTTTTCTACTTCTTAATAAATGCAACACTAAGTAAACACACCCTGCACAGTACTTTATGATAACCCCATCAAAGAAAAAATGGGATAGAAGAGACACTTACACAAATAAGGAGAGGCAGATGATAAGAATTTCATATTGTAATTAGAACTTAGAACTTGAAAATGTAGTTTGTAGAACTTATTACTTTTTTTCTTTTCTTTTTTCTTTTTTATACATTTATTTATTTATTTTCAGAAAAATTCTATTCTAACATGAAATATGAATTCTAAACACCCAAAACAATCTCAAAAAAGAACAAAACTAGAAGATGTACATTTTCTGATTTCAAACCTTATAAAGCTATAATAATTGAAACAGTGTAGTACTGCTATAAAGGCAGATAAACCAGTGGAGTAAAATAAAAAGCCTAGAAATAAATTCTTCCATATATGGTCAAGTTATTTTTGACAAGGTTTCCAAGAACATGTGGTGAAGGAAATAATAATCTTTTCACTAAATATTGTTGAAAAATAATAATTACATGAAAAAGAATAAAATTGGACCCTTACCTAACACCATAAACAAATATTAACTCAAATAGATTAAAGACCTAAATGTAAATCTTAAGACTATAAACTTTTAGAAGAAAACCTGGGTCATAAAACTTCACAATATTGAAATTGGCAGTGACTTCTTGGATATGATTCCAAATGCACAGGCAACAAAAGAATAAACAAACAAACTTCATAAAAAATAAAAAAGGGTTTCCAGGAACCCCAGTACCACCAAAAAAATAAATAAATACAATACAATTTATAAATAGGTAAAAGACTAAAATAGATAATGAACCTCCAAATATTTTTATATGACCAATAAACACATGAATATCACTCATCATAATATAACTAGTCATTAAGGAAATACAAATAAAAACTTTAGTGAAATATTACTTCACATTTGTTAGGATGGCTACTTAACATGAATTACCTTGCTCCAGCCCTTTACCTTGAGTTTGTTACTATCTTTACTTGTAAAATGTGTTTCTTGTAAGCAGCAGATGGATGGATTCTGGTTTTTAATCCATTTTGCCACTTTGTCTTTTTATTGGGGAATTGAGACCATTTACACTCAGTGTGATTATTGAGAGATAACTTTTAATTCCTAACATGTTAAGATTTTATTTCTGTTTGAAATACTGTTTATTCTTCTTTGCTTAGTTGTCTTGTTTCTCTGGTTCTGGTGTGTATTACCTATTTCTTCTTTGTAGTTAATCTCTCTGAGTATTTTCTCTTGTGCTGGTTTTGAAGACATAAATTCCTTTAGTTTCTGTTTGTCATGGAAGCTTCTTATTTCTCCATCTAATTTGATAGATAGTTTTGCTGGGTAGGAAATTTTTGGCTGGAAGTTGTTTTTTTTCCCCCCAGAGTTTGGAATATGTTACTCCAAGTCCTTCTGGCTTTCATGACTTGGTTTGGGAAGTCCGGAGTGATTCTATTTGGTTTGCCTCTGAATGTCACTTGGCCTTTTGTTTTTGTTGCCTTTAAGATTCTCTGCTTGGCTTCCACATTAGTCATTTTGACAATTATGTGGCGTGGGGATCCTCTTCTCTGATCCTGTTTAAAGGGAGTTCTATAAGTTTCCTGGACCTGTGTATCAACCTCTTGCTCTATGTTTGGAAATTTTTCTGCTATTATTTCTTTGAAGAGATTATTGATCCCTTTGGTTTCACCTTCTTTTCACTCTTCTATTCCGATTATTCTTAGGTTAGCTCTCTTAAAATGGACCCATATTTCTTCAATATCAGATTCCTGCTGTTTGATTCTTTTTCTAAGTTATAAATTATGTGTTCATTTTTGGAGTGATCATCTTCTAGAAGCGAGAGATTCTATTCTCCATGTGGTCTAATTGATTGTTTATAGTTTGAATTGATGCCTTTACTTCAATGATTGCATCCTTTCTTTCTTTTAGACTCTAAATTCTTTTAGAAAGTCCGGTGTTATTTCTACAGTTATATTCCTGATTTGATCTTCTGGAGATCTCTGAATTTCTGTGTTATCAGGTTCTGATATTATGGGGTTGTGGGTGTTCATTGCTCTATTGTTGTTCCTCTTTCCTATGATTTCAGAAGTTTGTGCCTTCTTTGGGTTCTTCCCCAGGTGACCATGACTTCACTTAGGGTGCTCTGGATCTTGAGTTTGTGGTAATCTCAGCTGCCACTACTCATTTACTGGGTTGTATCATAAAGTCTCAGACCCAGGGAGTTAATCGAGGCTGCGCAAGACCATGGGGGTGCCGAGCTGGGCGTTTTCTCACAGGGAGCTGTGACTAGGGTGTGGTATCTTTGCCACCACTAATCCCCCACTGGATTTGACTGCAAAATCTCAGACCCAGGGAGATTATCAAAGCTAAGCAAGTCCCTGGGGGTGCAGTGTTGGGATTTCTCCTTTAGGGGCCACAATTCCACTTACGGTTATTGTGCACGCTGATCTAGAGCTGTTGCAGGTGTGGTAAACTCACTGCCACTGCTGGCAATATGGCACTGCTGGTATGCCTTCAGCCGTGAGGCTGGCATATTTCTTTTCTGGTTTTGAGCTCCATTCTGAGTCCCTGTAAGGTGTGATGAATTTGGCCTCTGGGAGTTTTCGACATTCTCTACACTGAAAAAACTGCTGAATTACACCCGAATGATCCACAGCTGCTCATTTCAGCTCCTTGTTTACCTTTCCTCTCTGAAGCCTGGTGCTGTGAGGCAAGATGGCGCCGGTGCACCTCCACTGCCGCATTGTGGGCTGGTTTCCTTTCTGGTCTCTGGTTGTTCTTCTAGTCTTCTTTTTCTCTGTCCCTTGTATTTACATTTTTTATTTCTCTGCTGATAATGTTTTCTGGTTCTGAAAAGCACTGATATTGTGGCAATAGGGATCAAGTGTTAGTAGGACTCATAAATGCTGCTTTTCTTGGTTGCCATTTTCCCAAAAGTTCTCTATTTTCTCTTTTTCTGTCCCCTGAAAGTTTTGTGTAATGTTGTTATTTCTTTCTTAAGTGTGTAGTGAAATTTACTAAGCCATCTGGGCCTGGAGAATTTACATTTCTTTAATAATTATAGGACTATTCAGATTTTTCATTTCTTCTGGTATAAATTTTGGTAAATTATATTTTGGAAAGAAATTTGTTAAATATATTTGTTGTGGCACTGGTTTCTCAGGGGTATTCTACCATCAAGTTACACTCCTAGCTCTTTTATATTTTTAATATTGAAACAGGGTCTCAATAATTTCCCTCTATCTTTCTCTCATTTTGATTGGTCTTGCCAAGGGCTCTTAACTTTGTTAGTCATTTCAAAGAAATAACTTTTCAATATTTTTCATTCTTCTAATATATGTATTGTAAGTGTGTGTGTGTGTGTGTGTGTGTGTGTGTGTGTGTGTGTGTGCTACTGGAGATTGAACCCAGAGTCATTCTATCTGAGCTACACCACCAGCTTTATTTTATTTTTTATTTTGAAACAGGGTGTTACTAGGTTTATAAGAATCTTACTACTTGCTGAGGCTATCCTTGAATCTGTAATCCTCCTGTCTCAGCCTCTCAAGGACTGGGATTACAGGCATAGACCACCACACCCAGCTATGTTTATTTTGAGATGAGGTTCTGCAAGCCTCCTCTTTCAGCTTTCCAAAGTACTGGAATTAAAGGCTTGCGCCACCACGCCTGGCTGCCTTTCTTTTTTAAGACTATAAATATTCTTCCAAATACCCTGAGGACTACTTAGAAGGAAGCACAAGTTTCAATACCTATATTTTTGTTATTATTCTGTTCTAAATATTTTCTAATTTTCAACTCTCATTTCTTTTTTTCTCTGATTTAGGAAAGTATTTCTTAATTTTTAAATGTATGGAGATGTTTAGAATTATCCTTTTATTATTGATTGCCATGTTAATTACATTTTCACAAGAAATATGTTTAATAATATTTCTACTAAGCATGGCTTTTTTGGGAAGTGTTCATGTGTGCTTGGAAAGAATGTGTGGTATGGTCTTGTGAAGTATAGAGTTCTGTGTCCAGTAGATCAAATGTTCTAGACTACTGCACTAATTGTCTATTTTTTCACTGAATTGTGACTGTGTTTTCTGTCTCTATATAAATGCTTTTGTTAAATTGTCCCCCTATGATTTTGAATTTGCTTTTATAGTCCTATATTTAAGGCTTTATATATTTTGAGACTGTTATTAAGTACATACAAATTTAAAATTGTGGTATCTCTTTGGTAAATTGAACCTTTCATCATCACATCATAATCCTGTCTCTTATTAATATATATTTGTATATATACATGCATGTATATTGTATATATATATATATGTATACATATACTTTGCTTTAAAACTTAATTTTCTAATTTTTTTCTTTTTACTACACTGGAGATAGAGCCTAGAGCCTCATGCATACTAAGCAAATGCTCTACCACCGAGCTATATCCTCAGTCCATTATTCTGAAATTTTTTTAAAATTTTTGGAAACAGGGTCTCTTAAGCCAGCGTGGCTGGCTTCGAACCTGCGTGATCCTCCTGTTTCTGCCTCCCAAGCGTGGGGATTACAAGCGTGCGCCACCATGCCCGGCCCATTTTTCTGATATTTTAATGCAGCCACACTAGTTCTTTTTTTGTTGTTGTTAGAACTTACATAGCAAACCACTCTTATTAATTTTATTTTCAATATTCCTTTATCTTCATATCCTAACACATATAGTAAGCACATATACTTGGACATATAGTAAAATCCTGTTCACTGCTCTTTTCCATTAAACTAAAGTATTTGTGGGTTTTTTTTTTTTTTTTGTTTGGTACTGGAGATTAAACTCAGGCATTCTACCTCCAAGCTATACTCCAAGACTTTATTTTATTTTATTTTTTGTGGGTCTGGGGATGGAACCCAGGGGCATTTGACCTCTGAGCTCTAACCCCTGCCCTATTTTTTATTCTTTATTTTTTTGAAACAGGGTCTCACTAAATTGCAGAGGGCCTCACTACGTAGCTGAGGCTGTCTGCGAACTGTGATCTTCTGGTCTAAGCCTCCCGAATGCTGGGATTACAAGCGCAAGCCACCACGCCCGGCTTTATTTTTAATTTTAATACAGCATCTCACTAAGTTGTTGAGCTGTTCTTGAACCAGCTGCCCTCCTGTCTCAGCCTCCCAAGTACTGGGATTACAGGTGTTTATCACCACATGTGGCAATGTATTTGTGTTTTAAAAATACAGTTTTATTGCTTGTAATCCCAGCATTTGGGAGGCTGAGATAGGAGGATCATGGTTAATGGACAGCCTCAGCTACTTAGTGAGGTCTTCCGCAGCTAAGTGAGACCCTGTTTCAAAATAACGAATAAAAAATAGGGCTGGGGTGTAGCTCGGAGGTCGAATGTTCCTGGGTTCCATTCCCAGACCCTCAAAAAATATGCAGTTTTATTAAGTGCTATTTTCCACTCTGTTCTGTTTATTTTTCTTTTTCCTGACTTTAACTATATGGTATTTTATCATGCCATTTCTCTCAGACGTTATCCTATCTCTCTTTAATTTCCCTCAAAGTTAAAATCTGCATACTCAATTTAGCAAAGCCTGCAGTTAATCAGTATTTTTACCATATTCTAAAACATGTATTGCCTTATATTTCCAATTCTTTTTTTCCCAATAGACATTACTATTGTGTACAAGTCCCTCCATCTGGGGCTGCATTCCTCCTGCTTGAAATATCTCCTTTAACATTTTCTTTAGTGAATATATGCTTCTAAATATTTGCTTCTAAACTCTCTTTGTTTGCCTGAAAAAAGTCTCTGTTTCATCCCACCCTTGGAAGATATTTTTCTTTCCATCCAGTGTTCCAGAGTAGACCTGTTCTTTTGGCTCTTTGAAGCCGTCATTCCGTTGTCCCTTGCCTTTCTGTGTGTGTGATGTCCGCTGGCACTCTAAGACATCGATTTTTTTTCTCCAGCAGCTTTTATTTTTTTCCTCCAGGTCTTTGGTTTTCTGCTGCTTCACTGCAAAATGTCCAGGTGTGAATTTCCTACCAACAGAAGGACCTAAGGCCTTAGTGGATAGGTTTCAGGATCTGGGTAGACGGAGACGGGATCAGACCAGGGGACACATAGAGTTTACAGGGCAATGGTGTTTGCCTGTAATCTCAGTACCTAGGAGGCTGAGACAGAGGTCGCAGGTCTGAGGACAGACTAGGCAACTTAGTGAGACCCTGTCTCAAAAACAAAAACAAAAACAAAAACAAAAAAACATAAAGAGAGCTGGGGATGTAGCTCAGTGGTAGAGCATGCCTGGGTTCGATTCCCAAGCACTACGCGCGCACACACACACACACACACACACACACACACACACACACACACAAACTATCATATGATCCAGCAATCTCACTACTTGGTATGTATCCAAAAGAACTGAAAGCAGAATTTCAAAGAACAGCATTTGTACCCCTGTGCTCAGAGTACTCACAATAGCCAAAAGATGTAAGCAACCCAGGCCTTCATCAACACTTAAATGGATAAACAAAATGTGGTCTATATATGCAATAGAACATTATTTAGCTTTGGAAAGAAGAAATATTCTGACACATGCTACAATATAGGTGAGATTTGAGGATATTATGCTAAATAAAACAAGCCAGTTACAAAAAGACAAGTAGTGTGTGATCTACTCATAAAGTACTTAGTTTCTAGAGACAGGAAGTAGAATAGCAGTTGCCAGAGACTGGGCAAAGGGAGGAATGGAGAGCTGTTGGGGCCAGATTTTGAGTTTGGGAAAATGAAAATGTTCTAGGGATAGATAATGGAATTGCACCATTCAGCAATGTGAATGTACTTAAGATCACTAAAATTTCAGTGCATTCCAGGTGTGGTGGCACACACTTGTAACCCTAGCATTTGGGAGGCTGAGACAAGAGGATTGTGGTTCACAGACAGCCTCAGCTACTTAGTGAGGCCTTCTGCAACTTAGTGAGACCTTGTTTCAAAATAAAGAATAAAAAAAATTAGTGCTAGGGGTGTAGCTCAGAGGTAGAATGCCTCTGGGTTCCATCCTAGTACCACACACATACATCCCCCCCCCCAAAGATAAATGGGCAGACCCCACCCTGCCGTTTCCTGCCCCCCCTCGACAGGATTTTGGGTAGCCTTGGAAGGGGGTACTCCACGCATTACCTTGAATTCTGGGATCTACCAGAATTCTGTAAATTAATTAATTAATTAATTTATTTATTTTTGGTGTTACTAGGGGTGGAACTCAGGAGCTTTCTACCTCCAGGCTATACTCCCAGACCTATTTTATATTTTATTTGAAAACAGGGTCTCACTAAGTTGCTGAGAGCCTCACTAGGTAGCTGAGGCTGGCTTCGAACCTGTGCGAGCCTCCTGTCTCAGCCTCCCGAGTGCTGGGATTACAATCGTGCACCACCACGCCCGGCTGAATTCTGGACTTTTAAACTTAGAGTCATGGGAAGTCCAGGTCCCATGAGGCTCAAGTAGAGAGTAGATAACGATGCAGGTTATCGGCTGACTGCCTGCTGTTTTGTAGCACTGGCCTTTCCCTGGAGGTTGGCCTCTAGAAATCCACAGAAAACGACACCATGTTGGACTGTGTAAAGGCAGGCTCCCTCCTGCTCTGTCTTGGACTCAGTAGGTGGCCACCACTCCCTCTTTCTTTTCATTCACCCCACTTTCTTCCACAGGATCATCTCTCTGGGCCCTAATTGTACATATGCCTTTCTGGCCAAACTGCAAATCTACAGTCTTTCTGCTTTGGTTTCCACTCCTGAAATTTGGTGTACAATTCACTGAATATAGACATCATATCCATAAGGCAGTTTGGATGCTTTGCTGTTTTGAGATTTCCTCTGCCAGCTTAAACAGACCATCATCTTTAAATTTTGCTTGATGCAAAGTTTCAGGACATAGGAAAAATGCCAATAAATTCTTTACCAGAATGTAACATGTGTGGCCTCTATTCCGTTTTTTCTTTCTTTCTTTCTTTCTTTCTTTCTTTCTTTCTTTCTTTCTTTCTTTCTTTCTTTTTTTCTTTTTTTTGTGGTTTTGGGTACTGGGGATGGAACCCAGGGATATTCTACCTCCAAGCTACAACCTCAGCCTTATTTTTTATTCTTTATTTTGAAACAGGGTCTCACTAAGTTGCAGAGGGCCTCACTAAGTAGCCGAGGCTGGCTAGGAACCTGTGATTCTCCTGTATTGGGATTACATGTGTGCGCCACCATGCCTGGCTCTGCTCCATTTTCCTTAGAGTTCTTTTTGCCCTCCAAAATTTTCAGTGCACAATCTCTACTGTTTGCTTTTCTAGCCACATTCTGGTGCTTCCAACTCCCTTTCACAAACCAATTTCAAAGACTCGCCATCTATATGGTCAGACTTAGAAATAACTATGACCCTACACTTCTGGCATCAATTTCTGTCCCAGTAAATATTCTTCTGATATATTCTAAATAACCTGGACACAGAACTTAAAAGAAGGAAGATGTATTTGTGCACAGTTCTATATCTATAGATTGAACTATAGAGGTTCAGTCCATGTGAGGCTTAGATGGCTGGGGTCTGTAAAGCTCAGGACATGGGGGTAGGAAATGGAGAGAGAGAACATGCTAGACATCTCTCTCACATCACAGAGGCAGGAGAGAGAGAGAGAGAGAGAGAGAGAGAGAGAGAGAGAGAGAGAGAGAGAGAAAGAGAGAGAGAGAAAACGCAGGGGGAAGAGGAACCATATAACCCCCAAGGTCTCATTCCCATGGACCCCTCCTTAGCAACCAAGTCCTTCCAAAATTGCTACCTTGTTCCCATTAGAGCTAGGAGGACATTTTAAATGTAAACCATGACCGTCCTTCTGACTGGCAAATTGTTCAAAGACTCAGGGCTGTGCCTGGATTCAGTTTAGTTCTGTCACTTAGTAGTTAGGCAAGTTGTATAACCTTTCTACACCTCAGTTTTCTTCTCTGTAAAATGGGCAAAAGAACATGCAATGATTTGAATGTGTTCCCCCAAAGTTCATGTTCAGGAAACTCAATTTCCCATATGTTAATGATATTTAGAGGTGGGCCTGTAAGAAGTGATTAGGACCAGGCATGGTGGTGTACTTGGGAGGCTAAGACAGGAGGATCACAGGTTCATGGCCAGCCTCAGCAACTTAGTGAGACCCTGTTTCAAAAGAAAAGAATAAAACAGAGTTTGAGGATGTAGCTCAGAGGTAGAACACCCCTGGCTTCCATCCCCAGTACCTCCCCAAAAGAGAGGTGATTAGTATTAGCTGAGGGTGGGTGGGGTCTTCACAATGGCCTTCTTCATAAGCAGAAGAAGAGAGACCCACGCTGGCATGCTTATTGTCCTGCCACCATGTCAGACGCAGCAAAATGCTGAGCAGACTGGGTACCATCCTCTTGGACTTCTCAGCTCCAGAATCATGAGCTAAATAAATCTCTATTCTTTATAAATACCAGGTCCCAGATATTTCATTATAGCCACAAAAAATAGATCAAGATTGTTTCCTTTATGAAGAACAAAATAATTTATGTAAAGCATCATACAATGCCTCGCTCATAGCAAGCGCAATGTAAGTGTTGGTGATCCCCGGGGTGTTTTTTTCATTGAAAACAGTCCCTGTCAAGGCGCTGGCACCCGCAGATCTGTTCTATTTCCTCCTGGAGGCTGTTGCCTGCTGTTCCTGAGAACGTCAGCAGGTGGCAGCATTGCACCACAGCTGCTCCAGTCCTCGTGCGGTTGGTCCAGCCTGGTAAACCGCGCCTGGGTTGTCCAGTCCCTCAGAGAGGAGCGTGTGGGCTGGCAGGGTAGACACGGACGTGGGAGTCTTGCCAGGGCTTCCTCTGGGCACCCTGCCACCACCACCTCCTCCTCTTTTCGAGGAGTTCACCTGGATAATGTGGCTCTTTGTTGGTCCTCTGTGCAACCTGGTGGCTCTACAGTGTTCTTGGTCCCAGGCACTGTCCCCCAATTGCAAAATAGGAGTAATTGCACTGCATCACAGAGCTTGGCCTAGGCCAGGTGCAGAGTAAGGGATTGGTGATTTTTTTTTTTGTGTGGCACTGGACATTTTTTTGTGGCCCAGAAGCATTCTACCCCCCAGCCTGATTTTATTTCTTATTTGGAAACAGGGTCTCACTAAGTTGTGGAGGGCCTTGCTAATTTGTTGAGGCTGGCTTCGAACTTGCGATCCTCCTGTCTCAGCCTCCTAAGTACTGCGATTACAAGCATTGCCACCATGCCCTGAACTAGTGATGTTTTAATAGACCCCACCATGGCCTTCTTTAGGGCGTGGACAAGGCCTGGCTGGCTGGGAGGGCTTTGGAGCTGGCAGAAATGACTGTGTATGTGGGACCCACTGAAGGCGAGTATGACCAGGAGGGTTCCTGGGGCCCTGGATGGCTCTGTGGAGAGATGGCTGGAGAGAGGGCTGGTCTGGGCTTGAACTATCCTGTGCTCCTACCTGCTTGGTGCCTTTGCATGCGGTAGGCCTCCTCTTGGACTCTCTCCCTTTTCCTTCGTACTCAATACTCAGGTGTCCCAGAAGTCCCTAACAGCCTTCTCAGGCTCTGCAGGCCTGGCTTCTGCTTCCCTTGACCCTGCTGACAGCACCTGTCAGGGCTCCTGTCCCTGCCTATGCTGACTAGTGGTTTCCTCCCTCACACTAGAATGTGTGTCTGTCCCGCCCATCATAGCCCTCAGCAGGGGACCAGGGGAGTGGCCCCAGCTTCATGTGAAGGGCAGCTCAGCTCAGCAGTTGTGGTCCTAGAATCTCCTGGACTCTAGGGCTCAGACCTTGGCAGCCCTCCCCACATTTCCTGAGGGACTTGAGTCACATCTGTGGCCACACACCCACAACAGATGATGGCAGATGGAGGTCACCTTCTACAGGTGACCTGATAAAGATTCTCAAATGCAAAGGAATTCTCAGTATTCCCAGTGAGCAGGAAATGCATATTAAAATAACTTTGAAATGCAATTTTTCATTTATCAGAATAAAAAAATTTATAATTTCTAGTGTTGGTGGAGGTGCAGAAAAGTGCCTTCATGAATTGCTCGTGGGAGTGTAAATTGGTTTAAAAATTGTTTTTGGAGGGCAATTTTGGAAATATATCTTAGGAAACTTAAATTTTTGCATAACCTTTGACCCCGCAATTCTACTTCTGGGCATTTATCCTAAGAATATAATTGCATAAGAGCTGAAGATGCATGTATAAGTATTTTTTACAGTAGCATTGTTGATAATGTTGCTCCCAGTGAAAAAAAGCATCCAACAGCCCAGTTACTGGTTAAATAGAGTGTGATAGATCTGCAGAAGAGAACTGCAATCCGTCATTAAAAATCATGTTTTCAGGAAAAAATTTCATTAAAATGTTCGTTAATTAATTAAACATTCATTGAATATCTACTAGCCATGCCAGGTATTGTTCTGGGCCCTGAGAGTAAAATCATAAAAAAGATAAATGCTCTCTCTTCTTATCTGGCTTACCTTTTATGGGAGGAGATGGGCAAGAAAGAAGTGGACATATAAATGAATTTCAGACAATAATATTTTCACGTATTTCTTTTTTTTGGCACTGGGGATTGAACTCAGGTGCATTCTACCTCTGATCTACTTGTTTAAAAAAATTATTTTTTACCTCTAGCCCTTGTTTAAATTTTTTTTTTTTGTGGTACTGGGGGTGGAACCCAGGGGCATTCTACCTCCAAGCTACACCCCCAACCCTATTTTTAAATTTTTTATTTGAAAACAGGGTCTCACTGAGTTGCAAAGGGCCTCACTAAGTAGCTAAGGCTGGCTGCGAACTGTGATCCTCCTGTTTCAGCCTCCCAAATGCTGGGATTATAAACATGTGCCACCACACCTGGATTTAATTTCTGTTTTGAAACAGGGTCTGCCTAAGTTGTGGAGGGACTCACTAAGTTTCTGAGACTGACCTTGAACCTGCAATCTTCCTGTCTTAGCCTCCCAAGTACACCACCATTTCTGGTTTATACTTTCACCTATTTCTGTATGCAAATAGAGAAAAAGACAGGAAGCACAACCTGGTGTAGACGGTGGTTCTCACTGGTTGGCTAGGATGTTTGGTCAGTAGGGATCACTGAGAACTTCACTGCAGTAGCCGGCAAAGACTGATAAAGTGGGACTGCTCTGGCAGATGCAGAATGCCGGCTGTCAGCGCCCGCCACAAGGGGCTTCTCAGGGTCACAAAATGGCAATCTGTCTTTTGGATCTCCTGCTTACATTCCATGTAGGAAGGAGGGCGAAGGCAGGTGAACAAAGACTTTCTCCTCAGGCTCTGATTTTTTATTATTCAGGAGCAGAGTCTCGACCCATGTCCCATCAGCCAGAAGGGGCCACATGGCCACCTCGTGGGCTGCAGGATGGTTGGTAAGACCACGGATGTGATGTTATGGGTCATTGCAGTTTTCTTCTCCACATTTTCTGCCATTTTCTAAACTAAACCAGACATTGCAAAAAACCTTTGTATATTGGAAACAATGGGCCTTTTATGTTTTTAAGAAGTAAGGTTGGGGTGGTGTGCAATGTAGGGGCAGGAAGCAGAGCAAGGCAGCAGCAGCTGGTCTCAGACACACCTGATACTTGGTGTTTGGTCTGTCCCACGGATTCCTGTCCTGCTTTGGTCTTGTGGGTACCTGCAGGCTGGCCCATGGCTGTCCCCGCGAGGACTGTTCTTTTTGGCCTGCCTTGCACTCTCAGTGAGCTGGTCTCCAGGAGGGAGTGTGTGGCGGAGGTGGGTGTCTATAGCCTGGGCTGGTGAAGGGCTGGGCCTTCCTCCCTAGAGGAGCTTGAGTAGTCTCCAGTCACAGGGCTTGTGACTTGCCAGGCTGATCTGGGTTTGGGTCCTAGCTTCTTTGTTGCAGTCATATTTTTTCTTTTCTTTTCTTTTTTTTTTTTTCGGTACTAGGGATGGAACTCAGGGGCACTCTACCTCTGGGCTACACCCTCAGCCCTATTTTTTATTCTTTATTTTGAAACAGGGTCTTACTGAGTTGCAAAGAGCCTCACTAAGTAGCTGAGGCTGTCATCCATGATCCTCCTGTCTTAGCCTCCCAAATGCTGGAATTACAGTGTGTGCCACCACGTCCAGCTGTGGCAGTCATTTTCTGAGGCTACTTTGTTAAACGATTGCAGACTGGTGCCTTGAAACAACAGATATGTATTCTGTCCCACTCTGGAGGCCTGCCTGAAGCCTGAAATCGGACCCGCTTCCTTCTGGAGGCTCTGGGGGGAATCTGTTCCTTGCCTCCCTCTCCCAGCTCGTGGCCACACAACTCCCGTGGCTGCCTCTGTGGTCACATGGCCTCTGTGAAGTTGCCTTCCGTTTTACAAAACTCATCACACCTGAGCCGGACTTGGTGGTGCACACTTGTAATCCCCACGCTTGGGAGGCTGAGGCAGGAGGATCAAAGCCAGCCTCAGCTACTTAGTGAGGCTCTCAGCAATGTAGTGAGACCCTGTTTCCAAATAAAAATATAAAATAGGTCTGGGATTATAGCCCGGAGGTAGAAAGTCTCTGGGTTCCACCCCCAGTACCACCAAAAAAAAAAAAAAAAAAAAAAAATCAGAAAAACCAAACTCATCACACCTGAAATGGCATCTAGGGCTCACCTGGACCATCTAGGACAATTTCTCACCACATTCTTAATGTAAATCTGCAAGTGGTTTTTCTAAATAGGGTGACATTTATAGGTTCTAGAAGTTAGAATGGGAACATCTTTTGGAAGCCGTGTTTTGGCCTGCCATGCCCTTACACTTCACTGCTCTAAGCTTCAGTGAGCTCCTCTGTGGAGTGGGACAAGAGCCCATTCTGACCAGGTCTTATAGGATCACCACTGGGTAGTGAACAGGTAGCCAGCAGGCTACAAGAGGGTATGGGGCCTCTCATGGCTGAGCCCTGCCCCTCCTCTCTGATCTCTAGAGGCTGCTTCTTTCCTGCCCCCTCTTTCATCATCCACGTGTCCTGATTCTGGAGACAGTTTCAGAGGAGTGGGTGGCATGCAGGATGAAGACCTCTGACCTGCAGATCTTTGTCCCCTCCCTGCTGCATGGCCAGCTCCCACAGTGAGGCATATTTGCTGTAGTGCACAGGCCTGGTATTCCTCAAGGGACTGTCACATGTGGATACCCTTCCTTTCCCCCTTGTATCTCCACACCAAAACCATGGATCCTTTTCTATTTTCCAGATGAATTTCTGGGGAGCTAGAACCTTGCCCAAGGTTGCCCAGTATGTTGGCATGGTCTGAAGGAGCTCTGGGCAGTTCTTGTCTCAAGCCACATCTCTCCAGGAGCATTTGTGGGAAGGAGGTAGTGGCTTTTTGCTTCAGGTTTTTTGGGGGTGTTGAATGTACTGTGACACCCAGATGGAGAAAATCAATCACGATTTCATTTCATGGCTGGATAAGAGAAGAGGTTAGCAGGCCAGAAAACCTGTTCTTGGAAATGGGCATGTCTGTGAGCAGGGAGCTCAGACCAGGTCTGGAGCAGTGCTGTCTGTGGGTTGAGCGTGGCTCCAGGCAGATGCAGCTCCCCTGCCCCCTGATCCTTTGGGAGAGTTAGGGGCTTGGCTGTGAGAGCCCACAGAATGTGCTGTGGGAGCTGCCAGTCTGCACCTGGCTTAGGATGGGACGAGGATGTTGGGTGGGAGGACCTCTCACACTCATTTGATGGTACCTGGGCTCTGTACTTTGCAGCTAGTTCCAGCCTGCTATGCAGGCTGACGTTCAGGTTCCCTGTCATGGACAAGGAGTGGCCTGGGCCTGGGGTGTCGTGAGCCCCAAGGTCCTACCCCCCTCCTGGGTTGACTGCAGCCTTGTCCCTAGGGAAGTAGTGGAGGACATATGACTGGCAGAGACCATCCTGTGCAGAGCTAGGGTGGGTTTCTGGTGAGCTCCCTAGTGGCTGGGAGACAAAGGTGCCTTCTGTTTGGACTTCCTTTTTGTGGGTAGTAGCCCTCTGGCTTCCCCAGGATGCCCACTGCACGGGAGGTGGCTGACATCCCTCTGCTTTGTAGAGATGCGTCTGGCCTCTGGAGATGCTGGGTCTGGTCCTCTGGGCCTCAGACTTGTTTTTGCAAAGGGACAATTTTTCCCACATATAACGAACTCTTGGGACTGGTGGGTGCTAAGCATAAAGAGCACCCTGTCCCAAGCCCTGGTTTCCTGACTGAACAGTGGGGATAAAGAGATGTTCCTGCCTGCAACAATGGGGCAGCATTCCTGTCTGGGAAAGACACACTGTGTGCAATGTCCTTCTACCTCCGTGGCCTATGGGGCATGGCTATTTATTTATTTATTTATTTTTGGTGGTACTGGGGTTCCTGGAAGCCCTTCTACCTCCAGGCTACACTCCCAGACCTATTTTATATATATATATATATATATATATATATTTGGAAACAGGGTCTCTTAAGCCAGCGCGGCTGGCTTCGAACCTGCTGCCATCCTTCTTTCTCCGCCTCCCAAGCAGGGGGATTACAAGCTATGGGGCGTGGCTTTAATAAGCCCAAGTCCTTCCCCACCTGGCTGCCAGCCAGGGGTGCTGCTTTCTGCTCCTCGTGGAGGCATAGAAAGAGCACAGAAGGCATGGGCAGGGGCAGGGGGCAAGTGCAGGGAGGCCACCCTGAGGCTGGCTGCCTCCCCCTCATCTCCTCTGTCAGAAAAACCAAGTACTGAATCAGTAAGAGCCCAAAATAATAGAATGAGCCATGCCAAAGATTGCTCGCTTGGGAAATGCAAAAGGAAAAACCCAAGAGGGCTACCAAAGAGTAAAAATAAACTAAAAAATACGGCAATACAAAAGGAGAGCAAATATATTTAGGCTGATGAAACATCAAAAATGAGGTGAAGGAGGTTGGTGGGCGGGGGAAGGGAGACCAAGTAGAGATGGTCAGTTAACATTCAACAGATGCGCTGACGGCAGCTACTGAGGGGACAGAGAACAGAAGCCATAAATAAAAAGTGTTAAAAAAAAAGGATGGGTTAAGAGAGGAAGGGGGTAATGGGGTCTTCTGGGCTCAGGCCCTGGCAGAGGAAATGTTCCTTGCAGCCCATGGGCAGGGCTAAGCTGGCACTCAGGCTCCCTCCCCCACACCAGATGACCCCTCCCTGGGGCCTTGACCATAGGACTATGGTCGGCCTTCTCCCTGTGTACACAGAAGGGCGAGTCTTCAGCGAATCTGACAGGGTGCACCTTGGTCTCTTTGCCAGTAGTACCCTTCATACAGGGCCAGGAGGACTGATATATATATATTTTTTGGTGGTACTGGGGGTGGAATCCAGGGGCTTCTCTACCTCTGGGCTGTACTCCAAGACCTAATATATATATATATATATATATATATATATATATATATATATATATGTATTTGGAAACAGGGTCTCACTAAATTGCCGAGAGCCTCACTAAGTAGCTGAGGCTGGCTTAGAACCTGTGCGATCCTCCTGTCTCAGCCTCCCAAGTGTGGGGATTACAAGCGTGCGCCACCATGCCCGGCTGAAATGTTTTAAAAATCCCTAGCAGGTGGTACATTGTAGCACACATCTGTAATCCCAGAACTTGGGAGACTGAGACAGGAGGATCTCAGATTTGAGGACATTGTTGGCAACTTTGTGAGACCCTCAGCAACTTAGCAAGACCCCATTTCAAAACAAAAAATTAAGCCAGGTTTGGTGATATATGCTTGTAATCCCATAGCCTCAGCAAGTAGTGAGACCGTTAATAACCTAGCAAGACTCTGTTTCTGAAAAAAAGAAATAGGTTTGGGGATGTAGCTCAAAATTAGAATGCTTTTGGGTTCAATCCTCAATAAAACACACACACACACACACACACACACACACACACACACACACACACACGGCCTGGGGATGTAGCTCAGAGGTAGAATGTCTCTGGCTTCACCCCCAGTACAAAATAAAATAAAATAAAATAAGCCCTAGTGGGCTCTGCACTGAGGAGAGAAGGAGAAGGAGGACACAGTAATTTTCATGGGCCATGATGGTCTACACTGGGCAGGTGGCTCCTCAGGCTGAGCCAGGGTGACAGTCTTTGGGATGGCCAGGATTCCAGCTAGCTCTTCCTTAGTCCCCTTATTGTCTGGAGCGAGCAAGAAGGTGATGGAGAAAGATGCTTACATTTCTGGAATGACCAAGCCTTAGCTCTCAATGATTATGGCTCTCAAGTGGCTCCCCCACGATGGCTTCTCCCTGTCTTGACATTTCATCTGCAGCTCTTGTGGCAAACTGCTTCCTGTGGTCCGTCAGTAGAAATTCCTGATGGTTGTGCCCTTCTTTGTTTTCCTTGTGTGTAAAATGAGAATCCCATTTCCTAGGTGAGGTGTAAGGTGCTGAGCATGGTGCCAGCATGCTGTTGTAAGTGCTAAATAAACATAGTTAGGATCCACGTAATTGGAGAGGCCTTTAGAAAAAGCTGGCTATGGTCTGCAAAAGAAGGACTGATTGATTTGATTTCCATTCCTGTGAATACACCTTTGTGTAGTGAGGAGCAAACCATGAGCGCCGACTCCTGGGTCTGTCACCAGAGTCTTGGGTTAAGTCATGCCCCCCAGTTTCAAAAGAAATGACAGCCACCTAGAGCCCCCCCCCCCCCTAGTGGCTAGGCAAAGGTCTCCAGGGTTTTTAAGTCTGGCTAGGAAAGCTGGCCTGGCTAGAAGGTGGGTTCTGAGGATCCGCATCAGGGGCTGGATGTTCGGGGGTGGAAGGACACCACCGCCTGGGAGCTGGAGGGGAAGTTGCTCTGGGCCAACAGCCTTCTGGTGGGCTCCACTTTGAGTCGTGACTCTCAGGCCCCAAACCATAGTGACTTCATCATCCAAAGTTGAATTTGGTAGAAACCTGTTTTTTTTTTTTTAATATTGGAAACGGATGTTGAGGCTTATTCTTCAGCAATCATTCACCTCTGCCTAGCAAAGCATGCACTGAGAAGAACTTCCAACTGGCCACATCACATGCCCACTTTGCTAACACACTGAGGGACCCATACAGGGTGGGGTGGTGGGGTCCCTTACTTGTAGCTCTTTTTTTTTTTTGGTGGTACTGGGGTTCCTGGAAGCCCTTCTTCCTCTGGGCTACACTCCCAGACCTCTTTTTACATTTTTTTATATTTGGAAACAGGGTCTCCTAAGCCAGTGCGCGCGGCTGGCTTCGAACCTGCGCGATCCTTCTGTCTCTGCCTCCCAAGCACGGGGATTACAAGCGTGCGCCACCACGCCCGGCTACTTGTAGCTCTTAATCTCAGGTTTAGGCCCCACTGGGCAAATATGCCCAGCATCTTCTGAGATGGAGACAGTTCCCATAGGAACCAAATTGTTATAAAATTTATCTTTTTTATGGTACTGGGGATTGACCCCAGGGGCATATTACCTCCGAGCTACACCCCTAGCTCTATATTTCATTTTTTATTTTGAAACAGGGTCTAAGTTGTGGAGGGCCTCCCTGAATTGCTGAGGCTGGCCTCAAGCCTTTGATCCTCTTGTTTCAGCTTCCCAAGTACTGGGATTACAAGTGTGCACTTCTGTGCCCAGCGAAATTTATCCTTTATTTCCTTTCTCTCTACAACTTATCAGCCAGTGGATGGGGTGATTTTGCAGAAATAACTGGAGGGAAAGGTTGGAGGTTCAGATCAGCTGAGTTCATTACTGGAGGCTCCCAAGACAGGTTTCTTGAGGAAGCGACTTTGGACTCACACTTAGGCAGCCCAGCCTCCCGTGGGTGTGGTCATTTTCCTCTCCAGCCCATTGACACCCTCCTCCTGGAAGCCACCACCTGCCCATGGGGTTCTGGACACTTCAGCAGCCCGGTTACTTTTGGGCACCAGGCTGCCTTTGTTTGGAGCAGACAGCTCTCATGTCTCTGCTGGCCCCGTGCGCACAGCTGCCTCCCAACCTTTCCAAAGTAAAATTTGCCAATGACTACTCTGGCTGGCAGCTTGGGAAACACACACACACACACACACACACACACACACACACACACACACACTTCTTTTTTTCTTGCCCTGACTCACCAGCGCTCAATGCCTGGAAGCCCCTCTTCCTTTTCCCTTGGTAACCTCCACTCAGCCTTGGAGCTGTCACCTCCTCCAGGAAGCCATCCTCCCAGGCTGGGTCAGGGCCCAGGACCCGCCTCTGCAGGCATAGCTCATTCAAAGTGCTCCCCACATCTTTTTAGGACCTCTTCGGTGTCTGCCTTTTCCACTGCGCTCAGCTCTGAGTACGGCTGAACCCAGCCTCTCCGGGTCCCTTGACCTGGGTGCGCAGCCTGACGCACAGCTCTGGCAACCGGTCTACGAGGCTCTGCCAGGAGCTCCCAGGCCCGGGTCCACTGAACCCGGGTCTGGGAGCGCTCAGCTGTTTCCCCAAATCTTGGGTGTGTCACGTGGAGCTGGGTCCAACTGAGACCTGGGGGAGGGGAGTGTGCGCCCCGCTTGTCTTTCCCGGCTGGGCTGGATCCCTCAACAGCTTAACGCTATGCTCGGCGTGCACCGGAGGCGTGCACCGGGAGGCGGAGGGGACCCGCCGCGCTCCCGCCGCTGCGAGTGGGCTCCCGCGTGAAGGCTCGGTGCCGGGTCGGTGTGGAGCCCGGCGGCCGCTTGGAAGGCTCCTCACGTCCAGGCGCCGCGGTCACGGCTGCGCCGGTTTCCGGCCATGAATTGGGCTTCAGAGTCCGAGCCTCCTGCTGGACTCCGGGCTGAGCGCACCGCCCGCGGGCGGGGGATGGGCGCCCGCCGGGGTCCGCGCGGCCAGCTAGGGTTCAAGCCGGTCTCCGAGCCCCCGTACGTCTCCGAGTCTGGCTCGGCGCCCCGCCCCGTCTCTCTCCAGGCTACCCGGGTCCAGTGTCCGGCTCCGCGGGGGGCTGTGGGCTCGGGTCCGAGCGGCGGGGCTCGGCGGCTGGCGCGCTCCGAGACCCCCGAGGGCAGTAGGCAGCGGTGCCTCCTCCATCCTCCCTTCCCCGGCGAACCTGGGAAGCGGGGCCCGGCCCGCCACGTCTCTGCGCTCCGCAGCCCTGGATGGTCCCGGCCGCGGCGCGGGGCAGCCAGCCTCCCCCGGCCCGAGCACCGGCGCCCCCTGCGAGCTGCGAGCGGAGGGCGCCGCGCGGCGAGGCTGAGGCTCCGCAGTCACGTGGTGGAGAGGAGGGCGGGGGGAGGGAGGCGGCAGGGAGGGGAGGGGGAGCGCGAGGGGCGGGGGAGGGGAGGGGGCGTCCTCCGCAGTTCGCTCCTCGCGGGGCTCAGACACACAGCGATCCCGGAGCCGCCGCCGCCGCCTCTGCCGCCCCCGGAGCCGCGCGAGCCGCCCCCGCCGCGGGCCGCCCCCGCCGCGCCGGCCTGGGCTGGGGCTGCCAGCGCCGCCGCATCCGCCGCCGGAGCCGGCGCGGGAGCCCATCGCGGGCTGGGCTGGGCTGGGCGGGCGCAGGGCGCAGGGCGCAGGGCGCGGGGCGGGCGCGGGGGAGACGCACGGCGGGCTCGGCTCTCCCGGGGAGCGGCCCGGGACTGCACCGGGACCGGCGCCTCCCGGCTCCGCGCTGCCCTCGGCCTCGCCCCGGGCCCGGGCGGATGAGCCGCGCGCCCGGGGGACATGGAAGCGCTGACGCTGTGGCTTCTCCCCTGGATATGCCAGTGCGTTACGGTGCGGGCCGACTCCATCATCCACATCGGTGAGCGCGGCGGGCGGCCGGGTGGAGGCTGGGTGGGGGCCCCGGCGGAGCGGGGGCGCGTGGCGTCCAAACTTGGCGGTTCCCCGGCGCAGGGGCTCGGCTGGCAGTGCTCTCCCGAAGGGCCGCCCCGCGCCGCCCCGCGGAGGAGCTGAGCACCAGCCCCGCCGCTTTGCCGCGGCTCCTCGGTTCCCCGGGCTCCGGTCTCCGCGCGGGCCTCTGCCGACACTTAGGGCCGCGGCTGCGGGGACACCGGGGTGGACGCAAGTCGACACCCGCGCCCCCGGCGGGGCTGTCGGCCGGCTGGGCCCTCCGGTGCAGCCCGGAGCCCCCGGACCGAGGGGCGGGCTGGGCCGGGGGCTCGCCAAGTTGGCTGGGCAAGATCAAAGAGGCCCGACCGGAACCATGTGTGACCGTGGATGGGTGATGTCGGCGTGTGTCGCTGTGTGTGCACCTGGACCGTGTTGGTGTCACTGAGAGAGGGCGTTGGGGTATGTGGGGCCATTTGAGAGCCTGTTAGAGTGAACCGTGTCTGCCTGTCTCCCTGGTGCGTGTGCATCCCTCTGTGTGTGTGGCCGTGTGTGTGTGTCTGGATGTGGTGACTGCAGCCCAATCCTGGACAGTCTTGGAGTTTTGGCTGGCCCAAGTCTTGGGAGCCAACATACGGCCTGGATGTTGGTTCCAGCGAAGAAGCAGCGTAGGCAACAGGGGTGGGGGGCGCTGGGCGGGAAGAGAGGGATGGAGGGAGAGAACCCGGAGAGCAGACAGAGAGCCAGGAGGAAGGGGCGCGGAGGGGGAGTGGGCGGGAGTTGGGAGCAGCACGGCTGGAATCCCGGGAAGTTGGGCCAGGTAGAGGGGCTGATGGCGGTGGCTTTGGGGGAGCCCCTCCGCAGTTGCCTTTCCGGAAGTTGGGAAAGACCAGAGAGCACAGAGAAACTGGGGGCTGGGAGGCGTGAGAAGGTGGGGACGATGGGCTGGTGAGGAGGAGTGTCCAGGGTCGTCAGGGCTTGGAGAACTGCAACGCCCCCCCCCCCCCCCCCCCCCGCAGGGTTCGGGCCGAATCCGCTTCCTGCCTGGAGCGGGCGCGGGTCTCGAGTCTGCTGTCAGCACTGCGGCTTCGGGAGGTAGAGAGGACCCAGGAGCTGAGCCTCCCTCTGCCCACTCTGTTCTCAGCTCTGGGGATCATCAGGCCAAGCCCTGGGAGCTCAGCGACCCTCGGGCTCTGGAGAGGTGGGTGGGGTGGGGGTTGGGACCCTGGAGCTGCCCAGGCTGCAGGGCCAGGCTTCTGGAGTAGGATGGATTGCAGCCGCAAGCGCAGGGTGGGCTAAGGCAGAGATGTGCGAGCACAGGGCAACAGTCAGGGCGTCCTGGAGGAACTGTCCGCGGTTCTGGAAGGGCCTTTCAAGAGTGGCCCCCTTTGGGACGCTGAGCACTGCTAAACTGGAAGGTGGAGGAGGTCTAGGAGACAATCCCCTCCCCTCTACCTGCCACATGCACTCGTGACAGGGGCACCAGGCCGTAGTGTCACGGCCATCCAAGGCCCTAGGTCTGAAGAAGCCCCTTGGCTCTAAAAGGCAACTGTGGACCTGCTTGGCTCAGCTCAGCTCCACGGGCCGGGCCAGGGAAAGGAGCCATTCCAAACTGGGATTGGGGTGGGGGAGGCAAGTCCCTCTACCGGGAACTTCCTAGGATGTGACTTAGGAGACGTGGAGGGCTGCTTCAAGCGACCTCAGCTTGGCTCAGTCAACAGTAAGGGGCATGGCTGGGACACGTGTGTGTAACCTGGTGGCAACATGTGGGAGGTTCATGTGTGGCTCATGTCAACTGTGTGCACGTGTGCACTGGGTCTGGGGAGCATATCCGGTATGGCTTATGTGGGACCACTAAATTATCGCGCCTAGAGGAAACCCCAGCACAGATCGGAGGGCAGAAGGAAGCTGGGTTCTTCTCCATGCCTGGTCCTGACCCCTCCTCTCTTCCAGGTGCCATCTTCGAGGAAAACGCAGCCAAGGACGACAGGGTGTTCCAGCTGGCTGTGTCCGACCTGAGCCTCAACGATGACATCCTGCAGAGCGAGAAGATCACCTACTCCATCAAGGTCATCGAGGCCAACAACCCGTTCCAGGCGGTGCAGGAAGGTGAGTGGTCGCGGTGCCCACGGCTCCGGGGTGTGCCTGTGCGGCGGCGCAGCAGTGCGGTGCCCCTTGCGGGGCCTGCCCTCCGGGGCCTGCGAGGCAGCGGCGACAGGGCCGCTCTGTGCTGGGAGCTGGAGCTTTTGGGCCCCGCGCCGGGCTGTGCGGCTCCTCTCCTGCTCGGTGGGCGCGAGTGTGCGCCTAGCGTCGGCTGCACAGGCTTGTGGCTCCCGCGGTCTTTGTTGCTTGCGAGTTGTGGGTGGGCGTGTCTGCGTGCCGGGTACTCGTGTCGCGTGTCCTTTTTCTGAGCTGGCTGGGCCGGTGTCTTTCTCGCCTCGAATCGGTGAGCGCTCTGCGGCCAGAGCCTACTCTGCCTTCTTCGGATCACAGCCTGGCTGGCGCCAAGTTTAGCGGCTCCTCAGTGCCTCGGCCCCGCCCCCGCTTCTCAGCTCTCTCTTCTGGTCTCCAGCAGCGGGTTCCTCGGTGGCTGATCGTTAGGCGAGCGGAGGCGCCGTATCCTGGGCCGGAGGTGGGCGCTGTTTGCCCACGAAAGGAGCCGAGCTGGGCCAGGTCCGGTTGCAGGGAAATCCTAGCTGCGCCTGGGCCGCGGTGCTTCGCAGCGGCTGTCTCTGGCGGCCACAGCAACAGGTGCGCAGCTGCGAGGGCATTAGCGACAGCAGCTCCCTCTGCTTTTTCATCTCCTGCTTCCTCCCAGCCATCCTGGCTGGCTGCTGTGGAAGCCGGCTCCTCCCCCACGCCCCTGCAGCTTCCTGATCCGGGAATAAGGCTGTCTCTGTCCCTGCCGCCTGCCCAGGTTTGGCCCCTTTTTCACTCCTTTGTCTTGGTCCCCACAACCACGCTGGACTTTGGGGTCAGCGCCCCCAGAGTGCTGAGGATGGAGGGGCGCAGCTGGAGGTCCAGGAGGGAGGGATTCTTTGCTAGAGGAACTGTCAGGGCACTGGCGGCAGGAAGGAGGAGGGCGGCATGGTGAGGGTGTCCTGCTAGCCAGCAATTTCTTCTCCAGAAGCTGTGTCCAGAGTATTCCTCCTGTCATGGCTGCCAGTCTCCTGGCATCTTCAAGAATAGGGACACAGCGATGGGTGTGGTCCAGGAGGTCCACAGCGATGGGTGTGGTCCAGGAGGTCAGAGCCATGCTGTGGAGGTGTTCCTTCCAGAGAGAGGTCTTTTGAGGGTCTCCTGTTCTTGGGTGCAGCAGTGGAGACATAATGACCAGCTCTTGAGGAAGGGACTGCCTAGCCCTGAACCTGAAGGTCCAATGCTGTCCTGAGGTGGCTGTACACATTTGAAGTCCCAAGTGCTGTTTTGAGGTGGTGGTCAGAGGGGTCGGTCTGGCTTTGCCTATAATGGGAACTGTCTTTGAAAATATCAGTTGTCTGATTTCCAATTAGGTATGGGAAAGAGGAGCTCCTGCCTTCCGGTCCCACCAGTAGTCTCCAGATGCCCTCTGCTCCCAGACTTCTTTGTGTGTGCCTTCATGCCAGGTTCTTGCAAGACCCAGCCTTGGAGGACCCCTGCCTGTGGTCCATATCAGATTTTTGTACTTCTGTTGACATTCTTTGCTTCTTTTTTGTCAGATCCCTCTCTACAGTGTTGAGTGTCCCATGCTCATTTATTTTGCCCCCTAACGATGCCCATCAATCCCACCAGCAGTTCCCCAGGGACTGAAGTTGATGTTCTTACATGGGCAGGTACATGGATGGACTACGTAGCTGGTCTGCTGGAGAGACCATCTCTGTCAAAAGGAACCACGGCCACACAGCTTTAATTGACTGTGCCATTTGGGAGTAAAAAATCATAATATTGTAGAATTGCTTTTTTAGCATAAAATTTGATTTTTAACCATTGTCAATTAATGAAACAATTTAAACAACACCATGCAAGCAAAAAAAAAATAGTTATGAACTATTTAGCATTCAAATCCAAATGCCAACTTTGTACTGGAGAGAAAGGCTCCAACCAGGGATCTTCTCTGGTTGAGACCTTGATTTTCTGCTCTCAGTATATTTGCATAACTCAAGCGTGTCAGTCTCCAATGGTGGCAGGCAGACACAGCCCCAGAAGGGTATATGAGTGAGTGTTTCTGCACGTCTGGAGCTCGGGAGCTGGATTCTGCGGGCTGACAGTTGTCTAGGTAGAGAGGGACACTGGCCAGGTGTTGTTGCTAGGCTGCCTGCTTCCCAGAGGGTGGGTAAGGCTGGCATGTGCTTCTACCTTCTGAGTTGCCCAGGCAGAAATCTACATTGTTATCCTACAACCTTGCCTAGACCTTGGATGCCTACAGGTAGGAGGAACAGCCCCTAGAGGGCCTTTGGGAATGACAGAGCAGCATGCAGCAATCTCTGCTCCTTTGCTTGGGTCTTGGTGAGCAGGTTGTTGCTCACTGAGTGTCCTTCCATGGCTGTGTTTTGTGGGATGCTTGTCCATCCGTGGCTTGACCCCTTCTTGATGTCCTGGACCTGAACATTTACTACGGAAGGACGTGGGCGGTGGGCACAGTTTGGTGGAAGGGGCAGGAATGGGGCTCAGTCTCTACTTTAGACTAGACAAGCCCTTAGGGAACTTCCAATGGACCTGGGATTGGAGTGATGATGCCCTGTTTGGGTGTGAGAGGCAGAGTCAGCACGGATAAGAGTTTGGTCACTGGAGCCCCAAAGAAATCTAGCTGAAGTCCTGCTTGCCACTCTCCACTTGACTCTAGGAGAGTGTTGGCCCTGAACTGAGCTGTTTCCAGATCTTTTAAAAGGGATTAATTGTAGTACCCACCTCATGGAATTATTGGGAGATTAAATGAAATGAGACATGTATAAACTCTATATAAGGCCTCCGGTAGGTGTTCAGCAAACACTAATTTCCTCTTGTTCCCTGACCCAACTGTGAATGCATCTCAGCTTCTCTTAAGACTGTTGATATTTTCAGCTACATCATTTCTTAAGCTGGTGAATTCCTTGAGAGAGGACTGTAAGTGACCTTTTCATTTTTAGCTTTTGCTTCCGCCCCCCCCCAATTATAAAAGAAATGCATTGCTACAATGAGCATGTGTTACTTTAAAAACGTAAGAAAGAAAGAGCCTAGTACATGCTCATTATATAAAACGTGAAAGGTGCAGAAAAGTACCAGGGAGCAGAGCAAAATTGTCATGAATTCTAGCACTGTTATTTCCTTCTTGTCTTTTTTCTCCCACTGTATTTTTATGAATGCAGAGAGCTTCCATTTTGTTCATTTATATATCCTTATTTTTGGATTGACCATATCGCTGGCTTTTCTGAAACCACTATAAATTATTTGTGAACATTACTTTTGTTTTTCTTGCAGTTCTAAGGGATGAACCCAGAGCCTCACACATCCCAGGCAAGTGTTTTATCACTGAGTTACACCCACAACCTATTTTGAGACAGGGACTTGCTCAGTTGCCTAGGCTGGCCTTGAACTTGTGATCCCTCTGCCTCAGTCTCCCCAGTGGCTGGGATTACAGCTATGGTGCCTAAACGTTGTTTTTAGTGACTTTGCATATTTTCCAATGTGCAAAACATGTTTTTAAGAAATGAGACATGTATTTTGAGGTGTGCAAAATTTAGTATTTCCGAAGAAGATAGAAGAAATTCTATCTGGATGTGCTGATACTCATTCATCTAATTTCTTCAGACTAGTTTTGTACAAGCTCCTCACAAACACTACTTTTTAGGACAGTTGGTCAGTTTATATAAAAGGATGGAGCCGAGCATGGTGGTGCACACTTGTAATCCCAGCATTCAGGAGGCTGAGACAGGAGGATCCTGGTTCGATGAGCTACTTAGTGAGGCCCTTTGCAACTCAGTGAGACCCTGTTTCAAAATAAAGAATAAAATATAGGGCTGGGGGTGTAGCTCGGAGGTAGTTGCCCCTGGGTTCCAGCCCCAGTACTGCAAAAAAAAAAAAAAAGGATCACGTTTAATAAAATATGTATTTAATGAAGATTTGGAGTTAGTAAATGATAATAGAGGGAGGACATTTACATTTCTAAATGTTGCATCATAGATTTAGCTGGCCAAGTCCATATTCATAATAAGTCTGAAAATTTGCCTTGTAGAGATACAAGAAGAGATACTAATTTGTTAAATAAAAAAACTCATATTGTGTTAAAGTGTCTGCTAGAGTAGGAGATTATATAAATGCATAAAATAACTGGCCGAACACAAGTCTTCTCTTTTCACAGTATTATCTTTTACTCAGAGTAAAAGATGTGAATTATTGGTTATGTTGTAGATATATCTGTCATTGTGTGGAAGGATAACAATTTAAGGAAGAGGCAAAAAAAAAAAATGAGGCTTAGCTACCATAAGCACAAAAATGTTTTAAGAAGACAAGTAAAGTACTAGGGGTATAGTTTAGTGGTTGAGTGCTTGCTTAGTATGCGTGAGGCCTTAAGTTCGACCCCAGCACCACATACATAAGAACAAAAGGAGGCAAAGGTAAAAGTTGTTCACAGGATGAAATAACGAGATAAAAGAAAAAAGGAGAGCTGGCTTTAGTGGCATATGCCTGTAGTACTTGGGAGGCTGAAACAGGAGGATTTCATTCGAGGCCAGCTTCAGCAAATTAGCAAAACTCTCTTCCGCAACTTAGACCTTCCTTATTTTAGAATATAATAGATCTGGGGGTGTAACTTGGAGGTAGAATGCCCTTGGGTTCACTCTTACTACCAAAAAAAAAAAAAAAAAAAAAAAAAGGAAGGAAGACAGAAATAAAGAAAACGTAGCGATCTTGCTGACATCCATTTCTAAAGGTATTGGTCAGCTATATTGGTCATCTCCTCGGTGGCCACCCTTGCCCCTCACTGGCCATGCTGGCATCTGGGCATCTTGTTAGCGGGTCTCCCTCCCTGACCTCTGGTGTCTTCTTTCACCTCCAGTCAGAATGATGGGGTTATCGGGGCCATGTCCTCCAGGCCCGCTGGCAGCTGCACTGAGACACTGTCAGGGCCTCCTAAGTGTCATGTTCGTGTCATCTTAAGATGCCTTGAGGACTACTGCCATCACTCCATCCACTCAGCCGTATTACTTTTCTCTTGGCACACATTTTGCTCCAAATTTAGTTGGTTAAAACAACATAGATGTATTAGCTTATGGTTCTGCAGGTCAGAAGCCTGATGTGGGTCTCACTGAGCTAAAAGCAATATATTGGCGAGTTGATTTCTTCTGGAGACTCAGGAAAGAGTCATTTCTGGGTCTTTTTCAGCTTGCAGGGGCTGTAGAACTCCTCAGCTCAGATGGAGCCTTTCTCCGTCTGCAAAGCCTGCAATGGTGGGTCGGCTCTTTCTCCCGTGGTGTCTCCTTCTCTCACTCTTCTCCCTTCTTCCAAGAGCCCCCATGATTGTATTGAGCCCACCTTGATAACCCAGGATGCTACAGTGTGGACATGGAATGTACCTCCCAGAAAAGCTCATGTGTTGGCAATACAGAAATGTTCAAAGATCAGGGCTCTAACCTCATCTGCAGATAATTCCATTGATGGAGCAATATTTTGAGTGGACTCACTGGGTGGTAACTGTAGGCGAGTGGGTTGTGGCTGAGGAGGTGGGTCCCTGGGGGCGTGGTCCTGGGGACTGTATCTGTCCCTGGTCCCTTCCTCTCTTGCTCTTTTTGTTTCTGGGTTGCTGAGCAGCTTTCACCCACCATGTGCCCCGACCTCATGATATTTCTGCCTTGGAGGCAGGGGACTATGCACTGAACCTCTAAAAACATGAGCCCAAATAAACCGTTCCTCCTTTAAATTGCTCTCATCACTGGCATTTTGGTCACAGTGACATAAAAGCTACCTAATACACAGAGTGACCTCCCTACTTTAAGGTCAGTTCATTTGCAACCTTAGTTCTGTGCCACCTTAATTTTCCTTTATCATGTAGCTTAACACATCCACAGTTCTGGGGGGCAGGACATGGTTGCCTTTGTGGGCCATGATTCTGTTATCACACTGGCACAGCTGTCTGTGTCCTGGTAGCCACAGTGTGCTGCCACCCTCCACGGCCCGTCTACCTCCACAGCCTTCTGCACGGCTTGCCACGCTCTTGCTTACTGGGTGGCATCCTCTTGTGTAGAGTCACTTGGGATGTGTAGCTGTGTTTCCACTCTTCAGAGCTGCCTCTAGAGGCCTCACCTGACCTCCTCCCCTGGGCCCAGGTAATTCCTGTATTCAGCAGTATTCTTGGAACATCTGCCATTGGAATACCTAGGCTCTAAGCTTGGGCCACCGCACAGACTCACACCTACTTTCCTGCTTGTAAGATTCTTCTGATCCTCCCATCATGCCCACCTGGCACCCTCGTTGGGGTCATTCTTGCTGTATTGCCCTCAGAGGCTGCCCTGTGCCCCATGGAGGGTGTCTGCCTGGTCCCTCGGGGGCTACTGCCAGAGATGCTGCGTGTGCCACCACGCCTGGCTTCTTCTCAGACATTCCTAGCTCAACCAGGTCCCTGGGTATGATTCTTTTTGGATCTTCTGGCTAGGTCTATGCCCATTTGTCCCTAGCCTTTGGTTTTGTTCTGATTCCCTCTTATCAGTAGGGGATGGCTAAGCTGTGCTACGTTATCACCTGTAATCTCACTGTTTTAACACAACAGCAGTTTAGTTTTTGCTCATACTGCATGTGAATCATGCTCAGCTGGGAACTTGCCCCCTCATGGGCACTCCCTCGGATCATTGCCAGTTGTTGGGCCACAGGGGATGAGAACTCTTTAGGGGGCTCAGTCTGAATGTGACCCATATCTTTTTTGCTTCTGTACTGGGGATTGAACTCAGGGCATCCTATCTCTGAGCTACACCTTCAGCTACATCCTACCTCTGAGCTACACCCTCTTTTATTTGGAAACAGGGTTTCACTAAGTTGCTGAGGACCTTGCTAAGTTGCTAAGGCTATCATCAAACCTGCGATCCTCTTTTTTCAGCCTCCCAAGTACAGGGATTACAAGTGTGCACCACCACACCTGGCCTCTCTCCTGCTTCCGAGCCAGTCATTGGCCCAAACTTGTCAGGTAGCCATAGCCAGTCACGAGGTGTCCAGGAAGCAAGGTCCTGCTATGTTCCTAGAGTTGGGGAGAACTGGATATATTTGCTGAACAACACAGGTGCCTACTTTCTATTCATGTCAAGAGTTTTCCTATTTCCTTGGTGACTCATTAAAATAATAGCAATTATGAAACAATATAAATAACCATTTTAGTTAGGTATTGCATCCTAGTTGGGTCGTATTGTTTCTCCCAATTCCCTTCGCGTACTCATTTTCTGGTCCAAGCCCCTAGGCCTCCCTCTGGTATGGTGTGGAGTCAGTAGGCCTGAGTCCTCAGCCTCGCCTGGCTCCCACCTGTCTACCAACCTGTGCTGTCTAAACGAGGGCCCAGCCAGGCTCAGCTCTCAAGAGCCTGGAGCTAAGTGTTTCCAAAGCAGTTAGCTAAAGAGGCTGGGTGCTTTGGGGTGGGGAGAGACTGGAAAATGTTGGTCTAAGAATGTGTAATTACAGTTAGACAGGAGGAGTAAGTTCCAGAGATCTGTTGCACAGGGTTGGTGAGTGTAGTTAATGATGATATATTGTATTTTTGAAAAAAAAAAAAGCCAAGAGAGTAGATATAAAGTGTTCCCAGAACAAAACCGCAAGCTGTGTTAGGATAGATAATGCATTGGTGAATTAGCAAGATTGGATACCGACCTGCCTGATGGGTCCAGGAAGGTGACTGGGTCTGGGTCCAATATATCCCATCCTCTGGGTTCTCCGAGTCCTTCTTCCTGGCCCTTAAATAGTCAGTTTCTTGGCTGATGGCTGTGGCTAGGAAAAGAAAGACCAAGAATTCTCTCTTCTGCCCAGGCCATGGGTGTGGCAGGCTTCCAGAGGTGAAGCTTGGAGTTGCCGGCAGGGGCCCAGGATGGTTTCAGCCTCGTTGTCATCGACGTTTAGCCAGACCTGGGACATAGAGCCCTGTCTTGACAGTCCTTCTACTTCCCACCAGCCTTTGCCAAGCTGAGGCAGCCAGGCCTGGTAGCTGCATCTCCCCATCTCTGTACCTTCCCCTGGCCCTGCACCTGTTCCCAGCTGAGCTTCTGGCCCTGCCCCACTCCCTGCTTGAGGACCCACAGCGATGTCCAGGAGCTGAACAGTGTTCGGAACTTTGCTGTGGTCCCTCCCACATACCAGGGCTCCCATCCCTGACCCTCTCATCCCTCTCCCCCTCAAATGGGGATGAAAACACAGAAGCCAGCTTGAGGAGTTGAGGAAGTGCACTAAGGTACCTAGCCAAGGGCCAGGCATGGGGCAGCTTCTGCGGAAAAGAGAACGCATGATCATTAGATCACTAGCCTCGGTGGTCCCCAAGGGGGCTCTTGACCTCCACACTCCCTGCCCTCCTGGGCTGCATGATCACGTGTGCAGTCAGGCTCCTGTAGCCCCTTCTCCCCGAAGGCAGCTGAGGCCTGTGGCTTGGAATTGAGCCCTGGCCTTTCTGGTGTCTAAGAAGAGCCGTGAAGGAGGTTGGTACTGACGACGTGTCTCATATGGAGGCTGTTCAGAGCCATCTGTGCAGGCCGGGCTCAGGGCACCTGCAGCCTGTCACTGTGTGGTGTTTTCATCTATCTCAGCCTTGTCTGCTGCAGGTGCAGAGTGGCGAGAACCTGGCCAGCCTGGCCTTACCTTGCTCTATTTGGTGGAAAGGGATTGGGCAGGTCTGGGTTCGAGTATAGTCTGGAGAAGTGGTCTTGAGAAGGTAACATCACGTCTCCTCTCTGAGCCCCAGCCTTGCTGTGTGTGAAGTGGGCTCCTCGGCCTGGCCCGGATGGCTCTCCTGCTCTCTGAAGTGGCTGTCCTGATCACTGCGAAGGTGGGCACTGGGGCCTTGCCTGGCTCTGCTCCTGGGCTGGGGCTGTAGGCTTCCTTCTGTCTTCACATCTGAGCACCCAGAGGTATGTGTCTAGGGAGGGGACTGCACCCTGGCCTGAGCTCTGGGCTGGGCCCCCTCTCAGGTGGCTGTCACCATGTCATGAAGTGGTTCTGACTTGGCTCAGCTCTAGGACTCAGGCTGTCTTCTCTGCCCTGGCTGCAGGCAGCAAATGCTGCGCCTCCTTAGCCTCAGGCAGCTCCCAGGGTACCTGCCCTTGCTCACCTCTCCTATAGGACTCCGGTGGTCCACAAAACCCTGTGGACGACCGGGCGTGGTGGTGCACGCTTGTAATCCCCGTGCTTGGGAGGCGGAGACAGGAGGATCACGCAGGTTTGAAGCCAGCCGCGCTGGCTTAAGAGACCCTGTTTCAAAAAAAAAAAAAAAAATAGGTCTGGGACTGTGTAGCCTGGATATAGAAGGGCTTCCAGGAACCCCAGTACAAAACAAAAACAAAAACAAAAACAACCCTGTGGACTTCCCTGGTTCTACAGGTTTTCAGTGTCCAGTGTAAAGCTCTGAGGGTGGGTCTCTCCCCACAGTACCCCAAACTGGAGCTGGCCCAGGATGGCTGAAGGGGCCAGCTCTGGTGAGAACCTGAGTCCCAGCTCAAGGATTCTCTTGGGCATCTGGTAAAGGCCTTCACAGTTGGAGGCTGTTTTGGCAGCTCTAGCTGGCTAATATAGGAGGGGAAGGGCCATGGTTACCCTAACCTGGGGCTAGGTCTGGCCAGACACAGATTTATTCAGGGCCTCAGTGCTTGGATTTCCCAAATCAGGCATTTGGACAAGAAGATCTTTGGAGCTGAAGACCTGTGTACCTCTGAGGATAGGTGGTTTTTTTTTTTCTTCTTTTTTATTTTTTTGTGGTGCTAGGGATTAAACCCAGGCCCCTTCTATATCCTCAGCCCTATTTTATTTTTTAGTTTGAAATAGGGTCTCACAAAGTTGCCGAAGCTGCCCTCAAACCTGTGATGCTTCTGTTCAGCCTCCCAGGTACTGGGATTGCAGGTGTGCGCCATCATGCCTGGTTTGAGGACCGGTAATTTTTTTTTTTTGGTATCGGGGGTTGAACCCAGGGAACTTCTACCTCTGGGATATACCCCTAGGCCCATTTTTTGATTTTTTTATTTGGAAACGTGGTCTTGTTAGTTGCAGAGGGTTTCACTAAATTACTGAGGCTGGCTTTGAACCTGAAATCCTCATGTCTCAGCCTCCCCAGCACTGGATTACAAGTGTGCACCACCACACCCAACTTGAGGATGGGTGATTCTCATCTCTGGCAGATATTTATACTGAGTTGAGGTTGTCTCTACCCCATAGCCTTTAAACATTTAAAAGTTGTTAGCATGCCTCTCAAAGAATTTTTAGGCAACGTATCCTGTGGCCTGGTTATGTTTACCTCATTCTCTTGTCGACATCCCTGTGTTAGTCAACTTTATCATCACTGAACAAAATACCTGATGCAAACAACTTAGGAGGAGGGGCTTATTTGGCTTATGGTTTCAGAAGTTCATTCCACAGTCGGCTGGCTCCAAGGCAGAAACATCATGGTGTCAGGCTGTGGCAGACAAGAGCAGTTCAGAGCAGCTGGGAAGCAGAATGAGGGGTGGGGAAGGAACTGGGGACAGATACAGTCCCCAGACCCCCCAGAGACCTACCTCCTCCAGTTCCAGCTCCACCCCACCAGTGTGTAGTTACCATCTGGTAAATCCATTCAAATTCTGAATCTATCAGTGGATTAATCCATGGATGAACCCAGCCTTCATGACTTCTCCGAACATTGTGCATTGAACATTGCTGAACATTCACGTCTGAACATTGATGCGTTGCCAACACACAGGCTTTCCTGGGGGACAGTCCTTAGCCAAGCCATGATGTTCCCTTTCTGTCACTGTGCCTCTTAATACACCGTGCCTCCGGGGGATGTTAACCAGGGACTTGCCTGTAGATCCTCAGCTTTCTTGCCCGTCGATGGGGTAATGGTGCCTCCCCGAATTGGTTGTCTTAAGTACTAAAGAACGTCATGACCATGGGGGACTTAGCGTAGGCTGGCGCCAAGGAGGTGCTCGGTAAAGAGGACCCAAGGCTATTGTCCTCGTGATATTATCTCTTGATGACCAGTGCAGAGGGGTGGGGATGATCATTGCTTGTTCTGATACTCAGGAAGCCCAAGTGGACGCTGGCTGTCAGCATTGCCTCGCTCCATGGCTCTTGGAAGAGCCTCTAGTTCTTAGGCCCTGGGACCTTTTCCCAAGAAAAAGAGGATGCATCAGACACCCCCACCTGGTGCTTTTGCAATTGGTTGTGATTATTCTAAGTGTGGACTCCTTTAAAGTCCAGGCAGATTAGTGCTTGGTCAGCCTCACTCCTGCCTTCCAGAAGGTTGGCTTTGGAAGGCAAACTGCTGAGGTCAATAAGGACAGCTCAGACCCCTCTGTGAGGAATCACCCCTTTGGCTCAGAGGGGTCTGAGCTGCCTTTACTGACCTCAGCAGTGTTCAGCAGGTTGGCCCCACTCTCTACCCTGCTCTGTGGCTTGACACTGGGCCACCACCCGGCACTGTGGGGCACCTGGTGGCATCAGCGAGAATTGTGCTGGTGCGTCTCTGCACCTCGCAGGCTGCACGCCATTTCTGTCCGTATGTGCTGTCTTGTGTGCATCTCACCAAATCTCAGGACTCTGGACCCCTTGTACTGCAGAAGCCTCATGGACATTTCCCAGGTGGTGCTCGGAGCCAGCCCACAAGTCCTACCTGGGGCAGGGGTGGGTGCAACGGGTCCTGACTTTATCAGTTATGGTTTACTGGACTTAATCCCTTTGAGGTGATTTTTTTCAGCTGGAGAAAGCAGGTGTAGTAGTCCAGGAAGAATGGGAGTCTCTTCATGGGTGTGAAGTGGCTGGGGCTGAGAGACAGACCTTGCCCAGGGCAGCTAGGGCCACGAGAATATCATCTGCCATGAGAGAACAAGCCTGCCCAGGGGCCGGGGAGCACAGTGGTGGCGCCTAGCCTGGCCTAGGCTTGGGGGTGACCAGGGCAGGTTTCCTGGAAGAAGCAGTTCCTGGGCTGAGTCTTTAGTGCATTTGTGTGTGGATTGGCCAGGTGGAGAAAGGGAAGCAGGTGGGGATGGATGGCTGAAGCCAGGCTCAGATGTGGGCCACAGAGGATCCGTGGTGACAGCCAGCTGTCAAGGGTTACTGGGCCGAGGAAGAGGAGGCAGGGCTGATAGCCGGGTCTGCAGGGGCCCAGCCTTCCTCTCTGAGTGACTAGCAGAAATGGCCCCGGGGCCAGGGAATGAGCTCCTTGGGCAGCAGGGGGTGCAGGCTGTGGGCCACAGAGCTCAGAGCTACACAGCTGGGGCTATGAGGGGGGAAGCCCCTGGGGATGGGGCACCCACTGGGAAAGTCGGCTCCCTCCCTACCACCCTTGCAGGCCACTGTGCTTTGGGCAGAGGGATCTGGAGTGGGCTCAGCCATGCTCATAGGACACAGAGCAAGCCAGTCTCCTCTACTGACAGCTGCCTGGGCCCTGGGCTGTGGGAGGGGCAGGCTGCCTGGCTCTTCTGGGGGTGACTCCTGGCCCCACCACAGCCCGGACTTTACCCAAAGCCTGGTGGTAGATCCGGCAGTCCCGGGCTTCTCTTTTCTCTCCTCCTAGGGGTGAGGTGTGGCTGCTTCTCCCCACCCAGGCCAGGCCTCTCTCAGTCCCTCTCACCTGACAAGGACATCTGGATTTTGTTTGTTTATTTTGATACTGGGGATTGAACCCAGAGGCACTTTCCCTCTGAGCTATGTCCCCAGCCTTTTTTATTTTGAAATAGGGTCTCTGTAAGTTGTGGAGGGCCTCACTAAGTTGCTGTCCCCGGGATGGCTGTGAATCTTTGGTCCTCCTGTCTCAGCCTCCCAAGTACTGGGATTACAGGTGTGCACCGTCATGCCTGGCTGAACACCTGCATTGTATAGGACATCGCGGTTGGGGGCCCTCCACCTGAGCTGGACCAGAGACAAAGGCTAGAGCCTGAGCCAGTGGTGCTGGGACACTTCTGGGAAGCCCTAGGAAATGTGCATCAGGGCAGGAGGGAAGCCAGTCCGCTCTGGCTTTGGCCATGGGCGATGGGGCTCCTTCTTGTTGGGGCCCTCCAAGGAGCTGTGTATAGTGCCTCTGGGATTGTCCATTCAGGTGAAGAGAGTGGGCTACTTTACCCACCAGCTCACTCCCCACTGCCCAGTGCCTGAGGGTCCCTCCCAAGATGTTTTGAGTTTGCCCAGCAGCTTGGCTGGGTAGGTTCTTTTTGTTATTGTTGTTATTATTATAAGTGCATTTTAGCTGTATAAAATAATGGCTGTTTTGTGACAATTTTATACATACATATAATGTATTTTGATTGTATTCAAGTTGGGTGAGGTAGGTGTGTGTGTGTGTGTGTGTGTGTGTGTGTGTGTGAAGTTGGGTGAGGGGTGTGTGTGTGTGTGTGTGTGTGTGTGTGTGTGACTGGGGACTAAACCCAGGGATGTTCCACATTTGGGCTATACCCCCAGCCATTAATTTTTTTTTTAATTTGAAATAGGGTCTAAGTTACTATGTGCTGACCTTGAACCTGTGATCCTCCTGTTTCAGCCTCCCAAGTACTGGGACCCCAGGTGTGTACCAGTGTGCCCCGCCGGGTGGGCTTTTACCTGGCTTCAGCAGAGGTCCCTGTTGGGCAGAGGTGAGGTATGGCTGTTACACCTGCAGGTCAAAAGGCTGGCAGAGAGAAGGTGATGGGGGCCACAGAATTTGTCAGGAGACTCAAATTCTGCCAGGCATATGAGGAATTTGAGGTGTGAGGAGAGGACCTTCCAGTATGGAAATCACATTCTTCAAGTGTGCTTTGGCCTGTAAAGAGGCTGATGTGGGTGTCTGCCCCAGCCTCGCCCTGGCATGTGGTGGCGTTGCCTGACTTGGAGGGACTGTCAGGGACTTGGAGGATGAACAACCGGCTCTTGCTCATCCTGGATCCTCCCCCAGCTTTTAGCCCATCCCAGGGCACATGCAGGACTGTGTGGGCAGATAGACCGCAGGAGGTTCCCCAGGGATCTCTGACATGAGACAGTCCTCTGGCTGGCTGGATCCCTCCTCTGCCTTATTGGCTGCGTGATCCAGTGCATGGAGCATTCCCTTATGTTTCCTCATCTGTATGGGAATACCCCCATCTACCTTGAAATTTCTTTCTTTCTTTCTTTCTTTCTTTCTTTCTTTCTTTCTTTCTTTCTTTCTTTCTTTCTTTCTTTCTTTCTTTCTTTCTGCTGGAGATTGAACCCAGGAGCATTCTATCTCCGAGCTACACCCCAGCCCTATTTTTAAAAAAATATTTTATTTGGAAACAAGGTCTGGCTAAGTTGTTGTGAACCTTGCTAAATTGCAGAGGTTGATTTCAAATTTGAGATCTTTAGCTGAGTATGGTGGTGCATGCTTGTAATCCCAGCATTTGGGAGGCTGAGACCGGAGGATCGCGGTTCAAGGACAGCCTCAGCTACTTAGTGAGGCCCTTTGCAACTCAGTGAGACCCTGTTTCAAAATAAAGAATAAGAAATAGGACTGAGGATGTAGCTCGGAGGTAGAATGTCCCTGGGTTTCATCCTCACTACTGCAAAGAAAACAACAACAACAAAAAAACCCAAACCAAACCAAACCAAAACAAAAAACCAAAAAACTTGCAATCTTCTTGTCTCAGCCTTCCATGTACTGGGATTACAGGCATGTACCATCATGCTTATCTGAACATTCATTTTCAGAGTCTGAAAGAATGGTGCATATATAGGCCATGCATACAGTAGGTGCCCATTCATTCCCTGCTCACATGTCTCCCCGGGTTGGGCCTTTTCCCAGCCACTGTGCTAGACCCAGCTCTTGGCCTCAGGAGACTGAGACAAGCATCAGAGCCCAGGCTCTGGCTAGAGAGCCCGGCTGGGAAGCCTGGCTGGGGCCCAGGCACTGGTGTGGACAGCTTCCTGGGTGGAGCTAAGTTCAGCCAGGACCAGCCAATCAATGGCAGCCCTTGATGATGGTGATGGGATGCTGAGGGCCAGGCGTGGCTGCGTGGCCTCTTCCCTCCCAGCAGGTGCCTGGCCAGTGGGGCCTCTATTGCCCTTCATTTCCTTCATCTCAGCTGCAGATTGACCCTCCCAGTTCAGACTGAACTGCACTTTAGCTCCACAAGGAGGGGTCCCTGCTTGGCCTGTGAGCTGTCATTTGGTCCATTTCTTTTCCTGGGATGGTTCTTGCTCACTAGACGCGGGGCTCTGTGGTTCAGTGGAGAGAGGATGTGGGGAGCCAGGAACCATAACTCCAACACTGGGTCTCGAGGGAGCACACTCCTCACACTGGCTGGCCTGGGGACCACCTCCTTGTCAAGTCAGGGGCCTTGGCCACCAGCCACTGCTGCATATGCCCTGCAGAGTTCTGAGCTGATGATAGCTTTCCCGCAAGGAATGCTGCTTCTTATCTGTAACACGGAGCAGTCAAGCGGTGGTACGTGTGTTCTAATTCATAATTTTACGGTAATTTGAAAAAACTGTAAGATATTGGTTTTCTTTCCATTAGTGAGATGGTGGCAGGCAGTAAAGCCTACTGTCTTTTTATAATCGGATTTAAATTGTTTTAATTATACAGCCCATATTCTCCCAGTAACATACCATCTCTGTGAGTTAATGGGCTTTGAAATCCTCTTTTGTTTCATACACTGTAGATACAGATTTTTTTTTGTTGAATGATATATATATATATATATATATCTCCAGAAAATTAGCACTGAGGTAGCTTAAGATGAGTATTGGGAGATTCTGTTGTTAGAAGAAGGTGAATAGATGTTTGCAGAGACCCCAGCTTGGATTCCTGGGTAGAATTCTGAGCATGTTGTCACCAAGCATTGTTTTTCTTTTTTCTTTTTGATATTGGGGGTTGAACCCAGGTGCATTCTCCCTTCGAGCTATACCCCCAGCCTTTTTTCACTTTTTATTTTCAAATAGGGTCTTGTTGATTAGAAGTTGTTGAGGCTGACCGCAGACCTGCGGTTCTCTTGTCACAGCCTCCCAGGAACTCGGATTACAAGGCCTGTGCCACTGTCCCCAGCCTTAAGCATGGTTTTAAGACTCAAGTGATGATCACAGTGGAGAGAATGTGTGTGTGGCCAAAATGCTGTTGTATAAAGTCCTCCATTGATCCTTCAGTGGGATATTAGAATGGGAAGATGCATCCATTCATTCACTCATTCATTAATTCACTTTCCGAGTGCCCTTTGTGGCTCAGGCTCTGGACTTTGCCATGTACAACCTTGAAAGCCCTGGGCTTTATTCTCAAATACTTCTCTTTTCCAGAGGAGCAAACATTTATACATGGTTCTCCAATAAGACCCTTTCAGTAGCCAGCACCTCCCAGGCCCGGGCTGTGGGCAGGGCCATGGCATCGGGGCTGCACCATCATCAGACTCAGGGAAGGAGCATGGTCCCAGGCTCGCTAGGGGAGCACGGGCCTGGGCAAACCTTTCCTTGGATGTCCCTCAGCCCTGCCTTCCACAGTGTGTCCTGAGGCTGTGGCCCAGCCTGGCTGAGGGACAGGAGCCTGCTTTTGGTCTGCCCTGCCTGCTGCCCCACCGGGAAGCCTGTGGCTCTCAAAATTATTACCGACCCTCCTTGGTGTCTGCTAGGGTCCAGCTGACCTGAGTGGGGCTGCCTAGTTGGGCCAGTAGAGTCGCCAGCAGAGTGTCTTTGGTCCTCATGGTCACGGGTGAGGCCCCAGTGTGTGTGTGTGTGTGTGTGTGTGTGTGTGTGTGTGTGTGTTGCGAGGGAGGGAGGGATTCAGTCCTGCTTCTCTTGGTTCTTCTGTCCTGGGGCTGAGACACAACTGGGACCAGACCCTGGACCTGCTAGATGACCACGAGTGCCATGTGGCCTTTGTAAGTTGTTGCCCTCTCTGGTTTCTGATGTGGGCTCTGGCACTGTATGCAGTGGGGCCTCTACATCAGTTCCCAGGGGACAGGCCCTCCCTCCAAAGCTCTGCTCCTGGGTATACAGGGCATTGGGCTCGGCGCTCCCTTGTCTAAGGGCTTTGGTGTTGGGAAAAGACTAGAATCTTCTTGGGGGCTCAGGAGTGGGCAGGGTGAGCCAGGCTCCAAAGACCACATTGGCTCTTTCCTCAGAAAGAAAGTGACTCTTTACAAAGTCTCCTAGCCGAGAACTTCAAGCTCAGGATCTCCGTTCTAGAATGTCTAGAATGAGTGCTGTGAAATCTGGACTTCTGGCTAGGCTTACAAACCCTGGTAGAGAATCTCAGGCTAAGACGTTTCACGACAAAACTCAGGATCTGGATAGGCAGGCTCAGAGCTCTTCAGCCTGGAAACCCTGTTTGGAAGCCCCCTGGCCCAGACCCTCCATGCTCAGGCCTCTTTTCTGGGCAGGCAGGGGTTGGGGCACCCACACCCAGATGTAAACGCCAGGCCCACAGTGTTGCAAACTGTGACTGAGGTGGTCTCTCACCGTGTTCCTGGTATTTACACCTGGTGAGGAGCCTGGAAGCTGTAAGAGAGTTGGCTATTCGGCTGGGGGACCGTGGGCTGGGAACCCTGCAGGGTGGGCTGTGGAGCTGCCACCTGGAAGGCCCAAGCAGAACTGTGAGCAGTTCTGGAAACAGTGAGATTAATCCCGCTGGGATTAGCACTGTGTGAGCTCCAGGGGTGACAGGAACGCAGGACCCTGCCCTGTCCTGTCTTTTCTGCCACCCTCCCTTCTGAGTTCTTTAGTGAGCAGTTGAGGCCAGCGGGCCCGTGTCCACCTCTCAACAGGGGTTTTCTGTCTCTCTCTAGAGCGTGCCTCTCCCTTTATTCTTGTGTTTTAGGAGCTTATATAGAAAGGATGGACCTGGGGGGTCAGGATCAGGCCTGAGGGATAAGGAGGACTTTCCCAGGGACAGGACAAGAAAGCACTGAGGGTGGGAAATGGCAAGTGAAAAGCCCAAGGCCAAAGAAGTGCATGACCCAGAGCAAGTAAAGACAGGAGTGTGTGTGTGTGTGTGTGTGTGTGTGTGTGTGTGCGCGCGCGTGCGCGCTTGCTGAACCCAAGGGAGTGTTTGTCCCAGGAGGGCCCCCTTCCAGAGGCAGAGGATTGGAGTAGCTGGACTGGATTCATCGGTTATCGAAACTAGGTAGGAAAGGCTTGGTTGAGGGTCGGAGCCTGTGGTCTCTGGATGGGAGGCCTGAGCTGTGGGCTCCAAGGAGGCAGAGAATGCTGGCCTTTCCTTCCTTCCCAGGCAATCTCCATATTTTCTTCAGGGCCAACTCCTCCAGGCAGCCTCCCTGCCTGGCTTTTCTGCTCCATCTCTGCAGAGTGATTGCCTTGGATGGGGAGGTCAGGGAACTCTGCCCCCCTTCCTCTTGGCTTCCTTCCTCCCTCCTTCCCTTCCTAGTTTGGTTTTATCAAAAGTCTACATGCAGCCAGGTGTGGTGGTGCAGGCCGGTAATTCCAGGGAGGCTGAGACAGGAGGATCCTATGTTCATAGCCAGCCTCCGCAACTTAGTGAAACCCTGTTTCTAAGTTTAAAAAAGGGGGTGCTGGGGATATAGCTCAGAGATAGAATGTCCCTGGGTTCAATCCCTAGTACAAAAAAAAAAGTCAAGATAACTTCAATAGTTGGCGGCTTGCACAAGATCTCCAGGGTAGTGGTGTCCCCTCTACCCCTGAGACACCTACCCCTGAGACACCTGTGCCCTTGCTGTGAGTGCTGGGTGTTTTTCTGAATAGTTCCCCAGTGGTTTGGCTTTCCAGCTGTGCACACTTGTATTGGGTTCTTGCTCTGGAGGAGGGCGATCGGGGGCCCCCACCCTTGTCTGTCCCCACACACTTCCCATCTCTCCCCTCGCTCCTGGCAGTAGAGCTTGGGATTCTGTGCTGTGGAGATTGATCAGACCAGCAACACATGGTTTCCGTGTTACCAGTTCCTCTTCTTGCTCTTCCTGCAGCTTCTATTCCACCTTTTAATTTTTTAAAATATTTTCTGTGACAGTGAGGATTGAACCTAGGGGGTTCTATCTCTGAGTTACACGCCAGGTTTTTTGTTTATTTATTTATTTAATTTTGAAATAGGGTCTTGCTAAATTGCCGAAGCTGTCTTCAAATGTGTAATCCTCTTGTCTCAGCCATTCAAGTACTGGATTACAGGCACGTAGCACTGCACACACCCCTATAAAACCTTTTGACCCACTTGCCCTGGAACCTTTCAACTGATGCTGGGCGCCTCCCTCATGTGTCTGAGGCTCTCTGCCCCTTCCCTCCAGGCATACCTCATGATGTCTCCCCTGACTCCCATTTCGAATTTCACCCTGGCTCCCATCATACTCCATAGAGTGCACCTCATCACGTCTATAACTTGTCTGCACCATCCCAGTGCAAGTTTCAGGAAGGAAGTGTCCCTTCTCCCTTCTCTTGGGTCCCCCATCTCCAGCATCATGCCTGGCACAAGCAAGTGCTCAGTCAATGCCGGTGGCACAGATGACTGAATACCTCTGACCCAGTGGCCAACCTCAGAACAGGGCCTTGTCTTGTGACCTCTTGCAGGCCCCCAGTGCTTCCTGGGCTCCTTCTCTGAAGTCCCCAGCCTTCTTCCTCTGCTCATTTCCTCTTTTGCTCTCATGGGTTCCTCAGAAAGGTGTAGCTAGATTCAGCACTGCCATCAGGGTACTCAGAGCAGCTGTCTGGTCCCCAAGGGCTGCCTTCCTCCCCGAGTAAGCCAAGGTCCTCCTCCCAGGAGGGAGGCAGAGACCCGAGCCTCCTCCCCTGCTGTGCGTCCTGCAACATGGTTCTGGCTGCCTGCCCGCCACCCCAGGTGACTGAACCCCTGGGAGCAGCAAGTTAATTAGCGTGGCTGGAGCTAGCACTGGGTAATCACCGAATCCACTCCCCAGGGGCAGGCATCTTCTACCCAGTCCCCTGCATGGGGCTCTGAGGTGCCTGGCTTAGCCTCTGCCAGCCTTGGAAGCTTTTTTTCACCCTAGGCTCCCCCAGTTGTCCCCCGTCCCCACCAGGAGCTCAGGAGACTATCTGGAGGAGTTCAAGACTCTCAGAGGCTCTTAGGATATGCTCAAGTGTATCACAGGGCCTTTGCACCTTCACAGAGGCTCATGGATATCTTGTCTGGCCAGGTGCTGTGTGGGGTGTTGGGGTATGTGGTGGATACAGCAGATGCATGGAGCTGGGGTCTCTGCAGGGAGACAGGAGGCAGAGACCTTTGAGGCAGACCAGCTGGAGCTGAGATGCATCCCTGCTGCCCACCAGATTTTGACCCTGAACAACTGTCATAAGATCCCAGAAGCCAGGCATGGTAGCACACACCCAGGACGTGGCAGGCAGAGATAGGAGGATCAATCACACCTTTGAAGCCAGACTCAGCAGCCTACTGAGGCTCTCAGCAACTTAATGTGACCCTGTTTCCAAATAAAAATAAAATGGGTCTGGGGATGTAGCCCACAGGTGGAAGACCCCTAGGTTCCATCCCCAGTAACACACACACACACACACACACACACAAACACACACACACACACACTCCTGAGCTTCACTTTTTCTTTCTATGAAATGGGGATAAACACAGAAACTTTGTGTGAATTCAGGTGGCTGCAGGATGTATGTACCATGCTAGGATATGCTCACTGGGGTGGCCTCATCCCTGTCCTCAACACACATTAGGACAGCAAGTGTGTGCAAGCACCTGCAATACGCCAGGTGCCAGAGGAAAGGAGGAGGACTCTTACCTGACCAGAGAGTCCCAAGGAACTCACAGTGGAGATGGAGAGGAGGAGGTGGGAGCAAGGGGCGGAGCTGGACACTGCGGAGTGGTCCTGGGGCCAGCTGGTGTCTTGAGGGCTCCTCCCAACAGGAATAGCTAGTGTCTAGGACCTTGATGGTTGAGTTGGGCTTGAATAAGGAGAGCAGGGGAAGCATCCCTGTAGCTGTTGGGTGTGTATATCATGGTGCTCTGTTGGCACGCTGGTTCTCCTGGGGGCCAGTGCTATGATCCTCTGGTACAGCTTACCCTGCCCTTTGACGTAAGGGGATTTAGGAAAGGCTGGATCTGGGCTGAGCGGTATCTTTTTGCTTCTGGCTGATTTCATTTTTTCCCAGGTTCTCTCCATAGGTCAGTAGTACTTTTCCTTCTTAGCAAACATGGCAGAGTAAAGAGAACAGGTTCCTTATCTCCACTCCAAGAAAGAGGTCATCAGAGGATTCCAGTTGGCCCATTCTGGGTTATATAATCACCCTAGAACCAGTTAGTGCTACCAAGTACAGGGATTTCCTGATTGGCCCACCTTGGATCATGTGCCCATCTACAAAGCAATGTATGCTGTCAAAGACAGGGACAACCTGATTGGCTTATCCTGTGTCATGTGCTCATCTAAGAGCCAATCAGTGCTACTGAGGAAAGGGCAACCTGATTGGTTTAGCCTGGATCATGTGACCATCCAATAGCCAATCAGTGTCATGGTTCCAAGTCCTATGTCTCAGGCTCTTTATGATCATGTGGGGAAAGGGAAAGGCTATGAGAAGGATAAGATGCCTGAGTGAAGGTATTAGTCCTTCAGAGCTGCAACTGGCTGCTTACCATCAGTTGTACCTTCTCCTTGGTGGTTCTGGCCATTGGTTTCTGTTGTATCTCTGCTGTGTTAAGGACTACCTGCCTGGTTCTCTCTCTTATTTCAGGGCAGCACCTGCCACTTTTCTAGCCCAGGGGAGAGTCTCATGCTGGTCTCTGTGGTGTTGGGGGCTTCTGTGGGGCTGCAGCTGGCCTAGCATGTCTGGGAGCTACCTGCTTTTTATAGGATGCTGTCTCTGGAAACACCTATGCATACAAATTTCAGGTCAGAGCCTCCCTGCTTCTGCCTGGGACAGTGCAGCCACACCCCTGGGCTGGTCCCATTCAGCCCCTGGAGGGGCTGCTGGGCTCCCTGGGCGGGGGAGGGTGACTCTCTTGCAGAGGACAGGCTATGTTCCTTGTGAGATCGGTTTGTGGTCAGTCAGTTTGTTGGCCAGTCGGTCAGACAGAGAGTGAGCTGGGCAGTCAGGAGGGCTGTGTGTCAGGTTCTTTCTAGAAATGTGTACGGAGGAGTGGGTGACGCTCCTATGAAATAACACAACTGTCAGAAACAATTTATAGTCATGTTCCCATGGAGCCAGGCCTGGATCTGACTCTGCGTGTTGCCTCCTGGCAAATGAGGTTTGTCACCTAATCATTGTGCTTTAGTACTTGTTATGAAAGCCAGCCCTGGAGCCAGCTGGGCGGAGGCACCACGGGGCTCCAGGCACCCAGGGGATGACGGGATGCATGGAGGGAGGTTGCGTGGGCAGGAATAGCCCTGGCTTAGGCAGCGGAGGAGGCCAGGCTGGACACCCACGGGGATTTCTTCTTCAGCTGCCTAATTGGGCTCTAGAAGAGCTCTGGGTAGCAGGCTGCACACTGCCTGCTGTGTGCCCACTGCGGGGGCATCCCTGTTCCTTCAGCCCTGATCTCTGCCTGCCTTCTTTTCTCCCAGATGTCACATTTGTTTCACTGGATCACCACACCCTTCCCAGTGCCTAAGTGTGTACATGGCCCTGGGCTAGGGACTGGAGATGACAGTGGAGACCAACTTTAGCATGAGCACCTGCTGTGGTGTGCCCATTAGTGCTCCTGTGTGTGTGTGTGTGTGTGTGTGTGTGCGCGCGCGCGTGCGCGTGTGCTTTTAATTTTAAGTGCAGTTAAAAACTCCTTCTTCAATTCGATGTTGGACCAAGTCGGGTGGTCACACTCCTAGGAGGGTGGCCTAGGGTTGTCTAGGACTGATGTAGGTTCAGAAAGTCTGTTGCCACCCTCCTGCCTCCAACATTGTGACCAACAGGTATGACGGCTCTGTGACCCTGGATTCCTTTCCCTTTCCTGGCTGGCAAGGCCCCAAGGAAACCGTGCACAGCTGAAGTAGGGGAGAGCTCCCTGAGGGCTGGCCCTGTGCCAGGGCCAGGTCAGGAGATTATATGTCCCATCCCTCTCCTGTCCTCCTGGGTTGGGGAGGGGTCTCCTTGTCCTCCTTGGAGAGGTGGGCTTGGAAAGCAGGAGTTTGAATCAGATGGTTCTTCCCAGCTCTCCCCTGTCACTAGACATCTCTTCATAGCTCCCCGCTGCTGCTCAGGGGCTGGCCAGGTGGCGCGCCCTGTGCTGGATGCTGGGAGGTGGATAGCAATAGTCACTTCTGGGGCTAGTGAGGAATGGAGCCAAGTAATGGTATGTCCCAAATTGAGTTTGGTGCAACTGGTTTTGCACAATGTTGGCTGAAGACCTGTGACCCAGATCGTCCCTTGGCGACGTCACCAGTGCTGCAGCATACTGAAGGCTCTGAGAAGTCCTGTAGTCAAGAAGCCCATGAACTTTCATGAACTCAGCATCTGTAGGCTCAGTTGAATGTGGAACTTTCTTTGGAAGAGCACCTATTAACATCCTGTGTAATTACCGTGCTGCAAAACCCATTTCGGAAACGCCAAGGCAGCATATGTAAAATACCCCGCAGAGCGCCGGGCACCTGGGAGGCACTCCATAACAGCACGTCACCCCCCACTTGGCATCCTGAAGGAGGCTCAGGGACAAGGCAGCCCTGGCTGGCTGCAAATCAGCCTGCTGGAGCCGACAGTCGCTAACATGCGCAGGTTTTAATGGTTACAGCAACGAAAGTCAAAGTGAGTTTAATTTTAAAAGACAAGAAGTAATTTCTCCCATGCTCTGCCAAAATGGGGCTTCATAAATATTGTAGCAGGAAGTGCTGGATGGTGGGCAGATCTCCTGATTGGGCAGATTCTCTGCAGAGCACCATCCAGGAGCAAATGGCTCTTCCTGATCTACACTTCTGTTCTTGTTAGCAGGACAGACCACCTGACAGATGGGCCTTCTAGCATAGAACACGGTAGCAAAATTAACAGGCCTGCATTCTGGGAGGGAGGCCCAGTAGCCATCAAGGTGTGGGGGGACAGAGGCCACGGGAGGGCTCTGGATATCCATTCCTATCCTTGGCCCATGTGTATGCTCAGGAGCTTCCATTTTCTTCTCTGGAACATAGGGATCATCTTGCCCAATAGTGTGTGTGCCTTGAAGTAGAGGATGCATCTTTCTCCCTTGTGGCCCCAGAGCCCAGTGTAGGTGAGAATCTGAATTGGGTTTTGAGGGATGAATAGGAGCTTCTTATGCATGTACTACAGGAAAAGGGCATTACTGGCAGATAGTACCCCATGCACTATCCAACATGGGGGCTGGAAAAATCTAACATGTGACCTGAATCATAGCCAGGCAGGGAGGTGTGTCAGTTACACCTGAAGAGGAGACAGAAGACCCCTTTTCAGTCCTGTTGGCTAGGGCAACCTTGAGGCGCTGCTTCCTGTATCGGGAGAGACACCTGGAAGGGAAGTGTGGTGTGTGCAGAGACCAGGCAACGCCTGCCCCCACCCACTCTGGAGAACTGGTTCACTTCATCCTGACAGCCAGCAGCAGCAGCAGCAGCAGCATTAAATGAGGGAGATGGAACGTGTTATTTTAATTATATACTCTCACCACCTAATTATAATTTTAATTGATATGTGAGCAGGTGCTGTGCTCTTCAAAGCGGTTTAAGGCAGGCATATTCCCTGGAAAAGGACCACAGGTTGTTCTATTCATTAGGCAAGCAGATGGATGGGCTAGAGGGGCTGCCAGGGGCCCGAGGTGAGGGGGCACGGGGAGGGGAGGTGGTCTCACCCCAGCCACTCCGGACAGAGGGGCTCATGCTGGATGGAGCATGGCAGGAGAGATGAGGAGGGAGAGGGCATTGCTGATGTCCAGTGTTGGGCCCGTTCATTCATTTTTTTTCAGCTACACTTTCAACTAATATTTATGGAGAGCTGCAGGGCAGGCTTTGTGCTCTCTCCAGGGGATTCCAGAATGGCTTCGGTGCCCCCAGTCAAGAGGGAGTTGGGTAGATGTGGCCAACTGGGAAATTATCATGGAAGTCACAGACAGCAGGGGTAAGGTTTGCTCTCTAATGAAGGCAGGGCAGGCTTCCTGGATGACCCTGGAGGTTTTTTTTTTTTTTTTTTTTTGTGGGTCTGGGGATTGAACTCAGGGACATTCAACCTCAGAGATATACCCCCTGCCCTATTTTTTAATTCTTTATTTTGAAACAGGGTCTCACTGAGTTGCAGAGGGCCTCACTAAGTAGCTGAGGCTGTCCGCGAACCGCGATCCTCCAGTCTCAGCCTCCCGAATGCTGGGATTACAAGCGTGCGCCACCACGCCCGGCGAGTTGGGGTTTTGAAGTGTGGCTAGGAGTTGGCCAGGTTGCCTAAACAATAGGATGAGGAATAGGAACCGGTGGCAAGAGGTGGCACTCTAAGCAGGGGGAGGAAACCTCCTCATTGGCATGTGCAGTGTGTGCCTGGTGGTTGCCCGAAGAAGGGTCAGGCAGGAGCTGCCCTCATCCTGATGGCAGAGGAGTGGGCAAGATCTCAGCGGGGGTGGTGTGAGGAGGTTTGTGTTTCCAGGAGCTGGTCCTGGGGGAGGTGGGTTGCAGGAGCTGATGCAGCGGGGGGTGATGGTGAGGGGGGCAGGAGCACAGTGTTGGCTTCTGGGTGTTGGAGTGAAGGCAGGGGAGGGCCAGGGCGAAGACCAAATCCGTGTCCACGCCTTAAGGATGTTGCATGGAGCCAAGGAGTCAGGGAAGAGGGAAGGATGTGAGGCCAGCTAGAATGCAGGCTTTGTGTGCCCTCGGGAGGGGAGGGCTGTGCTGAAGGCAGCCCCTGGGGGTTACTGGTGGAGGCAGGAGGCTCCACTGGAATGTGGTAGAGACCTGGGAGACAGTGTTGGCTTCTGGGCTGGCTCTGTGAGGGCCTTTGGCCTCTAGAGGCTTGTTGAAGGTGCTTGTGGGGTCCTCAGTTGGCAAAAGTAGGGAAGGGGGCCCTGCTGGGGGCATGTGGAGGAGCAAGGGCAGCATGAGGTGGCCCCAGCAGAACTCTAGGAGCTCTGAAGGTGAGATGCTGTAGCCCTGCAGAGGCATCGTGGGTAGGGCAGAGGGTCAGGCCATCGTGCCCCTGGCATTGTGTGGGGACTGCTGCCCTGGGTGTGGGATGTGAACTGAGAGCAGCTTTTCTGATCAGCCAAACAGCAAAGGGCTGTCCAAGGGTGGCATCTACTGCATGGCACCTAAGAAGACTCCCTGTCCAGTTTCCAGCCCCTCCCACCTGCCATCTTGCATTGTGCCCTTGGACTGAGGCTCCCTCCTCTCCAGGGACCACTCCTACCATCGCTCAGTGTCCTAGGCAGTCACTCTTCCTTGTGAGGGGCAGTCCAGCCCTGGGGCTAGGAATTCAGGGTTGGCTGATTTGCCCTGTCCTGCTGCTGGCCAGCGGCGTGACCTGGGGAAAGAGATTCCTTCTCCTGGCTCCAGTTTCTCCAGGTTGGGGTTGGGCTGAACATGTTCTCATCTTTGCAGGTAGCTGTGGCACTGCAGGCCTGCCCTGAGCTCCCCTGGCCCCTGCCTGGCCTGCACCTGCCTGCACTTCTGCCCTCTGTCTCCCTGACTCTCTCATCAGGAGTCTCCTCTGTCTATTGCACAGGCAGGGCCTGGGAAAAGAGGCAGCAGCTTGGTTTTCGTAAGCAACCATTTTGTGCTGGGCTCTTTACAAGCTCTGAATGTTTATTTCTCAGGGCAGCCTGTCTGTAGATGAGGAAACAGACAGAGGCTGAGGAGAAGGCCCCTGGGGTTACCCTGCCTGGGTCTGGGCCACTGAGCTGTCCTGAACCCCACCTGGGCTGGCTCTGTGTCTGTTTGCAGGCTGCCTCCTCCAGCTTCTTTAGAATCATGGAAGTTCCAGGTCCTTGAGATTGAGTCCTGCATTGTTGGAAGTGTGGGTGGAGAAGAGACTGGAAGGCTGGGCCCAGCACAGAGACCCCGGCAGGGGTCTCAGACCTCTCCTCTGAGACTCTGCAGTGGGAACCTCTGATCACACCATTTGGCTGGTCAGGGAGTCAGTTGGTCAGTGGCGTGGCACTGGGGATGGGCTCAAAAGGTGGCTGAAGGGTCACTTAGGCCCTTCTCTGGGTGCCAGATGAATGGATTTGCTCCCCGGTCTGCTCCATCCTCTCTCCAACAGGCATTAAGTCCCTTGTCTAAAGCCCTCCCCAGGGCAGGTGAACCCCCACAGACTCTGGGTCTTGGACACCATGGCTGTCTCCTGTTTTTGGCTTTCATGGCATGGTAAATGTTGGGGTTCTCACCCTCCAACCACTTAAGCCACACATCCCTGACTCATTAGGGGTTGGTGGCCATCTGCAGTCACCATACGACCACTGATTGGGATGACTGTGGCAGAGGCAGGAGTCTCCCCAAAGTCCTGGCATGGGCGCACGAGCTGCAGCTGGGGCCGAGGCAGCCCAGCCCGGAGGGTCCTGCAGTGGGCAGCGCACTAGCCTGTGGTTGGCAGGAACTCAGGCAGCTCATTCTGAGAGGAGGAGAGGGACAGACAGCCTCAAACTCTGCCTGCATGAGTGTGTGTGGTGGGGGGAGAGGAGACCCTGGCAGGTATTTTAAGGATCCCACACTCCTACTTATTGAGCGTCTTGGTTTTGTCCGTTCATTCCATAGACACAAGACGGTGGGGGCTGGGAATCCACCTCTCAGCCTTGGAGTCTCATTTCAGCCCCCAAATCCCAGGCCCAGCACTCATTCTCCTGTCAGTGCTGGGCAGTATGGGGAGGTTGAGGCAGGTTCTGAGGGATGACATGGGATAGAAATAACATGCTTCATGTGATGCTGAGTCTGAGTGTGTCTGGGGTCGGGTCTTGCCAAATACACACAGAGTTGCAGTGGGGAGGTGCTCTCTTAGCCCCAAGCCAATTTGCAGAATGAGGGGAGAGTGTCAAGGCAATCCCACCCAATGGGAGGGAGAGTGGGGCATTGGCCACCCGCACAGGAAGTGCATCTTGAATTATTTTTTATTTTCTTCATAAAAAAAATGTTCAGATGACCTGAAAAGCATGAGAAATTACTTTCAGTACCTGGCAAGATAAACACTGCTAGGAGTTCAGTCTTGCAGACTGCCTCTGTCCATATCTTCCGGCCACTTCTCTGTAGACTTCTTGCAGTTGGGCATGTGTCAATCACCTGGCTTCTCTTCAGCCTTCAACTGTAATACTCATATTTCTATAAACATCATAGACAATATACAAATACATGTCATTATAAAAGCTTTAAGAAATAAACAATATCACTTTCCTCCTCAGAAGGAAATCTGAGATCAGACATGCCCTTCTAGAATGTTTCCTGTCTCCATTTCTCTATACACAAAATGGAATACAGAGTTTGGCTTTGTTTTTGTGTGATTTGAATATATAAATAATGCTGACTGCACATATTACGTGGCACCTTGCTTACCAATCTGTCTTGGTGAGCCTGCTGTGCTGTTTCATACAAGCCCTTTAAATAGAATCTTATACCATGTTTCCTTGTTAGTAGATATTTAACAGATTCCCCTCCCAATAACTATTTAGATTCTTTCTAATTTTTCACAATTACAAACCATATTGTGATGAAGATTCTGGTACATGCCTGTGAGGTAGGTTCTGAGGTGTGGAATTACTTGGCTGAAGAGCACATATAACATTTTAAATAGCTTCTGCCAAATCACCCTCCAAAATCTGAGTCAATTTGCACTCCCACCTGCCAGTGTAAGAAGAGCCCCCATTTTGTTATGTTCTTGCCAACACTTGATAATATCAGGCTTTTAATTTTTGTCAGTCTGATGGTTCATAGACAGTACTTCATTGTTATTTTAATTTGCATTTCCCTAATTACTACAAGTCTTTTTTTCCCCTTCATAACATATGTCATCTTAGCACACCTTAATTGTTAATAGAAGTTTTATCCTGTTTAACTTAATTATTTAAATAGTTCATTGCAAAAACAATTAACATTGGCAGTCCCCTCCGTTCCTTAAAAAGCCCAGTGGTGAAACCTTTGAGAGGGAAGCGTGTAGTTGCCCACGGTTTCTTGGTTGCCTGTGAGTGTGCTGTTCTCCTGCGGATTTACTGTACTTTTTGGTTACTTGTGTAAATTCTATTTTATTTCAGGACAGGGTCTCACTAAGTTGTTCAGGCTGGTTTTGAACTCGTGTTTCTCCTACTGAGCCTGGAGAGTGGCCAGGATTACAGGTATATACCACTATACCGGCTCTGAAAATCCTTTAAGATGCTGCTGTCCGAGGGTGAAGTCTCTGGCAGTGGACATGGTAAAGTCTGCTTTCCTGATGGCTGCAGCACTTTGGGAGCAGAAAATCAGTGTGGAACCAGAGTGACAGTGAGACCCGAGGAGCCCGTAAGCACTGGGGTTTTAGGTATGGTCCTAAATCCATACCTAAGTATCACCTAACAACAGCATAAATGAAAAGATGTCCCACAAAAGCATGAACGTCCTTGGGATGACTTACTCTGAAATCAAATTCCTTTCCCAATGTGTTGTTGTTTGGGGCCTCACTTTGCTGGGTGCCCCCTGGGTAACCTCACCTGTGCTTCTTTCTTTGCTCTAGCTTAACCCACGAGCCCCGACCCCACTTGACCTTCCAGGTTAGGCACACCCGTGGGACTTGGAGGTCCCTGAGTGCTGGGGCCCCGTACCATTGCTTGGTTCAGTTGTGCTCTCTTAAACTTCTCCCTGGTGGCCAAATTCTTTCCCATCTTTTATGCCCTTTGGTATCTCTGTAGCCCTAGATTTTAATTTTGGTTTTATGGTCTATTTGAACTGCCTTCTACTATTTCATTAATTTTTTTGCTCTGATTTCTCATGTGGTTCAGACCTTTTTACCCTTCTTAAAACTTTCAAATATTTGATTAAGTAAATAAATGCTTGGAAAGTGCATGTAATTCTTATGAATAATCATTAGCTCCTTGTCACCCGCTGGTTATAAACGAAAAGGTGTGTCTATCACTGGATGCTTTGAATACATAGATTAATAAGGCAAGAACTATCATCTTCATAATAATGATATTACCATCCAGGGACATAGTGTGTCTCCTCATTTATTCGAGGTCTCTTTAATGCTTTTAGTAATGTTTTGCATTTCTCTTTGTGTGGATCGTGCACATTTTTTATTAGGCTTATCCCCAGGGATTTTTATAGATTTTTGCTTCTAATATGAATGAGCTTTCTTTTGGATTACATTTTCTAATTGGGAGTGCTGGCATACAGGAAAGCTATTGATTGTGTATTGATTTTGTATCTGGGAGTTTTGCTGAACTCTCATGTGAGTTTGAATAGTTTATTCATTGTTTCTCTTGGAGCTCAACTGGTAGATGTTTGGATTTTCTACAAATAATGACAATTTTGTGGTGTCCTTTACAACATTCATCCTTATTTCCTTTTTGGGGGTTATCACATTGTCTAGGACAATGCTTAATATTGATGGTGGTATAAAATTCTGAAGCTTCACAATGAAGTTGATGCTTGTGGTAGGTTCTAGGTATCTTTTGCAGGTAGGGTGATTTCTTTTAACCCTGATTTACCAAGAGTTACTAAGGGTTTTACTAAAGGTGCTATTTTGATCAAAGTTAATAAGGACCCCACTTCAAATTTATTTCCAAGTAGTTTGGAATTTCCGTTGTTGTATTCTCTTAAGTCAGAAGTTAAAAAAAAAGAATGTTTTAAGTGATGTAGGTAGATATTTGGAGGGGGATTTCTTTGGTCATTAATTTCTAGTCTTCTTGTATTGGACTCAGTTAATGTCTAATACAATTTTAAATACTTTTTCCCTTTGGGATTTTACAGATCATTTCACTGTGGAAAGTGAGGAGTTATATGGTCATAAAAAACCCTGTGATATCTCTGTTGGGTCTCATGAGAGGGAGCAGAAGTCAAGGTTGAGGGTCTAGGCTGTGGGCCAGTGCCTGCCTTACTGTGTGATGCTGTGCATTTTGCTGGAGATCAGTTTTACAATGTGTAAAATGGGCTTAATAATAGTGCCTTCTTTATAGTATTGCATAAGGATTAAATTCATTGATATATGCAAAACTACAAACCAGAACTTGGAACCCAAGTATTTCAGAAAATAAATATTATTCTACAAGCTTATGGATGAGATGTGAAAATCATTTATAATACTGTTTATTTTTTATCTACTGAATCTGAAAGAAAAATGTTGAGCTCATTCTTACAGTTGAGGATTTTTCACTTTTTGCTTTAATTATTGTCAGCATTGCTCTATCTATTTTGAAGCTGAGTTGTAAAGTTCACAAAGTGTCACAGCTGTTAAATCTTTGGTGTGGGCTGTGTCTATTATCAATATGAAATCTCTGTTCTCCCAAATGCTTTCCACCTTGACTTCTATTTAGTCTGATAAACACCTTCCTTTTCTGGGTTATCTTTTGCTTGGTGTTGCTTTTCTCACCTTATTATTTTTAACCTTTGGGGATGTTTATGTTTCTATCTTTTATAATAAGTTATGTCATGATGAAAAAACATCTTATCTATTTATGGAAGATTTAGTTAGGGGAATTTAACCTATTTATGTTTATTGAGATTTTGGATGTATTAGGACCTTTTTTTTTTTTTTTTTACATTTTATTGTGTTTCTTATTTACTGTTTTTTCTTGTGCCGTTTTACCATTTCCTGCCTTTTATTGGATTGCTTGGGTTTTCTTTGTCCCAGTTTTTGTTCCTTGAAGCAGTTTCCTCAAACTGCTATTCCTTGTGGTGTGGCACTCTTTGTTACATCAGAGGACATTTAGCATCCTTGACACTGGGAGCGAATCCCACCTTTCACTGTGGTAGCCAACAATGTCTCTGCCTCTCTTCTCCTAGTGCAGAGCCATCTATTAAGGGTTCAAAATAATGCATTTTTATTTGTTTTCTAGTAGTCACTTAAGTTTTAAAGATATGTTTAAGTTATATTTGTTGCTTACTGTATAATCAGGGCTTATATTGTCTCCCCGAACGGGAGACCACTGTTAATGTGCCTTCATCATCTGACCCTTATCACAGTCTAAGATGAGGCCAACTGGGATTTTAGTTCTAAATTTAACACTTCATAAATGTCAGTAAATAGTTTTAACCACTAATTGAATTTTTCCTCTCACTTTGGTGTTTGTAGTCCACATCCTGCCCTTGGATTTTTTTTTTTAATTGAGAGGAGATTCACATAACGTGATTTTAATCATTTTTAAATGTACGCTTCAGTGATTGCTAGTACATTTGCAGCCATCACCACTATCTAATTTTAGATAATTTTCTTCAACTCTAAAAGCAACCCCGCCCCTATTAAGCAGTACTTCCTGCCCCCCCAAGGGCTCATGTGCTCTTTTTGTTTGATTCATTTTCCTGGTTGCTGTAACACACTATTCCGGTAGTTCTCTCCAAGTGGGTTTGTGGGTGGTGAATTTAATGTGTCCTCATGTTTCTGAGAGTGCCTGTTTCCTCCCCAAAGGCTGTGCAGAGCACTCCAGGTTTATACTATTTCCCTCCTGAGTCCTGAGAGAACTATTCCATTGACTTGTGCTTATCCAGTGTTTTTGTAATAGCTAAGTGACCTAGTTTGTGCACTGGGCCAGGGCTTTGAGGTAAGCACTGCTCCTCACATAGGGGGTGGGGAAACTGAGGCAGAATGAAGAGAGCCTCACAGCTATGACAGAGGAGCTGTGGATCACACTCTGGACATGTGGCTCTCAGGAAGTTGACATTTATTGCTGACTTCTGTTTCTCTACAAGCAGTCTGTATTTTTTTTTTTTCTGGAAGAATTTGGTACAACTTCTTTTTCTCCTAGGGTTTGGGACTTTCAGCACTCTGTGCTTAAATATTATCTTTTTATTAATCCTACTTTGTACCTGGTGGGCTCTATCCGTCTGAGGACTCATGTTTTTTTGCAATGGGTATTATTATTATTATTATTATTATTATTATTATTATTATAATTTCCTGCTAGGTGTGGTGGTACACATTTGTAATCCCAGTACTTGGGAGGCTGAGACAGGAGGATCACAGGTTCGAGGCCAGCCTTAGCAACTTAGTAAGCCCTCAGTAACTTAGTGAGACTCTGTTTAAAAAAATATAGGGCTGGAGGTATAGCTTGGAGGTAAAATGCTCTTGGGTTCAGTCCCCAGTAGTACGATTGAAAGAAGGAAGGAAGGAAGGAAGGAAGGAAGGAAAGAAAGAAAGAAAGAAAGAAAGAAAGAAAGAAAAAAGAAAGAGTTGTTTGTATTCTCTGGGGTTTCTTTCCGTCACTTCCTTTCATCTTTGTCATCTCTGGGCATCAGGGGAAATTTCTTTCTTAGTCCTCCTGGTCCCTAATTTGCTTTTTATCTGCTCCATGCTGTTATTCAGCCTTAAAAACATTTAAATGGTGAAATGTTTGGTTCCAAGATTAAGCTTTTTTCTTCACCCAATCCACATGCTGGGCGATCGCTTTGCCGCTGAGCTACATACCCAGCCCAGTTCATTCATTTTAATGGTTGCAGTAACTTCTCCCATTTCTCTGAGTTTTCTTGTTTGAGAGCATGGGCTTGTTTTAGCACTTTTGTCCCCGCAGTCCTCTTTGGAGGTAAATAATCATCTCCTCCTCCTCCTCCTCCTCCTCCTCTTTCTTCCTCTCCTCCTTCTCCAGGAACATTCTACCTCTGAGCAATACCCCCAAACCTTTTTATTTTTTGCTTTCGAAACAAGGTCTTGCTAGGTTGCTGAGGCTGGCCTCGAACCTGTGATACTACTGTTTCAGCCTCCCAGATACCGGCTTTAGAGGTGTGTGTCACCGTGTCTGGCTGAAGGCAGGTATTCTTGATGAGGTGGGTGGCTTGGGTTGGGTTGTGATGGCTGGGGTGGGGCCAGGCTGCTGCGGGTTCTGGTGTTCTGGGAGCGGGGCTTCACTTTTCTTTGGGATGCTGGTGCCGCCAGGGTGAGTCTCCTCCTGAAAGCCAGGTGGCCCACTCCTCTTTCCTGCTGTCACTGTAGTTTTCCCAGGCCACTGCATGGCTTTGTGGCCTCATCATCAGCTGCCCTCACAGGTGACCTGGGGCTCCTCTGTGTCCCCTGTGCCCTGCTTCCCTGTGTGGAACTGTCACCCTCAGGGCAGCCCTTTCTTGCCTGAGCTCCAGGCAAGGGTGGTGTTTCTCACCTGCACCCCTAGCCTCTGCTGTTCCAGTGTTCCTCACAATTTTTGCCTCTCTAAGAACCCATTCTTAGCAGGTGTGGTGATGTGCACCCATAAACCCAGTACTAGGGAGGCCCAGACAGGAGGATTTCAGGTTTAAGGCCAGCCACAGCAACTTAGTGAAATCTTCAGCAACCTAGAGAGACCCTGTTTCAAAACAAGTAATTAAAGTAAGGGCTGGAGGTATAGCTTGGAGGTAGAATGCCTCTGGGTTCAATCTCCAGTAACATATTCATTCTCATTCTCTCTCTCTCTCTCTCTCTCTCTCTCTCTCTCTCTCTCTCTCTCTCTCACACACACACACACACACACATACACACACACAAATTAATAATAAAAAAGAAAACCCCGTTCTTTCTTTCCAGTGATGTTATGGACTTGAAATTTTTTTGTCTTTTATGATATTTTTAGGGTTTTGTGTTGAGAAGAAGCTATTTCCTTAGGCCAATTTTTGATCCACTTTCTATTCATTTTTTAAATGTATGACCTTGTTCCATAAGGGACTTATAATATGGCATGCCATTCCATGTAATTACCATGATATGATAATTATTTTCTGGGTCATTAAAATTTCTTTATAACCACCATTTTAATCACTGCATCATACAGCTTCTGGTGGCCATACCTCAACTGATCTTACTGTTTTCCTTTTTTTCTCCTTAATGTTTCACTATGATGAAAAATACCACAATGAACAATCCTGTTCAGGAAATTTTTTTCACCTCTGGGACTATTTCCTAAGGTGGAGTCCTAAGGAGGTAAAGTGTGTGTGTGTTTGTATGTGTGTGTATGTTTATTGTGGTAGGATATATGTAACATAGCCTTTACCATTTTAGTGATTGTTTTTGGCACTGGGGATTGAATCCAGGAGGATTCTACCTCTGAGCTATACCCCCAGCCCTACTTTTTAGTTTTCATTTTGAAACAGGGTCTTACTCAGTTGTTGAGAGTCCCAGTCCCACCAAGTTGCTGAAGCTGGAATCAAGCCTGTGATCCTTCCTATCTCAGCCCCCCAAGTACTGGGATTCCAGGTGCGCACCCCCGCTCCAGGTCATGTTAGTGACTTGTGAGTGTGAAGCTCAGTGGTACTGAATACATTCACACCACGTGTGGCTGTCCCCCCATCTATTTCCAGGGCTTTTTTCCCTTCCCCAAACAGAGACACTGTTCCCATTGAACAGCAGCTCCCCATTTCTTTCCCTCCAGCCCTGACACCTAATTCTCCTGTCTCTGTCAATTTTGACTTTTCCAGGTTGCTCATATAAGTGAGATTTGTCCTTTTGCAACTGGCTTCTCTCACTTACCACAAAGGTTCACCCATGCTGTAAACATGTTTTTTAAATACCCATTCTGAGTTGGGTGTGGTGGCGCACGCTGTGTAATCTCAGTATTGGGAGGCTGAGACAGGAGGATCGTGTGGGTTGGAAGATAGCCTCAGCTACTTAAGTGAGGCTCTGAGCACCTTAGTGAGACCCTGTTTCCAAATAAAAATATAAAATAGGTCTGGGAGTGCGGCCCGGAGGTAGAAGGCCCCTTGGTTGCATCCCCAGTACCACACACACACAGAAATACCCATCTGTCCCCGTTCCTTCCTGAGAGTCCCCTGGCCCGCCTGGTGACCGGGAGTCCTGTGACCCCCTGGAGGTGGCCTAGGTGACCCTCTGCGCTCCTGTGAAGTACTCTTCCAGGGGACTGCACCCTCATTCACTTGGTGATTCATCTCTGAGCCAGAGCCAAATGAAATGGGATTTCATTCCCAGCAGGGCTGCTCCCAAAGTTTGTGCTCATAAACTTGCTTTATAGTAACCTATAAATACATTTTTTGGGCTCGGCCCAAGCTATTTCTCCTGCCTTTGCCAGATGTGTTGTCTCATTGGGCCTTTGGGCCCAGGTGTAAATGCCGGGGGCCCCAGGACTCCGGTGCCTGCCGAGTGAGGGGGTGGGTTTGGTTCACCCGTGTCCTTGCATTTTTATCAATGGATCACTGCTGCTGCTGTCACTGAGGGAGCTGGGGAGCTCCTGCGGGCTGCTTCTCACTGCAGTGTGTGGGAAAGGAGGGCCGGAAGGAGGAAGAGGCGGCCCAGCAAATTACCTCTAAAGCCCTCAGCAGGGTCCTTGTTGAAGGCTTCTGCAGATATAAGATAGCTCACCTCCCAGATGAGCCCCTGGAGTTCTCTGAGGGAGCCATTTACTATTTGTTTGTTTGTTTGTTTATTTATACTGGGAATTGAACCCAGGGGCATTCTATCTCTGATCTATACCCCCAATCCTTTTTATTTTTTATGTTGAAATGGGGTCTTGATAAGTTGCTCAGGCTGGCCTTGAACCTGTTATTGATCCTCCTGTCTCAGCTCCCAAGTACTGGGATTACAGGCATGTGCCATGGTGCCTGGCTCTTTATTTTATTTTATTTTATTTTATTTTATTTTATTTTTTTGCAGTACTGGGGATTGAACTCAGGGGCATTCTACCTCTGAGCTACACCCCTAGCCCTAATTTATTCTTTATACTGAAACAGGTTCTCACTAAGTAGCTGAGGTGGGTTGTGAACCTGTGATCCTCCTGTTTCAGCCTCCCAAATACTGGGATTTCAAGCATGTACCACCACGACGGGTTTTAGTTTATTTTTAGTAGACAAATAATAATTGTATATTTTGGGGGTGCAGTGTGGTGTTTTGATCTGTGTATACATTGTAAAAGCTTTAATTAAGTCAATTAACATATGCATCACTTCATCAGCTTCTCAAGTACCTGGTGAGGACATTTAAAATCTATTCTTTTAACAGTTTTGAAATATATGAACCTACAGTCATGCCACTCTGACTGTGTCTGGTCACTTCTAAAGAAGATGATATGCTCTTGTCGCCTGCAGTTGCCATGTGGCTCAATAGCTCAGTAAACCTTACAGTTTGTCTGGAACTCTGTACCCTTTGATCAACATCTCTCCTTCCTCCATCCTCCTCCTTCCTTTCTAGCCCCTGGAAGCCACCTTTCTAGGTCTGTTTTTTTTTTAATTATATGAGATTGACTCTTTTACATTACACATACAAATGAGATCATACAGTATTTTTCTTTCTGTGCCTGGCTTATTTCACTCCCTTTAATCCAGTTCCATGAGTGCTGTGAAAACAAGTTTTTTTTTTTTTCTTTAGGTGGTCAGTGGGACCTTGTTGCCCAAAGCCACAGCTCAGGTGTGCTCCTGTGGCAGGATGGAGCAGGCCTGCAGCAGAGGGAGGTGGCATCTCCCCCCGTCCTCTCCGCACTCCACACTCACTCCCAGGGGCTCCCAGAGCAGGCCTGAAGGGATGACAGAGCTCAGCTCCTTCAGAGGACCAACTGCCTCTCTTCTTGCTCAGTGCAGAGGTGGCCTGGGGAATGTACCAGGCCAGGCCAGGCCAGCCAGGGGAGAGTGGATGGAGCCTTTGCTGGGCTCTGGAGGCAACAAGCTAGAGACCCTGTGTCATGGTTGTATATGAGCACCCCTCACCTCTCCTGAAAAGATCGTGTGTTGGCAATGCAGCAATATTCAGCGATATTCAGAGGTGAAAGGATTGACTCAGCACTCTAATCTCATCAGTAGGTAAGTCCATTGATGGGTTAATAATTTGAATGGGCTTGTAACTGTGGGCAGGTAAAGTGTGGCTGGAAGAGGTGGGCACTGGGGGGTGGTCTTGGAACTCTCTCTCTCTCTCTCTCTCTCTGTGCACCCTTCCTCTCACTCATTCTGCTTCCAGCTGCCATGAGCTGAGAAGCTGTCCACCACATCCTGCCACCACCATGTTTCTGTCTTGGAGTCAGCTAACCATGGACTAAACCTCTGAACTATGGGTCAAATAGACTTTTTTTTTTTTTTTTTGTGGGTCTGGGGATGGAACCCAGGGGCATTTGGCTTTCAAGCTATACCTCCTGCCCTATTTTTATTCTTTATTTTTGAAGCAGGGTCTCACTAAGTTACGGAGGGCCTCACTAAGTAGCTGAGGCTGTCTGCGAACCGTGCTCCTCCGGTCTCAGCCTCCCCAGTTCCGGGATTACAAGCGTGCACCACCACACCCTGCTGAATAAACCTTTCTCCTCTCAATTGTTCTTGTCAGGTGTTTTGGTTACAGAAACAAACAAACAAAAAAAGCTGACTAATACACCCGGGTGGGCTTCCTCGTTCTGAAAGCCTGGCTGAGTCACCTGGGGTCAGCTATTAACCTCCCTGAACCTCACTTAGTCCTGAGGCCAGGTTGGTTCTGTGGATCTCCATGCTTCTGTTCAAAACACAGTGTCAGAGTGGGCCTTTGAAGACAAGGGCAGAGGGTCACTCTTGGGCTCGTAACCTTCCATGGCTCCCCATTTTCCTTGGAGTTGAGCCCCTTATGATATTGTCCCCTCTAGGTCTCATCTTCCCCCTTTCTCCCCGTGCTTCTTCTGCTTCAGCTTCCTTGGCCTCCTCCTGCTTCTCTAGCACCCAGGCATGGCCCAGCCTCAGGGCCTTTTCACTCTTGGTCCCTCTGCCTATGGTACCCTTTCTAAGACTCCCACTCATTTGGTGCCCAGTAGGTGCTCAACCAAATAAATGAATTAGTGATTGAATAAATGAGGGACCCTGAACAAGAGTCAATTCAAGATGGATCAAAGACTTGGAAATTAGACCAGAGAAGCTCCTTGAAGAGGGCAGAGGTCCAACACTGCAACACATAGGTACAGGTAAAAACTATCTCAACAAGCCGGGAATGGTGGCGCATGCTTGTAATTCCCGCGCTTGGGAGGCAGAGACAGAAGGATCGTGCAGGTTTGAATCCAGTCGCGCTGGCTTGGGAGGCGGAGACAGGAGGATTGTGCAGGTTCGAAGCCAGCCATGCTGGCTTAAGAGACCCTGTTTCCAAAAATAAAATTGGTCTGAAAGTGTAGCCCGGAGGTAGAAGGGCTTCCAGGAACCCCAGTACCACCAAAAAAAAAAAAAAAAAAAAAAAAAAAAAAACCACAAAACTATCTCAACAAGACCCCAAAGGCACATGAAACTAAAAGGTGAATCAATACGTGGGATTGCATTAAACTGAAGAGCTTCTGTTCAGCAAAGGAAACTATCAAGAACCTCAATCGAGAGCCAACAGAATGGGAGAAGAGAGGACTAATATCTAGAATATACAGAGAACTCAAGAAACTCAACACTAAGAAAAAAAAAGCATCCAATAACAAAATGGGCAAATGAACTAAATAGACACTTCACAAAAGAAGAAATTCAAATGGCCAATAAATGCATGAAAAAATGCTCAACATCACTGGCAATCAGAGAGATGCAAATCAAAACTACCCTGAGATTTCACCTAACTCCAACTAGAATGGCAATCACACAAAACACAAACAACAACAAATGTTGAAAAGTGAGGACTCTAATATATTGTTGGTAGAATTGCAAATTAGTGCAAACACATTGGAAAACAGTGTGGAGAATGCTCAGAAGAATGGGAATGAACCTACCATACGATCCAGCATTCTTCAGGGTATCTACCCAAAAGAATGGAAATCAAAATACCAAACTAATGCATGCATATCTATGTTCAGAGCTGCACAATTCACCATAGCCAAACTATGGAACCAGCCATGATGCCCATTAACAGATGAATGAGTTACAAAACTATGGGATATGTATACAATGGAATTTTTTTTTTTGTGGTACTAGGGATGGAACCCAGGAGAATTCTACCCTCCAGCTACATGCCCAGCCCTATTTTTAATTCTTTATTTTTAAACAAGGTCTCAGTGAGTTGCAAAGGACCTCATTAAGTAGCTGAGGCTGTCTTTGAACTATGATCCTCCTGTCTCAGCCTCCCAAATGCTGGGATTACAAGAGTGTGCCACCACACCTGGCTTTACAATGGAATTTTACTCAGCCATAAAGAAGAACAAAATCACATCATTTAAACCCGGTGTCAAGGCCCACACTTGTAATCCCAGCATTTGAGAGGCGGAGACCGGAGACGGGACATTGCATGCAGTTTGCAGACAGCCTCAGCTACTTAGTGAGGCCCTTTGCAACTCAGTGAGACCCTGTTTAAAAAAGAAAAAGACCAAAATTACATTATTTACAGAGAAATGGATGAACAGGAGACCATTAAGCTAAGTGAGATTAGTCAGTCACAAAACTAAGAAATCAGATGCTCTCCCTAATATATGGAAGCTAGGGAGAAAATGGGTCATAGGAGGAACTCTAGATGAAGAATGGAGAAACTAGATGAGCAAATAAGGTGAGGGGAGCGGACGGGAGGAGAGGGAAGTCCCCTAATATAAGGATGTGCATTCACAAACATATCAAAGTTAATCACTGAGCCAAACATGAGGAGGAGGGAGGGGGAGGGATGGGGGATTGGGTAAGGGCTAATTGGGTGATGTGTGCACGGATGCTTCTACTATCTTGTACTCCATTAAGATGTATGACTACAATGCATCAAAAAAAAAAAAAAAAGGAGGGAGTGAATTAAAATGTGTAGCAAGTTGTCCTGCCTCTGGTAGCATTTCAACAATAGTGAATCCTTTCCTCTCCACCCTCCCTTTCTTTCTCGGACCCAGCCCCTGGTTCAGATGTTTACCGGCGGGGGGTGGGGGTGGGAGGTGGGGTGGGTAATAGCAGGATCCTAGGCCTGTACCACTTGTCTACCAGCCCTAGGATGTCAGAAGTGGGGTTTGCACAGTAAGAGGAGGCCGCACTGAGTTTTGTACCCAGCCTACTGGTCTGCATGGACTCCTGGTTCAGGCTGGCCCTAGCCAGTAGAGGCTTGGTGGCAGAGCCCTTGGAGCAGAGCCCAGGGCTTAACTTTGGACAGCCAGGCACAACTCCTGTGTGTCACTTGGAGCCATAACCGTGCCTGAGTTAAATGCAATGTGAAGAATTAAGCTGGAGCTGGGGCATGATTTCTGAGGGCAGCTGTGTTCCAGTATTGAGGGGACACGGGGGGTGGGGGAGGGGCAGGTACTTAGGTCCTGTGTCTCTTGCACACAGAGCCTCTGCCCCCTGCTTCTCCCACTCGAGGGTCCTTTTGGTGTCTTCTGTGCTTTCCCTTGACAGAGTATGTGACACAGCTGGGGAACTAGCACCCCTGCTTGACCAGGTGCAGTGCAACAGTGGAAAGAGGGCATGGTGGTGCACACTTATAAACCCAGTACTTAAAGGCTGAGACAGAAGGGTTGCAGATCTGCAGCCAGCCTCTGCAACTCAGCGAGGTCTCTCACAACTTAGTGAGACCCTGTTTAAAAATTAAAAATAAAATAGGGCTGGGGGTGTAGCTCTATTCTGAGGGAGAATGCCCCTGGTAAGTTCAATCTCCATTATAAACACACACACACACACACACACACACACACACACACACACACACACACACTGAAGAGTTAGTTTTCTGATGGTCTCAGAGAGGGTAATGGAAGAGGGTGAAGCCACCTGAAGGGCCCAGTGGGTGTTTCCACTTGGGTGCTTCGCTCTTGGTGGAGTGGGTGCTCTCCACATGCAGTAGGCAGGTGGGCAGCCTCACCTGGGCCCAGCACTCAGGTGCAGTCAGTGCCTGCCTGCCTCAAGTGGGCTGCAGCCTTTCTCATGCCTGTGAAGAGCAGACCGGCCATGGGGTGAGGCACCCCAAACTCTTGGACCTTTTCTTTTCCCATGGGGATCCAAGCTTAGTCCTTCACACTGGGGCTAAGGGTACACTGGGAGAGAGTCCCTTGACTGGCTGCTCTCTGGGTCAGAGCCCAGGCAGGATTGCTGGCTGAGAGCATGGGGTGCTAGATCGTGCTGCATGTGCCTATCTCCTGACTGAGACAGGATGTGAGAAGGCCGGATAGTTACTCCCATGTGTAGAGTCTGCTTACAGAAAGTGAGAAGTAATTATGGGTAGTTGAAAAACACCCTCCAGCCCTTGGTAATAACTTTTACAAGTGCTTTCCCCTGGGCTATTTCCGACACTCCCAGAGGCCTATAGGTCCACAGAGCACCCAGTCAGGTGCTTTCCTCCTCTCCACGAGCCTGTCTTGTTCAGGACGGGGTGGGGAGCATGTGGATGGGCAGCCCAGCAGAGGAGTAGCCAGTCCTGGAGGGACAGCCTGCGTCCCAGGAGTGAGCTTCAGACCCCCGTGTCTAGACTTAAGGTATGAGGAGTGCAGGACACAAAGGCAGCTCTGTGGGCTTGGGCTGAGCCCGGGTGCACTGGCTGGGGGTGGGGCCGGCCTCCTGCATGGGGTGGAGGGGCGGGGAGCCCTCTGCTGAGGGGACTTAGAGGTGTATTGCCTGCTAGGTTGTGGTCCTGGGGCAACTTTATCAGATCACCAAGGCTCTTTTTTTATGCAGGTTCCTGTCCCTAAACTACCACCAGCCCTGTCCATCCAGGCTTTTTGGGAAGAGCCTGAGAACATGCATTTTGGCTTGGGTGATTCTTGTGCACACTCAAAGGTAAGAAGCACTGGTGCGGCAAAAGGTGCTTCTGCAAGCTGGGTGTGGTGGCACACGTTTGGGGAGGCTGAGACAGGAGGATCACGGTTCGTGGACAGCCTCAGCTACTTAGTGAGGCCCTCCACAACTTAGTGAGACCCTGTTTCAAAATAAAAAATAGTGCAGTTGGTGTAGCTCAGAGGTAGATAGAATGCCCCTGGGTTCCATCCCCAGACCCACCAAAAAAAAAAAAAAAAAAAATATATATATATATATATATATATATATATATATATATATATATATATATGCTTCTGAGCTCTAGCTAGCTCCTGTGCCGTTGGAAACTACGTAAGACCAAGACAGGCGTCATATCTGGAGGCTAGGCCCTTGAGTGATGCCCACAATGGCTGACCTTGCAAGGCTGGTGCTCGGAGTACCAAGCTCCTTCCAAGCTCCCAGTGCTGAGCTGCTCCAGGCCGCTGCCCTTGTCTCTGTTGCAGGCACTGACTCCCTCTCTCCCACCTCAGCCATCGCTTCTTGGCTCCCACCTTCTCAAGTCTGTTGGCTTTGCTTGTGTGGTTCCAGCTTGGCCTGGAAAGGCTCTCCCACCTAGTTTCGGGAGTGTGCAGAGCTTCAGAGGCCAGGCCAGGCCTAGTCGTGGCATTGGAGACCCTGGGGACTCTGCCTTAGGGCTTGATTCACTCAGAGTTCCCGGATGTGGAGGAGCTGGCAGTCCTGGCTGTGAGAGAGGGTGGGACAGGGTGACCCCTGGCTTGGTAGCCAAGTGTGCAGATCAGGTTGGCGGTACCAAAGCTGCGTGGGGGTTCAAGAGGACTTTGAAGAGTGTGGCACCTAGATGTTGTATGAAGTGTTGGTTGAGCGGTAGTTCCCTTTATGGGTCAGGGTGGACAGGGCATCCATGGCTGAGGCTGTGGCCAGCATAAATGCTGGTGTCTCGTGTCTGTGATGCTTTTGATTTCTTTTATCAAAAGAGTAGGGGACTGCAGGTGGCTGGATGTGTCAGTGGGTGGATGAAAGAGATAAGTGCTTCTGTAGAAGAGAGGAGTTGATAGCTAGGAGTTAAAAACATGGATAGATGAGCTGGGCGTGGTGGCACACACTGTAATCCCAGTACTTGGGAGGCTGATACAGGAAGATCACAGGTTGGAGGCCAGCCTGAGCAACTTTATGAGATCCTATATTAAAATAAAAAAAAAGGGCTGGAGTATAGCTTGGAGGTAGAGTGTCCAGTACTGCCCACAGCCCTCCCTTCAACAAGAAGCTCATAATGAAGCAATATCAAAAGCTTTCTGTCTTAGTTGGGTGTGGTGGCACATGTATGTAATCCTAGTACTTGGGAGATGGAAGATAGGAGGGTCCCAGGTTCCAGGACAGTCTCAGTAACTTAGCAAGACTTTCAGCAACTTAGTGAGACCCCATTTCAAAATAAAAATAAAATAGGTATGGGGGTCTAGCTCAGAGGTTGAAAACCTCTCAGTTCTATCCACGGTACTCACTCCCCCCCACCAAGATAGATGTATGGCTGAATGCTAAGCTGAATTTATGGCTAGGTGTGTGGGAGGGTGGTCAGTCAGTCAGTGGGAGTCAGTAGGTGGGTGGATCATTTGGATTGGAGTTGGATGGGATTGGAGGGTGGGGCTGGTTGGATGTGGTAAGATTGATGGGCTGTGGGAGGAAGTAGGTAGATGGATGCACAATGATTGGAGGGAGATTTATATGGTGATTGGAAATATATGGAGGTATATGAATGGCCAGGTGGGAGGATGAATGGATGGATAGGGGTGGAAGGATGCATTGTGGGGAAGGAAGCAGATTAGGTGGGTGACAGGCCAAGTCACATAACATTAAACTGTGACCAGATGTGCAAAACTCCAGTTTCTTGTGTGACTCTGGGGCTAGAGCGGTTCTGAGGGAGTTGCCCCTCAGACCCTGAGGAGGCAGCTGCAAATTCCTCCCTGGCCACATAGACCAGCTCCTGCTCCACACCTCTGCCATGCTTCAGCCCCCTTCCCTGGAAGGTATAGCTGCTTGGCTCAGGGTGTGCTGGCAGGGATGTGGCTGTGGATAAGGCAGGAGGTCAGTCCTGGGAAGGACAGGTTGGTTGGAGGCTCTTGACTACAGAGTCAAGCTGGGGGAGCATCCCAGGCAGGGTCCTGTGGGATGAGCCCAGGGTGCTCAGTGGCTCAGTGCCGGGCTCCTAAGTCCTTTGGGCCTGGCACCCACAGGTCTTTTCCAATGCTCCTGTTGCAGGCCCTGGGGCACTGGGCAGGGGCTCTGGAGTGACAGGCCACACACCAGGCTCATGTGTGTGTGGCTCATGTGGAGGCCTCAGAGAAGCGGGCACATTGTGAGAGGTGCTGGATGAGGGACTGTCGGCCTCATAACAGCACTGCCTCAAAGAACTACCTCATTGGGGCTTTCCCTCTGAGCAGGGGGCATATCTTGTAGCCCATTCCCTATACAAGCATAAAAGCAGTAATCCTTTCCTTCTAAGGGCACCCCACTGTGGTTACCAGGCCTGTCAAGAAATGCCTCCAGAACCCTGAGCTTCCATGTACATTCCTGGGCCAGATCAGGAATTCCTCTGATGGTCCTCAGGCTGGGTCCTCCAGGCCCTGCTCCTTCCATCCTGAAGAGTTGGGGGAGGTGGGTGACCCCTGGACACAGGGATGGGAGGTGCCCTGGACTCAGGATCTGAGCCACCTTCAGGCCACTCAAGCCTGGAGTCTCTGACATCATGATTGGAGCCACCTTCAGGACCTGCTCCCCCTAAGGCTATCTGACAGTGGGCTTCAGGCTAGGGATTTGGCCCCCATCAGATGCTGATGCACCTGAAGGCAGCCAGCCCACCTCTTGCTGCAGAGCTGGAGGGACAGATCTCCTGGAGGGAAGAGCCTGAAGCCCTCTGTGTTTGGAGGAAAGAGAGAAGAAGCTGTACCCGAGCTGTCCTCAGAAAAGAAAGATAAAGCAGAAAGAAACAAAAAGTAATTTTAGTGCATTGTGCTCAGATGGGAGAGTGTTTATGGATCATTTAGTTTACGGATGTTGATAGGTCAGTGGTTAGATTAGCAGGAAGACAGTCAGCTCGAAAGCAGGGAATTAATTTATGAGATTGCAAAGGGGAAAATTGTTTGCAAGAAATACAGGGGTTTTGTTGTAATAGCATTGAATTTAGCAGAAACAACAAGTGCCAGCAGGCCTGGCTGTCCATCAAGAAGTCGGCCATCAGGAGCCCCTGTCTGTGTGGTAGAGACACATAGGAGTGTGTCAGGAGGGGCGGTGTCCTGGCTCTTCCCTGCTCCCCAGCCAGGGTGAAGGCTCTTCCTGTCCCAGGGATTTCCTGGGATTTTGCATGGAGGTTCTGGTACTTGCTTGGAACCTGGACTGATGGCTGGGAGAGGGGGTGTGCTTTGGTGACACCTCACTTCACCTTGTGTCAAGGTCACGCTGTGCTGAGTCTCAGGAGGGAAGACTTCGCTGCTGTGGAGACCCTGCAAAGGAGGCTGCCTGCTAGTTCTTCCTGCCCCTGGGCCACCCTGGGAGATTTTGAGACAGGTTCTGATGAGGGGATCCCAGGCCTTGGGAGTGATCCACTCATTACCCAAATGTTCCCTGTGCTCAGCTCATGTGCTAGGAGATGGCATGGCAGAGGGACTGGCTTCCAATTCTGGCCTCATGATTTAGCACGTGAGTGAGCCTCTCAGAAGCTTTGTCTCCTCATCTGTCAACATCTTAAGGTTGTGGCAAGTGTGACCTGAGAAGATGGATGTGTGTAAGAAACTTGGCGCTGTGCCAGGCATGTGGTTAGTGCTGGGTGATGGTAGCTACTAGTTTTATTATGGTTGTTATGAATGGCAGGGCAGCTAAACAGAGCCTGCCAAGTCCCAGCTCCTGGTGCCCTCTTGCTGCCGTACAGCCTCAACACTGGCCCCTCCATGGGATGAGCCTGATGTCTGGGCTCCTCTCTTCCTCTGGAGCCCTGATTGGCTGCTCTGTCTCGCTTTGTCAGCTTGCTCTTTGCCTGGGAGTCCATGCTGTAGCTAAGCCAGGCTGCAGGTCGGGCCTTGCCCCAGCTCTGCCCAGTTGTTTTAAGGTCCCAGCCCTGTACTGTCCTTGTGTCTCCTTGCTCCTTCCTTCAGTGGGTGGGCCATTGCTATCATTGTCCTTGGGATTCATTCCTGACACTCCCCAGCCTCTCAGAGGACATAGTCAGTGGCCACTGTTCACTGCAGTCTATGGGGATGGCACCCCTGGAGTGGTGCCGGTGATGGCACTGAGCAGTTCACAAAGGGCTCAGCCTCCTGGGTCACCTTGTGAGAGGTGATTTGTGGTGTCTTCCAGAAAAGTGGAACATCTTGCCCAAGTGGTAGGGGGGTAAGCTTGGAGCAGGGTTGAGCCTTCCTCCTGAGGCCTTGCCTCAGCTATGCTGTTGTCCCTGGGGTCTGAGATCTGGGCCAGGCTCCCCTCTGTAGGCTACAGGAGTTGGCTGAGGCTCTGAATTCCCTGCAGAGGCAGCCTGGGAGTCCCTCCTGGAGGGACATCTTGGAAGAATAGTAGAGCGATGGGTTTTTCTTGGCCAACCAATGAAGGATGATCTTGCTTCTTGAGGGGTGACAGGGTAGTGCCCTGGTCTTAGCTCCAGCAGAGAAAGAGACAGGTATGTGGGCTGGGGTGGGGGGAGGGACCAAAGAGCACATTTTCTCAGGACCATTCTCAAGCCCCATCACGGATAGTACTTTTTTTTCCAGGTTGAGGGAATTTCTGCTTTAGAAATAAAAAGTCTCTGATGTCATCTGGGCTTGGGGGAACCAAGCCATCTGGAAACATCTGGAGGCAGGTTAGCTTGTTTTCAGCCACATTGAACTTTGTAGTAGTCAAGGCGGTCAGAACTTTGCAAAAGTGCTCCGTCAGCAGAAAGCGCCGGCGCGGTGGCACTCAGCCATGATGCACTTTACACAAATTGCAAGTGCTGGGAAGCGAAGGCCAGCCCTGAGGGCGAAGTGGGCTCCCTAGATCTGCCTGTGTGGGTGGGCACCCTGGTGTGAATCGTCCAGGTGACCTTTGGAACTCCATACCCCAGACTTGTAAAACCAGCTAATTAAGACAGATGGTGGTGCTGCCAGTGGGTTTTTGAATTAACTTCTGGACCTCAAGTTCAGGTTGGATGAATGGAAATATTGTGGGTTTCTTTTTTTTTTTTTTTTTTGCTCTGGTAGCCCAGTGTTCATAGGTACCAGAAAGCCTGTGGCACCTCTCTGGGTGTTGAGTGAGTCTGGGGGGTGGTCTAGGTGTGTGTCCCACCTGTGTGGGGAAGTCCACTTGAGAACTGTCATTCCCTGGGCTTTGGCAGAGGCAAGATTTGCAAGCATGTAAATGACAGCTGTCTGCTGTCCTCATTGGGTCTCCTGGCTGCCCCAGGCTTGTCTCCCTTGCCTCCTGAAAGCTGCAGGACACAGTGGAAAGAACATAGGCTTTCATGTTGAATTTACACTTATTGGCTGTGTGACTTCAAGGATGCCTCTCAACCTTTCTGAGTTCTGATTCCCTTATTGGAGAATAGAAAATAAGACCTGCCTAAGAGGCTCTTGGTATAATGGATGGTATCTTGGCTGCCCAGCTGGCACAGAGGAGGTGCTCAGAAGACATTAGTGTGTCTCACCTCCTTGTCTCCCCCTGCTCCCCTTCCTCCTCCTCCTCTTCCTCCTCCTCCTCCTCCTCCTCCTCCTCCTCCTCCTCCTCCTCCTCTGCTGCTCCCTCCCCTTTCTCTTGCTCATCTTGACCCTCAAGGCTCTTTCAGGATGGAGTGGCTGGAGATCTGTCACTCTCACCTTCCTGTACCCTCTGCTGTCCGGGACCGAGAGATCCGAGCTCAGAGATAACAGGCTATTACTGAGCAGCCTGCTGCTCGGTGTTGGCAAAGCTGGCCAGGTTGTAAATTTCTCTGACTTTGGATTTTTGGAAGCCCCAAAATTAAATGTGGGGATGGACATTTCATTCTTCAGCAGACAGAGGTGCACATGGAGTTGCTGGATGAGATAACAGAAGGGCCTCTGGTGAGTCTGGCTAGGTCTGAGTGGAGTCGGCTTCCTCTTCTAGACTCTCTACCTTCTTTGCAGAACCGTGCATGGATGAATGGGGGTCCTGGAAGCTGGAAATGTTTGTGCCACACCCCCTGATACTTAGATACCTGGGCTCCCAGCAAGGGCACTGGCAGGCTGAGGCACCCGACTGTGACGAGGGTGCTGAGGCCTGGGCACACTGGTAGTGTCAGACACAGGTTGAGATCTGATGGAGCCCTGACTGCCACCCCTTTGTTCACACAGGGCTGGGGAGCACGTGGTAGACATGGCAAGCTCTGGTGGGAGCACTGGGGATGGAGAAGCACAAAGGCCAGGTATACAAAGGAGCTCAGCATGACTCTGTCCTGGGCAGCCTCCATGGGTGCAGTCCCACGAGAAGCACACAAGAGGAAGGCTTTGGGAGCACTGGGATGTGGCTCACAGTTGTAACCAGACTAGAGGATCTGGACTTTGAGATGGGGACAGAAGAGTGTGAGGGCAGCCTCAAAGGTGCTTGGGGTTGGGGCAGCATCAGTAGGAGAGTGGAGGATCACTGCTCTGTGCACCAGGTTCTGTGGGAGAAACACTACACATGATTTCAAACTGTGCAGGTAGCAGAGCTAAGGCTGGGAACTTTGCAGGGGGCCTTGGGCCAGCCTGCTTGTTGGCCTGAGCGGGTGGGGGTGGGCTTGAATACATCCAGGTGTGAGTTCTGGGTCGGTGGCTATGGATAGCTGGAGAGAAGCCAGTGCTGTCCTGGATGCCTGAGGATGACGGGGGGTGGGGTGGAGGGGGGGGTTTTCTGGGCTCACCAGGACCCTGGCTGCAAGGCCTATCTTAGGATAGGCTTGCTCAGCAAGGGGACTTTGGAGGAAGAGGAACTTTACTGTGTGACCTTGTGCCTAATTGCACAGATGCAGAGGGAAGGATACTGAGGGATATTGACCCCATTCCATTTGTTGAACTCCCCTTGGTTGGTTCTGATGGTGGTAACCATATAGGCCAGAGGCCACCTAGCAATGCAAGTTCCTCCCAAGAGTCAGGAGGAGAACACCTATGCCACCTCCAGTCCATGGTGCCTTCTAGGCAGGGGTGCCTCCAAGCAGAGTAGGTGAGGCCATGGGGACCCCTCCAGGTATTTATCTTGGTTGAGACCTTGCCCTGAGAGACCAGACAGGCAGAGTCCTGTCTCACCCAGGACTCTGGGCATGCAGCTCAGCTGATGTCTTTTCTGCACGCCTGTGTTCTTTGTCTGCTACTAAATGCCCTTCAAAACCCTCTCACCACCTCCCCCGGGGTGGTTCTCACAAGGCCCAGTGTTGCTGGCTTATTTGACTTACTGTGCTTTCCTTAACGATCATGCCATTAGCATGAGGAAGGGTCCCTTAATGGGTGACTAAGTATGGTGGCTGCGGGCTCTACTCATCTGTATCTTATTTTTCACTTTGTCAAGCTCCAGCAGTGTTTAGGGCTCACCTTACTCTGTGGTCTCAAGAAAATAAATGCGCTGCAGCTTTCTGTCTCCTTACCTCCATTGTGACTTTATAAATCTTAAGAGCTAAGACAAATTCTACTAAATCTACTAATTTACTATATCATCTTTCTACTGACATGGACTGTTTCCAGGCATAAATAACTGAATAACTGTATCTTTAGAAACCCTCCAGCCAAGCGTGTTTTATGTACTTACTATTGAAGCTCCTGCCTTTCCCTTCTACAGCAAAGTAGATCTCTCTTCAGATTCACCAGTCTATCTAGGCCTAGTTAACAGTGACCCAAGATTGCTCGGAGGCTGGGCGCTTGAGATTCCTTTTTTCTGTGGCCCTGGGGATTGAACCTGGGGGCATTTTACCTTCCAGCTACACCCCCAGCCCTACTTTGTTTTTTTATTTTGAAATAGGGTCTTTATAAGTTCATGAAAGCCTTTCTAAGTTGCTGAGGCTGGCCTTGAACCTGCTCTCCTCCTGTCTCAGCCTCCCAAGTACCAGGATTACAGGCATGTGTCACCATGCCCGGCTATATTGGGGGTTCTTAATCTACCAGGTCATTTGAGCATAGGCTTCCTTTTCCCTCCAACTTGTTAGGATGCATAGGAGCAATGGCCTGTTTGAATAAAATATCCACAAATTCTGAGAGTGGTTGGGGCCAAGTGTCAGGGCCTTATCCCAAGCTCTGAACCCTTACCCCAGTCTAGAGGTGGGGCAACCCAGCTGTCCCCCAGAGGAGAGGTCAGTTTGTATGCACATGGAGGTAAGGAGGAACTGCCCTGGAAAGGTCGGACTGGTCAGTGAGTGTCGAGGTGGATCAACCAGGAGGAGCAGCTGGCAGGAAGTGGGAGGAGACCAGACTCTGGAATGCTGGATGGCAGAATTCCCAGTGAGGTGGTGGTGGCCAGGAGAGGGGATACAGAATGGTGGCCCTAGGAGGAGGAGGGCGCCGAAACAGGAAGCACTGTTCAAAGAGCTTAAAGTTACAGCAAGACAGGATGAGCAAGTTCCAGAGGTCTGCTCTGTAATGCGGTGCCCATAGTCAACCACAGATGTTGTGTACTTAAACATTTGTCAGGAGAGTAGATCTCATGTTGAGTGTTCTTACCACACACACAAAACAAAGTACCAAAGGATCATAAGGTCGTTCTTAGTTTTACTGCTTTATTTCTTCCTCAAGCTTTATTACATATAACTGATAAAGATAACTTGTATGTATTTAAGGCAGGTAATATGCTTTGATATACTCTGTATTGTAAAGTGATCACCTCAATCAGGCTACCATATCCATTGCCTCCCGCATCACTTTTTTTTGTGGTGAGAATAGTTAGACATCTTCTTTCTTAGCAACTTTAAGTGGACAGGCAGTATCACTATTTATAGTCAACATGCTGCACATTAGATCTTAAGAATGTATTCTTTTTTTTTTTGGTGGTATTGGGTTTCCTGGAAACCCTTCTCCCTCTGGGCTACACTCCCAGACCTATTTTATACTTTTAAAAAAAAAAATTTGGAAACAGGGTCTCTTAAACCAGCGAGTCTGGCTTCAAACCTGCGTGATCTTCCTGTCTCTGCCTCCCAAGCACGGGGACTACAAGCGTGCACCACCACACCCGGCAAGAATGTATGCATTTTTAACTGGAAGTTTGTTTGTACCCTTTGAAAAAAATCTCTCATTTCCTTCACTCCAGCTCTGGACAGCTACTTTTCTACTCTCTGCTTCTGAGTTTGACATCTTTAAATTCCACATATCAGTGAGATTACATAGTCTTTGTCTTTCTGTGTCTATCTTACTTCACTGAGCAGAATATTCCCTGGGCTTATTCATTTTGCCGCAAATGGCAAGGTTCCCTTTTTAAAGACTGAATAATATTCCTTGGTATACATGCACATTATGTTTTCTTTATTTGCTCATCTGCTGGTGGACATTTAGGTTGTTGGTATATCTTGGCCATTATGACTAGTGCTACAATGAACACAGAAGTACAAATATCTATTCAACATACTGATTGCAATTCCTTTGGACAAATACCCAGAAGTGGGATTTCTCAATTGTATGGTAGTTCTATTTTCAGTGTTTTAAAGGAACCTCCAAACTGTTTTTCATAATAGCTGTGCCAAATTATAATCCAATTAACAGTGTGCAATAGTTCTCTTTTCTCCACATCTTTGCCACTGAAAAAGATACAAGGACATTTTTGGAGGCAGTAGATATATTTGTTACTTAGACTGTGGTGATGGCAACACAAATGTATACATAATCTCAAAGGTACACAATTGTATACCACGTGTGCAGTTTTTGGAATGCCAATTATACCTCAACAAAAGTGGATTTACAAAAAAACAACAATAGCCAGATGTGGTGGCACATGCCTGTAATCCCAGTACTTGGTAGACTGAGACAAGATTGGTCTTAGCAACTTAGTGAGAGAGAGAAAAAATAAAAGTGTTTAAAAAAGCAAAGAGGGCCTGGAGTGTAGTTCAGGGGTAGAACAAACCTGGATCTCATCCCATGTACCAATAAGATAAAATAAGATAAAATAAATAAAAAGAATGGTGGTCTGTCTGGTCTTCCACCCACTCCAGGTCAAACCACACTGCTGGCCGGGCAGTTCAGCACCACGGATAGCTCCAGGGTAGCTTCATTGTTCCAAGTACTTCTATGGCTGAATCACCTGCTCAGGTCCTCAGACTATCGTGATTGCCCTGCCCCATTTCTGAGACTAAGTCATTAGGACCCTTAGATTTATTCATGTCAACATGCTCCTCTGAAATTTGGACCTGTGCTTTGATCTGAATGCTGGATCTCCTTCCTCTCCTTCTTTTCGCCTTCTTTCCCCTACACCCTTCATTACTCTGATTGTTGGTTTCTGGAAGATAGGTTCAGGGTGAGGACGAGAGGGAGTGTGGGGGGACTGAACCCAGTAAGGAGGCCTTACCACCTTGGAGACCATTTGGCTTCTGAGTCCAGGTTGCCACAGGTTTAGACTTGGACATTTGTAGGTCATTTCTTCCATCTCCAAAGGGAGTGCCAAATGTGATTAGGAGCAATTTTTTTTTGCTGGTCTGGGGATGAAACCCAGGGGCATTTGACCTCCAAGCTATACCCCCTGCCCTATTTTTTATGCTTTTTAATTTGAAATGGGGTCTCACTAAGTTGCGGAGGGCCTCATAGTAGAGGCTGTCTGTGAACCGTGATCCTCCAGTCTCAGCCTCTCGGATGCTGGTATTACAAGTGTGCACCACCATGTCCATCTCAGAGCTGTTTTTAATCAGCAGGAGGTGATTGGAGTAAAGAGCCCTCTCCATTTGTTCTTGACTTGAAAGAGCCCTAGATATGCTGCCAGGTCCACTAACACTCACAGTTCTTAAAGGAGCCAAGGCCAGAGCAGAGGTTATCTGGGGCATGGTGCTCTAGCTGGAGGGACCCCAAAGCTAGAATGAGGACTCTTCCTTTCTCAAGTTTTGGAGAAGAGGCCAGGACCCTGTCTGTTTGCCTAGAGATTTGCCTGGGGTCTAGCTGAGAGGAGCCCACAGGCATTTTCTTTTCTCTGCAATTCAATGTCAGGTGGAACCATCATTTCTCATGACTGGGAGACATCTGAGGAGGAAGTGTTTTCAGATGGAGTCAGGGCAGATGCAGACCATCCTGTTCCCCAGTTACAGTTAGAAAAATTGGGATGGAACATCGGATCATGCACTTTGAAGTCTGCAGCACTCATTTGTAAGTGTCTTGTTGTAAGCTCTGGAAAAAGAGCTTGTGACTGGACTCCTTGAACCATGGTTTCTGCAACTGTAACTTGGGGACAATGTTACCTACTTTATAGTATTGCTGTGAAGATGAGAGACCGAGTACAGAGGGTGCTTGATGGGAGTTTTCACCACTCCTCACAGGACCCAAAGCATTGTCTGACCTTTCTTTCTGAAATCCTTGGGGGAAACTAGGGTGCTCCAGCCCTGGGGGAGGAGGATCTCACTGCAATCCCCAGTTCCTGTTGTTTCTGAGAGATATTAAGCTTTGCCCCCACCTCGTGTGGGAAGGCTGAGCTGAGAAGCCTGTCTATGCAGAGGCTGCTCCCCTGCTCCTGCCCCCACAGCTTTGGGGCTCTCAAATGGATGTTAGAGACTCTGGTGCTTCCTAGGATATGGTGGAATGAGGGGTGGGCAGTGGCCCTAACAATGGCTCTTTCCTTTGAGTTTTACACAGTCATAAAGCCAGGATCAATGCTTATTCCTGTCACTTCCAGTCACTTTAAGAGAAATAAAGAAAGGTTTATGAGACACACCTCAGAATGGCCTGCCTCTCAGCATCCCTGTGCTCCTGATGAGTGGCGGGAGTGTGTGTGTGTGTGTGTGTGTGTGTGTGTGTGTGTGTGTATGAAAGAGGGAGGGAGGGAGGGAGGGAGGGAGGGAGGGAGGGAGGGAGAGAGAGAGAGAGAGAGAGAGAGAGAGAGAGAGAGAGAGAGAGAGAGAGAGAAATTTGTTGATTAATTGTTTTTTTGTGGTGCTGGGGGTGGAACCCAGGGGCCTTCTTTCTCCAGGCTATACCTCCAGACCTATTTTATATTTTATTTGGAAACAATGTCTCACTAAGCTGCTGAGGCTGGCTTCAAACTGAGATCCTCCTGTCTCAGCCTCCCAAGTACTGGGATTATAAGCATGCACCACCATGCCTGGCTTTAATTGATTGATTTTAAGACTTCAGTGGTATGTGTGAGTGTGCTGGCAAGTTTGAAGTCTTCAGGGTAGGTGGGTGGACAGGCCAGCAGGCTGGGGACCTGGAGAGTTGAGTTGTACACTTGAGTCCAGAAACAGTCTAGGGGCAGAATTTCCTCTTCCTCTTTTCTGTAAGTCCTTTGGCTGGTTGGATAAGATCCACCCACATCCTGGGGAGTAATCTGCTCTACTCAGAGCCTCCTAATTTAAATGTTAATCACATCTGAAAAATACCTTCACAGCAGCATCCAGACTACAGGCGCTCCTCCTCTTATAATAGGTTAACTTCCCAATAAACCCAAATGGTGTACATGGAAAATGGATTTAGCTCCTCACCTACAAAACACCTTAGCTTTGAAACAGTGCACCGTAGAGTCCTGGCTGTCCACCCGCACTGATTAAGCAGCTGATGGGGGCTGTGACTCATTTCTGCTACCTGCCACCTCAAGAGAAGATCTTGCCACCTATTGCTAGCCTGGGAAAAGATCCAAGTCCAAAACTCAGAGTGTTGTTTCTCCTGTATCTATTTTACTTTCACTCAACCATAAGCCATTTATGGTGTTTGACCAAACAGCTGAACATCACCATAGCCTTGCCAAACTGACACACAGAGTTAACCATCACAGATGGGGCAGTGCCATCCAGAGGTATCAAAATTCTCTGGCCCTTGCTTAGATCCAAGAGGCTGAGAGCCACACTTAACTACAGACAGAACGAGCCTTTGGACAGCACCAGTCTGGATTCTGACATCTGCTGCCCTGCTTCCCTGGCAAAGACCTCCTACTTCATCCTTGGAACCTTCATTTTTCTATCTGTAAAATGAGGATAATAGCTTGTATCTTACAGGAGTGCTGGAGATCAACTGAGATCATGGGTTGTAGGAGCAGGCAGAGTGCCAGATAATGGGTGGTCTCCTAAACATGTGAATTTATTCTGTTTCTCTTCTAGCCTTTGGGAGTCTCTGCCCACAGCCCCAATACCTGCCTTACCTTCTGGGCTGGGGGTAGCGTGCAGAGCATAATTCTTTTTTTTTTTTTGGGTGGTACTGGGGGGGGTACCCAGAAGCTTTCTTCCTCTGGACTATACTCCAAGACCTTTCTTATATTTTATTTGGAAACAGGGTCTCACTAAGTTGCTGAAAGCCTCACTAAGTAGCTGAGGCTAGCTTTGAACCTGTGCGATCCTCCTGTCTCAGCCTCCCAAGCACGGGGATTACAAGCGTGTGCCACCACGCCCAGTGAGCAGAGCATAATTCTACTTGGAAGGTGCCTACTGGATCCTGATCAGGGATCCAGGAGCAGGTAGGAGTTTCTGAGGTCCTCCAGTAGCTAGGAATGGGTGATGGAGAGTGTTTACAATGGGCAATATGAGGCAGCTGGGATGGGACAATAGAACATAAATTCAGTAGCTGGAAAGGAGAGGAGTTCCTCCTGTCGAAATCTTTTTCATTGTAATCAGGTTCATGGCTCCTGCCCACACTTTCTGGATGCTTCCTAAGCACACAGCTTCTGGGTTCTCCAAATGAAAAAAAAACAAAAACTGTTAAGTGGCAGAGTGCATTCTGAAGCAGGCTACTAAGGAGAAGACCAGGCAGGGGGTGCAGAGCTGGGCAGTGGAGCACGCAGGGGACTGGGCTCTTCGGATCCTTTTGATGCCTCTTCTGCTCAAGGTAAGAGCAGAAAGAGAGAGTCACTCCTGTGCCGGGATGGGACAGCTTGCAGCATGAGTGTTTGAGATCACTCAGTACTGCAGCATCCCCAGCCTGTGAATGCCCTGCACGAGTAGCTGGCCAGAAGTGGAGGAAATATTGGAGATAAGTAAGGGCAGTATAAAGAGAAGTGATGAACTGAGACTAAAAAGGGAAAATTGGTTGGGTCTCTAATAGGTCATTGGCCCATGAGGTCAACCAAGCCTGGAGATAACTTGGCACAGCAGGTCTTGGAGTATTTGGAGAGGCACAAAGGACAATAAGAATGGCTTAGGATGCTGTTCTACCAGCATTTGGTGTTCAGAGTACAGTTCAGGGAACATTTATTAGTAGTTCCCTGTGGAACCAGTGGGCTGCTCATATGTTGGAGGAAACTTTGGCTGCTGCCAAAATCCCAGTTTAATGTATCCATTAGGCACACAGTTTCCTTATCTGTAAAATGGGACCAATAAGACCACCTCAAGGGATGAAGTGTAATAGGCGTTCAAGAAGGCATGTCCTCTATTTGCCTCCTCCTGTTATATTCATTGCCTGCCTGCTGAGCCTGATCCCAGCCAAGTGTGGAAATCACCTGAGCTGAATCTTACCTGAGCAAGACTCTGCTCTTGTTTAGAAAAGCTCTTTAAGGAAGTAAGAGATTATTTTCTTTTATTTCTAATTTGTATTAGAAAACATGTTTGTACATATACAGAAGTAGTAGACTAATAAAGGTTGAGCATCTCTTAATCTAAAAGTCTGAAATCTGAGATGCTCCAAAATCTGAAGACATTTTGAGTGTTGACATGACACCAAGTTGTCAAACTCTGTTTCATACACAAAATTATTAAATATATTGTATAAATTTCCTTCAGGCTATGTGTATAAGGTATATGAAACATAAATGGATTTGGGGCTTAGTCTTCGGTATCATTCCTGAGATATCTCATTTTATATATGTAAATACTCCAAAATCTGATACAAAATGAAATCTGAAACACTTCTAATCCAAAGAATTTCAGACAAGGGACACAGTCCTATGTAATGTTCACCCACATATCCATCATCTGGATTTAACACTTGTTAATATTTTGCCATACCTCTGCTATACCTATTTTTGTTGAAATATTTAAATTATAGACATTGAGAGATTTTATTCCTTATTTGTGGTTTCAATTTCTATAGTTCTAGTTGCCTTTTGAAAGAGGAGTGAGTATAGTACAATAAGATATTTATTTTTTAAGAGAAAAAGAAGAAAAAGAAGGAGGAGGAGGGGGAGAAGAAGAAGAAGAAGAGGAAAGAGAGAGACATGCATTTATACAACTTTTATTATTATAATTGTTATATTTTATTAAGCTTTCTTGTGGTACTGAGGATTGAATTCAGGGCCTCCCACATGCTAGGCAAATGCTCTATACTAAGCTACATCCCCAGTCCTTTAAAATTTTTTTATTTTGAGATAGAGTTTGCTAACTTGAAGAAGTTGACTTTGAATTTGGAATCCTTCTGCCTCAGCCACCTGAGTAGCTGGGATTACAGGCATTGCTACTGTGCCTGGCTAGTTATCTCTTACTGCAAGTAATTTGTGAACTAAGCTTAATTATAAATATGTATGTATAGGAAGAGAGAAAGTAAATATAGTATTCAGTACCATCTGAGATTTTGGATATCACTGAAGATCTTGGAACAACTGTACTTAAGTAAGCATCCCTAAAAGTTGGAGAGCATTCTTCTACATTATCATGACTAGCAGAAGAATCATAAATTTTTAATATAACCTGCACAGTCTATATTCATTTTTCTAGTTGCCCCCAAAGTATCTCATAGCTAATTGGTTTCAGTTGGAATTCAAAAATGCATTGTGATGGGTTGTTAGTTCTCATAAATCTCTCATTCATTACACTAGTGCTTCTCAGACTTTCACATGTACATACAAATCACATGGAGGTTTTGCTAAAATGTAAATTCTAGCCAGGTGTGGTGGTACATGCTTGTAATCCAAGTACTTGGAGGCTTAAACAGGAGGATCTTTGGTTCAAAGCTAGCCTTGGCAATGTAGCAAGGCTCTCAGAAACCTAGTGAGACTGTTTCCAAATAAAGAAATAAAATTGGGCTAGGGACATAGTTTGAGGGTAGAATGCCTTTAGGTTTAATTCCCAGTTCAAAAAACTAGACTAAAATAAAATAAAATGCAGATTCTAATTGGGGCCTGAGATTCTGCCTTCTACTTTTTTTTTTTTTTTGTAAGGGGGATTGAACCCCGGGACATTCTACCTCTGAGCTATACCCCAGCCCTATTTTTTTATTCTTATTTTCTATGGTGTAGGTCAGTTGTCTTACAGAATGTTCCACCTACTGGAGCTAGCCATTTGCTTCCTCAGCAAATGTCCTTTAACTTGTTCTTCTACTTCCTTTATCCTCTGTAATCTGGAAATTGGTTCTGGAGGCAAGTGTGACCACCTAAGACATTTGTGGTGTCAATGCATGATTGGGAGTTGCCTTGTGTCTTGTATTGCATTATATCAAGACATACACGAAAATGTTCAATTTGGTTCATAATTGGGCATTACATTTTCATTCATTGCTGTGCCTATTGGACCACTTATGTGTCGACGGATTTGAGCATAAAATTTTGGGGAGGGAACTTCTGGGAAGATGGCGACCAAGAAAAGCAGCATTTATGAGTCCTGCTAAAACTCGGATCTCTGTTGCCACAAAATCAGCGTTTTTCATACCCAGAAAACACCATCAGCAGAGAAATAAAAAAAATGTAAACACAAGGGACAGAGAAAAAAAGACTAGTAGAACAACCAGAGACCAGAAATCAAGCCCACAATGTGGCAGTGGAGCCGCACTGGCACCATCTTCCTTCACAGCACCAGGATCCAGAGAGGAAAGGTAAACAAGGAGCTGAGATGAGCAGCTGAGGATTGTTCGGTGGTAATTCAGCAGTTCTTTCAGCGCAATGAATGTTTAAAACTCCCAGTGGACAAGCTCATCACGCCTTCCAGGGACTCAGAACAGAGCTCAAAACCAGAAAAGAAATACGCCAGCCTCATGGCCGAGGGTGTGGCGGTGGCGCCATATTGCCAGCAGCAACAGCCTCATGGCCAAGGGCGTGGCAGCGGCACCATATTGCCAGCAGCAGCAGCCTCATGGCTGAGGGCATGGTAGCGGCGCCATATTGCCAGCAGAGACGGTGAGCATACCGCACTTGTGACAGCTCCTGATCTGTGCACACAATAACCATGAGTGAAATTGCGGCCCCAAAAGGAGAAATCTCTGTACTGCACTCCCAGGGACTTGCGCAGCTTTGATAATCTCCTTGGGTATGATATTTTCCAGTCCAATCCAGTGAAGGAATAGCAGTGGCAGAGATACCATACCCTAGTCACAGCTCCCTGTGGGAAAACGCCCAGCCTGGCACCCCCACGGTCTTGTGCAGCCTCGATTAACTTCCTGGGTATGAGACTTTGTGATACAACCCAGTAAAGGAGCAGTGGTGACTGAGATTACAAAAGACTCAAGATACAGAGCACCCTAAGTGAAGTCCTCGTGACCCAGGAAAGGCACAAAATTCTGAAATCATGGGAAAGAGGAACAATAGAGCAATGAATGCCCACAACCCCACAACATCAGAACCTGATAACACAGAAATTCAGAGATTTCCAGAAGATCAAATCAGGAATATAACTGTAGAAATAATACAGGACTTTCTAAAAGAATTTAGAGAGAGTCTAAAAGAAATAAAGGAAGCAGTCATTGAGGTAAAGGCCTCAATTCAAAGTATAAACAATTGATTAGACCACATGGAGAATAGAATCTTGCTCCTAGAAGATGATCACTCCACAAATGAATGCATAATTTCTAACTTAGAAAAAAAAATCAACAGCAGGAATCTGATATTGAAGAAATATGGGTCCATTTTAAGAGAGCTAACCTAAGAATAATCAGAATAGAAGAGTGAAAAGAAGGTGAAACCAAAGGGATCAATAATCTCTTCAAAGAAATAATAGCAGAAAAATTTCCAAACATAGAGCAAGAGGTCGATACACAGGTCCAGGAAACTTATAGAACTCCCTTTAGACAGGATCAGAGAAGAGGATCCCCACGCCACATAATTGTCAAAATGACCAATGTAGAAGCCAAGCAGAGAATCTTAAAGGCAACAAAAACAAAGGGCCAAGTGACATTCAGAGGCAAACCAATTAGAATCACTCCAGACTTCCCAAACCAAGTCGTGAAAGCCAGAAGGGCTTGGAGTAACATATTCCAAACTCTGAAAGAAAACAACTTTCAGTCAAAAATTTCCTACCCAGCAAAACTATCTATCAAATTAGATGGGGAAATAAGAAGCTTCCATGACAAACAGAAACTGAAGGAATTTATGTCTTCAAAACCAGTGCTAGAGTAAATACTCAAAGAGATTAACTACAAAGAAGAAATAGGTAATACACACCAGAACCAGAGAAACAAGATTTTCCATCTAGCAGACAACTAAGGAAAGAATATATTCATGTGTTTATAGGTTAAAATTTTTGGAGATTCATTATTTATTTCAGTCTTTTACCTATTTCTAAATTGTATATCTAAATTGTGTTGTTTGCTTTTATTGTTGCTAATTTTTAAGATTTCTATTTGGAATATTAATATAACTTTAGATATAGTATTTGGAAATATTTTATCCCATTCTATCAGTAACTTTTAACTCTTTTTACATTGTCCTTGGATATACAATACTTTTTTATTTTTTAGGAAGTTTGTTTATTTTTTTGTTGCCTTGCCTTTGAAATTATATCCAAGCAATCACTGCCAATTTCAGTGTTGTGAAGTGTTATGGCTCAGGTTTTCTTCTAAAAGTTTATAGTCTTAAGATTTCCATTTAGGTCTTTTATCTATTTTGAGTTAATATTTGCATATGGTGTTAGGTAAGGGTCCAATTTTATTCTTTTTCATGTAATTATTATTTTTCAACAATTTTTAGTGTAAAGATTATTATTTCCTTCACCAAATGTTCTTGGAAACTTTGTCAAAAATAACTTGACCATATATGGAAGAATTTATTTCTAGGCTTTTTATTTTACTCCACTGATCTGCCTTATTGCAGTACTACACTGTTTCAATTATTGTAGTTCTATAAGGTTTGAAATCAGAAAATGTACATCTTCTAGCTTTGTTCTTTTTGAGATTGTTTTGGGTATTTAGAGCTCATATTTCATGTTAGGATAGACTTTTTCTGAAAAAAAAATGTATGATAGTTTTACCTTAATAAAAAAGAAAAAATATCCTCTGGTAAGAAAGAAAGCAAAAAGAAATACTGAAATGTTATCTCTAAGTGATCAAAAATTTGATATCAGACAAATGAATCTGTTATGTGAGATTATCATTGTTAATTTTGGATAAATTGCTATAATATTAGATGTCAACCACTAAGTCAAGCATGGTAAGGAGGGATGGGGAGGGAATGGGGTGGGGGTTGGGTAGGAGCTAACTGGGCGATGTGTGCATGTATGTCTACACAAGTTTTTATCCCACTATGATGTATGAATACAGTGCACCAATAAAGAAATTAAAAAAAATAAAAAAATAAAATTCTGTTTAGCACACACACACATACACACACACACACACACACACACAATTTGGGAAGGTAGGGAAAGGATTCACCAATTACATCAGATTCTTAAAGGAATGTTAGAAGTTTTCACTCACAAAAGATATGTCAGAGTGCTTCTCCCGCTCTTGAGGGACATCAGAGCTGCCCTTGGTTCCTCTTTCTGTCCTTATCCCCTCACTTAGAGGAGCACCCCTGCTGGGTGAGGACCAGTGCTTCTTTCTGCAGGAGTGGCTCTCCAGGAGGTACATTCACACTGAGAAGTGAGTCTCAGGGAGGAGCTGCTATCTGTGTCCAGAATCCGACTGCCAGGCTGCACCAAATCCTGCGGGGATCCCATCTGTGTGTGGTGTTACCCTCAAGGACAAGGAGAAAAGCTAGGATCAAAGAATGGAGCTGTTTCAGGGTGGGGAGGCTTCCAGCAGGGAAAAAAACTTGGGTTCAGGAGCCCATGAGTGTAGGAAGTGGAGTAGGGACCTTTCAGAGTGACCTGAAAAATAACTGAACCAAAGCTTGTGTCTGAGCCTATTTCTAGGGGTATGAATGTAGGGGTATGAAGAGGCGTGTTTAGGTACAGAATCACCTAAAACTCCAGAAATGTGTTTGCTCCCAGATCAGAATAGCTGCAATCCAAAGGCTGTAAACATCTTCTCTGCTTAATAGTACTGAGGTCTTGAGAAAGGTAAAAGGACCAATCGGAAGAGGGGAGCTGGGGGTCTATTACCAATGGCGATTGTCAACCTGTGGGACCAACAGTGACAATGGTTCAGGTGAATACTGCTTAGAGACAAGGGCTTCATGCATTGACTCTCTTCTTCCAAGGCCTCTGGGGTTCCTGCTGCCCCTTTCTTTGGGAAGTTCGGAATATAAGGTCAAAATGGTGCTTCATATTGGGGATCCATCTGCTGAATAGTGAGCCCCTTGAGAAGTGGATCTAGGTCTGAGTAAGATGTGAGCCTGCTCCCCTTTTTAGAGGCCTGGTGGAGCTGGAGAGAAAGCACATGTGAGCAGGCTCAGGGGAAAGATAATGCTGTATAATTTTATATCTTCTTTTATGCTGTGGCTTAGCCACACACCATTAGCACAACAGGAGGGAAAATGAATGGAAATGAAGGGTGTCAGTGGCAGAGAGAGATGGATGGAGCTGATTGATTTTGGGCTTTTCTTCAGTGTGCAACATGAAGCTGAAAGTCGATGAGCCACCCTGGGCCAGGGCTGGCCAAGGCCCCAGGGGCAGGCCCCAAGTGGGGCACTGAGCACCTGAGTTCCAGGTCATCCTACCTCTGAGTTGCCTGTGGCCTGTAGCTTGTTGTCTGTGGTGACTGGGCCAGTTGTCTGTTCTTTGCTCCTGTGTAGGGAGGTGGTTTCATTTCTCAAATAAAGATTTATTTCCTGAATCTTCCTGGGAGAGCAGGGGGACCCTTCCATGCACAGGTTTGAGCTGCACAGAATGGGCACAGAAGCTCCGCATGCTTCTGACTCTCACACCATCACGGTTTCACTGGCTTCTCCAAGGCCACCCAGCCAGTGGGTGGTGGGGTTGGGGCTTGAACCCTGTCTTCCTACCTCCAAAGCTCCTGCTCATCTGCTCTCCCCACTGCCCCTGACACCACGGGTCTGCCTTCTCTCATCTTTTCTTCCTTCTCTTGGGTCCCCAGGCCACACTCGGGTCTGTTCTCCAGGTGGAGTGGGGTTGGTGGCTTCACCAAAGCAGAGCCTGGGAAATGCAAGGTCCCGCTGGAGCACCAGGGATTTGCTCCAAAGTTACTGCAGCTTCATTTGTAAGTGTTTGGTGGCTCTGGCGGGACCTTGGAGAGGCTGGTTTGTGTCGTGCTAAGGAGAGGACTAGGTCATGAGGATGGAGACTCCAGGGAACTTCATGCAGTGGTTCCTTCCTTATTTACAAGGGCTATGTTCCAAGCCATCCCTGTTGATGCCTGAAACAGCAGATAGTACTGAACTCTATACATATATTATGTTTTTCCCAACACATACATGTCTATGATAAAGTTAAATTAATAAATTAGGCACAGTAGGAGAGCAACAACAGCTACCATACATGCCTATGATAGAGTTAAATTTATAAATTAGGCTCAGTAAGAGATTAAAAACTATAATAAAGTAACACAGTTATAAAACATACTGTAATAAAAGTTATGTGGCTTTTTTCTCTTAAAATATATACTGTCCTCAACCTCCTTGTGCTGATTCTTTGTGGCTTTTCTTGGCATATCCGGATGGCCAGCTTCACTACCCTTGTGTTTTGGAGCCATTATTACCTAAGGGTTATTTGGACATAAGTGCAGTGATGCACAGTGACAGTGGATCTGATAACGGAGGTGTCTGACAAGAAGTAATGGCTGGGTAGTGTACACTGTATGGATACACCAGACAAGGGTGTCTGGTTGGGACAGTGTGAGATTTCATCATGCAAGTTAAAATTTATGAATTATTGATTTCTGGAATTTCCCATTTAATATCTTTGGTTTGGGGCTAACCACTGGGAACTGAATCCTTAGAAAAAGAAACCATGGATTAAAGGGGGACTACTGGGTAAGGAAAGGCTCTTTCCAGGTATACAGTTTTAAGTTCTCAGGGCTGCCACATCCAATTTTCTCACACTGGGTGGCCTGCCACAACAGAGACTCATTTTTCTCCCAGTTTGGGAGAAATCTTTGACTCTTTCTAGCTTCCAGAGGCTTCTGCCGTTCCTTAGCACTGCCTGACTTTAGGCTGCATCTCCCAGTCTCTGTCTTCATCTTCAAGTGGGTTTCTTCTTTCTGTCTCTCTCTCTGTTCTCGCCTATTCTTATATGGACATCAGGCACTGGATTTAGAGCCCAGCTCAATCCAGTGTGACCTCATGTTAACTAATAACACCTGCAAACATCCTACTTCTGTATTAGGTCACATTCTGAGGTTTGAGTAAAGATGAGTTATTTTGGGGAAACTCAACTCAAGGGCACATCCATCTGGACAGGTCCAGGCAGGGGCTCCAAGAGCCCTGGCAGACAGTGGTCAGCAAAGCTGGGGTTTTGGTGTCCTCAAGACTTTCTCAATTCTATGGGTCTGTCCACCATCCAGTTGGGTGGCCCTCGATGTATCGAGAGTGTCAATCGGAAGTGGAGGCTCTTCGGGGAAGGGAGTGTGGTTGGCGACCTCTGCCTTTGCGTGGGCATTGGTGGGTCAGAGACAAGCCCTGGATTTTCTGCTGGCTTTCTGCTAAGCCCTCACAATCCGCATTAGCAAAGTGTTATTGCATTCTTAATGCTCACATGGAAAGCCTGTTCCTGTCTGGCTGAGACCATGTGAAACACAGACACAGTGAGGGAGGGGGAAGGCAGAGTTTTGGATCCAACAGACTCATACCCACCTTGCTGACTGTGTGACTTTACCTCTCTGAGCTTATTAGGGCATCTCTGAAGTGGAGGTGGTAATAGTTGTCCAGAAAAGGGTCAGGAGGGGTGGAGTATAAAGCATTGATGCTATCTCGCCCCAAAGCTTCCTATGTGTGAATTACTTTTCCATTTAGAAGGCAGTGATGCTGTTCTTCTTTTCCTATGTGGTACACAGGATTTGGCATAAAGTTAAAGTGCAGTGATGTGTGCACAAACCTTTACTGATGTCCTCTCTGTGTAGGGCAGGAGCTCAGTGCAGGGCCTCTAAAGACAAAGTGGACAGAACTGCTTCCCACAAAAAGCCCCCAGGCTGCACTAGGACACAGACCCACTGGTCCCTCTGCACTGGGCAGAGTAGTAGGTGCTATGATGGTGGAGTTTGTACAGGGTACAGGAGGGTGGCAAGGAAGCCTCATGAAGCATGTTCAGCTCCAGGATGAATCCTGAAAGACTGGAAGTTTTCCAGGAAGGTGAGTAGCGCATTTCAGGTACTCTAGGAGAAACAGAGTCTGGGCAAGGCATCCTGGGATGGGCCCTGGGTCCTGGCTGAGGATGGCAGGGACTGCCCATGGCCCTACAGCTCCAACGTGGGGTTTCTGCAGCCCAGGGACAGTGTCAGGTGAGGTTGACTGCATAGCCAGAGAGTTTTTATGTAATATCCCAAATGCTATTCCATTGGAATGGAAATAATAGACCAGACCTCATGGTTCTATTTTCTTTTTCTATATTCCTTTCCAGTCCTATGTCCATAGGCATGTTTTTAATCACAATGCAACTACAGTTTTGGTTATAGCTATTTTTTAATTATACTGTAAACATTTTTTGCTGTTGCTACAAAGTTTTCATAATTATCATTTCAATGGTCGCGTAAATTAGCCATTAAGTTGATGTTCTCTAATTTATTTAAACATTCCCTTTGCAAAAGGTTTAGATTGTTTTCTGTTTCTGGGTATTATAAATCATGTAATGATGCACATCTCCTTGAAGTAGCCCTTTCCTTCCAATAAATTACTTTCTCAGAAAAAGTGAGATGGTGGTGTCAAAGAGTACCAGCATTTTATGGTACTTGCAAGGGTAATTCCAAACTGTTTTCAAAAAGGACCACTTGACTATGACAGTGTATGAGAAGATCAGCTTTCCTGTAATTCAATCAGAATTTGATGTTGTTATTACAAATCTCTGTTTTTATTTTTTCCTATTTTGATAGATATGAAATGAATTCCCATTTGAATTTCAGAGAGGTGGAGTCTTTTTCTGTATGTGTACTTATTGAATGCCACTCCATGGATGGATATTCTGTTTAGTCCATTCATTTATTGGTTTCTTGAAGTTTTTATAATGATTTGTGTAAATTATTTATATTATAGTTATTAATACTCTGCCTGACTCATTGATACAAATTTTTAACTTTTTTTTGGTATTAGAGATTGAACCCAGAGGCATTCTGTCTCCAACCTATACCCGCAGCTTTTATTTATTTATTTATTTATTTATTTATTTATTTATTTATTTATTGTGGTATTGAAACCAGGGACATTCTACCTCTGAGCTACAACCCTTTGTCCTTTTTAAAAAATTTATTTATTCATTTATTTATTTGTGGTGCTTGGATGGAACCCAGAGGCATTCTAACTGAGTTACACCTCCAACCCTATTTTATTTTTTATTTGGAAACAGGGTCTCACAAAGTTACTGAGAGCCTTGCTAAGTTGTGGAGGTTGGCTTTGAACCTGTGACCTACCTGTGTCAGCCTCCCAAGTATTGAGATTACAGATGTATGTCACTATACCTGACTTTGTTATTTTATTTTTGGAACAGAGTCTTGCTAAGCTGATCAGAATCTCACTACTTGCTGAGGCTGGCCTTGAACCTGTTATCTTCCTTCCTCAGCTTCCCAAGTACTGGGATTATAGGTTTGTGCCACCATGCCTGGCTGCCACAAATATTTGTTTTGGTGATACTGGGAATGGAACCCAACGGCATTTTACATCTGAGCTACACCCCCAGCCATATTTTATTTTTTTTATTTTGAAACAGGTTTTCACTAAGTTGCGGAGGGCCTCACAAGTTGCTGAGGCTGGCTGGGAACCTGCAATCCTCCTGTTTCAGCCTCCCAAGTACTGGAATTACAAGTGTGTGCCACCATGCCTGGCTTACAAATGTCTTAAATAGACTTTTTTATTTTAATTATGTTTCTTTTCTACAAAACATTTGTACTTTTTATATCATTGAATCTGTTATATATATTTTTTATACTTTATTTTACCAGTATGAGACTTGAAAAGGCACCATCCCTTCTAAAGCACAGATAATTACTTCCTTCTGCTTTTGGCTAGGTTTTTCTTTCATTAGACTTCTCTGTTTGACCCTTTAATCCCTCCAGAGTTTATTTTTTGGTATGTGATATAAAGTATGTGTCTGAATTAATCACTTTTCCTTAAAACTAACAGAATAATTTATTAATCAAGATTTCCCCTTCCCATTGTTTGTTGATACCTACTCTGTAAGACATTAAATTCTTGTGTTTAATTAGGTCTATTTCTGGATTTTAAAATTCTTTTTTTTTTGGTGGTACTGGGGTTCCTAGAAACCCTTCTACCTCCGGGATACACTCCCAGACCTATTTTATACTTTTATTTGGAAACAGGGTCTCTTAAGCCAGAGAAGCTGGCTTCAAACCTGAGCGATCCTCCTATCCCAGCCTCGCGCCACCACACCCGGCCTTAGGATCAGAATTTTAAAATCCAGCCCGGCTTGGTGGTGCACGCTTGTAATCCCCATGCTTGGGAGGTGGAGACAGGAGGATGGCACTGGTTTTAAGCCAGTCTCTCTGGCTTAAGATACCCTGCTTCCAAATAAAAATATAAAAAATAGGTCTGGGAGTGTAGCATGGAGGTAGAAGGGTTTCCAGGAACCCCAGTACCACCCAAAAAAAAAAAAATTCTGATCCTTATTTCTAATTTCTATTTCTGTGCCTGTTCTATAGTACTTTAATTACTATTGCTTTATAATATTTTATATCTATTTTCCTTGCTTTTCTTTTTTCTTTTCAGAGTTTTAGTTAATATTCTCATCTGTTTATTCTAAAAATAATTGTAGAATAATTTTATTTAATTCCTTAAAAAATCCTCTTGAGATTTTGAGTGGGATTGAATTAAATTTATAAATTAACTTTTGGGAAAATTGTCATCATTATACATAAAGTCTTCCCATCTGGGAACAGTTATTTTTTCTATTTATTCAAATCCTCTTTTATAACTCCCTATAAAGTTTAGTGGGTTTTTTTATGTAGGTCATGCACATTTCTAGTGAAGTTTATTCCTAAGTAGTTCTACTTTTTGTTGCTCCTGTGAGATCTTGTTCATTTTACTCTATATTTTTGACTCTCTAGAATACAAGTTGACCATCTTTTATTCAAAAACTCAAATCTGAAATATTCAGACATCTGAAACTTTTTGGACAAGAATAGATGCCACAAATGGAAGATTCATGTGTGAAATTATTATTTATTATTATTATTATTATTATTATTATTATTATTATTATTATTAGTGGCACTAGGGATGGAACCCAGGGGCATTCTACTTCCAAGATACACCCCCAGCCCTATTTTTATTCTTTATTTTTATTTTATTTAATTTTTTGTGGTACTGGGGTTCCTGGAAGCCCTTCTACCTCTGGGCTACACTCCCAGACCTATTTTATACTTTTTATTTGGAAACAGGGTCTCTTAAGCCAGCATGGCTGACTACGAACCTGTGCGCGATCCTCCTGTCTCCGCCTCCCAAGCGCGGGGATTACAAGTGTGTGCCACCACGCCGGCTTTATTCTTTATTTTGAAACAGGATCTCACTGAGTTGCAAATGGCCTAAGTAGTAGCTGAAGCTGTCCACAAACTGCGATCCTCCTGTCTCAGCCTCCCAAATGTTGTGAAATTATTAAATACATAAAAATACCATTAGGCCATAGGTATGAGGTATATATGAAACATAAATGAATTTTCTGTTTAGACTTGTGCCCTGTCCCCAATCATCTTACCATATATATGCAAACATTCCAAATTTTGATAAAATTGCAAATCTGAAACACTTCTGATCCCATGCATTTTGGAAAAGGAATACTCAGTCCGTAATAGAATAATTGATACTTGGGAGGCACCAAGTGCTGTGTTAATGTATGCCATTGTCAGCATGACTTACATTGAAAAAAAAGAAAAAGTAATTGATACTTTATAATCAAACTAACACTATACAGTATAACTAAAATGACAATGACAATTGTGGAATTCAAAAAGGAGGAATGCACAATCTCACCACCTTCACAAGGTCTAAATTTTTCTGTGGTTCCTTCTAGAACTTGTCTGCGAACAGACAGATGTTGGCACAGCTGTGGCCACAGTGGTGATCCATTTTGTGCTGTGGCTTCTCTTATGTCATATCATAATTATTTTCCTCTTTGCTCCAGAGTTTTGCTGATAATCTCACTTAATGGTGAGCCATGGGGACTGAATGCTGATTCCCAGTCATCTCGAGGAGCATTTGAGGACATTGGAGATGGGCTTTGGCTCCTGAACATGGTGTGGAAGCCTCTGCAATCAACCCAGGGCTGATGGAGCAGGGTTTATGGGGAGGCTGGCTGCTTCCCAGTAGGGCTTGCCAAGGGCTTCACCCACCCTGTCGCACATCTCCCTGGCAACAGGAGGAGCAAGGAGGCAGAAGCACCATCTGCAGGAGGAACAGGAGAGTTGATTTCTACTTGACTGATGGAAATTGTCCCTCTACAGTGTAGATGAACAGTGTGCCTTCCAGATCTCTTTGGCTTAGGTGCCAGGCAGCCACAGTGTACAAGAGATTGGCATATCTCCCGCACTGGTCATCTTTTTCTCGAATGTTTGTTGAACATGTGTAGAATGTTGTCAGGTACTAGGGATAGAGATGAACAAGGCAAGGGTCTCACTGAGTTGCAAAGGGCCTCACAAAGTAGTAGCTGAAGCTGTCCACAACATCACCATGCAAAACAACATCACCGTGCAAAATCCCAGCATGCACTGTTAGTGGACGGAAATGAGCAGCATCCATACTGCCTGGTCTTGGGCGCCATATTACATTTCTCCAGCTCTTTCCTTTTGATCATTTCACATCTTCAGATCCCTGATACCTCTTCTATCCTCTCTGTTGCTCTCCCACCCACCAGCAGACATTGCTCCCTACACATATTATGGAGAAGAGAGGTGACAGCTCCCCCACAACACCTCGCTACCCGCCTGTGCCCTGGACAGTAGTCTGGATTTTACTGACCTGCCATGGCTGTCAGAGGCAGCCCCTCCCCTTGGGTGCCACACCCCATCTGTCCTTTTTTGCTTGCTGAGGCCATTACCCCAGTAATTCCCTCCTTGCTTTCACTGCTGAATTTCCTTCTCTACTGAATCATTTTCTTGGGAAATGAGTACATTGTGATCTCCTGCCTTAAGCAATCTGGCACTTGACCCCAGTTCCTCTTGAGCCACTGCCCTGATTATCCATAAAGCTCCTTGAGGTATCTGTCTCTGATGCCTCCCCTCCTTTTGCTCCTAAGCCCATCACAACCAGGTGTTTTTCCTCATGGCTCTCCCAGAACTACTACTTCCATGTGGGTTGGCCCATTGGGCCAATCTCAGCCCTTCTCCTACCTGGCCTGCCCCCCCCCCCCTTTCTGGGCTGGGGACAACAGGCTCCTTGTTGCCAATTCTCTCTCCTGCTGGTCCGTTGCTGAGTCCTTCACATCTCCCAACCTCTAAAGTTTGGAGAGAATCGTGATACCTGGTGACATTCCTTTCCTCAGTGACTTCAACCTTTCTCAGAGCTTTGAGTATCATGCATGTGACTTGCATGCACCAACTGTCCTCTGGCACCCACTGCGGACTGTTCAGCTGCTCTCTCCACCTGGGTGACCAATAGGATTCTCAAACAAACATGTCCCCAGCAAGCTCGGGTAGTCAGCCCAGGTGAGGTCTCTTGAGCCTTCTTCATCTATGCCTCTGTCGGGGTGATCGAGACCAACAGCTGGGGTGCCCCAATCCTGTCCCTTCCCGCCCAGCTGCCTCCCCTTCCAGCTCAGCCCATCCCCATGGCTACTGCTCACAACAGGTATGGCTGCCTTGCCCTTTGCCCCTTCCGCCTGTTCTCTCTGTGGAACCAAAGTGACACAGGCATGATGAACTCACATTGTGGCACTCCTCGGTTAAGATTCTAACGTCTCCTCATCTCACCAGAGTCACAGCAAGGGTCCTGAGTGTGGTCACCGAGTCCTGTGAAGCCAGGCTCTGCTAGGCCTTGCTCACTGTCCCCAACCACGCTGCTCCTGCTGCCCTCCAGCTCCAGGGAAGCCTCTCCTAGAACTCACTCCTGCTCTGCCCAGAGCTCCAGTGGTGCCGTCCTTCTCCTCTCAGAACTTTTCTCACTTAATTACTTTTTACACTTTTATTAGTGCATTGTAATTATACCTCATAGTGAGATCCAAGGTGATAAAACATATGCACACAGCCCCCGGTATGTTTCCCTCTCCATACCGCCCATCATATAGGGGCATAACAGTATTTAAACGATTTCTTTCATCCAACCTCATTTTCCCCTTCCTTACCTCATTCTGATCCCTTCTGTTATTCTTCTGGCCTCTCTACTTGTTTATCTGAATTCCCTTTTGTTTCCTATTTTCGCTCTAGTGTCTACATAGATGAGAAAACATATAACACTTGACTTTCTGAAACTGGCTGATCTCACTTAGCATAATATTAACCAGTTTCATCCATTTTCCTTAAATGACACTTTTTTTTTATAGTTGAGTAGAATTCCCTTGTGTGTATATCCCACATATCCTTTCTCCATTCCTCTGTTGAGACACGTGGCTGGCTCCGTAGTTTGGCTGTGGTTCCCTAGCTCCTTGGTGAGGATTCTCTGGTCTCCTTTCACTTCTCCCATTCCCCTAACTTGGCATTTCTGATCCCCTACTCTGATTTAGTTTTATCCACGATGATCCCCGGTAATACATTCTATCATCTATGGGGTCATTTCTTACTCATTTTAATATATTTGACTTCATTGACATTTTATTATCAACTTTAAACATTTTGTTTATTTTTATATTTTTTCTTGTCATTCACCAGTCATTTTTATTTGACTCGGGCATCATCTCCAAGGCCACAGAGGCCTTTGTCCAGTGAGAATGGCACCCATTAGGGTGCCCAGGCTGGACTGGGCAGAATAGGTGCTGCTGGGTCCTGGGATGGATGGATGACAAGGGGGTGAATGCCTCCCACTCCACCACAGGTCCCTCCCTCCCTGTGGTCCAGGACAACACCTGTTTCAGGGCTGCATGCTCCTGCTGGCCACCAGATGCCCCCCACAGGCCAACACCTGGGCTTCTCCCTTCTGTACCCAGTGCCTGGGGCTGGAAGCAGCAGATTGCTTTGTGAAGAACATAAACCGGTTTTGCTCTGAGCATGGGCTTGGGGTTTTTTGTTTGAAATGTAATATAGAGAATAATAATAAAAGAAAAAAGTCTTTAACATGTAAATGGCTCTGTTGGGCAGAGCCAAGCAATCAAATCAAATAGCTCTTCTTTTATACACACTCTGATCCCCAGGGCAGTGCTGGCATGTAGAAGTTCTCTTGGGCTTTGTTAGTGAGCTGTGGGGGTGCCCCCAGGCCTGAGGGACACAGAGAGGGAGGTGAATATTCCTCCCTGCCTGAGAGCATGGGCATTGTGGGGCACGATGGCAGGTTTGTGGAAAAGGCCAGGTTGTAGGAGGCCCTGGGCTTCATAGACCTGTCTCATGACAGTCACTGAAGGCACATGGAGTGGGGGAGGGCGCACCTGCATAGCTGGGCACTGGCTACAGTTCTGGATTGGGGGCGCAGCAGGAGGCCTGGGTCTGCCACAGGGGCCTCTGGGGATGGAGGTTTATGGTTTTCCTTAGAATACAGGCCCTGTCTATTTCCTGTCCAGCAGTGCCCATCCGTTTCTCCCGCATCCATCTCTTAACACACTGTCACTCATGCCCACATACATCTCCCACGCCTGCACTCCTGTCACCGACCCCCCCACTTTCACACTCACAGTCCCCGCCCTGCACAGGGGGCTCCTTCCTGCGAGGATCTCTGCTCCCTGTGAGACCTGAGGAGATGCCTGGCTGCCCTTGAGGGCAAATGCTTTTATTTGAGCTGCCAACTCCAGTTTACCAACAAATACCCAGAGCAGTGGCTCCAGAGATCTGAGAGCCTTTCTTCTCGGGATGCAGATGCTTCCCCGGGGCATGTGGCTGCAGGGTGACACAGGAATCCATTTTCTCTGTCACTCAGTCACCTTGTACTTCTTCACTGCTGTCAGTCCCAACAAACTCTTAAAACAGAACTTGTAGATGAGCAGAGGAGGCTTCCTGCACCAGGAGTGCAGTGAGGCAGGGACCAGAGCAGCCTTTGAGGCTCTTGAGTCACTGTAGGGGCAGGTCTGCTGGCCTTTTTCACATAGGCCTGCAGCCTGGGCTTCCCCTGGGCCTTCCTGCAAGGGCGTGTGTGTCTGGGCTTCTCCATTGGATGGCCCTCGCTCCAGGACTTGGCCATGGTCTGTCTAGTGACTCATGAGCTCAGGGTGCAGTGTTTATTGGTTGGTTGCTTTGCTTTGGCTTTGGAGGTAGTGGGATATAGTCCTTACTCTTGTGAAGCTCTGCCTGATTCCTGGGGGGTAGATCATGGAAACCGAGTCCCAGAACTGTGATCCACATGCCAGCTGGAATCAGTGGGTGGGGGTCAAGAGCCCAGAGCAGCAGGAGGGGACATCTGGAGGGCTTCCTGGAGGACAGCTCCTGCAGGTGCAGTGCCAAGAAGGCTGCTGTTGGGCGAGCCTGGCACTGCTGGGAGGAGGTGTGGTCCCCCCAGAGCCTCTGATGAGAGCCTTCTGTCTGTGTCCCTTCCTGGTTCCCCTGGGCTCCCCTACCTCCTCTCCTCCAGCCAGATTCTGAAGGCTGGTGACCTAGAGTCCATGGGGATTGAAACTGGGATCCTGAGTTCTCATCCCCTTGCTGTGCCCTGTGCACTGCTCTGTGGCCCTGGGGACCCTCTGGGCTCTGCTTCCTGTTGTCCCTTCATGGCCTTCATGTACAAGGCCCGGATTGGCCACTTTGCAGATGGGCTCTAAGCCATGGAACAGAGCGGTGTTGACTCCTGTGATTTTTTCCCTCCACCTTGTTCTGGGTTTGTAAAACTCTCAGGGCCTGCAGCCTTTTTCCTCCTCCCTTTGAGCCTTGAAGAGACTGGAACTGGCCCTCACTGCTGCCTATAGCCTGGGCCTCAGGATGTGATGTGGCCTGAGAGCAAGCAAGCTTGCTTGCGCTATCTTTCTCTCTCCTCTCTCCTCTCTTCTTCCTCTTCCTCCTCTCCTCCTCCTCCTCCTCCTCCTCCTCCTCCTCCTCCTCCTCCTCCTCCTCCTTCTTCTTCCTGTCTCCCCCCCCTCTCTCCCTTTCCCTCTCTCCCTTTCCCTCTCTCCCTCTCTCTCTCAATTGCCTAGAAATAAAGTGTAAGCCCACTAGCAGATAGGAAAGCCCCTCACTTCACCCCAGTCTCAGCCTCCTACTACTGACTGCCTCGCCACACCGCTGATAGCATTTCCTATTTCCCCGAACATCATGGTCTTTCCTGCTCTGTCTTTGCTGTTCCCTGACCTGGAATGTCTTTTCAGGAACAGCTGGAATGTCTCCTCCCCAGGGAGCATCCTGGCACTCTCGGTCAGAGCACACTTTTTCATCCAGTGCTCCCAAGAGCAATTTCCCCTTTGTTTCATCAGGCATCAAGTTCTAAGATAACTACTTGATTATCTATCATTAAGTCCACTTCTTTTTGTGGGCATAGAAAGCTGTATTAATCAGGACTCTTGGTTGTAAGTGAAAGAAATCCAAGTAAAACTGTCTTAAGTAAAAAGGGACTTTGTAGAAAAGCCTCTATGACAGTGTGGTGTATGGGATGTCCAGCTTCAGGCATGGCTGGCAGTTACGCAGGATCATCATCCTCTTGCTCCTGCTTTCTCTTTCTTACTCCTTCTTTGCGCCTTTCTCCTCTTCTTTTCTCAATTTTCCTCCCACCTGATGACAAAGATGCAGCTTCCAGGGACTGCAGCTTCTCTGGTGATTGGTGTCCACGGCCTCAGCATGAGCTGAGGGTCCCTGTTTGAAAAACTTCAACAGAGTCTCTGGTGATAGTGTATTGACCCAGTGTGGGCCACCAGCTCATCCTGAATCATTCATGGTGGGTGGGCACATGGGTTGGGCTGGGCCAGCACTGGAGTTGGGAACTGGGCCAGCCCACAGAAGTCAGACTAAGAGTAGAGGGGGAAGTTCTGCAAATGAAAATTAGAGGCAGGAGACAAGGCAAGTCAGACCAGGCAAGGCAGGATGGTCTTACAAAACCCTTACAGCTTGGATAGCAGGGAAGTGGGAGTATCAGAGCCATTCTAGAAAGATTAACCTAGAAGTAATTAGAAGAATGGGTGGGCTGTGGGCCCTGGGCCTTAAGAAGTGGCATCCTGGGTCCTGTAGAAGAGGCTGTGGTAGGAGGGCTTGACTCAGCCTCTGCTGAATCACTAAGGGCAGTGAAGAGACCTGTTGGGGATTGTCCATTATGGAAGCTCAGCTCCTGCAGGCTTTGTTTATGAGGAATTTAGTTAGAAAGATGATGTTAGGGATCATGCTGCCCACAGTGGTCTCTCGAACCTTCCCTTGTGTTCATGATGGCTGGCCTACATTTCCTGGGAATTGTCTGAGAGTGGAGGAGGCTCTGGCGCTCACTAAACTGCTCCCAGCCAGGGTGGTGGCGCCCTTTGGTTGGCCTGTTCAGCTTGAGTGACACTGGTCTTCTGAGCTCACCCCTGGCTCGCAGTGGTGTCCACGCATATCTTTGGCCACGTGGCGGCCTGGGAGGATGCAGTGGAGTGCAGTGTGCATGGGGCCAAGGGAGGTGGCTGAGCTCTGGGCGCTGGTCCCGGCTTGCTGCCCTGCTACATCCTTCACCTGTGCTTGTCTTGGTGTCTTGGGATGGCACCTGCTGTGTTCATGAGGCTGGCACAGTCTGTCAGCGAAGCCCAGGGAAGGCTATGGCTGCACGCTAAGGCAAAAGCAGAGGCCACTTACCATGGCAGGGATGCTGTTGGGCATTCTGCCTCCTGCCATGTTGGGCAGTGAAGGCTGTAGTGAGGTTTAGGGGGAACTCAAAGCCACAGGTACTTCAAGGAAGTACCAACATTATGAAGATGCTCTTCTCCTGGAAGGTAGTAGTGAGACCACGTGGGCAGTTCACCAGGGCTTCTTAGCCCTCAAAAAGTTCCACCTTGTTTCAGGGTCAGCTGAAGATTGATGTTGATTGCATTCTAGAATAACAGGGTGATTGCCCCCTAAGAGCCTCACCGTGGGCAGGGCACCCAGGACTTGAGTGGCATGTTGCCAGAGGGTCTTCCCTTATGGTCACATTGTTTCCAGCAACTGGCACCATTATTGTCCTTATAAAGTCCTACCTGGGGACAACTGGGTCTTTTGGGCCCCCTGAGCATGATTTTTTAGCCATGCTGGGCCATTTCAGCCAAGGGGGTTATTGTTCAGGAGATGTGGGGCTTCTTGGAGTTTGCCACTGAATTGGTTCTGGCGTAGACAGTGCATGTCAGTGAGATTCTGACCCATGAAACGAGCTGCAGCCAGAGCCGAGGGGCCCTGCTTTCATTCCATTAACATGGACTTGGGGTCAGCTTCAGGGCCTGGCATTCTGTTGAGCATCTTTGGGTGCCGTGAGCATAGTCCCAGGGGCCCCATCCCCCTAGGAGATATGACTAGGAGTAAGTGATTTTGATGGTGACAGATCATGGTGGAGCTGGGCTGCTATGGAGGGTGGCCCTGGTCCTGCCCAGAGTGTGCATATCTGGAGAAGGAGACCCTTATTAATGAGGAAGGAATTTTCTGGGCCTGATGAGCACATCTCCTGTAGACCTTGATGTTAGCCATCTCCCCACTTGAGTGTTCAGGGAGCCTCATAAACCCCAGGACAACGGAAACTTGGAGCTGAAAGCACATAGCTGAGAGTTCATGGTGACCACTGAGATGCCATCCAAACCTGGAAAGCTTTTACAGTGAAAGCTGATGCTAGTAATAATTATGCCTAACAACCGGGCTGTCCTGGAAAAAACAGGACATGTGGTCACCCTCCTCTGGATGGGCTCTGTGGGGGGTCATGGTCAGTTCTCTTATGTGATCTCTTTGATGGCTCACCTGGTCATGGCCAGGGCTGGGAAGCAAGGTCCAATGCACTTGTCCTTAGAATAATCCTCATGCTCAGCTCTTCTTTCGTTGGGGCACATATAGCCATTTGAACCAGGGCACCAATGTGAGTACTGTGCAGTGATTCACTTTTTTTGGGGTGGTATTAGGGATGGAACCCTTCTACCTCTGGGCTATACTCCCAGACCTTTTTTTTTTTTTTTTTGGTGGTACTGGGGTTCCTGGAAGTCCTTCTTCCTCCGGGCTACACTCCCAGACCTATTTTATATTTTTGAAACAGGGTCTCTTACGGCTTCGAACCTGCGCGATCCTCCTGTCTCCGCCTCCCAAGCGCGGGGATTACAAGCGTGCGCCACCACGCCCGGCATCTCCCAGACCTTTTTATCTTTTATTTGGAAACAGGGTCTCTTAAGCCAGAGAGGCTGGCTTCGAACCTGCGTGATCTTCCTGTCTCTGCCTCCAAAGTGTGGGGATTACAAGCGTGCGCCATCATGTCCAGCTGCAGTGATTCACTTTTATTTTTTATCTGTTGCAAAAGGCATTTGATAAAACAGTAGCAGCAACCCTCTTAAACTGAGTGACAAATTACTGGGGCCAGGCACAATACTCAGGGCTCTTGCCTGATTGTCTCTTGCTTTGGGTGGGCACTCGATTTTAGTTAGGTGTGAATTAGTCAATGACCTGGCCCAGAGGAGCTTCCAGGCCCTCAGGGATATGATGGGGAATTCAGTAACCTTTGCAGTTTAAACTTCTCATATGACACATCTCCTCTCTGTCTGGTCCTGCTTCCTCCTCAGTTTCACCTCCTTCTTTCTCACCAGGGCCTCTTGGGCCAGGCATTCCAGCTATTTTGTGCCTCAGGGCTGTCTCCTGCATCCATCTGTATCTCGTCTTCTCAGCCTTTAGAGTCCTGCTTTGTGTAGTCTGTGGTCCCTGGCACAGTGGTCCTTCTGTCATTTCCCCGTGTCCCTGCTGCTCTGTTAGGAGTCCTGTGTCTACCTCTCCCACCAGCCTGGGCTCTCGAGAGCCTACCAGAGTACGGCCTACAGGAGCAGATGCCACGTAGCTGTGTCTCTGGCCCGGGGCCTGGGACTTTGCAGGTGCCCTGGCAGTGGAGTCTGGACCCCAGTGGACCCCAGTGGACTTGGACGTGGAAAGGTACCGAGGCCCTAGTTTCTCTCCCTTTAGTTCTCCACGTGGTATGATTATTTCCCAGTCCTAAGTGTCAGTGCTGATGGAGTGCTTGCTGGTGGAGACAGCAAACCAGGGGCAGGTATCGTTGTGTTACTGAGGGGTAAGTGAGGCTTAGGAGCAGGCGGCTCTCTCATGCCACAGAGCCCATGCCTGGCAGGCCTGCGAGCTCATCCTGCCTCATGAGCATGTGCGGAGCTGCCAGAGGCATAGCCTCACTGGAAAAACCCTTTTTGGAGCACTCTGCAAGTCCCTGCCTGGTTTCCTGGGGACTCTCTTGTCGGGGAAGCAGGGGCCTTGTGATTCCATGGTGGCCTTCCCAGGCCTACATCTGCGTTCTTCTCCTCTTCTTGCTGATGATGGAGCCACAGTGACTGCCTTATTTTAGCCCTTGGCCATCTAGAGCTGGGGATCCAAGGCCTCCTTCCTAGGTCCCAGGTGAGGGCCAACTCCCAGGGCACTACTAGTTAGTGGTCCAGGTTCCCTACTGGCCCTGCTGCATCCATTGGTGGAAGGAGGAAAATATCAGTCCCCTCAAAGGATCGTGGTGAGGATCCAGATGAGGTTGTATCTATATATCTACTGCTATACCCTATATCTATGTTCTATCATCTATCTATCTATCTATCTATCTATCTATCTCTAAGCTATAGTTATCTTACATCTATATTTAAACCTGTACCTACACAAACCTTTTATCCATACCTATACTTAAATCTATACTTACATCTCACCTTTATACCAACTGGCCATTCATACCTATATCTTTGTCTATATCTATATCTGTCTTGCTCTTATACCAACACCAGGGCCAATATCTGCATCTGCCTGTCTCAAAAAAGTGCTTGACACACAGGAAGTGTCATGACGGGGTAGCTGCTGCATGGCCAAGCAGGGGGCACAGTGCTGGTCCCTTTGGGTGGGGAGGATGCTCATACTATGCTACCCTGCCTTGTACGCAGCAGAACCTGCAGGTGGCGTGGCACTGAACTGATTCCTGTTTTGTTGACAGTCTGCAGGGGCCCAGGGCCTGAGCGTTCCGACAGCATGCTGATTAGAAGCTGCTCCCTTTGTTTCTGTGACATGCGATGTCTGTAGTGTCCTGGCTGCATCTTCTTTGTGGGTCATTAAGAGTACTGCATATGGTTTTGGTGAGCATGTCACTGCAGGGCTTTTACATGAGCGTCACATACAAGGCGATCCTGAGTGCGCAGCCCGAGACAGACTTGGGAGGGCAGTATCTGGCCCACACATCACCAGCTTCAAAGCCATCACCGTTGGCTGATGTCAGTGCTGCCCTGGTTTAGGGAAGCAGGATCTTACCGGGCTGTGGAGGCTGATGCTGCTGGTGCTGGGGGTGGCGTCTTCAGGGCCAACCTGGGCCCTTCCCCTGGGCTGGGGAGGGGCAGAGGCCAAGGTCCCTGACCACAGGGAGGGCCCCACTCCTCTTCTTCTCCACACTTTGTGTCCCCATGGAGGGAGGACTGCTGGCATATGATCTGTAGAGTCACCTGAGTGACTGGTGGGGCTTTAATCAGGCACAGGCAAGGCCTCATTGCACCCCCAGGGACTCCAATACTATTGTCTCCATCATTTGGGTCATAATAGGTGATAAGGCTCTCTCTGTGACCAAATTTCAAAGACACTAGTAACATAGTATTAGATGAGGCCACCTCGTGGTGTGGGGCCAGCCAGGCCTGAGTGTCCACAGATGTGTCTCTTATCCCAGTGCTTGCCTGGCCCTGCTGTGCCAAATAAGTTTACCTTCTTCCCAGAGCCCTGGGCCCTACCCTCAGACTCTGAGCTGGTGTGTTGGTGCTGGACAGTGGGCACCAGCAGACCTCTCCACAGCACACACCTTTTCTGGTGGCAATCTTGGCCTTTCTATTTGTTCTGACTGCCACAAGCAGAGTCAAGCCAGGAAGGCCCATGTTTCTCATTTTAGGGTCTGCTCTGAATGGCCTGGGTATGTGATGCTCCTTGGTGGCCTTTTGGGTCTCTGCCTGGGCACTGGCAGAGGGGCCGGGTCATGCCAGCATTGGTAGGGTGGCCCCTGGCTCGGTGGTGGTTGCAGTTGGGGAAGCTCTGTGACCTGCTGCTCTGGTCTTGTGAAGAGGAACACTTGTATGTCCTTGACTTGGAGACTGAGTGTCCATGTTCCTGGGTTTTGTGGTGAAGTACAGTCAGATCTGGAGGTGGCCGGGCTGCTGGATGAGGCTCTATCTGTAGTTGAAAACAGGGGAGTGATCAGACAGGGCATGTATGTGTGTGCAGGTGGGTGTACAGGTTTGTGGGTGTTTAGATGCATGTGTATGGGCATTTGTGAGGGCAGGCTGTTTGTGCAGGTGTCTCTATAAAGGGTGTGTGTGTGTGTGTGTGTGTGTGTGACATGGGCAAACTTCTGTCTTAGGCTGTTTTTATTGTGTTTCATAGGTTTTGGAAGATTGTGTTCTCATTTCTATTTAGTTCTAGGACTTTAAAATTCTCTCCTGATTTCCTCAGTGACCTGACGCTCATTCAGAAGTGTATTGTTCAACTTACATGTGTTCATATAATTTATCTTGCTGTTGATTTTTGAATTTATCCTTTTACAGTTTGGTAAGATGTGAGACATTATTTCAATTTTTGAGCACCTGTTAAGATTTACTTTATGGTCTGAATACAATATATTTTTGAGAACATTTCTTGTTCTGTTGTCAAAAATGTATGTTCCGTAGCTTTTGGATGAAATATTCTGTAGTTGTATGTTAAGTGCATTTGTAATTTAACTCTGATGTTTCTTGATTGATTTTTTTTCTGGAAGATCTATGTATTGGTGAGTGTGGAGTGGGGAAGTCACCAACTCGTCTTGTATTGGGGTCTATATCTTCCTTTTTATGCTTTGTTATGTTTGTTTTATAAAATTAGATGTTATGATGTTCTGTACATATATTTACAGTCATTATATCTTCTTGATGGGTTGTTTCCTTTATTGACATGTAGTGACCTTTGTCTTTTCTGACCAAATTTGGCTTGAGGTTTGTTTTGTTGAATATGAGTATAACTACTGTAACCTGACTTCCAGTTCAAGTTGGAATGTCATTCTTCACCCTTTCACTTTTAATCTGTGTAAGTCTCTGTCAGTGAGGTAAGTTTCTTGCGGACAACAAACAGTGGGTCTTGCTTTTTAATTCAGTCAGCTAGTCTGAGTTTTTAATTGGAAATTTGAACTGTTTACATTCAGGATTATTATTGAAGAAAATGTGCTAGTTTCTGTAATTTTGCTATTTTTCTTTTGGTTGTTTGGAATATTCTTTTTTCCTCCCTTATTCCTTTTAAAGGTTTTATGGTTTACTAAAATAACAATATTTGATTATTTTATATTTTTATTTGCTTAACTACTTTTTCTAGTGAGATTTATTTTATTTTATTGTATTTAGGTACAAAGGATTGAAAACCCAGGGCATTCTACCTCTGAGACATACTCATAGTACTCTCTCTCTCTCTCTCTCTCTCTTTTTTTTTTGGTATTGGGGATGGAACCCAGGGGCATTTTACCTCTGAGATATACCCCCAGCCCTGATTTTTATTCTTTATTTTGAAACAGGGTCTCACTGAGTTGTAAAGGGCCTCACTAAGTAGCTGAGGCTGGCTGCGAACCATGATCCTCCTATCTCAACCTCCCAAATACTGGGATTGCAAGGGTGTGCCACCATGCCCAGCTTCACAGCCCTTTTTACTATTTTATTTTGAAATTAGATCTTGCTAAGTTGCTGAGGCTGGCCTTGTACCTGTGATCCTCTTATCTTAGCTTCTCAAGTACTAGGATTACAGGCATGCACCACCATGTCCAGCAATTCACTTTATTTTTTATTTCAAACATTGTGGTCTTCATCTATGGAAGTCTGATTTGCCGCTTATTTTAAAACATCGTGTTGCTCCCTAACTTTTGAACATCGGGCATGGTGTGACTTTTATTATTCTTGCCTACTAATTCTGACATCTGTGTCGGTTCTGGTTCAATTTTGATTGATAGTTATTTTTCCTTTATATGGGCAGCATTTTTCCTGCTTCTTTACATACCCACTGGATTTGGGATTCTAGATACTGTGATAGGTATTGTAGCATTATTAGTAGTACCCTTGAAATTTATTCTGGGATACAGTTGTGTGGAAATAGCTTGAACCTTTGGGTCTTGATTTTACTATTTTATAGGTAGGACAAAGCTGCTACTGTAAAGGCAGGACCTTTCTATGTATTCTACCCCCAAACCCTGTGAACTATGAAGTTTTTAGGTTTGCTTGTAAACAGGCACTGTTCTGGACTTTGTGGGTGTGCCAGACATTAGTCTCTCAAACATTTGAAGTAATCTTTTCTTTGGCTTTGGATAGTGACCTTAAACTATGCTAAGGAAATGGAGTGCTCACCTTGTTCTATTTTGTCCTCGGAGGAAATACTGTCCTTTATTGCCTTATGTCTAATAACTTGAAGACCATTGTTTCATTTTGCCCCTATACTTTTTTGGTTGTTCAGGAATGAGGGTAAATCTGATCCCCATTATTCCATCTTGGTCAGAGGCAGAAGTACAAATTACTATTATTATTAACATTGGCAATTTGATCTTGTTTAGTGATGGAAGGACTAGAGAGAATGAAGATGTAAGGGATAGTGGAGAGGAGGCAATTGTTGGAGTGAGGTGGTAGGGACACTTTGATTCTCTATTTTCTGCCGATCAGCATTTTGTGCCAGGCTCCAGTGGGTGTTGAGTGGACTAATTCATAGCTCCTGCCCTCAAGGAGCCCACAGTCTGAAAGGTTGAAGGCAAATGGTGTATCATTGTTTTAATCATGAGATAAGTCTTCTCAGACAAAGCAGATGTTTCATGTTTCCAAACTATGAAGAAGTAGATTCATTTAAAACATTTTTCATTGAAGGCAATTACACATGCTCTTTCAGGAAGGCCTACAGATCAAGATAGATTCTCTCATCCACTAAGGGAAAAGGATGGTTCATTTTGTGAGGAGGCTGTAGGAAGGAGCTGGAGACACAGGACCGGAAGACCCGTGGGTGAGCTCTCTTGGCCCCTTGCCCACAGAAAGCCTCAATGCCCACGTTCATACAAAAAGGAGATAATGTCTAGAGCCCTTCGGGTTTTCACAGAGCATAAATATAAACTGCCAAGTAGGGTGTCTGATACCTAGGAGGTGCTTGGCAAATGTGGTTCTCATGTCTTAACAGAATGAGTCCTCTGCTTGTGTTTTTTCACAGTAGGACTCTCTGATGAATATTTCCGCATGAATCTCAAATCCCCACACTCGTCAGAATAAGAGCCTCTCCAGGCAGGAACAGGGATGGCTTTGGTGTATGCACTGAATTATGAGAGTCCCTTAGAAGGATAACAAGAAGCAAATAGGATATGTTACTATCCCTAAGAAGTCTCTCCCAACTTGCCTCAAAAGTCTCTTCTGAGCTGGGTGTCATGACATATGCCTGTAATCCCAGTACTTGGGAGGTGGAAACAGGAGGATCACAGGTTTGTGGCCATTCTCAGCAACTTAGCAAGACCCTTTTTCAAAATAAAGAATAAAATAGGGCTGGGATATAGCTCAGAGGTAGAATGTCTCTGGGTTCAACCTCTAATACCGAACCAAACCAAACCAAACCAAACCAAACCAAACCTGGCTATTCTTGTTTGGGAATTGAAACAAAAGGGCAGCAACAGCAGCTTAGATGGGGCCCAAGAAAAGGGCCATCTGTGGCTAGAAAGGATGAGAGAAGGACTGAGAATAGGAGAGGCACAAGGACAAGAGATGCAGACCAGGATGCAGGTGCTCCAGAGGAGCCAGAAATGGCCTTTCTTAGAATGTGTGTGTGAGGACATGGTAGGGTAGAGGGCACAACCTGGAACATGGGCTTGATGGCTCAATAGGCCCAGCTCATCCACAGCCAGGGCCTTCTTCTGTGTGGGTGAGAGGGTGGTATTATTTCAGATACAATCTGTCCTAAGTTAGTTGGTTGGCGCTTTAGTCTGCTCATGCTAAGGCAGGGGGCTCTGGCTGGCACACCCTGCCCCTAATCCTCCAGGCAGCTTGGAGCAATTCAAAGGTCCCAGCAACCCTGAGCCACAGAGGATTCCCAGTGGGCTTGATGTGCTGGGCTTCTGTTATTTTAAGAATGCCCTTGGAGTCTTGGGCAATCTACTTTGGATAAGGGGCTGAGGTTTACAGGGATAAAGAGACTTATGCAAGGAGAATGGCATGGCTTAGCTTGGATTTGAACCCAGGACTGTTCTGCAAGCCTTGATCTTTCTTTCTTTCTTTTTTTTTTGGTGGTACTGGGGTTCCTAGAAGCCCTTCTACCTCCGGGCTACACTCCCAGACCTATTTTTACATTTTTATTTGGAAACAGGGTCTCCTAAGCCAGCGTGCGTGGTTGGCTTCGAACCTGCGCGATCCTCCTGTCTGCCTCCCAAGCGCGGGGATTACAAGCGTGTGCCACCACGCCCGGCCAAGCCTCAATCTTTCTAACATGATCCATTGTTGCTTCTATTTTTCCTTTCCCTCCTCTACTGTATCTTCCTCCTCCAATTCTGTCATGTGGTTATTTCAGGGACACACTGGGTATGTGGAAGGCCAGCGGCGGTGTTAGTAGCCTCCCATTGGAACTCCCGGCCCCATGCTTCCCTGCAGGAAGCAGTGTTCTCTCAGTGCTTGCATGAGGCAGGCTAGGCCAGCCTATGTGGCAGTAACAGTTAACCTTCAGATCTCATGACTGATTTCTCACTCAGGCTGCATGTCCATCTTGGGCTGGCCCGGGGTCTGCTCCCTGTGGTCATGTTCACTCCAGCAACCAGGCTGATAAGCAGCTATTGTCCAAACTCTACTGGAGGTACTGGTTGGAGGGGAGAGGAGGACCTGCTCTGAAACTCTTGCTTGGAATGGATGAGTATTACAACCACTTCCGTGTCACTGACCAGAGCAGGTCTGTGGTGTTGGGGAGCCTCTGGGATTCAGTGCCAGTAGCAGTTGATAGTGAACACTGCAATCTCTCATCAGCAATGACTTTTAAGGCCCCTATTGTGGCCATCTGTATGGGAGCTGGGGCTGCTCAGTGGAGAGGCCCTCACAGCCTAGTGGAGGGACCGTCATGATCCAAGAAAGGGATACCTTCAGGAGGAGCACTGAGTGTTGCACAGCAAGCCAGGACTGTGTGTGTGTGTGGGCGCAGGAATGGTGACTCATGATGCCCATTCAGATCTGCAGAGGGCCTAGTTCAAAGATAAATGTTCAGTGAGGAATAAGAAAAATAAGCAGCTCTGTAGTCAGGACAGACATGCAAAAACACAGACCAGAGCAGTTGCTGAATGCATACCAGTGGCTTGTGTGTCTGGAGCCCTGGGGACCTGTGCTGGTGTGGGGGAGGGGAGGTTCTGGGGAGTGGCAGGAAGGTTTTTTCATCATGGGCAGGATGTCACCTTCCTTTTGCTGTTCTCCAGCTGAGCCTTAGCTGTGGATTCCTGGCCAGTGTGGTAGTGGGCTCTGGGAACTACCTGCCTAGGACCCCCAGCAAAGACCCAATCCTTGCAGGCATCAGCCAGCCTGGTTTGTCCAGGCTGCTGGCACTGTCTACCCCCAGATCTCCTGCCCACAGCCCCTGCTGCTCACCCTAGGGGGATGAATCAGCTCCATTCTCTGTGAACAAAGGCTCCTGGGTTGCCGGGGAGATGCAGAGGCTGCTGCCTGCACTTCCTGGAGCTGCAGTTTGGTGTCAGGGAGAGATGGGTACACAGCCGCAGGGAGTTGCCGCAGAGTTCTGTCTTGAGGAGGGCAGGGCTGGGTGACTGTCATTACTCATGCCAGGGTGTGACAGGTCCTTGTTGAATGGGGTTTCTGTGGATCACAGGTTGCAGAGGCTGTGGTTTTGGGAAGACTTGGGTTTGACCATGGCACTGCCAGTTGATGGCCTTGTGACTTTAGGTTCCTGATTGGCCCTGTTGGAGCCTCAAATTGAAGTTGGGCAATGCTACTAAGCCTCAGGGGTAGAGCTGTTTTATGAGGTAACAGGTAGGAGGCACTCCATGTGTTCCTGTATCCAGTCCATATTTGTGTCTGTCTGCTGTGTGCTGAGCACTGTCCCCAAGGCGGGAATCCAGGTTCTGCCATGAGCTTAACATGGATGTAGCCCTGTGCTGAGCAGAGGCCTGGCCGGGCACTGTGCTGCCACTCAGAGGCATTCACTATATGGCATTACTATTGTTCTGAAGACTAGGGACACCCCACCCCAGGTCTTGAACATTTCTGGGAAGTAGAAGGATGTGGAAGGGGATGGGGACTATAGGATCATCCTATGGGCTCAAACTCTATTCTGGCTGTGAGTCTCAGGATGCAGGGGTACTGAGATTTCCTGAGCCAGCAAACCTGTTGAAGTTGGCTTTGGGGCCAACATGGAACTATATTTTAAGGACCAAGCAGGCTTTCCCTTCCATTTCTCTTAGCAGATCACAGAGTAGGTTCTGCAAACTTGGTCCTGGAGACTCTGAGCTGGGCTAATATCTCATCATAGGCCAAGGATTGGGTGTGGAGGAGTGCTGTCCCTTGGAAAGGATTCTCTCACCTGCCCCTGTGGGATGAATGCTGCTGCCTACTCACACATGGATGGGAAAGGCTTGGGCAGATGTGGCCAGGGCTGAGGACAGGTGCAGGAGCCTGGGGGCTCCTTCGCTGCTTGGAAGTACTAGGAATGGGTAAAGTGCACTTGGGAGTCAGCTAGGGTGGTTTGGGGTTGTCAGTGGTATGGGGGCTGTGGTCAGGGATGCATCATGAATGGGAGATGGGGGTGCTAGAGGGATGCTCTTGGGGAGCTTTCTGATGGGGTCACTGGTGCTGTGCATTGGATCTTGGCGGCCGGTCTTGGGAGCATAGGTTGGGTCACAGGTGTGCTTGGGAGTTAATGATAATGGGATGTTTGGAGAGGACCATCCATGAGAGGGTGGGAGGGACCTGCAGAAATAGGATGCGTCATCAGTGTTATTCCAGAAGGGCGGCCTCAGGTTTCCACTCTGGCGTGTTCATTTCTATCTTGGTGTCCCAGGGGGCAGCTTGGGTCTGAACCTTTGCATGGGGTTCCCTGGCAGAGAGGAAGGCTGGGGCTGGAGGCTGGGGCTGGAGGAGGGAAGTGAGTGGCAGGCATGGAAGGTAAGGGGCTGAGCCATGGCACAGAGGAGGCCAGAGAGAGGGAGGCTGGGCTCGGATCAACCACTTTGCAGCTCCTCAGGGTCATTACTTGCCGTTGTCACCAGGGAAAGTTGCAAAATGAAAATTAACTGTTGGAGAAGATTGATTCGTTTGATGTCTAACCAGGAACAGCTTTTTATTGCTGTAAAATGTTGATTTCCTCTCGCTGCCAAAGACAGGTGAGACTTGTTGGCATGAAAGGAAGACAGGCCTCCCATCTGAACTCACAGCAAACTTCACCTGGGGGGCCTGGCTGTCCTCCTTTTCTCTTTCATGGTTTCAAGAGGAGGGCTCAATGTCTGATTTCCTGCAAGAAAGGATCCACAGGTGAGACAGCCATGTGGCAGGACTCATGGTAAGACTCGGGGCTCTGCATTCAAACATATCTGGGTTCAAATCCAGGCTGGGCCACTTAGAAGCTTTGTGCCTGTGGGCAAGCCTCAGTGTCCTCATCTAGGGAATGGGAGTGCTGCCCATAAGTCTTCCATCTTATAGCACCTGACACAGTGCCTGGCACAGGTCATCAGGGCTGGGTGCAGCTGGGACGGTAAGAAGCTGATGTGATCCAATGACTTTCCCAATGGCAGTATCAGTCGGGGGCTGAAGCTGGGATCACACTCAGAAGAGGGGGAGCTGTCAGGAGCTCACTCCTGCAGCAGGTCAGGCAGGTGACATCCAGCCTGAAGGCTGGGCCAGGCTGGCTGCTTAGGAGAGATGAGCAGCCCACTTCTGCCCCTGGTGTGTGGCCAGGGCAGACTCTCCCTGCCCCTGGCACTTTAGTTGCTCAGATATGGCTAGGAAGGGAAGGGTTGAGCATGTGTGGGTCCCACCTAGCTGGTTCCAGGGCAGGATGGCAGATAGCAATGTTGAAGGGATTTCTTGGGGGCCAGGAAGCAGTCCTTCTCCCCTGGGGGCCTCTGGCCAGTAAAGAGCGCAGTCAGCTGCATGCTGGAGGGGCTTCCTCGTCTGTGGGGCCAAGCAGGAAGGGGCAGTGGTGACGCACTGGGAGGTCTCTGTGTTGGGCGTCTGTCTGCCCGCATGCCTGCCTCTCTGTTGCTCTGAAGGAGGCAGGGGCTGGGCCTGCAGCTGCCTGGGCAGAGCGGCTCCTGCGTGGGACATGGCTCTTCTCTCTGCTTACAGACTCACCGCTTCGCTCCCAAACTACCTTCGCAGTCAGCGTGGGGCAATGTGCCCAGCTCTCCTGAGAGAGAGAAAGAAGATCATGGAAGCCTCCTTCTCCAGGTGGAGCAGCCAGCCTTCCGGACATGACCGAGGAACAGGGCCAGCTGGGGACAGCCCCACAGGGAGGCGTGCTAGCTCAGGCTGGCTCCATGAGGGATAGCAGGGGGACCTGTATCCAGAGCTGTGTGGTGGGGGGCAGTAGGGACTGGTCTTCAGCCTGCGGGGCAGGCTCAGCCCTAGGGACAGGATGCCAAGACACACAGGATACAGACAAGGAGTTCCAACAAGATTCCAGGCCAAGACAATGCTGCGGATCAGAGGATGAAAGAAAGCAAATGACAAATGGGGGGCTGGTAGCGAGGGGCCTCCAGACTCAAGTGCAGGGTGTTGGGTCTGAAAGTTACTTCTACCTGCTGAGGGGGGGTGGGCTCCCAGCTCCAGGTAGGATGTGCTCAGCTGCTGGGATGGAGAGGAGGGGGCCCAGTGGGTTCTTCCATGGGGCAGTCCAAGATGGCATTAGGTAGAGAGCTTAGGAAGACCTTAAATGCAAAGGAGGTGAATGGACATCCCAAGGTCATGCTAGAAACTAAGCCAAACCAACTACAAAGCTTAACCCTGCAGGTGGAAGACCTGGCTTCTGCCTCATCTCTGGGTGGACTTGCTGGAGGCCTAGACCAGTCTCCCCTTCTCTGCCTCTCAAGCAGCGTGGCCAGTTTCAAGTAGGGGGACACTTTGCACGAATGAAACACACTACAGTGCTGACCTTTCTTAACTGGCTGCAGTGGGGTGGGCTGGGGAGGGGGCGACCCGGTGGTCTAGCCCATCTCCAAAGCCTTCCTCCAAACACTTGCCCTGGATTTTACAAATTAGTATTTTTAAACCAATTCTGATGGCACGTGCCAGGCACTGTTCTAAGCACATTATGAATATTCACTCAATTCTCACAACCACCCTAGGAGGAAGTTGGGGAAACTGAGGCACATAGAGGCGAGGTGCCCACAAAGCTACTAAGTGGCACAACTGAGATCCCAGCCCAGGCCGTGGGTTCCGGATGGGGTTTGTGCGTGTGTGCAGTGGCTCTTTCTGCAGAAAGCCCCCTGGGACCCTGCGGCATGCTCGGCCTCTGCAGGGCTGTCCAGTGGGGCCGGGATCTGGACCCCACCCGAGAGGCAGGATATCATGCGCTGTTCCCTGGGCTTCCCAGCTGGGACCACCGAGGCCCTGAGGTGTAAAAGGCGGGTTTATAATGGCTGGTTGCATGCGTTGGCGCGCAGGAAATTGAATGCGGGAGCTTCTCCACCAGGCACACACTCTAACCACCAAATTTATTTAAGCAGATAAAATGCAGGGGGAGGGGTGTTGTAATGTCAGACTAATGGATAAATACCCGTTCTGGGTTTTGGCACGGTGGCGGAGAGCGGCAGTGAGAAGCCTCATTATGTGGGTCTCTGCCTCGAAGAACGAGCCTGCGCCGCAACCCCGGCACCCGGGCCCGCGAACAGAGCATTAAATTGTTGGAAATGGCTCCCCTTCACTCGCAGAACAAAGATGTTTTCTCCAGAATAAATCGACTCCCTCTCTGTGCGCCGAGCCCCGGTTTCCCACAGAGGCGGCCTCTGCTGGGCTCTGGCTCGCTGGCGGGGGAGGGCCGGGGGTGCTGGCCTGGGAATCCCATGCTTCCTGCCGGCGGGCGCAGTCCGGGTCGCTGGGACTCCTGGTCCCCGGCTCTCGGCCGCCAGGCCTCGGTGGCTCTGGGGCCCGGGCCCAAGCTGTGGGTGTGTGGACAACGCGGGAGTCTCAGGACCAACCGGGGTTGGAGCTAGGCTGCGAGAGGCAGGGTAGCCTTGTGGTTAGCGCTTTGCGATGCCCTTCACAGGGGGTTTGTGCGTCGATGGCCAGCTGTGTGATCTTCAGGCAAGTTAGTTAACTTTTCTGGGCTCAGTTCCTTAACAGAGCAATGGGGGTTGAGGTGAGGAGTAATGAGATACAGCGAGGGACCTGGATGGTGCCAGCCGCGGACCACCTTTGGGGGCGGAGCCAAGAGCGTGGCTGAGTCTCTGCGGGGGTGGGTGTTGGGACCCAGGAGGCTGCTGTGTCCCTGGACCTGGAGCAGATGGCAAGGGCCATGGGCTGGACTGAAGGGCTGAAGGTGGGTGGGGGCACCCCTTCTGGATTCCGGTGCCCCGCCAGCCTCTGGATGGGTGGGGTCAGAATTCTAGAGGACAGCCTGGCTTTGCCCTGGGCCAAATACAGACGGCTCTCTCCCTGAGCCATCTCTCCTGGGCTGTTGCTGTGCTCTGGAGGAGCAGGAGACACAGCTCTCTGAAGGCTAACTGCTCTCTGCTCTAGTAGGGCCCCTTTCTCCCTCTCCTTCCTCCTTCTGCCAGACCTCAGGGACAGCGAGAGAGCACAGGCTTTGGACTGGATTCACCACCGCAGCTTCCTAGCTGTGTTACCCTGGGAAAATTGCTTCACTTCTCTGAGCCTCACGTTTGCACCTGCAGATGCCAGAACAATTCTACTTTTCCAGGACCGGTGCCTGGCTCCCGGGTAGTACTCCTGTACTCTGTACTGGAGCATCCACTCTGTGCCACGCCCTGAGGTACCATGCATGGTGAGCAAGCTGGAAAGCAGGACAGACCTGTTTGCTGATGGCTTCCTGGGTGCATACACGTGTGCCACCTGTATGCACCTGCCAGGACCCACTGGTCCAGGCTCGGTGCCAGGCTCTGTACAGTGCGCTTTTCACATCTAATCCCCACCACAAAATGGACAGTCCGTGGCCAGGTTCAAACCACACCCCTTCTCCTGCTGGCCCTGTCCTGTGTGCTGCAGGTCCCTCCAGGATAGAGCTCTGGGCTGAGACAGGGGTGAGTTCAGGCTTGGCTCTCTCCTAATATTTTGCAAGTCACATAACTTCAGCCTCAGTTTCCTCATGCATGGGATTGGGACAACAATCATAGGACCTCCTGAGGTTGTGAGGAGGAGGCTCCCAAGTGTGGATGCCGGAATGTGGTGGGGGCATTTGGGTCCCTGAGGAATGTGCTTGGGAGCCTCCCTGGTCCTTGTACCTCCCTACTCTGGTCATTCCTCCAGCTTGGTGAACGAAGGCTTGGGAGGCATGGAGAGGGCTCCCCCAGCCACACTCCATCTCCCACCTGCCAGGTCTTTTTGTTTAGCTCCAAATTAAAATTGAAGCAGAAAACACAAAACATTTCCTCCATTGCAAATGAAGGAGCTGTCTGTCTTGTCAGCTCTGGAGAGATTCACAGCTGCAAATGTATGATGGGTAATTGTGGAGTCTGGTTATGGGGCCCCCTGGGGTGTGCTTTCCATCACTGTCCTGTCTGTTATTATGGTTATCACATTCCCAACCAGGTGCTGGGGAAGGGAGGCTGCCTGAGGATTTTCCCATTATCAGAGGAGATTCAGTTCCCACCTCGACCTGCTCACTCATTCCACTGGTCCAGGTCCTCAAGCCCTTTCTGGTCCCCATCTTCAGCCTAGCATTGGTGTCTCTTGACTCCAGTGTATTGATCTGTGTCCTCCCTGAGACCAGGAGCTCCTGCAGTTGGCCCTGGAGTCCTGGGCCCATTACAGAAACTCTGACCAAGAAAGCAGAGCAGGGCAAGTGTGCATGTGTGGGTCTGGGCTTCCAGATCTTTCTCTGTCACTGTCTGTGTGATCTTGGGAAAGTTACCTAACTTCTTGGGGCCTGGATTTCTTCATTTCTAAAATGGGGGTGCTTGGGTACCTGCTGGTTGTAAGAACTGATATAAAGATTATAATGAAGTAACATCTACAGTGTGCAGCTTAGGGTCTGGCATGAAGTCCAGCTTGGCAGTCCTGGCTTAAAGTGACAAGAACCAATGTGGGCAGTGCCTGAGTAGATCCTGAGGTGTAGGACAGGAAGGGGGTTGTTGCCCTGACCACTTTGAATGGGTGTCCCATGGGGTTAGAGCTGGGTTCCTGGGTCGGAGGTGGAACAAACTCAGGACCAGGTAGTAATTGACTTATGTTAACCAACCCATGAGGAACTGAATTTTTTTTTTTTTTTTTTTTGGTGGTACTGGGGTTCCTGGAAATCCTTCTACCTCCAGGCTACACTCCTAGACCTATTTTATATTTTGATTTGGAAACAGGGTCTCTTAAGCCAGCGCGGCTGGCTTCGAACCTTTGTGATCCTCCTGATCCTCTTGTCTCCGCCTCCCAAGCGCTGGGATTACAAGTGTACGCCACCACGCCCGGCTGAAGTTTGGTTGAATACATGCAAATGTATTGATACAAAGGGAGAAACCTCTGCCTGGGCTCTGTCTCATGTGCTCCCCCAGTGAGAACTACCCGTAGGCCACATGGTCAGGTGCCACCACATTTGTTTCTGCTGGAGCTAGCATCCTACCAAGAAACACTTACTCCTTGAGGAAGAAGCTACTTAAAAAAATTATAATTATTGACCCACATTACTTGTACAGATTCATGAGATTCACTGAGATATTTCTTTCTTTTTTTTTTTTTTTGGTGGTACTGGGGTTCCTGGAAGCCCTTCTATCTCCGGGCTACACTCCCAGACCTATTTTATATTTTTATTTAGAAACAGGGTCTCCTAAAACAGTGCGCGTGGCTAGCTTCGAACCTGCACGATCCTCCTGTCTCTGCTTCCCAAGTGCGGGGATTACAAGCATGCGTCACCATGCCCAGCTCACTGAGACATTTCCATTTGTGTATCTATCTTCTGTTGATTATGTCTATCCACCCACCCTTGACCCAAGTGTGGTCTGTAACTGGCCTTCTCCTCCTGCCTCAATCTCCTTGCTAGGCTATTTCTGTTCTTCTCCCCACCCCAGCTCATCTGCCCACTCCTGTGTCTTTTGTGGATGTCCCTCCCCCCTACATTATTAGGGATTCAGCTAGAGGCTGGGCTCTCTCTTTGGTTGAATTTGAAATAAGTAACTCATTTGTGACTCAAAACTCAGGGATTTTCCCTCTCCCCAATATTGGCAGTGCCCAAATTTCCCTCTTATCCCTTGATAATTGATAAAATTATATATATAATTATATATTTACATATATAATTTAGTAATATCCTCTAATAATTTAGAGACAATTGGTTTTCTGCACACAAGTAGTTTTCATATGAAGAACAGCCATTAATTGTTAGTGAATGCAGGGGAATGCAGATTTATAAGCGAGAGGAGAGAAAGGACTGAAGAGATCTGGAGACAGTGTCTTGTCTGAACAGTTTGGGGTGCTCTGGTAAGCATTCTTAAAACTATAATCTAAATGACTGGCCATGTAACTTAGAGGAAAGAAGATTTCTTTTTTTATGGTTTTGGGCTCAGTCCATGTGAGGCTGGGAACCAGAGATCTCAGGGCATGGTGGTGGGAGGCAGGGGGAGGGGGACCCACATACAGTCTTCAAAGCCGCACACTCAGGGATCCACCCCCTTCAGCCACATCCTACTGGCCTACCAGGTAGATCCATTACAGTGCATTTATCCACTTCTGGGATTATAACTCTCATGACTCAGTTACATCATCCCCACACATTAATAAATGAGCTATTTAGGGGACATTTAATATCTAACTATAACAAGGGGTAAATTGTTAAAGGTGACAGCTAGCAGGAAGGATGTACTGGGCTGTTTGCAGCAGACTGGACCATCAAAGGAAACAGGTCCCTGTCCTGAGGGTTTTCTGAGGCTGTTCCATTTCCTCCTCTGAATTTCTCCCTCTCTTTCTCAGAGTTACTCAGTCATGAAGCTTGGCATTTATTTCTGTGCATAAACTTTTCCTCCAATTTCCTCTGTCCTTTGATTTCCAATCACAGTTCTTCCTGCACTTGTGTGGACTCTTGAGTTTTTGATGATTGGCTGCGATCTGTTTCTTAAGTCTTCTTTGGGGGTCTGAGCTCCTGCTGCTGGGTTCTTGCTGCATTTTCACTTTGTTGTGTCATCTTTCCCATTTTAAAAAAGCCTCTACTCATTTGTTTTGCTATCTGCATTTGTGCAGTGGGCTGTCTTATTATCCCAATATGCACTGCTACTCTCCGTGGGTGTTTCTTCAGCATTCTTGCAGCTATAATCTAAGAGATTGATCATGTAACATAGAGGAAAGAAGATTTATTTTCTTACGGTTTTGGGTTCAGTCTGTATGAGCTGGGGATCGTGGATCTCAGGGCACAGCAGCAGTAGGTGGAGAGAGGGAGAGCACGTAGGCTGTGTGCCTCCATCATGGAGGCTTGAAGCAAGACAGAGAGCAGGGGAGGAAGAACTAAGTATAATCCCCAAAGCTGCACCTTCAGGGACCACCTCCAGCCATACCCCACCAGTCTGCTGGGTTCCACCCAGGTAAATTCATTACAATGAATTTTTCCACTGCTGGAATTACAACCCTCAAAACTTGATTATGTCAACTCCAAAAATCAATTTATAAGCTCTTCCAGGGGCCATTCTGTGTCTACCCATAACAATGAGAGAATTTACAGGCTGCTTCGATGATGTTACCTCTGGCCATGGTACTTGCCAAGGGAGTGAGACTGACATATGCTCTTCTGAACTGAATCTTTAGTTGCTGACACATGGTTCTACCATGTTTATTTTCCCCTCTCCCATTCAAGATGGGCACTGTTCCCATAACCAAAAGCTTGAAATGTAGACACCATGGAGCAGAACTGCAGTTGATCTGAAATAAATGTGTAGTATGAGGGAAAAAATAACTTGAGAGCTTGTTTGGAGGTTCTAGCAGGGGAGTGCAGCTACTTGTATACCCTTGACTGAAGACCGGTCCTCCTCCATTTGGAAAAGGTCATCCTCTTCGACTGAGCTTGCAGCTTTGAGAGAGATGCACATGGAGTGGTGATGGAGGAAGGGGATACCTGGCTAGCCAGCTAGATCAGCCGAATCAACCCTGGCGATCAATGGGGTGACAGATGTCACAGGCAGAGCACCCTCATGTTTGGAAAAATAACTTGTTTATTTAAGCCATGGAGATTTGGGGTTGCTTGTTATTACAGAATATTTTAGCTTAAACTGACTAATACGTTTCTCAAGTGTATTGTTTGTTATGCCAGTGCATTTTTTTGTGTTATAAATTCTGTTTATTTATATCTTCAGTGTTTCAATCAGGATCATGGAGTTATTAATTTGTTTTGAATTTTATTATTCACCTGATATAACATTTTTTATCTTTGAAAACAACTGGTAGCATTCCCCCCCAAAAAAAAAAATCTTCGTGGGCTCTATATATGTGAGTTTATTTTAAGATTGGCTATTCTTCTAAAATTGGACTAATTTCTTTTTTAATAAAATGGATTGTAGGGATTTTTATTTTATCTATTTACCCATCTTTGAGTTTTCTCTGTTATTCTTTTTTGCTTTGCTGGGCGATCCAGTGGGCTAGTTGGGTGGGAAAGCTGCATTGTGGGATGGGAGGGAGGACACTGCCTGGGTCCCTGCTTGGTGGTGGGAAGCCATAGTTGGAGACAGAGCATGCTTTTGCTCATTGATGTTGATGCTGTTGGGAATGCTGCTTGTGTCAGTGGGTGGCAGACTGTTTTAATTGGATTAGAGGGAGAAAGTCCTTGGCATTTCTCTCATGTTCTTGATCTTCCTAGAGATAATTCTTTTAGGTGTCTGGAGCTGGTGGCGCTCATGTCACCTTCACACTTAGCCTGCCTCCTGATTCTCTCTGGGTCCCTCAGCCACGTCCCATGATTGGTTCAGTCTTGTACCCCTGGCTGGCCACCTTCTACTCTTGCCCCATTGTCCCTGCTGAATGTTAGGCTCAGGATAGAACTGAGCTTCTAGCTGATGCCTCAGCTGATTCAGTGGGGGCCTCTCCTTCCTTAGCCTGAGTGTCATACTGTTAAAATATACACTGGCAGCCACATTAGTCTCTTGACTCAGATTAAGCTCAAAGGTGGCTAAAGCCAAATCTTTCTCCCACAAACTTCACCTTGAGTCTTCCCCATCTGTTCTTATATCCATGACATTCATTCTCTCTCTGTTGAGTTCTGTTTTGCTCAGTGTGGCCCATTGCTCTAGATGACCACAATCTTTTCAGATCCCAAATATAGTATTAATTATTTCTGGAGTGAGATCAGTAGCAATCAATGTCCTCTGCCAACTCATTCATAAAACTGTCAAACAAATAGTTCTGAGGATAGAACCCTAAGGCATATCACTAGAGATTCTGTCAGTTGTTAGGAACCATCCCATTTTGGATCCAATTAATTAAGTCTCTGACCCCACCTAATTGTACTAGCAGCCAGCCCATCTCGGACAGGACTGTGTGACTATGTTGCTGAAATCCACCTGTACATCAGTACCTAAAGGAGCTGACTCTCCAGGTGAATTAGTCAGTGTTTGGCAAGAACCACATTGCCGCTTGCAAAGGCCATTGAACAGAATTGAAGGAAGAGGAAGCAGCCAGGGAGAGGGAAGCACTCAGGGACTAGCAGGAGCTGCGCCATCCCAGAGCCTGAAGGGGCAGGGGCAGGGGCTGGGCCTGGGAGAGGAAGCAGCAGATGACAGGGAGGGGTTTCCAGGTAACTGAGGCCTTAGGGGCACAGCCATGGCCAAGGTGGCCCTGCTCAGTCTTCTATTCTCCTCCTCATGCCTCCCAGCAAGAGACCTCCTGGTCTGAATCCCTAGAGGTTGGCCCTGGACGGCTCACAGCAGGGTGGCTTGGGAAGAGCAAGCAGAATAGGCAGCTCTCTAGGTCAGGTTGTGATTGTGTATGTGTGCGTCCACAGATATGCCCCTAACTTCCATGTTGTGTGAAAGTCATGCAGCAGTGTCCTAGACAGCTTGGTGAATTAAATATTTGTCTGGGGTGCTGATCACCTGGGATGGAGGTAGGGCTTCTCTCTCTATTGTTGCTTGTGGATCCTCTTGCCAACAGGGTGAGTTTAATTTTAGTTTTGGGGGTGTGATGGCAACTGAATGTCCGGGGGAGCTGGCTGGGCCACTCTGGATGGGAGCAGGGCTGCTGCCCAGGGCACAGAGGCAGCCTCAAGCTGATGAGAGGAGGGAGAAGAGCCCCTGGAGTGGGAGCAGATGAGTGGGCGCCCATGAAGTCACTCCTCTGTCCAGGCCTGTCCTGAGACAGAAGAACTCATCCAGGCCCACCTCTAAGACTGGAAAAACTATGCTGAGTAACGACTGAGGAGCTTGATGGGGACTGACTTACCTCAACATCTGAAAGAAAGAAGGGAGCTGAGACCTGAAGGGCCCCGGCATCATTTCCACGAACCCTGGTCACAGGCTGTTGTGGGACCATGGGGAAGAAGCCAGATGCTGGAGGATATAGGAGCTTTAGAGGACAGGGTGGACCCTGTGGGACATTAGAAGGTGGGATGGAGTGTGTGCTGGCCCGGGCAGTGCAGGTGAGTCTGGATAGAGTTTTCAGTCCTCTTGTGACCTAGCCCAGCACAGGAGAGTGCACACGACCATCTCTCTAGCTGGGCTGTCCAGGACTTCTGAACAACAGAACCAAGCTGGATTCTCTTAGGAATGGGTTGAAGAGACCCCAGGACCCTAAGGGAGATCCTAGCTACAGATGGTCTTTGAGGACCCAGCCTGGACACTGGGCAAGAAAGATGAAAATGGTAGAAGGAGAGAGACATGCTGAGAGGGTGCTTAGGGCCTGGCCAGGGCCACAGGGAGCTTAGGGAAGGCTTCTGGAGGGTAGAGGGCACTGGGGAAGTGTCCCTGGGGAGATGGAAAATCTCTGTGTGTGGGAAGGGGGCATTGACCTAGCCTCATCATATGAAGACAATTTGTTTTAATCGCTAATTTTAAAGTACAAATGCAACATAATTGAATGAAAGGACATTTGGAAAAAAGAGAAAAGAAAAGAGTGTGGCTTGCTTGACATTCTTGCAGACCATTTTTACCTATCAACAATTCCTCAGGGAGTGGGATGAGAAAAGCAGGTGGAGGGGCAGGTGGAGCAGGAGTGAGGTGGAGAGTCAGGGAGAGAGGCTGGCCTTGGGGCTTTGCGGCGGGGCTCAGGCAGGTTATCTGTGGGCTGCCCAGGGGGATTTAGGTTTCCTGCCTCCCTTATTTCTCCTGCGTTCAGTGGGTGGTACCTGTCAGGGTCAGCCCACTGGGGTCCCTTTGTAACCTGGCTGGAACAGTGCAGTAGGCAAGGGTCTGGCCAGGTCTGTTCCCAGGAGCCCAGGGGACCTGATCATTGCTGTGACCCAGTGAAGATCTGCTGAACATGGTTGGCGGGGGGGGGGGGGACTCAGGCTTTAGGAGGCTCTGGGGAGCACTGCTGGCAGCTTGCTGGGCACTATCTGCACTCTGGAGAAGCAAGCAGGCCCCGGCTTCATGGGAGAATGATCCAGGAGCTTGTGAGGATGCTGATGGCAGGCCCTACACTCGGGAATGTGCCCAGGTGTCAGAGTTTTTGAGAGCTATTTGGATGAAACTACAGAGCATTTCAGCAGTTCTCAAATCTCACATGCCTCACAATCACCCAGCAGCCTTGCTAGAAAACACTGATTACAGGGCTCCACTGTAGAAGTTTCTGCTTCCATGGGTTTGGAGTAGAAACTAAGCATTTGTTAAGAAATTGAATTATGACTTCCGGGAAGATGATGACGGAGAAAAGCGGGGCTTACGAGCCCCGTTAACAACCAATCTCTATTACCACAAAATCAGTCCCTTTCATAGCCAGAAAACACCATCAGCAGAGAAACAAAAAATGTAATTACAAGGGACAGAGAAAAAGAGGGCTGGAAAAACGAGACACCAGAAAGAAACCAGACCACAGTGCTGCAGCCAAAGCTGTGGCACGAAGCGGTGAGGCTCCAGAGAGGAGGGGAACTCAGAATGGAGCTCAGAGCCAGAGAGGAGATACGCCGGCCTCACGCCCGAGGACGCAGCAGCAGTGCCTTACTGCTGGCGGTAGTGGCGAGCTCACCAGACGGCACCAGTTCAATGCACTCAACAGCCCACCAGGCTCCAGAGAGGAGTGGTGGACAGCGAGCTGAGGTGAGCCTCTGCGGATCAGCTGGGAGGAATTCAGCAGATTTCTCGGTGCTGGGAGCGTTTAAAGCTCCCAGAGGCTGGGCTCAGCACACCCTGCAGGGACTCAGAGCGGAGCTTAAAAACAGAGAAGAAATATGCCAGCCTCACGGCCGAGGCATGGCAGTGGCACCATATTGCCACCGGCAGCAGCAGCAGCAGTGAATTCACCGAGTCAACTACAGCTCTATCAGCGCACTCAACAACAGTGAGTCAAATTGTGGCCCCTAGAGGAGAAATCCCAGTACTGTACTCCCAGGGACTTGACCCAGTAGGGGAGTGGCAGTGGCAGAGATATCACACCATAGGAAAACGCCCAACCTGGCACCCCCCATGGTCTAAAGCAGCCTCAATAGACTTCCTGGGTCTGAGATTTTGCGATACAACCCAGTAAAGGAGTAGTAGGGACTGAGATACCACAGACTCGAGCTCCAGAGCACCTTAAGTGAAGTCATAGTGACCCAAGGGTAGAACCCAGAGAAGGCACAAACTTCCGAAATCATGGGAAAGAGGAATAAACAATGGAGCAATGAATGCCCACAACCCAACAACATCAGAACCTGATAAAACAGAAATCCAGAGATTTCTGGAAGATCAAATCAGGAAAATAACTGTAGAAATAATAGAGGTGTTTCGAAAAGAATTCAGAGAGAGCCAAAAAGAGATAAAGGATGCAATCATTGAAGTAAAGGCCTCAATTCAAAGTATAAACAACCGATTAGACCACATGGAGAATAGAATCTCGTTCTTAGAAGATGATCATTCAAAAACTGAATGCATAGTGTCTAATTTAGAAAAAAAAATCCGACAGCAGGAATTTGACATTGAAGAAATATGGGCCCATTTTAAGAGAGCTAACCTAAGAATAATCGGAATAGAGGAGGGAAAAGAAGGTGAAACCAAAGGGATCAACAATATCTTCAAGGAGGTAATAGCAGAATTTTTTCCAAACATAGAGCAAGAGGTCAATACACAGGTCCAGGAAACTTATAGTACTCCCTTTAGAGAGGATCAGAGAAGAGGATCCCCATGCCACACAATTGTCAAAATGACCAATATGGAAGCCAAGCAGAGAATCTTAAAGGCAACAAAAACAAAGGACCAAGTGACATTCAGAGGCAAACCAATTAGAATCACTCCAGACTTCCCAAACCAAGTTATGAGAGCTAGAAGGGCTTGGAGTAACATATTCCCAATTCTGAAAGAAGACAACTTCCAGCCAAAAATTTCCTACCCAGCAAAACTATCTATCAAATTAGATGGAAAAATAAGAAGCTTCCATGACAAACAGAAACTGAAGGAATTTATGTCTTCAAAACCAGCATTAGAGAAAATACTCAAAGAGATTAACTACAAAGAAGAAATAGGTAACACACTCCAGAACTAGAGAAACAAGATTTTCCATCCAACAGACAACTAAGATTGGTTATCTGTGGAGATTCATTATTTATGTTAGTCTTTTACCTATCTCTAAAGGGTATTGTTTGCTTTTATTGTTGCTAATTTTTAGGATTTCTAGTTGGAATATTAATATACCTTCAGATATAGCATTTGGAAATATTTTATCCCATTCTATCAGTAACTTTTAACTGTTTATATTGTCTTTGGATATACAATATATATTATTTTTTAGGGAGTTTGTTTACCCTTTTGTTGCCTGTGCCATTGAAATCATATCCAAGAAATCACTGCCAATTTCAATGTTGTGAGGTTTTATGACCCAGATTTGCTTCTAAAATTTATAGTCTTAAGATTTATATTTAGGTCTTTTATCTATTTTGAGTTAATATTTGTATATGGGATTAGGTAAGGGTCCAATTTTATTCTTTTCCATGTAATTATTATTTTTCAACAATATTTAGTTAAAAGATTATTATTTCCCCCACCAAATGTTCATGGAAACCTTGTCAAAAATAACTTGACAATATAGGGAAGAATTTAGCTCTAGGCTTTTATTTAACTCCAATTGTTTATATATCTGCCTTTAGAATAGTACTACACTGCTTCAATTATTGTAGCTTTATATGGTTTGAAATCAGAAAATATATATCTTCTAGCTTTGTTCTTCTTCGAGATTGTTTTGGGTATCTAGAGTTCATAATTCATATCAGGATAGATTTTTTTTCTGAAAAATAAATAAATAAATATATGATAGTTTCACCTAAAAAATAGAAAAAAAATTCTCTGGTAAGAAAGAAAGTAAAAAGAAATATTGAAATGTTATCTTTTAGTCATCAAAAGCTTGGTATCAGACAAATGAAACTGTTATGTGAGATTATCAACGTTAATATTGGATAAATTGCTATAATACTAGATGTCAACCACTAAGCCAAGCATGGGAAGGAGGGATGGGGAGGGAACGGGGTGGAGATTGGGTAGGGGCTAACTGGGCGATGTGTGCATGTATGTCTACAAAAATATTTTCTTTATACCATTATGATGTATAAATACAGTGCACCAATAAAAAAAGGAAATTAAATTATTATTATTGTTAGTTTTGTACTGGAGATTGAACCCAAGGACATTATACCTTTTTAATTTTTTATTTCAAAACAGGGTCTTGATAAGTTGCTGAGCATCTTGCTAAACTGCTGAGGTTGGTCTTGAACCTGTGATCTTCCTATTTCAACCTCTCAAGTACTGGGCTTGGGCTTATAGGCATCCCGGTTTATAAGAATCTAAATTCTTTTTTTTTTTTTTTTTTTGGGTGGTACTAGGGGTGAAACCCAGGGACTTTCTATATTTGGGCTATACTCCCAGACCTATTTTATATTTTATTTGGAAACAGGGTCTCACTAAGTTTCTGAGAGCCTCACTAAGTAGCTGAGGCTGGCTTTGAACCTGTGTGATCCTCCTGTCTAGCCTCCCAAGCACGGGGATTACAAGCGTGCGCTACCATGCCTGGCTATAAGAAACTAAATTCTAACTAGGTCTCAGAAAGTGCTGCTGCGGTAGGTCTGGGTACCGTACTTCGGGAAGGACTGGTCTAGAGGGAATCCTGGTGCATCTGGGTGGAGTGGACAGGGACTGTTTCTCATGAATGGCGAGAGAAGGTGGTGGTTTAAGGTCGAGAGGCTAACAGGGGCAAAAGCCTCATTTTCCATGGAGGCTGAAGATGCTCCTGGCTCCCAGGATCCCTGTGATCCCCCCCCCCCCAGTTTTCCCTTCTTGATGCAATGGTCTTGGCCTGTTGTCCACCTATGCTGCAGCATGGAAGGGGTCTGAGAAGGCCAGTGGAGCCTGGTTCCTGTGGGTGGTTGTGCTGCTTGGCCTGTGGGGTGGGGAGTAGCGTTAGGGGCATGCTGGGAAGTGGCAGTGTGCAATGCCTTGGTGGGGAAGTGCTTTGCACAATAGCTCGCTGGCCATAAATAATGCATCTGCCACAGAACCATGGCCCCAGGAAGCCTAACTTCCCGGCACACATTCAGAAGCACATTTTAATGCAGAAGCCACAGGAAGGGCAGCTCATCTCTGCCTTTTATCATCAGTTTCCAATCAAGAATCACGGCAGCCCATGTCCTGGGGCTCCAGCCTGGTGCCTGTGGGGAAAACAATTCTCCCGAGCGTGAGCTGCCCATGCCGAGATGCAGCAGCCTGGAGTCGGTCTTTGGAGACAGCAACATGTAGATGAGCCATTCTTGGGGGAAAAGAGAGCTGTCAGCCCAGCTTGGTCTGATGTCCCTTGTTTCTATAGCTACAGTAAATGTAATTACCAAAGAGTAACCCTTTGCGGATTTCATTGTAACCTCAGATAGCTAATGACATTTACTGGGTTTCTAGCAATCTGGGACAAAATGCTCATTTTGAATTTAACATGAGTAATGCCATTTTCCATCTTAGTTAAGTACTTTGTGTCATAAAAGAGTTATCTGCCCAGAGCCCCCGGTTCTGTCAGTAAACATATTACAAATATTATCACCACTTATTTTCTGGATGAAAGATGTGGTGGAGGCCCAAAGAAATACTCTTTTACATTTATGACTTTGCTTGGAGACTCAGAAAATTCAGCATGAAATCATTGTGAAGGGAATTCAAACCATGCACCAATATCTCACTCTCAGCCGGGGGCCCCCCGGAGATGGGAATGCTATCCTAGGAAAGCAAACTATGTAAATACATCCTTCCACGACCACACCATAGTAAGCATATGGCGGTGTCATTTGGCTACTGACAAAGGTTGACGGATGCTGAGTGTCTCTGGTGTAGAAAAATGGAAGTCATTGACTGCAAGCTTTTTCGGGGGAAGACATGTCTCCTCTCTGTTTCTGGAGACATATGGAATTTGTACACCAAATAAGAGTTAGTATGACACCACATATTCATTTGTACATCCATTTATTTATGCACCTTGAAGATCCATCCACATAGACCTGTAAATAATCATTACTGTGCAGCGTGATGGTTGTACTAATGGAAGGATGTACCAGGTGTGCTGGAGTCAGGGAAGCACAGAGGTAGGGCTCATGAATTCCCAGGTGGGAGGGGGGAATCTAAGAAGGCCCCCGGGAAGGTGAGGTTTGACTAGAGTCTGAGTGGATATCAACAAGTTGGGCAGTCTAAGGCTTAAGGAAGATGGTCTAGGCCGGACATGACATTAAAGCTCTTTTTGGGTCAAGTCCAGGTGTCTGGTGAGAGAGAGGATGGGCATCTTTCTGCCTTCCTGGGTACCCATTACTGCTTCAGAGGCTTCAGGGAGGGGAGAGCCCCAGCAGGTCCTGGGGTCAGCTGGACCTCAGTTTTGGACCTGGCTTTGCTACTTAGTAATGGAGTGACTTCAGGAGATGAGAGCCATATTTTCTCATATGTGAAATGGGGACAGCTACACTGGCCTCCTCAAGTGGTAGCATGGACGACAAGAAACAGCGCTCTAAGCCGCAGGTGCTTCTGCAGATGTGTCGCTCAGACCCCTCATTTGTGCCATGTGAGCATCTGACAGGATGTTTCCCGGGAAGTCTGTGTTCACAGAGCTTTCCAAGACAGCTTTTGACCCAGGTGGACCCAGCGGTGCCTCAGCAGGTGCCCAGCTCTGAGTGCGGCAGGCCAGGCAGGAGTGTTTTTAGCTGCGAATTTCCTGTCACACATGTGCAGGGTGTCTGTGCTCTCTGACATCTGATGGTACCCTGGAGTGATGAGAAAAACAGCTAAGTGTGCCGGGCCTGGTCCTGGCTCTTACCCTTGTCGGTAATTGGTGGACAAATTCCTGAGTGCAAGAACTCTGGAGGAGGAGCTTCCATGTGTCCTTTCCTAGTGGTGGATCCAGTGGCTCAGTGGGACCTGCAGACCATTCTTGCCTGCGGCCCGAATTACTGGGAGGCCCAGTAGAAGGGTGTAAATCTGGGATTTTTCAGGAAATGTTCTGCAAGGCTTGGGGGAACCAGTCCTGGCAGAGGTGAGGTACTGACAGCCTTGGGTGCAGGGATTAGCCATCGTCACAAGGCTATGTGTAATTTGGCATAATCTTGTCATCTTGCAATAAAATGGGTGCAATTTTTTAATGTTTCTTGGATCAGCCTGCCAAGCATCCCCACTGGGGAAGCCAGGCGCAGCACATCTACCCTAGCTCTCTGCTCCCCATGACTGTTTTTTTTAAACTAATGAATACACTCCAGTGTAGAGGCCTCCCCAGACCTCTCTTGTTCCAGGAAGGGCTGGTGTCCCTGGAAGGCAACTGTGGAATCAGAGGGGCCACTCAAAGGCAGCAGGAAGGGGAAAGCCCAGTGTTAAAATGTTGCCGAAGAAGTCATTGTGGTTAGGGCTGCCCCAAATACCCTGAAGAGAGGGAAATGTTCCCTATTCAGTCTGGAGGAAACCCATATGCATGGAGAGTATTGCCACCTCATCTCTTCCCTCTGTGTCTTCTTTGTGTGGTTTTCCTTTTGGGCCTATTCATGTATCCATCCATCCATCCATCCATCCATCCATCCATCCATCCATCCATCCTTGATGAGGCTCTTCTAGAGTCAGACCCTACACCAGAGAGTAGGGGGTTGGAAAGTCTATTGGGAGACTGAGAATTGGTCTGTTGGTGGAGATAGTCATACAAGCAGATTTTCAAGAGTGCTTGGAGGCTGAGGAAAAGGGGTGGTGGTCAGGGGCTTTCTCCAAGAGAACTGTCCATGCTGAGTCTGAAATTATAGAAGGCAGCTGGTCCACAATGGCACGTTCTTGTAACCCTAGTACTTGGGAAGCTGAGATGGGAGGATCACAGGTTCAAGCCCAGTCTCAGCAACTTAGTGAGACCCTCAGCAACTTGGCGAAAGCTATGGTGGACAAAGGAGAAGGTGGTGGTGGTGGTCTCAAGGAGGGTGCTCCTTGTGTCTTGTGGTCTGAGGGCCAAGTCTGAGTTCAGGGAGATCTAGCTGATGCCAAAGACTGGAGAGGATGAAGGAATGGGCTGGGGGCCCTAGGTGGATTGGGGCAGGCTTTGACTCAACTCTAGAGAGATCCTTGAAGGTAGGATCAGTGGTGACCTTGGGGCCAGCTGGCCTGTGGGTGGCCAAATGCTGGGTCCTCTTCAGCCTCTCAGACTTAACCTCAGGGCACAATTACTGCTGCCAAGGAAGGGGCCCCCTGGGAGCCCCTTGTTTTATAAGAAATAGGGAAGCCATGGTGTGGGACCCTCCTGCCACCAATCATGGCTTTTCAATTGCAGACAAGAGGTACAGGATTTTTGGAGACAGGCTTTTCTGGAAGTTCTTCTGGACTTCCCTGCACCAAAGTCAAGTGCAGATCTCAGTTTTTCTGGTGGTCTTGGCCCTTACTGCACAGAGGGGCAGTTTCCTGGAAAGCCAGCCATTCTCCCTGGGAAACAGGGTGTGAGTGAGACCCTGTTTCCTATAGTGGATGGATGCTGTGAGCTTTTTTCATTTCTAGCTCCTTGGATCCTGACATCAGCTGACAGGTAGGATTGGCATGCCCATTTTACAGGCAGGAAAGCCAAGGTCTTGAGAGGGTAGGATTTATCTTCCAAGTTTGCTAATTCTGAAGTCAGGCTTATTTTTTATTGAGTTATATAAATATTATTTTAGTTTTTGCCACTCTAGTCTGCAACCCTTCATCCTTCCCCTCCCAGTTTGGTTCTGCAGATCATTCTGAATATGGCCACCTGCGGGGTGAGCCAGCATGACAGTGGGGGGTTCTGTGCTGTCAGCCCCCAGCCTGCTGCAGGAAGGTGGTGTGGTGAAGGTGACTGGCTGCTGGCAGAGCTGCCTTATCAGATGGCGCCTTGGCCATCTGAAGCCCCTCTGTCTGTACCCTCTGCCTACTCTGCCGAAGTGGCTTGTGGGTTATTGGGAAGGAATTTAATAAGCAAGGACAGAAAATCTATACATCCTAGGAGTGGGAAGTCTTCTTTATTGGGTCCCTGGGTCCAAAGATTAATTTCTCAGACTCCAGAAACAGGGTTCAGATTGAAGCCAGGTCCTTGTGCCTATGGCCTCTTGTTTTGCCCAAAAGAGGGGCTCCAGGTTTGTCCAGGAAGCACCCTCTTTTCTCTCTCTCTCACTGAGAGCCAGCTTGAGGCATGCTGACTTAGCCTGTGTCCTTGGACAGTGCACCTTACTGCCCTGCTCTGTGGGGCCTCTGGGTGGTCTTGTCAATTGCCTATCTCTGGAAGTCATGGTAGGATTGGTTTTCAGTGTTGCCTTCCTGTCCTAACAGGAGGGCCTGGACATAAGGGACACCACGACCAAGTCATGCTTGATGTGCAGAGGATCCAGAGCTGGCCCAGGTTAGTCCTTTCATATTCTGCCTGAGCTTTATGCACTAGGCCCCATCAGGGGTGAAGTTCTGGACCATCCCCTCTGCCCAGCTTGTGGCTTGCTGCTCCAAGGGGCCTTTAGAGACCTCACACCCAGGGCCACTTGTTCCTACACCTTCAACCTCCCTCCCCCCAACCTTAGACTGTAGCTCATGGCTTTCTCCTCTTGATTCTTCACTTCAGAGAGACTCTTATATAGCAGACCTGCTAGTCATGGGCCCTTAATAAAAGCTCTGGGCATCTCTCTTCCTTGGTTTGCTGACCTTGGAGAGAGTATAATACAGCCAAACTTTTGATTTTATGGGGTTGGTTTGGTCTCTTTGGTGATTAGTTTAAAGGTTACCCATCCAGCTACCATCTGCCTATCTTCTATCCTTTTGTATACCCACATATCCATCCATCCATCCATCCATCCATCCATCCATCCGTCCGTCCGTCCATCCAATCATTCATCCATCCATCCACCCATCCAACCATTAATCAAGCATTTATCCAGCCCTCTATCTCTTTTCCCCTTCTTCTTTTCCTTATCTCTCCATTTGAGCATCTATTCATTCATCCATCTTTCTGTCTCTCTACCCATCTGTCCATCTACCCATCCATCTGTCCTCCTATCCTCTTATCTATCCATCCACCCACTATCCCTCTATTAGTCTATCCAGGCATTGAGCCCAAAATTATTTACTAAAACCTTTAGTGTTTTAGGCATAGTGCGAGGCACCAGAGACCTACAAACAGAAGAGATGGGGCCTGTCTCCAGTTGGGAAGTGACTATATAAAGGGGGCAGTAATCACTTTCACAGAACTGTTATAAGACCATATATAGTGATTCAAGACTGCCACCTAACTCATGAGCCATACATGGGTGTCAGTAGGTGGATTCATCACAGCAACTGTTCCTGAAAGTGGTGTGAGCTGAGCATGGAGGGGCAGCAGGAGCCACCACTGTCCAGGGAAGGCCCTACATGGGTGGGGTATTGGAGAGGTGGTTAGATGAAGATGCTGTGTCTACAATGGACCTTGCAATGGTGACACTCCCTGTGACCAGCAGATGCTGGGAAGAGGAGGCAGCATTCTTGTGCAGGGCACACGGGGAAGGGGCAGGTTGGAATCCAGCCAGTGGTGTGAGGATAAAAGGGCCTGGGGAACAGGGGCTGTGGTGGGGATATGAGGAAGCTCCAGGCTGACGGCAGAGGTGAATGCTGGATGGAGAGAGATGGCTAGTTGCCCCATGAAGCTGGGCTGACCCATAAGCTACTCCCAGGGCACACTCCTCTGCTGTGGGCTGGCCTGGTGTGGCTAGGTTTGTGGCAGCCAGGAGCCAGCTTGAGGCTTTGTTAGGAGCTCCCCTTACTTGTTTTTCCTGGTGATGTTCACAACCTGCCCAGACTAGACTTCTCTCAGGTACATGCCATCCCCATCACCAGGAGAGGTGACAGGAAGAGTTATGGAGGTGTCTGTGCAGCTCCTCAGGGATCCCTGGCCCGTGGCTTTTCAGTGGCCTTTGGTTTACCTGAGTGGCCCCGGTCAGAGGGATGGCAGGACCCCTGAGGACAGGATAGGGCAAAGCCTCCTCTGCCTTCCAGGCTGGCCCTAAGCCCAGGCCAGTGAGGCCTTGGGGGTGGCATAGGCTCTGCTCCAGGCTCTGGGGGCACTGCACTTTTAGCCGTGTGATCCCCTGAGAGAGCAGAGCTTGGAAGGACCATAGTACCTCTGTGTTTCTCCCTGGACCTCATTCATCCTGGCTCTGGGTGCATTGGCACCTGTCCTGGCTGGTACTTTCTGGCCCATCCCTCCCCTCCACGCATATCCCAGGCTTGGGTTGGTCTGTGAGGGTGCTCATGGGTGTGCTTGATGATTGCACAATGAGACTGTGTTGCTAAGGTTAGAGTGGGGTTCTTCTGCCTCCCTGAGTGCCCTGTCCAGGGCATCCCCTCCCGCTGACCTGTGGCTTTGTAGGGGCAGTGACCTTTCTAGGCTTTCGTGGCTGGCAGGTAGTGGTTGTCAATGCACATGGTTTCAAGGAACAGCCAAGATGCTGCTCACTGCTTGGGGCAGCAGTCAGGCATTGATCCTTTGGGTTAAGCCTTCTTTATTTTGTAGAGGCCACCTAAGGAAGGGGCGCCTTAAGTGCTGGATATGTGTTAGGTAGGAGTAACAGAGTAAAAGTGATGGTGATGGGAGCTGTGATAATAACAATAAGTGCTGGTGATAGTCACCATCTGGGGGGAGGACTCCTCTCCTCTGCCCCCTTGGGGAGGAAGGCAGGAACATTGAGACCCAAGTTGGATAGTATCATCCTGACTTCCCCTAGACATATCTTGGGTTCCCTTGCCCTTAGGGTTCCTGTGCCCACCCTGGCTCTGGTTCCTTTCTCCTGGGTTGAGCTCACGAGAGGAGCTTCAAGTAGCAGGAGCTGGACACAGGCCCGTCTATCTGCAAGAAGCCCCAGGCTTTGAGCCAGACTAGGTTCCTAGCACCTAAGGTTCCCTGCCATCTCCTGGGGAGGAGGAGAAAGGAACAAATGAAAACACTGAATCAATGAGACAGGGGTCTAATTACCCTGGGTGGCATCAAGGCTCCAATTTTGGGCCCTGGTGCTCCCTTTAATTTGGGGTCTTTAAATATTTACCTGCAATGGAGGGGAAAAAAATCTTCTGGGCTGCCGGGCTATTCTGGCAGCAATGCGCTGAGAAATTCATTAAACCACAGTTAATTAGGGGATGAAAGATACATATATAGCTCATTAGTTCAACCCACATAATTTACATTGGAGGATATTTGAGTACTAGCTCGGGTAGGCTCTTGGAAATGCTGTCTTGAAACAGCCTCTCATACTGGCTGCCTCTCTGGGCAGCTATGGCTGCCATCTCCTCCCCTCTGTCCATCAGTCTGTCCATCTATTCATCCAGGAAAGAGCACAGGTGAGTAGGGCCCCACTGCCCCTCCTGTTTCCCACCAGAGTTGGAGGTGGCTGGTATCCTACTGCCAGAGATGATTAACGAGGCGGGTAGCCCCCTTGCAGGCTTTCTGCTTAGCATAATGGTGTGGTGTCTGAGCAGGTTTTATGCTGCATAGAATCTGGTTGCTAGATCAGGGACGTTATCCCCCATTTAATCTGTAGCAGTCAGAAAAATCAGGGCTGGGGCATCGGATCCACGTGTCTCTGTCCAGACAGAACAGTCTCTGTTCCGGCGGCTGCCTGGGCCCCTGGGGGAAGTTGGGGGTCCTGGGACCTGCTGAACCCATGACCCAGCCTGAGACACTCTTTGTTCCCCCCACTCCGCCCCTTTTCAGGGCCTGTTCCTCTGTGGAACTTCTGCCACCCATTTGGGGCCCTCCTGGGACTACTGACATTGCTAAGGATTGCTGTGTTGTCCCTTTCTTGGTGGGTGTTGGTGGGAAGTGGGGCTGGTTTTAAAAGTTGCCTGTCTAGGTCCCACCTACCAGCACCACCTAGTTGGGTTAGAGAGACAAAGAGAGATGTGTGGGCATGCTTGAGTGCACTTGTGTATGTGTATATGACGTGTGTGTATTTACATGTGTATAGGTGTGTGCATGCATCTGCATGTGTGTATGGCTCCCACATGTGGAGGGTTGGTGTGAGGGCTGGGAAGGTTGGGTTAATGTCCTGAAGGACCAGTGTGGCCTCTGCTAAGCCCCACATCTGCCTGTGTTGTGCTGGGGGCTTTAGTGAACCCAGAGTGGCCAAAGCCAGACTTGCAGGTATGAATCCCATATCTGCTAATAACTAGCGGGCACTTTGGGGAGGAACTCATCTCTAAGCCATGGTGTCCTCATCTACAAAACCACAGCAGCAATCCCTAACTCAGAGGCTATTTCTGAAAAGTAAGGGAGAGAAAGCAAATGGTGCTTCTTCTCCAGGGCCTGGTAGAGAGCAGCTTGCCCACTGCTAGCTCTTTTCCTTGTGTTTTGTCACTTTACGTCTCTGAGCCTCTGCTTCCTCATCTGTTACTTGGCCTTAACACTGCCTCACTCCCAGGGCTGTGCTGTTGGGGCTGAGTCCCCATTGGCACCTGGCACGCAGGACCCATGGCTGAGTGACTTTGAGCTGAGTGGACAGATGGGGATGGGTGAGCACAGCCTAGGAGTGCTGGGCGTTTTGGACTCAGAAATAGCTAAAGCCCCAAAGACTGCATACGAGGACTCATGACTCCTATCCCAGCCTCCTCCAGGGGAGAGCTGCCCCACTGAGCTTCTCTCTAGAGCCAGGCCTTGGCACCAGTGACAATGATCCTGGTAGACAGGTCCTCCCTTCTTCTTCCTTTGAGATGGTTCCTGTTCCTGATGGTGCTGGTGCCTGTGCCAGTTTCTTTGATATGACCCACTACCCCACCACCATAGTAGGAGCAGCACTGATGCCAAGAGCTGTCATGCATGGTGATTGTGCTATGTGCTGGGCACTGTCCCGGACCAGATCTCACATATTCACAACTATTAGGACCCTTAACTGCCAGCTAAGGATGAGGCACAGGGAGCGTGGGCTTGACAGGGCCATGCCTGTGGAGGTGGGGAGAGTGACAAGGCTGGCTTGGTGGGGGAGGGCCTGGGAGAGGGACGAATGGAGAGGAGAGGTGGCATCCATCTCTTGTGTGTCAGATTCCTGCCCTGCCACTTAGTACTGTGATCGGGCAAGTTGCCTCTCTGTGCCCGAGTTTTCTTACCTGTGGCCTGAGATGTCATTCCTTATAAAGGATGGAAGGGATTGCCAGTGTGAAGCACATAGAATGGCATCCAGCACACAGAGACACTGTTATTGTGAGGAAGGAGGAGCAAATACGTTCCTGGGGAGACACTCACGGAAGAGGTGGCCTATAGCTGGCGCTGTGGTCTGGAGGGCTGGCATGGGCGGGGCTGCAGCTTGGCCACCTGCACAGCTGTGCAGCCTTCTGAGCTTAGGTCTTTGCACTGGGAGGCAGCTGCATCAGCCATGTCCACTTGCAAAAGCTCTCCAAGAGGGGCCAGGGCCTGTCAGGGCGAGGCTTCCCCAGGGTGTACCTCCACCAGTGGGTGGCTCTGGAGGCTGCTGAGGGCCTTGTTCCCCTGGGCTCCTGACAATGGAAGTGTGGCTGCTCCCAGCCTACTCCCTTCTTCATGATCAGTTTGGATGAAGAGGCAGTCTTCCCAGCCTGTCGCAGCATCATAAAAAGCCCTCTTTCTTTAAGTACAAGTGTATTTTATATATTTTTAATTTTAATTGACACCTAGTAATTATACAGATTTATGGGGTACAGTATGACTTTTCAAGACCTGTATACAATGTGTAATGATCAGAGCAGGGCAGTTCACATGTCTGTCACCTTAAACATTTATCATTTATTTGGGAACATTCAAAATCTTTTCTGCTCACTACATTGAAATATCCAAATATAGCCTGGTCATGGTATTGCACTCCTGCATTTCCTGTTTACTTGACAAGCTGAGAAAGGAGGATCACAGGTTCTAGGTCAGCCTCATCAACTTAGTAAGACACTGTTTCAAAATAAAAGATAGGGCTGGGCTATATTTCAGAGGTAGAATGCTTCTGGGTTTGATCCCTAGTAACACACACACACACACACACACACACACACACACACACACACCAAAAGCAAAACAAAAACAAACAAAAGCGGAAGAAGGAAAACACACATGTAAGAAAGATTCAATTCATTGTTGTCAGTGTAGTTTTCAGTCTTCATATGGGGCATTTTGTGGCAAATACTCCATGATCCAGAGATGAACTGCAATTCTCTTGGATGGCCACTGTCCTCCTGTCTACAGGTATGTACTGTTCCTTCTACCTGGAACACCTGGCCCTATTCTTTTTTTTAAAAATTATTTTATTGGTGCATTGCAATTATGCATCATAGTGAGGCTCAATCCACACAGCTCTGTGTATTTATGTATTCTTGAGTTGTTCTTTGAAAGGCTCAGTTTATTCTTTAGCAGTCCCCGATACCAGCCAAACAAGGACTTTGCTTCAATCAGACTATCCTCAGAACCACCTGCAGGGTGTGGCACATGGTAGATGCTGCCTCCTGGAGGTGGGGCAACATGAGCCCTTGGCAGGCAGGAGGTTCTTCCTGGCTGTCTACTGAATGGGCAAACTACCCCAGGGTCATGACCAGGCTGGGTCAGGATGGGGTGTCTCCTGCCCTTCCCTGGCAGGACAGCCACCTGCCCTCAAGTTCTTGCTGGCCAAGGCCTCACGGGGAAGTGGTTGAGATTTGTCCCAGTGCGGCGTTGTATAGGATGCTGCACTTGAACACTCCTAACTAATGAATTGTGTCGTGGCATTGAGACTTATTCCCATTACTTGCTGATGAGAAAATTAAAGATCTATTGATATTTCAATAATTAATTGAACAAAAAGTGGAAATAACCATGCAAACTCTGACTGGAATTAAATCAGTGACATTAACTTCTTGATGGTCAGATAGTAGGGCAGAAGAGTCCTGCTTAAAGGGGATGTGTCCTGGCCAAGGCCTGGGGATCCTAGCTGTCCATGGGGAGGTAGGGTGGACTGATGGGTGGCACTGGTATGGCAAGGGTATTGGCCAGCTGGGCTAGGCCTGCATCTGGGCTGAGGGGAGCTTTGTAAGGGATGGAGGGTCTTGGTGATTATGGCCAGCCAGAGGCTAGAGACTTTCCCAGAAGGGCTGGGATTGAGGCTGGGTTAGCTGCTGTAGGGAACATGGTAAGGGGAAAAGAGGGGCTGGGGGAGCCCCAGGGTAAGCATGCTGAGAGGTTAGAGTGTGAGGCAAGAGTTCACAGTAAGACTGAGAAAGGTACAAGAGTGGTGCTGGCTTTGTCTTCTGGCATCAGGGCCTTGAACCTCCCAGGGAGGTATGGGCAACAGATCCCTCACTTCAGCAGCATGTAGTCTCTTCCCAGACCCTGTTGCAAGCTCAGGGTCAGACTGTGTCTCCTGTGGAGACATCTGGTGAAGAGACAGCATCTGCTCCAGCTTTAGGTCTTAGAGCTCTGACTAGGCCTGGCAAGTGGTGTTTGGAGATGGTCATGGAAAGAAGGGCATCCCACACCTTTCCACATGATGATGCTCTATGCTTCTAGCTTCCCAGAGATGGCAGGACTCCCATCCCTGATGTTGCCTTTGGAGGATGGGGAAGTGAGGAGGCCACAGATGAGTCACCACCTGGCTGCATCAGGCATCTCTATATTCACGTTGGTGCATTGCAGTGGCTCTGCCATGGGCTAATAGGTAGAGAGTCCTGACCCCACACAGCCCCAGAGTTAGGGGCCACCCTGAGAGCTCCCCCAGTTTCTGAGCTGTGTAGACACCTCCAGGCCCTATGGCTGCTGCGTGGCCTTTCCATCAGGCAATATATTGCACAGGGGTGGCGGGTCTTTCTAAATCTGAAGTAAAAGCTTCTTTTTGTGGGACCTGCTCTGCCCCAGGACTCCATGATAGGGCTGCTCCTGCCGCAGGGAGGCAGGCCTGGGCTGTGTCTTCCCTCCTTTCCCATGATCTGGGGACCCACGTCTTGCTCAGAATCCACTTCCAGTCTGCTCACTGACCTGCCACCTTCTCTTCTTCCTCTGGGTGCCACTGTCCCTCTAGCTTGGGGGCATGGTGCAGGGTCGGCCTCAGTGCACCAGGCACAATCCCAGGCAAGGCTCCAGCTCTCAGAAAGCTCTGGTCCTGGTGGTGCTATGTTATGGGATGAGGTGAGGGGACAGGGTGGAGGTGGAAGGCCCCAGAACTGCCAGCCTGTGCCTGCTGCTCCCCAGCTGCAGGTTTCAGCCACAGTATTCCCTTCTGAGACTTGGTTTTCTTATGTGTAAGTGGGATATATTAATTTTCTAAGGTTGCCATAGACAAGTTCCACATACTGGATGGCCTTAACCAATACATAGTTATCTTCTCACAGTCCTGGAGGCTAAAAGTCCAAGGGCACGGTGTCAGTAGGACTAGTTCTTATGAGGCCTCTGGCCTTGGCTCCAGGTACTGTCTTCTCTTTGCATGGTCCTCTCTCTGGGATTCTCTGTCCTAATCTTCTCTTCTTATAAGGATACTAGTCAACCTGGATTAAGACACACCCCTGCAATCACATTTTACTTTAATCCCCTCTATAAAGGGCCTATCTCTTCTGGGTGCAATGGTGAATACTTGGGAAACTGAGACAGTAGGATCACAGGTTTAAGGCCAGTGAGTGGTAACTTAGTGAGATCTTTTTTTTTTTTGTGGTACTGGGGTTCTTGGAAGCCCTTCTACCTCCGGGCCACACTCCCAGACCTATTTTTACTTTTTTATTTGCAAACAGGATCTCCTAAGCCTGCGCACACGTGGCTGGCTTCAAACCTGCACGATCCTCCCAAGCGTGGGGATTACAAGTGTGTGCCACCACGCCCGGCTAGTGATATTTTCTTAAAAAATAAAAGGGCTAGGGATGTAGCGCAGAGGTAGAAAGCCCCCGGGTTTCATCCTCAGCAACACACACACACACACACACACACACACGCACGCACGCACACACACACACACACACACACACACACACACACAATCTCCAACTGTAGTAACATTCTGAGGTACTAGGGTTAGGATTGACAATAGGAAAATTTGGGGGGACATAGTTCAGCCCTTACCATGAGCATCATCACCTCCTCCCCAGACTGTATAAGGGGATAGCACAGAGATCTCTCTTAGCATTCCTAGGCTATGGAGCTCTGTCTCAGCCAACATTCTCACTGCTGTGACCCAATAAAACTGATCACACAACTTAGTGGAAGGAAGTTTTATTTGCTCACTGTTCTGGAGATTTCAGGGTTCAGTTCATGTCAGGCTGGGTCTACTGGGTCTACAGAGCTCAGGCCATGGCAGCCTAGGACAGAGAGAAGGACCATATATAATCTCCAGGGACCCATCTCTTCTAGCCATACCCCATCTGCCTATATTAACCCCCAGTAAATCCATTATAATGGAATTATTCTCTGATGAGATTACAACCCTCACGAATTAATTGAATTAGCCCTAAACAATACATTAACTCTTCAGGGGACATTCTATATCTAACCATAACAGGCTCCAAGGGAAGGAGTGCAGAAGTAGAAGCAGAGAGCTGCACTGCTCTGCCAGCACATGGGATTAAAAATTTCCATGAATGCATCTCACAATTTGTCTCAGCAGGAGTGCCCCATGTGAGGTCCAGCATGGCCTGCAGAGTGTCACTTCTTACCTTTTCCATAACTGAGATTTGGGGCCTGGTCCCACTTCATGGGATGGGCAATCATTTTTTTTTTTCTGGGCTTCCAGATGTGACCCATGCTTGCCCCTCTCTGTTCTTCTGCTCCTACTCTCTCCTCTGCCAGAACATTTTGTCTTCTTTCTGCGGGTATGTAACCTTAGAGATGGTATTTGTTTCTTGGTATTCCTACAGTGGATCCTGGTATCTACCCATGCCTTTTGTTGTGTGAGGACCTGGGCTGGTGCAATTGGCAGTGGAGGGATGTGGGGGATACCTGGATGGCTGAGGGCCACACTGGTGAAGGACTGTCTCTGCACTGGGCCTGCACTGGGCTTTGAAGTCATTGTTCACATGGACTCTGACTTCCAGGGACAAGGTGGTGATGACAATGATGGTGTTGTCAGTTGCATTTATGAAAGGTATATGTAATGTTTTAGATTTATAATGTCTTCCTAACCCTGACAAAAACATGGTAGCAATTTTGGAAGTGGGGCTTGTTTGCTAAGGAGGGTTCCCTGGGGGTGTGACCTTGGGGATTATACTGTTCCTCCTCCTTGTCTTCACTCTGTGCTTCCAGCCATGCATGTGCTCTCCTTCCACTTCCTGCTGCCATGCCCTGAGCACTCTAGACTGGTCTGATATGGACTGACCTTTTAATCTCCAAAATTTTTGAGCAAATAAATCTTCTTTCCTCTGAGTTGTTTGGTAAGTTGCTTTGAATTATTGCAGTGAGAATGTTGTCTGAGAGTCCATATGCCAGGTCTCATGCTGAACACTTAATGCTCATCACTCCCTGTTCTTCACTACAAAAGGCAAGGTGTTATGATGAGCTCCATTATGCAGATGAATAAATTGAGAGGTTGAAATATTGCTCAAAAGAAAATATTGGCAAGTCACATATCTGATGATGGATTTGTATCCAGAGCATATGAATAAATCTTACAACTTGATAATGAAATAAACCTAATACAAAATGAGTCAAAGAGCCAGGCACAGTGGCATATACTTGTAACCCTGGTATTTGGGAGCCTGAGATAAGAGGCTTGCAGGTTTGAAGCTAATCTCAGCAACTTAGTGAGATGCTGTTTCAAAATAAAAAATAAAAACGAGCCAGGTGTGGTGGCACATGCTTATAATCTCAGTACTTGGGAGGCTGAGATAGGAGGATCACAGGTTTACATGTAGCCTCAGCTATTTAGTGAGGTCCTCCACAACTTAGTGAGACCCTGTTTCAAAATAAAGAATAAAATTGGGCTTGGGGTGTAGCTTGGAGGTACAATGCCCCTGGGTTTCATTCCCAGTAACACATACACACACACACACACACACACACACACACACACACACACACCCCGACCCAAAAAATGGTTGGAGGTGTAGCATGGAGGTAGAATGCCCTAGGTTCAGTCCCCAGTACCAAAAAAACAAAACAAAACAAAAATGAAAAGAAAGCAAAAATGGGCAAAAGATTTGAATAGATACTTCAAAGAAAAGTTTACACAAACACATGAAAAGATGCTCAGCATCATTTGTCATTAGGGACAAGCAAATCAAAATGTGATCAGATGACATTGTGTACCCATTGGGATAATTACAGTAAAAAAAAAAAGACAGTGACAAGTGTTTGGAGTGTGTGGAGCCACTGGAACTGCGTGCACTGCTCATAGGGATGCAAAATAGTACAGCTGCTGTGGAAAAAGGCTGATAATTTTTTAAGAGGATAAACAGATAACTTCACCATATTAGTAATTCTACTTCTAGGAGTATATGCACAAAAAATGGAAACATGTGTCTGTACAAAGACTGGAACATGAGTGTTTATGGCAGCATTATTTCTGATCACCCCAAACTGGCTCCAATCCAAGTGTCCATAAACGGGTGAAGAGATAAACACAATCAGGTATATTCGTTCACTGAAATACTACTGAGAAATGTAATGAAATGGAAAACTGATGTATGTTGAACATGAGTGAACCTCAAAACATTATTATAAGTGAAAGAAGACAGACACAAAAAGACTACATATTGTACTATTCCACTTATGTGAAAATTTCCAGAAAAGGCAAAACCATAGAGACAGAAAGCATATTAGTGGTTGCCTGGAACTGGAGGTAGAAGCAGAAATTGACTGAAAATAGGCATGAACTTTTTAGGGGAAGATGTAAGTCTTCTAAAACCGGATCCTAGTGATGGGTGTACACCATATGAGTTTGCTAACTAGGTAGACTTCAGAGTATGGAATTTATACTCAATGAAGCTTTTTAAACAAAACAAAATATAACCTCATTAAAGCCAGTAACTAGTAAATTGTCATAGCAGAGTTTAAACCAAGTCCAGCTTTCTTGAGAGCCCCAGACTTCTGGTCTATACTGCCAGGTGGAAATAACTTATCCTTGGTCAGGAGTTGAGAGATCTCTGACCTCCACAAGGTAGGAGGTTAGATAAGCTTGCAATTGCATCTGGTTTGAGGAGAGAACAGAATTTAGTATTGAAACTTCTGAAGAGCCTGGATTTTAGGGAAGGATATGTGTGTGCATGTGTAGAACCCTAGGAGAGAGCAGACAGGGACAGGGGAGAGGGCTGGCTCTTGCCCTGCAGCTTCGCCATGCCTCTTTCCTTCAAGGTTTCTCTACCACTATTGATTCAGCTGGTGGTTCCATCATCAAAGCACTTGCAGGTAGAGAGTACTGAGGACCCCGCTTTCCTCTGGTGAACCTCCTCTCGGCTCATTAAGGAAGTCCACAGCTCCCTGGCTCTCTAGACCGCTTGTTGTATTTTGCTGATGGGCCCAGAGCCGGCTGGATGCTGCTTTTTCACCCTCCCATTCTCCTCATTAGCATTCCAAAGTGGAAAACAAGCCCAGTGCTGGCTGCCTAAATATTTATGGAATGCTTCTGGGGTCAGAGGACAGGGCAGTGAATGAAATTAAAGATTTACACCGCAATACCAACCTGAGGAAGTCTTGGGCGATGGCTTGCTGTGTTGCTTGGAGAAAAGGGCTTTCTTTATTCTTTCAGGAAACTTAGTTTTTATAGATTTTTGGAAGCAAAATGCATGAAATTTTAATCTATTGCTTCACATTGCATCTTCCTAAGTTGTTAGTTACTAAGCAGCCAGTGAAATGAGAGGTGCAGACACTGCTAGCGTTCATGGATGCACACTTAGGGATTTTGGAAAAACCAATGCCTTTGTTTGGCTTTCCTTCTTATAACTCCACTGGGAAGGAGTTCCCCTATGATATGATATGGCTTAGGTAGGGTATCAGCAGAGAGCAGGAGTGCCTGATGTGCATCTCAAAAGCTCCCAAGAGTCACCTACTTCTGTCTCTTTTGGCTAACTCTGGTGAAACCACCATTTTACACCAAGGAGGGAAAGAGGGGCTGAAGCTTTGCTTCTGAACCAGCCAAGGTTTGGCAGGAAACAGATAGTGAACAAGGTATTTGCAAAAGCTCAAGGGGCAAGGTGAGAGAAACCAGCTAAGAAATTGTGTAGGCTAGCTTCCTGCTCACCACTTACCCAGGAGCTGTCCCTATCCCTGGTGCTGAAAGAGGAAAGGCAGTGCACTGCAACTAGACCAGATTCACAGTCAAGAGGGGGCCAAGGATGGCGACCGAGAAAAGCGGGGCTTAAGAGCCCCGCTAACAACAAATCTCCATTACCACAAAATCAGCGCCTTTCATAGCCAGAAAACACCATCACCAGTGAAACAAAAAATCACCAGGCTCCAGAGAGAAAGCGGACTGAGAACAGAGCCACAGAGGAGATACACCGGCCTCACGCCCGAGGACGCGGCAGACGCGGCAGCAGCGCCATACTGCGGGCGGCACCGGCGAATTCACGGGATGGCTACAGCAAGCCGAGGTGAGCCACTGCGGAACAGCCAGGCGGGATTTCTCCGCGCAGAGAGCATCTAAAGCTCCCAGTGGCCGAGCTCAGCACACGCTGCAGGGATTCAGAGTGGAAAGCAAAACCAAGAAGAAAAATGCCAGCCCCACAGCCGAGGGCGTAGCAGCGGCGCCATAATGCCACCGGCGGCAGCAGCACCGAATTCAGCGAGGCCAGTACAGCTACATCTGCGTACTCAAGAATAGTGAGTCAAATTGTGGGCCACAGAGGAGAAATCCCAGTACTGTACTCCCTGGGACTTGACCCAGTGGGGGAGTGGCGGTGGCAGAGATATCACACCATAGGAGAACGTGCAACCTGGCACCCCCCCTGCAGTCTAAAGCAGCCTGTATCGACACTCTGGGTCAGAGACTCTGTGATAAAACCCAGTAAAGGAGTAGTGGGGTCTGAGATACTACAGACTCGAGATCCAGAACACCTTAAGTGAAGTCATAGTGACCCAAGGGAAGAACCCAGAGAAGGCACAAACATCCGAAATCATGGGAAAGAGGAATAATACTGGAGCAATAAATGCCCACAACCCCACAACATCAGAACCCGATAAAACTGAAAATCAGAGATTTCTAGAAGATCAAATCAGGAAAATAACTGTAGAAATAATAGAGGTGCTTAGAAAAGAACTCAGAGAGAGCCAAAAAGAGATAAAGGATGCAATTAATGAAGTAAAGGCCTCAATTCAAAGCACAAACAACCGATTAGAACACATGGAGAACAGAATCTCACTCTTAGAAGATGAGCATTCCAAAAATGAACGCATAGTTTCTAATCTAGAAAAAAATATCCGACAGCAGGAATCTGATATTGAAGAAATATCGGCCCATTTTAAGAGAGCTAACCTAAGAATAATTGGAATAGAGGAGGGAAAAGAAAGTGAAACCAAAGGGATCAACAATCTCTTCAAGGAAGTAATAGCAGAAAAATTTCCAGACATAGAGCAAGAGGTTGATACACAGGTCCAGGAAACTTATAGAACTCCCTTTAGACAGGATCGGAGAAGAGGATCCCCACGCCACATAATTGTCAAAATGACCACTGTGGAAGCCAAGCAGAGAATCTTAAAGGCAACAAAAACAAAGAACCAAGTGACATTCAGAGGCAAGCCAATTAGAATCACTCCAGACTTCCCAAACCAAGTTATGAGAGCCAGAAGGGCTTGGAGTAACATATTCCAAGCTCTGAAAGAAAACAACTTCCAGCCAAAAATTTCCTACCCAGCAAAACTTTCTATCAAATTAGATGGAGAAATAAGAAGCTTCCATGACAAACAGAAACTGAAGGAATTTATGTCTTCAAAACCAGTGCTAGAGTAAATACTCAAAGAGATTAACTACAAAGAAGAAATAGGTAACACACTCCAGAACCAGAGAAACAAGATTTTCCATCCAACAGACAACTAAGATTGGTTATCTGTGGAGATTCATTATTTATGTTAGTCTTTTACCTATCTCTAAATGGTATTGTTTGCCTTTATTGTTGTTAATTTTTAGGATTTCTAGTTGGAATATTAATATACCTTCAGATATAGCATTTGGAAATATTTTATCCCATTCTATTAGTAACTGTTAACTCTGTTTACATTGTCTTTGGATATACAATTTTTTTTTTATTTTTTAGGGAGTTTGTATACTCTTCTGTTGCCTGTGCCATTGAAATCATAACCAAGAAATCACTGCCAATTTCAATGTTGTGAGGTTTAATGACCCAGATTTTCTCCTAAAAGTTTATAGTCTTAAGATTTATATTTAGGTCTATTATCTATTTTGAATTAATATTTGTATATGGGATTAGGTAAGGGTCCAATTTTATTCTTTTCCATGTAATTATTATTTTTCAACAATATTTAGTTAAAAGATTATTATTTCCACCACCAAATGTTCGTGGAAACCTTGTCAAAAATAACTTGACAATATAGGGAAGAATTTAGCTCTAGGCTTTTATTTAACTCCAATTGTTTATATATCTGCCTTTAGAATAGTGCTACACTGTTTCAATTATTGTAGCTTTATATGGTTTGAAATCAGAAAATATATATCTTCTAGCTTTGTTCTTTTTCAAGATCGTTTTGGGTACCTAGAGTCCATATTCCATATTAGGATAGATTTTTTTCTGAAAAATAAATATATAAATATATGATAGCTTCACCTAAAAAATAGAAAAAAATATTCTCTGGTAAGAAAGAAAGTAAAAAGAAATATTGAAATGTTATCTTTAAGTCATCAAAAGCTTGGTATCAGACAAATGAAACTGTTATGTGAGATTATCATTTTTAATTTTAGATAAATTGCCATAATACTAGATATCAACTACTAAGCCAAGCATGGGAGGGAGGGATGGGGAGAGAATGGGGTGGGGATTAGGTGGGGGCTGACTGGGAAAAGTGTGCATGTATGTCTACAAAGTATGTATCCTACTATGATGTATGAACACAGTGCACCAATAAAAAAAAAGAGGGGGCCAGGGGGAGAATCCCAGCTTACTCTCCCCTACCACCTCCTTTCCTGCCCATACCTCCCATTGGCTAAATCCCAAAGGGATCAGAGGTCAAGGGGATCTTGGTGATGGCATCTTCAGTAGTCAGCCTTCAAGAGCACCTGGGTCTGTAGGACACCATTGCCTTCAGTCAGCTTCTCCTAGAAGCAGAGCCCTGCAGGAGTTGGGGTATGTGTGCTGTATAGAGGGAAGCAGGTCATAGAAGAAGGAAAACCAAGCTGAGATGTGGTATAAGCCTAGCCTGTCCTGGTCTGGGGACTCTCCAGAGGGTTGTCCCATCTGAAAGTCCAAGGGGACAGCCTTCTTCACCATCCTCAGACATTGGCTATGGGTCACCCATGGCTAGAGAGTTGGTCATAACCTCCAAGCAAGGTGGCTGCCTGGGCGGGAGGCAGCTGTTAGCTATAGGCGCCCAGTGCTCAGAAAAACTGGGAATGGGAATACCCACATGTCATGGTATCTGGGTGTGACACTAATTGTGCCTACTGCTTTAGAAACAGCATGGCTCAGGGTGGGGTTGGAACTGATGTTGATTAGTATGTGCCTTCAGCCCCTTGCTCCCCTCTCCCCAGCCCAGCATCTCACCAGGGAGTTAATCCAAGAAGCAGTCTTCTCAGAAGCCGTGCTGAAGATAGGTTTGGTGGCACACACCTATAATACTATTAATTGGGAGGCTGAGACAGGAGGATCCTAGGTTTAAGGGCAGCCTGAGAAATTTAGTGAGACCCTCAGCACCTTAGCAAGACCCTGTTTCCAAACAAAAAGGGTTAGAGTGTAGCTTGGGCAGAGTGCCCCTGGGTTCAATTCCTGGTATAATAAAAAAATCTGTAATAAATCTGGATGAAGTCATACAGAGGCATCTCTGCTCCATCCTCTTAGCGGATGGATTTCCCTTTGGAGGTGGCCCAGGCTGTTCAGCCTTCACCCAAGCACTCCAGCCTCCACTCCAGTTGGCATTGCTTCTTGTCCCCTGCCACTGACAGAGACATCATCGTGGCCTCCTGCGAAGGTCTGGTTGAAGTGTTCCCTCTGGTTATCCTGAGGAATTATCCCAAAGGGCTCCTGCGAGTAAGAATTTTAGATGAGGGTATTTATCTGAGCCGAGCATCAATAATAAATGCCGTATGATTTTTTTATTAGAGGAAGCACATCAGCGTGGCCGCGGCTTCCACTTTGTAACTCTCAGGAAAGCTTAAGTTGCAGGCCATTCTGCTCTGGGAAGGTGCGGGCTAATCAGGTCCCATTCACATGCAAAGCGCTCACGTAGCTGACTTCATCAAAATGCAGTCATTTCTTTAAAAAAATATTTATAGATTTTTCCTCTCCGCAAAGGACTGTGAGGAAGATGGACAGTGAAAAACACAAATTGTTACTACCCCGAGAAGGAAGCCTCATTCAGAGCCCTGCTATGGTGTTCCCTGTTCTTTGAGAAGAACTTTCAAGTGGGCACTTGGACTCCAGCACCCTTCCCTTCCTGGTGGCTAACTTCACTCCTGTTGTTCCAGCAGCTCTTCAGTGTCTCTTTTCTTTGGAGTCTGGTCTGAGTAGTCTGGTGGCATTTTGGTGGATTGGTGGAAGCTTCATGGAGTCTTTGCTTTAACTCTGCCTCCATTTTAGAGACTGAAAAACAGGCTCAGAGCGATGTCCAGTGACTGCCAGCTAGAGAATCCTCATGTGTCAACTCCTGAAGGAGCAGCATGTTACAGTGGCTGGTCTATTACCCTGGGAGTGCCCCCAGGCTCCCTGGCTCCCAGGACCCCCTTCTCTCTCCAATTATTCCCTCTTTCATCCTCAAGGGCAGTAAGAACAGCATACCTTAGTCTTGAGGTGGGGAGTGGGAGAGGAAAAATGTCAGTGCAGGTACATAGGGAGGTTTGCAGTCCATGGCCAGGCCTCTTCCCTCCCTCCCTCCCTCCCTCCCCCCTCCTCCCTCCTCTCTCCTTCCCTCCCTCCCTCCTTCCTTCTCTCCCTCCATCCCTCCCTACCTCCCTGAGCACTTGCTGCATGCATTTTGTTCCAGTTTGGGGAACCACAGGCATACACAGGCCCTGGACTGCCTGCTTTCTTGGAAGATAGACTGGTAAGTGAGGATTGCTGTGGCTGTGGAGGAGCTCACTGGTGAGTCCATGAAGGCATTGGGTCTATAAACACAGTGGGGGGCAGAACAGTTGTTGGGTGGACTGAGTAGCTCTCTAACAATGCTCGAGGGTGGCTGCTAATAGCCACTCACTCTGCTACGTGCCAAGGTAGCAAGTACCACTTCAAGACACGGCTGGACAGGGTATTCATCCCATTTGTCAAAGGGGAAAACTGAGGCCTGCAGGATCCCATGACTGGCTGTGTGCTTTGTGGAAAGTACTAGATGTGCCAGGCATGGTGGCACATGCTTGTAATCCCCGCGCTTGGGAGGCAGAGACAGGAGGATCATGCAGCTTCGAAGCCAGTCATGCGCGCTGGCTTAGGAGACCCTGTTTCCAAATAAAAATGTAAAAATAGGTCTGGGAGTGTAGCCCGGAGGTACAGGGCTTCCAGGAACCCCAGTACCACCAAAACAAACAAACAAACAAACAAACAAACAAAAAAGAAAGTACTAGATGTGACATTGCCTGGATACCTCCTGGGACACAGTCTCTTGGGCACCTGTGGAGTGAGAGAATGGTTGACCAGAGGACCCTTGTGCCCACCTAGACTCCACCCCGGCTCAGGATGCAGGAGTGTGTGTGGTGGGAGGAGTAGGGTGACCCTGGGCCTGAGTCAGGAGTCATTAGAGCTGGAACCTCTGTCTTGGTGCAGAATGATTGGTCCCTGCTTCCCTGGCACAGGAACTATGCCCTGAGCATTCAGAGAGGGTGGTCCAGAGTGCTCTCTGCTGCCTCCCAGGAGAGGCCCTCTTTAGATTTCTAGGCGAGTTCATTTGGATTTGAAATTGACTGCAGACAATTTTCTGACATGTATGTCTCCTGCATTTTGCAAGGTGTGCTCTGCACGCCCCTTCCAGAAGCCTAGCTGAGCAGCCAGGGCTTCCTTCCATTCCTGGCCATCACCAAGGATATCTGGGTTGGTTGGAGCCAGGTTCATATTTTAAAAAGACTACAGAAGGAGCCTGGTGTTAAGGGGATAGGTTCTCAGGAGAGTCTCAGGGGTACTGGAATGATGTCTGGGCAGCTCTGGGTGAGGGATGAATAGATGGCTCAGACCTGGTCCTGCTTGGAATAGCTCATAGACCAGAGGGGGAGACAGAGTAGAGACTTGGGAGAAATCAGGGGAAACTTCCTAGAAGAGGTGACAGTTGAGAGAATTCCTGAACTATGCATAAGAGTTCATTAGTCTCCAGAGGAGGAGACACGATGTACAGAAGCGCCCAATCTTGAAAGGTGAGGTGCTCCAGAGAGCTATGGGGAGTTCAAGGGTAGAGATGAGAGGGAAGGTACATTTCCTTGCTCTGGGCTGGGGTTGATGGTGGGTTGGCTGCTCAGGCTTGACCAGGTGAAGCTGAGTGAGCTGCCTGCTGCCCTTTTCTGGTGCCCTGTGGTGATGAAGTAGCTGAGGATCCAGACCTAAGGGAACCCTAACATGGCACAGAACTTTCTGGTGTTCTTGTTCCTATCTGAAGACTCACTTCATCCTTGCAAAATGGAGATCATGATGAGAACTCCCCTCTGTGGCCTCTCTGCTGTGTCTCATTCTTCTTTGTCCCTCAGCCCTGGGTGTGGTGGGTCAGGCAGTAGTTTTGGGATCTGTAGAGGGAGGCCCGGTGCTGCCAGGCTTCAGAGGCAGGGGCAGGTCAGGTTTGTGGGGGGCTGTGTGGGTGGCTGTTCTTAGGCAGGGAGGCAGGTGCACAGGACCCGCTGGAGGGGGCCCAGGAGCTCTGGAGGGTGTCTGGAGGTGTTGCTCTCTCGCTCACTCATTTGTTCAGTCAACAAACACTGGCTGGGTTTACTCAGTGCACAGCTCTGTGACAGGCTTTGTTGAGCTCAGGCAAATGTCATATAGTTGAGAGGAGGCTCTGAGCAGGGCGTGGTGGCACACGCTTGTAATCCCAGCATTTGGGAGGCTGAGAGAGGAGGGTTGCGGACAGCCTAAGCTACTTAGTGAGACCCTTTGCAACACAGTGAGACCCTGTTTCAAAATGCAGACTAAAAAATAGGGCTGGGGGTGTAGCTTGGAGGTAGAGTGCCCCTGGGTTCCACCACCAGTACCACAAAAAAGAAAAAAAGAAAAAGAAAGGAGGCTCTGAGCACAGGGCTGCATATAGTGGCATCTTAGCCTAGTCTGAGAAGGTTTTTGAAGATGGGGTGCCTGAGAGAGGCTTAGGGGGCTCACAGTGGGGGGGAGGCAGCAGCAGATACCGAGTGTGCATATTGAGGGTATCATGCCCACCTCTGCTGCCCTGCCTGGACAGCCTTCAAGCAGGGAGGTTTGGTGAAGGGAAGGCGGTGCCGGAGAAAGAACTATGTCCACTCAGAAAAGATCTCATCAGTGGAGACCAGCTTGGAGCCTCCTTGTGTTCCACAGTGAATCAGAGCACAGAAAAATTCGAGAACTCTAGCAGCCTTTCTGGATAATCCTGTGCTGCTGCTCCAGGCAGCAACAAACCTGCTTAAAATATAAGCCAGGAATGGCTGGAGCCTGCTTGCTCCAGGAAGTGCCCCTACTGCCACTCAGGATTAATGTAATAGCTGGAACTTGGTCCTGTGAGTCAGGCTGGGTGCTAAGTACTTTGCACTATTGTGTGACCCTGGAGAGGGACAGAGAAGTGATGGGACTTGCCCAAGCCACACAGCTAGTTAAGTAACAGGGTCTGCCTTTGACCTTGGCTGCCTGGCTCCTGTGTTCTTCTTTGAGCCCCACATTTTGCCCACCTAGTGCTTGAGTTTTGAGGATCCCAGGTCTCAACAGGTGGCTTAGTGACCCCTTGCCTAGGAATAAGGGGATTGGTCATGCTGGTTCCAGATACTTCTGGAAGGTGGGGAGCCCTGGTTCAGGTTAAATATGTGGGGTGACTGTGGGAGGCACCTGAGATACCTGGCTGCAGTGATGAGGGGCCGGGAGCCATCTCGAGCTGTCCTGGTTTGAAGGGCTTGGAGCCCCCCTCTGGACCAAGCTCCTTGTCACAGGCGTGCCAGCCTCCCCATGCTGTCAATCATGTCTGGGGTGCCTCTGAGCCAGCAGGAGTGCTTGGAGGGGACCCAATCCCTGGCATAGTGATGCCAGTGTTTGGCCCTGAAGAGACTGTCTCTTTGGCATGCAAGAAGCCCTTCTAGGCCTCTCCTTCAGGTGCCTGCTCTTCAGGGCAGAAAACTGGTCATGAGGTGAGTACAGGAGAGATGTGGGGCCAGAAGGCCACCCACATGTCCACTTCTTCAGGATTAACTCAGCTCCCTGAGGGTGTGGCCTCCCCATGTCTCCAGCCTCAGCTCTGGCTGCAGCTCCTGCTCACTAGGGACCCAGAAAAGTGACTCTGTTGCTGAGTAACCTACCCTTGTCATCCCTCCCTGGGGCTGACACCTGGCTGCTCTGGGCTGCTTAGCCGGTGTGTCAGGTGGAATTAAGTGGCAGCAGGGCCAGGTGGGTGTTGATTGGGGCTGATTGCTGGGAGGCTTCAGCTGCAGGCTGCTTGGAGCTATTTCCAGCTGCTCCAATTGTATCCAGGAGGCCTAATCCTTCTAAGTCCTTTGTGCTCTGGCTAAGCAGAGGGAGGGTAGGACCAAGGCCAGAGCAAGGTCAGACTTCCTTTATCTATATTTTCTCTCCTGGCTACCACCCACCCAGCCACCTATCTAGTTACCTAACCTTACTCCTCATTCATTCACCTGCCCACTTACCTAACTACCCACCTACATACCCACCTATCCATCCATCCATTCATCCATCAATCCATCCATCCATCCATCCATCCATCCATCCATCCATCCATCCATCCCCATATCTGCTCACCACTACTCACCCACCACTCATCTTCTTCTGCCCTTCCTAACATCCACCCATCCACTCATATATTTATCTACCTCCTACTTATCCAGTCTATTTTTCCTTCCTTCCTTTTTCCTTTTTTCCTCTCACCCACTCATCTACCCATTCATTCATCCACCTATCTAACCACTCGACACACCCTGACACACCATGCACACACCGCATACTACACACAACACACACATCATTCATCCACCTACCCATCCACTTATTTATTCACCCATCTCCATCCATGCATCCACGCATCTTACCTAACCATTGCATACACACACGCACACCTGACACACAACACACAATTTATATATAACATATAATAAATAAGTAGAAAGACATCACAGTCATTTATCTATCCACCCACTTACCATCTATCCATCAGTTCCCCTATTCACTCATTCATCCATCCACCCACTCACCCACCCACCTATCCACCCATGTTCCCAGCGACATCATCGCTCCCCCCCTCAGTGCTGACTGTATGTCTACCCAGCACCTGGGATTCAGGCACGGATCAGTCATGGCCTAGGTCCAGCAGTGGCTCACAGGTAGTGTACAGAGGTCCCATGATGGAGGTGAGTATGACAACCGCAGGAGCATCCAGCTCACTTGGGTCTTGAGGACCAAGCAAGGATTCAAGGGTAGGTGTTTTGCTGAGTGTCTTCCAGGCTGAGGGCCAGCAGGACCAGGGCTCAGAGGGTGAGGAAGAATTGCCGGGACACGTTCAAGTCCTGTGTTAGACAGGACTCAGAGGGTGGTGCTAGTCCTCCAAGTGCTGCTCCTGCAGGATGAGTTCTTGAGGGTCTTACATAGGACTGCTTAGTGGTGGGCTGAGGGGCGCCCTTCTACCACAGAAGGCGGGTCTTTATGAGTAGAGAAGGCTGCCCAGGGCCGCTGTTATCTGACTTCTTTATCTTGACCTCAACTCCCCAGGCTTCTCCTTTCACTGGGCTCCTCCTTCCTCTCAGGCCTCTTCTGTGTGAGTTCCCTGAACAGGTGGCATGTCACAGGGACACCTGTCCTCCGGGGTGATTCTGTGTGCATCTGGGACTGTAGTAGCACTGAGTAGGGGGCTCCTCCAGATTTTGGGAAATGTAATGAAGGGTAAGTGGACAGGGCACACAGCCTGCACCCCAGGGCACCCAGCAGATGAGACAGAGTGGCAAGGTGGGGCTGCTAATTCCCTGTAGTTGTGATCAGGTGCCCTTTTGCTGTGGTCTCCTTAGTAGTTTGCGCTCAGGGCAGGCCTGCTTTTGCTTAGGGGGATGCGGGAGAGGTGGTGCCCAGTCCTGGCTGTGCAGTTGGGCTCCTGAGTTGCTTCTGGAGGGAGGGAGGGATGAGGCTGGGCTGGGACTCTAGGCTCCCCAGAATGGCTCTGAGGAACACAGAGGAAGGAGGATGGGCAGTACTTGGATGTAAGCTTAGGAGGGTGGCTATTCCAATAGCTTTGCACAGGAGTGGGTTGTGTGTGTGTGTGTGTGTGTATGTGTGTGTTGTACATGATATGAGGTATGTTTGTGTGTTTTATGTGTGGTATACATGATGTGCATGTGTGGTATGTGGCATATGTGTGGTGTATTTGTATGTGTGTGTTGTGTGTGCTGGGCATAGTGTGTATGTGTGTGTGTGTGTGTGTGTGTGTGTGTGTGTGTGTATGCGTGTGTGTGCATAGTGTTCAGGGATGGTGGGTAGGAGTCCCAGTGAGCCCATGTGGGCCATATAGGCTCCCTTTCCCAGTGCCTGGCCCTGGGGCGCCCTTCTCTCTTGGTCTGCACCCTCATATTGCTCTTCATGCCTCTTCCAGGTGCCTCAGTGGTCGACCTGCCCACCTGCTGGTAGGTCTTGACACCTTCATCAGTCCTGTGGAATTCCAAAGCCCCAGTAGCGGGTTGCTGGGGAGCCTCCAGCTCTGTAGAAAGGGGTCTTGACTCTGGGATTGCCCTCGGCTTTGATGGTTGCCTGACCCCCACAATGCCATGGTTAACATAACTGTGCACTGTTCATTTACTGAAGGCACAGCAGCTATAGGTTGTGATGAGTAGTCTCCATCAATGGAGACTAAAGTACAACGACCTCATATAGGAGACATTCTGGAATTTTAGGAAAGAGTTTTGTCACTCAAAGAGGCAGGAATTCTAAGTAACATAGACTGACTCTTTGCAGATAATTTTGTTCTTCTCCCCAGCAACCTGGGCCCCTTGGTCCTCGTGTTCCTCCTTCAGCCCGGGCAGGGCTGGAGCCAGGATGCCAGCACCTCTTACTGTCATTCCAGACCCTGTGTCTCTAGGTCCACATCCAGCCATCCGTCCTCTCCCCTGCAGAAATACATGATTTGAGAAGAGTGCAAATTGCGAGGAGCGATATATAGTCCTCATCTGAATACGATTATGCTTAAACACTATAAATATTCGTAACTCTCAGCCCTGAGTACTGCTTCCCTTGGCGTTATATTCTTTTAAAAACCACTTGAGAAGTCAATCATTTAAGGCAAAAAAAAAAAGTGCTGAGCTCACTCTGGGCAGCTGCCTTCATTGGTGTCACAGCTGGAGAAATGCAGGTAGTGAGTGGAATCTCATGGGGCCTGGGCTGTGATTTATCTTGGGCCCTCTGACAGGTCACTGACCACATCCAGCTCTGGCCTGTCAGAGGGACTGGGAACTAGCATGCTCTCTCCACCCTTCTCTCCCCTCTGTTTTCACACCAGGGACCTTGGCTGGAAAGCTTCGTGCAGAGTTTGGAGGGCAAAACTGACACTTCTAATGGGAGACTGGTCCTCTGCACCTGGGCTTGATCTAATGCACCAGTTTCATTCATTTGTTTCATAAATGATCATAAATTTCATAAATAGGTGTCAAGGGGACCCTGAGGTGGTCTCAGCATAGTCTCTGACCTCCAATAGCTCATAGTCTTGTGGTCACACAGAGTGATAGATCACAGGCTGAGCTGAGGTCTGGTTTGTGGGGTGGGAAGGTCCCGGGGGACTTCCTGGAGGAGGGGATGCTTAAATTGAACTTTGAAGGGGGATTAGGAGGTGGATAGGAGCCATGGCTTGGGTGTTGGTGTGACAGTGGCCAGCCTCATTTTGGTGGTCAGTGCCCCAGATGGCCTTGTGGAGGGAGTTGTACTCTGGGTGTGCTACAGAAGTCAGTGGGATGTCTTTCCAGCTGGGGTCAGGGCCCTTCAGGGTCAATGGAAGTGTGAGAGGGTGTAGAGTTTTGGGGATCTGTTCTTTTTCCAGGATCTGTATGGGAGTTAGGACAACTTTCTAAGAAGGCGACGAGAGAAGAGAAGGCCAGTGGTGAGGTGATAGCCCCTCTTTGGTGCTCAGAGAGGTGGCAGCACTTGGGCACACTCAGCTGGCTAGCAACACCTTCCCTTGATCAGTGGATGCTTTGTTGATGAAGTAGATGCATAGTATGGATATGTGAGTCTGTGTGGGTTGGGAGTGTTGGAAAGGAGGGGCCTGAGAGGGTAGGGGTTCTGTGAGTCTGGAAAAGGAGGGAAGGGGTAAAACTAGAGCCCAGGCAGTGGGATCATGTGCCTAGGAGGAGATCAGGAGGACTGTTCTTCTTTCATGCAACTTGGAATATCAGTCTATCACCTGCTGGTTCTTGGTCTTCCCTGCTCTTTTTTTTTTTTTTTTTGTACTGGGCACTGAGCCCAGGGACAGTCTACATCCCAGCCCTATTTGTTTTTAAATTTTGAAACTAGTCTCACTAAGTTGTGAAGGACCTCGCTAAGTTACTGAGGTTGCTGCAAGCCTGCGATCTTCCTGTCTCAGCCTCCCAAGTATGGCGATTACAGGTGTGTGCCACCACATCTGTCTCCCCTGCTGATTCTTGATTTTTACCTGCTGGGTTTTGGTCTTCATTTGCTAATTCTTAGTCTTCACCAACTGTTCCTGGTCTTTATCTGCTAATTCTTAGTTTTCACCTGCTAGTCATTGGTCTTTATATGTGGTTCTTGATATCTACCTGCTGGTCCCTAGTCTTTGCTTATTGGTCCTTGTTCTTCACCTCCTGGTTCCTGGTCTCTACCTGCTGGTTCTTGATCTTCATCTCTTTCTCTTTGGTTTTCAATTACTGTTTCTTACTCTTTTCCTTCTGGCCCCTTTATTTTTTAGTTCCTTGTGTTTACCTAGTGGTTCTTGATGTCTACCTGCTGGTCCCTAGTCTCTGCTTATTGGTCCTTGTTTTTCACCTCCTGGTTCCTGGTCTCCACTTGCTGGTCTCTGGTCTTTACCTGCTGATTCTTGATCATCATCTCTTTCTCCTTGGTCTTCAACTACTGGTTCCTACTCTTTGCCTTCTTTATTTGTTAGTTCCTGTTTTACCTAGTGGTCCTTGATCTTTATCTACTGGTCCTTCGTCTTCATTTACTGCTTCCCAGTTTTCACCTGCTGGTCCTTGGTGTTCAGCTTTTGATCTTTGGTCTTCATTTGTTGGCTTTTGGTCTTTATTAGAACCACCTGGGATTGTGAGAAAAGAAGGGTCTTGAAGAGTTAGATTTTCTTGAGTTTGAACTCAGTTCATTGACTTCCTGTGACTTTGCTTCTCTTAGCCTCAATGTCCTCATCTGAGAACTGAGGACAATAATCCTGACTTCAGATATGTCAGGCAGATCAAACAAGATACAGAAAGGGAGCAGCTGAGTATGGAGCAGTTTTCCCAATAAGTTAGGTCTCTCTCTAGGCCTGTTTCTAGGCCAGTGTGCAAGCCAGGCTGCAGTTGTCCTGCCCCAGTCTTGCTGGCAGGATGGTGTCCAGGGTATTGGAGCTTGGCATCTACTCCTGGGCCTGAACCCCTGCTTGCCCCTCATTCTGTGCTTATATTTCACTCTGTCTCCTGCTTCTGTGATGACCCTGACTCTGTCCTAACTGCTTCTTGCCCTCCCACCCCCATTCCTGCCAGAGAACCATGAGATGTCAGCCTGAGTCTCCAGCCCTTCATCTGTTTCCCTGCTGGGGCCACCTTCCTGAAGACCATTTCTGAGCAGGTCCTCCTCTGCTGAGGAAGCCTTCAGGGTTCCCTGCTGCTCTGAGATAAAAATTAAAAGGTCTTGGACTGAGCATTCCAGACCCACACCATGGACTCCACCCACCCTTTCACCCTAACAGCTATTTCCTTACCACCCACCCCAGTGTGTGTGTCCACTCCCCAAAGGCCCCTGTGCTGTGCCTGTGCTCACAGTGGCTGCTAGCCTGAGTGGTTGTCCTTTCTTTGGAAGTCTCTGAGTCACCCTCAGCCATGTGGCCCCCACCCCAGTCCACCCTCCAGTATCTCCAAGACAGCATTTACCAGGGCCTGGGGCAGGGTCTGTGTCCTTTCTGTGTTTCAGGCATAGGCCCTTGGCTGGGTGCATAGTAGGTACTTGGAGAGATTTATGGTGGGCTCTAGGGGATGGCTTGATTACCTGCTTGGGTGGAAATGGCTCTCAATTGGTCTTCTTGTGGCCAGAGAGGTGTTGATAAGAAAGTCGAGCCTCCCCGATCAGGTTTCTCTTAAGTTCCTCTCTGGTTTGTGAATTTTGTTGTATTGTTTTTCAATTTTCCCTGAGCATCTGCTACTGTGAAAATTTTCATTATCACTGGCAAAGATCCCTTCTCATCCCTGCTGGCTGCAGGACAGTTCTGATTTCCCTCCCCATCTGCTCCAAAGCACCTGGGGACTGAGATGGGTAATGTCCCTGGACCAGCTGGGCTGTTTCTCAGGAACTCTCAGGAGGGGGCCATCCCTTGAGGCAGGGCTCAGCTGGCCAGCCTGCAGGGCTAGGGAGGCATTGGCCAAGGCCTGTGTCATGGGGGCTTGGTCACTATGTTTCGAGATAGAGGGTGGGCCAAGCTGAGAAAGCTGGCTTTGGGGCTTGGCTGGTACCTGCACCGTCCCTTTTCCATCTTGAGAGACACTTGCTTTCAAGCTCTACCCTGCCTCCATTCTCTAAGAGAGGAGAGAACTATTATCTCCATAGTTTCAGAGCTGTGTTGCCACAATGCTGTTAAGATGATGATGAGGTGTTAGGAAGCAAGGCATGTGCAACCGCAGCAGGTGGAGTTGGGTTGGGGATCTGCTCCTTCCTTCTTCACCTGCATCACTGCACTTGGGCTTCCTACTTGGGGGCAGCACAGACGAGCAAAACACAGCTATGGACACACACACTCTGCTGACCATCAGCCCAGGCCTTGCTCCCCTGGCTGGATTTTGGTTTTCCTGAAGATTTGAACCTGGTGGGGCTGCTTTTTTCTCCTCTTTCACCAGGTGGTATGTTAGCTTGTTAGCTTCACTGACTGGGGAAGTCAAAGTGCTTCCTTGCTTTTTCAATAGACACTTTATTCTCTGGCTGTCTTATGAGTTTGCTCTGATTATAAGCCCCTTTGTGGGGTGGGGTATGGAGAGTTTGTGACTTAGCCAAAGTCACATGTAGCTGTAAGATGCAGACCAGGGATCTGAGTTCAGGTAGTTTGGCACCAGATCATATTCCCTTACTGCTAAGCTAGTCCCTGTTCTCCAAGGGGGAGAGAGCCTCATCTCTTTCTATTTCAGCCCCCAGGGGGCTAGACAGCAGCTTTCCACCTTCCTCTTTGTATTATCCAACATCCTCTTTACTCAAGTGGCTTTCAGCTTCAAAGGTCCTGGGAAGGAGGGTGCTTAGCATCTGATAAGAGAAAGAATAAGTGAATGAATGAATTTCCTCAGGAGTAAATACTTTAGAATTTATCCAAGACATATTTTGTGCCAGAGGCTGAATTTCATGCCTTGTGTGTGGTATGGATGCTATGACTCTTATTCTCCCTTCCTTTATGCCATTGTACTACATAAGGCACTGAAATTCAAATACATGGAATGCTATGGTTTGGATCAGGAATGTTCTCCCCAAGACACATGTGATGTGCACACACATGTACCACACATATGTACACACTGACCACTGAGTGGTAGTATAAGTATACCATTGTGCATAGCTGTGCGCGCACGCGCACACACACACACACACACACACACACACACACACACACACTGATCACCGAGACTCAGAAAGTAAGAAGCAACCACAGGGAGGATGTTAGAGATAGCCAGAAAGAGCTAGAAGAAGTCAGACATAGGTTGAGATGGAAAGGGAGGCCTCAGTTTCCCATTTGGTAGGGCCACTGGGGCCTGGGAAGGAGCACTTTGGCCAGGATTGGGGCCTGTATGTGGGTGGTTTTCTCTTTCAGGAGACAGAAAAAGAGAGGTGGTCACTGGAGCTGGCCTCGGGGCTGTGAAGGTGTGGGAAAAGCTGAGGGCAGCCTTCATGGTCTGGCTGTCAGATGTCCATAACATCTAAGCTTATCTCTGGTTTCAGAGCCCTGGTGTCCAGGAGCCTCTGAGCTGCCTGTTGCTAGGAGACCAGGTTGGCATGATGGCTGCAGGAGCATAGACTGCTGGGCCGGTCTTCCCCGAGCCCGCTGTGGCATGGCCCAGCGACCGCAGGAGACGTGTTGCTTCCAGGAGCACCACACCCACACATGTATGGGGTTTCAGAAATGCTACCCTCCTTTTCCCCATGGCAAGAGGACTCGAGCTTTTCTGTTCAGCAGAGTTAAGGCTGTGTTCTCTAGAGGTGCAGTGGTCTCCATCCACCTCCCCATGTGTGGAGGATACAGACAGAGCTGAGATTTCCAGAGGGCTCCTTGTGCTGCCTGGGTTCCCCTCAAGGGCCCATGTGTTAGAGGCTTAGTCCCCAGGGAGGTGCTATGGACCTCTAGAGGCTAAGCTTAGTTAATGGGAGGTCTTTAAGTCACTGAAGGTGGGATTGTGGGACTTCAGTTTCTCAGTCTCTTTTAGCTTCTTGCCTTGTTGTGTGAGCCATTTGCTCTAATTTGTCCTCCTTCCATGGTATGCTATTCTTATCAGAGGCCCAAAGCAACGGGGTCACACATAATCTTAGACCAGAATCCCTAGCACTATGTCTTGAACAACCCCTTTCTCTTTATAAAGTGAATTGCCTCGGTTATTTCATTGTAGCAATGTGAAACTGACTCACACACACGCTGAATGGATTTGACCTCAGGTTACCTGGCTGCCTGAGGGCACACAGCTGTCTTCTGGGCTATGTTCCTAACTTTGAGGTCACAGCAACTCGGGGTTTGTTTGAACCTAGGCTCCAGTGGGTTTAGGCAATGCCCTAACCTTGAGTCTGTGTTCCTGTTCCTCTTGTCTAGAATGGTATAGCCCTAGGGGTGGTGATCTGGGGGGTATTCACAGGGCTCCCCCACTATCTGTAGGAGCAGGGGTCATGTTCTCATGTCCCATTGAAGCATGGCCACAACATTCACTCCTCAGTCCTTCTCTAAACAGAGCTCAAATCTTCGTGGTTATCTTGGGGATCCTTTTTTAGCCCCAGCTTGCCCTAGACGTGGTACATGGATATCCCATGTCACTCCTGTATCCCTTCCTCCCTCAGTCCGTGACCTAGATACAGCTGAGGTCCCCAGAGAGTGCCCCATGCCACCTGGGTTTCCACCCACGTCCTCCCTGAGCCGGTTCTGCTTCATGACCTTGGGCTCCGAACTGTCCTGTCTCTGGGTCCCAGGGAACCAGACATTCTCAAATCTGCCTGCTTGTTCTGTACTTTTTTTTTCTACTTTAGGATAGCACAGGATAGTTGCTTTCCCCAGGGTCCTCAGTCCTAAAAAAATACTCCTTTTTGGGGAAGAATTGGATAGAGTGAGTTGCCCAGGGTGCCTTGGCTCATCCACTAGGGACTGGATCCTGGGCCAAATTTAGAAAGACCCAAAGTCTAAGATCTTCCTTCTCATTGTGTTGCTCAAGACCAGTGCTGTTCTTGGACACAGTGACTTTTCATTGCTTCAGTTAAATCCATCCCATCGAGTCTCTGGATGAATCATTTACTGGTGTAGCACTGATATTCAAGCAATTTCTTTAGTGTTTTTTATGGTTTAGATATGGGATTGCCCCCCAGAAAAGCTCCTGTGCTGCAGTGCAGCACAGTTTGGAGGTGGGCTTGGCTAGAGGAGGTCAGTGGGGGGTGGCCTCTAGGGCTATATCTGTTCTTGGTTCCTCCGCTCCCTCTCTCTGCTTCTGAGTACCATGAACTGAGGGTAGTTTCCCCTGTCATGCTGTCTCTATTTCAGCCTTGGAGTTGGCCAACTATGGACTGAACCTCTGAACTCATGAGCCAAATAAACCTTTCTTCTTCTAAGTTCTTCTTGTCAGGTATTTTGGTTACAGTGACAAATACATACATCTGTGCTTTTATTTACATCATACAACATCTTCTGAGCATCTTTGTATTAGGCCCTGAGCCTGAGGATACAGAAAACCATGAGCCTCAGTCTCTCTTTTTGGGATTTTAAGGATTAAGCATGAGACAATGTAAAAATACATACTCAACAGAAATATGTGAGGATCAAGTATTCTTGGAGCTACAGGAAAAAGAATAGTTAACTTTGTCTACCAAGGGGGAAGTCAAAGGTTTTTCCATGAATGAAGAGGCACTTGGGATGGATTGCGAGTGATGAATAGGAGTTTGAAAGTCAAAGTGGCAGTGGGAGAGCATCTCAGGAAAAGGGATCCAGCATGTGCAGAGTTACAGATGAGGTAGGAACACGTGACTGACATGAACAGGGGCAGATGAAGGTTGGGAAATAGGCTGGTGCCCTTCAGGTAGGTGTAACTGAGGGGAAAAGGGGGATGTCGCAGACAGGACATTGGTTCCTAGGCAGCAGGGGACATGTGTGTTTGGTGCTGAACTTCAGTAATAGAGTGGACTAGAGAAAGGAGGGCAGGGAGGCTGGGAGACCAGTTGGCCATTAAAGGTTGTGGGTGGACATAGGGGTGGCTGGAAGGGTCTGGGTATTCATTCATGGACATTCAGTGGCAGGATGAGGAAGTGACCTCACAGATGGGCTGTGGAGAGGGGACCCAGGAGGGACTTCTGGGCTTGGGACTCTGGGGTGCTGCAGGTTCTCCAAGGCTCTGGGCTGGGCAGACATGCCAGGCAGTCATCACCATCCTGATTTAACTTCCACAGTGTAGGCTTCTGTGCGAATTCCCGCCGCGAGCTTAGCGTTCCATTGGCGGAGCAGTAAAAGTCATTAACGAGGAGCTGGAGAGCTATAAATAAGTGAGCAGGATCCCACCCAGTGTTTCCTGTGTTTCCAACCCGCGGGAGCAGGGAATCGGCTTTGATTCATTAATTGGCAGAGGGATGAGGCCCCGGAGACCCAGTGGTGCTTCCAGCTCTTCTCCATCCTCCGGGTTGGCTCTGTGCATCCTGCCTGTGCCAGCCACCCGCCTGCTCTAGGGTACAGGCTATCTTCCAGGAGACCCTTTGGCCCTGCTGCCCTTGGCTCCCCTGGGCTGGGGTTAAGCTTGAGGCCAGAGGGGCATGGGAGCTTCCCGCCTGGTGGTGCTCCAGCCTGAGGAGACCCTGCACAGGCCAGGCATTACTTCATGGATTTCTCCCACTCACTTCCTCTAAGCTCTCAGAGCTTCCCTCCTTAAGAGTGTCTCATGCTTGTAATCCCAGTACTTGGGAGGCGGATACAGGAGAATTGCCAGTTCAAGGCCAGACTCAGCAACTTAGTGAGACCCTGTTTCAAAATAAAAATTAAAAAGGGCTGGGAGGTAAAAATGCTCCTGGGTCCAATTCCTACCACCCAAACCAAATAAAAAACAAAATCCCTTCTCCAAATTGTGAGATGTGGCTTTTTAAGAAGATGTCCTGAGCCTGGAGAGAGAGAGAGACCTTGAGTTTGAAAACTCCATGTCTTGGCTGTGAAATATGGCTATTAAATAGCTCCTCTCTTCCAGAGTTGTTTAAAGCATGAAATAGTTTGCTGCTCTGCTCTGCTTCTGTTTGGGACAAGGGGTCAGGGGCCCAGATGTCAGCTGTGTAGGTGTTTCTGTGCATGTGCCCATGGCCAGGTCCTGCGATTACTCCATGGATTACTCCACCATGACCCATTGGCATGAAGGCCAGCTTCCTGGAGGGCAGGACATGGACTGTGAATATACAGGGCCTTAGGGGCTGTGTTCGGGCAGGGGTGGGGTAGATTTTTGTTTTAAGGCCAGTGGGAAGCTACTGTGGCTTAAGGCAGGGGAAGCATATCCTGGTGCTTCATAAGGGCCACTTGGCCATGGTGCGTAGAAAACACTATGCATGGGCCCACTGGGGAGGTCATGGTGGTTTCAGCCAAAGCGATGGTGGTGGGGTGGGGGCAGGTTAGCAGATTCAAGATATATTTTGGTGATGAAACAAATAGGACTTGCTGATGGCTAGGATGCAGAGGATTGGAGAGTAAGAAGGGTCAAGGATGAGGGCTGGGTGGGGTGCCACTTTTTCTGAGCTGGGGGACCATGTGTTGGGAGCCATGTGTTGCCAAGTGGAACCACCAATGGACTCACTGGGCAGAGGCATCAAACAGATGGTTGGCTGGGGGTTGGGAGCCCATGAGAGGGGTATAGTCTGAATAACTGTGGGGGTGACTCTGGGGACAGGGTTTAATGTCCAGAGGCAGATATGCAGGGTAGGCTGATGATTCCAGAGAGAGAGAGAGAGGGGAACATAATAGGAATGACTGAGCTGGTCGTGGGAGAAGGCAAGAGGCAGAGCATCCTGCCTTCAGGAGCAGGTACCAGCTGTAGCCTGAGGAGACTCTCTTCTTCACCATTCGGTACAAATGCAGACAGATGTGAAGATCTTGAAGCAGAAGCTGAGTTTCCTTGTGATGGTCGCTCCTATTTCCTCTATGAGAATCAAAGCATTAGTTGAACTTGGGGATAACAGTGAGGTGAATGCAGGGTGGGGAGCCCCAGGAGTCCTCGTGCTGTAGGGTCCCCATGTTTCCAGGCATGTGGCTCTCCCTGCCACTCTCTGCTGCTTGCTTACAGGGGTGCAGAAGTGGGGAGCAGGTTGGCCCACCCCGTTGACCCTGGTGGAGAGGAAAGTGGGCAAGGAGAGCAAGAGGAGGGAGGGCTTGCTGGTCTCCAGGAAGTTCCAGCATGAGTCCTTTGTTCAGGAGAGAGGTGCCTCCCTGAGGGGTGGCGGAGGGGGTCCTGCCCTCCAGCACCAGGGATCCAGCACTGGCCTTTCCCAGCCCTGCCCCCATGCCTTCTTATTCCATGGTTTTGTTTACTCTTTGCATGTCTTAATAAAAGATGAAAAATATTTATTCTCCATAGATCAATAATTTACCATGAGTTATGACAATACTAAATTTGGTCAATTATTCATCGGCTATAAAGAATTTATAAATGCTACCTTAATTTAAAGCATTAGCCATTAGGATTCAAATATTCATAAAGCCGGTGCCAATTTAAAGGAGGAGAGGAAGCACCTGGATAACAAGGGTGCTGGGGCAGATCAGGCACTTGTGGCTGTCAGGATTATTGGAGGTGTAATGGCCCCAGGAGCCCTGCTTATGGGAGCAGCTCCGGGGCAGGCAGAGGTTCTGGAATCCCTCGGGAGAGGCTTTTTCTCCTGGGTGGGCAGGGCTGAGCCCGAGGTACTAGCCAAGTCTTGCCAGTCCCTGCTGAAGTAAAGCACCACTATCAGGGTGTTTCTACCCCAGGTAGAGGCTCTATCTCATCCACCTGGAAACACTCAGTTGTTTTTAAGATGGTGCCTGGAGGCCATTTTATTTTTAACACAGGGGCTACAGGTTGAAGGGTTTATGACCCCAGAGGAACAGGGGCTGTCTGGGCCATCTCCTCTACTCAGGGGGAAGCTCTTGTCTCCAGGGGGAGCAGAGGTGGCTGTGCTTGGGGGCTGAGGCCTCCAGGGTTTCTGGCAGAGGTGGATGTGCATTGTTACCAGGTGCCAGAATGCTCCTCTAGCACAAGCCTTGTGGCCTGTGGATTTTCCAGACATACTCACAAGGATGGAGAAGAATGTCAGTGCCTAGAAGGACCTCAGTGTGTGTGGGAGGGTAGTGGGGAGGCACCTCTCTTATTCTGGGATTCATCTGCAGGCCTGTAGGTAGGTTCTGAGTGGCTGTGCTGTATAGGCCTTCAGTGGGGACAGGCCATGGCCCTGCTTTCTCTCCCTTCCCTGGGGAGTTAGTTTAAAGCCTAAACCTTCCCTGGGGATTTCTATGCGGGGCTGGTGGTGGTGGTGGTGATGTTGATTCTACTGTGGAGTCCTGGGCTCTGTCTCCTGTTGGCTCCGTCTCTCCCATCATTGGCTCTGGAAGGATTATGTAGCTGATTCTGATGTTCTCTGACTGTGGCCCTGGTCAAGTGACCCTCCCTCTGTGCTTCTGTTTTCTTACCCCAGGTGGGAAATCTCACCTGAGGTGAGTTACCCAGAGTTGTCCTTTCTAATGGTCAGCACATCACCTGACATGTCTTGCCTAGAAACTTGGATGCTGACAGCTTCTTGGTGGGAGTCAACTGGTGTGTAATTGTGGATCTGGAGGCTATGTCTGGGAGTCTTCTCTGAACTCCGAGGGCTTTTCTCCTCTGAGCCTAACTCGAAACTCTGAGTAGCCTTCCTCCTCCTAATTCCTGGAAAGTTTTTGGCTGGCTTAGACATCTATGTGGAGATGCTCTTGGCTTTTCTGGGGCACATCTCTGGGCGGGAGCTTGAACAGTTCATCACAATTCATCTCTACTTCCTTATCAATTTATCAAGCCTGCACTGTGAGCAAGAGAGAAGTCAGTTTAATGACCACACAGTATTGGAGGCAAAGACTGGTAACAGCTGCTGTTACCCTCTAGAGAGTTTTGGGGATACTTCTGAGCTTCAGTCTAGAGAACCCTGACTTCTGAGGTCCCAAGTGCCAGGCAGCATGTGTGACTCTTTACGTATAAAGACATGTGCAGTGGGTACCATCATCTTTGTTTGATAAGGAAGAGGAGGAGCAGAAAGAAGAGAAGGCTCAGGAGGACGAACCCCTCAACCAAGGCCCCACCATGTGTCTGCGGCAGGGCCAGGACTCGGACCCAGGAGCACAGCATCTCTCATCACAATCAGGGCACGAGTTGTGTAACGTCCTATCTCACATAACCTTGATTAAGCTAAGAGCTGATTTGGCTTTGATCTGATGTATTTTGATCTTATTATTTTTATGTTACAGGCCTCCAAATAACCATCATTTCAACAGTGCCCCAATTAGCAGGCCATTCACAGTGGATTGAAAATTGACTCGCACTGGGCCTCTCCATTAGCGTCTGGGAGAGACTTCCAGCCTTAATTACCTACCCTGTTTGCTAGCTTGGGTGGCTCAATACTGCAGGTGGCTGCAGGAGGGGTAGGCCAGCAGTGCCCCCTCCCCAGGGAAGGATGTCATCATGAAGGGCGAGATGGCTCATAGGTGTGATGATTCATTCTTAAGACTCTGGCGCATGGCTTGGCTGGAGATGCTGAGAGTGAGATGGGGGTGCCCAAGGGAAGGGCTACAAAACTGACTCTGTCATCTTCCTGTGCACAGTGCAGTGTGGACACTTGAAACTTATGTTCAAAGTTCCATAGCTCTTCTGAGTAGAGATCCTTTTGCCATGGAATAGAAAACCAAGGCTGAGAAAGGAGGCATGCCCAGGACAACATGGCTTTTGCCTGGGAGAGTCGTAACTTGTATCCGGGAGATTCTGATGTTCTCCCTCAGCTTCCAGGTAGGGGTGAAGTAGATTAGGGGTGCTGTCTGGTTCCTGGGCCTTCATCATGCTGTACCCTACTCATGCAGCTCTCCTACCTCTGCTGGTCTCAATCCTTTTATTCCTTTAAGGCTCTGATGCCAACACACATGCATTCACACTCTTGTGGGACTCTAGGAAGTTCCTCTATCTTCCTTCAGGCCAAATTGTGGAGTCTGTTTCTTGGGTGGGTCCCACATGCTCAGGGTAGGGTCTTATGTGAGGAGTGGGTGTGCTAGTAGAACATACAGGAGGACAGGAGCCAGTCCTCAGTGCACAATGGCATGTATGCTGATATGGGGAAACTGAGGCCAAGAGAAGGCCTGTGACTTCCTAGCCTACCATCAGCAGCCAGATGGTGCTTAGGAAGGGCTCTGGGCAGGAAGAAGTTGCAAGAGTCTAGAGTGACCAATCATGGACAGCTAAGCTCTCTCTGGTGTCCTGGGCTGAGATCATACCTCCACAACTAATGGCTGGAGTTCCAGGACAATTTATGCCCAGTTTACTTTATGAGATTGATTTTAAGATTATAAACACAATGTCTTGACATTAAAGAGATTCGATACAAAAGAAGAAAAGAACAATCCATTCATCACCAGAATGTCTTAGCGCTTGTGTTTTTTCTTGCCTTTTTCATACGTGTGCTTTCTATCAAGCTGTAATCAGGGTGAGCGTGTAATTTTGTGCCCTTTTGTTTTTTTCACTTGACCACCTCTCAGAAGCATTTTTCCCATGTCTGTGGCACCGTGCAAAGAGACCGGATGGCATCTCAGGCCTGTCCCTTGATGGTTGTGTGGCCTCACCTCTCATTATCTGGGAAACAGATGCAATGACCACGTCCCTCTGTGGATGTCCAGAGAACAATGTGAATTCACATATATCAAGGCCTTTACTGAGAGTTTCATCCAGAAGACATTCTGCCACAATAGCCCCTCTTCCTTCACAGCTTTTCTGCATATCCATTATTGGAGAATTCTTTCTTTCTTTCCAAAGGAATTACCTATTCATGCCATGAAATTTTGGCAAAGTATGAAAAAGAAGAAAAATCACTTCTAGACTCCTTCTAAATTGCTGTCGCTTTCAAAATTTTGCATTATTCCCTTCCAGTCTTTTTTTTTTTTTCGCATGCAGGTTGAGTTTTATTTAATCGATATCATAAAACACATACAATTTTGCATTATCTTTCACGTACCTTTTTATGCCAACCATTTTCCTGTGTTGCTGGGGTGTTTTTGTGGATAGTTTTAAAGGCTGCGTACGCTGTCAGCAAATGGGGCGCTTTCATAACCGCTTGCCTATTTGCATCTTTTAGGTTGTTAGCACTATTCCAAGAGAACTGCTAAGCAGCCTCTGCATGCTCTTGGATCTGGTGCTGTTCCTGCAGTTTGGACAGGTGCCCAGAGAGGAATTGCTGATCAGGGGGCATCGAGACTCATGGTATCCTGGCATGAGCCTTTGCCAAGTCTAGGGTGCTGGGCATTGTGATTACCCGGGGAAGGATGGAGATCACTGCAGGGACCACCCTTGTCCTCCAGACACACAGGAGATGTGCCGTACCATGACAGGGAAAATTTGGGGATCCTGCAACAAGGGACCCTTAGCTCATCTGGTCTGGGGAAGCAGAGCCTGGGTCCTGAAGCAGGAGTGAGCATGAAGGTTGAAGAGGTGAGTCTGAGGGACTGGGACGGGCAGCATTTGACTGGTCTAGCAGGCACAGGGGTGGCAGGAAGCATGCGCCTGCAGGCCTGGGGACCGGCCAGGTCTCCTAAGGAGTTGACCATGTCCTGTGCTCAAGTCCTCCAGATGTGTGTGATATGATTGGATTTCTGTGAGGTCTGGGTGGGAGGGGACAGAGCATTTGGGCAGCTTCAAGATTCCCAAGAAAAACTTCATCGTCCCTGGTTCAGTTCCCTCTGGTTCCTGGCTTTTTAGGCAGAGGCTTCAGCAAGGAGAATTTGGATTTGAGCTATCATCCATGATATCCCCTGGCATGGGAGCAGCCTCATCTGATGCCCTGTTGAAACCCCGTTCTCCCCATCCTTTTGCCTGCCTCCTGCTGTCTCTCCTTGTTCCCTGTTCCTCACCTCCTTTCCCAGCCCTGTCTGAGGCATTACATAAACCCAAGGGCTCCCGACCGAAGGAGCTGCATTGTCAAAGTTGTTCAAAGTCTGCAGCACTCACAGATGGCCTGCTGCCATTCACAGGCTGTGTTTTGAAACCTCATCTGCTTTCCCTCATTCCTGCCGCCACACAAAGCATTCGTAAGGAACGTCGGCTTGGCAATAGGCATGGGAGATCGTGCTGTGGGGAGGCGCATCTTTCTTTTAGCTTATCCAAGTCCCCAAAAGGAATGAGCATGTGGCACCAAAGGGCACCCCCACCGTGGTCACTGGGTGGCTTCAAAAGTTGAAGCCCTGAGCACATCAAACCTAGGAACTGTGGGTGGCCTCATCGTGTGTCCTTCCTCCACATCCACAGTGACTGTCAGAGCAGCAGGCACATCTTCCTTTGTGATTGTCAAGTGGTTTTTGAACAGTATCTGCTTTGTCTGGGATTTGACTCAGTATTTTCATGACAGCATATAAGTGGCCATGGCCAGAGACTTGGACTTCTGCCCTTTGTTTTACCTTTGGCCTGGGTCCTCTGGGATCAGACATATGTCCCTGACTCTCTAATATCCTTAAGTCCTTTCAGTACCCAATTGATTCAGCTCTGCTAATAGTTGTAGAACACACAGCTTACTCTCACCCATGGCTGGCCTGTGGGGACACAGAGATCTAGGGGCTGGTCCCAGGTAGGATACAGGATAGCTAGATCAGAGCCCTATTGGTGAGTCATGCAGATTAGAGATGCATCCCTGTTCTATCATCCTTTGAATCCTCCCCCAACCCCCTGATCTCCATCTCCTCATCTGTTATCTTAAGTGGGCACAAAGATTGTCTAGCCAGCAGTTTCACTGAGGTTATCGGCAAGACAGCTCATGTGGTACTTGCCTGGCCGGTGACTGGGTTTTTGATCCCTGGAGAAAGGAAGGTGGCATCTCTTGGGGACCTAAGTATGGGCTGTATGACTCAAAGCATGTGCGACATTGCTCCAATTCTGACCCCTCCTTCTCTCTCCCCTCTTTCCAGCCTGTGACCTCATGACCCAGGGGATTTTGGCTTTGGTCACATCCACTGGCTGTGCGTCTGCCAACGCCCTGCAGTCCCTCACAGATGCCATGCACATCCCACACCTGTTTGTTCAGCGCAACCCTGGGGGGTCACCACGTACCGCCTGCCAACTGAACCCCAGCCCTGATGGCGAGGCCTACACACTGGCTTCGAGACCACCTGTCCGCCTGAATGACGTCATGCTCAGGTTGGTGACAGAGCTGCGCTGGCAGAAGTTCGTCATGTTCTATGACAGCGAATACGGTGAGTGAGGGGTGGGTGGGTGAGGGCTGCTTTGGGGTGCAAGGATGGCTGGGTGCTGGGAGACCTGAGGGGAATGGCTGCACCCACGGAGCCTCCAGCATTGGGGAACTACCTGGGCTGTGGATGGATGCTTAATGCTTTGCTCTGAGTGGGCCTCGGGGTGGTCAGGCCCAACCTTGAGCTTCTTGAGTGAGGGAAGAGCTGCAAAAACAGGTCCGCAGATATGCACGAAAGTTGCCTAGCAACAGCACCTTATCATGACAGCTGAAGTTTGAATTATCTTAGAGTTTTCAATAAAATATTAATAAAGTGCTGGCAGGGATCCAAAGGGCTGTACACAGGCAGAGGAGGAAGCTGCCCCCTGAAGGTTGCTGCTCATGTCGGATGGGTGTGTAGCCTTCTCAGCTCCTGGCCTCCATTCCCCTGGCCTGCCTTCAGTGTGTGGGTCTCGGAAAGGGCAAAGGTCAGGGGGTGGGAGACCCTGAGCGTCACATGGCCAGCTGGGCTGCTCTGGCTTGTCACACTGTGTACGGGTAGATATGACTTCTTCAAAGACCTCTCATATGAAACAAACAAAAAGTATAATTTGCTTGTTAGGAATCCACAACATGGGGTTTGGAGAAATGGATTCATGTTTGCTTATGGTTGCTCTGTTTGGACAGATCGGTCTGATTCCTGAAATAAAATGGTTTCCATGTTTTGCATTTAAAAATATTACTTGGAGATTATTGGAGTTTTTTATGCAGTTGTGAGAAATAATGCAGAGAAATCCCATGCACCCTTCACCTAAGTCCCCCAAAGGTGACTCCTTCCTTACATAATTGTAGTATAATATCACAACCAGGGTTGGACATTGATACAGCCCATTGGACTTATGGCTGTGTAGATATGTGTGCCCACCAGTCAGGATACTGGGAAGTTCTCAGGGGTCTTTGCACCTTTCCTCTATAACCATATGGACCTCGTTAAAGGATGAGAGACACTGGAGAGGGTCAGTAACTCCATGGTTAGGGCTAGGATGGAATGGTTGAACCCTGGAAAGTCCCAGTTTGACTCCTGGTAAAATATTTTCTTTGCCAAGAATGTAACTAAGAAAAGAAATCAGCATATGTTTGCATTTGCCTAAATACTCTGCTTCCCTAAGAGTGGGATGCTCTTGAACAAATATGCTGTTTGGAGCCTTCCAGGAAGAGTCGAAAGAGCAAACAGTTACTGTGCTGAAATAAAGATGAGGTGGCCATGGGGACAAGGGTGGCCCCAGGCTCCAGGACTTGATTGGATGCTGTCTAGGATCTGGTCTTTCCCTCCCACTCCTGCTCAACTCCTGCTCCTTGGTGAAGATATGGAGACCTTGTGACAACCTTAAAGTACCACAGGGTATCTCTCAGAGGCCAGACCTTACCCTGAGAACCCTTTGGGCTGGTAGCTCAACCCCAAAGTTCAGTCTGCTTTGAGAATGGACCCTGTGGGAAATTTGAGCACCATCAGGAAGGGACATGCTATGGTCCAGCATGTGCAGACCCTTCTCAGACTGCTCCTTTAGGAGCTGATGCTTCCTGTCTGCTCTGATTCATGGAGAAAATTCTCCCCATGGCTAGATGGGGGAGCTGGGGAGCCTCAAACATAAGGAGGGCAGGCAGTCAGCTCTCTAGCCTGCTCACAATGTCTGAGCTCATACAGAATAAGTGATACCTGCTGGCACTTATCTTGACCCCCCTTCTTCATTTTTTTTGTGATACAATAGATGAAACCCCAGGTCACTCTACCACTGAGCTACCTCCACAGCCCTTTTATTTTTTTTTATTTTGAGACAGAATCTTGCTAAATTAAGGAGGCTGGCCTCAAACTTGTAATCCCCTTGCCTCAGTCTCCCAAGTTGCTGGGATTACAGGCATGCACCACTATGCCTAACATGCATTTTCTTCTTACTAACCCCCCCAACTCCTACCTAGCACAGGAAACACATCTTCAAGGAAAACATCCTGGTCCCCACCTGTTGTACGGAGCTGGCATCTTGCTCATAAATCTCCTGCCCTCAGCTTCCCGTGGGCTCATGCTGATACTCCTGAGGGTTGATCCTTGCTGGACATTGGGTTCCTTGGACAGATGGTGGGCCATATGCTTTCACTACCATGTCACTGCTGGCCAGTATGGTGTCCAGCACAAAGAAGCTCTGAAAGAAAGAGTCACTGTGTGAGTAAACAATCTCATGCACGAGGCATGGGGTACCCAAACAATTTCCACAGAAGACAGAGAAGAGATGGGGAGAAAGAGAAGGGCACGAGGCAGCCTGACTTTTTGTGTTGGGTATAAAAGAGACATTTCAAACATGCTCCTCTGTCTCTCTCTTCTTCTCTACTCAGAACCTCCAAAGATACACCCCTATTTCTGATACAGATGTCTTTTCTACTTTTGCTAGAGTTGAAGTCAGGTATCAAGGAGGCTGCCCTTTACCCATAATTAATTCCAGACAGACACAGGGTGACTAATAGCTTCCTCTGGTGGATCACCAACAGTGAAGGATTCCGAGGCTGTGTGTGGGTTTTGTGGTGTCCGAGTGGGATTGGCAGTGACCTGGCATGGCAGAGGTGACACACGTTTGTACTGGGAAGCCAGCCGGAGTCCTGGGCATCTATGGTGCTTTCCATGGTGCTGAACCTGGTGGCTTTCTGGAGGTCACAGACCTTGTTTGTGCTCTGGGCACAAGGAAGGTCTAGGCCTTCTCTGGAGGTCACATTCCTTGGCTTCTGGGCAGGCCCTACTTTCTGGCTTTGCCTGCCATGGTCATTGGCTTCTTGACTTGATAACCTCTGAGGCCAAGTTTCTGTCCAATTTGAACTTCTCTGCCTGTCTTGGCTGTTCCCATCATGCAGAGCCTAGCCTGTGGTCTGTGTATCCCTGTGCTTTGTGTTAAGAGAGATGAGACCGTGGAAGCCTCATCTTTGGCGTGGCATGCACAGCCCTCAGGAGTGCAGATTTCTCCCCTGGCACCACTGGCAGTGACCTGTCCATTTGGCTAAGGCTGGATTTACATTGCCTGTGCGTGGAGACACATGGTGCCTCTGGAACTCCTCAGGGCCCCCTCCAACCCACTGACTGCAGCAATAGCTGCAGATGAGCTCAATTAAAAAGCAAATTGAGTGGAAAGATTGTTTTATCCCTTCCAAAGTCAAACAGAAGTGGTTTGGGAGATAGTGACTTTCTTGATGCTGATCTGTAAGTACCTTTACATATATTATTTTATTTAAGCCACCCAATATCTTCTGAGGTATGAAAATTGCTGCTTTTTACAAATGAGGAAAATGAGGCTTAAAGAGATGTTTTTTGACTTTAAGACTTTAAGCACACAGCCCCAGTACCATCCTATTTTGGAAATTTGGGGCTTGCCAGGCTCTGATTTCTCTCTCCCGTTCCAGCCAAGCAGAGTTGATGCCAGGAAGGAAGGTGGCTGGTTTAGAGTGGACTTGTCATGTCCTGGGTGTGTGTGGTAGTAGGGTCCTCTCTCTGTCAGGAAGGCCTCACTCTTCCTCATTTGCTTCTCTGGGTTCTTTATATCCAGAGCTGTTTTGCATGGTGGCACCAGAGACCAGAGTGTTAGAGATCAGATCAGGAAAAGCCACAGGCTTCAAGACAGGATTTGGCAGAGGGCTATGCTTAGTTCTGATATGGAATGACTCACCAAAGGTACATGTGTTAAAGGCTTAGACCTCAGGGTTCTGCTGTTGGGTCGAAGTGGGAAGGCCTCAGGTCATCGGGGACTTTCCCTTGCAGGGGATTGTTGAACACTAGTTGCTCAGCCTTTCTCTGCTTCCTGCCTTGTGATGTAAGTGGTTCAGTCCACTATACCCTCCCCCATGATGTACAACCCTTGCCAGAGGTTCAAAACATTGTGCTTCCCTGATTTCTGACTTGAACCTCTAAAATGGTGAGCCAAAATAAACTACTTTTTTATAAGTTCATTGTCTCAGATATGTCATCATAGTGACAGATGATGATGAATACAGGTTGATAGAGGAGTTTGTATATATATGGTTTACAAAATAGGAGATGTGCCACTTGGTAGAATTCCATGGAAAATAATCATATGCTTGTTGTGACATCAAAAGGAAAAATAAATGAGAAGCTGACATTTGGGGATAGAAAATCTGTAACATTAAAATACCAAAAGTTTGGGTGGAACAGATCAGAGAACTTTCTGTATTGCCACTTCAAATGGTGTGTGTGTGTGTGTGTGTGTGTGTGTGTGTGTGTGTGTGTGTGTGTTTGTGTTAGGGGGTGGGTATTAGTAGCTGTAGCGACAATTTCCCTCTAGTGAATAAATTTGGATGCAGGCTGTAGTTGTGATGGGACCTTAGATATTATTGCCTCATTTATTCAACAAATATTCAAGTCCTTACCATGGGATATGTATTTTTGCCAGGTGTTCACTTTAGATGAAGAAACTAACTTGTCTAGAGCTGTACAGGACTTGGAGTGGAAGTCAGGGTCCAGGGGCACCTTTCTTTATAGTAGTTCCAGGTTATGACAGACCCATCTTGGTCTCTGGTTTAGCTTGTAGAACTATGTTGACAATTAGCATTTTGCAAAAACAAAGTCTTTAGGCTCTGCACGAGTCTAATTTTAACATTATTTCTATTTGAAAGTAATGTGTATTTCCAATGCATAGATCCAATTAAAAGAATAATAATAAAATGATTGTCCAGAACCCATGATCAGTTTGAAAACTGTATGAGATTTATTCCAATCATTTTCTCCCTGACTGAGGGGACTTGTTCACTATTGTGATTGTGTCCTAACCAGTCTCTGGCTTTATGTGATGGTTATAGATCCTAAAATACATATTGTTTAGTTGGTCTGTTTGTAAGTCTTATATATGTGGAATAGCACTTCTGTATGCTCCTGTGATTGCCTTTCTCACTCAACATTAGGTTTCTGTGGGTGTATTGGTAATTTTTATTGTTTCACAGTATGTCCAATTTACTTATCCATCATTTTGTTAGTGGAAATTTGTGTTGTTTCCAGGTTATTGTAATTACGAGTCATGCTGATAAGAACATTCTTGTATTTATGTTTTAGAGTTTGTATGCAAGAGATTCTGAGGGTCATTCTGAGGAGGGAGGTTGCTGGGATTTTGGGTCAATGCATATCTCACTTTATTCACTTATATCTAATGTTTTCCCAAAGCATACCTACCTATCTGCACCACTTCTGCTACTTTTGAGGGTTCCAAAAGTGCCCCAACCTCACCACCATTTTGTATGGCCTATCTTTCAGATTTACAGTACAATGTATACTAGAAATCTTACTCTGATTTTAATTTTTACTGATGATAGATGAGATTGAACATCTTTTTGTGTCTTTGTGAGCTATTATTGTTTTTTCTTCCAAGAAATTCCTGTTTGGAGTTGTTAATTTTTACACTGAGCCTTTTCTCTTGTAAGTTAAATGTGGCAAATACCTTCTTTCAACAAGTTGCTTGTCTTAATGAACAGAAGTTCTTTATTGTGCTGTTGTCAAATGCATTCATTTTTTTATGGTTAGCTCTCTTGCTTGTCTTATTTAAGAAGTCTTTCCTTACCCAACTGTCATATTGATAGTTTTTTTTTAAACCTTATTCTTTGTGTGGAGAGCAGATACTGTCCAGCTGGCCGGGCATCCACAGCGAGGCTCCAGCCTTAGACATGCCCAGCCCCTGATGTGAGTCCATCTCTCCCTGCAACTGTGACCCAACATCCTTCCCACCACCAAGACCATTCTGCTCTGACATGACCTTGAGGCACATTTTAAATGGTGTGTGTGCTCATAGTAAGCCATGGATAGAGACCAAGAAGGGCAGAGGCCAGTACTCTTCTCCTACAGTGGTGGTGCAGGCACAGGGAGTGTTGGTGTAAGAGATGTGGCTGTTTATGCCTCTGGATGAGGAAGAGCCTGAGTTTAGCAGACAGGGGCATGGGCTCGGGAGTAGTCTTTGCAGTGAATGGGGATAAAATAATCCCCTGCTTGATGTGGTCAATGTAGGGATTAAATGACTTTCATGTAAAGGGCTTAGTTTGGTGCCTGGTACATGTGAGGTGCTTAGTAAGGCCCAGTCTTGGCCCATTGTGCTCATTCTCCCTTGGTCTCTCAGAAGAGGTCTACTGAATTGCAGTGGATCTGATGAATCCCACACCTAGCTTACTCTACAGCCTGGGACACAATGGTATCATGATGTGTTCTTGGTGCTTGGGGAGAAAGGGAGAGAGCTTGGCTGGGATCTTTTGCCTGCAGGGTACTGTCCATGCCCGTGGTGGGGTGAGATGCCTCACCTCCCCGAGGTCACCCCAAACTGCACATCCTTTTGTGGCTCCTAGGCCACTGCGTCTTCTGAGCTGGATAGCCTGCCTGGTCTACCCGCTATTGGACCATGTGCCCAGCATCCTCCTAAAGTGAGAACTCCTAGAAGAAAGAAGATTATTGGAAAAATGCAGTTTTAATCATGGCTCCTGTTATAATCACTGCTCTGAGACAATGTGTCCTTTCTAGTCCCAGGCAAAGCAGACCCGAGGACTCCACCTCACTAGCAAGAGATCTGGCTAATAACACACGTCCTGTCATTATGGCATTAGTTTAAATGGAAGTAATAAATACTTTTCCCGATGAAATGAGCAAGTGAGCTTAATTGCTAGGAGATGTAGAAAAGAAGTTCGACAATAACTTTACCCGGGCGAGTGTTTTGGGTTTTGTTCCTCAATCTAATTACAAAGTGACTGTACTTCAGGGCGCGTTAATTGTAGCATTCGCCAGAAGATTAAAGTTCATTAGCTCTGAAGTTCCTCACCCTTCTATCAGGTTCCAGAGTGCGTCTAGGGATGTGAGGCTATGCAGGCCTGGGTGAAGACAGGGAGAAGAGGCTGCACCAGCTCCCACACTTGCCCTGTGATGCTTGATCCTGCAAGAACCTGGCTGGACTGCTTGTATTTTCTTGTTTCCACAACACACTGTAATGCCTCCTCAGAAGACATATGTGGCCTCCAATTGACTTCCCCCTCCTTTCCCAGATCTCCTTGAACCTACACATAAGGGCAGAGGTTGTGTTGTTAAATACCTGATTTCCATGAAGTGTATTGATGAGACGTGCCCCTGACTGTCCAAGCCTATGTTTCCTATGTTTACTGCATCTGGGTCAAGCCATGCAAGGCCTATACGACCTTGTTTTTTTTTTATCTGCAAAAGGGTACTCACCTAGGTTGTCAGACTTTTTGCACAGTGACAAGCAGGAGCCTTCTGAGCAAGCCTTGTATGTATATGAAGTTACCAGTACCAATAATATGTGCATATCAATAATATGTACAGGGAAGAGGGAGGAGTTGAGGTGGGTACAGTGGAAAACACACCAAGTTCTGTGTGCATGTGTGTCCCCATTCCTCTGAAGCTTTTTATGACATATAATTATAATGTATCAATAGAAGTATACTAAAAAGTTTTTATTTGCCTATTTCTAGGCCCCCAGCTGGCACCATGCAGGGGGCCTGGAAAGAGGGCTTCTCTTTCCTGTGGCTCAGCACTGACTCAGCTGATGGGGGCTATGAGAGGCCCATGGGACCTCGCTTAGCTCCTATTTATCTTTCTTGAATAAACCACCAGTTTTAAGAACACCAGTTTCCATAGGAGTTTGGGAGAAAGAAGTACCTTAAGATGTTTCCTTGTGCATCCAAGTCCACTGTGACCACTGGAGCTTTCTAATGTCACACGGGAGGAACAGCCACTGCCCTTGCATTGGGGTGCCCTTCCTGTCCACTATCACTTCCTCTCCTCCTCCCTATCTGTGCCCCACCAGCTCCTGGTTGCTGCTTGGACATGCTGGGCACGGGCCTGTCTTAGAAGCTTTGTGCTGGTTGCCTTGCATGTCTGGGACACTCTTTCTGCAGATATCCACAGGCTGCTTCCTCAGCTTTGAGAGTCTGTTTTGTCTTTATACTCTTTCCCCTCTTATTCTCTTCTGCCAAATTTATTCCTACCTACTCAGATTTTTTGTGTGCTGGGGACTGAACTCAGGGGCATTCTATCTCCGAACCCTTTTTAAAAAATTGAAATAGAGCTGAGCGTGGTGGCGCACGCTTGTAATCCCGATACTTGGGAGGCTGAGAGAGGAGGATGGCACAGGTTCAAAGCCGGCCTCAGCTACTTAGTGAGGCTCTTAGCAACTTAGTGAGACCCTGTTTCCAAATAAAGTATAAAATAAGTCTGGGAGTATAGCCTGGAGGTATGAAAGCCCCAGTACCACCAAAGAAAAAATAGGGCTGAGTGTATAGCTCAGAGGCAGAATGCCTCTGGGTTCCAACCCCAGTACCACACCCCCCAAAATTGAAATGGGGTCACACTAGGTTGCTGAGGATCTTGCTAAGTTGCTGAGGCTTGCCTCAAAGCTATGATCCTCCTGTCTCAGCCTCTGAAGTCTGGGGATAACAGGCTTATACCACCATGGCATTTACTAAATTTTTGATATCTGGCTGTTCCCAACTAAAATGTGAATCCAAGTAGACAGGTAGTTTATTTAAAATATATATTTTTTAAATTTTTAATCGACATTTAGTAATTGTTTAAATTTATAGAATTCCATGTGATGTTTCAATATATGTACATGATCAGAGAGTAACTGGCATATCTGTGACCTCAGGCATTTATCATTTATTTGTATTGGGAAAAATAGAATCCTCTATACTAGCTATTTTGAAATCCATTGCTAATCATTGTTGGCTGCAGTTATTCTGTTGTGCTGTAGAACATTAGAAGTGATTTCTACTATCCAGTTACCCCAGGCAGTTTTGCTCTCTCTGTTGAATGATGTTGGATTTGCAGCACTTAAAGCAGCACCTGAAACTGAGTAGATAGTCACCGTGAGGAGTGAAGGAATGAATTGATATTTCAAGCTGACATTTTTTTTTTGGTGGTACTGGGGTTCCTGGAAGCCCTTCTACCTCCGGGCTACACTCCCAGACCTATTTTTACATTTTTATTTGGAAACAGGGTCTCCTAAGCCAGCACGCGTGGCTGGCTTCGAACCTGCGCGATCCTCCTGTCTCTGCCTCCCAAGCGCGGGGATTACAAGCGTGCGCCACCACGCCCGGCCAAGCTGACATTTTGTGCTGAGTGAATGAGTGAATTGATATTTTCAATACCTATGTATTTTCCCAGGAAACAATTTTTACTCCTGTTGCAATGCTAGGGATCAAACCCGGGGCCTTGCACATATGAGGCAAGTGATCTACCACCCAGCTACACTTCCAGCCCAAGAATTTGTTTTATTTGTGATTTCCAATTACACTTGTAATGTCTACCTCTTGTAAAGTCTGAGGATGTATGAGGGGAAAACTCTGCCCCTTCATTCCCAGTAGGAACTCCTGTGTATGCCAGGGTCAGGGCTGGGTGGTGGGTTAGATGTGCCCAGTCCTTGAGGAAGTTCTGCCCACAGCTTCCTGGAAGTAAAGAATGCAGAGCATCTGTCTATATCACAGCGTGATGGTCATAGTGCCACTGAGGTTTGGAGGGCGTCTGCTTCTGTTGGAGTCCTAGAGTCCTCGGTTCCATTCTGACTCATCTTTTTTTTTTTTTTTTTAATGTGCTCTGGGTGCACTGATAACTCTCTCTGGTCTTTTATTTTCTCATTGTGATAATGAGGATAATAGAAAACTCCCACCTCTGAGGGTTCTTGAGAGGCTAAAGTAGAATGAAGTGACAAGCTTGAAAGTGATGGAGCTCTCTTGGCCCTAAGCTGTTCCTCACTGTTTTTACTCTTCTTCAGGACCCAGGACAGCACCAGGTATTCAGCTACGCAGCCTCTGCTTCAGACCAGCCTTGATGTCCTGGGAGTCCTGGAGCCTGGCATCCCACCTCTGTCCCGGGAGGCAGTGGGGTTTGAATTAGAGCAGGGAGTAGAGTGAGATGCATCAGATGGAGGGGCTAAGTTTCTCCTAAGTCTTCACTGAGCCCCACACCCCCCATGGACCTGATGTCTGAAGGACAGACTGAGGGACCAATGGATGGTAGCTCCAGCTCACCTTTGGAGCCAGGGTAGGAGAGGGTTTTATTTGGCAAGTAATTTTCTGGCATAGAATGTGGTCCTCTCAGGGCCCCACCCATCCCAGCTGGAACTCACCAATCTGGGTGGAGGGTGGGGGAACAGAATGATTTTGGCCTGGCCTTGAAAGAGGTCATGGAATCTGTGCTTGGCCAGAGTCCTGAAATTCCTTGTTGTCCACAGAGAGAGGATTCATGTCCATTCATTTAGTCTGGTTCCACTGGACATGCACCCACCGAGGGAACCCCCAGTCCTGGGTGCTGTGTGAGGCTCTGGGGAACTTGAGGGAGCAGGCAAGAGTGATCTGTGGCCCCTTGTCCTGACAGTGCCTGCTGTTTGTAAGATGAGGGCTGTGATAGAGACAGGCAGAACATGGGGAATGCGGTCCCATCGAGTCCTTATGGGGTCAGGGGGCTGAGCAGAGGTCAGGGCAATGGAGGGGCCATAGAAAGCTCTGGGTGTTGCCTTGTGTTTCAGGGGTGATGGAAAAATGTAAAGAAATAATCTACTCTTTTTTTCCTTTGTGATTTTTTGCTTTGAAATTGCTTTTATTATACTGCAAGTGGTACACGCTCACCTGCCTCTACACTATTCTCTTCACCTGCTGTACAACATTTGCTGGGCAGACACCTGTGGGCTCTCTTTATCCATTCTATGGTTCAGTGGCATCTAGTTTCTTGCTCTTACACAGTGCTGTGTACACCCTTGAACAGACATCTGCAGATGCACCTTCAAGCAGGTGTAAGGGATGGATTACTAGGAGGCAGAGTGCCTGGGTCACAGGGGACTTGTGTCTTCTAATTGGGAAACTAAGAGATGGCGGTGAGGTGAGGTGCCAGTTACCAGATTAGGTAGGAGGAAGGGAACAGGCCCTGATCTGGTCCCTGTTTTTTTTTGACAACTTGGAGGAAGTTAACTTCTCAGGTGCCATATTGTTGAGAAGACATGTGACTCGGCAGAAAGTCAGGGCCCAGGCCAAAAATCAGATGACCAGATGAGATATTGCAAGGACCTTCTTGGGTAGGCAGAAGCTCTCATGAGAAGGGATTTGAGAATCTGGTCATCTGCAGCTTGGTGGGCGTGAGAAATGGGAGACAGAGGGTGAGGATGGGAGGCAGTCCCTGTGTGTGTTTTGCTTTGGGGGGCATGCCTATCTAGCGTGATGCAGCCAGGCTAACACGAGGTCAGAGAAGAGGGTCCCTGAGGTCTCTGGATGAGTGACTGATGGTCCTGGGTTGGGGAAAGGGCTCATGCGTACCCACAAGTAGAGACTGCTCTGAGCTACTCAAGCCCAGGACCTGTGTTAAGGATCAGATGGTGCAGGGAACAGGCTTTTGGATATGAATGAACTTTCCAACTGTCAGAGCTGGTCTGAGCCAAAGGGCTGCCTCCCAAAAGGGATCCCAGGGGCACAACGGTAGGAGAGTCCTCAGCTCTGGCCCACTCAAGCAGGTGTCTGTGGGTGACGAGTCATAGTGTACTCCAGGCTTTCCCTGAACAAGGCATTGCTTGGAGGCCTCCCAAAGTGTTTGGTTGAGCTTTATGAATGCACCATAAAGAGAATGACACGTCCTGAAAAAAGAAGGAAGTAAAATGCTCATGGTGTATCTCCTCTGTGCTGGGCACAGCTCATTTGCTGTCTCAACCTTCGTAACTCAGCAAGGCAGACATCTGCTGCCAGCTCCTCTAGGGAACATCTGAGGCAGGCTCCAGCTGTCACTGGGGTTTAAACCTCAGCCCTCATTTTATTTGTCCCCCTTCCCCATTTCCTGACACAGGGACTTGGGCAGGAGGAGGGAGGCAGGGCTGGTAGATGGCACCCTGGCATCCCGAGGGCCTGAGAGTCAGGAGATGCTATACTTTGAAGTAGAGGTATTTTTTTTTGGTCACCTGCCCTCTCTTCACATGCTCCCAGCCTCCCGTCCCCGTGGCTGTTCCTTAGGCATGGGGACTTGGGCTGGGGGCGCTGCGTCCTCGCTGTGGGATCTTGATGGACTTTGTTGCTGGAGACCCTTACGGCTCTGTGGTATTGCCACAGGTATTGTAGTCGTGAATGTCATCTGTGGACTTTTGCTCCATAGGCCAAATTCTGCCTGTGCTCTCGGAAATTGCCACTTTGCTTATTTGTTTGTTTGTTTTTGTTGCAGAAAAATAGATATATGACAAAATTTGCCATGTTAGCCAGGTTCAAGTTACACTTCAGGAGCATTCAGCACAGTCAGCAGGGGGCAGCCATCACCTCCACTGTCTCCAGGACCGCTGTGTCTTCCCAAGCAGGTCCTCCCCACTCCCTACTCCCCCTGTCTGACACAGGGCAACACCATTCTCCTTTCTGTCTCTGAATTTGACTATACTTGGTTCCTCATATAAGTGGAATCACACAGACTTTGTCCTTATTTTATGTTTATATTATGGTTATTTTACTTAGCATACTGTCCTTAGGGTTCACCCATTTGTAACCTGTGTCAGAACCTACTTTTTCTTTAATGGTACTGGGGATTGAAATAAAATAGGCAAGCCCTATTTTATTTTTTAATCTTTAAACAAGATCTTGCTAAGTTTCTCAAGATCTCATTAAATTGCTGAGGCTGGCCTTGAACCTGTGGTCCTCTTGTCTCAGCTGCCCAAGTACTGGGATTATAGGTGTGCACCAACACACCCAGCTATCACCATCCTTTTAAAGGCTAAATATTATTCCATTGTATGGATACCCACATTTTATTGATCCATGGACACATGGGTTGCTTCTGCCCATAACTGCTTTGCTTTCTCCAGAAAAAGCATAGTCCCCAGGACATATTTCTGGATATGCCTCTCTTTGCCACTCAAGGGGAGAGACATGAGCATTGGGAGAGGGTGTGAGAACTTCCCGGGGCAGAACGGGGGAGGGCAGGGTATGGGTGTGTATGCAAACTGCAGGTTATAGCTTCCCTACTCTTTTATCCTGCCCTGTCCCCGTGTGCTCTCTGGCTCTCTACCCCCCTCAAAGCTCCTTGGAATGTCTCCTATCTTGGAAGCCTTCCCTGCTCCCCTGTCCCCCTGCCAGACAGGCCATCTCTTATCTGGGCTCCATATCCCTCTGCGTCTCACACCGGATCACTGGGCCACAATCATTGACCGCCTTTCTCTCTGGGTAAGCATGCTCCTCAGGGTGTAAATCCTGCTCTCTTCACTTTGAATCCCTGGCACCAAATGCTGGTTTTGTGCACAGGCCTGACAGATGTGTATTTTGTACTTCAGAAAATGGGCTAGAGGTAAAAGAAAAAAAATGCCCAGATCTGGAGCTTAACACACACACACACACACACACACACACACACACACACACACGCGCGCGCGCGCGCGCGCGCACACACACACGTATACATGTGTTCACATGTACACACACACATAGCACACACATGTGTGTGAGCACTGTACATCTCAGGAGTCAGTGGTAATTAAAGTCAGAGGTGCAGATGAATGTAGTCTGTGGCCAGCTATGAATCTTACCAACAGTCACCAAGAAAGATCGATAAATTTGCCCTCTTCCTTCAAAGCCAGCACAAGGCTCCACTAGAGGTCTGAGGGCAGCCCAAGGTGAAAGGTTTCTTGTACATTTCCAGTTAGTCTGGCCTGTGCAGGTGGGGGAGTGAGGGATGTTGGATGCTCTGCAGGACTACAGGATGGGAATGGGGAAAATGGCTCTGGTGGTCCACAGGGGACTTCCCTTGAGCCTCTGCTACTGCCCCTGCAGTCAGGGGCTCTGGCTACAGAACCAGAGGTTCTGAGCCATGGGTGTTGTTTTTTCCCTCCCTGATGGCACCCAGGGTCTGGCACCAGCACCAGGAGGCTTCCCTGGCCCCACACCTGCCGTGGGTCCTGAGGGCATTAAAGGAGAAGGTGTGTATGGGCCCTGGAGCCTGTGAGCAGGCGCTCATGAGAGTGAATGGGCCACCTCTTTCAATTCCACATTTGGTGACAGCAATTTGGTGGCTAAAAAGTGGCCTTGGTGCAAATATCTATACCACAAAGTCAGCAAGTGCCACACACCAGGGCTTCTCACATGGGTCACTTCAACCACATGGCCAGGCCCTGCTTAGGGGTGGGGACGGCTGGGGACACAGGCTAACCCTGGCACCGAGCTGGGAAGGGCTGGCATTGAACCTGCCCTGACCTGGAAGGTGGGGTGGATTGGGGTACAGGGAGACAGGTGCCTGGAAGCTGTATCTGGGAAGCTTGACCATGGAGAAGCATGAGGGTCTGAGACTGGGAGAGCCTGGCAGGAAAGTTGATGAGTTTGCAGGTGAAAGTGAAGGGCCTGGGAAGCTGGGCTTCTGCTGTTCTGCTGCAGGACAGAGACTCTCAGTGGAGGAACAGACTCCTCCCTCCTGCCCCTGTGACATTGTGACATTTAGAGAGAGAGAGAGAGAGAGAGAGAGAGAGAGAGACAGACAGACAGACAGACTGACTGACTTGGGATTTAATGCAGGAAAATTCTACTTTTGAGTTACATCTTCATCCCTATTTTATTTAGAAATAGGGCCTCACTAAGTTATTGAGGCTTTTGCTAAGTTGCTGAGGTCAGCCTCCAACCTGTGATCCTCCTGTCTCTGCCTCCCAAGTACTAAGATTACAGGTGTGCGCCACCATGCTCAGCTGGACACAGTTTTGGTCATCTGTCATAATGGGCAGTGGGATAGAGTGGTAGGTAGTGACTCTGGTCAGGGGCAGAGGCCAGAGAGACGGCTTCTATGCATCCCACAGCCCCCTCCCAGAGGGCAACCCCTCATCACAAACACTCTTCTGCTCCAAAGTGCCAATAGTTAGGGAGCAATTGCAGGTTCATGGTCAGGGATGTGTAAAGTTATGTTGCATGCAGTCAGTGTGTGGAGTGCAGTGGAAGTTGTGTGTGTGTGTGTGTGTGTGTGTGTGTGTGTGTGTGTGTGTGCATGTGTGCATGTAATATGTGTGTGATAGGTGGTGAGGACATGGGGCAGGAGGTTGCAGACAGGGTCAACAATGAGGAGGCGCTGTCAGGACGTTGGAGCTGCTGCTGAGCCTGAGGTGGTGGCAGTGAGACCGTAGTAGAGGGGACGTGTTTGGGGCCACTTTGCAGCAGGAAATGACAAGACTTGGAGTGAACTGGTTGGGGAGAGTGGACAGGTAGGTGGGCATCTGATGATTCCCGGGGGTCCTGTTGCCTACCTAGGAGAATGGTGGGTTCATTGTACCAAAGAACGGCAAGGCTGAGGGGAAAGGTGATGATCTAGTTTGGGTCCCTGATATCCAGGAAACTGAAAGCCAGAGGAGCCTCAGAAGTGACCCTGTGCACCCTCCCTCCTTTCAGAGGGATGGAAAAGAGCCTCAGGAACTGTCAGCAGCTGCCCGTGGGCTTTGAGACAACAGAAGGTCAGAGGGAAGTGCCACTGGGCAGTTGAAAGTGGGTGTTTGAGAAATAAGACCATCTGTTGCTTCCCTAGCAGGTTTCAGGAGTGTCCCAGGCTTGGAAAACTATGGCTTTGCCCTCCATGCCCCAGATACCTTGTTTCTCTGGGACTAGAGGCCCAAACCTGGGTTCAAGTCCTACTCTGCCATGTGTCCACTGGACCACTCTGACCTTCAGTGTCCTCATCTGTTAAATGGAGATGACACTGGTCTCTCTCCCATGGTGTGGTCAGTGAATAAAATGCAGTCACTGATGAGCCCAGCACAGGGCCCAGTACACTGGGGTGAGTGCTTCCTTTTGTTGAGAGGAGCTGTCAGTCATGGGTGATGTATGGTCAGCAGGGTAGACACACGTCCCACAGCTGCTCCTCCTTCTGCTGGTGCTCCAGATGGAGGGAGGCACTTTAGAGGTTTGTCCCTGCCACCCCCTCCTCTCTGCTTTGGTCTTGGCAGTGAAGCCCAAGGTTGGGCACAGGCAGTGGGCTCAGGGCACAGGGCAGCTTGGCAGGGTGGGCAGCTAAGCCGGCCTTGTGGGGGCTGTAGCTCCCGTTTCCTTGTGGGCTGCTTTGTGGGGGAGTGAACTGGTTTTCTTTGAAGCACACATGGGCTCGAGTCCTTGACGGCCTGGGCCTGGCTATGGGCACCGCTGAGCTGGTTTTAGAGCCACGTGGAACCTCAGCCTGGTAGTGATGAGGCACAGGGCTTAAGCCCCTGTGGTGTTTCTGCTCACTATCTAGATGCCCTTGAATTAATATATCCTCCCAGCTGTGCAACAAAGAACCAGTGCCAAATTCACTGGAGTCTGAGTAGAGACCACACGGATCATCTCCTCCATTCATTTTGTTCTGTGTGCCACTCTGAATGTGAATGTGTCATTTGCAGGTGCTAACTGAGGGTCTGCTCTTCCAGGCCCTGCACAGGATGGGTGGGGCAGGACAGGGCAAAGACCTGGCAGCCACTGGGGTCTCCACCCTGCCCTGCCACACTATCAGCCATGGGTCCTCAAGTGTGTCTGCTGCTCTGGAACTAGCTTCCCTTCCATCAGTTAGGATGAGGGGTGGTCCCGAGACTGACATTTCTAGTCATGCGTCTTAGGTAGAAACTGTGACTAGAAGCTCCCTAGAAGATGGCTGGTGGGGAATTCTCCTTGAATTATTCCTCCCCTGTAGCTGCTGCATGGAAATGAGCCAATAATGGCCAATTCCATGTGCAAATCAGCTCCAGGTTTAGCTCATTCTGAGCAGGCCTGATGCCTCCTGCACTATAAATACCTCCCATGGAACTAGGGCAGCCCCAAGCATGGCCCAGCACTGTGCAGCTGCCAGGAGCATCCCCTCTTCCTACTGGGGCATCTCAGTTTTACGGTCTAGTTCTGTGCTGGGCCCCTTGGATATATTAGTTCTCCCCAGATCCTAGGAGGATGACATAATTAGCGGCAGTGTATGGTTGTTTGGCACTCAGGCTCTGGTGGAGACAGTGTGAATTCAGATCCCACTGCCAGCCTTCTTAGCCTATGTGAACTTGGGTAACTTACTCAATCTCTACATCTTGAAATGCCAATAGGCATTTACATCAGAGCTGGAGGTTCTAAAGAGCCAGCACTGTAATTTAGCATACAGAAAACACAGAACAGTAAAAAGCCCAAATGACCCAATAAAAAAATGGGCAACCCAGTACTTGGGAGGCTGAGACAGGAGTTTCAGTTTCAGTCAGTTTCACTACTTAGACCCTCCACAACTTACTGAGGCCCTGTTTTTCGAATTAAAAAAAAAAAAAAGAAATAGGGCTGAGGGTGTAGCTCAGAAGTAGAATGTCCTTAGGTTTAATCCCCAGTACTGAAAAAAATGGCAATTGAACTGAATAGACACTAATCAAAGAAGAAATACGAATGGCCAATAAATGTATGAAAAAGTGTTTGACATCATTAGCAATCAGGAAAATGCAAATCAAAACTACAATGAGATTTCATCTAACTTGTGTTAGAATGGCAATCATCAAGAATATAAACAATAATAAACATTGGCCAGGATATGGGGAAACAGGAATTCTTATTCATTGCCAGTAGGATTGTAAATTAATACATTTAGTATGGAGATCAGTGTAGAGATTCCTCAAAAGATTAGAAATGGAACTGTCTGTCATATGACCCAGCTATACCACTTCTTGGTATCTTTCCAAAAAATTAAACTCATAATACTATAGTGATACATACATGCCCATGTTTATAGCAGCACAATCCATAATTGCCAAATTATGGAACAAATCTAGGTATCCATCAATAGATAAATGGAGAAAGAAAACATGGTATATATGCACAATGGGATTTTACTCAGCCACAAACAAGAAAGAAATTATATCATTTTCAGTAAAATAGATGAAACTGGAGAATATTTTACCTAGTGATATCAGCCAGTCTCGGAAAGTCAAGGGTCCTATGTTTTCTCTCATATGTGGAAGCTTCAGAGGAAATAGGAAACAAAAGGGACTTCAGATCAATGAGGAAAGAGTCCAGTAGAATAGCAGAAGGGAATGGGCACAGGGTGAAGAGAGGAAAGAGGAGACTCAATGAAAAGAAGCAGTTCAAATAATGCCATTTCCATGTGTGGAGGTATCACTACCAGTCTCACTAATATGTACAAGGAGTGGGGAGTGGGGTGGGGTCTGGAAGGAAACACACCAAATGTATACATGCATGTTTGTATCACTTTGAATCTTTGATATATAACTACAATGCACCAATTAACATAAAGAGCTGAGCATTGTGGTGAGCGCTTGTAATCCCAGTACTTGGGAGGCTGAGGTGGGGGATCTGGGTTTGTAGACAGCCTCAGCTACTTAGTGAGGTCCTCTGCAACTTAGTGAGAACTTGTTTCAAAATAAAGAATAAAAAAATCAGTCTAGGAGTGTAGTTCGGAGGTAGAATGTCCCTGGGTCCAATCCCCAGCAACACACACACACACACACACACACACACACACACACACACACACACTAATAGAATCAAGGAACTGAAAAAGAAAGCACATAATCCTGGCACACAGAAAGTGCTTCTCAGATGTTCAGTTCTTTTATCGGCCCCATTTTGCCCATAATGAAGTTGAGCCTCATGGTGTTCAGCAACTTTTCTGAGGCTACAGAGCCAGAAAATGGCAGGACAGGTCTGTCTACCTCAAAGACTGTGCTTTTTCTACAGTAACCCACATAGATCTGTGTCCTCTCAGGTTTTTTTTTTTAGTGGAAAGGCCAAATGATAAGATAAAGCTTTAGGGACCCGAGAATGCCCTTTTTGTTTATTCTCTGGGATGTCTACCAAGTCCTTGAATGTCCTGGAAAAGTTGGTCCTTGAGTTTCCAGTTTTGCCAGCTTGTATCTTAAAACTGACCCAAAATAACATGTGGTTTCTCTTGGGAACTGGTCTCCATGCCTCAGCTGGCTTTCTCTAAATTAATAGATCAGATTTGCTGGATTTTTATGGCTGTGCCAACTTTTGTATTTTGCATCTGTGGAGTTATTATGTACCTTAGGGGTGTCACTTGAGGAGATGATGGGGTGACTGCTTGTCATGGGCATAGGAAGAAAAAAATCCCTTATTGAGTAATCACTGTATGTCAGCATCCAGCATTGGGCTTAGGGTTTAAAAATTGATCTCAGCCGGGCGTGGTGGTGCACGTTTGTAATCCCTGCATTCGGGAGGCTGAGACTGGAGGATAACAGTTCACGGACAGCCTCAGCTATTTAGGCCCTCCATAACTTAGTGAGACCCTGATTCAAAATAAAGAATAAAAAATAGGGCAGGGGGTGTAGCTTGGAGGTTGAATGCCCCTGGGTTCCATCCCCAAACCTGCAAAAAAAATAAAATAAAATAAAAATTGATCTCATTGAATTGTCACAATAGCCTTATAATGTACATATTTTTGGTACTATTTTTCAGATGGGAAAATTGAGGTTCAAAGATGTTATTTAATTAGACTAAGGTCACCTAGCAAGTAATACAAAAGCTGATATCTGTGTGACTTCAAGTTTCATTAACTCTTAGAAAAGCTGAAAGTTTTCTAATCAATTATTTCTGCTTCCACTGAAGAAGCTAGAAGAGAATAGACAAAATCCTAAATAAGTAGGAGAAAAGAAATAGTAAAGATCATAATGGAAAGATTACAAAATAGAAGACAGAACAACAATAGCATATGTGCATGAAGATAAAATTGGACAACCTCTAGACAGATCAGAAAAGAAAAAAAAGAAAAAAAAAACCCCAAAAACACATGAGGGGAGGATTCAGGATTCCAATATCAGGAATGAGAGAAAGTCAACATCATTATAGTGTTACAGATAAAAAACTAATAAGGAAATCTCATGAAAACCATTATGCCAACAAAATTGACAACTAAACCAAAATGAACAATTTTCTTGAAAGACACAAATTACAAAAGCACACTCAAGAAGAAACAGAAAGCCTACATAGTCATGTGCCTATTAAGGAAACCTGTATAGTCATATGCCTATTAAGGAAATTGAATTTTTAGCTTAAAAATCTCTGAGAAAGAAAATTGCAAACCCAGATAACTTCATCATTGAATTCTGCCAAATATTAAAGGAAGCAATATTGCCCATTTTACATTCTTCCAGAAAATTCTCAGCAAATTAGAGGTAGAAAGAAACTTCCTTATCAAGGGCATTTATGAGCCACCCAGAACTACAATAATGCCTTAATGGTTAAAAAAACTGAATGTTTTCCATTTAAGATCAGGAAGAAGAAAGGATATCTACTCTTAACATATTTACTTAACATTGTCTCTGAGGCTTTTGGCAGTGCAGTTAAGTGAGAAAAAGAAAAAAAGAAGTATTGGAAAGGAAAAATTAAAACTTTTACTGAAATATGATCACGTATATGCAAAATTCAATGGGATCTACAAAAATGCTGCTAGAATTAACAAGCAAGTTTAACAACTTTGCAATATAAAAATGAATATACAAGAAACTATTGTGTCTATATTTTAGCAGTGGAAACTTGAAATTAAAGAGAATATTATTACAATAGTGTAAAAATATATGTGAACTATATAGAGATCAGATTGATAAAAATCAACAGAACCTGTACATATATTAAAAACTACAAAACAGAGAGAAATTTAAGGTGACCAAAAGAATAAGAGACGTATACTCTGTTCATGGATTGGAAGACTTACCACGGTTAAAATATTGTTTCTCCCCCGATTAATCTATAGATTCAATGCAACTCCAATACAAAGCCCAGCATGCCTTCTTTTTTTAAGTAGAAATTGACAAGCTAATTAAAAAATTTATATGGAAATATAAAGTACCTAGCATATTCACAACAACTTTGGAAAGGGAGAATAAACTTGGAAGACTAACACTGTATGTCTTCAGAACATTAAAAACCTATTAATCAAGGCAGTGTGTTTTTAGTGCAAACATAGACACACATCATTGGAACAGAAAAAACAACACAAAAATAGACTCACATATATGCATGGTTGATTTTCAACATAGGCATTAAAACAATTCAGTGAAAAAAGAATAGTCTTTTCAACAAATGGTGTTGAAAGAATTAAATATTTGTGTGCAAAGAAGTATCTTTAGTCACCTTGAAATTAATATATATGGACATCAAAAGCATCACAGATATAAGTGTACAATTTAAAAATATATAAATTTACCAGGAGAAAACAGAGTAGAAAATGGTTTTGACCTTAAGTTAGGCAGACTTATTAGACGTAACGCCAAAAGCACAATCCACAAAAGAAAAATTGATAAGCTAGATTTGAGTATAATTAAGAACTTCTGCTCTTTGCAAGATATTATTAAGAGAATAAAAAGCCATGGCATAAGAAAATATTTGCAAATCACAAATGTCTGATAAAGAAATCACATAAAAACTATTAAGACTTAATAAGGACTTCCGGGAAGATGGTGACTGAGAAAAGCAGCATTGATGAGTCCTGCTAACAATCGATCTCTATTGCTACAAACCAGCACTTTCCATAGCCAGAAAACACCATCAGCAGAGAAATATAAACTGTAAATACAAGGGACAGAGAAAAAGAAGGCTAGAAGAACAACCAGAGACCAGAAAAGAAACCAGCTTGCATTGCGGCTGCGGAGTGCGCCGGCGTCATCTTGCCTCTTGCCTCACAGCACCAGGCTCCAGAGAGGAAAGAAACTCAGAAAGGAGCTCAAAACCAGAAAAGAAATACACCAGCCTCACGGCTGAGGGCACAACAGCAGTGTCATATTGCCAGCAGTGGCTGCGAGTTCACCGTGCCTGCGACAGCTCCAGGTCAGTCCACTTAACAACCAACCAGGCTTCAGAGAAGAAAGGTAAACAAAGAGCTGAAGCGAGCGGCTGCAGATCATTTGGGTGTAATTCAGCAGTTTTTTCAGTGCAAAGAACATCTAAAAATCCCAGTGGCTAAGCTCATCATGATCTACAGGGACTCAGAACAGAGCTCAAAACCAGAAAAGAAATGCACCAGCCTCATGCCTGCCGAGGACATGGCAGCAGCACCATATTGCAAGAGGCGGCAACAAGTTCACCGCCTGTGACAGCTTCAGATCAGTGCACAAAATAACCATAAGTGAAATGCAGTCCTTAGAGGAGAAATCCCAGTACTGCACCCTCAGGGACTTGAACAGCTTTGATAATCTCCCTGACTCTGAGATTTTGCAGTCCAACCCAGTGAAGGAGTAGCGGTGGCAGACATACCACACCCTAGTTGCAGCTGCCGGTGGGAAAACACCCAGCCTTGTAACCACATGGTCTCACACAGCCTCAATTAACTCCCTGGGTCTGAGACTTTGCGATACAACCCAGTAAAGGAATAGTGGTGACTGAGCTTACCACAGACTCAAGATCCAGAGCACCCTAAGTGAAGTCGTAGTGACCCAGGGAAGAACCCAGAGAAGGCATAAACTTCTGAAATCATGGGAAAGAGGAATAACAATGGAGCAATGAATGCCCACAACCCCACAACATCAGAACCTGATAACACAGAAATTCAGAGATTTCTAAGATCAAATCAGGAATATAACCGTAGAAATAATACAGGACCTTTGGAAAGAATTTAGAGAGAGTTTAAAAGAAATAAAGGATGCAATCATTGAAGTAAAGGCCTCAATTCAAAGTATAAACTGTCGATTAGATCACATGGAGAATAGAAGCTCACTGCTAGATAATGATCACTCCAAAACTGAATGCATAGTGTCTAGTTTAGAAAAAAAAATCCAATAGCAGGAATTTGACATTGAAGAAATATGGGCCCATTTTAAGAGAGCTAACCTAAGAATAATTGGAATAGAGGAGGGAAAAGAAGGTGAAAACTTCAAGGAAGTAATAGCAGAAAATTTTCCAAACATAGAGCAAGAGTCCAGGAAACTAATAGAACTCCCTTTAGACAGGATCAGAAAAGAGGTTCCCCATGCCACATAATTGTTAAAATGACCACTGTGGAAGCCAAGGAGAGAATCTTAAAGGCAACAAAAACAAAAGGCCAAGTGACATTCAGAGGCAAACCGATTAGAATCACTCCAGACTTCCCAAACCAAGTCATGAGAGCCAGAAGGGCTTGGAGTAACATATTCCAAACTCTGAAAGAAAACAATTCCAGCCAAAAATTTCCTACCCAGTAAAACTATCTATCAACTTAGATGGGGAAATAAGAAGCTTCCATGACAGAAAGAAACTGAAGGAATTTATGTCTTCAAAACCAGCACTAGAGAAAATACTCAAGGAGATTAACTACAAAGAAGAAATAGGTAATACATGCCAGAACCAAAGAAGATTTTCCATCCAGCAGACAACTAAGCAAAGAAGAATAAACAGTATCTCAAACAGAAATAAGATCTTTATTTTTGATGGTACTGGGGGTGGAACCCAGAGGCTTTCTACCTCTGGGCTATACTCCCAGACCTATTTTATATTTTATTTGGAAACAGGGTCTCACTAAGTTTCTGAGACCCTCACTAAGTAGCTGAGGCTGTCTTCGAACCTGTGTGATCCTCCTATCTCAGCCTTCTAAGCACGGGGATTACAAGCGTGTGCCACCACGCCTGGTCAGAAATAAGATCTTAACATGTTAGGGCCGGGCATGGTGGCACACGCTTGTAATCCCCATGCTTGGGAAGCAGAGACAGGATGATCACGCAGGTTCAAAGCTAGCTTCTCTGGCTTCAGAGAACTTGTTTCCAAATAAAAAAATATAAAATAGGTCTGGGAGTATAGCCCAGAGGTAGAAGGGATTCCAGGAACCCCAGTACCACCCCCCAAAAAAAAACCCTTAAATCTTAACATGTTAGGAATTTAAATCCTTAAATTTTAACATGTTAGGAATTTAAAATTATCTCTCAATAATCACACTGAAGGTAAATGGCCTCAACTCCCCAATAAAAAGACATAAAGTGGAAAAATGGATTAAAAACCAGAATCCATCTACCTGCTGCTTACAAGAAACACACCTTACAAGTAAAGGTAAGAACAAACTCAAGGTAAAGGACTGAAGCAAGGTAATCCATGCTAACTGAACTCGAAGGCAAACAGGAGTAGCAAATATGATATCAGACAAGTTAGACTTAAAACTGAAACTTATTAGAAGAGACAAGGTCATATTTTACTGGTAAAAGGAATAATCCAGCTAGAGGAAATATAATCAACAAACATGCCCCAAACATAGGTGCAGCTACTTTCGTAAATCACTCTCTGTGACATGAAGTCACACATAAATTCCAATACAATAACACAGGGAGACTTCAATATACCTCTCACAACATTAGACCAATCTTCCAGACAAAAGGTCAGTAAAGATGCCTCAGAACTAAAGAACACCATTAGTCAAATGGACCTTTTGGACACATATAAAATATTTCACCCAACTACAGTGTAGTTTACATTTTTCTCAGCTGCTCACAGAACCTTCTCCAAAATAGATCATATCCTGAGACACAAAATGAGCAGTAGGAAATTAAAGAAATGTTACATACTTCCCTGTGTCTTTTCAGACCATAATGGAATAAAACTTGAAATAAACTATAAGAAGACCCAGAGAAACAACATAAACATGTGGAGACTGAACACCACACTTCTGAATGAAAAATGGGTCATAGAAGATGTAAGACGTGAAATCAAGAAATATCTAGAAACAAAAGAAAATAAAGATACAACATATCAAAACCTCTGGGACACCTTGAAGGAAAATTTATTAAGAGGAAAATTTATAGCACTGAGTGCTCACATAAGAAAAACAGAAAATCATCAAATAAATAACCTAATGACACACCTCAAAGCCCTTGAAAAGCAGGAACAATTGAACCCCAAAGCCAATAGAAGACAGGAAATTATTAAAATTAGAGCAGAAATTAACAAAATAGAGAATAAAAACACAATACAGAAAATCAACAAAATGAAAAGGTGGTTTCTTGAAAAAATTAACAAGATAGATAAACCATTAGCCAACCTAACTAAAAAAAAGAGAGAATCAACCAAAATTATGAATATAAGAGATGAAAAAGGAGATACTACTACCAACAGTGTAGAAATTCAGAGGATTATCAGAGAATACTTTGAAAAACTATACTCCAACAAAATGGAAAATCTGGAGGAAATCGACACCTTCCTAAACTGAGTCAAGAAGATATAGAACACTTAAACCAACCAATAACAAAGAGATTGAAACAGCAATAAAGAGCTTACCATCAAAGAAAAGCCCAAGACCAGATGGCTTTCCAAGTGAATTCTATAAAACCTTTATAGAAGAGCTAACCCCAATACTTCTCAAACGATTTCATAAAATAGGAAAAACCAGGACTTTTCCAAATACATTCTATGAAGCCAACATCACACTAATAACCCAAATTGAATAAAGACAGTTCAAGGAAGGAAAACTACAGGACTATATCTCTGATGAATTTGGATGCAAAACTATTAAACAAAATACTACCAATACGCATTCAAAACCACATACAGAAAAGCATACACCATGACCAGGTAGGCTTCATCCCAGGGATGCAAGGCTGGTTCAACATAAGAAAATCAACCCATGTAATTCATTATATAAACAGAATCAAAGACAAAAAACACATGATCATTTCAATAGATGCTGAAAAAGCATTTGATAAAATCCAACATTCATTTATGATAAAAACACTGCAGAGAATTTCAATAGAGGGAACATATCTCAACATCATTAAGACAATCAACAATAAGCCCACTGCCAACATCATATTAAATGGGGAAAAACTTCAAGAATTCTCCCTAAAAACAGGAATGAGACAAGGATGTCCATTGTCACCACTTCTCTTCAATATAGTACTTGAGACTCTAGCCAGAGCAATAAGGCAAGAAAAGAAAATCAAAGGAGTACAAATAGGCAAAGAAGAACTCAAACTTTCACTATTTGCAGATGACATGATACTATATTTAGAAAACCCAACAAACTCAACCAAAAGGCTTATAGAACTGATCAATAAATTCAGCAAAGTGTCCGGATATAAAATCAATCTTAAAAAATCAGAAGCTTTCCTGTACACCAACCATAAATCCACTGAAAAAGAAATTCAGAAAACACTTCCACTCAGGATCTCCCACAAAAAAAAATACTTAGGAATAAACTTAACCAAGGAGGTAAAAGATCTCTACAAAGAAAATTATAAAACATTGAAAAAAGGAATCTAAGAAGATCTTAGAAGATGGAAAGATCTTCCATGTTCATGGATTGGCAGAATAAATATTGTTAAAATGGTCATCCTTCCAAAAGTGATCTACAGATTCAAAGCAATGCCCATTAAACTACCAAGATCATTCCTCACAGACATAAAGAAATCTGTCCTTAAATTTATTTGGAATAACAAAAAGCCCAGAATAGCCAAAATAGTTCTCAGCAATAAAATCCATGCAGGAGCAATCACAATACCTGACCTTAAATTATACTACAAAGCCATTGTAATAAAAACAGCATGGTACTGACACAAAAACAGATACATAGACCAATGGAGCATAATAGAAGACCCAGAAACAAGTCCACACACTTTCAGCCAATTGATTTTTGACAAAGGGGCCAAAAACATACACTGGAAAAAAGATAGCCTGTTCAACAAATGGTTTATGTGGTTTTGAATGTGTGTTGCTAGTAACCAGTGTTGGCAAAACTGGTTAGCCATATGCAGAAAATTGGAAATTAAATCCCACTTTCTCACCCTGAACAAGAGTCAATTCAAGATGGATCAAAGACTTTGAAATCAAACCAGAGACTTTGAAGCTCCTTGAAGAGGGCATAGGTCCAACACTGCAACACATAGGCACAGATAAAAACTTTCTTAACAAGACCCCAAAAGCACAACAAATTAAAAGGCGAATCAATACGTGGGATTGCATGAAACTGGAGAACTTCTGTTCAGCAAAGGAAACTGTCAAGAGCCTCAACCAAGAGCCAACAGAATGGGAGAAGATTTTTGTCACCTACCCCTCCGATAGAGGACTAATATCTAGAATATACAAAGAACTCAAGAAACTCAACACTAAAAAACCAAATCATTCAATAACAAAATGGGCAAGTGAACTAAATAGATACTTCATGAAAGAAGAAATTCAAATGGCCAATAAATGCATGAAGAAATGCTAAACATCATTGACAATCCGAGAGATGCAAATCAAAACTACCCTGAGATTTTACCTAACTCCTACTAGAATGGCAATAATTCAAAACACAAATAAAAACAAATGCTGGTGAGGATGTGGAGAAGTGGGAACTCTAAAATATTGTTGGTGGGATTGCAAGTTGGTGCAACCACTTTGGAAAACAGTATGGAGAATCCTCAGAAGAATGGGAACAAATCTAACATTTGATCCAGCAATACCACTTCTAGGTATCTACCCAAAAGAAAGGAAACCAAACTACCAAAGTAATGCATGTGTATCTATGTTCATAGCTGCACAATTCACCATAGCCAAACTATGGAACCAGCCAAGATGTCCATCAACAGATGAATGGATTACAAAACTGTGGGATATATACACAATGGAATTTTACTCAGCCATCCCCCAAAAAAAACAAAAAAACAAAAAAACTCAATTACATCATTTTCAGGGAAATGGATTGAACTGGAGGACATTATGCTAAGTGAGATTAGTCAGTCACAAAAAATAAGAAATCAGATGCTTTCCCTAATATGTGAAAGCTAAGGAGAAATGGGTCATAGAAGGAACTCTAGATGAAAAAGAAAATCCTATAGAGTAGCAAACAAGACAACCTAAAGGAGGAGATGGGAGGGGGGAAGAGGAAATCTCTAAAACACACAATTTACTTAAACATATCGAAGTCAACCACTAAGCCAAACAAGGGACGGAGGGATAGGGTGGGAATGAGGTGGGAATTGGGTAGGGGTTAAATCGGTGATGTGTACATGTATGTACACACAAGTTTTTTACCCAAGTATGATGTATGAATATAATGCACTAATAAAAAATTAAAAAAATAATAAAAAGTAGGGTTGGGAATGTATCTAAGAGGTAGAATGCCCCTGGTTCCATCCCTAGTCACACAAATCAAAACACAATAAAACAAACAAACAAACAAAAACCCCAACCTTAGAACAAGAAAACTAATCAGAAGTGACAGATTGCATATTGGCAGTTGCCTGGGTACCCAGGTGGGGTAAAGGGAAGGGTGGGAAGGAAAGACCACAGGGCACAAGAGCTTTGTGATGAGTATGTGCAGTATCTTGATTGTGACAATCCCTGTGTCAATAATGCACTCAAGTTTTTATGTTGTAATATGTACAATTTACTGCATGTCAATGATCTCAGTGAAGCTTTTAGCAAATTCCATTACCTTTCTGATACCATGCTACTTGTCATGGGGGTTCTGTTTCTGCACCAAAGAAACACCATCATGCCTGGATTCATTTAAATGATTGCACGTCCCCCTTGATTTCTAAAGACCTGTTAGTTTGAGAACCCATCTGTGTAACATCCGCCCCCTAAGTGAGCCTGGCTGGCTTGCCTGAATTGCTGTCATACATGGAAGACAAAGGGTGGAGCAGCCAGGACTATATTATAGCAGGGGCTCTGGCTGCAATAAGCGATTTCAACTAATAGTCCTTGAAATGTACTACAAAAGAAGCTAAGTGAATTGTGATCTTCTCGGAGCTGACATCACGCTTTTTAATCTCCCCGTTACAGTTTTCTTCCTTTATCACCCGTCTGCATTAGAGTTTATTAGTCAGTTCTGGGCCGCTCAGAAGCCATCGGTTGGGTACAGATTAGCGTGTCAGTTATGGAATGGTGGTGGGGAGAAGCCGATCAGATGAACTCAGACAGCGTGGTAATTAGCATGCCCAAGACACCAGACTGCCGCGCTGGGGCGGCCTTGGCCCGTCTCACTGTGAAGCAGTTTGTTCCTTTCTACAAAGAACTTCATTAGTGGCAATCAATGGGGAGCAGTGTGGAAGCACCCCCACTGCTGCCTCATGGGTTTGTGGTGGCTGGAGTCGCCCCTGCTTTGGGTCAGGAGGCAGAGGTTCCAAGCCAGCTTATTGGGTGCTCCTGGGTCCCGAGGGCAGCCTCTCTGGGACAGGGCTCCTGGGAAATTCCACACCCTGGAATTCTGCAGTCTCAACCCACACACACTGCCAAGGGAGGCTGAGCTCCTGGCTCCTGGACTCTCTGGGCCTCTGTGTCTAGACGAGGGAGCCTGGGCTTGGCCTGGCTGCCTTCATAGCAGCATCTAAGTTAGGACTCCTTCTGCCTGCCCTGGTCTTTAGTGCTACCTAGGCCTTGCAGGTTGAGCTCAAGGCTCATCCTATCCCTGCCAGAGTTTGTAGCCTCTCTCTGGCCTGGCCTTGGTTTCCCTTGGCCCCATGTCAGGAGGGTGTTGTGGGACTCTGTGGCTTCTTGTGTCTTTGTCTCCTGGGATGCTCATGGCTCTGATTCAGGGTCTGTTTCCTGAGGAGGTGGGAGCATGTGTTGGTACCACCTTGTTCTGCCTGGAGTCCATGCAGACACAGAGCCTCAAAGGACAAGCTTCTAGGGTATGTAGGGGAGATTGGAGAGATTCACAGGCAGTCATTTGATCACAGTGGGTCTCTGACACTTGTCAATATGGTGTCATAGAGGAGAGGGACGATCCCGGTGGTCTTCACCAGCCCCCTGGCATGGTGCCCACCCGTGGTGTTCTCTGGGTCCCCTTCCCTCTCTCAGGCTCATGGCTGGTTCCCTCACCTAAGACCACCACCTGGACCAACCCCCTACCCCCTGGGTCCAGGGCCACCCTGGGCTCTGCACAGGTGCTGGTTTTTGTTCGGGCTGATGAAGGTGCAGTTTCTTAGTGGGGCCTGAAGCCCCGAAACATGTTTGGACCCCCCCCCTCCCCCAGTGGGTTTTCTGGATTCCTCCAAGGCACTCTCTGCTTCTATGCAGCATGGCATTTGGTCTGAGGTACATGTTGATAAATGTGAGTCTTCTGGCCAGCTGTGTTGCACACCTGTAATTCTAGCACTCGGGAGGCACAGACAGGGTGATTGCAGGTGTGAGGCCAGCCTTGGTAACTTAACGTGAATAGCAGCAATTTAGTGAGGCTCTATTTCAAAGTAAAAATAAAATTAAGGTGGGGGTGTATCTCAGAGGTAGAATACCCTTGGGTTCAGTTCCCAATGCTATAAAATAAAATAAAATAAAATGAAAGTAAAGTAAAATGTGAGACTACCTTTCTCCTTCTGCAGGAGACTGGCTTTTGGGTAAAGATGGGCTTTCTTCTGATCCCTCTGTAGTTCTCTTGGGAGGATAATGTTGTAGCTTTTCCTTGTCAGAACTCTCTTGATTAAACTGGTTAAAATAAAATCCCCAAGAAGATCTTTTGAGATATAATATACTGGTTTGGGCCAGGGGGTTGTCTATGATTGACAAGCTGGGGACAGCCCAGAGTCTCTGCAATGTTTCTATAGGCAGAAGGATGCTGTGCCCTGGCTACCGCAAGCAGTGATTAGAGGAACAGGGAGAATTAAGCCTAGGCACCCCCAAATCTGTCATTGCCAGTGTAATGAGATGTTCCATGTTGGTTCTACACTTGCAGATTGCATGATCTTGGACCAGTAAGTGGAACTCTCTGGGCTACAGTTTCTTTCCTTTCACATGGAATGGAAGAGGTCAACTGCTGAGGTCGTGGGGGCGGGCCAGCGGAGGTGAGCTGGTTGGAGCTATCAGGCACACTATGTGAATAAATGTCCAACTAGATCCCAGGGAGGCCAGAAGAAGGCTGGAGGGGAGGCGAAGAGTATGGGGCTAGCCTGAGGCCAGAGGCAGGGCCTGAGATAGGCCTGAGACCAGCCTGGCCTGCCTGGTATTTTATGCTGGTGGGGGAAGGTAGAAGAAGCTGGGTTTCTCTTTGGGAACATTTGTGCAGAGATCTTGGTGGGAAGTCCTGGCTCTTCCCTGGAGCTCCAATGTATGCCAGCTGGGGGCATTTCTGCTTTTTGAGCAAGGATTGGTTCTGGAGGCTAGGAGTGCCCCAGCTCAATCTGATGGCATAAGGCCCAAGCTTTCCACCCCATCCTTTGTTCAGGTGCATCTGGGTCCTGGGTGAACCTAGTCTCAACTCTCGCCCTGGCCTGAGGAGTGGGGCTGGCCTGGAATGAGGTCAGAGGATAACCTGGATGCTCTACCCCCAATCATGCCTGCCTGTGAAGGGCTGGAGACTCAAGTCACAGAAACTACTCTCTCTATCAGAAAACTTACTCAAAGTTTCTTAGACACAGTCTCAATTTTGAGGGTCTCTGGGCTCAGAATTAAGAAGGATGCTGGTGAGAAGCTGACAGCCTGGGACAGGGGAGAGAAAAGCCAGGTGATGGCTTCTAGGTTCCAAAGTATGGACTGAGGGGCCACTTAGTTTGAGCAGACTGTGGTTCATTGTGTGCAGAACTACCCATGCCAGATGCTTGAGGCTTGTGGTGGTCACCTGGATGTGGCATGTGGGTTCTCTCAGACCTGTTCTCTGTGGCTGGAGCCCTTCCTGGAGCCCATCTGCCTTATCAAAATGAACTTTGTGCTTGATCTTGGGGCACAGAGCAGTCTGCATGTCCTCACCAATGGCCTGGTGCCATTGACCCCAAATCAGGCCCATTCACCCCTGGAGCATCTCAGTGGTGGACAGTTTGCTGAGTGACCGTTTTCACCCAGCCTTGGCCTCTTCCTCTTGCTCACCACAGTGGACTGGGGCCCATTTGATTCTCTCTTGGTTACTGTCTCTATCTACTGTCTCTATCTTCTTTATGTATGTCTGTCTCTGGCTCTCTCTTGTGTACCCACACATGCACACAGATGGACACATACACATACACTGGAGTGTTGGTATCTCTCTGTCTTATGTGTATGCACGCACACAGAGTTTCTTTCTGTTTTTTTCTCACATATACACAAGCACATGCATACACAGGAGTCTCTCTTTTACACAGACACACACAGGCACACACACACACACACACACACACACACACACACACTTGCCCAAAGCTGTTGGAGTAAGCTGGAAGCTGGGCAGGGTTTTCAATCCTAATTGCAGGGCCAAGTAGACAGTTCTCTAATTGGTCTAAACCCTTCTTGCTGAGTGTTGGAGGAAGCTCTCAGGAGCAGATGTGGCTTTCCCCTTCCATGGAGTTTCTTACTGTCTTAAGCACCTATTCCTGGAGGACGTGTTCCTCTCTCTTCTCAGGGAGGTGGGGGCCCTGGGTGCTGCTGGCGTTTGCAGCTGTCAGGGGCGAACCAGGCAGTGACATGAGGGAGGCCGTGCCTGCTTGCCTGCCTGCCTGCCTGGGGCTGTCTCACGGATGCTGTGTCTGAGCACACCATTCCTCCTCCAGATCTGGTCCCCTTCTGTCTTGGCTGGTGACACTGCTGTCATCAGGCTCTGTTCCTTACTTTGCGGTTCAGGGCTGAGCAGATTGAACACCAACTTTTTCTGATCATCCTGGAATCCACATCTTCTCCATCCCCACCATCACGGACCCTCATTGCTTCCCCCCACCTCCATCCCTACCTCCCCATCAGGGTCTTCTGCCACTAGTAATTTTTTCCTCTAATTCACCTTCATGGCCATCAGGGCCACTTGGGAACATAAGTCTAATTAGTCAAATCCTAGCCTAAAACCTCTTCATGGATATCAGGAGACAAAGCTTGACCTCAGGGTCAGTTTCAAACTTTGCCTCATGACACTCATAGCTCTTCCTACCCCGGCCCCACCTTCCTTTTGCATACCATCTTTTTGTCTTCTCCTGACTTTGCCTTTATTTCGTGGCAGTGCTGGATTCCCTTAGTCCTCAGGGCATGTGTGGGCTGCTCCCAGCCAGTGCTTCTACCTTTCTAGGCCTCAGGACCTTTGCTCATGTGGGTATTGATGTGGTTCCCCATGAATTTATTAGGCCATGGAGACCCAGGTTGGTGAGCACCCACTCTGCTCTTTTAGGTAACTCAGATTTCCTCCCTTGGTGCTATTTTTGTTCTTCTTTTTCTGATGACTACTATCCTGCTTCTTATATGGTTATTCATTTGTTCCCGTATCTTACTCTCCTCCTCCTCCTGCTCCAGCTGTGACATTTGAAGCTATGCTGTTCACCTCTGTGTCTCTGGCATCTGGCCCAGGCATTGGCATAGTAACTAGTCCTGTGGTCCATCCCCCCCCCCCGGGTGAATTAATCCACATATGTTTATCAAACACTCTCCACATGTTAGTTGACACTTAGGGACTAGGGCACATCAGGGCTGAGTGTGACCCTGGGGTCTGTAGTTGGCAGGTTCATGGTGTCTTTGACAAGAGAGAATGCAGGGAGGCAGTGGACCAAAGCTGACAGGATGGGTTCCAGAGAGAATAAAAGGAGAGCCAGTGGAGCCAGCAGGTGTAGACAACTTGGTACAGGGTCTCTCTGTCAAGGAATCAAATGACAGGGTGGCAGTGGTGGGAGGGGTCGCGGTCTCCAGGGAGGAGTGTTGTGATAAAGATGGGAAGTGTGACAGTATGTGTGTCCTGATGGCATGACTGTGTACACAGCTACTACCGAAAAGAGAGGAGGCATGGCTGGGGAAGTGATGTCTTTGAGTTGGTGGGAGGGCAAGGGGTCTGGTGCTCTAGAGGCACGCATCATTCATTGAAGGAAGTGAGCTGAACCATGCTGTCCTCCCCAGACCCTTAACTACCGGCCACCTGGGAGCTCAGCTCTGCAGAAGACGCAGACTGCTCTTTCCTCATGGTACCTTTGTACTCTGGTGACAGCCGCCCCCCGGCATGAGCCATGGAGGGTGGAGCCCTGTTTGTCCCCGAGTTGTGGTAATTGTTAACCACAGTGACAGGCGGGAGTGGGCAGGTATGCCTCTGATTTTTTTTTTGGTGTGGTACTGGGGGTGGAACCCAGGGGCTTTTTCCATCTCTGGCTATACTCTCAGAACTATTTTATACTTAATTTGGAAATAGGGTCTCACTAAGTTGCTGAGAGCCTAAGTAGCTGAGGTTGGCTTTGAACCTGCACAATCTTCCTGTCTCAGCCTCCCAAGCGCTGGGATTACAAGCGTGTACCACCACACCTGGCTCTGACTGGTTTTCTTGAGAAGGAGTGGTGCAAGGTTCTGAGTGATAGCAGTGATTGGTATGGGGTCTACCAATGTCCAGCTGGTGGGGACACCAGTGTGGAGCCATCCATGGACTGAAGCCAGAGTCACAGAACATGTCTTAGATTGGGTGCTGAAATGGTGAGCACCTGGAGACAGGCGCAGGAGGCCAGGTTGGAAGCTCTCCTCAGGCAAATTGGGTGCAGCATGGGGACCCAGCCAGGGCCCTCAGAAGTGTGGTCAGGAAGCATCATGCAGCATCTGTGCCAGCTCAGCAGAGGAAGGGAGCCCGCCATCACTGAGTTTACATGCCAGGCTTCTTGGTAGATTGTTTATCCATGCATCCATCCATTCAACAGTGTTCCTTGCATCTCATCTGATACTTATTGGGTCAGCCATCATTGTTTCCATCCTACAGAGGGAAGTTCCAGGGCTCTGAGGAGTTAAAGAACATTCAAGCATTGGCAAAACAACTCAGGCATTTATCATAATCTGATGTTCCATTCCAGGAGGACGTGATGCCGCCACTCAGGGTGGACTCGAGTTCCTCGAACCCCTGAATCTCTGAATCCCTGAAGCTGGAGGAGGTTGGGTCCTGGACCCTGCAAAGGTGTGTGTGTGTGTGTGTGTGTGTGTGTGTGTGTGTGTGTGTGTGTGTGTTGGGGCTGTCAGGTGGTTTCATCCAGGAGCAAGGAGGAACACAGAGGCCAGGAGCCAGGGAGCGCCTGCATCAGCTCTTTTTGTCACGCAAGTCCAAGCTGCCGGACGAGTGGGTGCACCTGCCATGAGTCAGGGAGACTACAGCAGCCCTGCCCTCCTGTCCACCCTGAAGACCTCTCACGGAGGCCTCAGTCCTGTCATGGGCTCCTCTCCAGACAGAAGCAAGGAGGCAGATGCTGGGCCAAGCCAGTGCCTGTGGGTCTGCACTAGCATCTTTAGCTGTGTGAGAAATCCGCATGCTGGCTGGGTGCTGAGCTGCCACCCTCCACTGGCTCCCCACTTTCTGGTGCTTGGGCCCTTCCTGACACTGCACCGCCTTTGCTGCTGAAGGTCAGTGCTCACAGGGTTATTCTGAGCAGTGCAGTTTGTGCTCCACATGGCTATAGCTTTTTGTCTGAAATTTCTTCTCTCTGGAGTGACAACTGTATATGTGTGTGTGTGCGTGCATGTGCGTATGCAGTGGATGATAGGGTTTACCTTTGGAAAACATTTATTGAGCACCTACTTTATGGGAAATGCTGTGCCAGAAACTTCACATTCTTTATTGGATTTCATTGTCATGGCAACCTGTGAGATAGAAACCTAAAGTTACAAGTTAGGAAACTGAGGCACAGGAATGACATGTCTAAGATCACCCAGCTCATGAGTAGCAGCACTGTATAGGAGCCAGGCTGCCTGACATCAAAGCCCATAGAAATTCTAGAACCTTTACCACTAACCATTAAGCCATTGACCTTTATTAGAGTATCCTTATAAAAGCATTAATGTATTCATTTGTGCACAAAGTGAAGACTGTCCCTGATAGTTCCAGGCAGTGAAAGGGGGATGATAGCTGGATGAAGGGTGAGGATGGGGTCAGGAACCTATCTTGGTGTCCAGGGTGGAAAGGGCAGGAGGTAGGGTGAAGGATGTGGTGGGGATGGGTCCTCAACAGGATATGCTGACACCCCCAACCCTGCCTCTAGTTTAATTTTTATCTATCTATCTATCTATCATCTAAGCTAGTGTGTGTGTAGGTGTGTGTGTGCATGCACACATGTGTGCATGCATTCATATGTATTCATGTGTATGTAAGTGTCTGTGCAGGCCCATGTGTGTGTATTCATGTCTGCATGAGAGCAGCAGCCAGGAAATTGTCCATGCACCCCTCCAGCCATCTGTATCTTGCTCTATTGATTTGTCCATCTGGACCCATCAGTAACTTATCTTTGTATCTCCAGTGCCTGGCAGGGAAGGGGCTTCATTAAATGCTTGTGAGGATGTTGTCTAGCTGCATCTCTGCACCAATTCATACTCACGTATCATATGGAACAGTGGCGAAGTGGCCACCACTGTCTCCGCTAACAGGAGAAATCCCCCTGGGAGCAGTTCATTTCTGCCCAGGCCTTGCTTGACCCCATCTCCTTACAGGGTGCCCTTCCCCCTTACGCCTTGGCCAGGGGCTTTGGGCTGTGAAGTGTGGCTGGGTGGGTGGGGAGGGCCTTCCGCCTGTGTGGGCACCGCTGGGTCTTTCCTCTGTTTCTGGTCTGTCCTCTCTTGTGGAAAGATTTTTTCTGATCATTTCTCTCCAATCCAGTGTACATTTTTAATTTCAATTTGTCTTCTCACTCACCTTCTTCCAGGCCGGGCCTGTCTAGAATCCCAGAAGTGAAAAGTACACATCTAGGTCTGACTTTTCTGACTTAGGCTGGCACTTTCTTTGTGTCTTTTTTCCCCCTGTAGAGAAGTAGAGGTAATGACCCTTGGGAGTATGTGAGAAAAGAGAGGGAGAAATATGCAGATAATAACTAGATTAACACTTGCAGATATTATATCTGTTCCTGTACCTATGCCTACCTTTAACTTCTACCTGTACTTATTTAGTATTTATACCTATATTCACAGTGATGCCTACATTTAACCTATACCTGTACTTATACCCAATTCTATATCAAAATTCACAGCTATACCTACATCTAACCTATATCTACCTAGTCCTGTACCTATACCTATTTCTACCTCTATACACATATCCATAAATAGTCTGTACCCACATCTATTCTTATAATTATCCCTATAGCATTATCTATCTATACGGATACACACCCTCAGGCACACACAGTCACACACACATCTTTATGTAACTTTTTATGATTTTCTGCCATTCTGCAGAACCTGGATATGCCACTGTCCTGGGGGAGAAAAGGAAATCGAGCAGGAAATTTTATACTGAAAGTGACTTAAGAGATAAATCAAATAATTGGTTATATGGATGGACTTTATCAGGATCCTCATTTAAAAAATATTAAAAAACTTCCCATTTACCGTACCATAAGTCTCATAATCTTGAGAATCTGAATACTGATTGGAGAGTGGAAGATGTTAAAGGATTTGAATTTTAAAGATGTGCTCATGGTATTGCAGTTAGGGTTTAAAACAATCCTTTTTCTCCTGAAACAATTGAAACACTTGAATGTGAGGGACAGGCTACTGGGGATTTTTCTTCAGAACAGTTCAGGTACAGGTAGGAAGAGTCTGCGCTGGGAGAGAGATACATAGCTTCTATTACCCTTTATCCAATGCTTTAAATTTTCCATAATGAAAAGTAAAATGAAATCATATAATAGAATTTTTCTCTAGTAATGCAGGCAATGTTTGTGTTTTATTTAGGTTTTCTGCTTAAATTGATCTGGAATCTTAGGTACTGGTGTCACTTGCTGGCTAGAGAGAGGAGCAGATGGCAGAATGGACAGATAAGTAATGAGGAAATATTAATGAGAGCAGGACGCTATCAGTCGGGTTTCCTGGACAGCTTACTTTTATCCCTAGATGTGTCTGCAAAATTACATGCATAAAATATATTCATTTTGTTTTGAGAAAATGAATCATACTCTGGGATTAAATAGAATGATACTTAGCAGAGAGAGGTTTATAGAGGCTTGTGTTGGGTTCTGGAGGCAGACTGCCTGGCTCTGCAATTACTAATCAACGTTGAGCATAATGAGGATAAAGGTAACACCTGTTGTAAACTTGCAATAGCGTATTACTCGGCCAAAAAAAAGAATAAAGCACTTATACATAGTACCATGTGGATGAACCTTGGAAAAAATTATGCCAAGTGGAAGAAGCTAGACACAAAGATAACTTATTGTAGGTTTTCATTTATGCCAAAATATCCAGACTATCCTAAATCCATAGAAACAGAAAGTGGCTACCAAGGTGAGGGTTGGGTTGGAGGTCAGGGGGCATGGGGAGTGCCTGCTAATGAATAAAAGATTTCTTTTGGGGATGACGAGGATTTTCTAAAATTAGACCTGGTAATGGTTGTGTCACCCTGGGTATAATAAAAAAGCATTGAATTTACACTTAAAAACTCAGGGTGAAATTTTGTGGCATGTAAATTATATCTCAACAAAACTCTTTTTCAAAGAGCCCACCCACATCTTAAGAGTTCAGGATGAAATGAAAATACGATGTGGAAAGTGTGCAGAAGAGGGGCTGGCATTTCACACAGGGCTCATAATTCCAGGCGCTTTAACAAAATTGTCGGGAAGAGTGCGAGCCTCCAGCGGGTGAACCGGGGAGGGCTCTTTCCTAGCAAGAGTTTTCTTGCTAGGAAAACTCTGGAAGTGAGTGGTTTAGAGAACATTACCATCTCAAGTGTTTAATGACCACACACTGATCTGGAATTAAAAGCCTTCTAAACTGCCCTAAAGGAGACTATTCATCTCGCTCCATGTTTTGGGTCTTTAGAAAGAAATCTCTCCTGAAGCTTTGAGTGGCTGACAGGGCCATTTTACGCCCAGACCCCCCACCCCACAGTTCCTCTCCCCGCAGGCCTCCTCATTTCCCTGGGGACTCAGGGATGTGTGAAACTAGATAACAACTTCACTGGTTAGATTCTCGCCTCCATAAACAGATATCAAGCTAATTAGTAGCTAATCTAATTGATTTCCCATCTTCTAATTTATCTTTTTCCTCCTTCAATAATTCCTTAATTGCCTCAAATGTTTTGAGAGATGGAGTGAGCTGACCTGCACCGGTGGCTGAGAACTGGCCTCTAAGCTGGGGATTTTCTTTCCTTTCAACTTCCAGACTTGGAGACAGAATGCCTGGGCTGGAGGCAGAAGCACCTTGTGCTCCCCAGGTCCCTTCTTCAGTAATTCCTTTGTGTATGAGAAGAATAAGTATTCTCCTTTTAGTCCAAACCCTTGCTTTTGCACTGGCAGGACCAAGCCATCCTTCCCACAGTGGTTGTGTGTTGGAATCTCTTGGAGAATTTAACACACACACACACACACACACACACACACACACACACACACACACTCGAGTCTGCCTTTAGCTGCTCTGATGTCACTTGTACAGGAAGCAGAGATTATTAAAAGCTTCCGAGTGATTCTAATAGGCAGCCAAGTTGGAGAATCACTGCCTGGGAGGGAAGACACGACGAACAGGAGGCGGCGGTCGGAAGACTGGGAAGATCCAGAGCACTTAATTAGTGGGGGGAGGAAGTACAGAGGGTAAACATTTTTCTTGACTTGCGTGTCGGGGAAAACCTATGCGTAAACATGCTATTTTAAACAGTTTGGCATCCAACTGAAAATAGACAGGAAGCAGTAGTCCAATAATCCACTCCACTCAGCTTTGGAACAGGGACTGAAATAGCTTTGCTTCTGCTCTGACACATGCTAGAGAAGGATTCTTCCTCCTTTGTCAACAAAACATGTCAGCAATTGTCCTCTGGCACTTGGAATGCATGTGTGTGCAACAACCGAGAGGCTGTGCATAGCCGTGGTGGCCCTCTGAGCATCGCGTTCTGTGGTTTGCTTGTCCCTGGGGAGCAAACGGGTGTGCTCTCTTGAAGACAGGCTGGTTCACAAGGGAAGGGAGCAGGGCCATTCATGAACGAACCAGTGTCAGCTTCTCTAGGGCTCACGGTTTTGCAGGGACCTCCGGAGACAGGCAGAGTATGTGGGCCTCAGTCTACACTCTGAGGAGGGCTCTACTGCTCCACTTTCCATGGGAGTCGGTGGAGGCTAGAAGGGACCCCTGGGTAGTAAGTGGTAGAGGCCAGATCAGCACCTGCAGGACTCAAGCAGGTTGGCCCAGGTACATACGAAGGTGGCTGCTGCAGGATCAGACAGCCCTACGGCCTTAGGAAAGCTGGCACAGAGACCCAATCCTGTGGGCCAGGCCAGAGCCGCACAGGTGCCACCTTGGGCACCATCAAGGACCCTTTGGCTCCTTGACTCCTTCATGTCTGAGGTTGCCTGGAGATGTTCTTGGGAGAGATGGCTTGGGAAATTGCTTTTCACTAGAATGGTGAGAAGGCCTATCTTTTGTTTTGTTTTTGAAACAGGGTCTTGCTAGTTGCTGTGAGTTTTGCTAAGTTGCTGAGGCTGGTCTTGTAACTGTGGTCCTCCTGACTCAGCCTCCTAAGTACTAGGATTAAAGATGTATGCCGCCGTGTCCAGCCACGGCCTGTCCTTTGAGAGCCTCCAGGAGTGCCGATTTGGAATTGGGGGCCAGGTGCCAGAGACTTGTGTAGGCCCCTCTTTTGCCTCCCCACATCCCTTGCTAGATCATGCTGGAGATGGTCTTGGGGTCAAAGATGAGGTATCCCAATCTCTGAAGGGTTTTCAGGGGTCAGATGCACCCTAGGTGAACACAGCTCCCTGTTGGGGCAGGGCCTCCCATCTCAGTGCAGTGGGACAGCTCGTGGTACCTGGCCCTGGGCCAGGCCTCCTGCCTGTACTGTCTCATTGGTACTGAACAGTAGCCTAGTGAGATAGTGGGCCCACTTTACAGAGGTGGAAATTGAGGCTCAGAGGTGTTAAGTTCCTGTCCATGCTACTCCTCAACCACTCCCCTACAACAGGGCCCCAAATCCCTTGCTGCAGCAGAAGGATAGATACCCTCATGGGTTCCTAATCAGAAAGGCAGGAAGCTTTTGGGACTCTGGATGGGGGCTCTGGCTCATGCTCAACTGTTTGGGGGTGAGGAGGCACAGCATAGGCAGCAACCACCAAACCAGAGATACTGTGGAGGTGGAGATTCCTGCTCCCCAGCCTTAGTGTGCACATGTGCACAGTGGGATAGTAATGCAGCGTTCTCATAGGTGCTAAGTGAGAAAATATCAGTAAAGCATCAGTAAAGCTGGACCCTGAGGGTCAGTAAATGGTGCTGAGGTGGTGACAGTGACAAAGAGAACCGCTGGGCATGACAGAAGCCACAGGATGGAGGCCGGTCCATGGGTCACATTTACTCCATAGTTAGCGTGGATGTAATGAGGCGAGAAACGTCATTCTGTGTCTTCAGCATCACACTTTGCCCTAATATCCAATCAGCAGGACTCTAGTCTCCTCTGATGTGGTGGGGGCTGCTGCTCTGTACAGGATTGGGGGCTGTGAGCAATGAGGTGATTGGACCCCACAGTTCCTGCCATGTGCCCCTCCTGTGGCTGGCAGGGTTGTGGGGAGGCAAAGCGGGGGCTACACAAGTCTCAGGCACCTGGCCCTGTTCTCTCAGCCCACTGCTTCTAGAAAGCCAGCAAACAGCAGCACAGCTTCACCTGTTGAGCCTGCAAAGCCCATGTACTCCTGCCTCCTTTCTTTAGCCTGGGCCTGGTTTCCCCTGCAGAAAAGGGGCTACTCAGGCATTTTCCCCTAGAAAGCTTGAGCCTGGGCAACTCAGCAACCTGCAGCTGCTCTGACGCGGCCGCTCCTCTTGATCTGGTCTTGGGTCTAGTTCTTCACCAGCTTCCTGCCTGCTCTATACCACACTAACCACAGCCCCCAGAAACAAGAAAGAAGAGTAGAAATTCGCAATCAGGGCAAACCTGTAGGATCACAGAGCTGACACCCTCAGTGGCTGCTCTTAGCTTCTTTACCTGCCAGGTGCACAGTCTGCCTCTGGAGTGCACAGTAGGCCGGCTGAGGGCCATTGCTGGACTCCGCACACTCCTCCCTGCACTGTACACATGCTTTGCACCCCTTCCCTGGCTCTGGATGCCTGGTCTGCATACACAGATCTGCACTCCCATGGCCTATGTTATGGTTTGAAAGTCAAATGTCCTCATTAGGTTGTGCAATTATCAGTTAATCACACCTCTCTCCCTCCACTTCAACCCCTTGCTGGGAAAGGCAGGGCTGTCCCTCTTTCTCTGTGTTGAGTGAGATACCTGGAGCAGTGTCTATTCATAGATACTGGTTCTGTGCATGAGAGAATGAATGAATGAATGAGTTTTAGGTTGTACTGCCCAGGATGGGGCAGGGGCAGCCAAGAAGCCGAAGGCCAGCAGGGCTGGAGTTGTGGGGTTCAGAGGTGGGCCTTAGCACCGAACTCTTATTTTCTCTTCTAGAGTACAACCTACCTGGAATCCTGGGTGGCCCCCTCAACCCCAGTTCTGAGCCTTTTTTCTGGGCTGCTGTTCCAGGTCGCTGGGCTGGAGCCGCCCCCAGATTTTGTCCTTTAAAACTCATTGATTTTTGTGCTGACTTTTACAGTACAAATGTCATCATTAGATAAAATAATTGAAGCGGGTAATCTATTTGCTGAGCTCTCGGCCCCTCCTACCCCACCCGGCCCACGGCGCTCATAAAAGTACTGCTAGGGTTTGGGTTGCCAGCTGTCCCCACCTGGGCTCAGGGACTGGGCTCGCTGGGGTGAGCAGGACGGGGTGGTGCTGAGGCTGCATACTGAGGACCTTCCCCCTCCATGCTGGCAGCTTCTGTAAGATGCAGTGATGTGAGGGGACGGGTGGGGCTGAGCAGCCACCACTGACCAGCTGGGGGTCCTGGGGCCATTCTTTATCCTTTCAGCCACTCAGTCAGGATAATAATGTTTCCCTAGAAAGAAGATTAAATAAGAGAACTCAGACAGATGGCCCTCAGGGACCCTGCAACCAAGCAGAGACTCTGTAGGCATCCTCAGATCCAGGCCTCCTGCATGGAACACTGGCTTGTGAGTATGGGCCAGAGCATCTGCCAGAGATCAGTGGCAGGGGCAAGACCCAAAGACAGCCCCTGAATCTTTACTGTGGCTCTGGCGGGCTGCTGAAGTGTCTCTCCAAAATATTATGCCCATGTCTTCATGGCTGGCTTAATAGCTGATATCACTGAAGGAGTGTGTGTGTGTGTATGTGTGTGTGTGTGTGTGTGTGTGCATGGATCCAGGGATGCTCCACCCTAGCTCTACCCTAAGCTACACCCTAGCCTCTTTTATTTTTTTGGTACCAGAGATTGGAGCCAGGGATGTTCTACCTCTGAGCTTAGACCTCCCCTCAACCTATTTTATTTTGAAAGAGGGTCTCTCTAAGTTCTTGAGGATCTTGCTAAGTTGAGGAAGTTGTTCTTGAACTTGTGGTCCTCCTATCTCAGCTTCCCAAGTACTGGGAATATAGGGTTGTGCCACTGTGCCTGTTCATTGGAGATTTTTGAGAATGTGCTGCTCAGGGAGACAGTCTCCTAACTCTACTTCTGCTGTGGGTCTCAAGGGCAAGATAGGCCATTGAGAACCTTGCCAGATGACATGGGGAAGTCCCAAGGCCCAGAACAACCATGGAGCTCAGAGGCCAGTACCAGGTTCCCACCCCCATTTTCTTGAATGGCACATACTTTACCTGTACTAGCCATGATACATAAAGGCTAGTAGCTCTGGATCTTCTTAGAAAAGTTCTCTCTAAAAATAAACCCCCAAACTGGATTCTGGAGTCCCTTTGCAGGCTCATACCCCAAAAGATGGGTTAGTTACACCCATGCTCCCCACCAGGCAGGAAAGATCCATAGTCTACAGGACCCTGCCTGTGGCTGCTCATCTTAGCTCTGGTGTTCGTGAGGTGTGGCCTTGAAGGTGCTTACTTGGGGATGAGACAGATGTCCAAAGGCCATTGCCTAGGAAAAATAAAGCCAAGAGGAATAGTGATGTTCTCTCTGTGCTGTGGGTCCAGGTACAACACCTCACCTTGGCTACCGGGGCCTGTTCCCTGCTGTTTCACTAGCAAGGTTGCTCCACCCAGGACCAGCTGCTCCCCTTTCTCTCTGTCCCACTCTCTCTGGCCACATCCTTCCTCTCTTTTCCTAGGGAGCTCCAGAAGTTCTGGTTGTTTTTCCAGGAGCCCCAGGCCAGCAGGGGCTGATGAACCTTGCAGAGATTCCAGAGAGGGCCCAGGATGCTCCTGAGGGGCAAAGAGGGCAGTGGGCCAACAGAAGTTTGTCTCCACTGTCGTAGGCCTGAAGCCCATCCTCTCCGTATCCCCTCAGGCTCACAGGGTGAATTTGGAATGTGGAGCAGACTCACATCTCTGCATTGGGAGGGAAAGTTTGCTGCCATCTAAAAAGACTAATGCTATGGTTCCCCCGGGTCAGCCCACAGGCCTGAGACCTTCCTCTGCAGCTCTGTTCTGGCCCCAGCCCTACCCTGGTTCACATTCCCTGGGTCCATGTGTCTCAAAGATTGGCTCTGGGGGCTAGGGCTGCCTTTCTTCACTGGAGGCTGACCTCTTCTCCCTACTGCTGCCTCTGCCCTCGCCAGGAAAGTGGCACCAAGAGAGCTCCAGCACACACTGGCACATAGGAGGGGCCCTGGGTGTCCCAGACACAAGCTCATATGGGGACAGACAGGTGCTTGCAGCAGTGATTTCTCTGGACCCACCCGGTGGGCCAGCTGCATATTGCCAGCCCTGATGCTAGGGAAAGCCACCGGGCAGCTCCAGCTCCAGCTCAGCTTTCTCCTGCCATTAGGACTGTATCCAACCAAAACGCCCTTCTCTCCCCATCACATAGACTAACCCTCATCTTTTTAGTGTGTGTGTGGGGGGAGCAGGTAGCCAGCCAGGGCTCCCTCTTCTCTTCAGTCACCTATCCCAGAGATCCCAACCTGTGTGTGCAGGCGAATCCAACAGCCCTTTCCAACGGCTTCCTCTGCCACCATATGGAGGCTTGTGGTCTGGACTGTCATTGTGCCATAATACTTTTGAAAATATGGTTCAATATCTTTCTGATGAGAAGAAAACTCCTTGTTTCTGAAGACAGTATGTAGAATTAGGAAGGGAAATGGAATTTGAGCCTGATATGCCTGCTCCACAGACAGTTTGTAGAAAGAAAAAAAGATTGGCAGGTGTATGTTCTTGAGATGGTGCTCTTTTCTAGGAGTGAGGGGAGGCTGCACTTTGTTTTTAGGGGATATGGATATACAACATGCTGGTTACCCAGCCGCAGGGGACTCAGAGAAGAAGGAGGTGGCTTCTGGGCATTTGGAGGTCAAGGTTGGGGTAGGAGTGGGTTCCTCACTGGCCATCCAGTTTCCTCCTCCAGGTTTGGAAGGGCAAACATCCAGCAGCCTGAGCAGGGATATAGGATGATGGTCTGTGATCTTGCCCTGTTCCCAGATCTGCTCCTGGGCAAGTTCTCTCCTTGTAGTGATCACACACTTTTCCCTTTATCTCCCTGGGCCACGCTGGCTAGGATTCTATCCACTTAAGTTCCCAAAGGGTGTGGCAATCTATCTGGTAAGTCGATAGCATTAGGACACATCCATTTGATTTTGATTAAAAGTAAAAATTATCCAGGCATGGTGGTGCACGCTTGTAATCCCTGTGCTTGGGAGGTGGAGACAGGAGGATCACGCAGGTTCGAAGGCAGCCTTGCTGGCTTAAGAGACCCTGTTTCCAAATTTTAAAATAGGTCTGGGAGTATAGCCCGGAGGTAGAATGGTTCCATCCCCGATACCACCAAAAAAAGTAAAAATTAATTTTGATTTTTATTAAAAGTAAACATTAGATCCTGCAGACACATTGACCCTGGCCCTACCGTTGGCTGTGCATCTTGTTGCCCCCACAAACAGACCCTGTGCCAGACAGCCACCATGAGCCCTTTTTGAATGACCACTGACATTTTCCTTCTGTGAACAGGATGTGACAATTGGAAGTTCATGTTAAATAAAACACACTTGTTTTTCTGCCTTCTCTATTGATTTGGGTTTAGCAGGAAGAAGCTGGATGTAATTTTCGTTTGATTTTCCTCTCAGTTTCCAAGTGGATAGAGATGTCGTTATCAATTCCTCCCATTGCCAGCCCTCTCAGCCATCCCGGTTCTTCTTGATCACGGTCGTCTGCTGGCAGGCCTTGTGGTGCAGGCAAATCAGCCAGGGAGTCATTGTTGCTTCTCCTGCTGAGCACCCTGCTGAGAACAAGGGCCATGGGGCTCTGAGCTCTGCAGCATTTCAGGGAAGGTGGATTCTGACTGATGGGACCTCCTCAGGCACCCATGCCCTGAGAAGCCCTCTGCAGGGCCATGCCTTCAGCTTCTGGGGTTCTCTCTCACTTGAGGTACAACCCGGGCCTCAGTATTCTCACCTGTGCAATGGGCTGAGGGCTTTTCTCATGGCAGAATGGGGCCTCGTACTGAATGAAAGTTTTATGAATAATGACCTTCTTGTTCAGGCTCATGAACTGGGTCACTACTCCAAGTAGCCTGACTTCATGTTTCTGTACCTGTCCCAGAAGGCTTTGAAATCCCAGCCATCTGAAGGTGCTAGGATATTGTATCTTGGCATGCTCTCTGGACACTCTTTGCTCTCACCTTTTCTTTATGCCAGAACTTACTCCTACAAGCATGGCTCACACCCCAGTCCTCTGGGTCACTGGGGTTGGGCAGGCAGGGGCAGGTGCTCTATGGGTGTTTTCACTGGGTGTAACCAGTCTCTGTTGGTGCAATCTGAGAAGTGGGAGGCCCGGGATCATGGTTTTTCTGGAGCCATCTGGGCAAACACTCCTTAGCAAGAACACCTCTTTTCTGGATCCAAGCAGAGGTGGAGTGATGGATGCAGGCTTTCATCCTCCAAGGTAAGGATGCTTCATTTCCTTTATGCTGAGTCTGTGCTCTGACAGAGATGGACTCTCCTACTCTGTGTTCCACTTTGCTACTTATACTCTGTGTAACCCTTAACAAGTAATTTCACCTCTCTCAGCATTAGCTACTGAGCTATTAAAATGGGGATACTTATTTCCACCTGGAAGTATTATCATAATGGCTAAGGGAGTGCATGGTTCCTGGCACATAGTAGGACCTCAATACTGGCTGTTAGCCTTCTGTTTTGTAGGGATAGAGATTCCTGATGGTGAGCTTCTTTCTGCTCAGCACATCTGGGGAGGTATCGGGGCTTGAATATGGTGACCTCCAGCAAGTTGCTTTGAGGCCTGTCAGCCTCCCAATTCTTTGTTGGTCAGATCTCCTTCTTCTCCCCTCTAATTGCCAGAAGGTACAGAATGAATGTTCTTCTTGGCATGATTCTGTAAACTCTTTGTGTCACTGGACTCAAATAGTTATTCAAGAATGATTCAAGAATGGTGTCACTAGTGTTGGTTTGCAGAAAGCATGGTAGCTGGCAGGGGAGGGGAAATATGGGTGGTCTGGATAGAGATGGGAATTCTACATTGTTGAGATGGACTGTATGCTTTGGAGAAGTGTATTTAACAAGGAAGGAGGGTAGGTGCATAGTATGTATTTGCAGGGCATTTTAGCACTCAGCCCTGGCTATGGCATGACTGAGTGTAGCATGCACGATGGATGGTCCCTCTGTAGCTAGTCAGTTCCATCTGGCCTAGTCCTCCATCTCAGAGAATGGTGTCCTGGAGATAAGAGATGGACAAGTGTGCTTGTGTTGTAATGATGATGAACATGGTGATGGGGTTGATGATGATCATGGTGATGATCATCATGATGGTGGTGATAATGATGATTATGAGAGTGGTGGTGACAGTGACAATGATGATGATGGTAATGATTATGATGTTGATGATTATGATGGTATGATGATGATGGTAGTGATGATGATGTTGATTAAGATGGTGATGGTGGTGATGATGTTGATTTATGATAATGTTGGTAGTGATGGTGGTGATGGTAGTGGTGATTATCTTGATTGTGATGGTGATGATGATGATGATGATGGTGAGGATGTTGATTGTGATGGCTATGGTGACAATGATGATGGTGATGATATTGATGATTAGGATAATGGTGGTAATGATAGTGGTGATGGTAATGATAGTGATGATGATAATGATGTTGACTATGATGGTGATGATGATAGTAGTGATAATAATGATGTTGATTATGATGGTGGTGGTTATGATATATGATGGTGATAGTTCTGATATTGATGATTATGATAATGGTAATGGTGATGGTGATGGTGATGGTAGTGATGATAATGACACTGATTCTGATGGTGATGGTGATGATATTGACTATGATATGGCAATGGTGGTGGTAACAGTGTCAGGTCAGCACTTAACCACATACTAGCTATTGATCTACTTGCTTTGCATGGGTTAATTCATTTACTTTTTATAAGAATCCTATGAGTCTGGTTCTATCATCATTTCTATTTTATAGACGAGGAATAAAGGCCAAAACAGGCTCAGATAATTACCCAATGTCAAATGGTCAGTATGAATGGAGCATAGTATTCAAACCTGGTTGACTGAGCCACTGAGCTGCCTTGACTGTTTCTGAAACAGGTTGAGCAGTTGTTCTGAGCAAGACTATGTTTTGTGGGGCAGATAATGCTCTGGCCCAGTTTAGTTAACAGAAACACAATGCAAACCACGTATGTTATTTAAAATGTAAAAACAACAAAAAGCAGATGAAATTCATTTAGTATATTTCACTTAGGCCATTATCATTTCAACATGTAATTAAAATAAAAACAATGGAGTGTTTTACTTTCTTTGTGTACCAAGTCTTTGAAATTCAACATTATTTTATGCTTATAGGTTACCTCAGTGGGATTAACCACATTTTAAAGGCTCTGTGGCCACCAGTGACTCATGCCTCTGCTATGTAGTATATTGGATATGTAGTATATTGGATATGTAGTATATTGGATAGTGTAGGATGACCCGTCTTGTCTTCTCAGGGTGACAACCTGACCAGGGAGGCCTACTTTGCTTCCCACTTGTCACCTAAACTCCTCAGCTATGTGTCCTGACTTGACCCATGGCCCTTCAGTTTGACCCCTGCGTGGTTTCCTTCCTTCCTTCCTTCCTTCCTTCCTTCCTTCCTTCCTTCTTCCTTTTTTTCCTTTTACCTCTGTGACCTTACACAGGTGCTTCATTGTATCTAGAAGCTCTTTAAGATGGGGCTAGAGCTGAGGGTCTAGAATCAGGGTGCTGGTGACAAGTCAGTACAGGAAGGGACACCTTAGCCACTCCCTGGGGTGCCAAGCAGATCTGAGGAGTGAATAATTTCTGATGATGGTCACTGTAACTGTTGTTCACTGAGCTCCTACATAATATGCCTGAGAAGGTTTACTCAATTCTCACAAAAAACCCCATAATGAGCCAGACCTGGTGGCACACTTTTGTAATCCCAGCCTTTGGGAGGCTGAGACCTGAGGATCACAGTTCACGGATAGCCTCTGTTACTTAGTTAGGCTCTCTGCATCTTAGTGAGACCCTGTTTTAAAATTAAGAATTAAAAAATAGGACTGGGGGTGTAGCTTGAAGGTAGAATGCCCCTGGGTTCCATCCTCAGTACTGCAAACAAAACAAAACAAAACAAAAAAACCATAATGTAGATATAATTCCTTTAAAAATTTTTTTTTGGGTGGTACTCGGGTTCCTGGAAGCCCTTCTACCTCCGGGCTACACTCCCAAACCTATTTTATACTTTTTTAAAAAAATTTGGAAACAGGGTCTCTTAAGCCAGCATGGCTGGCTTTTTTTTCCTTTTTCTTTTTAAAATATTTATTTATTTGCCTTTATTATTGGTGCATTCTAATCATACATGATATTGGAATACAAGATTTGAAAGGACATACAAGCAGACATCATCCAATTTGCCCTCATCCAATCCCCATCTCATTCCCTCCCCCTCCTTCGATCCCATGTTTGATTGGTGAATATCCTTGATACATTTGTTTACGTACCTCCTGAGTTTTAAAGAGGTTCCATCCTCCCCCATCCCATCCCCTTTGACTGGTCACCTTAATTGCTTCTCTATAGGGCCCTTTCTGCAACTCGACCTCCTCATGTTACCCCTTTCCTCCTAGATTTTGTAAGTTAGGGGAAACATCTGGTTTTTACTTTCTGTGATATTTCTCTGTGCATGCTGCATTGCAAGTTCCGATCCCACTCTTGACGTCCCCAGTAGAGGCCTGGCCACCCGGAGGACTCTGATCCCAACCTCGCTGGCTCCAGCACCAGCCTTGCCTCATGGGAGGCCCCAATTCTGGCATCGCTGGCCCCCACACCAGCTTAACCCCTCGGCTGGCTTCAATCCCTGCCTCGGAGGCCCCAGCACCAGCCTTGCCTTATGGCAGGCTCCAATCCCGGCCTTGCTGACCCTGGCACCAGCCTAACTCCTCGGCAGGCTCCTATCCTGGCCTCGGAGGCCCTAGCACCGGCCTTGCCTCATGGCTGGCTCCGATCCCAGCCTCTCTGACCCCAGTACCGGCCTAACCCCTTGACAGGCTCTGATTCTGGCCTTGGAGGCCTCAGTAGTGGCCTTGCCTCACAGCAGGCTCTTATCTGGCCTTGTTGACTCTGGCACCGGCCTAACCCCTCGGCAGGCTCCTATCCTGGCCTCAGAGGCCCCAGTACCAGCCTTGCCTCATGGCAGGCTCTGATCCCGGGCTCGCTGGCCCTGGCACCAGCCTTTCCCCTCAGTAGGCTCTGATCCTAGCCTAGGAGGCCCCAGTACCGGCTTTGCCTCATGGCAGGCTCCGATCCCGGCCTCGCTGGCCCCAGCACCAGCCTAACCCCTCAGCAGGCTCCGATTCTGGCCTCGGAGGCCTCAGTAGTGGCCTTGCCTCACAGCAGGCTCTGATCCTGGCCTCACTGACTCTGGCACCAGCCTAACCCCTTGGCAGGCTCCTATCCTGGCCTCGGGACCCCAGTACCGGCCTTGCCTCATGGCAGGCTTCTATCCTGGGCTCGCTGGCCCCAGCATGGGCCTTTTCCCTCAGTAGGCTCCAATCCCAGCCTCGGAGGCCCCAGTACTGGCCTTGCCTCGTGACAGGCTCCGATCCTGGCCTTGCTGGCCCTGGAACTGTCCTAATCCATCAGCAGGCTCCAATCCAGACCTCGGAGGCCCCAGTACTGGCCTTGCCTCATGGCAGGCTCCGATCCTGGCCTTGCTGGCCCCAGCATCAGCCTAACCCCTTGGCAGGCTTCGATCCCACCCTCGGAGGCCTCATTAGTGGCCTTGCCTCACGGCAGGCTATGATCCCAGCCTCACTGACTCTGGCACCGGCCTAACCCTTGGCTGGCTCCTATCCTGGCCCTGAAGGTCCCAGTACCGGCCTTGCCTCATGGCAGGCTACGATCCCAGGCTCGCTGGCCCCAGCACGGGCCTTTCCCCTTGGTAGGCTCCGATCTTAGCCTCGGAGACCCCAGCACTGGCCTTGCCTCATGGCAGGCTCCGTTCCCGGCCTCACTGACCCTAGAACCAGCCTAACCAATCGGCAGGCTCCAATCCAGGCCTCAGAGGCCCCAGCACCAGTCTTTCCTCACGGCAGGCTCTGATCCCGGCCTCGCTGGCCCCAGTACCAACCTAACCCTTGGCAGGCTCCGATCCTGGCCTCGGAGGCCCCAGCACCAGCCTTTCCTCACGGCAGGCTCCGATCCTGGGCTTACTGGCATGGGCACCATCCTGTCCCCTTGGTAGCCTCCAATCCCAGCCTCGGAGGACCCAGTATTGGTCTTGCCTCACGGCAGGCTCCAATCCCCGCTTTGCTGTCCCCGTCACCGGCCTCACCCCTCGGCAGGCTCCGATCCGAGTACCCTCTTCACTCAGCAGGTTGTCCCACTTTCCCGAGGGTGCATGGTAGTGGCATTCTGCCTCTGGGGTTATTTCTTCAAAAGTTCCGAGTATATTGCTTCAGAACTCTGCCTCCCCTGAGTACTGGCCGCTGCCATTGGCGCTGCCTCCACCATTTCAAATCTTTCCCAAGCTATTTTCCCACACTGCATGTTGTCCAGTGTTCCTAAACATGCGCGACGGTAGCATTCCACCTTTGGGATAATTTCTTCAGGAGATCAGGATGTGTTGGATCCGACCTCTGCCTCTCCCAAATACAAGCTTCCACCACTAAACTCTCTCCTAACAGGTAATGTCCAGGATACTTAAGGATGTAGAGGAGAAGCAGTCCTCTTTCATGGGGATTTTTTCCAAAAGTTCCAGTTCAGTTGGCTATGTTTTGCCTGCATCTCCAGTATCCTGGCTGCCGCCATAGCCATCTTGACCCCTCTCCAGTATTTTTCTTTTCTTTTTCTTTTCTTTTCCTTTTTTTTTTTTTAAAAAATAAGAGAAGATAGTATGTGTGGTTTGAGGAAGTTGTGGCTGTCAGGCACTTGGTAGCAATGAATTATTTTTCTTTCCTCACTTCCAAAAGCGGAGTTCAACAGTCTCACCGTGCAGAGCAGATTCTGCTGTTCTAAGCGCACCACAGCCTGGTGTAGCACAGCAGAGCTGGGTTCCTCTGTACCCGCAGTTAGGTCTCCTGTTTGGTACCAGGCCTTCTGGAACTTGGGCTGGGCCTCCTGCCGGACACCATGCCTTCCCGGGGGGTAGGCTGCCCGCGCCCCGCCCGGGGCCCAGGGCCCAGGGCCTTGTGGCCTGGACCTCTGGACCTCCCAGGGGGCAGGCGAGCCCTGCTCGATCCCCGCCCGTGGGCCCAGGGCCTTGCGGCCCACCCCAGTCCTTCTGGGGGGCAGGTGTGCCCCACTCAACCCCCGCCCAGGGGCCCACGTCCTTGTGGCCCAGACCTCAGGGCAGGCCCCGCTGGACCCAGCTCGGGGCCCAGGGCCTTGCAGCCCGACCCAAGTCCTTCTGGGGGGCAGGCGTGCCCTGCTTGACCCCACCCGTGGGCCCAGGGCCTTCTGGCCCACCCAGGTCCTTCTGCGGGTGCAGGCGTGTCCCGCTCGACCCCTGCCCGGGGGCCCAGGGCTCTGTGGCCTGTCCAGGCCCGAACTTTCCTGGGGGCAGGTGTGCCTGCTCAACCCCCACCCAGGGGCCCAGGGCCCTGTGGCCTGGCCCGGTACTTCCAGGGGCCAGGCGTGCTCCCTGAACTCCCGCCCAGGGGCCCAGGGCTCTGCGACCCGGCCTTTACCTTCCTGGGGAGCAGGTGTGCCCCGCTTGACCCCGGCCCAGGGGCCCAGTGCCCTGTGGCCTGGCCTGATCCTTCTGGGGGCCAGGTGTGTTCTGCTCGATCCCCACCCGGGGGCCCAGTGCCCTGTGGCCAGGCCCAAACTTTCCCGGGGAGCAGGCGTGCCCCCTCGACCCCCACCCGGGGACCCGGGGCCCTGCGGCCTGGCCTGAACCTTCCCAGGGAGCAGGCGTGCCCCACTCGACCCCAGCCCAGGGGCCCAGGGCCCTGTGGCCCGGCCTGATTATTTCGGGGGCCAGGCATGCCCCGCTTGATGTGTGGCTGGCCTTGAACCTGCGCTATCCTCCTGTCTCTGCCTCCCGAGCGTTGGGATTACAAGCGTGCACCACCATGCCTGGCAAAATCTTTTTTTTTTTTTTTTCCTTTGGTGTTACTGAGGTTCCTGGAAACCTTCTACCTCTGGGCTACACTCCCAGGCCTATTTTTATACTTTCTATTTGGAAACATGGTCTCTTAAGCCAGTGAGGCTGGCTTCAAACCTGCGCAATCCTCCTATTTCCGCCTCCCAAGCACAGGGATTACAAGCATGTGCCACTACGCCTGGCTTCCTTTTTAAATTTTAATCAATGTTTTTATTGGTAGGAAAGCTGAGGACAGAGGTTAGAGGTACCTCAGTGGATGGGAGGTAAAGCGAAGACTCGGGCCTGGGCTGTATAATTCCCAAGGCCAGGCCTTCCTCTGTGTCAGGGTGCTGTCTTTGACTGAGGACCTGGATGTCCCAGAGGGACATGGAGAAAATCCTGAGAACACTGGATATTTCCAAGGGGTTCCTAAGTGTAATTTACTATTTGGGCCGTTACGGTTTACATACAGAATGTACCCTAGGAAGCTCATATGATGGTAATGTAGCAATGTCCAGAAGCAAAAATAATTGAATCAAGGTTTTAACCTTATCAGTGTATAAATGCATTGATGAATTGATTATTTGAATTGACTTACCAGGTGGTAACTATGAGAAGAAAGAGGGTGGCTGGAGTAGCTATGTAACTGGGGGCATAGTCTTGGGGACTCTGTCACTGGTCCCTTCCTCTTTTTTTCTTTCTGCCTCTGGGATGCTGAACAGCTTTCTTTCATATACCCTGCCACCATAATGTTTCTGCCTCCAAGTCAGCCAACTATGGACTGAACCTCTGAAACCATGAGTCCAAATAATTCTTTCTTCCTCCAAGTTGTTCTTATGAAGTATTTTGGTCACAGCAACTGAAAAGCTAAGTAAAACGTATTCCCAAGGTCAAATGGCTAGGAAAGGCTGAGCCGAGCTGGGTTTTAAACGTAATACAATCTAGTGCTGAGCCTGGACCCTCCTCACTATGGAATACTTCTGCTACATCTTACTGAAGCCATCAGCAAAACATTTACTATATGCCAGGTAACACTCTGGGTTTGGGGAAGAGTAGAAAATAAGATGTGAGAACAAATGTTCATTTCAGGAAAGAAGAGTGTTACAAAGGAAAGGGACAGGGGCTTGTGGCAAAGTCATGAGTTGGGAAGGATCAGGACCACTTGGCAGCCCAGGAAGGCCCCGCAGAGGAGGCCATATTTGAACTGATAACAGAGCATCAAAGAAGGCAGTAAGATAGCAATCTAGGGAATCATTTCACAACAGAGGGAGTAGAAAATGTGAATTATCGGAGGTAGCATTAGACTTGGAGTGTTCCAAAAGAAGAAAGAAGAGTCATGAGGCTGGAGGCTGAGGAAGGAAGGAGGAAAAGCAGTTGGGTTATAGAGCACATCAGAGGCAAGTTACACAAGCTTCTTGGGTTCTGGATAGTTGGATATTATTCAGATATTAGTCCTGGGAGGTGGGATATTATTCTAAGCCTTATATGAAGCCACTGGGTTTTAAAGCAGGGCAGAGACCTGATGTGTATCATGCTTAGAATATTCTGTCTCTGCCATGTAGTCGCAAGACTGTAGGAAGGTGAGGGTGGAGGCAGGGAGGCCAGGCAGGAGGCTGTCAGAATAGTCTCAGGGAGGGACAGTGATATGGACCAGGGAGGCAACAGAAATGATAGGAAGGAGAGGTTGGGTTTAGGGTGTCTTGTTGATTATAAGTGCAGCAAAAGAAGACAGAAGGTTTCCAAAGAAACTCCCAGGCTTTTGGCCTGAGCACCTGGATGGTTTTTGAGGTTAAGTGTCCCTCAAAGGCCCATGTGGCAAAGGCTTGGTCCCCAGCATGGAACTGTTGGGAGGTGGTGGAATCTTTAAGAGGTAACATTGATTGGGAAGCCATTGGGGGTATGCCTTTGAAGGGAGTTGTGGGACCCTGGTGTCTTCCTGGTCTTCTTTTGCTTCCTGGCCATGAAGTGAGCAGTTTTGGTTCTCCATGATTTTTTTTTTTTTCTATCGGTATGCTGCCTCTGAGAAGACAATAGGGCTGGCCGATCATGTACCAGAACCTTTAATTGTCTCAGGCATTTTATTATAGTAACCGAAAGCTATAACAAACACAGATGGGAAACAGAGCTGATTGGGGGTTGAGAAACAAGAGGAGTCTAGAAATCCTTGCACAGTCCGAGGTAGAGATGTAGGTCAAGTGTGGATAGTACTTGAAGTCACAGGACTGGAGAACATTGGTTAAGGGAGAGAAGAGGATAGTAGCCTCAGGAGAGGCTTGCCTGCTGACCCTTGAATCCCCCATGGCTGTGGATGTTTGGGCACCACCTCTCTTTGTATTCTCTCTTTCTTGGGATTTTTTGCTGGGTAAGTCCTGCTTCTGCCTCAGTTTATAGGGAAAGTTTTCCAGCTCAGGTTGGTAGGCCACCATGTGCTTGGCATTCTTTCTGACCTTTTGTCTCTGAGCTCAGAGCAAGGTTGGACCGTGCACTGGGCATCTGGGGGAGCCCTGTTTCTGCCCATCAGCAGACTTGGCTGCTCCCATGCACATTCCTCTGGGCTTCCTGTCTCCACATCCCCTCCAGGCCTGTGTCTTGCAGTGGATCCTTAGCTGGAGAGCCATGAGGCCCTCCCTCCCATACTGTCCATCCTCCCCATCTCCTACCACCAGGAAAGCATCCTGAGGACCATTAACCTGTCTTCAGGGTTAGTGCTGATGTATATATTTGGTGGAAAGGGAGGGGAGTGGAGATGAGCAGGGGGACTCCCTCCAGAGCTTTGGGCACCTCTGACTGCCCCAGGAACCTGTGCCAAATGACAGACAATTGGATCTCTCTTTTCTCCTGGTGTCAGGGCTTGTGATGAACTGCTCATATTTCATTCCTAACAGAGTTTTATTGCTATCCCAGAATGGCAGGATTAATTTGAAATGCTTTCTGGGGTGCTTATTTCCTTCTAAACTGGAAATCACTATAATCGCCATGAAAACTCTGACTCAGAATCCGAACCTGCATCTCCAATTTCTCTTGCAAAGTCAGTGACACAGGCAGCTGTGGGTTATGAAAGAGCCCATTTGGTGCCCTGGGCGGAGGCTGAGTGCCTGCAGCCTGGAAGAATGCCAGGCTGGCTGCCCACCCTGCCGGCTGAGCCTGACGGCAAGGCCACTGGGCCCTTGGCTGCAGGCTGGGTGGTGCTCTTCCTCATTAACATGGTGCTGGCTTCGGAGGTGGGCACCTGACTGAGTATGAATTTACCTGTGCTCCTTAGTGTCCCTGGAAGGCAAAGGGAGCTGACAGCAGTAGGAAGCTTCTGTATATCAAATGTGTGTATATTAGGGGTTTGGAGTCAGATTGATTCTACTTGAGCTGTGGCATTGCTCTTAACTCTGAGTCTCAGTTTCACCCTCTGTAAAATGGGGGTAATAATGGAACTGCCCTAATGAGGCACCTGGGGTCAGTAAATGCAGCAGGGAGCACACAGGACTTGGTACCATGAGTGGTACACTGCCAGGGTGTCTCCGGGGTTGCTGCTTCTGGAGGGGTTGCAGTGGCCAGAGGAATGTGCTCTTGGCCAGTTTGTGATGGCGACTCTGCCAGTCCGTCCTCTTCAGCTCACATAACCCAGTTCTGGTGTGAGCTTTGGCATCTACTCAGTGGGCTCTTGTTAGACTTGAGCTTCCACTCCTGGACAGAGAATTGTCTTTCATTAGTTAATTAAAGCATGTTCCCCATGTGGCTTTGTTGAGCTGCTACTGTGTTCCAGGATTTGTTCTGCAGCTGAGGGTGTGCAATGGTGAATAAGATCTTGGGCCACTCTCTATGGAAGCCTACTGCTGCTGGCATGAGCCCTCTTGGGTATGGAGGCTGCCCAGAAGTCAGGGGCCCTCCTGCAGACCGAGGCATGGGCTGTGGTCTTTGGGGCTCCATGTTCTGTTGATTTCATTCTCCAGGAGGCAGCAGAACTGGCAGGAGCCAGACCTACTGGGTTGGATGCTATTGCTTCAATTCCTAAGCTCTCTGAGGCTTAGTTTTCTCTTTTGCAAGACAGGAATAAATACACTGCTTTCATAGGTTTGCTATGAAGAGGAAATAAATAAGAGCTTGTGGGCAAGGTATACAAAAGGTGCTGAATAAGCTGGGCATGGTGGCACATACCTATAATCCCAGTACTTGGGAGGCTGAGACAGGACGATCACAGGTTTGAGGTCAGCCTCAGCAACTTAGCAAGGCCTTCAGCAGCTTAGTGAGACCTGTTTTAAAACAAAAAATAAAATAGGGCAGCAGCTTAGTGAGACCTGTTTTAAAACAAAAAATAAAATAGGGCAGCAGCTTAGTGAGACCTGTTTTAAAACAAAAAATAAAATAGGGCTGGAGTTGTAACTCAGAGATTTAAGGCCCCTGGCTTCAATCACCAATACTGTACACACACATAATGGTGCCGAAAAATTGGGGGCTCCCTCCAGTGCTCTACTAGCCCCAAGCCCCTAGTAGGAAGGACACTTGGCCTTGGGAGGAGGAGGGGAGGGGTTGTGTTGGTCCCCTGCTCCTGCCACTCAGGCCCAGCTCCTGGCATTGATCATATGATTAGTCCGGTTGCCTGCATCCTCCTTGGAGCCTGAGAGCAGCCCTGGCATTTCCAGGGCCTTCAGGCAGCCAGTGATGGATGACTCTGTGATCCAGCCCTCGCTTGTGGCAGGCCCGGATGGGTCCAGGCCTGTGATGGATCAGCCCAAGGATGGTATTTTGGAAGGAAAGTTCAAATTATATTTCAGGATAATATCCTGCCTCCCCGGCCCCCACCCCACATCCCATTTGTAATCTGGCCCAAGAGGTTCTGGCGGGAGGTAACTAGCTTGTGATGGATGGGCCAGCAGCACCATTAGGCCTGCATATCCTGGCTTTTAATTAATATAGATGGGGGTTTTGATTTGGGGATTTAGCAAGCATGTTTTGAAAGGGGGGCTGTGTGGGGCCGTGGAGGCCCTTGGCCACCTGTGTTTGCATCCAGCATGGCCTGGCCAGTTATATCACAGTGTCTTTGCAGAGCTCCCGGACTCTATTGAGCACCAGGCTGATTATGATGGTTCCATGTTTGCCACTGTCTTGCTTTCTGATGGCCAAAATGAGGCATGGAAACTCCGCTTCCAAGGCAGCATGGGTGGGAGCCCTGGGGAGTCGCCCCGGATCCCAGGGAGGGAGGAGGGGAGTGAGAGCTTGCAGGCCTACCATTCCTTCAGCCTCAGAGTCAACGTGGGATGTGTCTGATGATCAGCTGGGTGATGCTAGGGGAGATAGAGCGCTGGTGTACATGCAAGAGAGTGAGTGTACAATGAGCGTGTGAGTGTGTGAACGCAAGTGTGTGCATGTGTGAGAGTACATGGAAGTACTTGTAGGTACCCACCTGCAATTAGCACCGTGTCTGTGGGTTCTGCATCCACAGATACAACGAACTGTGGGATGAAAATATTTGAACACAGTTGTACCTATTCTGAGCATGTATGTTGGTTTTTTTTCTGTCAGTATTTCCTAAACAATTCAATATATCTATTTATAAAGCTCGTGCATTGTGTTAGGGATTATAAGTAATCTAGGGACAATTTGGAGTATTTTGGAGGATGTGCACAGGTTCTGTGCAAATACTACACCATTTATAGAAGGGCTTGAGCATCCATGGATTTCAGGGCTCCTGGGATCCATCTCTACAGAGAGGGAGAGATGCTCTCTGTGCGTGTGGAGGGTGTGAGTGCATGTGTGCTCTGTGAGGAGTGTATGCAAATAAATGTTTGAAAACCCACTACCCGAGAAAAACAGAGCCTTCTTTTATAGCATTTAATGATTTCCACAGTATAGATCCTCCCACCATGCCACTTTCGAGTGGCATGTTTCGAGAGATGTTACTAGGCACAGAGATGGGAATAGAAGACACATCACTCAATCATATTGCAGAATAGCCCCAGAGCATGGATAATAGTAAAGTGCAGCAAAATAATTAGGAAGCTAGGAGCTTTGTGGATTAATCAAGTTTTTTTTGCAAGACATTTTCTTTAATTATAGGTTTATGTAATTTTATTTATAGTGACTGTGTTTGGTAGGGGACTCCCCGAATTCTGGAAAATTTAACAGAGGGCTCTCATGGGCTCTTACAAGGTGGTGCAAGCTGCTTACAGCATACCATGTGGCCATATGTGCCAGTGAATGGACATATGCGTGAGTGTGAATGAGTGTATGCACAGGTGACGGTGAGCATGCACCTGAGTGTGTATGAACATGTGCATTTATATGTTCCCACAAGCAGGCTAACCAGGGCATGGGGCTCCTTTGCGCTTGGGGCTGGAGCTGAGCTTCTGTATCCTCAGGTCAAGCCACCTGTCCCCCACCTCTGTTCTGCACCCACCGGCCCTGGCAGGTGTAACCCACCTGTCACCCCTGGTCCTGTCCTCACCTTCCTTCTCTGCAGCCAGAACTGTCTCTGTCCACCAAGAGCTGCCATGCATTGGTGCCCGGGTTCCTCTGAGTCCTGTCTGGGTCGAGGCCCTGGCTTGGCAAGGCCTCTGGACCTTTGCCCTCTTATAGCGCTGCCAAAGGAAGTTTTCAAAGTGGAACTCTTTCTTTCTGGTCTCTTTGAGTCCCTCTGTGGGGGGCTCTGCTTTTAACTCTCATTTCATTTGCATGGCATTCTGGCCCCTCCTCTGCTCCACCCAGAAATGCCATGGCAATCACCTTCCTGCCTGCCGACCTCTGAAGTGATCTGCCTCACCTTCTCTGTCACATTGCAAGCCGAGGGCTCCCCTCTCTGCTCGTGCCCAGTGCTGCCCACACTTGGTCACGCGGTGAGAGTTGCCCTGGATGGGTGTTTCCCTGCCTCCCCCTCTCTACCATGAAATCTCCCCTTCAAGGGCAGTGATACTGCTCCCTTGGCCCAGGCAGTCTGAGGCTCTATGGCACCCCTGAACTCTGACAGAGTGGGTCTTTCTGGCACTTGGGAAGCCCCGGCAAACGGTGGCAGCATCTGGGAGCCCTTGCTGAGATTTCACTCTGGCTCTTGTTGGCACTGCCTCTTCAAAGGCAGGTTCCAGAGGAAACAAATTAAACCCGAGTAAATATCAGAGAGTAATTATGTAAATGACATGCATAAGTTAAAGAACACTTGTCATGAGGTCAGTAGAAAGCTGTGAAGACAGAGACTCCTTCCTGTGAGGGGCTGAGCTCTGGAGGCTGAGGGGCTGCAGCGGCGGCAGCAAGGGGCAGTGGAAAGGGCGGGCCTTGTTCTGACCCTCCCACACCTGAGCTCCCTCCAGGGCCTTTATGTCCATCATCCCATCATCCAGCTTGCTCCTCACAATGGTCCTATGGTTGAGCAGACCTCATACTGCCCATTTTACCTCTGTAAAAGTCCAAGCATGGCTCAGGCTTAAGAGCCATGCTCAGGCCAGATGGATGAGCCTATTTCCCATGTGCCACGCCTCAGAGTTCATGCTCTTTTTCCCACCTGAAAGCCATAGCCCTTCCTTGAAAGGGCTCTGTAAGAGCCAGCAGCAGCTGCCTAGCTGCCCTTCTCTGGCTGTGGGGCTCTCAGGTGCAGAGGGAGGCTTCAGGTCTCGATCCCTTGGCTTTGAGGTACCCATCCTTCCTCTGTCTTAGAAACTTGACATGCTGGGTAGGATGGGAGGCTTCAGGTGGTTAGAGATGCAGGCCCTGGTTATAGTTGACCAGAAGGTCACTCTGACACCCCTCCTGTCCTGTAAAGCCATCTTCCTAGAGTACACACCAGGCTCTGTACCCCTCATGCACACAAAGAACCATCTGAGGGTCCCCCACATGGGCTAAAGGGTTCTGTGAGGCCTTTGACCCTTGTGTCCTTTTGGTCCAGAGTACACTTCCCTCTCTTGTCTGTGTGCAAATTTCCTCACTGTCCTACAAGATCCAGTTTTCTGCTCTCTGAAGGCTTTTCATGCAGGACCCCACACTACCTGGGTAAACACACCCCTTGTCTGCACTTCCTGCTATTCCTAGCACATCTTAAAATATGGCTTGCTTGTCTGTATTCTGTTGAGCTCCGTGAAGCTGGGGCCAGTGTCTGATCCATCTCTCTAGCGACCACCACAAGGCCTGGCCTGATGGGGTATCACACATGGGCTCCGGGCAGGCCTAAGTGGGAGAATGAGTGTAGCTAGCCTCAAAACATTGTTACCAGGGAGGTGGGAGTTCTAAGCACCTGAAATACTGGTGGTCCCAGGGATTAGGCAGATGCAGCCCCTGGGGTATGCCTGCAGAGGTGGAATCTAGCCTGCGGTTGCTTCCAAGTCACCCCAGAAGAGGCTGCTGTTTTTAGTAGCTTGGGCTTTTCCTTGGTGATAATTTAAAGGATTAATGAAGATGCTGCATTTCACTGTGTAATGTCAGTTATTAATGCTGATCGCAAATTAGTGGCTGCTAATAACATGTATCCCATTTCATCTTCTTGCTATTTTTAATATACTTTTATTGGTGCATTGTAATTATACATCATAGTGAGGCTGAAAGTCACACAAATAGGCACACAGGTCTGGGTATGTTTCCCTTTAGGTTCACGCCCCATAAATTAATACACCCCCATCTCATACATCTTAGTCAGATTGGTAGTGATACCTTCATACATGGACATAGCATAATTCTAACTGTTTCTTCCATCAGTTCTTCCTTTTCCCCTCCCCACGCCCCTCCCCCATCTACTTCCACTATTCTATTGGTCACTCTACTCAATGATCTAAAGTCCCTTTTGTTTCCTCTAATTGTTCTAGCTTCAACGTACGAGAGAAAACATCTAACTCTTGACTTTCTAAGACTGGCTGATCTCACATAGAATAATGTTCTACAGTTCCATTTTCTGAAAATTACATAATTTTGTTCTGTATGTCTGAGTAAAAGCCCATTGGGTATATATACCACATTTTCGCTATCCGTGCACCTATTGAAGGACAACTAGGCTGGTTTCATGAAATTTGGCTATTGCAAAGCCAGGCGTGGTGGCACACACTTGTAATCCCAGCATTTGGGAGGGTGAGACTGGAGGATCGCAGTTTGTGGACAGCCTCAGCTACTTTGCAACTTAGTGAGACCCTGTTTCAAAATAAAGAATAAAAAATAGGGCTGGGGTGTAGCTTGGAGGTAGAATACTCCTGGGTTCCATCCCCAAACTGCAAAAAAAATGGTTATTTTTATTATGAATTGTACTGCTATAAGCATGGATAGACTTCAGCCTTTGGCCAGCTTTCTCTGTGGTCTTTCTGGAGCTCTAGGTGCAGCCACTCTGGAGGCCTGGGATGACATTCCCATGTGCAGACAGCAGAGCCTCTTCCAGGAGACAGAGCTGGACTTGCATCCCAGCTGTTTTGAGCCACTGGCTAATCTGCAAAAAATGGGCCTAATCTGACAATTTCCTCTGCATTCTCAGGCTCAGAGGATAAGTGTGTCCTGGCCCTCTACCTTGGCTCAAGTCTGTGGATCTGCCTCCTGCCTCCTTCCCATTCCTCCCCAGGTGCCTTATTGAAGAATGGGACTCAAGAGCTCTGCCTCTGGAATTGAGGCCCTGGGCTTGAGCCCCGAATTTGTCTATTTCTGCTTGGCAAGACAGCTGTCATGGGAATTAATGAAACAGTATACATAAATTACTTAGCATAGCGCCTGGCACAAAGCTAGACCTTAATGAGCCTGAGTAGTGTAGTAATCAGCTTAGGCTGGTGTAAAAAACTGTCTCATATCAGATGGCTGACATAATAAACACTTTCTCATCGTTCTGGAGGCTGGAAACGCCAAGATCAAGGTGCCAGATCCTGTGTTTGATGAAGATCCTCTTCCCAGGCTGTAGGTGGCCGCTTTCTCGTTGTGTCTCACGTGATGGAAGGAGAAAGATGTGGAGTCCAGTCTCTTCCTCTCTTGGAAGGACACTAATCACATTCAGGGGACAGCAATTCAAGATCTCTTTACTTTCTGAAGGCCCCATCTCCTAATGTCATCAAGATTGATATTTCAATGGGGGACACATTTATTCCGACTCTAACATGTGTTATGATTATTCCATCAGTGTTCCTGCCAGGTCATGGAGGGAGGTCTGATTACAGTATTAACAAAAAGCAAAGCCATTAGCTCTGGAGTTCCTCAGAAATTCAGATGTATCAGTTTTGGGTAAACACTTGGAAATTTCTCTAGATTTGTTTCAGGATCTTACTTAAAAGTCCAGGAAAACATCCAGAGCTTCCTCAAAGCACATGTAGGCTGTCCCTTCATCTGGTGGTGTTGGAGGGATTCAATGTCTCTGGCTTCAATTTTCTCATCTGTGAAATGGGATGGCTTGCCTTCTTCATAGGCTGTGGAGAAGGAGATGAGAAATGGTACTTCTGAGTGTCAAGCAACCCAAGAGGGAGTTCTGCCCCTGGCCTGTGGTGTAAGGACCTCAAGGCACAGAGAAAAGCCCAGAGGCTGGAGGCCAGTCTCCTAAGGGCCTTGCACGTGGCTGTCCTCTAGGCATGCCCACTACTGGGTCTTGCTACAGTCTCACTGGGGACTGTGGATATAGAAGAGAGGCCGGTTGGGAAATGCCATGCTGACCCTCATCCAGAAACTTCGCATCCATAGCAGCAGTACTTGGAAAACCATTCCTCTAAATCTTGTACGAGGGACTGCTAAGATCAATACCAAATACCTCGTAAGTGAAAGGTGACAGGGACATCAAACTTTATTTGTGAAAATTCTAAAAATCATTAGCATATTATGGATTCTTTAAAAATATGAGCTCACTCCGTTGACGGAAGGGAATTGCAAATCAAAGGCACTATTTATTGCAGTGGGAATAGGGGACCTGGCAGATTAAAAAAAAAATATTGAAGGAGCCAGAGATTTGAAACATGAAAGACAGTAGCAGATAAACACCACAAAATTTCCCCCAAATATGGGGACCCAACTCAGAACCAAAGTTGGTGAAGAATTATTTTATAAACCCATTCTCATTATAACATGTGTAAAATGCAAATCTCGATCATTATGTAAATCAGTTACTTGGTGTAATTTACTTAATTCAAAGCACTTAATGCAGCGTGGTATGTTTTTTCTAAAGTGCCAGAGTAGACGTTTATTTTAAATTGTTTTTAATCTCGATCTTCCAGCCTGATTATTTAAAATGTTTTTCCCCTTGTGTTTGTTTTTAAATGGAAGGGAATAGTACTTGGTGAGACACAGAGTGTGTTCTGATCAACCTGAAGGCCTCTGTTGCCAGGACCCCGGGTGGGGTGGTGGGAGGGGCATGTGTAGGGACCACTTCGTCTGATGGGCAGGTATGCAGATGCGCTGTGCCGCATAAATGTATAAATGTGCCCACCAGGAGTCACCCAGACACCCCTCCCCTTTCCTGAACCTACCCTCCTGTGGCTTTGTGGCTGCTTCTGAAACTTGTCCAAGCAGAATGTGCCTGGATACTATTGACCCTCGTTGGAGGCAGAAATGTGTTCCCGCTCTTGGAGAGTTTTCAATGACAGACCTTCCCCTTGAGCTACTTTACAACTTTGAAATTTCCATTATCACAGAAGGGAGAGCCGACCTTTTTAGTCTCCTATTGTGTCATCCAATTGTCAGGATGGCACCTCCTTTCTTGATGAGCCTCTAGAACAAGGGAGATGATTTGCTCATTTGGGAGCCCTCTTGGGGGCGTTGCCCGTGCTGATGAGGAGGTTGGAAGAGAGCTGACAGCCGCTGCACATCTATTTTGCAACGTGCTGGCTCTAATGTGTGCTTCTCATGGAAGGACGGGAGGGCTCTTATAACAAGCAAGGTAGCAGCTCTGCTTTGAAGATGAAGGCATGGGCTCAGAGAGGTGGTTGCCCACGACCCAGCTGGCAAGGGGTGGATTCAACTCCATGCCTGTGATTGTCCCTGTATCCCTGGAGAGGTGGGGCCCAAGGCTACTTCTCTGTGCCTTTCTCAGATCTCTTTATTCTAGGATGCCATGTAAGAGGCTGCAGATTGTGCTTTTTTGTTTATAAATAACACGTATATATATTTATAGTATACAACTTGATATATGTATACATTGGGTAGTGGTTAAGTCAAGCTATTTAACACATGCATGAGCTTACATCATTATTTTTTGTGATGAAAACACAATTGACTCTGAGCAATATTACAAATGTATGATATATTGGTATTACTTATAGCTATTGTTTGTATAATATAGCATCTGAACTTATTCCTCCTGTATAAAGGTGGAAGTTTGTGTTCTTTGACCAACATCTTCTCAGTTTCTCCCAGCCTCTGGTAATCACCAGTTGACTCCCTATATTTATGAATTCAACTCTTTCATGCTTTACATATAAGAGAGATCATGTGGTGTTTGTCTTCCCCTTTCTGGTTTATTTTACTTCACATAATGTGATGCAGGCTTATCCATGTTGTTGCAAATGACAAGATTTCATTCCTTTTTATGGTGGAAAAGTATTCCCTGTTTATCCCCCCCCCCCCATGTTTCTTTATGCATTTATCTGCTGATGGACACATAGGTTGACTCCATCTCTCGGCTATTGTGAATAGTGTAACACTGAACATGGTACTTTTAATATATGTTTCATTATTATTGAGGTATGGCAAGACATCAGAAGACTGCCACTACTGGAAAGAGAGCTTATTCTCACAGATCCCAAGAGAAGTGGGCATGCATGACACAGAGCTTCTGTAGAGAAGCAAGGGGAAGATGTGGGAATTGGGAGTGAGAGCCTCTTGTGGTTTCCATGGGAAAGAGCAGGAAAGGCTGGTGAGCAGGTTCAGAATTAGTGTCCCTGTGCCCTGGGATATAGGGCTGTCCCTAGCTTGTCTGCTCCCTGGCTCTTGGGTGATCAGTGTAGGTAGATGAGGCCCTGAGAATGGAAGCCACATAGAAAACATGGTTGGGTACAGATTCTAGGTAGGTTGGTTTGCAAATGAAAGGGGCACTCTGGGGCCACTGTGCTATGGAGGGTTGGCTGACCCTGGAGACAGAGGCCCTCCAGGTTCAACAAGGCGCTGATGTCTGCTGGATGTTAAATGTCAAAGCAGTAGAACATGGAAACATGGAATACATGTTCAGTATAAGGAGTGGGACTCTGGAGGTGGGGTGAGGGAAGGGATGCCAGTCTTGAGGACCCCAGGACCAAGCCCGCCTTGGCTGTGCTCTGAGTAGCTGGGACTGTGACCAGGCCAGCGAGGCCTCTCTCCCAGAGCAGTGGTCCTGTGATGCTGAGTATGGCTGGTCACCACCACCCTGCTCATCTGAATACAGCCCCTACCTGGGCTCTGCGGGACTTTGTCACCCTGACAGGGAGAGGCCTGCCTCCTATTTTACTGAAAAATGCCAGATGTACCACACCTGTGCATCTGCACTCCTCCCTTTTCTGACTTGGCTTGCTTGGTGCTCCACTTGTCCCCTCAGTCACCCTCATGGGCTGATTGCAGTGAGTTAACTCACTCATAAAATGCAGCCTGGGAAGGAACAGAAGGCATTCCAGCAGCGGGGAGGCTCCAGGAGAGGCAAAGCCACCCCTGATTCCTGTCAGGACTGGAGCTCTCTGAGCACAGGACTGTGAAAGTTTAAGACACTGCTGCTCTGGGGTCCAGCTCAGGGCCCAGCTCACAACAGTGCTCAGAAAATATTTGATGAAGGAGGAAAGAAAAGGTGGAAGGAAGGAAAGGTAGAAGGGAGGGAATGTGTAGCTGGAAAGTTGTAGAAAGATGCAGTGCCAGGACCTGTAGCAGTTAGGGCTTCCTGATGATATCTTTTCTTGGAAAAAAAGGCTTCCTCACTTGTGACCCCCACCTCCATTACACCCCCTTTCTTGTAGCTGCTTCATGTTACTGACAGTGATGGTGGCATTCAGACTTGGCAGTGAGAGGAGAGCCTGAGCAGAAGTCCTAGGAAAGACCTGGTATGATGGGTAAACTATACCTGGGAAGAAATTTAAAGCATATCCTTGGGAGCCCAGAAAGACAGAAAAGAAGTTAAAATCTGTAGAACCAAAGTTATGTCTTAGCTTTTGGAAAATTTGCCAATAATCCCCAAGCTTTTCTAACTGTGAACTCCTTCTGAGAGTGAGGTGGCAGCCTTCACATATCTTCACATTTGTATGTTACAGATGGTAAAATAATCTTCATAAATACACTTAGTGCTTGGGCCTTTCTCAGAAATTGAAATAGTAAGGGAAGCAGTTTGAAATGTGTTCTTGCGTTTCAATTGCTTTTCAGAAAGTATTTAAAACACCCAGTGACTCTCTGGTATTTATCAAAGACAGAGAGGGATAGTCTCAGCTATAACCTTACACTTTGAAAAAACATTTTCCAATTCCACTTCCTTGCCTAGCAGGGTCTTGTCTTCCTCAAATGTGGTCAGAGAGCTACTGAACATGCTGATTTGGTTCAGTTCCATGCCACAAACTTGGGATGTTCTGACTCTGCTAACTGCTGAGTTTTGGGGTCAATAGAAAAATGAGGAAGACTCAGTTCCTACTTTCCATATATTATATACTATTGAATGTTAAAGTTACTTAATATTGTTAAATCTGAGGGAGGCATGGATTCCAACTTAAAGATCTGAGAGGGCCTCATAGAGGAAGAATTTTTTTATTTTTATAGAAAGGAGAGGTTTATTTTGGCTCCAAGATTTTCTTTTAATGTGGAACATATTGAAAATGGCATGCATTCAGACTGTGCTTGGTATCCTTTCTCCCCACACTTCCCCTTCCCTTTCTCCCAACAATGAGTGTCCAGGTCAATCATGATATATTTATATTTTTGCACAAATTTGGATGTAGTTCCTTCATTAATCAACCTCAGCCTTCTTCCTCTCCCATCTTTCCATTCTAGCTTTGCTGAGGTTTCCCCTTCATTATCTGGAGTCCCTCTAGTATTCCTAATACTCCCATGCTTGGGCATATTAGAGAAAATGTATGTCCCTTATCTTTCTGAGCTTGGCTGATCTCACTTAATATAATGTTCTCCAGGTCTTTCCATCTTCTTGTGAATGACATGATTTTGTTCTTCTTTATTGCTGAGTAGAATTCCGTTGTGTGCATTTCCTATAATTTTGCAATCCATTCATCTGTTGGTGGAGACCTAGGTTGGTTCCATACTTTGGCTATTACGAATTGTGCTGCTATGAACATGGGTATGCATATGTTACTGTAGTTTTGTATGGATGAAGAAGCAGGTTTCTGTAAACTAGGCATATTTGGAGAGAGAGAGAAAGAAGACAAGAGGAGAGGAGAGGAGAGAGAGGAGAGAGATAGAGATAGTGTGTGTGTGTGTGTGTGTGTGTGTGTGTGTGTGCGCGCGCGCGCACGCGTGTGTCTGGGAGATCTCCAGGGAAGGGCAAAGAACTTCTTTTTCTGGAGCCCAAGGTTTCTGCTTTGTGCTGGTGGAGTCAGGACATAGTAACATAAAAACAAAAAATAGAATAGCTTTTAAGACTAGACTGTCTCTTACTCCAAGATAAGTTTATTTTATATACATCAACAAAGTCTCTAGAAGGCTTTTTGTTTGTCTGTAATTTGATTGACTGATGCTTTTGAGGATATTAATTTCTTGGCTTCTTTTAATAAACATGTGTTATTTGTTGAAGGTTAGAGGTGGGCTATATTATGAACAGAGGTGACCTTAAGAGACAACACTCTGTCAGGATGTATTAGTGGCAGAGACCAGGGGCCCTTGTGGGAAACTTGCAGAAATTCCAGCGAGGAGTTGCTGGTGTACCTGAGAAGGGATAGCAGAGGCAGCCTCAGAGTGTTTAGGAGAAGTGGCGCAGCCTTGTCCAGCCTAGGACACCAGCTTCTGTTAACCTATCCAGCGGTGTTGTTCTCAGAGATGTGAGGATGGGCATGGTGGGAGCTGCAGAGGAAGCCTCAAATAGGCTGAAAATTAGCCGGGCGTGGTGGTGCATGCTTGTAATCCCAGCGTTTGGGAGGCCGAGACAGGAGGATCGTGGTTCACAGACAGCCTCAGCTACTTAGTGAGGCCTTTTGCAAGTCAGTGAGACCCTGTTTCTAAATAAAAAGTTAAAAATGGGGCTGGGATGTACCTCAGAGGAAGAGTGGCCTTGGGCTTCATCCGCAGTACTGCAGAAATAAATAAATAAATAAAGCAAGCAAGCAAGCCATGTGACCCCGGTCACATGTTTTTTAAAAAATAGGCTGGAAATTGACCAGGAGTGTGTGAGGGTAAGAGGTGGGGAACTTGTGGATAGAGAAGGGTCATATGGTATCTGAAAACCTAGAGAAGAAAGGGCTTCAGGATGGGTGTTCACAGGCTAGACATTCTGGAGAACCAAAGGGAAGATGAAGATGAAGAGAATTCCCACTTATTAATAACTTTGGCAGGAGATTTAGTGCAGAGTCACACAGGTGGTACCCGACGCAGTGAAGACAGAGAAGAGCCTGGAAGTATGAGTGTTAGGGAGCTGGTCTTTGGAGGGCATAAGGACAGGCATGCCTACTGACCCTCTGCTTCCTGCCCTGGTGGCTAAATAGTCTAAGGCCCCTTCATGGGGCCCTTCTTCATTTGATGTTGCAGATGGCTCCTTCTGGAACTTTCTATATGCTGTTGCTTCTGTCTGGAATGTTCTTCCCTCAGTTTCTGGAGCTCTCTTCTATCTGATGCTTCCTCACAGGGACTTTTCTTAATTAAGCCCCCTGTAGTCCCCTCTAGCCTGATATGGATTATCTTCAGAGCTCTTAACACTGCTGGGAATTATTGATTAATACGGTTGTGTATTTGTCTGGCCTATTCTCAGACACCAGAATGTAAGTTCCATCCCAACAACTACACTGGGGGCTCACTCAGTTTTGTTTCTCAGCATCCAGGGCAGGAACCCCATGGAGAAGTCTCTCAGTGAGCCCTGAAGGAAAGAAGCCATGAAAGAGTGTCGGCAGGTTTGGGAACTGGAAAGACTTCTGGTGAACAGGCCCTCGAGAGCTCAAAGGCAGGAAAGATGGGACATAAGGCCTGCCTGGCATTGGAACATTAATTCTGCAGAGGCATGGACTTGCCTGTGTTCCCGAGGCTTCCTCCTTCTCTGAGGAGAAGAATTCTTGTGCCGGGAGCTTATCCTTTCCCTTGAAGGTGGCTGGCATCATTTTCCATGGTTCATGCCTCTCCTCACTGGCTCAGACATCTGAGGGCTGCTTGCCTTCTCATGCTATTTTTGGGATAGAACTGATGTGGCCTCAGCTCCCATCCTGCATTCAGGACAGTGGACAGGGTTGGCAGCCTGCACAGGGAACTCACTAGGAAAAGACTAGGCCAAGGTCCAGAACTCCATGGGGGCCACTCTGCTGCCCAGAGAGCCGCAGCTCTGTCCCTAGTCTAATGTTTGGGAAAATCTCTCTTTCTGGGGAGCAGCAGAGGACAACTAGCATTGTTGGGGATAAAGTAGGGTAGCATTGCAAACACAGTTGCTTACAAGAGAAAATGACTTTTGCTGGAGAACTTGGCTTTCTTGGCCCCTGTGATAGCTCTTTCATGATGGTTACCAGAATATCAGATAAAAAAGAAATTAGAAGAGGTAAGGTTTATTTGGCTCAGTGTTTCAGAAGTGTTTCAGAAGGTAAGTAAGTCCTTGGTTGGCTGACATTGTGGCTGCAGGGTGTGGTAGAGGAAAAGAGGTTTAGCTGAGAGGGAAAGGAGGAGGTGAGGAACAGATAGTCTCCAAGGTCACACCTCCAGCAAGCCACCTCCTTCAGCACCTTGCTGCATTGCCAGCACACAAGATTTCTGGGGGACATTCTGTATCCAAACCATAACAGGTCCATTCATGGAGAATGGTCAGAAGGGCTGCAAAGTTAGCCTGTGTTCCTGATGGTTATTCTGTGCCCATCTCTCCCAAGTGCAGCTCAAAGAGAGCTCCAGAGAATGGAGGAAGAGAATTGATCTTTTCAGCCAAAAGGCACTTGTAAGCCAGGGGCTATTGTCCCTCAGGAATATTACCTTCAGCAGGCCTCACCCAAACTAGGAGTGAGGAGCCAGCCACTACCTGACTGGATCTTAAACTCTCTCTCTCTCTCTCTGATAGTTGGGTCCCATTAGGAGCTACCTCAATAGAATCCAGAAATGTGTGAAACCTCCTTGTTCCTAAGGGAATGAAACAGTCCTACAGATTGGGTCCCATTAGGAGCTACCTCAATAGAATCCAGAAATGTGTGAAACCTCCTTGTTCCTAAGGGAATGAAACAGTCCTACAGATTGAGATGGTTTTAGGCAGCAGTACTGTAGGTAAGGGGCTGAAAGGAGTTTCTCTTCCAGCCTGAGGAGACTGGCCATGCTGGCATGATTCCTGAGGTCTGTGGGACCACGTGGGTGGCTCCTGAGACTCATGAGCCCATGTAAGCTGTCACAGTGCATGATTTTTTTTAAACATGCAGAAAGATACTCTGAGAATGTGGTTGGTAAATGCCCCTTTAAAGACCTGCAGTGTGCTAGGAGGCACAAGAGCTTGCAGATGGTGAGGCTTGGGGTCCTGCCTTCACTCTGTCCTGTTAGCTGTGCTCAGATCTCAGTTAAGGCTGAGGCCATGGGCACTTAGAGTCCTGGGGAAGGTACAGGGCTGTAGAAGTTGCTTGTGGACACGTGGCCTCACTCCGGGTCTGGCTCACCCTCAGTTCTATGTGGGTAGTGCCACAGGCAATCTGTGGCCAGGTGACTTTCTAAGGTTTAGGCCTTGCACTTTTATTTACATTTCCATGAGGCATACCTGGTATAATCCATCCAGTGACCTTGGCCTATCAGTTAGTTATTGCTGGAAAATAAACCATCTCAAAAGTTAGTGGTTTAGAACAAGAGTCATTTGTTAGTTTTGATGAGTCTATAGTTCAGCCAGACAGCTCTGCTCTGGTTCACTGCTGTGTCTGGGTTCCCTGGCAGGTGGGCAGGACAGTTGCTTGGGGGCTAGCCTCATTCTTCTCCTCATTCTTCTCTGTGCATCTCTGTATCTCTCCAGCAGGATAACCCAGAGTTGTCCTCATGGTGCTAGAAGGCTCCAAGGGCACAAACACTCATTGTGTTTGTATTAAGTTTTCTACTGTCCTGTAAGCCAGTGTTGACCATGTGGCCAAGACCAGGGCCAGTGATGGAGAGAGAGGTCTTCAAAATGGCAAAAATCATGGGAATAGTGAGGTCATTTTTAGGGGCCTGAAGGCAGATAGTCATCCATATTTGGGACATTGTCTACACCATGCTGGGTAAAAGGTGGTCTCTCCAGGCAGTTTTCTGCAGTAGGACTTCCCACCACTCATCACACGTGATCTGTCTCTGTTCTGTCCGATATAGTAGCCAGCAGCCAGGTATGGTTGTCAAATCCTTGGAATGAGAAACTATGACTAAGAAAATTGGTGTGAGTTTCTATTTCATTTTAATTAATTTAATAAATCAACATGACTATTAAAATTTAAATAGCTACATGTAACTCATAGCTTTCTTATGGGACAATGCAGATCTAGAAGGAAACTCTCGTTAGCACCCACAGAAAGCAGTTGTCTTCCAGGCACAGGGGCCCATTGCTGGTTTGGGCATGGGCATCTTCCTAGCTTTTAGTGGAGAGGGAGGGCAGGCCCGGCATTTATAATCATGCTTAGAATTTTCAGTTGGGACTCACCTGTTTGTCTTGTGCTTCTGTGCCTTGAGCCATGTCTGCAAATTTATCCTTTCTCTGGTTAGTTAAGAAATACTTGTCTTTCTCTGCTGGCTTATTTTACTTAACACAGTGTCATCTGGGTTTATTCATGTTGCCATAAATGGCAGGATCCTATCTATTTTTATGGCCAAATAGTATTCCACTAGGGGTATATATCACATTTCTTTATCATCAGTTGATGGACACTTAGGTTGATTTTTATACCTTGGCTATTGTGGATAGTGTTTCAATAAAAAATTACTGTATTATTTTACTCATATGTAGAACCTAAAGACATTGATTTCATAATAGAGAGTAGACCAGTGGGTTACCAAAGGTGGGGTGGGCAACAGGAAGGTGGGGAGAGAGATTGGTCAGTGGGTACTAAGTTGCAGTTAGATATGAGAATATTCTGAAGTTTTGTTGCACAGTGAAGTGACTGTCGTTGACAATATTATGTTGAAAATTGCAAAATAGATGAGTGTATTTTGAATATTCTTATCACAAAAATAATAAATGTGTGAGGGGATGGATATACTAATTGCCCTGATTTGCTTGTTATATCGTTTTATACATGTATCAAAATATCACACTGTACTCTACTTATTATGTGCCAATTAAAAACAGAATAAAAATATTTTTAAAACCTCAACCTTTCTTTCAAGAGCACTTGGAGCTACAGATCTCTAGGACCTGAGTGGGCTGATGAGAACCAAATGGCTTCTTTGAGAATCCATGAAGTGTTGACAGGCTGGGGTCTGTGGGTTGGGGGCTCTGAGTACTTAGGCATAAAGCACCATGCAGTTGTTGGTGCGTTATCTTTCCTCACTTTGGGAGTGTCCTGGCAGGGCACCTTGTCCTGGCCCTGGGACCTGGTGAAGAGGCTTCCTGGTACCTGTACTTATTTCCTGTCTGACTTGGTGAGCAGAGCATGGAGTCTGGGTGCAGGTTTGTATCCATCAACATTCTAAAGATCTGACCTAATCTAAAGATCTGACCATGTAACTTAGTGGAAAGGTGTATTTTCTTACAGTTTCAGGCTCAGTCCATGTGGGGCTGGGGACTGCAGACCTCGGGGCACAGAGGTGGGAGGCTAAGGGAGAGCACACAGAGGTGGGAGGAGGAACCATATATAATCTCCAAGTCTCCACACCCAGTGAGTCACCCCTTCCTGCCATACCCTACCAGTCTACCAGGTACCACACAGGTAAATTCATTACAATAAATATATCCACTTCTGGTATTACAACCCTTATGACTCAATTGTATCAACCCTGAATATTAATAAGTGAGCTCTTTAGGGGACAGTTTATATTTAACTATAATAATGTCTGTCTTCTGTGGAGCCAGACTGATGCTATTGCCAGACTGGAATTCAGGTGTCATGGGCTTGACTATCAAACATACATTGACCATCTCCAGAAGAGCCCCAGGGTTATCATCTGGGTACTACCATGCCCTCCAGGAAATGGACCATCAAGAAATTGTCTCTCTGGGTCTCCCGGTGCAGGGTCCTGAGACCCAAGCAGGTGACCCCATAGGAATCACATCTCTCAGAGTCCCTTGAAGATGGTAATTGTTTATTTCCATCCTCAGTGTATAGATGAGAGCAAGTGAAGGCTTCAGAGGATGAGAAATTTTCCTGAGAGTATAAAGTCTGTACTAAATTACAAGTTCTGGCACCAATGGCAGGGACTTGGGACCCAGTCCAGGGCTTTCTCCTGTGTTGGAGAACAGAGAACTTATGCACAGCCCCAGAACCTCAATTATGACTGCCATGACACTGTGCTTGGTTCTCCATAACTGCTCCTTCAGAGTCCAGACTAGACCTACTGGTGAGCCTGTATTTCTAGCAAGACAGTCAGCCTGGGCACCCCATGGCAACTCACCTAACACCTCTATGTGTGGCGCTCACTGGCTAGGCTGTGGAAAGGGTATGGAAAAGCAGTTTGGGAGAGGGGCTGCTTGGGAACAAAATCTTTTGAATTCACACTGTTTGGTTTTTGGTACTCCCTCAGTACTAGATGGGTCAAGGAGTGTTGATGAGTATCCTGGGGCTCAGGGCCAGTGCAGCTTGTGGAGTGGGACAGAGATAGAGCATCCTTTGGAGGGTCAGCCACTGGGAGGTGGAACACAAGGATGGGTTTGATGAAGAAACTATCCAGAGCTGGGGAAAATGGCTTATCTATGGGTTGGCACTTTGGGATGCAAGTGATAGGAATGCAACTTAAACCAGCTTAGGTGAGGAAGGAAATTAAATATCTTCGGGAACTGAAAAGATCAGGGAAAACAAGTTTCAGGCACAGCTGGACCCAGGGGCTTGGGTCTAGCTAATGACCTCATCAGGAATATGACTTCCTTTCACACCTCACCTCTGGCTGATTTTATTTTGGGTAGGTCTACCTTTGGGAGAGCCAGACGGCTTATATAGTGCTGCTGCTATAAGGCTATTAGAGTCCTAGCTAAAAAAGAGTTACCCCCTTCCCATTCCTCATAATGGCAGGCTTGTACTAGTATGCAATCCATTTGGGCTCTAGCATCCCTTGAACTCCCAAGCCCTTGGCAATGTCTTCCAATCCACCTGTCTTGCAGGGTCTCCACCTGAATTCTAGGTGGAGTTTCAGTGGATGATACTGAAGTATTTACTCATTCAAGAACCAATCAGAACATGAGCTTCTGATTGGACCTGGGTTGTTCCAGTCAACATTCTCACTGCTGTAACCTTAAATACCTTAGAGGAAGATTTGTTTGCTCACAGTTCTGGAGGTTCAGTCCATGTTAGGCCACATAACATCTGTGGAGCTCAGGGAATGGTGGTGGAAAGCACCCAAGGCCACACCCCTAATGTCCTATCTCCCTAATCAATCCATTCATCTACCAATCCTATCTCCCTAATAAATCCATTCATCTACCAATGGATAAATTTATCCACTGATGAGATTAGAACACTCATGATCCAATTATTTCACCTCTGAACACTGTTACATTGCCAAACACGAACTTTTCCAGGGGTCATTCCATATCCAAACCCTAACATAGGTTAAGTCAGCCCAGCTGGAAAGAGCATGGGAAAGAAGGTTTCATGAACAATGGGTGCCATCATATGGGTTATGACCATAAAATGGTTGGAAAGGGACCCAGGGATAGAAGTGGGCATTTACACAGACTAGACCAGTTCTGCTCAGAGTGGTCAGAGGCCTCAGATTACCATCAAGGGCCAAGAAGTCTCAGCTTTGAGATGCAGAGAGAGGTGGAGGGAACTGGATGTAGGGCCAGAGACCACCAGTCCCTGTAGCCTAGAGGACCAGGCTCATACAGGAGAAGAGAAGCTGATCAGAAGGCCACATTCTGGCCATACCACCTCTGGGACAGCAGCAAGAGCTCTCCCTGGAGGTAGAACATCAGGGATGTGGGGATTAAATTAGTACCTTCCAGCCTCTCTGAATCACTGAAGTGAACTTGAACTCTTGTTTCTGACAGTGGCCTGCCTGATTGGAGAGCATTGGTACTAGATGTTCTCTAAAAACTCTTCCCACTTACAGATGATTCTATTCTCCTCTTCTCCCATTGCTCAGATATACGTGGGCTCCAAAGCTTCTTGGACCAGGCCTCGCGGCTGGGCCTTGACGTCTCTTTACAAAAGGTGGACAAGAACATCAGCCATGTGTTCACCAGCCTCTTCACCACCATGAAGACGGAAGAACTGAATCGCTATCGGGACACACTGCGCCGTGCCATCTTGCTGCTCAGCCCACAGGGGGCCCACTCCTTCATCAACGAGGTAGGTCCTGGAGGCATGAGGCCACAGTGTGTGGCCCATAGAGGCCACGGAGAATGGCTCAAGTGTGCTTTAGAGTGCAGTTGTGTAGCGTATAGCCTAAACAGATGTGGGTCCCATAGATGCTTGGCCTTCAACACATGATGATGCAGGGGTTGGCCTGAGCATGACTCGGCCGCTGACCATTCTCCTCTAGGTGACCTCAGGCCTGTCTAGGTTCTGAGATGCTAAGGGGCAGCTGGTGGAAAGCCTGTGTACAAGTAACTGCCTGAAATTTCTGAGTCAAAAGTTAGCCTTTATTTTCCTTTTAATTTTCCTCTCTTTGTTGACAGGTATAAGCCTATGGGGAGAAAAAAAAAATTTCTAGTTCTAGTTCTCTGCAGAGGTGGGCAGGTCTGCTGTGAGATTTGTTAGCATCTGGAGGAGGTGTCTGTTGCTTATTGTCAAATGATACCTTATGTGTGCTTATTTGGTGCTTGAGCTAATCAGCGTGTGTGTGTGTGTGTGTGTGTGTATGTGTTTATGTTTACTGGTGCATTATAATTATATATCATAGTGAGAGTCAAAGTGATACAAATATACATGCACACAGCACTTGGTATATTTTCCTTTGGATCCCACTCCACTTCTTCCTCTTTCTTCATACATGTTAGTGAGATTGGTAGTGATACCTCCATGTATGGACATAGCATTATTTGAACTATTCTCTTCCTCAAGCCTCCCTTTCCCCTCTTACCTTCCTTCCCCAATCCCTTCCCACTGTTGTTTAGTCTTTTTTCTCATTCATCTGAAGTCCCTTTTGTTTTCTATTTTCTTTTTGGCTTCCACATATGTGAGAAAACATATGATCTTTGAATTTTTGAGATTGGCTAACCTCATTTAGAATAATATTCCCTAGCTTCACCCATTTTCCTTATATGATTTAATCTTGTTCTTCTTTATATCCAAATAAAACTCTGTTGTGTATATATACACCATTTTTGTTATCTATTCATCTATTGATGAGCGCCTAAGTTGATTCCATAATTTGGCTGTTATAAACTGTGCTGCTATAAACATGGATATTTGTGTATCACTATAATATTCTGACTTTAATTCTTTTAGAACAATATTGAGGAGAGGTATAGCTAGATCATACATTTGGTAGTTCCATTCCTAGTCTTTTGAAGCCGCATATTGATCTCCATAGTGGTTATACTAATTGTGTATGTATTTTTTTGTGGTACTGGGGGTGGGACCCAGGGGCTTTCTACCTCTAGGCTATACTCCCAGAACTATTTTATATTTTATTTGGAAACAGGGTCTCACTAAGTTGCCAAGAGCCTCACTAAGTAGCTGAGGCTGGCTTCAAACCTGTGTGATCCTCCTGTCTCAGCCTCCCAACCTCAGAGATTACAAGTATGCACCACCACGCCCGGCTAATTGTGTATGTATTTTAAGCACCTCTTTGAGGGGTTAAGACTTTCTCATGAAGACAGGGCCCAGCAGCTTAACAAAGAATCCATTAATTTGAGAGCAAATTAGAAAATTCCAAGTTAGAATGAGCTGGCTGATTGGCACCAGTCCCAATGGTCTCATTGCAGGGGGTGATGAGAGGACAGTTGGGGGTGTCTCTGGCCTGTTGGTTTCCAGGGCAGGTATGTTGGGGTATGGTGTGTCTGTAGTCAGGGGAGGAGTGACTAGGTTACAGGAAGCTAGATTCTTCCTGCACTTTCTCTATGCAACCCAACTCACCTAACTGGTCTCCTCTGATTAAAAGTATAATGAAGAGAAAGGCAGAATTATACTAATTTCATTTGATGTGCTTTAGTTGCTTATTCTGCTTTCCCCTCTAATTAATTATTACTCAAAATGCTACCTCATGCATCAGGAACCAGCATGGAGCCCATTGACAGAGAACTTAAAATTGGGAACACTTAATTTGGTGCAATTGGTCAGCAGCCTGATGCTCTCAGCTAATCAAACCTTGGTCATGCTGGTGGTCAGCGGGTTGGGATGTCCTGTCAGCTCTTGGCATTTTCACCAGAATACATTTCCCTGTATGAAGTGATTCAGTCCAGTAATGGGCAGCCTAGGATTTGCAGCACTACCATGACTGGCCTTTCTCAGAATGTTTCCAGCAGTGTATTTACAAAAAGTAATCATGGGATGGCTTTTCTCCTTGCTATTCATTTCCAGCCAGTGGATACTTTGGAGATGACCTCTGCCAATCCTATTGCCACCCTCCTTCCTTATCACTTCTATCTAACTCCTTGCCCTCTCTTTTTTAACCCCTTTCCTGTTGTCATATCTCTGCTGTGAAGCTTGGGAGGGAAAAGAATATTGGCTTTAGAGTTCAACAGATTCGGGGTCAAGTCCTAACTCCTTTACCCACAATTTATGTGACATTGATGAATTTGCCCCAACTGTGTAGCCTCAGACTCTGCATCTATAAAATAGGGATGAAGGAAGTGACAGCAGTCATAGAGCATTTGACAGTTTCCTTGAGAAGCCTCTTTCTTTTCCCACCATACCTATGCATGCACTTCCTTTCTAGATGAATTAAGCTCCTTCCTGGGCTGCAAGGGTTTAACATGCAACTAAGACTGGCCTGGAAGTATTATTTCCCAGTTTAATTATAAAAATCTCCTGTAGTGCTAGATACACTCCTCTTAGCTTCAGCCTTCTGCCTTTTCTAATTCCCCAGGCCATGTTTGCAAACCTTTGTGTTCCTGGGTGCTTCAGGGCTGGGAAAGCCACTTGAAAGGCTACTCTCATTGTCAGACAAGAGTGACAAGTCTCTGGGAGTATTGGCAGGAGACTGAGAGCCTGGAATACATCTAAATGTTGGGCACAGGGCACACTGTCCCTGCCCTTGCCTTTGGCTCCTGTGGGTGAGAGTCTTGGTCACTGATTCCCTTCCTTGTCTTGGTCTCTGCAGTGCCATCATTTCTTGGTGTCCATGTGGCCTGGCCATTTGTGTGCATTCTCTCATCTGTATACTTTGCAGCTGAAGAAACTAAAATGTCATTCAGTGACTTGCTTGAAATCATACAAGGGATTGAGCAGCGTCCAGATTTGACTGGCTGCAGAGTCCTCGCTTCCATGGAGGGTGACTACAATAAACTCATTGTACTGTGCTCAGTGGATAGTATGTGACTGTGAGGACCTCATGGGGGAACATGTCCTTTGGCTGCCATTGGCCCAGGTCTGGCAAAGGTTTTAGGGGGCTATGCTCAAAGAGTTTTAGTACATGGTAGGTAAAGGGATCAGGACTCTGGATGTGAACATAACCTGTCTGACCGAATAACCCAGCAAGTCTCCTGGGAGACACCTGGAAATGCCACCCATGTCCAGAAGCTTCATCACTGCCTGGGGGCATTTCCTGGGTGTCTTAAGCACACAGATCCAACTTCTTCTTTGTTGTGACAAAGATAGATGATACTCACAAGAGTGACCTGCTGCCAGAACGTGTTCTGAATTTTATGAAACGCAAAACACTGTTGTAGAGTATTAAATGGATTGCTAGTCTCCCCACAAATAATATGTCAGTGTTGTGCCTGATGGGGGATGGTGTGGATGAGCCATAACTTGCCTGGGTTATGTGGCATTCCTAGATCTACTCACCCCTGCCCCCATTCTCTACTGGAAAAGGCTGGCCAAATGGGAGTGGGTGAGGAGGACAGATCTGCTCCAACCCTTTACATTTTGCTGGATGTGAATATGCTAAGGCTGGTGCTTTTGTTTTCATTAGTACAAGTCTTGTGTAATGTGGATACAGTGCCCATTGTGACCTACCAGGCTGCTGGTGTGATGTGCCCTCCTGGAAGCAATTTTTCTATGCATCTATTCCCGTTGGGCAGCTCTTGGCTCTGTGATCTCACATCACTAGGGGCCATGTTGGTCAGCAGAGGCAAGTTTGGGGACTCTGGCCTTGGTGCTGGTTGAGAAGGTGGGCTGTAGCAGATTGAGGCATTGGGAGCTGACTGGGGAGACCCATGGCATCATGTAATGGATCTCATCTTAATGTACCTCTCTGCCACTCAGTATTGATATCACATTCTCTCCTCTCAGGTCTTCTGATAGATTTAACAACCACCATGTAAATTCATCATCTTATTAAGGTAGTGAGAAGGCTCCTTCTGGAGAGGCTGGGCTTCAGTGTGTCAGTACCCTGGCATCCTGGCCCTAGGCTTAGAGCTCATAAGAGAGCTGCTGCTCATGGGGTGTGGGGGCACAGGCCATGGAGGGGATTGGAGGGATAGTGCCTTTTCCCAATCATGTTCCAACTGGGGAGTTGGTGGGACTCATTGTCTTCTTTTTTGTAAAAAAAAATTGGAGCATTGTAGTTTTAGGTCATATTGGTGTACAGAGTGTTAGAAAAATGCATGCACACAACTCTTGTTGTCCTTTCCACGGGGTCCCCCCACTGCCCTCACCCCTTAAGTGTTTGGGGTTGTAATTGGTGATTTTGTGAGTGTTTATTCTTTATGACTTCCTCTCATGCTCTCTCTTCCCTAATCACTCTCATTCCGTCCCCTGGAGTCTGTATTCATCTGTCTGATGAGCAGATCCATATTTACTCATTTTCTTCTAAGCCAGGATCTGGTTCTTCTCTGGGTTCTGGCTCTGAGTGAGGCTACGTGGCAGTGGCTTCACCTGTGACACTACCTTTCTGGGAGTGAGCCTACTAGGTGCCTTAACAGCTGGGGAGGCAGGCATGGGCATCTCCACCTCATCCCAGAACCATGCCATTCCTGACCTCATCAAATGGAAGTCACAGCTGCTAAGGGGTGCCAAGGGCAGGCCGTTGCTCCGGGACTCTATAAGTACCTATTGGGACCTTCTTCCATCTGCTCACAGCTGTTCCTGCTACTTCTCCAGATGTAACACACCCACTGCTGTGCCAGCCTCTGTGTTCTCTTGAGCTTGCAGCTCATTGGGAAGGATAGAGGGGGGCTCGTGATAGCAGTGGTGTGTACTGGGACCTGTGACAGGTGGAAGATGGAGCAATGCCCTTTGGGCTGAGGGTCCTGAGAAGCTTCCTTAACCCAGTGACCCCAGGGCTGGGTCTACAGGAATGAACTTGCTCGAATGGCCTGAATGAGCAGGGGAAAAGAAAGGTATTACCAGCAGTGGATGTGCAGGACCGGGAATGGCTGGAGCTGAGCTGAGGTGACATCAGGAAGCGCTTCTGGTCTAGGATGAGGCATTGTGCTCCAAGAGTGGTTTGTATTTGGGGTCCTTTTCAGTATATTAGGAGTTAATGGAGTATAGTTTATATTTTACTGTTCTTGTTGCTTTCCAGGTTAGATTTAATGGGGAGCCCTCAGTCCACTGTCAGGTTTTTTTGGTGGTGCTGGAGATTGAACTCAGGCTGTCACATGTGCCAGGCAAGTGCTCTCCCACTGAGCTATACTCCCAGTCCCAGCCTGCTGTCAGTTTTGCTCTTGAGCCTCATCTGAATTTCCTTGTGGGGATTCCATACATCCATTAATCTGTCATCTGTATATCATCTGTCAATCCATGCATCTGTCCATCTGTTCCAGTCCTTCTCTCTAATCCCCACCCACCAAGCAAATGTTTATTGGGTGCTTCTTGAGATCAGAAACTACAGCAAGCTCTGGGAGGGAACACAGAGTTGGTACCTCCTCCTGGAGACTAACCATGACACTGAAGGACGTGGCCACATGCCAAGGCCATTTGCATTCTCAGTGTCTGGCAGAGAGGCTGTGACCCAGGGCTCTCTCCCACTGAGCCCCCCTGGGTATGTGTGGGACTATGGGCGGCTCCAGGACTTTGGTCTTTTATCTCTCAGTCATTGTTTCTGGGCCTCCATTTCTGGCTGTCCATAGGCCCGTCTCTTTCCTTTTCTTTCCTGTCTTTTCTTTTCTTCCCCATTTCTTTTGTTTCACTGGAAACAAGATAGAAAACCAAAACGACTTCAAGCCATCTGAACACTCCATGGAGAAGAGTCACAGTTAACAGGTTTAGTCTGCCCAGGTATTGTCCATCTCTGTGTGTCCTGCAATGTTGGACAATCTGTCCTTCCCAGTAACAGGTGATGCCTTCAGGGTTAGGGACTCTGGTTTTTACCATTTTATCTTCTGAGAGAAGTGCAACACCTGGCCATAGCAGCTGTTGTAGCTGTTGTAGGAATCAATAAATGAATGTTTTAGATTTGTTACGTCCAGTAGAGAGGCCTGAAGTTTGGCTTTTCTTGTATGTGTCTTGGTTGACTTTTTGGGTCATTGGTAAGTCTCAGGGAAGTCTATCAGCAAGGGGTTTGGCTCTGAAACTTCTGCCACTGGGAAGGTGCAAGTTTGCCTGAGAAATCTGTCCTTAGCCAGGACAAATAGGGCCCGGCTATTCCTATAGGTGAGATAGCTGTGGTCTGGCTGTGGTACACAGCAGGGGATATTAGGGCACAGAGAGATGAGTGTGCAGGATCTAGATCAGTGGTTTGGGGAAGGCATTGCAATGCTGGCAAGGAAAAGGTTACAAAGTGACAGGGGCAACAGGTGCCACTGCAGTTAGATGCCAGCAATCTCTTCCTGTAGCAGAAGAATGGGAGAAAGAACAGGGAAACTACAGTGGCCTGTGGGATAGCTACCCATTTCTCTGCAAGTAGACAACGCCTTTTGCTCAAGATGAGTAGAATGTCAATGAGCGTGATGGGACAAAGGTAGAAGGGGCCACTCCTATCACCTGCCCCCTGGTGTTGGCTTCTCAGGCATAGAGCCTTGGCTGGAGGCCACCTTGATCCAAAATAAACTGGATTAACTCCTGGCTTCAAATCAACTACTTCTCAGGTTCTGCTGCAGTGAGTGAATCTCCCTTAATTTGAATATAAAGACTGTGCTTTTAATACATTTATAGCAAAGGTAAATTAAGTAATCATAATGTTCTGTTGTCCCACCTGATATATGCAAATATTTCTCACTCCAACATGGAAAATCTTTAGCAGATGACTTTATCACTCAAGGCTAGGATAATTCTGTGTCATTTAAGTATCATTTACTAGAATATTTTAAATTACTAATTAATTATAGAAGATTAATTTTTAAATATGGCCTTGCATTTGCATTTAATTATATCCTACTGTTTACAGATTTTAAAGCCTTAGCACTTTAGTGAAAGTGCTATGAATCTGAGTTATTCATTTTTCCCCCTTAGAAATTCTTAGACATGAGATTACAAGGAAGAGACATTTTCTAGGGTTTGCTCTGGCAGGTTTGGAACTCAGTGGCTGAGAGAGGCAAAGAATATTCAGGTTCTGGTTGAGATGGGTACAGGGATGGAGAACCATCCTGTTAGGGCCTGTGTTTGGAGACTCCACAAAGCCTTGGTTCACTTCTAGACCTCTCATGTGCTGGGGAATCAGTCCTGGGCTCCCTCCCTGTTGCTATTCAAGTCTCTTCTCTGTGACAGCATCATCACATCACTCAGGGACCACTTCATCCTGAACACATCTTACCAATGCCTTGTCTCAGAGCCCTCCCAGCACCCACCACTGTGCCATGACTGTCTGTCACATCACCCGCTCCTGTGATCTGAGACTGTTAAGTGCAGGACTTGGGGCCTGTTCATCTTTGCTCATCCCTTTTTGGGGGTTTGGTCAGGATGGTTGGCCAACAGATGGATGGATATCAGGACCCTTGACTTCTGACTTCATGTGCACATTGTTTACAATTTATACTGTGCAGGGGGCAGGCGATACATATTTTAATGCTCTAGGAAAACAGGGCACCTGAGTAAAACATTGCTTTAAAAGGGTCTAATGTTTTATTTTCAATATTTCAAAGGTACATCCAAGCAATCACCAAGGGACAGCACCTGAGAGCCTCTGGCCTTGCTGTTGTTTATTCTCTGGTTGAGTGTCACCTCTATTCTGAGTTTTCTCTTGAGTCAAGCCACCTGAAGGCTTTACTCATGCTGTTTAGGACACCTGGGTCCTTCTCAGGGTGAGAGAGAGAGAGAGAGAGAGAGAGAGGGAGAGAGAGAGAGAGAGAGGAGAGAGAGGAGAAGAGAGATTATAAACTTGAAACACAGGATGAAGATACCTGATGCTCATTCTTCCCTTTTCAGGTCATTAAATCAGTTTTTACCTGGAAGCCCCTTTAGCTGGGGAGGCAGGAGGCATAAGAAATAGGCACTTAAAAAGGGAAACTGTTTGCAGCAGCCAAAATGACTCAGTTGCCCTTTCCACGATTCATATCCCCAAGGGTTTTCATCTTGGGGGACCTCCCTGATGTGGCAGGGACAAAAAGGCTAGATAGGGAGCACAATGGGGGATTCATAGGCAGGTGTGGGGTGTTGTGGGAGGTAGAGATGAGATGGGGCTATCCAAATTGGCATGAACTCATCTCAGAAGAATCTGCTCCATGCATCCTGCATCTGGTGCTGCCCTCTGCACACAGTAGCCTCCACATGGAGCCCTCACTTGGTGCTGGCAGAAACTTGATCTTGGTCACTTCCTATCTGTGCTGGAGCTGCTCAGAGAGGAGAAGTCCTCTGCATCAGGCAGCTAGTGCAGTGTAAAAAGCCATCCCAAAACTCAGCATTTGTTTTTACTCATGAGTCTCTGGTCAACAGACCTGTGTCAGATCAACTGATTTCAGCTGGGCTGGCTCATACATGTGGGCTGGCTGAGGTGGGGGATGGGAGCTGGCCAGCTATGAGCTGGGGTGATAGGATGCCTAGGCTTCAGGTCTCTCGTCATCAGGCTCAGGAGGCTGAGTTTATACATATGGCAGCAGCAGAGTTCCAAGAAGACAGTGAAAGTGCAGGTGAACTGGACAATTTTGAGAGCTCCCATGAGCATGAGAGGAACTAGCCACACACTGATGTCCTCTGCTAACACCCCCACAGAGAGTGTGATGAGATAGGGGGCTGCCTCTACCTTGCCCCTGACAGCCAGAAAAGCGGCTTCCATGGGAACTCCTAGACCTCAGTGAGTTTGAGGTTCTCTTCTTCCTCCTTCTGTCTGTGGGCCAGGGATTGACAAGTTCAGGCAGACCTGCCCAAAGTTCACTTCCTTACTCTATGGCTTTCTGAGCTTTGTTATCCATCTGAAAAATTGGGGTTATTCACACTTGACTCATGGGAGGTTACTCTAGGAGTTAACACAGAGCATAATGGGGTGCAGGTATCCCCGTTTTTTTCTCTCCCCAAACCTACCATGGTCCTGGGCAGTAACTGTCACCTAAAAGGGGAGGTGGGTGAGTCTTAGAAAATGTAAAGCTGTGTAGCACTGGGGACATGGATCAACATCTTGTGTGACCCCGAGCAAGGCCTGTGTTCCAAGGTATGGAATGCACAAGTGGTTGACCTGGGGGATTATGAGGATGGCCTGCTGCTGGGCTGGCGGGCCTGGAGGGAAGTGATGTGGTTGGCAAACTGTTAACAGGGATGTTTCATACTCACCCCTCGGCTATTTGCTGAATGGGGAGTGGTGTGGTGTCTCCCCACCCCAGTGTGTTACCTCACATCTTCAATAGTGCTCTTGTGTACCACAAGCGATGTTAGGATGAAGGTAAGTGTGTTAGCCAGCTTTGTGTTGCTGTGGCAAATACCTGAGAAGAAACAACTTAGAAGAAGGAAGATTTATTTTGACTCATGGGTTCAGAGGTTTAGTCCATGGCTCACTGGCTCCATGGCAGAAACTTCATGGCAGAAGAGCATGGCAGAGGATCAGACTGCCTCAGCTACTTAGCAAGGCCCTTTGCAACTCAGTGAGACCCTGTTTCAAAATAAAGAATAAAAAAATATGACTAGGGGTGTAGTTCAGAGGTAGAATGCCCCTGGGTTCCATCCCGAGGAACACACACACACACACACACACACACACACACACACACACAGAAGAGTATGGCAGAGAAAAGCTGCTATGATCATGGTAGCCACAAAGCAGAGAGAGAGAGAGAGAGAGAGAGAGAGAGAGAGAGAGAGAGAGAGAGAGAGAGAGAAAGATATATCCAGGCAAGATAAGAGTACCCAAGTGCACATCTCATTGACCTGTTACTGCCAACCATGACCCATCATCTGCAGTTTCCCCCTCCTTCCAATAGTCCACACACATTATTAATCTGTCCATGCGTTAGTCCACTCATGAGGTCAGAGCCTGTACTGGTTTGGGTTTAGAGTGTCCCCCTAGTCTGGGGCTTGGTCACTACAGAGGCCCCTGGGATGTGGCCTTGGAGTTTACATGTGGTCCCTCCTCCCCTTGTGCTCGCTTTCTTGCTTCCTGCCTCTGTGATGTGAGGGCAGGGCTTGCTCTTCAGACCCAGCTGGCCTGACATGGACTGAATCTCTAGAACTGAAAAAATAAACCTTCCTCCCTCTAGTTGTGTGGTCAGTTGCTTTGGGTCTCAGCAAGAATGCTGACTGAGACAGAGCCCTTGAGATGCAGTCACTTCTCCAAAGTGCCACCTCTTTAACAATTTGGGGGTTAAACTTTAGACAAGTTCCAGGTCCAAAACGTAGCAGCAGGGAATAGGGATTGCAATCCATGGCTGGATAAATAGAGACAGGGGAGAAAGAACTGTATATGAGACAAGTGGAGGGTGAGAGAAATAATCCAGATGGTAGTGGGCCATGGAATGAAACTTTTACCAGGAGAAACATGTGTGCATGCCCTGACCCATCCAAGAAGGCTTGGGGATGCTGGGGGCAAGGGAGAGCAGGTGAAGGATGTCCTGCCACTTGCACAACTTGAACCACTTTAATTTGAATACTGGGCGACAGGGCAGGGGACCTAGGATCCCTCTTTTTATCTTTTCTCCCTTGTGCCCACCACCTATTCTCTTAACTAGGTAATTTGAGGCTTTAGATGCTCACCTGGAGACTAATGATGGCCTTTCAGGGGCTGCGGCTGCTGGACATACAGGGTAGGGGTGGTGCTATCTTTGGAGCAAATAGACACATAGCCAGATCCCAGTTCTGCTTTTGGTGTGATCTTTTGAGCCTGTCTGCCAGGTTGTAAGCCTGGATGTTAAGACTTTCAAGAGGGTCACCATGGGAATTACCTGGGATGAAATTCATGAGGTGGCCTGGCATAGTGGCAGTGCTGTGTGAATGGTAGTTTTGTTATTGGGTCTATGGATGGGTTTTGGCTGAGATCGTAGAACCAACCTGGGACTGTTGGTCAAAATGTCAATGGCTTAGAAAAGGGGAGCCTGGCAGAAGGCTGGCTTTTCACTTGCTTTTTGTCAGTGTACATGACTCTGGAAAACCAGATGCAGGCTGTATCTTGGGGTGATCAGGGAAGAGGCTAGCAAAAAGAGACAAAGTGCTCATGGCCATTGGCCAACCCAATATTGAAGTTTCAGGACTGCTAGTCACTGGGTTGGAAGGAGGGTCCTTTGTTAGAGATTTCTGCCTCTAGAGTTACCCTTCAGATAAGAAGATTTTTTTCAGTAGCCCATCAATGGCCAGGCCACCAGTAAGAGAGTGGACCTTATCTCTGAGTTCTTCCAATGAGTATTTAGGTGTGTGTGTGTGTGTGTGTGTGTGTGTGTGTGTGTGTCGGGGATGGGGGGAAATGGCCCTTGCCTCTAAAGGGCTGCCAAGCTAAGTTCAGAGAAAGAAAACTACAGAGAGAAAATTTAGATTTGGGAAGAACAGTAAACCATTAAATTGGGTGCCCAACTATGAGCACCCAGTTGGAAATGGCTTCACACCTAGCAAAGCAGTGTGTGTGTGTGTGTGTGTGTGTGTGTGTGTGTGTGTGTGTTAGGGAGTAGGGCTGCATTTCTATTGTTCTTCTCTGTATTTTTATGAGCAAGTGGGGTCCATCCAATCCTGGCCACCATGTGAACTTTTGGAGATTTCTCTACCTGGGGGATTTTGACAACTATCAAGGGGTTTGATAAGAATGGATAAAACTATCCTTTGGAATGAGAGCCAAGTATAGCACAAGTCATAAATTCAAGTCCCTGGTGCATCAAGGGTAGAAAACCGATGCATAGAGCCAGTGGAATATCAGGAGAGTGAGAGCGCAGGCACCTGGAGGCCCATATTTTCCTGAAAAAGATGGCCAGGCCTTGCCAAGCTTCCCTTGAGAAGGCCTAGTGTGCCCTTGCGCTCTGTGTCTACAGGGGAGTCAGATAACTACAAAACTGTTAAGTCCTCCATTGGCCAGCTCTCCCTTAGTGGCAGGGCTAAGCTTTGGAGACTGCTCTGTGGCAGTGTCTGATTCATCAAGTAAGTAAAGATGGGAATGATGGGAAATGTTCTTACTCAGCTCTTTCTCCCTAAGAATCAACAGTCATCCTTAGCATGGTGATCCTGAGAGCTCCCCTGTCCTTCTTTGGCTCCTTAAAAAATCACTCCCATTTTTTTTTTTTTTTGTGTGTGTGTGTGTGTGTGTGTGTGTATTCAGCACTCATTTGTCCTCAGTGGCCAGTGCCAGGGCATGGCTGACCTGCCTTGGGTTTCTCCTTTGTAGTGGTGGGAAGTTCCTGTTACTATCTCATTACCTGAAGTCCACACTAAATGCTAACCAAGTTCTTTAACAATGACAGGCATCTCAGCTAGTCTTTTGGTCTTTCCTTTGTTCAGGTTAACTCTTTAAACAGGTGGCTGCCAGTAGTACTGCTTGCTCCCTCTGACAGTACTCCACAACTCTTCTGTAGTTACTTATCCTGGGACTGCCAGCTCTTTCCTGGATCTTGGAGCATTCTTCTTTCTGTGTTGGGAGCATACTGACTTTGTCAATTCTCTCTCAGTCCTGGGCTGGGAGGATTTTGGTTTCTTTATCTTTAGCATGAGAAGTACCCTCTCATTTAGGGCCTGAGTGGCAAAGGCTTGCTCATCATCAGTAACGAGGAAGCCACAGTGCTTCCTGTGTCCTAACATCAGATTGTTTCCCCTAGTCCCTGATGTGGGCACAGCAAATCAGGGGCCTGTCATTCGTGCCTTGGGATGTGGGCTTTTCTAAAAGCCATCTCTCTCTTGCTGGGAGAGACCAACCTCACCTTTCATTTGTTTCCTGAAAGTGCATAAAAAGAGCCATGTGGAGGGGACTCTCATCAAGGCACTGAATGCATCAGCCAGGCCTCTAAGGAATTGCTAAGTTCCCTGTATCATGCTTAGTAGCTCTCTAGAGCCCTGGACCAAGGTCACACAGCCTCTGCCTGGCATGGACCAGTTCCCTGTGACTGTAGGCCACTGCTTTGCTTCTTTGGATCACTGTTTGCCTGTCTTGAAATAGCCTGGATGTTAATTGAGCAGTGAATATGGGCCAGGCCATCTTCTATGCCCTGAGGATGTGAAGGAACTGAGACAGAAGGTGGGGGGTCAGACACTGAAGAAATGTAATCTAGCAATGATTCTTCATGAAGAAAAATAAAGCAGGGTAAGAAGAGAGTGGCACTTTAGAGCGGTGATCAGAGACAATGACTCCCAGGGGGTGGTGTTTGTGGCGAGATGGGAAAGATGTGATAGAGCCGTGAGTATGAGATTTCTGCAGAGATTTGGACAACTAGAATACCATGTGCAAAGGTCCTGAGGCTGGACTAAACTTGGCATGCTGGAGGATCAGTGAGGAGGAGTGTGCCTGGTGCAGGGTAGAACAGGGGGAGGTGAATATGGGGTTCTGGATCTGAGCACAGGGGACCTCTCAGGTCATTGTAGAATTTTGAACTTCATTTTAATCTGATGAGCAGTCACTGGATGTTTATGAGACACAAGAAGTATGATCTGGAAGGGGACCAGGCTGAAGGTGTGGTCCTTGCCAGTTTCTAACTCTACAGGAAATGGCTTGGGGACAGGGGAACTCCAAGGGCATGGTAATGCACAGTGGTCAGCCCACAGGGGACGTGGTGCATGTGCTATCACTACCCTCCCTGCTTGCAGGGGCCATCGAGAGGGCACAGGACACTGAACAGGCAGCACCCTGCCTGGCAGCATCCCTTTGAGCTCCCTGTACTCAGGCTGCTGGCATAGGTCCTTGGTGTGAGAATCACACCAGCCCAGGCTTCATAACTAAGTGCAGCCAGTTTGCAAGGGTGAGCTCAGCCTCCCTGTGGCCTCTGCGGCAGCTTCCTGTGAGGAGCCAGGAATCTGCCTAAAGAGCTTTGCACATTATTAATTAGTGGGCAAATGGGCCTGCCTGGTGCTCCAAGGACTTCTCTTCTGAAAGGCCAAGAGAGGACATGCTCTTTGCAGTGAGCCTTTCCTCTTTCATTCAGTAGAGGATTTGGGGAAACAGCAACTGCAACCATAACAAACCTCAGGCCCCAGCAATCCTTTCCTTAGTCACCTAATGACAATCAGACAGGACTCTGGGGCCTCCCCAGGGCTTCTATTCATTTGCACTTCTGCCAATAGGTAAACAAATCCAGGCTGCCTTGTGTGCTCAGATGCATGTATATGCACATGTATGTGGGGATAGGCAATAGTTTGCTCTAGTGTCTGCCTTTGCTGCTTCCATGCTGGCTGTTTGAACCTGTGTGACATCTTACCCCACCATTAAGGACTTGGTGGCATTGTAGGAGACCATGTTGCAGACCACCCTGCACCCCTGTGCCCCATTCCATTTTTCATTGCTTTCAGCCATATTCCCTCCACTCTTAGCATCATCTGTAGGTTTCACCCATGGCCCTATGACTGCAGCTACAACCTCTATTCCCTGGATTTGGGCTGCAGCTTTCCCATTATGACAGAGTGGGCTTGGGTAGGACCCCCTTCCCCAAGTTCTTTCTGTGATCCAGGAGACTCCAGTCTTCATCTCTATCACTCATCCCAGATCCCCAGAGCACTTGTGGTGTTGGGTAGAGAAGACTTAGCATGTCACAGGGCCCAAATCACTACCTGACTGAATTTGTAATTCCAACAATTCTCAGGTACCTTATGGAGCTTTCCCAAGGAATCCCAGATCTCTTGGCTTTGCTGCCATGGAGCTCAGTCCTGAGATTCTGGATTGACCACTCACTGCCCAGGTCTATGGAGGAGGATGCTAAAGAGATGCAGGAGTAGGTAGAGGTTTGTACTGGACTCTACCTTGCCTCCTTCTCCTTTCTCTTACCATTTCCATGTGCAACCAGGGCCCTTTGTGTTTTCAGACCACAGGGATAGCTCTCAGGGTCAGTCCTTTCAGGGGCAGTGGCCCAGCACAGCGGGAAGCCTCAAAGTCAAATCAGAAGATGAGGAACAAGAAAAGACTAATCTGTGTAATGGGGAGCCCTATTTGCACATTTAATGCAGTGGCTCTCACTCTGTTTTCTGTTGCTGGTAGCATGTGCCACAGGCTGGGTAAGTTACAAAGAAGAGAGGTGTATTTTGCCTCATGGTTCTGGTTCAAGGTTGAGGGGGCAAATCTGGTGAGGGCTTTCTTGCTGGCAGAGTCCTAAGGTGACATAAAGCATGGCAGAGTGAGAGTCAGGGACAACTGTATGTCTCCTCTGGTCTCTTTCTCCTCCTCCTCTTCCTCCTTTTGTTCTTTTCCCCTCCTCCTCCTCCTCTTCTTTTTTTTTCCCTCCTCCTCCTCCTCTTCTCCTTTTTCTCTCCTCCTCCTCCCCCCACCTCCTTCTTCTCCTCCTCTTCCCTGTGAATGACACTTTATTTCGTCATTTTTGTTTACAACTGGAACTCTGGGAATTCAAAGTTAAAATCTTCACCTGGGAGCTTCTTATAGATCCCAGAATATGTTTCAACCTTGTGCTCCATGTTGCTCTGCTGTTGCGCTTTGTCTAGATGGACCTTGATGAGCAGCTGTATCCAGCTTCACTCGGATCCTCTTGCCCACAATTTCACTCAGGAAGACCAACTCCTCAAGGATGGTGTCACGCACGGCTGTCAGTATGTGGCTTCTGGGAGGCATTCATTTGTTTTTTCGAGTTGGCTTAGGTAGAATTCTTCTTTGAGCAATAAAGACCACATGTTTTTCTCCAATTCATTTACCAGCCGGACTTGAATTTTCTGAAAAGATTTCAGTTAAAGAAAGGGAACAAAAATTATGATAGCTTTCTGACCACTGCCAATTTCAATTGCTTCTTCTTATAAAGCTACCAGTGTTCAGTTATACCCTGATGATCTTGTCTAATCCTAATCACTTCTCGAAGCTCCACCTCTAACACCACAGTTGAATTAACTTTCCATTCTCTCAGTACTTTCCAATGTGGATTAAACTTCAAGATGAGTGTTGGAGGGGACAGACCATATGCAACCACAGTAGTGGCCTGCTACAAAAATGGATACATCTTTCTCTGAATAAGTGTCCTACAAAATATGGCTGATTTTAGTTTCCAGTTGAAGGTAGCTAACGGTACATTGGATAAGATGGCAGGTGCCCAAGTGGGCTCCAGAGCCAAGGAGAGGCTGAATGGGAAAAACCCAGCACCAGGACTGTACACCCTTCTTTTAGTTGCTTGTTGTTTTCTTCCTGTGAGGAAGGGGCCAGGCCCAGGATGGTCACCTGCTGCCTGAGAAGCAAAGCAAACACATCCCTAGCTCATTAGTTGTTCTTGTGAATGTGCAGGCTCAGCATGTGGGATCTGTCCTCAGGGACAGGCAGTGGGGCCAACAGCAAGGGCAAGGGTTTGATAGTTAGGCTTCTGGGCTCACCTGTAAAACTGAAGCTCCTGGCATATTGGTACATGCCTGTAATCCAGTACTTGGGAGGCTGAGACAGGAAGATCACAACTTCTAGGCCAGACTCAGCAACTTAGTGAGGTTCTCATCAACTTAGAACCTGATTCAAAAATAAAAATTAAAAAGGCTTAAGGTGTAGCTCAGAGATAGAATGCCCATACATTCAATTCCCAGTACCTAAAAAATAAAAGACAAAAAAGTAGAAGCTAATTCCTGTTTACCCCTGGGCTTCATGAAGTTAAAAGGAGAAGATGTGTGAGGACAGCCTGACCTACAGAAGGTGATTGTTTTTTATTGTCCTTTTTTCCTTCTATGGCAGATGGCACCCTGAGGCCTGCCACTCTGTTCAGAGCTAGGCTATTGCCACTGCTCCTATTTCCCAGATGTAGAAACTGAGGAACTGCAAAATTGTATTTGGGATCCTCTAGTGAATATTTCTAAAGAAATTCAAGGTGAGGAGCAGGCTTGAGGGAGAGGAGCCAGAAAGAATAAGAGCATGCTGGCCATTTAAAGTTAGAATCTAGGTACTGCCTTTAGGATTGATGGCCATCAGCAAGGTATAAAACTGCTCCAGACCTTTGTTTTCTCATTTTTAAGATGAACAGAGTGGCAGAATCACTTCCTAATGGTGTGAGAGTTTGATAAACATGCATCTGTTTTGATTAGTATAGTTCCTTGTGCATATTAAGTGTTCGGTAAATGTTCTTGGTATTCCCATGGTAATGGCGATGATAAAGTTGGTGATGGTGATGATGATGATGATGTCACAAGATCAGATGGTAACATAGTGATGGTAATGGTAAGGATAGTGATGATGGTGGTGGTTGTGATGCTGATGATGGTACTTGTCATGATAGTGATGGTGGTGATGTTGACGTTGATGGTAGTGATTGTGATGACGGTAGTGGTCAGAATATTGATGGTGGTAATGGTGCTAGTGATGATGGTGGTAATGGTCAGGATAGAGATAATGATGATATCTATTGGTGATGGTGATAGTGATGATGATGATGATGATGATGATGATGATGGTAGTAGTCTTAATAGAGATGGTGGTGATGTGGATGTTGATGGTGGTGATTGTGATGATGATGGTAGTAGTGGTCAGTATATTGATAGTGGTAATGGTGATGGTGATGATGGTAATGATCAGGATAGTGATGAGGATATTTATTGGTGATGGTGATGATGATAGTGATGATGATGAGGATGATAATAATGGTAGTGGTCATGAAAGAGATTATGGTGATGTTGATGATAATGATAGTAATGGTCAGGCTAGTAATGGTAGTGATGTTGATATTGATTGGTGATGGTGATAGTGATGATGATAATGATGACAGTGATCAGGATAGTGATGGTGGTGATATTGATGTTGATGGTTGTGATTGTGATGATGATGGTGGTAGTGGTCAGAATATTGAAGGTGGTAATGGTGATGGTGATGCTTATGGTAATGATCAGGATAGTGATGGTGGTGATATTTATTGGTGATAGTGATAGTGATGATGATGATGATGATGATGATGGTCGTGGTCATGATAGAGATTGTGGTGATATTGATGATAATGATAGTAAAGGTCAGGCTAATGATGGTAATGGTGTTGATATTGATCGATGATGGTGATGATGATGATAGTGATCAGGATAGTAGTGCTGGTGGTGATATTGATGTTGATTTGTGGTGATGATGATGACAGTAGTGGTCATGATAGTGATGGTGATGATGGTGAAGTCGATGATAGTGTTGGTAAAGGTCATGATAACGGTGTTGATGGTGCAGCATGTGCTTCTCATCAGAACCACTTTTCCTCTGGCATGACTTTTACCTTATTTGGATATACTAGTGACCCAAAGGTCTAAATCCAGTCTTGGAGTGCCCACAGGCTACTCTTGCTTTATTTCTGGGTGTGGGGGGGTGGGTAGATTAGAGGTGAGGACTCTTTTCTGTGTGAGGCCAGTGAGGGGATGTATGATCTCAGGCCCTGTGGTTTGGGATTTGAATGAATGTTTCAGACATGTTAGAGCCCAAAGCTCCAGCATATTTAGGAAAGAACCAAGTACCCTTCCATGTCCCACTGTGGGGCCAGAGCTGTGTGTGAAACTGAAGTAAAATTTGTTGATGGAAGAAGGATCTGAGGGACATAGGTTTATTGCAGTGGCTCTGATTTGGGAATTTTATTCTTGTTACTTATTACTGTGTAATTAAACAACTTTAAAACTCAGTGGGTTGAAACAATCATTTTATTATCTTTCATGTTTTCTTTAAGTAAGAAAATTGATAAGGGCTCACTTAGATGAGTGGTTTGGGCTCAAATTCTGTAATGTGGTTCCAGTCAAGATCCCGAGGAGTGATAAGCTGGGCTAACTTCCTCTTTGTTTGATCTCCTTGAATATATTAGTTTGGGTTTCCTCATAGCATGGTGGTCTTGGGGTGATAGAGCTTCTTATGTATTTTCCTCAGGACTCAAATATGAATGATCCAGCAATCCAGGAGGAAGCCTGGGCTTATCCATCACAGAGTTCTGGTAGGATCCATGGGTGAGATGATGGGCTAAAATGGGGACCTTGTGTCATGTGTTTGGCTTTGTGGTGTGAACATTCGTGATGCTATCTTTTGAGAATGATCTTAAGGTGACTGACAGGAGGCAAGACAAAGAATGACATTGCAAAACCTAAGAATAGTGCTAAGGAAAGAGTTGTGAGGTAATTGGAGGAGAGGGTGACGTGGAAGGATGAAGGCTCAGGGTGGGGCTTTCCTGGGCTGCAGTAAGCTTGAGTCCCTGCCTGACTTGCTATGCTGCCTCTATGTCATCACATCTTCTGAGTGTTCCTCACTTCTCATGATTGCTCTAACTTCATGTTATGGAAGGAAATGGAAGACATGGAGGGATGTGGGACTCAGAGGCCTCCCAAGGGACCTGGACAGACTCTACAAGAAACCCACAGGGCCAGGTGTGGTTATCTGCACTACAGCATGAGAAGGACAGCCCATGCCAGGACCAGGTGTGCCTGGAGCAGAGCTTTAATTTGGGGAGGAGGCACACTGCCTAGAGGACAGTGGAAGCCTGCAAACCAGATGTTCATCTTGGCATTCCTTCCCCATGACAAAGGTACTTTCCATTTAAAAAATGGTATTTCTGTGGTGGTAATCATAGTTAGAGAATAGTGACATTGAAAGTGATATTTAATATTTATGTCCAAACTGGCAATACCTTGACATTAATTATCCTGTTATAATTAAATCTAGTAACCCATTACATAGCCATATAATGGAATGTAGTTATATAGGACTCTAGTGAGGATAATGGAGTTATGAGGGGTAGAATTTATAACTTCAAATCTAAGCATAAAGGCCCTGGATTGCTGGCCATGATTTTTTACCTCCACCTGCCACCAAGTCATTTACTTATCATTAAATAAATATTTGTTGAGGATTCGTGCTCAAGAGACACAGGTGAGGGCACCTGCCTGTCGTCTGGGAAACTAAACAGCTGATGACAGTGTAGGATGGATGTAAGTGTAGGGACGGTGGAGGTCTCCTCAAAAGCTGACATGTGCATCCTGGAGTGTGAGAAGGCTTTGTATAGGAAGCCATGTCTAAAAGCTTGAAGGGTAGCCAAAAGTCAATGAGGGAAAATTGCAGGAAAAGGACATCCCCAGCAATACCAGCAAAGATTGGAGCAGGGAAGGGAACAGTATGAAATCTAGAGAAAGGAGAATGTATATATATATTTGGAGCCCTTCTACCTCTGGGCTACACTCCCAGACCTATTTTATTTTTGGAAACAGGGTCTCTTATGCTAGCACGGCTGGCTTCGAACCTGCGAGATCCTCCTGTCTCACTTCCCAAGTGCAGGGATTACAAGCGTGCGCCACCACACCTAGCGCGAGAAAAGATATTTTTAAGTTTTATTTTTGAAAGAGCAATAGGTATATAATATGGTAGCATCAAGAGAGGGATGTAGAGGAAGAGTATAGGAAGGGCTTCTGGGGAAGACCCATATTCCATGTGAGAGGCTGGAGGAAAACCTTACGACAGTGGGAGCCATTGCAGCATGGGTGTGCCTCATCACATCAGTGTTCCTGAAAGCTCTAGGTGGCCTCAGGCAAAAGGATGCATTGCATGTGGCACCTGGGCCAGGTTGAAAGGATAGTACCAATATCTGGATGGGTTAAGGCAGTGTTAATTTAGGAAGAGGGACCAGTTTTTAAAAAAATTTTATACTTTTATTGGTGCATTTATAATCTCATATCATAATGTAGTTCACAGTGATAATGGCATACATGCACACAGTACTTGGTGGGCTTTCCTCCAGCTCCCTCCCCATTTTCCCCTTCTCCATACAGGATTTTGAGATTGGTATTGGTATTCTCATCTATGTACATAAGGTCAATTGAAGTGATTCCTTCACTGATCCTCCTTCTCCCCTTACCCCTTTCTCTAGACCACTTCTCTGGCTCCACTGAAACGTCTCCTTTATTATGCAAACTCTCTCTGGTATCTAGCTTACTCCCTAGCTTACACATATGAGATAAAATGTATAGCCTTTCAATTTTTGTGATTGGATAATCTCATTTAGCATAATGTTCTCTAGGTCCATCCATTTTCCTGCAAATGATATTATTTTGTCCTTTTTAATTGCCACGTAGAATTTCATATGCATAAATTCTCTAATTTTGTAATCCATTCATCAGATGATATATACCTAAATTGGTTTCATAGTTTGGCTATTGTGCTGCTATAAACATGGATATGTATATAGCAATATGATTTTCTGATTTCAATCCTTTTGGAAAGATACCCAGGAGTGGCATAGCTGGATCATATGGTGAATCCATTCCCAAATTTCAGAGGAATCTCCACACTGATCTTGATAGTGGCTGTACTAATCTGCAATCCCACCAACAGTGTAGAAGAGTTTCTATTTCCACACAGTATTTATTATTGTTTGTCTTCTTGATGATTGCCATGCTGATTGGGGTTAGATGGAATCTCAGTGTAGCTTTGATTTGCATCTCTCTGATTGCTAATGATGTTGAACATTTTTTCATATCTTTATTGGCCATTTGTATCTCTTCTTTTGTGAAGTATCTATTTAGTTCAGTTTGCATTTCTTGATTGGATTAGTTGATTTTTAGGTGTTGATTCTTTTAAGGGATTTGTATATTCTAGATATCAGTTCAGCTATCAGAGGGATAGCTGGAAAAGATCTTCCATTCTGGAGGCTTTCTCTTTAGATTCTTGATGGTTTCCTTGATGAGCAGAAGCTTTTTAGTTTAATAGCATCCCATTGATTAATTCTTGTTTTGATTTCCTGAGCCATGGGGGTTTTATTTAGGAAATCTTTACCTATCCTATATGTTGGAGTATTGAACCTATGCCCTCCTCTAGTAGTTTCAAAGTCTTTAGTGTAATTTGATCTATCTCAAGTTGACTCTTGTGCAGGGTGAGAGGTAACGAGGTTAATTCTATTTTCTACAACTGGATAACCAGTTTTCCCATCACCATTTGTTGGAAAAGCTGTCTTTTCTCCAATGTTTGTGTTTGGCATCTTTGTTGAAATGGCTACAAGTGGATTTGTTTCTGTATCTTCTATTCAGTTCCACTGGTCTATGTGTCTGTTTCTGTAAAAATATCATGCCGTTTTTATTCTGGTAGCACTGCAGTATAATTTGAAGTCAGAAAATGTGATGCCTCCTACATGGTTCTCATCACTGAGAATTGCTTTGGCTATTCTAGGTCTTTTATTTTTCTGTATGAAATTTATAACTGATTTGTTTAGGTCTGTGAAGAATGACATTGGTATTTCTGTAGGGTTTGCATTGACTCTTTAGATCACTTTTGGTAGAATGGCCATTTTGATATTTATTCTTCCTATTGAAGAGCAAAGGAAATCTTTCCATCTTCTAAGATCTTCAATTTCTTTCTTTAGTGTTTTATATTTTATATTGTAGAGGTCTTTTACCTTCTTGGTTAGATTCATCCTAGGTATTTTATTGTTTTTGAGGTTATTGTGAATGGAATTATTTTCTCTGTTTCTTTCTCAGAAGATGTATTGTTGGCATATAGAAAAGCTGTTGATTTCTTTAGATTGATTTTGTATCCTGCTACTTTGCTGAATTAGTTAATCAACTGTAGAAGACTTTTGGTTGAGTTTTTGGGTCTTTTAAATATAGGAGCATGTCATCTGCATATAGAGATCATTTCAGTTATTCTCTTCTTATTTGAATTGAATTGATATCTTCTTGCCCTATTGTTCTGGCAAGAATCTCAAGGACTATATTGAAAAGGAATGGTGATACTTTTACTACTCTTTTTTTTGTCTTGTTTCTGATTTTAAAAGAGATTCCTGTAGTTCTTCCTCATTCACTATGATGTTGGCTTTTGGTTTATTGTATATTGCCTTATAGAAGTTGAGGTAAGTTCCTTCTATTCTGAATTTTTTGCATTTAACATGAATGATTGTTGGATTTTGTCTAATGCGTTCTCAGCATCTATAGAGATGATATTTTGATTTTTTCCTTAGTTTTGTTTATTTATTTGTTTATTATTTATTTTTGTGATACTGAGAATGGAACCCAGGGGCATTCTACCTCTGAGTTATACCCCCAGTTCTATTTTTTAATACTTTAATTTGAAACAGGGTCTCACTGAGTTGCAAAGGTTCTTGCTAAGTAGCTGAGGCTGTCTGCAGATTGTGATCTTCCTGTCTCAGCCTCCCAAATTCTGGGATTACAAGTGTGTGCCACCATACTCAGCTCTGCCATTAGGTATATTTATGTGGTGAATAACATGTATTGGTTTGTGTATTTTGAACCAACTTTGCATTCCTGGGATGAAACCAACTTGGTATAATTTTCTTAATGTAGCTTTGAATGCATATCACTAGAATTTGGTTAAAAATTTTTACATTTATGTTCTTCAATGATATTGGTCTATATTTTTTTTTCTTGAGGGATCTTTATTAGGTTTTGGTATTAAGGTGATACTGACCTCAGAGGAAGAGTTTGGAAGGATTATATTTCTTTCAATTTCATGAAATAACTTGTGAAGTATTGGGTTTAGTACGTCTGTAGAGGTTTTGTAGAATTTTGTAGGATTTTTGTAGAATTTGTAGAATTTAGTTCTGTAGAATTTTTGTAGAATTTTAAACATTTTATAGAGGCTTTGCAGAATTTTGTGGGAATGTGTCTGGACCTGGGTATTTCTTTTATGGAAGGCTTTTTTTAAGTTGCTGTTACTATCTCTTTGCTTGCTATTGTTAGTTTAAGTTTTTTATAGACTCTTGGTTCAATTTAGGTTGGTTTTATATGTTTAGAAATCTGTCAATTTCTTCTATTTTCTAGGTTATTAAAATATACAATTTGCTAGGCGTGGTGGCGTACACTTGTAATCACCACGCTTGGGAGTTGGAGACAGGAGGATGATGCAGGTTCAAAGCCAGCCTTGCTGGCTTAAGAGACCCTGTCTCCAAATAAAAAATATAAAAATGGGTCTGGGAGTGTAGCCCAGAGGTAGAAGGGTTTCCAGGAACCCCAGTACCACCACCCCAAAAAAATTCAAAAGAGCTTCTGACGATTCTCTGAATTTCTTTACTGTCTGTGGTGATGTTTCATTTTTCATTTCTGGTTTTAATAACAGGTTGATTCTCTCCTTTTTAATGTTAAGTTGGCTAAGAGTTTATGAATTTTGTTAATCTTTTCAAAGAACAAACCTTTGTTTTCTTGATCTTGTATACTTTTTGTTGTTGTTGTTCTCTATTTCATTATTTCTGCTTTAATTTTAACTATCTCCTGCCTTTTACTGGTTTGGGAATTAGACCATTCCAGTTTTTCCGGGTCTTTGTTGTGTGTCATTATATTGTTTATTTGGTGACATTCTTGTTTTAATGAGAGCACTCAGTATTATAAATTTTCCTCTAAAACCACTTTTAAAATGTCCTATAATTTTGGTATGTTTGACTCTATTTTCATTTAATTCTAGGTAGATTTTTAAAATTTCTCTTCTTACTTTTTCTTGATTCCAGTCCTCTTTCAAAAGTATATCATTAAGTCTTTATATGGTCATGTAATTTATTCATGTAATTTATTTTGATCTTCCTATTGTTTACTTCTTTCACTCCATTATGATCTATAAAAGATGCATGGAATTATATTACATTTTTAAAATTTGCTGGTACTTGCTTTGTGGTTCAGGATGTCATCTATTTTGGAGAAGGTTTCATGAACAGCTGAGCAGAATGTGTATTCAGTTTTTGTTGGCTTGAATATTACATATATGCCTATTAGGTTCATTTTTTATAGTATTCTTTAGTTCTGAAGAGTTTTTATTAATCTTTTTCCTAGAAGATGGATCTAGTGGTGTGAGTGGTGTGTTGAAGTATCCCAATACTTTTGTATTTGGGTATATTTGGGACCTAATGTTCCTAAGAATTTGTTTTACAAAAGTGAGTACACTCACATTTGGGTCATACATATTTATTGTCATTACATCTTCTTGTTGAATGGTTCTTTTTATTAGTAAGAAGTGGCCAGATTTGTGTCTTGTTATGAAGTTTAGCTTAAAGTCTGCTTTGTTGAACTTTAAACAATGAACATTGTTACCCCTCCTTTTTTTCTGTCTCCATTTGCATGATATATCTTTTTCCATCCTTTCACATTTAACCTATGGATATCTTTGCCTATAAAGTGAGTTCCTTGTAAGCAGCATATAGTTGGAGTTGGATTATGTTCTTTAATCCACATTGCCAGTCTGTGCTTTTTTTTTTTTTTTTTTTTTTGGTGGTACTGGGGTTCCTGGAAGCCCTTCTTCCTCCGGGCTACACTCCCAGACCTATTTTATATTTTTGAAACAGGGTCTCTTACGCCAGCGCGACTGGCTTCGAACCTGCGCGATCCTCCTGTCTCCGCCTCCCAAGCGCGGGGATTACAAGTGTGCGCCACCACGCCTGGCCAGTCTGTGCCTTTTAATTGGGAAGTTTAGACCTTTGGCATTCAGTGTTGTTACTGAGATATGATTGTGTTTCCTGTCATTTTGAGTTATGTTTTATATTCGATATAGTGTTATTTTTTCTTCACTTAGTTGCCCATTTGGTTGCATTTGTTTCTTCTCTGGTTATGGTTTATACTTCTATTTATTTTTTGTGTTTTATTTTTGTGGGGTTGGTAGTCATGAATTCTTTTAGTTTCTGCTTGTATTGGAAGGTTCTTATTCCTCCATTAATTTTGAGTGATATTTTTGCTGCATGTAGCAGTCTTTGTTAGAATTTGTTTTTTTTTTTTCCCCAGAGTCTAGAGTACATCATACCAGCTCCTCCTGCCTTTTAAGGCTTGTATTGATAAGTCTAAAGTCTAGAGTAATTCTTATTGTTTTGCCCCTGAATGTCACCCATTTTTTTGTTCTTCATGCTTTTAAGATTCTTTCCTTGGCCTCTATGTTAGTCATTTTGATTACGTGTTGTGAATGTTGGTGTTCCGGATGTCTCCTGTATATGGATGTCCAAGTCTTTTTTATGTTTGTGATATTCTCTGAAATTCTTTCTCTGAAGATGTTTTTAACATCCTTGGTTTGTGCTTCTAGACCTTCTTCAATGCCTATTAGCCATAAATTAAGTAGTTTAATATTATCACATTTTTCTTGGATGTTCTGGTTGTGTTGTATTGTCTTTTCTGTATTGCTGATTGTATGGTCAATCAATAATAAACTGAATAAATTGTCTTCCAAGAGTGAAATTAAATTTTTCATGTGCTTTAGCCTGACAGAAGTGGTTTTTATTGACGTCTTTTTTTTTATCACTTATTGACTCTCTTATTTTGCTCAAAGTCTCTCTTTGGTTCTTATGTAGGGCTTCCATTTCTCTATTTATGTTTTTTTAAAATTTTCTGTAAACTTTCTGTTTTCATGTCTAGGTTTTTGATCATGTTGAAAATCACCATTCTGAATTTTTTGGCATTTTCTGAAACTCAGTATTCATGGCTTCCCTTGTAGTTATAATTTATAGTTTCCTCAATGGTCTTCTCATGTTCTCAGGTTTGTGTTTATGTTGTCTTTGTATCTTCTTCCTTTTGTGTGATAGTTGTGTGTTTATTTGTTATTCCTTTGTAATAAGTCCTGTGCCAGAAGTATATATTTGACTCTATGACTCTGTCCCATATAATTAAACTTTTGAGTTTGTTCCCCAGAACCTCTTTAACAACGTATAATTCTTAACCTGTGCAGACAAAGAGGAGTCTCTGGCTGGCAAGAGGGAACATTTTTGGGAACCATTTTAGAAGTGTATCCTATAGAGCTTAAGGTGATATTACATTTTTTAGCACATTTTTAATTTTAAAATCATTAGACTTATAAAATTGCAAAGAGAGTAGAGATTTCCCATCCACTTGACAGTTACTTTTAGTATTAGCATTTTATATTGATCGGTATATTTGTCATAATAAATGAACTAATATAGACACATTATTAACTAATGTCCATACTTCATTTATATTTTCTTAGTTTTTACCAAATTTCTTAAACTGTTTCATTTGTTTCACTGGCCTATCTAGGATACTATCTAATATTAGGCATCTAGAATTCCCTTCAACTGGGATTTATCTAATATTTTTCACTTGATTAGGTGGGGGTTATGGGTTTGTGGAAGAAAGACCAGAGATAAAGTACCATTTTCCTCACATCAAGTCAAAGGTGCATGCTATCAACATGACATCATCATTGGTGTTGATCTAGACCACCTAGCTGATGTAGTATTTCTCAGGTTTCTTCACTGTGAATTTACTTGTTTCTCTATTTCTGTACTGTACTCTTTGGAAAGATTACAATATGTATAACCCATGCTTAAGGAATACAGAGTTATGCTCTTCTTCTGTAAGGGTGGAGTAGCTGTACACATTATTTGAACTTCTTCACCAAGGGGGATTCTAATTCATTTTTTGAAGGGAAAATAAATTGTGGCTTCCTAGGTTGTTGGTGGTAGTGGTAATGTTGATGGTGGTGGTGGTGGTGATGATGGTGGTGGTGGTGGTGGTAATGGTAGTGGAAATGGTCCTGGTGGTGATGTTTGTCATGATTGTGTTATTGTTATTGGTGTTGGTAATGATAATGGTAATGGTTGTAGCAGTGATGGCAATGATTATGATAGTGATGGTGGTGATTGTGTTGATGGTGGTGGTGATTGTGTTGATATCAGTGTTGGTGGTAATGGTGATGGTAATGGTAGTGGTAGTGTGGTGATGTTGTTGTGATGGTGGTGATGGTGATTCTGTTGTTGTTGTTGATGTTGGTGGTAATAGTACTGATGATGGTGGTGTCAATGGTAGCGATAGGAAGACATGTAGGCTGGGACTCAAAGTTTCCTTGAAAATTAGTGTATGGGTCTATACACCTCTCTGTACTTAGTTCCAAGGGACAGTCCATTTGGTGGTTCATCAAAGTTTTAGGTGGTATATTGGTCTCCCAGGCAAGTGGATCGCAGTCTCCCTTGGTGAGTGTTAACCCTTGGATCTGAGGTCTGTCCTGAGGCCTCGGTTCTCCTTTCACCATGAAGAGGGAGAGGCCATTAGATTCAAGATTCATTTGAATTCAATTTAAGTCAAAACAATAGGATTTTGTATACCACCTTTTGCATATGTACCAGACCTGCAGCTGATCTCTGAGAATAGACAAGTCAGACAAATTTTCAGCTCTTGACAAGCCTATCATGTGTGGAGGAAAAGGAATATCTCCTTCCTCCAAGAAATCTCCACCCTCTTGGCCTTTTTAAAAAAATCTGATTGAGTTTGCTGCCCTGCCCATTTCAGCTGTGTGGGAAGGTCAGCACATCATGGCCTGGCTCGTTCCTAAGTTTTGTAGAGAGATGAGGCAGAGAGCAGCAATATGGTGCTTGTCTGTTTACAGTGAGAGATTCTAGGGCATAGGCAAGTTAAAGGAAGTAGTAAGATGGTCCCTGATTTTAGATTCAACTTTACAATAATGTAAAAGCAATATACATTCAGTAGAAACCTTACTTTAGATTGTGAATAAATATATATGATTATACATATCACACACAGATATGTGTGTGTGTGTGTGTGTGTGTGTGTGTGTGTGTGTATGGTTTGATACTCTCTTGTGTTACTGGACAGGAACAGTGAACCTCAGCTCCCAGTAAGCCACACAATTACAAATCACAAATCACAAGGGGGAAAAATAAGTACCCTACAGCACTGCATTGCTAAGTTAGAATGTTTAGTAGGTCAGATGTATTAAGTGCATTCTTGAGTCCTGATATTTTCAGCCTATGAGGGCTTTATCAGGATGTAACCCATTGTAAGGAGAGCAGCATCAGTTGAGCACTTGAGAAGGTTCCTAACTTAGAACAGCCTACCTGGGATGTGTTAGCTATCTAATTTCTAATGCAGGTAATAAGGACTTAGGACTTATGGAGCTAAACAGTGGATTTCACATTTTTACTCATTTGTCCATTCATTCATTCATTCATTCATTCATTCATTCATTCATTCATCTATTATTTCACTCATTTGTAATCCAAATGTAAATAGTGGTGCTTCATATCCCAATGTCTGTGTCACATTAGAAAGAAAAGGTAATGACATGCAAAGCAATTCTTTACTGGCAGTCTTTGAAGAATGTTAAAGAGAATTCTTTACATAACACAGCAACACTTGGAATACTCTTTCTGTCTCTCTCTTTCCCCCTTGTCTCTCATAACCTGTCTCCTCAAACTCACTAGATATGCCTCCTTTTGATTCTTCTTCCCCATCCTATTTCTTTTCTCCTGTGAAAGCCTCAGCATCTTGAAAAGATAAAGGAAGATATATAATCCCCATGGACAGGCAAGGAGGAGTATTCATTTAGTGATTTTTGTCTTGCCACAGAATCTTTCTATACATCTCTGCAAAAGCCTCCCTTAGCACCTGTCCTAAGTGATGCAAATGCAGATTTATTGTGGAGCTATACCCTGAAGGAGACTGTAGTTTAATAGTCTTGTGCCCACACATAGTTGGGTGGAGGGAGCCCAAGAGTGAATGTACTCACTTTAGCAGCTTCCTCTTGCATGAGCCCTTTTCAATGATAGAGCAGGAAACTGAATGGAACTCTAACCAGCATCTGACCTGGGATATTTAAAAGGCTTCAATTTTCAGAAGACAGAAGAGAAAAAATAAAGCCTTTAAAAAGGTGAGTGTGGAAGCAGAACACATTTGATTGCTTACATCATGTGAATGAAGACCTTGAAGACTCCCTTTAATGAGTGTTGGATACATCAGATGCTAGAGGTCCAGTCTTTGGCAAGGGCTGGAGTCCATGAGCACATCTGAGTCTCAAACATCAATACATCAAATATCTGACTTCTAGGGGCACTGTTTACCTGTACAAATTTGTGTGTGTGTGTGTGTGTGTGTGTGTGTTTGTACTTTTTTCTATATTTGGGTATCCCTAACTAAATGCAAAACATGTACCCCTCAGCCCAAGTCCCAAGGCTATGAGTGTGACCAAGCTATGGGCCGCAGGAGGGGTGAGTCTTGCACAATGTCACCTCATTTGTAGCTCCAGAGGCACCTTGGTGCTCATGGCATATCATTAAACAACATATCAGTGGAAACAGGTCTTTCATCTTCATCAGCATCACTTTTATGTTGTGGAAAAAGGCCATCCTCATTAGAAGTCGGGAAAAGTTGAAGCAGGAGTGCTGTGGCAGATGCCATTGTCACCCACCAACCTTCTCTCACCAGCAGCAGTTGTCATTAATACGTATTTCACTCCTACTTTCATCCTTCACTTGCTGTTTGTTATTTTTGGAGAGTACTCTCTGTTAGCACATTTGGAAACCTATTTCATTGCAGAGAAGAAGGGAACAATACAGTTTTTCATCACAGACTAATTATACCTCTAGTACACTGATGCTAAATGAAACCAAGGGGAAGGTAATTGGAAATTCTTGATGTGACATTCACAGCTTTGAGAAAAGCAGATGTTCACTTGGGGAGCTGGGAAGAGAATGCATATCCCTGAGACTAGCCAATGAGATTGGTTCCTGCATCCTTCAGGCGTGACGTGAGGGTGCTCCATGGAACCCATTGGCTCTTGTTGACGAGGCCCAGGCCCTGGATCCCAGCACTGGGTCTTCTTTCCCCATCTCTTGGTGTCCAGTTGGCCCTCTGTCACCAGAACTGACCTGGGTGACTCCCGTGTTGGGTTATCTAAGGCACTTAGTGGAAGCAAGGGCCTTACGAGAGAGTGTCTGCCTGCCCCTTCACCTCTGCCGCTGATCAGCTGTGGGTCTTTAAGCAGGAACATGGTCTCTGATCATTTACATCTTCACCTGTAGGGTGAAGATAGCACCTCAGGGTTTTCTTGGAAGATTTTGATGCAACAGTGTTTGTAGCATTCCCAGAGCATGGAATGTCATCTACAAGTTTCCATTTTCTTTTCAAAAGATAGTATCTTCTGTGGATTAATTCTGTGCCTAGTTCTCAGTGCTCTGGAGAATAAGTTTGAGTTTTTTGACCTTAAATAGCATCACTGATTACACCAGCCAGACTTTGGAATCTGTCAGCATGGGGAGCTTCAAGCACCACCCGTACCTTTTTATTTTCCGATGAGCATTTTCACCTAGTGCAAACAACTGAAGCAAGCAGTATCTTTGGAAGACCCTCTTATCCTGTCAAATCTCCTCTTTGCCCCTGTCAAATGAGTGAGAACTCCTTCCCAGTGTGATTTATAGAACACTTTTGTAGGGGAAATGAGACAGGGAACAGGTATCCTTCAGGCTAGAAAAGATGCTAGCTTTCCCCAAAGCCCCAGTGATTGGAGCAAATCTACATTGAGCTGGAATTCTGGATACATTGTTTTTCCCATCTAGGCCAGGAGGAACTCTTTGAGGATGGAGGCCAAGTATAACTCAGTGAATGGTCACTCCCACTTCTTCATGCCACCCTTTGTCCACAGCCTGGCTGTGGTCTCCCAGTGGGTGTCTAGTTCCCAACCATTAGCTTTGGGATTTACTACATGACTTATTTTGCCAATGGAATGTAGGCAGAAATGACAGTATGTTGGTTTTAAGCTTGGGCTTTATGAGATATTGGATGTTTCCACATATCTTTTTGAATTTATCACTTTCATCTTCATGAAGAGAAAGAGCAAACCTTTGAAAACCCACTGGTCCAAGGAGGATGAGAAAAAAAGGCTAGATCAGAGCCACTGAGCTGACCCATAAATCTGCAGTGGGAAGCTGACCTGCCACAGCTACTCTACACATTTGTGAGAACCCATGATGATGGCTTTAGCCAGTGAGTTTGGGGTGATTTGTTATGCAGCATTATTCTGGCCATAGCTAACAAATACATTCAGTACAGCCATGCATGGTGCAGAGGAAGCTCTTAGAAACAGTTTAGTCAATGAACCAGTAAATGACTAAAGAATTTTATTTGGCTGTGAAGCCTAGTTATTGGGTAGAATTTGTCTTGACACCCAAGGGCAGTGTGAGCCTAGGGTCTTCTGGATGAGGTGGGGGGTGTCCACCCATCTGCCTGCCTTTCTCCGAGTTTTCTTAGGATGCTGGGGACAGGGAGGGAGAAGAAGAGACAGTGAACATCAAGCTCACTCTGAGGAAGGCTGACCCAGTAGTGGCTTGCAGAGGATCAGCTCCTGGGTGGTGGATCCTGGTTGTTATTCTTATGATCAGACTTTTCCCATCTCCTCTGCACCATGGTCCCCTCTGTTCCAAAAGCTGGTTACTGCAGCAGTGTGTTTGAAGAGGCCTATGGCAAGTATTTGCCCCAAACCACCTCCCCATTGCTTGGGCCAGCCGAGACAGCCAACACAGGCTGACCCTAGAACCATTTCATTTCCTTTTGAAATGTTCATTGTTGAGGCATCAGTGCAAAGGAGGGAAATAACTGGACCAGGGATGGAATGGTCCAATGTGTATAAAGATTATAGGCCTGTGTCAGGTGTGGTGACACAGGCCTATAATCCAAGTACCTGGGAGGCTGAGCCAGGAGGATTACAGATTTAAGGCCAGCCTCAGCAAGTTAGCAAAAGACCCTGTTTCAAAATAAAAAGAGAGGGGGTGTAGTGCAGAGATAGAATGTCCTTGGGTTTAATCCTCTGTATACTCCACGTGTACACACACACGAATGGTAGTATTTCCTATTTGCTGAGTTCTGTGCTTTACACTCTTCCCACATATCTCTGTCTTCATTTATGCAAAGCACTCTTTTGCTTCTCCTTTTTATTAACCCAGGACACTGAGGCCTTGTGAGACTAGATAACTTGCTGGAGTTGGATTTTGGAAGCAGATGTGGATTTCAGCCTCCCAACTGCAGAAGTCCAGCTCTGGAAAGCGCAGAGGTCTCACTCCAGCCTGCACTTAGGGTCACCTGGGGAGTTTCAGGCAGCACTGGGCCCAGGCCACACTCTCGACCCTAGAGATCCCTGGGAGCACTGTTGGTCAGCGATGTGCTTACAGATCTCCTTGGCTTTCTATTGTCTGAGTACTGCACTGCATACAGTGAAGGTACAGCTACAGGGCCCCAGTGACATCAAGACACAAAGCAGTACACGCGATCATTTGTGGAGTGGTGGTATAAGTGTGGGCTTGGGCCTGCTTGGCCACCGTGACCTTGAGGGTGGCCATTGTCCCTGGGATTGATGACCAAGGCTTCTGGAGCCAGTTAACGAGGCCTCTTGTGTGGGGGACCTGAGTGTTTTGCTGAGAGCTTTCTAAGCCTCACTCATGCCAGGCAGGGCAGGGCCAAGTGCTGCCCTGCTGACCACACCACATCTCATTTTCTTTGCATGTCAGTGTGCTTACTATTCCTGTTAGCTGCTGGGCAGAGGCCCTCACTGGACCTAAGGGAATGGTTGTTTTGACTTACGGAGGAGGGAAACTACCTCAAAGCCAGATAAACAGAAGGGCAAAAACGTGCTATGAAAGATGTGCTGTCTATAACTGTGTCTGGAAGGTGTTTGCTTAGAAAATGGTCAGAGAAGAACATAAGAAAAGGGCGATGAAGGAAAATGGTGGATACTTGGTTGTCTTTCATGTGAGGGGCATTTGGGCTGGGCACAGACCAGACTTGGTTGAGGCCCCACACCCTGGGGACGGCGTGAGGATGAGGGAGGGGCTGTGGAAGGGAAGCCAGCCAGGGTGGGGACTGATGAAAGTCACTGTGGCTGGGGCTGCTCCAAAACAGCTCAGGAAACCGAGTGATCAAAACCCAGCAACCGCCAGATGCAGACACCGCGGGCTTCTGATGTAGGCGCCTTTTCCAAAAGGTGTTGATGGAAGTTTGAAAGAGCTCAGAGGCCTCCCTGTTAAACACAGGACAAGCAGATCAAAGCAAGTGGGAAATCAGAAAGACTAGAAATGAGGTGAACAGGGACATGCCAACAGCCCAGGGAGAAAAGGAGGGCAGGTGGTGGGGGTGAGGGCCTCTGCTCTTCTGTAGAGATGAAGCTGGGTGCCAGAACATCAGGGGCATGTGTGTGAATGCATGTGTGTGTGCACAGGTGCATCCTTGCACATGGTGCAGAGGCCACACAGGTAGGAGAGAGAGAGAACTGACTAGGGAAGGGATGACCCAGGGTGATTAAAGAACGGTGGTCCTTACACTTACCGAGTGCTTACACTGTGCTGGGCCCTCTGCATGCTTTTCCTTCTTTACCTGTGAGAAAAAAAATTTGCTTTTCCTTTTTGTAGCTGAGCACACTGAGGGTGTGTGAACGTGTGTGAATACATGTGTGTGCACGTTTATGTGCATGAGTATGTTACATAGATACGTGTGAACACTCTTTCTCATAGAAGTTTCCAGTCTCAGAGAAGAACAAGACAGTTTGGTGGACAAGCCCCATTTTAAGCAGGCAGTAATAATGACATTGGACACTGGCTGAGGCTTATTACAACCCAGATGCATTTGCGTATTGTCCTGTTGAATCTCCTTCAGGTTGGTTATTTTTAAATTCTCATTTTATTTAGAGAAGCAAAGAATCCATGTAGCTTGCTCCAGGTTTGGATGGGTGGTCTGTCTTTGAGCTGCCCTGCAGGGCTTGCTGCTAATAGTTGTACAGCTTGTTTATTGTACATACCAAGGGACTCCCGTCAAATTGAGGTTATCATGATTCTAGATAGTTCTCATGGAATGGATTAACAGCAGTCAGGGGGCTTGAGCAGAATAGGCATCTGGGCCGGGGCAAGGCTGAAGGGCTCCAGCTCACTTCTGCAGTTTCCCTCCCAGAGCATCAAGCATGTGACATAAAGGTAGAATGCTGGATAGATGCAGGATGCAGCTCGCCAGAGCCTCCTTGCCACTTCAGTGGAGCTGCCTCTGACGTTCTGCCTGGAGGAAGGAACTGCCCACAAACCTAGTAAAGTAATCACCTGCAGGGCACAGGCTGTCAGACTCTGGCCATGTCAGCAGTAGACAATGCCTGTGCTGCCTAAGGCAGAAACACTGATTCTCAAGGAGCCATCACAGACACCTCCCTTTGGAGATAGGACAGTATTTCATTTCTGTCACTGGGGACCTCCATAGGTGGCTGCGTTTTCTACCCTCCAGGATCCATGCAGGCTCTTGACCTGGACGCCCACTCTCGTGGGGCTCCCCCTTTGCTAACCTCCTTCCTCTCTTCATTTTCCTGCTCACCTTCTGGGCTTTTTCATTTCCTACCTCCTTCCATACCATTCTAGCCACCAACTCTGACAACTTCCTCCTGGAGCTCACCCTGTCCAGCACTGCTACACCTCTGGCACCATTCAATCCTTCCATCTGGCTCCCTGGCTGGATGTCCTTTGAGCTCAGACTCCCTGTCCTCACCTCTTCCCTGAGCAGGAATCTGAGAGGCACTCGGCTTTGGCCAAGTTTGTAGCCTAAAAGCAGATGCTTCAAATCGAACTCAGGGTTCCCCCTCTCAGCCCCATCGGGATAGAAATCCTTCCTCCTGGGCTTGATACCTGCTTTGCTTATTTTAAAAACATTACACCAACCTCAGGAAGAATCTCGTAGCCTTACAGCCTGACCCAGTCTTTGTTTTTGTTTTCTGTGTTTTTTCTCTGACCATATGTTCCCTGGTTTTATATATAAGTACTTATAATCTAGATGCAATCCTGTGTTCTGCTTTTTGACCTAACATCCTGCCATGAACATTTCCCGTGTGGTTGCAAAGCCTTTGTAATGATCATTCTTAATGATTGCATTGAGATGAAGAATTGATGTTCCATAACCTACCTAATGTTTCCTGTTATTGGACTTTGTGACTGTTTCCAATCTCTAGTCAATTTTTTTGGCAATGTTTGGTGCAAACCTTCATGCATAGTGTGTTTTATTTTTCTCTTTGAATTAGTGCTGAGCAGGTCAGAGGGTCAGGGAGGAACTGGCCTTTGGTGATGCCACTCCTCCTGAATGACATCACCCTAGTCTTGGCTACCATACCAAACAGTGGGCATCATCACCCTCTTGCAACTGGGAACACTGGCTTTCCCAAAATCTTCTCTGACAAGGATTCATAACTCTGAAACAGCACCACCGCCTCTCAGGAAAGACCCTATTAACTCTCTCGTCCTTTTCCTCTCCCCCCAGTTGCTGCTCTTCAGGACAGCCTTTCCTGGGCAATTGCTATCCCTGGGGCCAGTTAGATATATACACCACACCCTGAGCTTCTCCTTCAGAGCACGTGCTTCCCTCTGCGACGAGCTATCCATCATCTGCTCATTTGACTAATGTCGGTCTCACCCACTCACTTCTAATCTTCTCAAAAAAGGAAGTATGGCTGTTTTCTCTCCCTCTAAAACAGTGCTTCGCAGGCAGAAGGGCTTAAGAAGTGCTTGCAGAATGGGGAATGCGGATTGCATATTCCCAGGACACCATGGCCCTTTGATCTCTGTTTTCCCTGAGTACCTGTTCCCTCCATAATTGAGACTTGTGCCTTGGAAGGTTAGGGCTCAAATCTGATTGCCTGAGAGCCCCAGGAGAAAGGCAAGAACTGGAAGCAAATCTTCAGTGTTCTTGGGAGACTGAGTGGTGCCAAGACCATCAGGGCTCAGACACAGAGAGGACGTGCTTCTGAGTGACTCCATCTTCTGTGGCTGTGGGACCTCAGTTTTCTCACCTGCATGATGGGCATGCATCATGCCCCTGTAGACACGGGGACGACCTTGCCTCTCCTCAGAGTCTTCTTGGGCATATTAAAGCTGCCCCTGGGTCCATGCCGATCAGCTTTTCCCTCAGGTCGTTGGGGTAACACTTTCTTGAGAAATTAGTGCATTAAAATTGAAAGTGCTCCTTCAATTTTACTGTGGAAGAAGGTGGTGAGAACTCAATCCAGATGTTCACAGCAACTGGGGATCATTACTCGGGTCTAATTATGTGAATAAATAATGAAGTCAGAAGTGGGTGGGATTGATTTGTCAGGTAGATTAATCTCAGCAGCAAGCGCAGGCACGTGGGGGCAGGGGACCTGTCACAGCCCTGTCACCTGTGCAGGCTTCCCTTGCTTCCCCGCTCTTGATTGCTGTGCCTTTGCTTCCCCTCATCCTCTGCCTCATGCTCCAGGTGCCTGCCTTCCAATATGCTGTCCAGTTGTAGGCCGCATGGACAGGCCCAGGATGTGATCTCAGCCCCCAGGGGTTGCGGGAGCAAGAAATGAGCAAGTATGGGTCATGCTTAGGTGCAGGTGTGCATCTGAAACTGAAGGGACAGAGGCACCGTGCTGTTGCCCTTAGGGATGCGCCACTGAAGAAGGCTTGAATGGCTCTTGGCATCAGTCTGCTGGGGATTGCCCCTGATGCATGGCATGGAGCTGCCTCTGTCCAGAAAGGAGCCTGCACTCCCTCTGTGTCACACTGCCTGTCTGCTGTCATCTGTGTCTGATGGGGATGTCCTGCTGGGAACATCCTTGAAGCAGGGACCTACACTCTGGAAAGGAACTCCATGCCGTGGCTGAGCAAGTGGGAATTAGTATCCAGGCATGAAAGGCCAGTGTCAGACCTTCTCACCAAAGTCAAGCATCTGTGCACCTGCTGAGATCTTTTCCCCAGAGTGAGGAAGTTAACAGAGTGGGCATAGACTGAGCATGGGGCCTCTGAGCTGGGTTGGCTGCCTGCTTTGCAAAAGGAGTGGCCTCTTTCTTGCTGCTAAGTTTGGATGTGGACACTGGTCCAGGTGTCCCTAAGCCTGGCCTTGCTAACTCTGTACCACTTGAAAGAGCAGGGCAGCGGATAGTGGGTGGTGCCTTACCTAGTGGAATGGGCACCTGCTAGGCTGGAGGATGTGTGTGTGTGTGTGTGTGTGTGTGTGTGTGTGTGTGTGTGTGCATGAACACATCCATGTGTGTGTAGCTCAAATAGACCCTAGGGCCACACCAGACAGCCAATCTTATGAGGGAGGATGGCAGGGGGAGCGGTCCTTCTGGAGCTCAGTGAACCTTGGTGATGCACATCTATAGCTGGGTGGGGGTGCCATAGGAATGTGCCCAGTGCTGTCATTGAATGATTAATGTATTTTCCAGCCTGCAAAGCTTGGCCCAACAGTGCTTAGTAATGGTTTTTTTGTTTGTTTGTTTTTTGTGGTACTGGGCTTCCTGGAAACCCTTCTACCTCCAGACTACACTCCCAGACCTATTTTTATACTTGTTTATTTTGGAAACAGGGTCTCTTAAGCCAGCGCGGCTGGCTTCGAACCTGCGTAATCCTCTTGTCTCCACCTCCCAAGTGCAGGGATTACAAGCATGTGCCACCACGCCTGGCCTAGTAATGGTTTTCAGGCTCCTTCATGATATGGTTAGGGCAGAAGAGGTGAGCAGTATACTCGGGTGTCCCTGCCTTTTGTCCTTGCTACTCTTGGGGCCTTTCTTGAAGACTCCTCTCTGTTTAGGAACTATGGCTGGGGAAGAATTCAAGATGATGTGAAGCAAAGGGGGGATCTATTCCTCCCTATCCTCCCTCCCAAGATGGCCCAGCCACTGAGCCAAGGCCCTGGGGGCAGCAGGGGACTATGGCCTTCCTCACAGGAGAGGAGAGAAGCTTAGGCCTCTGAATTTCCTGCTGGGCCATCTGGTCTGTGGCCTCCGGTTAGCGCAGGAGAGAGAGACAGCTGTCTCTAGCATGGTGGTCTTTCCTGTTTCGTTCTCTCACAGCACAGGGAGCACAGTGGGCTGCAGCCCCTCCTGTTGACCTTCACTCACCTTGTTCTCTTGCCCTCCTGTGCTTTTCCCCAGGCCTCGTGGACCAGCTTTGGATTCCCTGGGAAGGCCCATCTCCTCTCCTCCCCACCTCATTGCAGTGGGCTCAGCAGGGCCTGTCTGGTACCAGGCATGTTTATATTGTCAGGATCACACTGGATTCCTCCTTTATGGGGAAATATTCCTTCTTTCTTTGACATAAGGTAAATAGTGTAGGGATGCCCAACAGGGTCCCCAGAGCATCACTCTGATCTCTGCTGTCTCCACAGGCAGCCACTAGCAAAGGAGCCACTACCTCATTCTCTCGAAGTCTCCTCTGTGAAATGGGCCAGTCACCCTTTGTTGAGTGTTCAGGTCAGAACTCTTGGTGTCCTCTCTGATGCCTTCCTCTCATGTTTCATAATTAGCCCATCCAAAGTTCTATCGGCTCTACTTCTGATATCTTCAGAATTTGATTACTCCCACCATGGAGTCATAGGCCACCTCTGTGGTCTAAGCCATCCTCATTCCTCCCTGCTTCTGACCTCAGGCCCTGCAGCTTGGAGTTCTGAGTTTATGCAGCTCATAGATCTGTGGACTAAAATAATGTGCTTATGATGTGCAAATTATACTTAAACAATGTGTCCTGGTTTGAATGATGAATTACATGCTCACTCAACATCGAAAATTGTACTCTCTTCAGCCATTATCCTTTCTTTGACCTCATCTTCTGTCACCCTCATCTTTATCTCTCCATTCCAGCTGCCCAAGTCTCCTTTCTATCTCTTGACATGCTAAGATGGCTCCTGAATATGTCCACACTTGCTCTCCTCTCTGCTTGGAACAGCTTGGTCACACAGCTCTTTCTCTCATGTCTTTACTCAGTGATGACCACATGACACTAGGTAACAAACATCTCCAAGTGTCACTTGAATCTGGTGTCTCACAAACCTCTTTAGGTTGGCTGGGGTGCCTCGTCCAGGCTGGGATTGGTGGGTTCAGCTTCTAACATCTTGGCTGGTCAAAGGCTGCACCCGCAACAGCTATCCAAGAAATGCCCCCTTTTGGCCAAGGTAGGAAGCACAGTATGACAAGTTTCTGCACAGCTATGTTTCAAGCTTTTCATTTTATCACATTTGTTAATATCTCATCAGCCACAGCAGGGGATATTTATTAATATCCCATCACCAATTTTCATAGTATACTATACCCACAAAAAAAGTGAAAATTTCCAATGATCCAAACAGTCCTGTCACTTCCCCAGTGAGCTCTCCCCTGGTCAACCTGCCAAAATTCTAACCTTCCTCTTTGATTTATTGTTCTCCTCAACCCTCATGGCTTTATCACTTATTATGCATTTTATCTGTTAATATTATTTATTTTCTGTCTTCATTACTAGAGAATAAGTTTCTCCAGAGCAGAGACATTGATCTATTTTGTTCAGGCCTATATCTCTAGCACCTAGGAAAATGTTCGATAAATATTTGGCTAAATGATTGAATAAGGTCATGCTAAGAATTTTCTGAGAGGATATATGATCCATGTTTAAAATACAGTGCTGTACATGGGAAGTGTGCAGTAATTGGTGGCTGTGATTACTCTGTGGCATGGATCCTCTGGATGGACTGGGGCCTCAGTCATAGATCTGACTATGGTACTTGACACCATAAGCCTTTGAATCCAGATCTATTTTCTAATTTATTTAATTTTCATTTATTTATTTTTTGGTGCTGGGGATTGGACATTATATCTCTAAGCTACACTCCAGCTCGAATATATATGTATATGTATATATATATATGTATTTATAAAAATATAAAATATAAAAAATATATATATTTTGAAACAAAGTTTTGCTAAGTTGCTATGGGCCTCACTAAATTGCTGAGGCTGGCCTCAAACCTGCAATCCTTCTGTTTCAGTTTCCAAAGTATGAGGATTACAGGCATGTGCCACCACGCCTGCCAAGTTGGCTGGATTCAGAGATAAGAGTCTCTTTGACTCAGGTTTTGTGCATTTCCCCCAGTTTCTTCAGGTCAGTTAACATGCTTGGTCTGTATTAGTATCCCTGTGGAGTCAGAATAGTTGACAGTATTAGAGCCCCAGCCTTTCGAGGGTGCTGAAGCTGTCCCAAATGCCCCCCTGTGGCTCCCCAGAAACCAGCTGTAGTGCAGGACCTTGGAAACACAGTGAACTTCCCTGTGCCAGGTCTAGCCCCAGGAGCCTCCAGGATGGCCTCCAGAGGGGCAGCTTTGGGCAGACTCTGAAGCCATAAGACCTGAGAATGGATGACTGGGCCTTAGGGCAGGGGAGACCACAGATGCACATACTCAGGAAAAGCACATTCTCCTCCTGCTGAGGGGGAGGCATGGAGGGAGGGCTTGATGGATGAGATGTGGGAAAATTTATGAGAGTCATTCCATTTGGTTCATGACCCCTTATGAATGACATGGGGCTGGAGGAGTCAAACTCTGCTTAAATGCGAAACTTCAGAAAGATGACTTTGACCTTGAGTGGCAGAATCTGCCCTGAAAGGGACAAAGGGCCTGAGTTGAGCCCTCTCAATGCCTGATATGTGCTTTCTAGAGGGTCCTGCCAAACAGACTGTCTGTTCACCATGCATCTCTTTTCCTGTCAGGCTGAAGAAACTCCTGGCTCCTGTTCCCATTTTCTGTGCCCAGCAGTGTGCTCACTTTCATGCCATTAGCCAGGCATTTGTGAAGCAAAGGACTTAGAGTTACCATTACCATGGGCCAGGCACTGTGCTCAGCTTCCTGTGTCCACTAGCACATTTAAATCTTTCACTGGACCCAGAAGTAGGTGTTGGTTCTCATCTCTGGGGAGGGCGGAACTGGATTACAGGCCTGGACCCCTAACCACTGCAGTGTCTCACCTCTTGGAACTGAAGGACACGTTCTGGCCCCAACCCTACTGGATAGAATTATTTGGTTTTTGGATAAAACAATCTATCTACTTTTAAAAATATATACTTTTATTTGTGTATTGTAATCACATACCATAATGAAGTTCAGAGTGACAGAGACATACATGCACACAGCACTTGATGAGCTTTCTCTCCCCTGCTCCCTCTCGACTCCTTCCCTTCCCCTTACGTGACCTTGAGTTTGGCATTGATGATTTCACATCTTCACACAGCATAATTTGAAGTGTTTCCTTTGTCAAGACTCCCTCCCCTGAACTCCCTCCGTCTCTCTGCTGGGGTCTCTCCTCCTTGATCTGGAGCACCTCTTATATCCCAGTCTCTCTTTAGCTTCCACATATGAGAGAAAGAAAAACATATGACCCTTCACTTTATGTGACTGGCTAATCTCACTTAGCACAATATACTGTAGTTTCATCCATTTTCCTTAAAATAACATACTTTTGTTCTTCTTTATGGCTGAGTAAAATTTTATAGTGCTCATATCCCATAATTTTGTAATCCAGTTATTCGACGATAGGCATCCAGGCTGATTCCATAATCTGGCTGTTGTGGAAGGTGTTGCTATATACAGGTCTATTTACTTTGGATCTTTATTTTCTCCTCTGTGAAGTGAGGACTACACATCCTGTTAGTTCCCCAAATAGAACAGTTAGTGTGTGTGCGTGTGTGTATGCATGTGTGTGTATGTATATGTACATGTACTTTGTGTTTCATAGGACTAAAATGTCACTACTAGTAGTATTTTCATTGGGTGCCAACAATGGTCAAAACCTAGGGAGTTATAGTGTGATAAAACAGAGAGCTTAGAGAAACTGAAATATACTGATCATTCTCAGTAGGTAAATGTGCAAATAACCCAATCAAACAAATCACAAGAAGAAATGTAGCTTGTTAACCAACATATGGAAAACCACTAAAAGCTCAGTTGTAATCAAAGCAGTGCAAATTGAAGCAGGATGCTGTTTTTCACCACTCAGTTAAAGAATGCTCAGTGCTGGTGAGACTTTGGTAAAATGAACCATTGCCTCTTCTAGTGTACCCTGGTGGCGACATTCTGGAGAGTAATTTAGTAATGAACATCTGGGACCATAAAAATGTTCATATCCTTTGACCTGGTAATTCCATTTCTAGGAATCTCTCCTAAGAGATTATCCTAATTACAAAGAAAGCCTGCATGTCGTTCAAAATAGCTGAATCAAAAATGGGTGATAATATGGAAAGCCGGCATTTAGGGTTGTGGTTAAGAAAACTAAAAATGCAGAGTGATGGAGTATCCAGCAGCTATCCCACAAGCGTCCGCCCACTTGTAAGGGAAACAGCAAGATTGCACATATCACTTTATACAACTGTGTAAGATTTGGTAGGAACTTTTACATAAAACCAAATCTAAAGAAAGTAAAACCAAATATATTAACAGTGGTGAATAGGATGGAATGAATATGGATGGCATAAAACAATTATTTTTACAGTAAGTAGGCACTTTTTCATACTGGAATAACTGTAGTAACTATATTGAACTGAGGCTGTGAAGGGGAGACGTGGCTGCAGCTGGAATAGAGGCATCTTGGTTTGCAAAGCGGTCAACACACTGCTGACTTTGTGTAGTACTTTCACCTGTTTTTGTTTTATGGCAAGCAAAGGGCTGATTTCTAAAGATAAGCCATGCCAGAAAATAACCACTGAATTATATTTTATTCATATCTATCTGGATTTTTGTTTTATGTTTAGTTATTATTATCTCCTTTTCCTAAGAATCAACTTGAATATTTCTTCTGCTTATAAATTTAAGAGGAAGTTCTATAAACTTCAATCATGATCACTTCCCACTCTTAAGAGATAATCACTATCAAGAGTTGAATACATATCTGTTCATCTTTCTTCACAGATAGGGTACTTGGTAATCATTGTTTATTCTTTTTTAAAAAGCAAAAGTTGGGTAACAGTATGCATTTTTCAGTTAGGAACATACCCTGAATACCATTTGTATTTGAATTATATAGAAATTATAGCACATGTTTATATTCACATGCTGTTGGTGAGAATGTAAATCACTGCAAATATTTTGGATGGTGATTTAGCAATATCTGTTATAATTAAAAATTCTCATACCACTCCTGAGAATGTGTCCTTCAGAAACACTTCCACAAAGGGATATCTACCTCAGTGTTCATTTGGAATTGTTTGTTATAGCCTTGAGGAGGCCCTTTGATTTCTGACAAATTAAGACAACTGCTTTTGTGACCTGATGTCATGGGACTAAGGTCAGTATGGGTCAGGCAGCCCAGGTTTCCTGGGAGTAGCCATGACAGCTGCATAGCAGCTCAGTGAGATGAAGGCCTCATTGGCTGATGTCACAGAGCAACCAGGTCATGCCCAGGTGCAGTGCTTGAAGCAGATATTATATTGTTAGCAGGACTTTGGCAAGTTAGAATCAAGAAGGGCAGCTGGGCGTGGTGGTGCACGCTTGTAATTCCCGCACTTGGGAGGCAGAGACAGGAGGATTGCGCAGGTTCCAAGCCAGCTGCGCTGGCTTCAGAGACCCTGTTCCCAAATAAAAAAGTATAAAATAGGTCTGGGAGTGTAGCTCGGAGGTAGAAGGGTTTCCAGGAACTCCAGTACCCCAGTACCACAAAAAAAAAAAAAAATCAAGAAGGGCAGAAAAACTGTTGATCTTTTTCCTGTTTAAGAGCGTAAGTGTTAGAGTCAGATGGGTCTGGATTCAAATTCCAACTCGGTCACTCACCAGGTTCAATGATAACCTTGGTCTAGTTACTTACCATCTCTGAGCCTTTGCTTCCTCTGCTATACTATGGGAAGGCTAAATACCTGCCCTTAGTGTGGTGAACTCTGAGCAAAGTACCTGACCCATTGTGAGTGACTAATAAGGGTAGGTATTATCACTAATACTACTATTAGTGAGTCCTCATACCCACTGTAGGCATTTTTAGCTTTAATTTACACATTAAGAAATGGAACACTTATACTATTTGTTCAGAATTCCATAGCTGGTTCATAATAGCACAGCTAAATTTACGTAAAACTTCCTTTCTCCAGAGATTTTGGTTTTTGAATCATTCTCAGCAGTACTTTCCTCTGGCAGAAGGGCCTGCATAGTGAGATGGTCAGCACCTCATTGTTGTATGTGTCCAAGTAGTACTGGTGACTATTCTTCTTTGAATTTGATAAAAATTAGGTGTAGATTATGATTTTTTCCAAGTGTGTTTCTTGTAATATAGAAGGAAGTTGCATATCCAGTTTTTCTTTATAGTGTGATAAAGCAGAGAGAGCTTAGAGAAACTGAAACATACATGTTTAATTCACATTCTGTTGGTGAGAAGGTATTTATTAAAAACTTTCCTTTCTCCAAAGTATGTTTATGGAGCCTTTGTTGAAAATAATTTGGCTGTATTACCTGGATTAATTTCTGAGTTCTCTGTTCTGTCACACTGGTCTCTGTATTGGTTTTGTATGCCAATACCATGCTATTTGGGTTACTGCACTATAGCTTTGTAGTATGTGCTAAAGTCTGATATTGTGATGATTGTGATATATTCAGCTTTTCCCCTTTAGATACCCCCCACCCTTTAGGATTTCTTTGGCTATTCAAAGTTTTTTGTGGTTCTATATAAATTATATGAGTTTTTTAATTCTATGAAGAGTAATCATTGGTATTTTGTTGGGGAGATTATTGAATCTGTAGATTGCTTTGGCCAGTATGGAAATTTTAACATTAATTCTAATCCATGAACATGGGATATCTTCCCATTTGTGTTTTGTGTGTCTCCTCTTCAACTCTTTTCATCACTGTCTTGTAATTTTCATTATAGAGATAATTTATTTACTTGATTAAATTTATTTCTAGGTACTTTATTTTAAATAGTTCTGGGAAAACTAGATATACACATGCAGAAGAATAAAACTAAATCCCTACTATCTCACCACTTAAAAAGACCAAGTCAAAATGGACCAAAGGTTTAACTATAAGACAAGAAATTGTGGAACTACTAGAAGAAAGCAAATGAAACACTTTAAGACATTTGTATAGGCAAGGATGTTTTTGGATAAGACTCCAAAAGAAAAGACAACAAAAACAGACAAATAAGATTATGTCAAACTAAGAAACTTCTCCACAGCAATGGAAACAACAGAGTGCAAAGGACACCTACAAAATGGGATAAAATGTTTTCTAATGCTTCACTTGATGAAGGATTCATATTCAGAATGCATAAACTCAAGTAACTAACTCAGCAGAAAAATAACCAAATAATCTGATTAAAAGTGGTCAAATGATTTGAGCAGACATTTTTAAAAAATATATTCAAATGGCCAAGACATACATGAAAAGTGTTAATCATTAGAGGAATGAAAATCAAAACAATAATGAGATAAAATATTACATCAGTTAGAAGTCTTACCATTAAAAGACAAAATAAAAATTCTGGTGAGGATTTGGGGAGAAGGGAAAGCATATATACTGTGAGTGGAAATATAAATTAATACAGCCAATAAAAACTATATGTACATTTAAAAAATATTAAAAAGTAGAACTACAGTTTGATCTAGTAATTCTACTACTTAGTATATATCCAAAGAAAGAAAAATCATTATATTAAAGAGCTATTTTTAATGTGTGCAAATATCGTGCATTAATTAAAAATAAAAAAGGAAATAACATGGCAATAGGGGTCTCTGGCCAACAAAAATTGCAAAATGTTGGCCTAAACAAAGTTCAGCTGGACACCTTGAAGATATGGTCTCTTAGAAGGACAAACCTGCCACTGTTCTCTTTCTCCAGTGCCTGGAGCCACTTATGCTTAAAAATCAGGCTGCTTGTTTCTGCAGTTTTGGGGGGCTCATGCAAGTGACCTTCAGTCATACAGGCTGGCAACCAGGATGCTGGAAATTTCTCTGCTCTCAACTATTTTGTAATTCAAATTTTTATTTTGATGTAACCGAAGGTCACATACAGTTGTGAAAAACAATACTGAAATCAAATGTACTCCTACTCATTTTCCCCAATCGTAACATCTTGCTAAACTATGGAACAATACTACAACTAGGATATTGACATTTGTACAGTCAAAATGCAGGGCATTTGCACCATTACCAGGATCCATCCTTCTGCTCCTTTACAGCTGCACTACTTCCTTCTCATCTCCACTTTTTCTTAAACTCTTCCCACGACTAATCTGTTCTCCGTTTTTGCAATTTTGTCATTTCAAGAATGTCATCTAAATGGTGTCACACAGCATGTAGGCAACAGGTTTATTGTTTTTTTTTTTAACTCAGCATTGTTTTCTGGGGATTCATGCAGGTTGTTATATGGATTTAGAGTTCATTCTTTATTGCTGAGTAGTATTCCATGATATGATATACTATAGTTTTATTTAACTATTCACTAATTAAAATACATTTAATTTTTTCCCCTATAGCTTCTGGCTTTTTATGAATAATGCTGTTATAAGCACATGTCCAGGTTTCCTGTGAGTATGTATTTACTTCTCTGGGATCAGTATCCAGGAGTACAATTGCTGGTTCATATGATAGTTTCATGTTTCTTTTCCTTTTTTGAAAAAGAAACTGCCAGACCATTTTCCAGAGAGGACATACTGTTGTACCTAATGTCAGCAATGTCTAAGTGACCTGGTTTTTCCTCATCCTCCTGAGTTTTTGTGCTTTTCATTGTTTTTTATTTTAGCTATTCTGATAGGTGTGTACTGTTATTTCATTTTGGTTTTAATTTGTATTTCCCTAGCAGATAAATGAAGTTGAACATCTTTTCATCTGCTTATTTGCCATCTGTATACCCTCTTTGGTGAGATGTCTTTTTCCCATTTTATAATTGGATTATTTGTTTTCTTATTGATGAGGTTTTAAAAATACTTTTATGGGTGCATTGTAATTATACCTCATAGTGAGGTTCAAAGTTATACAAACGAACATGGTTGTGGGTCTTGGTTAGTTTACCCCTATGACCCACCCATCCCCAGACTTGGCAGGTATACCTTCATACATGGGCACAGAATAATTTGAACTATTTTCTTTCACCAATTAGCCCCTCCCCCACTTCCCTCCCTCTTTACCCTGTTCTCTCTCCTCAATTACCTAAAGTCTCTTTTGTTTTCTATTTTTTAAAATCTAGCTTCCACATAGGAGAGAAAACATTGGACCCTTGACTTCTTGAGACTGGCTGATCTCATTTACCTTAATATTCTTGAGTTCCATCAATTTTCCTACAGATGTTTTAATTTTGTTCCTTATGCCTGAGTAGAATTCCAGCATGTGTATACACCACATCTTTGTTACCTTTTCATCTTTTAACAGTATCTAGGGTGTTGAGTGTTCTCTGTACCCTAAGTACTAGGCCTCTGTCGGGATAGATACGTGGTTTGAGGATACTATGTCCCACTCCATTGTTTGTCTTTTCCTCCTTTCTGTGCTGTCTTTTACAGAAAGTTCTTCATTTTGATGAATCTGATTGATCAAATTTTAATTTCATGGATCATGCTTTTGATGTCAAGTCTAAGAACTCTTTGCCTAGTCTTACATACCAAAGACATTCTTTGGTATTTTTTTTTAAGTTTCATAGTTTTAGGTTTTACTCTGTGACCTATATTTAGTTAGTTTTTATATAAGGATAAAAGACTTAAGACATCTTCCCTCCTTCTCTGCTTCCCTCTGATGCTCCAGCACTGCTCCAGCACTATTCGTTAAAAAGGCTTTTCTCTCTTTCCTGAATTACTTTGCTAAAGATCAGTTGAGCATACACAGAATGAGTTGAGTCCTAACCAGAATTGTCTTGTGTTGGACTATTCTGGGTTCTCTGTTCTGTTCTATTGATCTATGACTTTCTCTTTTGATCAATTCCATAGAGTATTACTGATTACTTGATTACTGTAGCTACTATATAAGTCCTGAAATTGGGTAGACTGGTTCTTTCCACTCTATTTGTTTTTCAAAGTCATATTTAGCTATTTTAGTTCTTTTGCTTTTCCAAACAAATTTTAGAGTAATCTTGTTTATATCTAGAAATAATCTTGTTGAGGTTTTGATAGGAATTATCTCAAGCCTGTATATCAATTTGAATATAATTTACATCTTTACTGACTTTTCCAATATAATATCTCTCTATTTATTTAGATCTCCTCTAACATCTTTCATCAGCATTTTGTACTTTCCTGCATATAAGTCCTATATTTTAAATTTTTTCTTTCTTTTTCAGTTTTAAGAGATCATATTTTTAATTTTAGTGTCTACATTTTTATTGATAATACTATAGTTTATACTTAGCTGAGACCTCCAGTGGATACCTGGAACTTCAGGTATCCCAAACCCTATATATATACTCTTTTTTTTCTATGCATATATACTTATGACAAAGTTTATTTATAAATTAGTCACATTAAGAGATTAACAATAACTAGTAAAATACAACAAGGCTTTCTAGTGAACATATTGCTGTCAATTGGAATGCTTCCTGTTAGTACCTCTGACCACAAATATAATGCCCTTTCTATCTTCAAGCAACATACCACACACCATGGCTATAATGTTTTCAGTTTAAGGTAGGGCAGCAAAACTAGAGCAAATTTCTTTTTCTTCTTTGCAATTTTGATAGAACATTCATTTTTACCATAGATCTTTTTTTTTTTTTTAAGTACTGGGGATGGAACCCAGAGGCATTCTACCTCTGAGCTACACCTCCAGCCCTATTTTTTTTTATTATTTATTAATGAATCTGATTTAAACTGATTTGTTTTAAAACAGGGTCTCACTGGGTTGCAAATGGCCTCACTAAGTAGCTGAGGCTATCCATGAACTGCGATCCTCTTGTCTTAGCCTTCCAAATGCAGGGGCTGACCTGGCTAAAATTTTTATAGTATGTTGCATAAGAGTGGTGGGAGCAGATATTTTTGATTTGTGAAGCACAAGTTAAGGAGAAGAGAATTTAGATTATTTCACCATTATATGTGATATTAGCAATAAGTTCTTTATAGATGCTTTTTGTCAAGTTGAGAAAAATCTCTTTTTTTCTCTTCTATTTTTTTTTTTTTTGTTTACTTGGGATTGAACCAATAGACCCAAGGGCTTTCTACCTTCAAGGTACACCCCCAGCCCTATTTTTTATTATTTATTTTGGAACAGGCTCTCACTAATTTGTAGAGGGCTTCACTAAGTTGCTGAGGTCAGCTGTGAACCTGAGATCCTCTTGTCTCAAACTCCCAAGTACTAGGATTACAAGTCTGTGCACCACATCCGACTCCCTTTCCTTTTTCTAAGAGTATTTTTTTTAATCATGAGTGGATATTCAAATTTGGAAAATCATTTTATTGTATTAATGGATATTAGCATGTGATCTTTCTTTTTTAGCTTGTTATTATAGTGGATTTTTAAAATTTAACCATTCTTGCATTTCTGGAATAAGACTTTTCTTCTCATGTTATAGCAGTCTTTTTATATTGTACTAATTTCAACTGACAATATTTTTAAATGATTTATGTGTTATCTTTACTAGGAATATTATTAGTCTTTTTTATGTATTGTCTTTCTCAAGTTAGCATCAGACTATATCAGTTTTATAAAATGAATGGTAAAGTATTTCCTCTTTATGTTTTGAAAGAGATCATGTAGAACTAGTTAATTTATCTTTAAACATTTGGTAGAATTTTTCAGTGAAACCATCTATACCTGGATATTTCTATTTAGGGAGTTTAAAATTAGGAATTCAATTTCATATATATATATATATATATATATATATATATATATATATATATTCTATTCACATTAGGCAAATTGTGATGGCTTATGTGTTTTGAGGAAATTGGCCAATTTTATCTAAGTTGTCAAATTTAGATGTAGGGAATTGTTCATGACATCCCCTTATTATTCTTCCAATGTCTGCAGTGTCTGCAGTGTCTATAGTAATATCTCTGTTTTCTTCCTAATCTTGGAGATTTCTTTTCTTTTTATTTCTTTGCCAACCTTTCTAGAGCCTTGCTAATTTTATTGAATTTTTAGAATAAAAAAATTTTATATATCAATTTTTTAGAATTTTATTGGTGTAATGATTATCCATAATAGTGAGTGGAATTCAAAGTGATACATTCATATATGCACACAACATCTTTTGGTGTGGTTCCTTCCTAACCCCATCTCACAACCTCTCTGCTTCCTCCCCATACATGATAGTAAGATTGTTAATGATAACTTCATATGTGGACATATTCTTTGACCTCCTTCCTTTCTCAAGCCTACTTTTCTCCCTCCTTACATCCCTCCCCAAGTCCTTTCCAGCATTCTGCTGGCCTCTTTTCTTAGCATATAGTTCCTTTCCTTACCTATTTTCTCTCTAGCTTTCACATATGAAAGAAAACATACTGTTCTACTTTCTGATATTGGCTTATTTCTCTTAAATTAATGTTATCTAATTCCATCCATTTTCCTGTAAAGGACACAAATTTGTTCTTTATGGTTGAAAAAACTCCATTGTTTATACATTCCACATATTCTTTATTTATTTATCTATTGATGGACACCTAGCTTGATTCCAAAATTTGCCTATCATAAATTGTGCTTCTACAAACATATAAATAAAAAAATAAATTGTGCTTCTATACGCATGGGTATGTATGGTGTATCATTATAGTATTTTTGTAAAGGGAGAATCATCTATGGTTTTATTTATTTATCTATTTTAAATTTTTTTGTTGGTGCATTTTAGCTATACATCTTAATGGGATACCAGATGGTAGACGCATACATACACACATCACTCATTTAGCCCTTCCCAGTTCCTACCCCACTTCCTCCTCCTCCCTCCTTCTCATGTTTGGCTTAGTGATTGACTTTGATTTCATTGTGATTGTACATCATACGCATCAGGGAATTTCTCTCTTCTCCCCGCCCATCCTCAATTAAGTTGTCTTATTTGCTCATCTATGATTTCTTCTTCTTCTATCTTTAATCCTTTTGGAAATATACTAAGGAGTGTTATAGCTGGGTCATATGGTGGTTTTATTTCAATTTTTTTGAGGAACTTCCATACTGATTTCCATAGTGGTTGTACTAATTTACATTCCCATCAACATGGTATGAGTTCCTATTTGTCTGCATCCTCACCAGCATCTGTAATTATTTGTACTTTTGATGATTGCCATTCTCACTTGTGTTAGATAAAAATCTTGGTAGGTTTTGATTTGTATTTTTCTGATTGCTCATGATGATAAATATATATTCATATATTTGTTGTCCATTTGAATTTCTTCTTTTGAAAAGTTTCCATTTGGTTCAATTGCCCAGTTTTGATTGTGTTAAATTTTTTTGGTTTTAAATATATTCTGCATATTAATATATGTTGTTTATATTCTTTCTATACTCTAGATAGTATTCTTCTATCATTTAGAGGAGTAGCTTGTATATATTTTCTCCCATTCTTTAGGCTCTCTCTCCATACTCTTGATTGTTTCATTTTCTGTGAAGAAGTTTTTTCATTTGATGCCATTTCATTTATTGGTTTTCAATTTTATTTCCTGGGCTTTAGGGGTTTTATTAAGGAAGTTTCTGCCCAAGCCTACATGTTGGCAAGTTGGTGTCCTATGTTTTCTTCTAATATTTGCAAAGTTTCTAGTTTAATTTCCAGGTCTTTGATCCATTTTGAGTTGACTTTTGTCCAGGGTGAGAGACAGGGGTCTAGTTTCATTCTTCTACATATGGATATCCACTTTTCTAACATCATTTGCTGAAAAGGCTATTTTTCTCCAGTATATATTTTTGGCACTTTTGTTGAATCTTTTTCTTCTGTTTTCAATTCCATCAATTTCAGATCATTTTTCCTGCTTGTTTAGGATTTATTTTGTGTTTCCTTTTCTAGGTTCTTGAGGTTAAAACTTATTTAAACTGATTTGAAACTTTTCCTCCTTTAATGTAGGCTTCTAGTGCTTATATTTCTCTCTTAGTACTACTTAAGTTGTCTTCCATAGGTTTAAATATGTTGTATTTTAATTCTAATTCAGTTAAAATAATTTTTTGGAATCTTCTTGAGGTTTCCTCCACACAAGGGCTCTTTTATAATATATGGTTTTTAAGTGTTTGGAGAATTTGCTATTATTCTGTTATTTATTTCTAGTTTTATTCCAATGTGATCAGAGAACATACTCTAAACTTTAGTTTTTAAAAATTTGTTGAAGTTTTTTTTTAATAGTATATAGTCTATATTGGTTTGGGTTGTCAGCAATTGAAAAGAATGTTCATTTTTTCTGTTGTTGAGAGAGAAGTATTCTACAAATGTATATTAGATCTTGTTGGTTGGTGGTGTCATTTGGTACTTTTATATTCTTGCTGCTGGTTTTATGTCTAGTTATTCTATTATTTATTGAGAGAGATGTATTAAAGTATTCAACTAAAATTGTGGATTTGTCTACTTACCCTTTCAGGTCTATCAATTTTACTTTATATTATTATAGCCCTGTTTGGTACACACATGTTAAGGATTGCTATGTCTTCTTGGAGAGTTGTCCTTAAATAATTCTATAATGTTCCCCAGTCTTTAGTAATTTTCTTTGCTCTGAGGTCTACGTTACCAGATACTAATGAGCCATTCTTGCTTTCTTTTGATTTATGTTTGCGTGATATATCTTTTGTTCATTTTTAACTTTCAACCTCTATAATTTTATATTAGAATAATATTTCTACAACAAACCTGAGTTTGCCATGGATTTCAACAGTCATGGTTTTTAATCTACTATGTGAATATATACCCTTTTGTTGTATCTTTAGACTATGTATATTTAATGTGATATGATAGATATATCAAGGCTTGCCGGGCGTGGTGGCGCAAGCTTGTAATCCCAGCATTCAGGAGGCTGAGACCTGGAGGATCGTGGTTCGCGGACAGCCTCAGCTACATAATGAGGCCTTCTGCAACTCAGTGAGATCTGGTTTCAAAATAAAGAATAAAAAATAGGGCAGGGTTGTAGCTCAGAGGTCGACTGCCCCTGGGTTCCATCCCCAGACCCGCAAAAAAAAAAAAATAAATAAATAAAAATAAAAAATCAATGCTTATACTTGCTGTGTGTGTGTGTGTGTGTGTGTGTGTGTGTGTGTGTGTGTGTGTGTTTGTGTGTGTGTTTACTGGGGATTGAATCCAGGGCAGTCTACTTCCAAACTATACTCCCAGCCTATTTTTTTCATTTGTTTTGAAACAGGGTTTTTCTAGGTTTATGAGAGTCTTGCTATATTGCTAAAGCTGTCCTTGAGTCTATGATCCTCCTGTCTCAGCCTCCCAAGTACTGAAATTACAAGCATGAGCCACAATGCCTGGTATGTTTGCCATTTTATTTATTGCCCTCTGTTTATCCTCTGTTTTTTATTTTAGTTTATTCATTTCTTTCATTTTACCTGCCTTCCTCTGTTACCTGAACGTTTTTTAGAATTTCATTTTGATTTACCTATAGTGTTTCTTAAGGATTTTATTGGTAAATGTAATTTAAATTATACATCAGAATGAAATTCACAGTGTGCCTTCATATATACACATGTCCCTTGGTGTGTTTCCATCCTAAACCCGCCCTGCTCCCCCCACCATGCATGCTAGTGGGCTTGGTAGTGATACCTTCATATATGAATATAACATTATTGGTCTGTTTCCTTCATTCAACCTCCATTTTCCCCTCCTGTTTTCCCTCTCCTGTTCTCCTTCCACTCTTCTGGTCTCTCTTCTCATTTTTATGATTTCCTTTTTATATCCTATTTTTTCTCTAGCTTCTACATATGACCATTGACTTTCTAATTAGCTGATCTCACTTAGCATAATTATTTCTAGTTCCATCCATCTTCCTGCAAATGACATAATTTTGTTCTGCATGGCTGAGTGAAACTCCATTTTGTGTATATACCACATTTTCTTTATTCATCTGTTGTGAAAAACTTACCTAGAGTGTTTTTAGGAGTATTTCTTTGTCTGGCTTTTGAAGTGGTTTCTTTTAAGTGAACACACACACATACTCACACAAAATCTCATCACAGTCCACTGGTGTTGCATTTTTGCCAATTCAAGTGAAGTGGAGAAACCTTACTTCTCTTTATGTTTTACCTTCCCTCTTTATAACATAATTTTTTAGAGCTACACCAGGTAATATTATAATTTTAATCAACTTTTAAACAAAATTTAATAAACCTAAAAGAAAAAGGAATGCATATTGTATTTACCACCCCCCCCCTTTTTTTTTTTACTATATTGTTACGGTTTGGTTTGGAATATCCTCTAGAAGCTCATTTGTTGAAGGTTTGGTCCCCAGTGTAGCACTATACAGAGGTGGAACTTTTAGAAAATGATTGGATCACAAGGACCTTAGCCTCACCAGTGGATTAGCCCACTTGATGGATTAGTAATTTGCATAGACTACTGGGAGTAGAGGTTTGCTTGGAGAAATTATGTCACTGGGGCTTGCCTTAGAAGGCTACATCTTGTCTCCTGTCCCTTCCTCCCCTCCACCTCTGTTTCTCTACTTCCTTATTACCATAAATTTAGCAGTTTTCTTCTAATGTATCTTTCTGCCATGATGCTTCACCTTCAAGTGGTTTGTGTAAGGTGTTTTGATTACAGTGACGAACAGTTGACTAACACACATACTCTCTCTTCCTTTGAGATACTCAAGTCACCTTCTTGATAACTTTCTTTAACCTTTCTCTAGGGTAGGTCTGCTGGCTACAAATTTTTTTAGAGTTTATTTATGTGAGAATGTTCTTATTTTCCTTATCATTTCTTTATTTCTTTTTTATTTTTTTGGTGCATTATATTCATACATCATATTGGGGTAAATAACTTGTGTGTACATACATGTGCACATCACCGATTTAACCCCTACCCAGTTCCCACCCTATTCCTTCCCCATTCCCTATCATTTCTGAATGATATTTTTTTATTGGATATAGAATTTGGATGATGGGTCTTTTCTTAAAAAATGTTGAAAAAATGTCATGTTCCTTTTTTATACTCTCCATGCATCTTCTGATGAGTAATATGCTGCCATTTGAATTTTTAAAATTTTTTTATTGATGCATTGTAGTCATATATCTTAATGGAGTACAAGATGGCAGCAGCATACATGCACATATTACTCATTTAGCTCTTCCTTGATTCAAACTCTATTCCTTCTCCCCTCCCTCCTCATGTTTGGCTTAGTGATTAACTTTGATATGTTTGTGAATGTACATCTTGTACATTAGCAATGTGCTGTTTCTTTCTTAGTGCTTTAAAGATTTCTTTCTTTGCGCTTACTTTTCAGATGCATGACTATAATATGTCTCAATATAGCTTTCTATGGTTATCTTTATTCATTAGGCTTCTTGAATCTGTAGGTTTATTTCTGTTTGTCAAATTTGAGACATTTTCAGCCATTATTTCTTTAAGTATTTTTCAATCCTCACTCTATTTCCTCTCCTTCCATCACTCTGATGTCACACATGTTAGGATTTTTAAAAAATAATTACAGACTGATATAACAATTTTCACTCTATTTTCCCCCATTCTTTAGGTGGGTAATTTTTACGGTTACATGTTTCAGTTCACTCATGATGATTATAGATGAGGCTTTTCTTTCTTTTTATTTATTTATGTCTTTGGTGCTACACATTGAACACAGGGACATTCTACCTCCATGGTACACTCCAAGTGCTTTTAATTTTTTATTTTGAAACATGGTCTTGTTAACTACTTTTGCTGAGGGATTTGCTACGTTGCTGAGTCTGGCCTTGAACTTATTCTCTAGTCTGTCTCCTTTTTCCATTGAACTTTAATTTTTATTTACTGCATTTTTCAGGATTAAAATTCCCATTTGGTTCTTCTTTATGTCTTTTATTTCTTTGCTAAGATGTCCTATTTTTTTCATTTGTTTCAAACACATTAACAATTGCTTTGTTCAATCATTTTTATGATGGCCATTTAAAAATTATCAACTAGTTCTGAACATATCCATTGCCTCAGTGTTGAAATCTATTGGTTATCTTTCTATTTCATTTAGTTTGAGTTCTGCCTGATTCTTGGTATGAATTGTGATTTTTTCTTTCTCTTTCTTTTTTTCTTTCTTTTCTGGTTTGAACCAGGAGAATTCTACCTCTGATCCACAGCCCCAGCCCTATTTTATTTTGTGCTTTCAAACAGAGTTTCAATAAGTTGCTGAGGGTCTCACTAAGTTTCTGAAGCTGGCCTGGAACCTGTGATCCTCCTATCTCAGTCTTCAAGTACCAGGATTGCAGAAGTGCACAATCATGCCTGGCTGTGAATAATGATTTTTGTTCGAAACCTGGACAGTTTTTGGTGCTCTGTTAGGAGGCTCTGGATCTTATTTACATGTTCTGTTCTAGCTGAGTTCATGTGGTGCCACTTTGTGGTTGGTGTTGTCATCTCATTATTGCCAAATAAGTGTAGAAGCTCAGGTTTTCCTCTTGATTTCAGTCAAAACCTGAGGTGGGGGTTCCTTGTTACTCTTGGGCACAGGTAGAAGTTCTGAATCCCCACCAAGGCCACCACTGAGTCCTGCCTGCCCAGGAGAGGTAGGAATGCATCTTTAGTGCTTCCCACACAGTCCCCATTGACACTATGGTGAGATGTGCGTGTATGAGCCTCTCCTTATCTCTGGTGGTGACCATAGATGAGACTCCTTTCCTTCCTTCCTTCTTTCCTTCCTTTCTTCCTTCCTCCTCCCCCTCCCTCTCCTCCTCCTCCTCCTCCTCCTCCTCCTCCTCCTCCTCCTCCTCCTCCTCCTCCTCCTCCTTCTTCTTCTTCTTCTTCTTCTTCTTCTTCTTCTTCTTCTTCCTCTCTCTCTCTCTCTCCCCCCTACAGATTGAACCCAGGGACATTATACATTACACTTCCATGGGATACCCTAATACTTTTGTTATTTTATTTTGAATCAGGGTCTCCCTAAATTGCCAAGGCTGGCCTCAGATCTATGTTCTTTCTGCTGCCTCAACCTCCCAAGTACTCACAGGTGTGCACCACCATATGGCTTATATGAGAACTTTTCTGATGCTGGTTGGTGGGTGGAGTGAGAACCTTGGTGCAGCCTGGTAAAGATGAAAAATCCAGGGTCTTCACTGGGGCTTTGCTGGTAGAGGGCAGAACCACCCATTTTCCTGCAATGTTTGGCTAGAGTACAGGACTTTTGTCTAGAAGGTGTCTGTTTTGGGAAGCTATCTCTTTCCTGGGCCTGTAGGTAGAGAGAAGTAACGTTTTTTGTTGCTGTTGGTTTTTTTTTTCTTAGCTCTAAAATTATTGGTGTCTCTGGGTTGCTAAGTCATCATGGGTAGGATTTCTAAGGCAGAAATAAAAAAGGCCTCTTCCTCCCAAAAGAACCAACCCTAGGGACCACACCACTATTCCATTCTTTGGGTTTTGAGGTCCTTCCTCTGGCTTGTCTTCAACTATGACAGCCCTTCTTTTTGAGCCAGCATTCTTCTCAGGAATCCCTGATTTGCCCTGGAGAAACAGTCTCTTCCTCAGTGCTGGAATCCCCACACTATGGGACATGTCCGCTGTTCTTTAAACAGAGCGATACAAAATTAGCTAAAGTACAGTTGCTCATTTTTCAAAAGTGTTTAATGATAGAATTCATTTGCATACTGAACAAGTAAATCTGGATTCTAAGAAAGTATTTAAGGAATCTCAAGTGGAGGATATTTATTTAGTTCTGAATTAACAGTTGTGATCTTTCTCTCTCTCTTCCTTTTTATTTGCCTTTTATTCCATTGTTGTCTTTTAATTAAACAATTTCTTCACAGGATGTTCTTTCATTGAGAATTATTAAAGATGTAAGCCTTCCTTTTTCAAACCATGGGTTGCATAATTGTATACACTTTACATTTGACTCTGGGGAAATTTAGGAATTGTGGGAAAGGAGGTATTTCATTAATTGGTTGAGCCAGATTGTGCCTTTGAGTGGGGACAGAGCCATGGAAGCACTCATCAGTGAAGCAGTCCGTGGTTGTTGGTGAGGCAGAGGCGGCCAGTGTCAGGGCTATTTAGACCGTCTTTCCTCCTGTGCTGACCTCGAGACGTGCCCTGCACAAGCTGGGGTGGGGTTAGGGAGGAGCAGGACTCCCAAGTCCTGAAGAGGAGCTGGTGGCTGCCTGAGACCTTGGGTTGTTAGTAGTTCAGACCGTCAGTGGGTAGGGGGACAGGTGAGAGTTTGGAGAGAGTGGGTGATATCTAGCTTGTGCTGTCCTGCTAGCTGTTTATGCCTGTGATGCTGGGAGGCTGTGGGGACAGGAATCCAGGGAAGGGGAACCCCGAGCTCTCCTGCTCACACAATTAACAGTGTGTTTATAGGGTACTTAGGAAGTGGCCTGTGAAGGAAATCAGAGAAAGAGCTGACCTGGCCTCTGTACAGTTGGGAAAGTAGGTGCCAGAAAACACAGACACACACACACAGAGGAACACACACAGACACATGCATGCACACATGTGCATATACAAAGAGTCCTCCCAATGTAGAAATGACCAAAGTAGGCAGGATGGAGGAGGCCCAGACAAGAATTATGCACAGCCATCAAGAAGATATCAGAAGCTCCTATTGGTTCCAGGCCCCAGTGCTGGCCTTCATGTAAGTAAATTTGTTTTCTTTTTTTTATATGTCAAAATTAATTAATTAATTAATTTTTAAATTTATTTTTTATTGGTGCATTGTAATCATATATCACATTGGAATACAAGACTTGGGAGGATATACAAGCACATATCATCCAATTAGCCCTCATCCACTCCCCATCCCATTCCCTCCCCCTCCCTCGATCCCATGCTTGTTTGGTGATTAACTTTGATACATTTGTTTCTGTACCTCCTTCATTTTAAAGAGGCTCCATCCTCCCCTATTCCATACCCTCTGATTGGTCACCTTAGTTGCTTCGCTATAGGGCCCTTTCTATAACTTGACTTCTTCCTGTTGCCCCTTTCCTCCTAGTTATTGCTGATTAGGGGAAGCATCTGGTTTTGATTTTCTGAGATATTTCTCTGTGTATGCCGCGTTGCAAGTACCGATCCCACTCTTGACGGCCCCAGTAGTGACCTGGCTACCCGGTGGACTGATCCAGATCTCGCTGGCTCAAGCAGAGGCCTTGCCTCAAGGCAGGCTCCGTCCCAGCCTCGCTGACCCTGGTACCGACCTAACCCCTCAGCAGGCTCCGATCCCGGCCTTGGAGGCCCCAGCACCGGCCTTGCCTCACAGCAGGCTCTGATCCCAGACTCGCTGGCCCCAGCACCGGCCTAACCCCTCGGCAGGCTCCTATCCCAGCCTCGGAGGCCCCAGCACCGGCCTTGCCTCACAGCAGGCTCTGATCCCAGACTCGCTGGCCCCAGCACCGACCTAACCCCTCGGCAGGCTCCTATCCCAGCCTCAGAGGCCCCAGCACCGGCCTTGCCTCACAGCAGGCTCTGATGCTGGCCGCTGGCCCTGGCATTGGCCTAACCCCTCGGCAGGCTCCGATCCTGGCCTCAGAGGCCCCAGTAGCGGCCTTGCCTCACAGCATCACCCCGGCACCAGCCTAACCCCTTGGCAGGCTCCGATCCCGGCCTTGGAGGCCCCAGCACCGGCCTTGCCTCACAGCAGGCTCTGATCCTGGCACTATGCCTATTCAGGTGTGCTCGTCCCCCTCATATTCATGCAGAAAAATGAAGGAACTTGTAACAGTAGTTAATGTCACCCATGCACAGCTTTGGTTCACAGATACTTAGCAAACTGTTAGAGTTGCTCAGTTGCTCATCCTGTGCAATATCCAGAGCACAAAACATGAAAGAAGATAGTGTCCTCTTCCAAGAACTTCTGGACCTGCAGGTAGAGCCCTGTCCAGGAGCCTGGGTAGGGGCACCAACACACACACACACACACACACACACACACACACACACACACACACATATACTCACACATACACACACTCACTCTCATGCACACATACACATGCACCCTTGCACAACCCCCACACATACATATACTGAATGCACATGACCTGCTTCTTTGCTTCTTGTACTCGTGGGCTCTGTGGAACTCTGAGACAGATGTGGCTGTGACTCCCAGTCCTGCCCCTGTCTTCCATGGTATTGTGGTGCTGTGTTCCTGGGCTCACTTTCCTTATCTACAAAGGTGGAGACAGTGACTTCAATTTCAAATTGTCTTCCTCATACATCCAATGAGACAGTGGGGTGGAAGTGCTTGGCAGATGGTACACACTTGTTCACCTGTTCTGTGAGTATGTTGGAACTCTATATGGCTGGTACCAAATTTAAGTTTGGGGTAAAAAATGATGGACCAGACCTAGCTCTCCTGGAACTGCATGTCAGCAGAAGAAGAAACACCACAAAAGAAATTCACTGAACAGAATAGTAGAGCTGTAGAAGATGGTTAATTCTGCAGAGGGAAGGAGCAGAGGGTGTGATGGAGCTATCTAGTTGGTCAGGGAGGGCCTCTTGGAGGCGGTGACATTTGAGTTGGGGCCTGAAGTCCTAGTGTGAGCCATCCCAGAGGAAATCAGGGAATAGTATCCTTGGTGGAAGGAAGAAGAAGCATAAAGGCCTGAGGCTTTGAGGAGTGTGGTGAGCTGGTCCAGGTGGAAGCCCAGTGAGGCTTGGGTATCAAAAGATGGAGGGACAATGGGCTGATGTGGGGCTAAGATGCTGGGCAGTGCCTGGCATGGGGTTCTGGAGGCAGTGGGGGAGAGCTTGAGTTCTCTTGGGTCCCAGTGCTCAGTGCCATCAGGGCCCTTCCTATTCTCCAGCCTGTGCCTGGCCTGATGCCATGGAACAAAGATCAGCAGAGAACTTGAGGCTGGCATCTCTTACTGCAAGTCTTGTGCTCCTCTGGGCCCCTAGGTGCATCCTTGGTGCTCCTTCAGCCCCCTGGCTTCCCTTGATTGTATTGTGTGTACATGTCTCCTCCCTTGCTGTTCTGTGAGCATACTCAGTGCTTCTCCCCCTTGGCCACGCCAGGGCCTGACCATAGGAGTCCCTTGGGGCTTTATTGTGGAATCAGTGCATAACACCCAGACCCAGGCTCGCCCCTGACACAGGGACTCCTGTGTCCCCTCCTCTGGGCTGCTGGCTGAGGACCCCCCCCCCCCCCGAAGCTTTCCTTAGGGGCTGACAGAACACTGGAGTGCAGTGTCATGCTGCTGCAGGTGTAATGGCTCAAAACACAGAAGCACTTCTAAGAAGCTGAACTGGCGTTTGGTCCACACCCTGACGTGGGATATTCAGGTGAACAGCTGCAGGCCGGGTCTGTGCTGAGAGGAGATCATTGATGGTGTTGGTCAAGGTGACCTGATTCTTAAAGCTAATGGAGGCAGATTTATCACTCTTCTTCCCAGGGATGAAGATAATGGCATAACTTATATGCCTTGTGATTTAGTGACAGCTACTTCATTTCTCAGAACAACCAAGAGACTTGGATCTGAAGGGAGGATGGCCTTTTACTATCATTTGAAAAAGCAATATAAGTTGTAGGTGTTCTAATCATCCGGGGCAATGTCTGTGGCAGAATGGAGTTTTAAGGAGCACCTTTCTTGGTAGGAATTGTCCCATTAGAGCGAGGAAGAGGACGGAGGCAGCAACTGAGCACCTACTGTGCATTAGCACTGTGCAAGCTGTGCACTTTAACCCATTCTTGCCAACAATGTGCAAGATGGTGCTGCACACGGTGACTTACATGGGCCAAAGGCAGCACAGAGCATACCTGTCCTACTTCTAGTGCCAACCCTTGTCTCCTTCCCTGAGACCACAGTGGTGCTTTAGAAGTGACTGAATGGCTGGGAGCGGAGGGGGAGCATGCCTGAAATCCCAGTGCTTGGGAGGCAACTTGGCAAGACCTTGAATTAAAAAATAAAGAGGGCTTGTGCTGTAGCTCTGAGGTTGAATGCTCCTGAATTCAATCCCCAGCATAAAAAAAATGACTGCATGAAAATATAATGTTGAGCCGGGCGTGGTGGCACACGCTTGTAATCCCCACGCTTGGGAGGCGGAGACAGGAGGATCATGCAGGTTCAAAGCCAGCTGCGCTGGCTTAAGAGACCCTGTTTCTAAATAAAAATATAAAAAATAGGTCTGGGAGTGTAGCCCAGAGGTAGAAGGGCTCCCAGGAACCCCAGTACCACCAAAAAAAAAAAAAAAAAAAAAAGAAAATATAATGTTGAAGGGGGAAAATGCTGTTTTCGATTTCAAATTCAGACGGGAGTTGGGCCAGGTGACACATGGGTTCATTTGCATCCATCCACTCATTCATTCATTCCACAAGCTTTGCTGAGGTCCTCCCACATATTGGACTTGGAGCCAGGTGGTGACAAGCTGAGCAATGCGATGTCCCTGTCTTCCAGACGCTCCTGGTCTCCTGAAGGAGAGAGGTGAACAGGTCTTCTTGCTGTGCCATCCTAAATGCAGGAGTGGAGACAGGAACCCGGAGCTGTGAGACCACTGAATCCCACTAGCCCCACCTGGCACCCTGGGGCAGGTACTGCTAAGCAAGAAACATTGCAGCCTGGGTTTTAGCAAAGAAAGAGGGATCGACGGTGTGGGCTAAGGTGGCAGCATGCACCAAGGCTCCAGCCTCCCATTGGGGAAGCACTGGAGAGCTGGAGCTGCGGAGGAGGGTAGGACATGCAGCTGGGGAGACGAGTTGGGCCAGGGTGTGATGGGGGCTGAAGGTGCCTGTGTGTTATGCCAGGTGCCTAGGTTTAATCTTGTAGGCAACAGGGGACCATGGAGATGGTGAAGGGGACAGTGTCCCTTTTAAGTGAGTTTCCTTTGAAGTTCCCTCTGGCATGACATTAAGCATGGTTGGAGTTTGGGGCCTCGTTGGCAGCTATTGTAGTGGTCCAGGTGAGGATGGGGGGGCAGAGTAGAGTCTGATGAGGCAGGTGTGTTGCCCAGGGCAACCCCAGCCTGGCTCTAATGCCACCTTCCTCCCTGCCCTGCTCTGGGCACTGGAATCTGGTTAGACAAAAACACCCAACCAGGCTGACACCAGTCTCTGGGGGTCCTGGCTGCCAATTGCCATCAGCCTTACCATGCTTCCTTTCCTCAGGCCTACACATGTACTTAGATTTTGATGATTTTCTTCTTTTTAAAAGAGTTGATAGACTTTATTTTTATATCAGTTTTAACTTTACAGAAAATCTGAGTAGAGAGTATAAAGATCTGTACACTACCTCACCCTTACTCCAAATTTCCTCTGTTCTTAATATCTTGCATCAGTGTGGTATTTTTATTATACATGATGGGCAAATACTGTTACTTTGTTATTAACTAAAGCACATGGTTTACATTGCTCATCAACTTGTATCATACATTTGATGGTTTGGCCAAATGTACAGTGGCATGTGTCTACTGAGGAAATGTTAATAAGAGCAGTTTCATTGCCCTAAAAACACTCTGCTTAGCCAGGCATGGTGGCACATACTTATAATTCCGTTACTTGGGAGGCTGAGGTAGGAGGATTGCAAGTTTGAAGCCAACCTTGGCGATTTAGCAAGAACCTGTTTCAAAATTTAAAAAAATATATAGGGTGAGAGGTGTAGCTCAGAGGTACAATACCTTGGGTTCAATTCCAAGTATACAAACAAACAATCAATCAATCAAACAACACATCTTGCTCTACTTCTATCCATCCCTCTCTCCTTCTTAACCCCTAGCAGCTAGTAATCTTGTTATTGTTTGCATAACTTTGCCTTTTCTAGAGTGCCATATACCAATAATCATACAGTTTATAGCCTTTTTTGGGCTGTCTTCTTTCACTCAGCAATAGCCCTGAAGATTCCCCCATATGTTTTCAGGGCTTATAGTTCATTTCTTTTCAGCACTAAATAATGTTCCATTGTGTGGATGTGCCACAGTCTGTGGAGGCGCCTATTGAAGGACATTTGGGCTGCTTCCAAGTGCTGACAACTATGAATAGAACTGCTGTGAACACAAATACCTTGCTTTTAATTTACTGAGGAGAGAGGAACAATGAGGACTGAGCTGGTCTGTGCGTTTACTGCCACGCCCACCAGCTCTGTCATGAGCTTTGTCTGCTGTCCTGATGCTCTGCATAAATCCCATGTGTATCTTCTAATGGCAGCTCCTTTTCTTAGGCACTGGGAACCATTCTGTCTCCTGCTCAAGGAGAACTCCTGCATTATTAAATTCTCCTTTTCAAATGAACTGAACCTGCCTGCTCTGGAACATGCTGTAATACTTCCCATTTTTGCATAACCATTGCTGTGATCCATTTCTATCTCCAGACCCATTTTTCAGTTCACATTTAAGCAAAACTCTTTAACGTAGTTATCTGCACCTGCCGGCTCCTCCTCATCGATTCCCGTTTTCTCATGGAGCCCCTCTGGAGGGGATGCTGGCAGTGACTGGTCCCTTGTTTTCTATGGGCTCTGCCTGCATTTTTGTCCCTGGGCCTAAGGATTTTTCTAGAATCTCAAGGGCATGCTCTGCTTGTACTCTTAGCAGGCTGGAAGTAATGGAGAACACAGCACACTAGGGAACATCCTCCACCCAGAGGCCACCCTGCCCCGTCCCTGGAGAGGCACAATCCCAAGACCCGCGTTCAGTGCTACTTCTCTGTAGAAGGAAGTTAGTTCCAGGCATCTATGTGGAAACTTCCTAAGGACACCCGTTGTTGGCTGTCTTCCCTTTCCTGGACTACTTGCTTATTGCCTACCAATTTCCTCTGCCTCACAAGTGAAAGCTTTGCATTTGCGTCCTTGGCTCAGAGTTTGCTTCTGGGGACCCAAACTTAAAGCCCTCCAATGAGGAGGGTGTCCATATCCTCCGGACACTGCCCCTGTGTGGTGTGGTCACAGTGACCTCCATGGGACCAGGCCCACGGGTTGTTCCTGGGGCTCCACCTCACCCTGCTCCTCTACTGTACCAGTATTGGGAATGGCCTAGGGAGATTTGAGAAAGCTCTAATTATTAATAAATGTATTTCAAAATTGGGTGAGGGGCAGACATGTAGAAGGACTTGATTTCTGCCAAGAAGCAGGCAGCTATTGTAATGTAAATTAATCTAGCTAAAGGTAATTAACAAGTGGAAAGAGAAGAGGACTTCCACTATTGCTAGGACTTCCTCATTCTAAAGACAGGTTTACATAATAATTGGCATCTGGTTTGGATGGGAGGAGGGCATTGACCTTCTGGAAAGAAGAAACCTGGGCGTAGATCAGAGTTCCTGGGAAAATCAAGGGGAGGGACTTGACCTATGTCAGAGTTACATAGAACAAGATGGAGGACCTTATGTCTATAAAAACTATTTTAGGTTTTGTATTTTGATGAATTCATTCAAAATATCCCCCCCCCCACGCCACTCCTGAATGGCATGGGGCTGTAACTGTCTTCTGTATTTCTATCTTTTTAATAAACTCCTTTAAATCTTCAGCAAGAGTCTGGGCTATTGTATATCTATCCTTAGCTAGGACAAGAACCCATGGTTTTTTTTTTTTTTTTTTTTTTTTTTTTTAGGGGAATTGTTCCTAGGCATCTAACAAAGTTCCCCAGGGACTGTTCCCTAAAAGGTAACCCTCACCCTGAAATGGTAACATTCATCTAAGCCGTAACATCTTTAACTGTAACATCTCTCTCCCACTTGGATTTTTGGGTGCCTTTCCCTTTTGGTATTACCTCTACTTTACTGGCTGGTCCTTTTAGACTGGCTGTTTCTCATCTTCCTGCCCAGTCCCTCTACTGCCAGGGAGATCAGCCAAAGTCCACAACAGGGAAATGGCACCCACTTCAAAAGGAGCAGGACTTAATTCTCTATGACTATTATGTCGCGGAGGAAGGTGACCCTGTTAATCAAGTGCCTGATGCGTGTTGTGCATTTTATACACGCTAACTCACTGGGTCCTGACAGCAGCTCCATGGTGTAGGTGCTTTCTAACCCCGTTGTGGAGATGAAGACACAGAGTCTCACAGAGATTGAGCAGCTTGGTCAAGGACATCCAGGGTTGGACACTGGGCTGTCTCATTCTTTTTCTGTATTGGAGTGATGGTTCCTGAGGCTGGAAACAAAGTGTACCTGGTTTCTCCCTCCCCCCACTTATTGGCATGATGGGTTCTTTATTCCCTCCAAGCCAGTGCCTAAGTACTTGATTTGACTAAGTCCTGGAGCCTTGGAGAAATCCAGATGCTTAAATCAACAACATCATGCAGCTCCAGGGACTCGCAGGCAGGCCTCACCCCCACTGGCTGGAGAAGGAGGCCACCTGCAGACACTCCTTTTTGGAACTCTTTGTTCAGAGGGGAATTAGTCCCCACCTAGGCCCTTTGCTAGAACAGGGCTGAGAATGCAGGGTTTGTTCCAGATGGCCACTTGTTATTTACCTGCAGTGACTGGGGTTGATGAGGGCCTTTCTGGAAGTGATAGACTGTCTCCCCACTCACCTGTCTGAAACCTAGGCTGCTATACACTTAGCCCCTTTGTCCCTGTGCTGAGTGCAAAGAGGAGTTTCTGTTGCTCCATATCCTGGTGGAGCAGCTAACCCTTATAGGGGGTCTCCCTGTTCCTGATGAGCCCCACTGAGGGTGGACCTGAGTCTACAGTGGGCATGGCCAGTCATGTTTGTGTGAACAAGAAATGTCTGGCTGGTCCCTTCACTGCCACTGAGGATGAACACAGTGCTCAGGGCTGAGCAGCACAACCAGGCGGCCAGACTCCATGCAGAAGGCTGGAATGGAACGCATTCCTGTCTCCTCCAAACCTTATGTGTGCTTCCTGCTGTTCAGCTGGTCCTGGGCCTCAAGTTGGGGCTTTGTGACTGGTAGGAAACAGCAGTGTTAAAGGCAGGGCTGTGTGCTTCCATATTGATCTATTGGATTGTGTGTCTTATCCTTGTTCAGGAAGACAGAGGACAGAAGGTAAGGCATTCAAAAACAGGAAGGCTTTTGAGAAAGAAGGCAGAAGCCCCTGATTTACATGACAGAATGTCTAGCAGAATGAGCAGGAAGCAGATCCAGGGGTGGTCTGTGGAGAAGCTGCTGCAGGTGCAAGACACATCCCTTCCTTCCCCTGTCTGCGTCCAGGCGGTCAACTGCTGACCATCCACAAGAGGACATTTCTAATTTACAGATTTTACACTTTGGGATCTTTGCAGTGAAGAAGCAGCTGTGTGCTTTAGCAGGAAACTGGAAGGAGGCAAAAAGCCCAGGCGGGAATGGATCGATTGTGTCGCCCATTAAAATCATTCCAGAGCTTCACTAAGCATATCCTTAGAGTTGTTGCTGTCTCTTGGCCTTTGGGGAAAATAAGCTGTGTGATCAAAGCCCTTTTATATATCTGTGGAGTTGAAAATCAATCCCTAGGCATTTCCTTGGAGATGGCCCATGGGCGCTCAGGGCCAGGTCTGCTGGGAGAGAGAGACGCGCACAGGCCCTCTTAGTCCCAGGGCTTGAAGAGCCCTTAGCATGTAAGTATCCAGGCTCAGTGTTGGCTCCTGTGAGTCTCTTGGGCAGCCTCAGGGGAACCTTCCAAGAGGGCTTTGGAATCTAAGCTTTGTGAGCCAGGCCAGGTGAGCCATTATCCTTGTCACTCAATGTTACCTGGTCCCCACAACCTGGTTCTTGTAGAAGTATGTGGTTTGGAGGTTGGAGAAGTTTTCTTGTCCCACGTTTGTCTGCTTTCTATCTTTGTCCACCAGCTTCCCATCCTGATATCCATCCCCCAATAGATATTTTCAGAGAATTACAAGGAGCTGCTAATCTACAGATGGGGACAGCTCTAAGGTCACATCAGGGAAGGGACAGATGCCTTCCTCCCTCAACACAAGTGAATCACCAATCACAGCCACTGAATATATGTTTTAATGGCGACTGTACAGATGGGAGACTGTGCAAATAAGACATAGAAAACAAGTGACATGGTTCTTCCTGTAGGGTATAGGGAAGGACATATGGAAGAAGAGTCCCAGGATCCAGGTCCAGAGGGGCAGAGTGTGAGGCAGTGGACCCTCCAGGTAAAAGGAGTGGGCTGCACAAAGCCGTGGTGGCTGGAGATGGTGGGGCCACTCGGGCAGTCGTATATACTTTAGAATTATTGAATCAATTGTTAGGGAAGAGCTGGTGGTGAATGTATCAGGGAAGTCTTTGGAAACTAGTATGGAGTTGAGGTTTATTTTGCTGGCAATTTGTAGAGTTGAGGAAGACTTCAGTGAAAGGCCATTGAGTAGAGGATGCTACGTGAGATTGGACCTGGGATCAGTTTTATAGGAAGGCTTGGAGAGGCCAGTCTGGATGTCAAAGCATGGGTCCAGCTGAACAAGGGGAAAAATGACAGTAGGGCTCCATGGTCTAAATATGTGTTCTCCCCAAATTTTTGTGTTGAAGCTTCACTCCAAATATTAAGAGTGGAGCTACTAAAAGGTTACAGGGGCAGAGATTGCATTAATTCAATTATTTTCCCTACAAAAGAGACTCTGAGGAGATTCCTAGCTTCTCCTACCATGAAAGAACAGAACTAGGAGATGTCATCTGCAGACCAGGAAGTAGGGCTTTGCCAAACACGGAATCAACCCATTCTTTAATTAATCTTAGGCATCCAGCCCCCAAACTATGTGAAATAAATTTCTATTGTTCATCCACTCAGTTTGTGGAATTTTGTTACAGAAGTCCAAATGAATTAGTATCGTGTTGAACATTCTTCTCATGAGAAATGAGGTCTGGGGGAACCTTTATTCCTCTCTAGTAGCCCCCCTCTTGCAGTATTTTAATTCCCCAAATGTGACTGTCAATTTTCTATCAGTATGGTTGGACCACCATATGTGATTGAAAATTCTGGATGGTTCTCTGTGGATGTTTTAATGATATTAAGATTTCAATAGATGGGATTTGAATAAAGAAAATTGCCCACCAAATGAGGTGGGCCTCATCTGGTCAGTTGAAGGATCGAATAGAATACATATTGTCCTCTTCCAATAAGAGGAAAACCTGTCTGCAGATGGCCATTTGACTTGAACTGCAACATTGAGTTATCTGTGAGTTTCTGGCCTGACAGCTGATCTTGAAGATTTGGATTTGTTAGCTTGCATATTAGTCTGAGCTTGTCCTTCCTTCCTTCCTCCCTTCCTTCTGTCCTTCCTTCCTTCCTTTTTTCCTTCATTCCTTCCTTCTTTTATCTTACCTACCCACTTAACTTTCTTGCTATAAATCTACCTGTCCTATTCTATAATTCTATTCTATTCTATTCTATTCTATTCTATTCTATTCTATTCTATTCATTTATGTCTGTCTGTTTGCCTGTCTATCTCTCTCCAGTTCTTATTGATTCTACTTCTTAGGAGAACCCTGACTAATACAGTAGTGTAGCTTTGGCCAGGCTATTGCTGAGTGCAATAGTTACTGAGCATCAGGGCCCCAGACTAGTGCCCTAAATTCCAGTGGTTCTAGTTGTGGACTGACTTCCACAACTTTCGTCCTATCTTTATACCACTTGTTACTTACTGTTTTTCCTTAAGCCAATTCCCTTCTTAAATATTGCCTCATCCCCAGTGATAATTTCCATGAAATCATGGATTGGATATGCTAGCAGTAGATATTTTTCCCCAATTAGCATTAATTAAAATAAATATATAACTATTAAAAGTGCTCATCCATGTACTACCCAATGTCACCGTTCAAACAGCTTTCAGTGGCTGTTAATATGCTGAGAAGAATAGCTGGGACTTCCCCTGGAACTAGGAGCGATTAGGTATGAATTTAATGAGGACTCTGCTCCTTGCTTCTCTCTCTTCTTCAGAACTTTATTGGATGCCTACTAGGTGCCAGGCTTGGGGAGAGAGTCAGTTACCCCCGGTTTTGCCATACAGAGAAGATCATCATAGGCTGCCACAGGCCCATCTCCAGTGATCTGAAGGTGCCCACCACAGTTTAGTCTTACTTTTCTCCACACACCCAGCCCATTTCCCTAGGTGCTGTGTTTTCCTTCTTTGTCATGAGCAAGGGGTCCTCTGTAAATTCCCTGAGGAACTTCCAGTGGTGGCCTCTTCCTGGGGCATCTGATCCCAGATAGGCTCTCCACACTGCTGGGACTATGGTGTCTGTTGGTGGCATTGGCCTTGGGGGGGCATAGGGGAACCTCACAGTGGCTGTGTGTTTTATTGCCAGGGCTGCTACAACACAGTATCACAAACAGGATGGCCTGTGTAGGGCCTCAGCTCTGGATGCTGGAAGTCCCAGGCACTGCAGGGTAGCTCCTCCTGAAGCTTGTGCAGGACATGTGTCTGATCTTCTCCACTCACCGCCGGTGGTTTGCGTCAACCTTTGGCCTTCTTTGGCCTCAAGAAACATCAGACTGACCCTTACTTTCTCCTTTGCATGATGCTTTCCCTATTTCTGTCTCTAAATTTTCACATCCTAGAAGGACATCATCATTTGGAGGTAGGGTCTACTTTAATGTTCTCATTTAACTTAACTGTCTCTCATAAGACCCTAGCTTCAAATAAGGTCACATTCTGAAGTACAGGGTGGGGGTTAGAACTCCAGCATGCAAATTTCTGAGGGGTGAATTACAGGCTACAACTGCTGTCAGTGGGTCGGAGTAGCAGTGTGGGGTGGGGACATGAGAGAAGCTTATGTAAGGACTCTGAAGGGCTAGCTGAGCTGGGGCCCTGTGCTTGACCCACTTGAGCCCATCGCTTCCTGTTGCCTGGCTTAGCCTCCAGCTGGCCTTTGAGTAATGCCCATGTTGTGACCTGAGGCTCAGTGGAGACCTTAGAGTCTTTGTTGTTCCTAGAGGGGTTGGGGCAACAGCCTCCTAACCCCCCTGGATCATTCTAGCAGCCTTAGCAGCCTGTGTATAATCACATACTCGTGAAATGCACAAGGAAAAGTTCTATTGTTGTGGTGGATAATAGTAAACGAAATGTCTCATGAAGAGGGCTGCGTTCATCAGCTTTAGCTTTGCTGTGACCAAAATACCTGATGAGAACTTAGAGGAGGAAAAGTTTATTTTGGCTCGTGGTTCCAGAGGTTCAGTCCATAATCACCCGGCTCCAAGGCAGAAACACCATGGTGGCAGAACATGAAGGAAAACCACTCAACTTACAGCAGCAGGAAGCAGAGAGAGTGAGAGGAAGGGACCAGAGCTAGAAATGGTCCCCAAGGCCAAGCACTCAGGGGCCCACCTCCTCCCCACACCCCTGCTCGCTCTGAACCTTGCTGTGCTGGGAACATGCTTTTTATCACATGAGCTTTTTACTGAAGATCTAAACCATGAAAATGGCAGTGGCTCTGCTCTGATGACCACTCTCCCAGGATACAGAGATGCTCCAGTGTATAACAGAATCAATGCGGAGCTCCCTGCTGCACAGAGCTGGAGTTTATAAGAAAGCTGTGCTAGATGAATCGGAGTCACTCTGATGACAAACATGTGCATTAATCTCTTCAGATGTTTACAGTCTATTTTTTCTAATCATTTTAATCATAATTTATTTCACTTACTGAGATATCTGGGGGTATTAATGTCACCTCCTAAGTCCCTTCAGCAATTTACCCCTGCAACTAATAAGTTACAAACTAGAAATACAAATGAAGGTTGTTACCCTATTTATTCCTGAGTCTGCAGATTTCCCAAGTAATGCATCTGGATAGAAATTTCTGGGAAAATTCTATCAGCTAGCTTGATGTTTCCAAATATTGTGACGTTGGCACTGGGTAGATGATATAACTGAATTAAAAAGCATTTTAGTTCTCTTACATGCTGAATTGACACCAGTGTCTATACAGGAATTCATATCTTTCCCAGGCTGCATTGTGGTGCATGAAGTGAGGACAAATCAGACACTTATTTTCATAAATTAGCAAAGGGTCTAAAGTATCTCCTTGATGTGGGCTGAGGTCAGAGACCATGAAAAAAGTATGAGATAAATTGATAAAAACAGTCACAAAAACAACATTAAAAAGGCAAGACTTCCATTGTATTGAGCAGTTCTGAGCCACTTTGTTTTAGGCATGACTCCACGTGGTTAGGTTTTATTTCTTGATTCAGCTTGGGAACCTATTTAATTTGTGCTTATCATCCTAAAACATATATTTGGCGTTATTTCTGACATTTTCCTAATTTTTGTTTTTGGCTGTTTCCTTTGGGTTTATACTTTATGTAACTTGGGCTTCCACAGGTAATTATTTTTCCATAGTAATTTGCAATGAATTCATCTTACTTTATTTGTATAGTGTTGTCTTTAATTAACTCAGTCACTTAAAACATTATTTTCTGAAACATGCCTATAATTCTTTACCCAATGGAACAAAAAAAAAGAAAAAGTAGCTGTTGATTCCTCTGGGTAAGATGAAGAAATAACTCAATATTTTTTTCTGAGAAAAAAAAATCCAGTGGCCTGAAAAATAGCCAGGCAATGCTTGCTCATGAGTCTTCCTTTAGTTCCTTAGGTGTTACAAATTGCAGAAGTTTCTCCTGGCATCCTGTCTTTGGTTAGTGATAAATCTTGGGTTACCGTATTTATCTCTGTCTGAGTTGTCATAGATTTTTTTTAAGTGGGAGGGAAGTTGTTTGAGGTATGGATTGTCAGTAGATATGATCTTAAACTTGAATGTCTAAAATATAAAATTTACCTGTCACTCCTCTGCATAAAATTCTCCCATAGTTGCTAACTGCACCAGAGTAATGTTCAGCTTTTTAGCTCTATGGGGCTTTTAAATCCCAGTCAACTTTCCTCTATCTCTCTCCATTCCTCTCACCTTCCCCTTACCTGTCGGCAATGTCACCAAATCACCCAAGGCCTGTCCTCGTCACAACCCCTCCCTCAGTTGCTCTCTGCCCACCCAGGTGCATCTACCTCCCTCTCCTTTGACCTCACTTTTTTTTCATCTCCAGCCTTCGTTCAGGTGCTGTCTCCTTCTGGAAGCCAACCCTGACTACCTCCACTGGCTGGGAGGCTCTGCTTATGGCAAGCTGGGCTTCTGTCTCCTTTACCAGCGTCTGCCTTACAAGACATTGAGAATCTTTTATGATTGCCAAGCAATCATGAACTCCTGGAGGGCAGGCACCTTCCCTCCTCCACCTCCCTTAGCATACCTGGAGCACAGACCTGGTGTATAATAGGCACTTGTTGTAACCTATATCAAGGACGAGTCCATCTAGGTTTAGCCAAAAGGAAGATTTATGCGTTTAAAGGAATGAGGCTAAAAATAGAAGAAATGGCTTGGATTTTAAGATAACCATCGCTTTTAGAGGCTGTTATCTGAGTTATCATCTGCTAAGTATCTTTCACATGATCACATAACACCCAAGAGGGTATCATAGACACAGTTTCCTGGAAGAGAGACCTGTGACTCAGAGAGGGTAAGGAAGTCTCTGAGCTTCCACAGCATGGGGGGCGGAGTCAGGACCCCCATAAGCGGCCAGCAGCCCATTGTATTTGAGCTCTGGATGTTTATGCCACAGGCACTCTTATGGGTTGGGTATAGGATGTCCTCTAGGAAAGCTTACACACAGTCAGTGCCGCAAGGTTCAGAGGTGGGCCATGGCTGGAAGGGGTGGGTCCCTGGGAGAAGCCTTGAGGAAGGCATCTGTCTCTTGCTCTCTGCCTCCTGGCTGCCAGGGCTGAGCAGCCGGCTTCCACCACTCCCTGCTGCTGCCACCACAGTGTCTCTGCCTTGGAGGTGGTTGGCCATGGACTGGACTTCTGAAACCATGAGCCAAATAAACCTTACCTCCCTAAGTTATTCTTGTCAGGCATTTTGGTCAAAGTGATGAAGAAGCTGACTAATATATAGATATTCTGAGTAGCTCTAGGGCTGGAATCATTCCTCCTAAGATATCGAGCCCGTTCCTCTATTAGCCCTGTAGGCGCTCTCTTGGTGCAGTCGAGCTGAGAGATATACACTGAGAGGCCACCTTGAATTTTCAAATTCACATGGCCTGTGCCAGCTGGGGTTCGGGATGAGATGTGTAAGTGGACTCTTGGGCTCTGGGGCTATGGGCTGACACCACCCTAGGGGTGTGTGGAGGGGGATGTGCCTGCAATAGTTCTCTCCCCAGACCTTGGCTTCTTTTCTGGTTCCTCTCCATTAATCAGAGAGCGCCCACAGGGTAAGAACAGAATCTGATTACCTCTGTTAGTTTCTGTGTCAGCAGGGCCTAGTTCAGTGAGTGGCACAGTCAGCAGTGTTTGTTGACGGACACTTTATGCACAGGTAGTGGTGGGGAAAGACACTGTGCAGAGCTGAGCAAGGGGCAGAGACCAGTCTCTGGATTACATGGTGAAGACACTTGCTTTCCTTGCTGCTCTGGCAGGTCTGAAATGCTGATGGATATGCCCTGATGCCTGCCAGGGAGAGAAGGGTACTTGAACACCCTGCAGCATCCCCTTCACCCTGTTCATATACAGACACTAACAGGGTTCTGTTCTGAGGGCTCCTAGGAGGTGCCCTGGGAGCAAGATGGATTCATGTCAGGAAGAGGGATTGGAGGCTGTACCCAAGAGAGCCCGCCGGGGCAGCGTTTAAGACTGTTACCTTAATGTAAGCAGCAAGACCTTTAGGAAACAGCCTCCCTTTGGAAGAGTTGATTCTGGAGGGAGATTGTTGGGCAGAAGAGGGGTCAGGTAAGTAGTGAGGCTGCAGGGCTCTGCTCTCTTCTGGGCTGCCTGCTTTGGTATCCCATCACTGACATGGAAACCGCCAATTCTTCAGTCCCCTCTTGCCTGTTACCTTTCTGGTTAGCCTAAGCCAGAGGAAGCTAGACTTCCAAAAATGCTTCTGAGCTGTAAGCGTGAACAACAGGCAAACAGCAAAGCAGTGTGGAATGTAGGAAGCTTAAATGAAATGCTGGTGTTCCCCAGCTTCAGGGCTGGCTTCCCAGTTCACGTGCTTTCTGAGAGATGGTCTCTCTACTCCAAAGGGCAGACAGGACCACAACAGATCCTTACCTGGGCTCCCTGCCTTCCCTCAGCAAGCTTAGTGTACTCTGCAGGCTTCATATAGGGACACACAGTGACCAGGAGTTTCCTCATGGCCATCTCTGTCCCTCTGTGGCCAAGAGCAAGTGGGCCTACTTTTCTACATCCAGCCACCACTTACAGGGGGCTTTCTGGGCCTAGAATATCAGGAATGACCTTTTCTCTCCATCAGATTTAATACAGGCATAGAAGGATGCTCTGGCCAATGGGAAATGAAGGTGCTGCCTGGACACACTTGTCGTGTAACTTCCCAGGCATTTTCCCCATGGAAAAAGAAATTCAGCATAGTCTTCCTGATGATGCTTCTTGGCTGCCCAGGATGTCGGGGAGGGAAGTGCTCTCCATAGAAGCCCTCCTGGGAACTGACTGTGTGTCCAGAGCAAGGTGCCCCCTCCCAGCCCCTGAAAGCTGAAGTCTGCTTATAATTCTCACCTCTGGGCTGAAACCACAGAGCACCATCGTCACCATGTCTGCAGCCACCTGGGTGAATGGATCTCCCTCCTGTTTGCAGCCCTCATTAGGGAGCCATAAGTACATAAACACCTCCACACTCTGTGTGCTTTGTGCCCTACAACCCAGTCTTCTCCAGCTGTCCGCACACATTCCCCCACCTCGTGGCTTCTCTAGGAAATTATCAGGTCAAATCAAGCCAGAGGCAACAGGACTGTGGACCAGATTGGAGTTTCTGATTGCAGCCATGGGAGGCAGGACTTTCTGGACATTGAGGAGGGGGTGAGTGGACTTGAATGGCAAGCACTTGAAGCAGGGCTTCCTCCTCCTGACTGCCACTCATGGCCTCTGCTTGCCCGCTGAGGGGATGCAGCACATAATTAAACCTACATGGCAGTGGCACATCTCACTGTTGGGTTTGTTTTGATTGGGGTTAGAGGATCTGCCTTTTTCGGAACGGTGATGTCCTTGGCTGACACCATTGGAGCGAGCCGCCTCCCCGAGATGTTCATTGCACGGCTCATTTTAATTAAGCTGAGCGTGTGTGACAGCATCAGAAGCTGCCGTTGCTGGCAGGAGGCTCCTTTACCTTTATTGAAACTGTTAACTCCTTTAGGCAGGAGCCCAAAGTGGGAATATTTGCCCCAATCTGTTGACCAGTGAAATATACATCCCAAATTAAAATGTAGCGTATGTTTCATAATTGGGAATCAAAGAGATGGGAAGAGTTAGCTCCTTGGCGGGCGTTGTGTAGATTCTGCCTGGAGATGACAGGGGATATTTGGAATGGATGGACGCTTAGCTCTGCAGCGTGGGGAGGTTTGCTTTCTTCCCGCTGATCTGTCAGCTCTCAGCCTGATGTATCTTTTCAGGTCCATGTCTTTATTAAGCTCCATTCTCCTTCTGACTCTGCACAGCTCATGACAAACAAGGGCACGTCCCATGGTGTAGCGTAAACATGCTTGCTTTAACTTCAGCATCAACAAGACCTTGATTGAATCTTACCTTTGCTATTGAGATAACTATATGACCTTGGTCAAGTCATTTCCAAGCCACATCCTCAGTTTCCTAGCCCTGAATGGGGACTTGTTTGCAGATTTCACATTTTGACAAGGAAAATTACTGCAGTAGGCAAACAGAAAATGTCAGGCACAGAGCCAGGCACATACAGGATGCAGAAGAGCTGTTCTCATCCCCTCTCCTTTTCTCCCTGTAAGAGTCTGGTCCCTTGGAAACAGAGCCTGGCTTGGCACAGGTGCAGGGAGAGCTCTAGGTGAGACCTGGAGGATGCAGGATGGGGAAAGAGTTCAGCACGGCTGGAGTTTAGCTGAGTTCTGGCTTTGCCTGATCCCAGCGGGAGCTCTGGAGTAGAAATAGCACAAAAGGGTCCCATCCTATACCAGGCATTCACTGGCTCTGGGTCACCTCCGGGGAGAGGGTCTAGCCTCCAGAATTTCTGGGTAAAGCAAACACTAGTGCAATACTCAGGTGCTCACATGCAGAAGCTGGAGGAAGGGAACTGGGTGGGCAACCCCGGAATCAGCCACTGCTCCCTTTCCTATTTTGAAACTTGTTATCCCAAGAGTTTTTGTATAAGCTATAGATAAAAGTATATTCTAGAAAACTTGAGCTTTGTACTTGATGTCTAAAGGTTACTGGGCATGAGGGGTGTTTGTAGAGTCTCTGACCTTGGGAGTGTGGTCTGCAAAGTCCTCTTGCTCACACTGTTACTCAGCACTTACCTCTAGCTGGACACCTGGGCTTAGCCATGGCAAGCCTGGTCTGTGGGCAGCTCGAGGCGCTGGAGATACATTCATTGTGCTGCCGTCCTGGGATCAATTCCAAATGGAGAAGCTCCCCAAGTTTAATTGGCCAACCTCCTGTGTGTGTGCGGAGAGTGCCAGCGCTGTGCCGCTGGAGCCGCCTCTAATCAGCATTTGCTAAGGTTTATTAACACCTTATCAGGGCTCAGGACGGCTCAGCGTACACTCCCTCGTCAGCCGCATTATCTCACCCCAGGAAATCTGAAAACATTAGATGGCGAAGCCATCCTGCATGCCTCATTAGCTGTTCAAAGCGCACATGGTTTGAGGGCCACCGGGGGGAGTCCATCAGCTCCTCGAGATATTAAAGGAGGGCTGATTGATAGGTGAGTCCTACCCAGAGGCTCTGTGGCTCTCAGGGAGGCAGGGCAGGTGTGACCATGACCCAGCGGACATCCCAGTGTCCTAGGAGCACCTCCGGATGCTTGTGCTTGGCTAGCCCCTCCCTGGAGGTCTGCCTGCAGCCCAGGGTATTTGTCACTGTGCAGTCACTCTAAGCCATGTTTCCTTAAAGAGAAGGAGGTGGCCCAATGACAGGAAAGAGCACACAGAGGCTGTAGTGAGAAAAACCTGGGTCTGGCCTCAGCTCTGCCCACTTAGAGGCTGTGCGAACTTGGGTGCATTTCTGTCTCTTCATCTAAGAAAGGGGGCAAATCCCAATGGCACAATAAGCACACCCCTCTGGCACGCAGCCTGTTAGAAAGTTTTGAACACATATTAGCAGCTCACTAGTGAGAATTTTATTTTAGCTGCTGGCCTTCTGTTCTCGGCTGGGATCTGAGCTTGCAGGAGGCATGCGGTCCCTCTGGGGGCTTCATTGGATCGGAGCCACCCATGGAGGGACTGCTCTCAAATCCTTTCTCTTAGAAGGGGCTGCAAAGCTGAGGGGTATGATGAACAACCTCTCCTCCGAATCTTGCATTTCGGTCGATTTAGCCTCCCGCAGTGTGTGGGCAATTGCGCCATCTTAATACCACTCTCCCCCCTCTTTAATCTGTCTTTTCAGAGTGTTCTGTCAATTAGAAAATGCTTGTCAGCTAAGTGACTATTCGGGAAAACAACCTACATGACTTCTGTAGCACTTGAAGAATTTAAAATAATGGCAGGGGATTAACTTGCAGGGGAAGGCTTTGTCAGGAAGGAGGGCTGCTATTCAGAACTGCCTCCGGTCTGTATGGTTTCATTAATAACACCTTTCATTCTATAGCCACGTGCATCTAGAAGGATCTTGAGTGATTAACAGACGCTGTGAATAGGAATTACTTCATCTTCGGCTGAAATATCACTACTCCTTGGAGCTGCAGGCAGTTGATTCTTGCCATCCTCATAGAGCCAGAGGAGGCCTGAAACGGCTTCATGGTCATTCTTGCTTTCTAGATCAGGGGGACAAAAATAATTGCCCTGTGAGTTGATTGGATTCTGTAGAAGTTGCTGTACTCTGACCGAGGGGCTGGCTTGATGCAAGGTGCTGGGGAGGGAGGAATCAGAATAGCACCCTGCCCTGGAGGCTCTCACCAGGTAGGAAGACAGTGGGGCAGGTGTAGAGTATGTGGCTGCAGGGCAGAGGAGTGCCCGCAACAGAAAGCTAATGTGTGTGGCCATGAGCTGGCTCAGGACCGAGGCTTACTGGGACTGAGGATAGAAGGATGGGGGTGGAGAGAGAGAAGGCCAGGTGAGGACACAGGCTGGCCATGACGCTAGAGCACTAGTTCTCAAATTTGAGCGGGCATCAGAATTCCCTAGAGGCCTTGTTACAGCACAGATCACTGGGCTCCATTCCTAAAGTTCTGACTCAATAAGTCAAGGATGGGGGCCAAAGAATGTGCATTTCTAACAAGTCTTCAGGTGATGTTGCTGGGCCCAGGAGCACTCTGTGAGGACCACTGTGCTGGGGGCTTTAAAGCAAGGGTTGTGTTCTCAGACATCTGCTGAGGCCAGCCAGGGAGCCTAGGTGGCTGACTGGGAAGCATACCCCCCCACCCTGAGGAGGAAGCAGCTGCTCCTCAGACACAGCCCGTGGTTGCCGCGTGGGAATGTGGGATGAGTGTTACTAGATCTTCTGCTTGGTCTGGAAAGAGTGGGGATCTCACATTTTTTATATATAATGTCCTTATTTTTATAATACCACATGGGGCTGAGAAAATGCATCTGCAGGTTCATATGGCTGGCGCGTTTTTTAGTTTGTGACCTTTCTTTTAAAGAATGAATAGGAATCTGCCAGGTGGCCCGGGAGAGAATGGACTTTTTATGCAAAGGGAACTATGGGCACAAATCCTTGGAAGCATGAAATAGCCTGAGCGGGAAGTAGGAGGCCTCTGACTGGCTGGAGCATCTTGGATGCTGGAAGGGATTGTGGGAGGAGGTGGGGAGAACCTGTTGGAGCTTGGGGAGGGCTTGAATTTAATCTCTGACTTTAGCATGAGTGGCTTTGCCTGCTGACCTTGGCTCCTCTGGGAATACAGAGGAGATAGAAACAGTAGTAGTTCCATATCCATTACATCTGACCCTGGCTGAGGTCAGCACAGGGAAGATGATGATGTCCCCTCACCTTTGATGAGCTGCGTCCTACCCAGGCCAGCCTCCTTGGGGAAGACCTGTGATGCTTCTTCTTGGAGAAGATCTCTTGTCCCTCTGTCTGCTTAAGAGAGAAGCTGGGAGGCCCTCCATCCATTAGGGTGTTTGTGCTCAGCATATTGTCCTGAGAAGGTCTTTGGATCCGATCCACCAGCCTGGGGTTTGCACTTTGAGCAAGCTGCTAAAATTTTCTCAAACTCTGTTCAATGCTATAAAATGGGAAATATTGTTGTGAGCATTAATAAACTCATTTTAATAAAAATATGCCAATATATTATTTTTCTAAGCCATATGCTTTATAGAAAATTGTATATTATCAGGACAGAGAAAAATATGTGTTCATATATAGGCATAAATAAAAAGTAAATATAAAATAAAATTACTCACTACTTTGAAATAAGAGTAATTAACATTTGGCATCTATTCTTAAGATGAGGAGTTGACAAACTCTTTCTTAAAAGGGCAGATCCTGTGTGTGGTTTGCAACACATACAGTTTCTGTTGAAATTACTTATAGTCTGACAGTAGCCACAAACAATAAATGCATAGGTATGGATGTAATCTAATAAAAATTTATTTGTAAAATCTAGCATTAAATTTGTAGTTTGCTGATCTCTATTCTAGACTGTATGCAAACTTATGTGTATATCCTGTATGTATGCATGTATATATGTATGTTTTATTTATTTATTGTAGTACTGGGGATTGAACCCAGAGGCATTCTACCTTCAAGCTTCACTTGCAGCTCTATGTATTTATTATTTTGAAACAGGGTCTCACTGGGTTGATGAGAGTCTCACTACTTGCCGAGGTTGTCACAGAACCTGTGATCCTCCTGTCTTAGCCTCTCAAGTACTAGGATTACAAGCATGCACCACTATGCCTGGCTGATATCCTGTATTTATAAATATGGAGACATTCTTACTTTTTTCTTTGATTTTTATATCATAATATGTCATTAAAGCCTTTCATATAGACATTGATTTATATTTTATTTCTAAGAGCTGCAAAATATTTTTTGCAATAATAGATTGGTTAAATAAATTATGGAAGTTCTCATAACTTATTTAAAGAGGCTGGTACTGTTGGATGCTTTTCCAATTCATTTCTATTAAAACATGACACAAAGGCTAAGATGTATATTACACTTTTGCATGCTTGCCCAGTTTTAAAATACCTCTTTAGAATCTGGGCACTGTGGGTTTTTAAGATGTGAGTTGTTCTCTGAGTCCCTTTCTCTGATCCGCATCTGGTGTTTCACCAGCCCATGTTCTCTATTATATAGTTCACCATGAGCCCCATATACCTTCCAGCAATTGGTGTGTGTTTCTCTAAGATCTTTTGTTTTCCACCATTATTTTCTTGCACACAAGAAAACAGACTTCAGTATTTATTTCCTTCTTGCTTTTGAAACATGTGTTGTAGGGTACTTGTCTCAGTCCACCTCTGACAAAGACAGGTGGTATTGCTGCTCTCAGCACTGAACATATGTGAGTTCTATACTGAAGAAGGTGAAAGACTCCAGCCTCTCTTTCTTTCTAGACTGGATGTGATGCCCTTCTGCATTTGGCGCCTGTACTCATCCCAGCCTTCCAAGTTCTGGGCAGGGTCACCCACTACCTGAAGACCTTTGAGAGGCCTGGTACAGATGACAGTGATAGTGTCCATCTATCCCCAGGGAACAATGAGGAGGGAAGCTTTGGGTACCAAGAGGGAGATTCTGATGGCCCTGGGCATAGGACCCATCGTAGCCACAGGATCAAGACCAGACTCTGCAGCCACAGGACCAATAGTGGACCTTCCTGTGCAAGATGGTGCTGGGTGTGAGGGTTTACACAGATGTGGAAACCCTTCAAGGAGTTTATGGTCTTGAAGGGGAGATGAAAGCACATGGCTGACAGGATATGAGCTAAGCTTGATGACTGCCATAATGAAGGCTTTGGGAACACATATGTACTCATGGCAGGCCCTCTGCCAGGTACTTTGCATGCAAACACTGACTTTTGCCACAGCTCTGTAAGGTAGGTACTTCTCTGAAGGTGGGCTCCCCGAAGCAGATCTTGAAATAAGGATTCAGGTACAAATAATTAAGGAGAGACTGGGAAGGGTGGGGAAGCAGGATAGAAAAGGGGCAGAAGCCAAGCATGGATAAGAGCATGGGAAAAGGCCCAGAGGCTTTAGTCTGACCCTCAGAGAAGCCCTGGAATTTCCATGAGATGAGGGGAGCTGGACTTTCACACGTGCACCTATTGTCCCAGGACTGTGCATGTGTAGGAGGCTCTCAGGCCCTTCCAGGCGTCAGTGCCTACTGGCACAGCAGCTCCAGAAGCCAGAGGACTATTCTCTGAGAAGAACCCCAGGCAGAGGTCATCCTCCCTGACAATCCCCATTCATTGTGCAGATGGAGAAATTAAGGCACAGAAGAGTCAATAACTCATCTTCAGCCTGTGGCAATGCTAGAACTATGGCTTGGTCTGTTGGACTCTCTCACATGCAAAAGGCAGGGAGTGTGAGCATCTGGCCTTTGAGGAACTGAGCAACAGTGGTGGGTTCCTGGAGGGGGAGCCTTGGCCAAGCCTGAGGTTGGCAGGGGTAGCACTCAGAATCTGGTATAAGGGACAAAGTAGGTTGGGCCCATGGGAGGTTTGTGGGCCTTATATGATGGGGACTTTGTGGTTGGCCTGAGGAGACCAGCAGCTATCAGGAGGGATAGCAGTGGTGGGCTTTCCTTTTATGGATACATAGATAGGGATAGTGACAGCATCTCATTGGACCTGTGGCTGTGCTTTGAGGACTATGAAACTGACAGCGGGGAACAGGACAGATGGATTGGAGAGAGACAAGCCAGAGGGCCATTATTTTGAAGGTTGTGTCACATGTGAGGTGACTGCTTTTAGAATGGAAAGCAGACCAGCCCTGGTTGGAGACAGAGGAAGGTCTGCTTGAGGGCTTCTCTGCGTGGCCCTGCTGAGGTAGAACTGGCTAGTAGAAGAGAGTTGGAATTTGGCATTTGGATCTCTTGGGCTTCTTTGGGTCTTCAGAGTGGCGGAGATGCCCAAAGGTCCTCTGTTTGGAGGGTCTCGATCTCTGTAGGGAGAGAGGCAGGAGCTGTGCATAAGGGTGGTGCACACAGGGTGCTTTACATATGCTCTCAGTCCAGCTCTGTTGAAGGCAGCTAAACAGAGGCTTTGAAATCTCTAAAGGAAGGGCGTGCCAGTTGACAGGAAACAGATTGATGCTGATTTCTGAAGGACTCAAGGAGTCATGGGCCAGTGGCCTATATCCTGAAGGCTGGAGTCTTGAACCTGGCCGGAGGCCATGCCCTATACAAGAACTACTTGAGGCAAGCCTGGGTTCTGGTTACTATGAATGTGGATGCACTCAAGTGCTGGAAAGGGGCAAAAGGTCACTAAGACTGGGCCCTACTTTGGTGAGGACATCTGACATTCCCATTTGGTAGGGATGTCTGACAACCAAGGACCTGGTGCAGTTTGGTGGCGACTTCCTGAATGGGGCAGATGGGGCTCTGTCCTGTAGTGCCTTTTGTTCCTATGTCTTGAGTTGGTCAGCCTCCAGACCTCTTTGGATCTGATCCCTCATCAATAGGATGGGAATGTGCTGTATGTAATGTTTGTAGATCCTGACTGGGCAAGATCTGTCTGATAAGTAGAATTGGACAAGCTTCACACTCTGCCCCAGAACTAGTTACCATAAATGCTGGAATCCAGAAGAGCGTCTCGTAGAAAATGCTTTTTTTTTGCATTTTCCCTGTAGGAAGATCCTATATTTAGGGGAGGGGGTCAACTTGAAGTCGAACATATAAACTCATAGGGAAGTAGATAAAAGAGTCAGATGTCTTTTTTCAGCATTTGATTTATTAATTTAGTTACACATACATATTTAAATTCATATGTTATGTAAAATAGAATGTTAATTTAGAGACACTACTTTTTTTTTCTTTTTCTTCTTGCATTTTATGGTGTGATTTTGTTCAAAGCCTTTCCTGGGCTCTGTCATTGGCAGAGCTACTGTGTACAGCATCTAACCTGATTTTAAAAAGCACAAAATCTCCACTTTCATTATAGTGGTTTAAGATTCAGCACTTTGTGGATCTATGTAAAAAGCTGTCCCTGGAGATTTTATTCAACCACCATACTCATTTGCATAATATTAGGAAATTGTTTTTTTTTCCCCTAGTTATTCTGTAGGTATATATTCATGATCTCCACAATGTAGCTACTCATGGCATTACATTTTAAAGCAATTTGTAAGAGGCTAATTTAAAACAACATTCCCAGCTTGTAATTCTCAGGTCAAACCTAGGAATAATTATTAAATAGGGGTTAAATATCTTTGCCTCCTCTTTTAACGATTCCATCAGGCAACCTCTTACAAGCATCCCAAACTAGCATTGATTGAGGTCATTTCAGGCTAATGTCTTTTTCCCCAAATGATACTTTGTTGGTTAAAATAAAGTAAATGAGAGAAACTCCCTGTCAATAGAAAAGAGAGTTCATCAGGAATTTGAATAAAAGTTCATTGAACCTGTTTTTGGAGGACAATTTTGGAAAAAAAAATTACCTTTGGTTGGTCAGGAAGAGCAGCATTTCTTCCATACATAATTGATAAATTGAATGAATAGGTGGATAGAAGGATTTCATAAGTACCTGTGCATGGCAGAATGCCTGGCTGAGAGTAGGTGCAAAATGAAGACCAATTCTTCCCTCTTGCCAGAGTTCCACTGTATTTTCTTCACCTTTCCATTTAGAAAGGGTACTTTTGCATGCTCTCCCTCACCCGAGATGTTATTGGGTCCTTAGAGGGAAGACCCTTTGACATCCTCTTCCACCGTGGGGCCTGAGGCCTGTGTAGTTAAGGCCTGCATGCTTTATATGCCTATCTTGTCTCAGTCCACACCTCCTTCCTCGTCATTCATTCATTTGCTCGTGGTCCAAGAAGAGGCTTTGTTCATGCTGTTCCCTCTGCTGGGAACACTTTCCCCTATTCTTCCTCCTCATGAACTCTTATTTGTGTTCTTTCCTCAGGGTCTCCTGGCTACTCCATGAAGTCAATTGTCTCCTTTCCTCCAAGATTGTAGTCTCATAGAACCAAGTACCTCCCCTTCTAAGAATTTATCCCAGTTGAAACTTATTTTATTATTATTTATACTTTTATTGGTGCAGTGTTATTATATATCATAATAAGATTCAAAGTGATAGAACCATACATGCACACATTGCTTGGTGGATTTTCCCTTCATACCTATTCCCCTTCTCCTTCCTCTTACGTTGAAATGTAATTGATTGACACGTGTGTCTTCTTCTGGTCTGTAAGTTCCATGACGGTAGGAATTGGTATGTCTTCACTACTGTGCTCTCAGAGCTAAGCATGGTGCTCCACCAGCAGCAGTTCCTCCAGACAGTTCCTTCACATGGTGCGTGACAATGTGGAGAGTGCCTACAGATTAAGAAGTTCATTGGAGGATGAGGGGTGCTCTTTGTAAAATCCTGACCTGCTTCCTGGGTCTTAAACCCTCTCCCACAGGGTTTTGCCAGATGTTGGTTTCTGCCATTTTACATAGGACTGGCTCAGGAAAGCAAGGATGTGGGTGCCTAGGAGCTCTGGCCGGGGTCATCATTGCCATTTAAGGTGCTGCACCTTTCTCAGAAGAGAATGAGTTAAGCCTCTTTCCCAGTTTAGTCAGCTAGTTTTGGTATTCCCAGGAGCCAGGGCTGGGGATGAGAGTTATCTAAAAAGATCCCTGTACTGGAGGGCCTGAATTTGTGGGCTAATGGGGAACCAATAATGGCAAAAATATAGAGTTTGGGCCAGAGAGCTCTCATATCATTTTAGACCCTGGGGCTGAAGTCCCCACAACCAGCTGGAAAGCCAAGTGGAAAGGGCCTGGGGTCTCCCATGGTCCTACCTGATCTGTTGAGCACACAGGTGTTCCATGTGGTTTCCCATACAGCCTCTCACTTCATCTTTTCCTCCACGTCCAACCCTCTAGTCCAGGAGTCTCCTTTATGCATTCTGAATCCTTCACTTGCCTTTCTGTCCTCCACACTCCCTCATCAGTTCTTCCTGATTTCACTTCCAAATTAAATTGATGTATATTCAAATGTGGATCCCAAGATATGTTTCTGGGGACACCTGACCTAAGGAGGGAGGGCAAGCAGAGGTGTCCTCCATTCCTCAGACAGAACTCCTAATTAGAATTCTTGCCATACTCATCCATCCACTCACACCACTCATTCAGCAGACATCATATGTGCCCGCACTATTACCCATCCATCAGGCCAGTGTAAGCAAAAACAGGCCAGGTTGCTATTTTCATGGGGTTTACTGACTAATGGAAAAAGTGGACAATGCTCCCATCACAAGTAATATCATGTGACCACATTAATGTTTGGCATAAGAAAGGGACATGGCTCTGTGGGAGCAAATCTGAGTGAGTTAACCCCATCTGGAAGGTCAGGGGAGACTCCTTGGGAAAAGCAACTCTTGAGATGAGACCTAAAGCCAGGGGAAAATGTGTGCCAGGGCCATGTGCCTAGTAATGATGCTCCAGGAACTGAAGGAGAGCCAGGGTTTTTGGACCCCATGGAGGAAGGCAAGAGTGAACCCTCAAGTAGGCCAGGGGAGCAGATGAAAGCCAAACCTATAGTTGGCCACACTGAGAGCCATTATCTTCACTTAAGAAAAATAGAAAGCCACAACCTGGGGGTATGCAGCAAGCTTGGTTGTAAGGCACAGCTTGGTGTTGTGGCAGCAAGTAGAATGGGGACCCAAGCCATTTTTATGGCCACTAAAGGTGATAAGATCTTGGAAAACATGGCACATCCAGGAGGTCTGTATTCAGGAATCACCGGATGCATGCTGGTCAGTTTTTCATTGCTGTGAAAAAAGGACTGAGAAAAACAACCTAGAGGAATAAAGGTGGATTTTGGCTCATGGTTTCAGAAGCTTCTGTTCATGGTGGGCCAGCTCCATAATTTCAGACCTGTGGTGAAGGTGCGTCATGGTAAGAAGGCATGGTGGGGCAGAATTGTTTAATTCATGGCATCTGGGAAGGAGGGAGAGAGAGAAATAGTGACACAATATACTTAAAGACAAAACCATGTCCTCAATAACCCACCTTTTCAACCAGGCCCCATAACCTAAGGGTTCCACTATCTCCAGACAGCACTACCAACTGGGGACCAAGCCTTCAGCAAGTGAGCCTTTGGAAAACATTCCAGATACAAACCCTACGAGAAGGCAGTGTTCTCATCTGCCTCATTCCTGACTTGAATCCCAGGCAACTTCTGGGCCACCTCCAGAGTAATGACTATAGGGCAGATGTCCCTGGAGGACCAAATGTTATGACCTCTGGAATGTTCCCTTTAAGGCTACTTTCTCTCCCTCTCTCTCTCCAGGCCAGAATAAATTATTTTTGTACATGCTTGTTACTGTATACACACTTCTCTAGGACACTCACTACTTTTCTGAAGACTTCTTGAGGGCCAGCACTATGCCTTGTTCATCGAGTATTCCCAGGGCTCCAGAGCCAGCAGCCCTTTGGCTGTGCACTAAGCAAACTTGATCTTCACTCAGAGTTTCACTGCAGGCTAAAGGTGGGGGCAGTGCTCCAGCTCTGAGGGAGTGAGGCACACAGCATCCGCTGGTGCTTCGTGACATGTCAAATGAGGCTCTGGTTTTGCATAGCAGATGGGCCCCAAGCACTGGGGGTTCTTGATGGCTGCATCATTTGTAAGTCCTTGGAAGCAGCTGCCAGGCCACCATACATATGGCACCAGTCTCCATCAGCTACAGTTTCTGCTACAGGATCCACCATGGGGCCTTGATGAAGTTGCTGAGGTGACCTAGGAGCTCTGCTTCTTACATGGGCACAAGGTGCTGCTGCCCTTATGATGCCAATGGGCTGGAGCAGGTTCTTTTTCTTGACTGTCCAACAGGGATCATATCCATCCATCTGCTTGTGCTGTGTGGCTAATAGGCAGCTTTGTGGAAAGGGGTCTGGGGATTGGACAGGTAGGAGTAGGAATTCATAAGCAGGTCCTAGAATTCTGACTCTTGGAACTCAAGACTGGGACCCTTGGGATGCTAGATTTGGAAGTCAAGTGAAAATTCCTGAAGGACAATTCTTACTTGTTTTCACTTCTCCGTAAGAGGCAAAGATAGATAGATGGATAAATATATAGAGAGCCATCCATTCTCTGGGGTCTATTCTTAAAAGGGTACTGCTCCCATCATGAATGTTTTGCCCTTATGACCTTCATCTAATTCTGATTGGCTCCTAAAGATCCTGTCTCCAATTACTGTCATATTGTGGGTGATGAATTTTGGGGGGACACAAGCATTAAATCCATAATGGCAAAGTTTCTCCTTTTTCTTTCTTTTTCTTTTCTTTTTTTTGTGCTACTGGGGATGGAACCCAGGGGCATTCTACCCCTGAGCTACACTCCCAGCCCTATTTTTTTACTCTTTATTTTGAAACAGTGTCTCACTGAGTTTCAAAGAGTCTTACTAAGTAGCTGAGGCTATCTGAAAACCCGGATCTTCTTGTCTCAGTCTCCCAAATGCTGGGTTTTCAAGCATGCGTCACCATGCCTGGCTTCCTCTTTCAACAAGTTTGGTGACAACAGTGATACCCATCCATGTCCAGTTATATATCGCCATGATCACTATCCCTAAATATTGCAGTTTACAAGAACAACCATGCATTACTTCTGTGTCTGTAGGTCCACCGGATCGCTTTGCTTCTCTGTGACAAGCTTGGCTGATATTGGCTTACTCATGTTTGTGGTCAGCTGCTGGGTTGGTTGGTTTTGGTGACCTTGGCTGGGATGCCTCGTCTTCATGTGGCTTCATCCTCCAGAAGGCTGGCTTAGGCTAGTTCTCAAGGAAGTGGCAGGATTCCAACAGAATTAGTGGAAATGGGCAAGGACTCTTGAGACCCCAGCTTGGAATTGGCATACTGTTATTTTCTCCCTCATTCTATTTGCTAGAGAGAGTCACATCATCTGCCCTAAGTCAAGGGATGAAATACGGACTTCATCTTCTAGTGGAAAAAATTGCAAAATTGCATAGCAATGAGCATGGGTTTGGAAGGAGAAGAGAAATTGGACAATTTGTGCATTGAATCATCTATACTACCATTGCCTTAATGTTGAGCTTAAATAAGATTGCTTATGTTATCACAGGGCCTGATAAATACAGAAAACACATTAAGCGATAGCTGCAATTATGTTATTATTAGACTGGTAACTTTTCAGAAGGAGACACGGGGTCAACCACTTTATGAGCCAGGAGCCAAAGTGCAAAATGCTTCTGGCCTGAACCTTTGCAGAGCATACTGATCCAGCCTTCACACGCTGTGCAGAAAAGCTGTAAATAAGTGAAGGCCTCCTCTAGAAGAAAGGGTCAGCAGAACACTGCCCTCCACCTCCTTTTAGAGATGGGAAATGAGCCCAGGCCTGAATCTTCAGCAGCTGGTTATGTTTGAAGAGAGATGTGCCTTGAGATTTTCACAAAGACAGTCCTACATTGTGTTCTGGCATGTGCTGGAGGAGGGATGCTGACCTCCCTCCCTAGTTGTTAGGCTTCTCAGGTGGCCACTCTGGTGTTGCCTTTTTGTACTGGGTGTCCCAGGCCCCAGGCCCTCTAAGAGAATGCCCCTTTAGCTTTTCCATCATTCTGGGTTGCAACTCTGGGCACGTGGTGATGCTCTTTTATCAGCCTGTGATAATAGCCCTTCAGGCTCGTTACCTGCGTCCCCAGAAGGCAGTGTCAGGGGAAATGAGAGCTACATGATTTCTTAGTGTTTGGACAGGGTGTAAGGACAGAGCTTTGTGGCATAATATCCCTGTGTTTTCCATCTGTAGACAATATTATGAGAGTTAAGTCTTAGGAAGGAGGTATATTTGCCAAACAGAAAAGTAGAGAGACCCAGTAGAGAGACTGTGTGTGTGTGTGTGTGTGTGTGTGTGTGTGTGTCTGAGATATGGAGCAGATTCTCAAACCTTGTACTTTTCCCTCTTCTCCATTCCTTTTGCCCTCAGCAGTTCTGACAAAAGCCTTTAGAATTCACCATAGCACAATTAAAAAACTATTGGTCTAGACAAGTAGATGTCCATTAGGGCAGCTCTCTCAGATTTCAATCAACTAAGATGGGCTTTTTCTTTTCGTTTATAATAACTTTTATTGTATTTTTATTACACAAGTAATACATATTCATTGAGAAAAAAATGAGAAAGTATGAATCTGCAAAAAGAAAAATGTCATCCAAAAACCCTTCCAGAGATAGCTGCAGGAAATACATTGGTATATAGCTTTGCAGCCTAGTGCAAGCATCTTTTGATATCATTAAATATTTCATGGCATAAATTTTGTGCCTACTTGCCATCCCATTGTATGGGAGGCCATGATTTATTTAATTAATCATCTATTTTTGAGCCTGTGTTTTGAGACACAGCCTTTGAGCATATTCTTAATGGTTTCTTTTTAAAAAGATTTCTAGACAGAAGTTGCTATGAATGAAGGGCACTCATTGCCTATTAAAAGCGTTCCACTTCTGAAATATGCATATGTATATATACATATCAGTTTTATGTAATGTTTATAAATAGCTCAAACACATTACGGTACACATTTGTAGGTTTATTTCCTTCCTGGTCTCAATCATTGATTTGTGTCTGATGCATCTCTTTGTTTTGGCTCCAGAGTCTTGCTCTCTTCCGCACAGCCACCCTGCACTTTCTTTATGTTCTCTCTTCATTGCCCTAGAATTTCCTTTGTGTTTGTAGTCTCTATGATTTATTGCATTGTCATTTATTTGTCTTTTAAGAAACAACTTTATCATGTTTATTAAATTTGTCAGTAGGCCATACATTATGTGACTCAAAAATTAACAGTATAAAAAGATATAGAATGAAAATTCTCTCAAGCTTCCCTCTATTTTACCTCTCCCCATCCCTTAGACAAACACATTTACTTTTGAGGACACTTTCTGATTTCTCTTAGGAATTATAAGTAGCTATGGGTATAAATTTATGTTCTCTCACCTTCTAATGTAAATCAGGTCATGCTATATCTGCCTATTGTGTACTTTACTTTTAAGCCTGTATCATGTCTTAAAGATATTTCTGTATTAGTACATGAAAGGCTTGTTCATTTCTTTTAACCAGTATTCAATTGTACGATGTGCCATAATGTATTTAACAAGCTTCCTAGCGATAACATTTAGATTCTATTCAATCTTTGGCTTTAAAAAAGCAAGCCAGGCGTGGTGGCACATGCTTGTAATCCCAGCATTTGGGAGGCTGAGACTGGAGGATTGTGGTTCATGGACAGCCTCAGCTACTTAGTTAGACCCTCTGCAACTTAGTGAGACCCCTGTTTCAAAATAAAGAATGGAGGATAATCAGAAGAATGGGAATGATCCAACAATACCACTTCTGGGTATCTACCCAAAAGAAAGGAAACCAAACCACCAAACTAATGCCTGCGTATCTATGTTCATAGCTGCACAATTCACCATTGCCAAACTATGTAACCAGCCAAGATGTCCATCAACAGATGAATGGATTACAAAACTATGGGATATGTATACAATGGAGTTTTACTCAGCCATAAAGAAAAATACAATTATATCATTTATAGGGAAATAGAACTGGAGGACATTTTACTAAGTGAGATTAGTCAGTCACAAAAAATAAGAAATCGGATGCTTTCCCTAATATGGGAAAGCTAGGAAGAAATGGGTAACAGGAGGAATGAAGAAGGAGATCCTATAGAGGAGCAAATAAGGCGGCCTAACTGAGGGGATGAGAGGGGGTAAGAGGGAAACTCTCTAAAGTACAGGATGTACTTAAACATATCAAAGTCAATCACTAAGCTAAGCATGGGTAGGAGGGATGAAGAGGGAATGGGGTGGGGATTGGGTAAGGGCTAAGTGGGTGATCTGTGCATGTATGTCTCCACAAATCTTTTATCCCATTAAGATATATGACAACAATGCACCAATTAAAAAATAAATAAAGAACAAAAAATAGGGCGGGGGTGTAGCTCAGAGGTCAAATGCCCCTGGGTTCCATCTCCAGACTCGCAAAAACAGAAACAAAAACAAAAACAAAAAACAATGCTGTGTGGAATAATCATGTAATTGGGTCAGTTTGTATTTTTGCAAGTATATCCATAGATAGATTTCTAAAAATGGAATTGCAGAGTAAAAAGATTTTTTTTTATTTGTAACTTTGATAGATATTGCAAAATTCCTTTCCAAAAGGATTGTGCCAGTTTATACTCCCACTAGCAGTGTATAAGTGTGCCTGTTTTTTCATACTTTTGTCAACAGAATACGTTCTCAAACTTTTGGATTTTTGCCAATCTGATGGATAAAAATAGTAAGAGAGCATAGTTTTAATTTGCATTTCTCTTTTGAGTGAGATTAAGCATCTTCTCACATGTTTAAGAGTTATTTGTATTTCATTTTCTTTGAGCCATGTGTTCATATACTTTGCCCATTTTTCTATTGCTTTTGGGAAAGTTTTTATAGTACAGATTTTATCCCTTCATCTATAGTATACATGGAAAACACTGAACATAGTTTGCTCTTATTTCTCACTTTACTTTTTTTGAAGAAGCTTTTGATTTACATAGTAAAATTATTTATTTTTATGGTTAAGTTTTAATTTATTGGAAAATGTATCCCTGCACAAAGTTATAAAGGGATTTCTTTATTTTTTATAAGTACTATTTAGGATTTTATTTAAATTATTTAAATAAAAAATTCATTTAGATTTTTTCTTGAAGTATAATTATCTAAATATTTATTGAAAATATAATCTTTCCCCCCATTGATTTTCAATGCCCTTTTAAAATATACTAAATTTGAACAACTAATATATTTTATACTAATATATCTGAGTCTAATTTTAGAATTTCTATTTGGTTTCACCATCTTTCTGATAGCTTTTATATGTATATTTTAATACCTTGTGGGATTAGGTCTCTTTGTATCTCTTCTATTCTTTTTTATTTTAGTTTTCCCCAAGCTTTTCTGTTTCTTTTTGTACTTTAAAACAGCTCGTCTAGTGCCCATAACAATATACTGACATTTCATATGGATTGCTTTAAATTGATGGATTTAGAGAAAACCAAATTTTTGTGATGCTGAGTCCTGTCCAAGAAAGTACTATGTGTTTCTATGTCTTTCATGGCTGCTGTAGCATCCTTTGGTAATGTTTTCTTTATATAGAATTATGCACTTCCAGGCCAGTCTATCTTAGATATTTAAAGTAACTTATTGTCCTTGAGAATCTTTTTTCCCCTTTCATTAAATCTTCAAATTAGTCATTGTATATATGTGAATTAATGACTCTTTCATACTGATTTCATACCACACTCATCCAGTCTACTTTTTGCTCACTATAATTTGATCAGCATTTTTTATTTCCAAATGTTCTATACAAATTTAATCATTGTCACATATTTAAAAATTTACTTTCCAAGCCAATTATTATATAAATGAATGTTCAAAATATAGAAAATAATTTAATTTATTAAATATTGAGTCACACACACACACACACACACACACACATCCTTTGAGCACTGTAAGTAAGCTCCAAATAGGTATTAGCAGTTGAGAAATCTGTGCCTTAGTTTAAAGCCTAAGTGACTCTATGTCAGAAACACAGACATATCTTACCAACTGTTCTGATGAGTGTTTGTTTCCTTGGTCTCTGGTCATAAATGTATTGGCTTGGTTTTCTAGTGACCCTGGTCCATGCCATCTGTGGAGTCACCCTGGCTGAGGCTCACAGGAATACACCTGGACTTAGTATGTTCCTGTAGCCCACCGTGTCTGTACTGCTGACCCAGCTTTACAGAGGTAGATAAGCAGTCTATCTGAGATCATGCTTGCTGGCTTGTGCATAGCAGTACCTGTGTCTGTGTGGGTAGGAGGAGGAAATCTCATCTTTTAAAAGCAATTGTGAAAGGGGAAACATGAACATTGTGTTAAAGAAAGGCTAACAGCAGCTTGTGGAGTGTAAGTGAGGGCGAGAAGAAGGTGGAGAAGAAAGTGAGGGGAAAGGCTGTGTTGCAGGCAGTGCCCAAATGTTTCCCAGAAGTTATGTATTTCTCAATCCCAGAGGTAGTCAAAGCCAAGCCATGCAGCCACAGTCACCTACAGGCCTGGAGTCTTGGGAAATGCTTGCCTTCTAGACTCACCCTCATTCTGGGGGTAGCCAGTTGCTAGATAATGGCTGGGTTTTTTTCCCCCAGCATTGATGAGATTGTCTTATACAGGAACTGAGTATGTCTTTTCTTCATTTGTAATAGTCAGACTTGCTCTCTGCTCAGTGCCCCAATCCTGCTATAATCTTAGGCTTTTCCTGGGCCAACAATAGCTCTGCTACCACCTCCTCTTTCTCCTCTTCCTGGGATTGAACTCAGGGGCACTCTGCCTCTGAGCTATAACCACAGCCCATGTTTCTTTTCTCTTTTTTGAAACAAGGTCTCACTAAATTGCCAAGGACCTTACTAAGTTGCTTAGGCTGGCATCAATCCTGTGATCCTCCCGCCTTAGCCTCCCATGGGCTGGGATTACAGGTGTGTGTTGCCACACTTGGTTTTTACCAGTTCTTACTCGGGAAATAATGTCTTTAAGAAGGAACTAAAAAGAATATCTACCTTGCTAGAATTTTGGGTCAAATCTGGCAGGATGAAATTTGATGTGGATCAGTACAGTGCATAAGAGATATCTCCCTATTCCATTGATCTAAGTCCTTTGGTAGAGGCTGTGACTTCCCCTACAAGGATACTATGGGCCAGGCCAGTTGCACAAATGCTTAGCATTGCCTGGTGGTGATATACCCTGGATCTGTTGTACACACAGGTCTTCAGCTCAGTTCTGTCACTTATGAGGGAATGGCTTTTATACCAAGTTGCGAAACTCTCTGAACCTCAACTTCTTTTCTGGAAAACAAGGATAAACAGTAGTACCAGGTTCATGGAATACCTGAGAACAGTGTGACAGGTAACACAGGTAAGGGACTTGGCATGAGGCTCCACATAGAAAAGCGCTTTTCTTTTTCAGTTCTTAGACTCATCCTATGTAATAAAATAAATTACAGTTTCTATCTTACAGGGAAGGAAACTGAGTCTCAGAAAGGGAAAGAATAAAAAGCCCAGATCTGTTGGACCCTTATGAACTTTCTAGCGTGTCCTACAGTGTCCCATTCATTATTATTTTGATACATCTTATGTGATGTACTATTATATTATGAGTGTGATATATCATGAATAACAAGTGAATGTAGTTTTAGGCTGCATGGATATATTATTGTTTAGCCTCCCTGTCTCCCTTCTCATGGCATTTTCAAACATAGAATGGTGGCCCAGGAAAGAAGTGGTCCCCAGCAGGAACTCTGCTGTAAATGCTTCCCTGCCCCGGGATCCGAGTCCAGTCCTAAATCTATCTCCTTTTCCTTAAAATGATTTTTATTCCCAAGTCTCATTATATCTCCCTGTATCTGGCCCTGGAAGAGCCATTGTAGTCTACCCTGAAAAGTCTCTCCTCTCTGAGATTTAGAATATTAGGTTATAGGGGTTTGAGTTTTGGTGTCTTCTCTCTTCGAGCCCCCTGCAAGGCTTTGCAAACCTCCCAGGGAACTGGTTGTATTAGTAGACTCAGAATTCCAGGCACTGGCTATCTGTTTATCCTGCTTTTGCTTAAGATAGACACTCAAGCAATCTTGTAACAGTCAAAGAAAGCAGTATCTCTTTTTCAAAATAAACAAGAATGAATGGTCCTCTGCTTTATATGCCTATGTGCTTGAAATGAAATGAATTGGATTAGAGCTCCTGACTTGGTAACCTTTGATCCAGGGGCCTGCAAAGAGTTGTGTTCTTCACTTGGCCTCTGGAGTTTGCCTCTTTGCTTCCCAAAGTGAGAAAAATGAGCACCCGTGTTCATTTGCATACAAGGATGATAGTCTGGAGGTCATAGCCAGGAAGGCTAAAAGCAGAAACAGACAAAAGGAATGCAGCCACCACCTAACTGCTCTGGGTGTTTTCAGTGAGGACAAAGCAATGGTTATCTTCCTCCTGGGGAGTTTCATTTGGCTAGAGAACAAACACCCAAATGGCTTCATCAGCATAGTTTATGCCTACATTCTCACTAGCCTCCAAGAACGGAAGCTAGATATTGCAGGGAGCTCCCTAGCTTGTGGTTTTGTGGCTGTTTCTATCTAATTACACATGTAATTCCATTTCCCAGTCTTGATTAAAAGTCATTTTTCTCCCTGGAAACCACAACTCCAAGCGTTTCAGCTGTATTGTGGAGGGCACCGGGTGGCCCAGCATGGATGGGAGGCTGGCAGAACTTGCCCCATCCAAGATTACCCCCAAAGTCATCTCCAGCAAACATTGCTGGGTTCTAGTTAACCCAGAGCTTCCTTGATGTTCGCAATTCCTAAGGTTTATTTCTTAACAATTTGAAGGCAAAGGGAGGGGCAGGTTAGGAACTCTGTTTAGGCTGGGTAATGTAGCGGTGCTTCCCCACCTACCCACCCAAAGTCCTAATTAACCATGAAATTGTACACACTACCCTGTTAGTAACAAGTCCCTTAATGTCCCCATTCACTGGGAGTAATTGCATCATTTCTCAGGGCTGCTGCTCTGTCCCAGGAAGGGGCCAACACTATTAATCACCTAATGCAGAATAAGTGATTTTCAGCTTATGTTTTAATAATGTGCACCCGGCTCTGGTCCGTGTAAGCAGGGCTTGGCTCTGCTCCATGCTTGTGGATTACTCTTCTGCCTGTTGCCAGTCTCTTTTCTTCCATCAGGACCCAGGAAGCTCAGGAGGCTGAGTCATTTAGTTGAGCAGGTTTCCTGCTGGGGAACTGTCTTTGATGATGAACTCAGGTTTAGCAGTTTCAATCATTGAGGGTGAGATTTCAATGAGCTTAACTAAGATTAATTGGTTTTGAGTATGAGCAGCTAATTAGTTTCAAGGCAATCATTTGTTCTGATGCTCAGAGAACATGGTACTGAGCCACTAAGAAGGTCTACAACCACACAGTTCTGCCACGGTTCTGCCCAACTCAAGAGAGGCACTGGGGGAGAGGATGTACCTTTACTGTCTGGTGGAATCCCCACTGGGCTGCTTGCTAAGCACCTGACTCAGCAATGATGGCACCTCTCTGATCTTGTGTCTTCTTCACAAAATGGGCTTAGCAGTTTGCAGCATTATTGTAGGATTCAAATTACTTTTGGATCTAAAGAGATTCTATATAACTGATTAATATTGGGAGTTTTATGGGAATACTTGTTCAGAAGTGAGAAAGTGGTATTTGCTTCCTTAACAGTGACACTTGTCAAGACTTTCCTCCGTTCTTGGTTGGCATGGGGAAACCAATATCATCCAGATGGATCAAGGTGTGCTTAGGATTTATTATACAGAATCTTCATCAAACCAACTCTTTCTGGAATAAACCTTGAAAGAAGAATGAAAAGAAAAAAAAATAGTTGTCTATGTAATTTGGTTTTTCTGGCTATTACCCAGAACTTAGTCATAGGATACATTGTGCCCTGAGATCTAGGTGAAATTTCCCTAAAACAAATCCCTCCCTTCCTCCATCCTTCTCTTCCTTATTTTCTTTCTTCCTTTTCTTTTTATATTTTCCACTAGAGACTGAACTCAGCGGCATTTTAGCTCCACGCTATACCTCCAGCCCTTTTTATTTTGAAACAGGGTCTCTTTAAGTTGCTGAGGCGGGCCTTGAACCTGTGACCATCTTGTTTCAGCCTGTCAAATACTGGGATTGCAGGTATGCATCCCCAAGCCCAGCCTCCTTGTTCATTTCTCTGGCTAGTATAAATCCAAAGCTCACCCAGAGATAGCCACATATCTCTACATATCTCTGGCCAGCATTTTCTGAGCCTGGGTTCAGCATTATAGTCTCTGTCATGCACCAGGCCTTCTCCAGCAGAAACTTTAATCTTCCTCTGGTTCCAAGAATTACAACAGCCCTCACACTGGTGAAAACTCATCACACCAGTGTGAGAGTGACTTTATCTAGGTAACCAGAGTTGGTCTACCATTACTCCATGGCCAGTTTCCTTCCCGCCATCTTGTACTCTTTTCCATTTCTCCCTCCCCTCCTCCCCCATCTCTGTTGCTTATCTTCTTTCTTAAAGATTGTCTTAGAAGCCCTATTATTATACAGGTTGCATTATCCCTTCCTCTGAAGCTTTGGACTAGTCAACACTCAAGCCTTGTGTGACTCATCTGTTGCCCAGACAATTGTCAAAGGTCCTTAGTGGACAATTCTTTCCCTAAGAAGCACCCTCATCTCACTTGCCAGGATAATTTCTCCCACCTCATTGCTCTATTGATCCCCATATCATATGTTTTTTGTTTGTTGTTCTGCAAAATGAGAATGAGGGCTTTCCAGACTCTGTTTGCCCATTACACTACTAGAGTGTTTGCAAATAAGGACTCCAGAAACAGAGTCAGGGTTCAAATCCCTGCCTTTAGTAATTGTGCAAGCTGGGGCAAGTTGCTTGACCTCTGTGCCCCAGTTTCCTCACCTGAAAAATGGAGATAACAGAATTGATCACATCGGATTGCTATTTGGATTAAATGAATTAATACATATAAAGCTCTGCTAACAGTACCTGGCACATGATAAGCACTTGTCACATATTTTCTATGCACAAGCAATTTCTACCACATTGTAGGATCCATGGGAACAGGGAATTGTAGGTTATTTGTATCCCAATGTTGATTGGGCCTGACATATAGCAGTTGCCCACTAAATGAATATGGGATAAATTTGTAAGATTGGGTCTGACGCTGACGCAGCAACTTGGGATGCTCTTGAATTTGATCAGTGCTGGTTGTCATATCATCCAGCTTGACTGTCTAACCAGAACGCACTCTTGGCCTATATAAAATAAGTTACCAAGATTGGCTGCCAAGTCCTACCCCCAAACAATAGGTTTTGACTTTCCCTTTAGCAGAGAAACACATGATTTTCCTGAGGTCTCCTAAAAGTCTGAAAGTTACTTAGGTATCTTTCTCTCCTGCCTCATACCCTATTTACATCTCAAAGAATAGGGAATTCTGTGGAGACTTCTCTGTAACAGCCCCTTTGTGATGTGAGTAGTAGATTTTCCTCCTTTCAGTAAAGGGTCTTATGGGACTTAAGGTCTCAGGACCCCATGGGATAATTGGGTGGGCTTTAATTTACCCCTACTGGGTATGTAATAGAGAAGAACAAGATAGAGGAGAGAGATAGATGGATAGATAGAGAAGAGATAGAAGGCTAGAGAAAGATGCTGTATGGATGCCTAGTTATTCTTTTCTAAGCAAATTAGGTGTCTTCTGTGGATTGGCAATGCTCTAGGTCTCCTCAGCTCTGCAGAAGGCCTGGCAATTCAAATATAACTATTGTAAAGTCACCCACTGGCATGCCAAAAATGCTTAGGTCAATGCTGGTTTATAAGTGTGTGTACCATGGTTGGGAAAAGAAGGAGGTTGTGGGAGTCTTTGGGATTTTAAAAATAAACACTCAGTGCAGCGTAATACCATTAATTCCTTCGCTCCTTCATTCATCAGACATTTATATAGCACTTATTATGTCCCCAACACTTGCTAGACACTGGGAATAGAGAGTTCAGCACAGTGTGGTTTCCTTCTTGACTTTGAAAACTTGATTTCTTCAGCAGTGTTTCTGTAGTGGGGCTTGGTAAAATATCTGACCTCTCTTTAGTGGACTATTGAAAATAGATGTGAACTGCTATTATGTAATAATATAGAACTTGTTTTTTCATTCTTGAATACATGCTTGTAGGTAATGTTTATTAAGTCTTTGAATAATCATAAAAATAATTTTACTTTCATTTTCTACTGGCATGCATTAATCACTGAAATTTAAAATCTCACAGATTTACTTCCTAAGGGGAAAAGTCACCTTGGAGGTAAAGACCCAGTTATCCAAAGTTCTGAGAAGCACTAGTTTTTGTAGCTTGGTGAATTTCAGCATAAGGGCTGACATTTGGGAAACAGAAGTGGAGGATGTGAGAAGAAATTGTTTTTGTAAGAGTGGTCAAAAATCTGGGAGTCAGGTTATTTATGATGCAATGTGCAGTTCCAGAGAGGGTTTTATTGAGTTCAGTTTAGCTGTGAGTTTGTTAGAGATCAAATTGAAGCTCCAGCTGGATGCAGAGATGAGCGAGGTCACCTATAGCCTGCAGCCTGTCCACCTGTGCCCTCACCTGTGCCTCTAAGCCCCATTCAGCTGGTCATGAGGGCTGAGTGAGGGGCCAGAGGCAAGAGGCCTTCAGGAAAGCTCCAGCTCAGGCATGCAGCCTGCATTCCCAGGGGAGGCCTCCAGGCCACACTCCACATCCCTCCCTGGGCTCCTTAACATCCTTGCCGTGTGGCCCCACTGTGAGCTCTCTGGAGGTTCTTCCTTATACTGATCTAATTTTACTGGGTTGGAGAGGAAGCTCACTTCTAATTTTTATTCCCCCAATTCTTTTTTTATTTCATTTCTAGTTTTTAAAAATTAAATGTATTTTAATTGTTACATAGAACAAAAAGTCATACATTGAGGTAACGCGATGTTTTGATACATACATGTACATATGATATGTTAATATTTAAATCAGGTTAAACATAAATTGCCTAAAAAATGTGTCATTTCTTTATGGTAAAGCATTCAAAATTCTTTCTTCTAGCCTGTAGTGACTGTACTATGCAATAGCACACCAAGACTTTTTTCTCTGTGTGTTACTCAGTTCAGTACACACTGATCAACCTTTCTCTCTCCCTCCCTCACTTCTACTCTCCCCGGCCTCTAGTAACCACCACTCTACTTTGCTAGTCTGATTTTTGTTGCTATGACCAAAATACTTGTCAATAATAACTTAGAGAAGGAAAGATCACTTTACTTCATGATTTTTGAGGTTTGAGTCTGTGGTCAGCTGGGTACATTTCTTTGGGCCTGAGATGACGCAGAACATCATGGTGTAACGATGTTGTAGAGGAAAGAGGAAAGTTGCTCAGCTCATAGAAGTCAGGAAGCAGAGAGAGAGAGAGAGAGAGAGAGAGAGAGAGAGAGAGAGAGAGAGAGAGAGAGAAGAAAGAGAGAGAGAGAGAGAGAGAGGAAACAGACAGACAGACTGACACACCAGGGACAGATATAGTTCCTAAGGTCATGCCCCATGACCTGCTTCCTCCAGCTACATCCTACCTACAATTTTCTCCACCTCCGAGTAATCCACTCAAATTATTCATCCAATAGATTAATCAACTGGGAGGTCAGAGCCCTCATGATTTGACTCTTTCATCTGTGAATATTGTTTCATTGAATAAGAGGTAAGATTTGGGGAGACTTCCAGATTCAAGTCATAACATTCTCTCATCTTCTGTGAGAACAACTCTTTTAGCTTCTACATGGCTTTATCTCTCCTGCACATGAGATGATTTGTATTTCTGTGTCTGTCTTGCTTCACTTAATGATCTCTAATTCCATCTAGGTGGTTGAACCCAGATTCTTGATAGTTTTCTTTTGAGAGACCCAAGGAGATGGAGAGAGAAAGGGATAGGACATCTGAGTGGCTGTGGTGATAGGCTGGGTGCAGAGGGAGGATGTCTACTGGTTGGAAGTTGAGATATGTCTGTGTGTGGCTGAAAATTGTCTAACTGTGTGCTGGTGGAATAGATGTTTTGATGGATTCTCAGAAAGTCTTTTCCCTGTGTTGATGTCCTGGGCTCTCTGTGTTGCTCAAGCACTGAATCACAGCAATGGAAGGTTGACTAGCACACCTACCATCACATCTGTCCTCATTATCTTCTGCCAAGATATTTAATTGTCTCCCAGCTAACCAATTTCTTTAAGTCTTACCCCTTTTCCTTCCCTCCCCCACCCAACTAGAAAGATACTTCAAAATGCAAAAAAAAAAAAAAAAAAAAAAAAAAAAGCAAAGCTTGACATTTCTTCCCCAGTTCCTCCAAACCCTACCCTCAGTATTCTGGATTACAATTGTATGAGAAACTCCAGGCTGATTTACAACCCTGAATCATTTAAAGAAGGGAAGATTTATTTTGGCTTATAGTTTCAGAGATTTCCATCCATGGTCACTTGGCTGTTATTTCTGGGCCCGTGGGAAGGCAGAACATCATGGTGGAAGGGTGTGGCAGATCAAAACTTCTCTACCCCTGGCGATCGGACAGCAGAGTGAGCAAGAGAAGAAATGGCAGGGAACAAGATTGCCCCTTCAAAGGCCCACTTCCAGTGACATACTTCATCCAACTAAGCCCACCTTCTAACGATTATACCATTTCCTAACAGTGCCACTGGCTGCCCACCAAGCTTCTGGCACTGGGCCTTTGATAGATACACTAGATCCAAACTGTAAAATTAGAGATGGAGAATCAGGATGGATTTCAGAACTGTTTGGAAGGTAGAACTGGTGGAGCATCCTGACTGCTTGGCTTGCTCACAAGGAAAGCCATAGGTTGGAACAAAATGGGAGATTACAGACTTAGCCTGTTGAAAGGTAGAGTATAAAGTGACCTGGCTCCTCTAAAAACTAGGAAATAAGAGCAATAAGACACCTTCTGAGAGCCACCACTTAGCTAACACAAAAAAAATCTGCATAGAGATGCACAAAGTTATCTTAAAGAGAAAGTTTAAGATGGGGTATTTAGAAGGACTGAGAAATTGAAGGCTAGTCTGCCAAGAAACAAAGGAAAAGGAGAGTTTCAGAGGCTAACGCTGACCTAGCCATATCTGTCTTAACGCATTGTAAAGGAGGCTGAAACCCCACCCCTGGACTTTTTGGGACGTGATTTTACTGGCGTTGCTGTCAATGGTGTGAGGCACGGGGCCTGAAAGCTTTTAGTCCATAGCTCATTCTCCTTTATTCACAAGTCACCTCTTGTTTCTGATTTTGTAGCAGATAATTTGCCTCCAAGAAAGGAACGTAGGCTGTCCTGTGGATGATATGCAATATTCTTACCCTGGGCTCTGTTTTAGCTGCTATCTTTCTGGACCAGGCTTGACCCTGCTTGTGAGAGCCAATGGTACATATCTCTTCCCATTTCTTTATTGTTCAGATAGATCACACTGGGAGTTTGCAATTGACCATACTGGGAGTATTAGTGAGTTTAGACTATCACATCAAAGTACCATGGACTGGGAGATTCAACAAAATAAATCTATCTTCCCATGGTTCTGGACACTAGAAATCCAAAATCAAGATGTTGTAAGATTGGTTTCTTCTGAGTCTTCTCTCTTTGGCTTGTAGATGAAAATTCCTCTCTCTCTCTCTCTCTCTCTCTCTCTCTCTCTCTCTCTCTCTCTCTCTCTCTCTCCTCTCTCTCTCTCTCTCTCTGTATGTCCTGATCTCTTCTTTTTATAAGGTCACCAGTCACTTTGGATTACTGCCCATCCATGTGACCTCATTTTAGCCTAATTATGTCTTTTAAGGTCCTTTTTGCAAACATGATTACATTTTGAGGTACTGGAGTAAGAGTTTTAACATGTAAATTTTTTTTTAGGGGTGAGGCACACGACAGTCAATAGCAATGGAAATCATCAAATGTACAACTCAGGACTCCCTGCCCCACCTCACCATATAGCCAGGTGCTAACCCCATACCAGCACACCATTAGCTATAGCTCTCACCACCAACTCACAAATTGACCTTGTGGTTTGTACATCCACTTTTGTTAGCCTTCAAGGAGGAATGGTTTCTCAGATCCCTCCCTCCTTTCCACTTTTCCCTCCCTCCCACCCATATCTCTCATTCCCTCCTTCTTTTCTTTCTTCCTTCCTTTCTAATGGCAATCAAAGCCAGGGATACTCTACTGCTGAGCTGCATCTCTAGCTGTTTTTATTTTTTATTTTGAGACAGAATTTCCCTAAGTGGCCCAGGCTGGCCTTGAACTTATAATCTTTCCAAATCAGCTTTCTGAGTAGATGGGATTGCAGGCTTGCACTATCTAGCTTGACTCTGAGTTTCTGAACTAATAAGGATAAGAATAGGACCATTGCTGTCTCTGGAGGAATGTCTGTCTTTGTGAGGCCTTTAGGCACCTGTCTGCAAGGCTTCCTAAGACAGTCACCTCTGCTGCCTTCCAAGGGAAAGGCATCTTGAGATAAGAGCAGCAACTTTCATTGACTTCTTTCTATGGCCCAGGCTCTGGTATAAATTATTTGCATGAAGTAACACCTCAGTTTTCTCAGTATCTCTGCAAGGTAGGTATCATCATCCTCATCCTTATCAATTACCACATCCATTTCCAGATGAAATGCCTGCCTGACACCACACAGCTAAGGGATGTTAGGATTCTGCCCTCGCATACTTGTTCTTGATCATTAGGTGCCAAGTCTCCCGAGGCCCAGATTCTTTGTCTTTTCATACCACTCCAAGTAACTAGTTGTCATTAACCATTTCCAGAGGCCAGATGTTGATGCTTGACAGCCCTTGTTTTCCCTTCCAGGAAAAGAAAGAAATCTTGGCAAACACCTTCATAGCTTGAAGCTTGGATGGTAGGGTTGATATTTCTAGCTGCTGTGAGCCCCTTGTTCCATCTCACAAAGTGGTATCAAAAGGGCACCTTTAGAATTCACTCTGATTGCATAAGTACTTTGAATAATACATCTGTAATTTGTGACATATATTCTCTAAGCAAAATATAGTAAGCCATGCTTCAGGGAACACACTGTGCTGTTGCACTAATTAATTTGTCAAGTTGTGGCTAATTATAAAATGCAGTGTTGCTTATTTTGATTTGTAATGTAGCCTGCATTGTTTTAAGCACTAAATGGGAAGCAGCAGGGCGTGGGGAGAAAAGCGATTCCTCCAGGCTTCAGGAGCCGTGGGCTGAGCATCTGGGTTACTTGCTTCACTAGTGGGTCCCAGGAGGTTTTTACTGTGCCCTAGGAGGCCATAAGTCCCAACTTATTCTCAATGAGTAGTCAGCTAGTGGACACTCTCAGCCAGATTGCGGTGAAAGAGTCTCACAGGATGGGATGGAGGCCTGTGTTTCCAAGTCCAGCAGGAACTGGGAGGCAGGGCCTCTGCAGACCAAAGCACAGTGCCCTTGCTCTCTAGGGGTACTAGGACTTAACCTCTGGCTGGTCCTCCTTGGGGCTGGAGATGACCATCTCAAGGTGAGTAGGACTTGGTTGTAGTTCCAGAAGGCAGCTTCGCAGGTGATGGCATTCCTTGGGAGACCCATCAAGGTGTAGGGTTGGGCATTCATAGCAGCTGCTTTAGAGCTGGATTTTGTCAGTGCACTTACAAGGACAACCCTTCCAGGGACTAAGTTACAGCAACTAGTCAAGGAAACTCATGTGTAGTTCAGGTTAGAGTTCCTGGGACAATACTTCCTGACTACATGGAGAAATGAAACAGCCCAGGAGTTCTGTGTCAGAGTGAGACTATCACCTGTCTGAACCACCTGGGACCCATCTACACTAGGACTGGTAGGCTAATTTTTATGTCTGGGGCACTTTTCCCCTGATTGTCATTGCATGGGTGCCATTAACTTCTGCCTCTTTCCTGTATTCCAGACTGTCCACTCCCTCTACTTTATCCCCAAACTGATTATAATGCATTTATTGCAGTTCCTCCTCAGCCCTGCCTTTTGTGGGCACCAACAGTTCCATCTCAGGTGGGCTGTAGGAAGGCCTTCACAGCTGGAACCAGAGACTCCTATCCGAGTATGTAATGACTTCAGAGGTCTGATATTTTTCCATATTTTACCACCCCATGTGCTAGTCTCCCAAAGTGCCTATTTTCATGGCAAGCATGTATTTCATCTTATAAATATTTAATAATAGATATTTACATAATATGTAATATTATACATGATACTTATCTATGATATAATAAGCATATTTATGTATTTACTTTATAATCATTATTAGTCTCCCTCCTGGTTTGGCTCTTTTGTTCCCTAGAGGATAGCTGATACCTAGCCTGACATCAGTGGGCATTATTAAATAATATAGCTGTTGACTGCATAAAAGTTTAGGATTGAGAGGGAATCCTGGAATATTTTGTAGACCTACTCAGAGACTTTGGCTTTGGACATACAGTTTCTGGCACTTGCTGGGTGGTGCCTTCTCTGCTGGGACCCATGAGCACCTGGCTGGCATGACTCCCACACAGCACACTAACTGCCACCCATGCTTTCATAGTCAAAAGGGCACTAAATGAAATTAAAAGGCTGCAAATTTAAAATAGACATGCAGGAACCCTTTTTTGGCAACATATAATTAATCAACCTTTGGAAGTCAATCTTGCAGAATATCATTGAGGCAAATAATTCAGCATGACTAAGAAGAGGATTAGAAAGCTCTATGAATAAGAATAACATCTGTTAGCATGGAGCTTCCCTCTCTAGAGAAATTCATCTCAGGGCTTTGGGTAAAATCTTACCATTATCTATGGCCTATTAGAACAGAGCACATGAAATCAAGACAGCTAGTAAGAGGGTACTTATAGACAATGCCTTTTGACTGGCCTGGGAGAGAGACTTTGGCTCAAGGTAGCCCAGCACCAAGAAAGCTCCTGTCCAAATAACACCCTGAGGGGTAGAACATAGATTCTGTAAGCTCCTTGTAATTTCTGATTCCATCCATCCATCCATCCATCCATCCATCCATCCATCCATCCACCTACCCACTCATCTGTGTAGCCAATTTATCTACTCATGTATCTACTGATAGATATAGATAGATACTCTTATCTATCCATGCATCCATCTCTTAATCCATCCATTTACCTACCCATACACATATCCATCTGTTTATCCAACAATTTATTCATCCATCCACCTAAACATCTTTCCACCCATCTTTCATTAATCTACCTACCCACTCAGCTACCCTCATGTTCATTTATCTGTCCATCCAGGCACAGAATGGGATAGATTAAAAAAATGAAATGATAGACGAATCTCTTGTTCTCAGAAACTCATAATCCAGTGAGGTATAACAAAGAGAAAACAGACAATCATAGTCATAATCTCATGATGAGTATGAGCATAGGTCCAGGACCTCCTAGATACCAGAAGAGCCCAAGTAAGGTGCATTCCCAGGAAGCGACACTCCAGCTTCTTCTTGGGAGGCAGTGTGGCACCACAGAAAGGATGCTTCCTCTGGAACTAATCTGATGTATATTTGAGTCCTAGCTCTGTCATATATGGTTTGAGTAACTGTGGGAAGATTACACATACTTTCTACGCCTTTATTTTCCTCACCTCTGTAACAGATTGTGGTACCTCCAAGGGCTCCGTGAGCATTCACTAAGATGCTGTCTGAGAAGGGCTGGCAAGAATGGCTGCCATTAGCAGTTTGGGAGTAAATTTTAGTCTTTCATTTGTCCTGTGCTAGGCTTCTTTTTGCTTAAGTTTTTTTCTTAAGTACAGATCCTATTTAAAGATATTTAGGTATGCCGCATTCTACATATACACACTCACACACACATATAGAACTCTCAGTATCACATTAAAGTTCTCTCTTTTCCTGGGCAACTAATACAGACATCTGTTACCTCAATGCCATTAGCTATGTTAGCACACCTATAAGTAGCTCGTTAAAGAAATCAAATATTAACAACATGGCAGGAGCTTTGGGATTTTATTTGATTACTCTGAAGGGTAAGTTTACTTAATATAAGCTCATTTATGATTCTGAAGTTGTCAATTTGAATAACATTGTTCTCTGAAGACTTTTTTTCATGAATCCAAACGTAGATACAGAATCCTTATGTTCTCTAGGGGATATGTACCCCAGGCTTTATGGGGAGGAGATAGTACAGGGTCGTGCCCTCTGAGTGATACTCTGCTTCTTCCCTTACTTGGAGGGAATACAGTTAACATCCTCAGCACTTCAACTGGTTGGTGATAATTTGGTGCTTTTTGTTGTTTTAGGAAGTGGTTACCACCATGTCTGTCTTACAAGATTCCCAGCCAGACATTGGTCTATGGGCATGACAAAAGAGAAACCTAGCATTCCTTTTTTTTTTTTTTTTTTTTTGGTGGTACTGGGGATTGAACTCAGAGGAATTCTATCTTTGAGCTATACCCTCAGCCCTTTTAACTTTTAAATTTTGAAAAACAGGGTCTTGCTAAGTTGCTGAGGGTCTTACATAGTTGCTGAGGTTGGCCTTGAACCTGTGACCCTCTCCTGTCTCAGTGTCCTAAGTACAGGTGTGCATCACGGAGTACTGCTAAGAGATACCAGTCTTCCTGAGGGCATGTGCAGCTTGGAGAACCAACCTTAATGGGGTGGCCCATTAGCCTGGGACCACAAAAAGGAAGCAGTAATACTTTCCTGTCTGGGCACTCCTTGTGGGCTGTCTACAGACCATGCTTACGCAGGGCAAGGCCTCGGGCCTCCAATGAAGACTACAGGTGATGTCTCTGCAGTCCTGGATCAGATTTTTGAAAGAAATCTGCATTCACCTTATTTGCACTCAATTTCTTGCCTTCTTAGACTCTGCTTTCTTTTCCATCCCTTGGATGACACAGAAGGCTGAAGCATCATTCCCATTAATCTGTTGTCCTCTGTTCCATTAATCCCCTGTTGTCTGCTGTTTTGGTTTTTCTTCCTTTGAGGAGGAGAGTCACAGGCAGTGTCGCTTTGGGCCTGAGAAACAAGGGTATTGCCATTTGCTGGGATGAGAGGGCCTGTAAGGAAGGGGAGCAATGGAAACCAGGAGGTTTTTTTTTTTTTTTTTTTTTTTAGACATGCTAAATTTGAGATTCTCCTGTCCCATCCATGTGGAAACTTGGGAGAGAAATTTGGATCTGACCTGCTGGAGATGAGGGGAGAGGTTGGGGCTGCAGGTACACCTTTGAGACTCACCTTTGCAGACAATGTAGAAAGCTAGGATGTTTGAGAAGACGATGAGGGATGGTATGAAGGTAAGAAGAGGTCTGGGGAATGATCCTAAAAGGGTTATTGAGAGTAGGAGCCTAAATCAGTAGGTTTTACTGCTCTAAGCCCTCAGAATTTATGGGAAACTTTTGATCTTTTGATTTTCCAATTTGGAAGTCTACTGGAAGACCTGTGCCATTTTTATTAAGTATGAATATTTTGGTCCTGATGATGCAACCTTTATTTAGTAAAAAATCTGTCATTGGAGGTTAGGTATTTTTATAGTTTCCCTTTTCCCATGGTCTGTGAATTGTTTCTTCCATATGACTGTTCAGAGACAAGAGGTAGATATTTTATAGCCCTGGGTACTGACTGAGGGAATTTCCAGAAGAGTCCTGGCCATACTGAGCATGTTTTCTATGGAAAGTACTGAACATCACACACTCTTACCTTCTTTGGGTTCAAGTCCAGTTCTTCCATGTAGATATACACACAAATATCTGGACTTTCCAATATCTAGAGATAATTGTCATCATTCCCAGAATATTCAAGGCAGACAGCAAATTTCCAATTTTGTTTATTTGTAGAGTTGCTCTGTACCCAGACTGATGAGTAGAACTGCATGGATATGATCAGAGCAGGCTATGCTGGGTCATTGTTAATAATTATTCTTTCAACAAAGTATTGGATGTGACTCAGGAAGCAGCCTCAGAGTCAGACACACCTGGTAGTTGAATGCCAGCTCAGCCTTTCATTAGTGTGATTGGAGACAACTCACCATAGCTCTTGAGCATGAATTTTCTCATTTGTATATCAGGGGATGATAATTCTTACCTCTAAGGCTGCTTGATAGGAACAAGTCAGATAATATCCATAAAGGAGCCAGCGTGGAGCCTGGTACAAACACTGTGCTTACCTGATCTTCATTCTATTTCCTCATCTATATGCAGCCAACAAGAATTTCATGATGACAATAGTTACAGGTGAATGATTAACAGTTTCTGTAATGACTTCTGTAATAATGTGAAGGTTGATTTTATATCAATAAATCAATTAGGAAATCTGAGCTAAGGAAGGAAATACAGGCCATATCTGATGCAAAACAGGCTGTGTGTGTGTGTGTGTGTGTGTGTGTGTGTGTGTATGTGTGTATGAGAAGCCATCAGCTGCTGATTTTACTGGAAGAAAACTTTGTTTTAAAGTCAGGGAAACAGCTTCCTATTTCCTACAAATAATATGACAATTAAAGTTAATGAGTATGCCACCTTGGATTTGGAGTGACATTTGCCTCCTCTATTAAAGTCAGACAAGGGTTTTATAACAGCACTATTCACAATAGCCCCAAATGAAAACAGTCCAAATATCTGTCCGCTGTTGCTGGATACACAGAATGTAGTACATCCATATAGTAGAATATTATTCAACCAGAAGAAGGAATTAAATACTGACAACATGGTGTGGCTGGGATTAAACTTGAAAACATTATGCTGAGTTAAAGAAGTCAGACAAAAATGCACAAATATTGTATGAATCAATTGGCAGACCCATAGAGACAGAAAGCAGATTGGTGGCTGCCAAGGGCTGTGGGAAGGGGGAAATGGAAAGTGACTGAAAATGAGTATGGAGTTTCCTTCTGGGATGATAAAAATATTTTAGAGTTGGACAAAATAGGATATGATGGCTGCATGACACTATGAATATACCACTGGACTGTACTATTAGAATGGCCATAGTGGTAATTTTGCATCATGTCTATTTTTACCAGATCTGTATGATAATCAGATAGGGAAGCCTGAGGTCTTGCCTGCCATGCGGGAACTACTTTGTTTGGAGTTTTTTTTCCCCCTGCATCTCCCTACCCTGCCATGGACCAGACAGTTGAGAACACTCTAGACAGGCCCTTTCTTTGCCTTCCTTCATCTTTGTATTATCTCTGTGAAAATGGTGGCATCAGTCCTGATTTACAAACTAGTCTTCTGAGACTGAGAAAGTGTTGTTCTTTTTCTTCTGTCACAGAGTCAGTATTTGCTGAGCTGGGATTAAAACCCACACGTGTGTGTGTCTTCACACCAAGGCTGGACCTGTCCCCCAAGCCCCAGTCTCTTGCCAGCCGCCATGGTCATAGCCTTTCATGGAGCACTTTCTGTGTGCTGCACCCTGTGCTAGTTCTGGACTGCCTCCCCTGGCTCACTTCTGGGTCCCCCATACCTAGCACAGATGCAGCAGAGGGTAGAAGCTGGGTGTATGCTTATTAAATATATTTCAAGTTTTTGTCACCAGGGTTACTGGCTTGGTGGTAGATAGCCAACTAGATCGGGGGAATGGTTTTCTCTTTAACAAGGATGGATATGAGTGATTTCAAAAAGAATGCATCTGCTACCTTTCCTGAGTTAAGCTGCTTTCCTCTCATGCATGGCAGCCACAGCTCATCAGGCAGTTGAAAATAATTTACATTTCAGAAATGGACATTTTAGGATTGTAAATTAAAAAAATTAACAAACTGTTAAAGACTCGACACACTTCAAGTCACGGCAGAAAGCAAGCATTCAGTGCCTTTAAGAGCAATATGTGTACGTGTGTGTTTCAGATATTACCCATTAAATGCAAGCATATGTCTGTTACACACCATCTATATGCAAATACTCTGTGGTGTGGTGCTTCGATCCCCCACAAACAGTGTGAAATGTATATAAATTATGCAATAGTATAGATATTGCACATATGTTAGTTTGAGCTAATTGCCATCAAAACTCTGGGCTTGTGTTGGGCATGTAAGGAACGCCCTTGCAGGCCTGGGGTTGGTCCAGTGAAGGTCTTGTGGCAGCAGAAACCAGGAGAGTCATGTGGCCTGAGAGGGGGCTGACCACCTGCCCCAGGATAGAAGAGCCATACCCTAAAGCATAGGACTTAGAGGGTCTGACTTTCAGATTTGCAGCCCCCAAATATAATGTTGCTGGGACTCTGGGGTCTAATGTCAGAAGTACTATTGCAGCTTAACTGGAATCCTGAGACTGGGTGATTAGTAAATAGTGAGAAGTCTAACTGACCACTAGGCTAGATTACCACCTGGGCTGGGTTACACCACTTCCCCTTGCAGATACTGTGCAGAGAATACACTGGGTTCTGCCCTCTAAAAACTCAGCACCACCACTCATTATCTACGTGATATCTGAGGAAAGCACCCACCTCTCTGAGATTCTTATTTTCTCCTTTGAAAAAGGAGATAAGGGCTCTTCTCTTAGGGTTGTGGTCAGGACAACAGTGATTCGATTTGAAAAGAAATCTGCACATATAATGTACTCTCCATTGGTGGAAGCCCTTGACCATGACTATCATTGTAAGAAAGGTACCAGGAGAAGATGGTGCTAAGAGAAGAATCTGTGTTCCAGTTGGTGGAGTCAATGGCAGTTCAGCATGGTGGGACGTAACCATTTCCTCTTTAGGGCAAGGCCTGCCGCACAAAGACAGACATAAGCATGCTCCCTTGGCCAATGTTTTTGAGTTTCTACTATATTCTAGCACTAAGTACTTCATATGCATTTTATTATCCTCCCACCCCTTGGGCCAGTTGAAGCATGGCACCTCTGTTACTCCTGGTGTTCAGCTGAGGAAGCTGCAGCGCAGCCAGTGCAAAGCTGCACTTCCAGCCCATGGAGCTTGAGGGAGGGAGCCAAGACTCAAGGTCACAGCTTGATACTCTGTGGCTGACTCCTCCATCAGAGTCACCTGTCCTCAAACAGGGCTGATGCATGGGGGACACGTTTCTGCATTTTGAGCAACTGTCCTCACATGCTTTCTGTTTTAAGAATGGTCTAGTTCAGATTTCATTGGAACTGACATCACCAACTTCTCAGGCTTGCATTCCTGGGAGGGGCCTGGTGGAAAGACCCCTGGGCCCAGATGGTGTCTTTGGATGCTGGTCTTGCCTATATTTTTGGAGTGCTTTCCTCATTTATGTCTTGTTAGATCTTTACCCACCGTCTCCTTATACTGGGGCAAAGGAGGCCCCTTGGAGGCCTGGACCAGCGGGAAATGATGGAGCAGGAAACCACCAGGGGAAGGGAGGAGAGACCCTCTGCTAAGCCGTATAACTGTGAGGCCATTGGGAAGGAGGGCACCTGGACTGCAGCCAGGCTGAGAAGTGGGACCCAGAACATGGGACACCCTTTTCTAGGAGGGACCGCACCTGGCTCAGATCTGCTCACCTGGTGGAGCACCAGCTCCACCATGATTTCACAGTGGCTACGTATGGACCCTGGGAACCCCTTAGAGCCTCTCTCAAGCGCATTTAGCCAAGCGTATTATGGGATGATTGAAGTTGTAGGCATGCTGCCTGGGGAAAAAATAGATCATTTCTCACTTGATGTGTGACAGATGAGAGCGACAGAAAGCCCTGCACACTCAATCCTGCACCCCATGATTGCTGCCTGGGGGATGGGGGCTGACTACCTGATTATCCTGCTTCTCATCTTCACTTCTAAGGTACTTAAATGGGTCATTTGCACCAAATGGCTGAGGGTTAGTGGAAGAGAGGTGGCATGGGGGAAGCAGGAGAGTTATCCACAGGATGTTAACCAGGTTTAGGCAGCTCTGTGTTTGCCTGGTGGGTTTGGGTGGTCTCACCCTGCACTGCCCATTCCAGCCATTACTTCACCTGCCTATAGCTTATGGGCTTCCAGAGTATATAGCACCACCTCTCACCATCCTCTGGAGGTGGAGGCATGTGGCTAGGGAAATCTGGCAATTCTTCTTCCATCTGGGCCACCTACAGCCAGAGATGGTTGTATTGATGCTGGGGGGTTGAATATGCCCCCCAAGAGTGTGCCCCTGTACTGGGAATGTGGGCCTCAGTCTAGAGATGCTGAGGGGCCATGGGACTTATAAGAGGGAGGGTCTAGGCTGGCCTCTCCCCTTGCTCTGGCTTCCTGCCTGGCCATATAGTTCTTTCTCTTGCATGTACTCCTACTCTTATGATGCCGTCCACCACAAGGTCCTCACCAGAGCTGATCTGATGCCAGTGCCATGTCCTTGGACCTCCAGAGCTATGAGACAAATAAATCTTTTTTCATTACACTGTATCTAGCCTCAGGGATTTTGTTATAGCAATGGAAAATGGATGAATGGATGAATATACTTGATTCAGAAGCACTGTAAAGGATGGAATTAGAGGAAGAAAGCATTAAGTCAGCATAATTAATAAGAATTTGCTCTCTATGTTCTAGGCATATAGACATGGTTTATGACTATCTTTTGTACATTTGTTTTGTTTTGCTTTTTGCTGTAGCCAAAGTGAGAGATACTTTGACCCTTATAACATGTAACATAGAAAAATGAAGGGGAACTCACTTGAGTCATGTCAAAGGGGCAAATGCAATTGATCTTGGGGAGGCAGGAGCGATGTGATATAATCAGACCCTGGGTGAGGTCTAGGTGCTCACTTGCATGGCTGGACACATCATATGCGAATCAGGGAGCATCAGATGCCAGGTGGAAGAATGAGCCATGAGGAGTTGGTAAGTATGGCCTGGGTATTTGGAGTGTGTAGTGTGTGTGAGGTATGCACATGAAGGGATTCTCAGCAAGTAAGTAGTATAAAGAAATGGTGTTCAGCTGGGTGGTGCCATATTTCTGTAATATCAGTACTTAGGGGGCTGATATAGGAGGACCACAGGTTTGAGGCTAGCCTCAATATTTAGTGAGACCCTCAGCAACTTAGTGAGAACTTGTCTCAAAATAAAAAATAAAATAGGTCTGGGAATGTAACTTGAATGTAGAACATCCCTGAGTTCAGTTTTCTGTACCAAACAACAACAATACCCTCTCCCAAACAAAAACAAAACCAAACAGAAAAAGTGTTCAAGAGAGGGGTCTAAATCGGAGATCCAGAGGAGCAATAGGTACATAGCAGGTTGCTGAGAGATTCCAGAGGGAAAATAAGACTGGGAGGCAGAGCCAGTGTAGATGGGATGGCAAGTGCAATCCTAAGAGTACTGAGCTCGTGGGATCTTGCATGTTTCCTAGGACGATGTACACTGACATGATTATACCGGTACAGGACATGACATATCTCTGGGCCGTGCTAGTGGTTGCTGTGCATTGGGGTGTTGACCATGCCATTAACATCATCCTTTATTGGGACAAATGCTTCACCTTTGGACTGGTCAGATGTTAGTGGGGAAGGAAGCTGGGACTCTCAGCTACATCCCACAGCTGAGAGATGCTGAAGATAGAGCAGGAGGTGTGAGGGCCAGGAGGTGGGGACCTCTGAGAACACAGGCCTGGTGTGGAGTCCAGGAGAACTGAGTCCATCTCCCCAGGAGGTCTGATTAACATATCCTCCTGGGCCTCCTCACTGTGTGACCCCAATTTGGGCCCTGGTTTCTTGACAACACTGTAGGGTTTTTTTTTTTTTTTAAGTAGATTTGGATAACCACAAATTACCCAGTACACTAGTGTTTGCCTCAAATCAGCCACTTGGGGGGAAAAAGAGCTTCAGAACTGCTTTCATTTTCATCCTTCATTTAACTTTGGGGTTGCAGGGATAATGACCTTGATGGACAGAGCCTTTATTTAGCCCATCTGTGAGCTTCTCTGGCCTTGTTGAGAGCCCTGTGCTGTCTGTCCATCATGGGAACCACTATTGGCCGCTTAAAACATCCTATGGAGGACCTACATTTTTAAAATTTAATTTAAATCTAAAAATCAACACTTGATTCAAGCCTTGGAAAAAATTTAATAATGTTTCAAACCACTTGATTGTGTAAGTTGAGTTTTCTAAAGACAAGTTTTATGAAATATAAAATCAGGCTAAGTATTTCTGATGCAAATTTAGCATTAAGATTGATATGTGTTGCCGGGTGTGGTGGTGCACACTTGTAATCCCCGCGCTTGGGAGGTGGAGACAGGAGGATTGTGCAGGTTTGAAGCCAGCCGCGCTGGTTTAAGAGACCCTGTTTCCAAATAAAAAAGTATAAAAAAAATAGGTCTGGGAATGTAGCCCAGAGGTAAAAGGGTTTCCAGGAACCCCTGTACCACCAAAAAAAAAAAAAAAAAAAAAGATTGATATGTGTTGTAAATGTACAATGTCCACCAGTTTAGAAGACAGTATGATTGTAAAATATATTATTGATAATTTTTATTAATTAAATATTGAGATGATTATATATTTTGAATTCCCAGTGTTAAATTAAATGTGACATTAAAATTAATTTTGTCTGTTTCTTTTTACCTTTTTATAGTTGCTGCTACAATATTTCTAAACTGACTATGTGGCTTTCATTATTTTTCTGTTGGGCAGGGCTGCTGTGGACAGTCCAGGATTAAGGCTGAGGCTTAGCTCCAGCTGTCTACCAGCCAGTAAGCCTTTTGCAGACTCACCTTTTCATCTCCATATACACCCAAAGGTGCAGTTTTCCACATCTTCTGGGAAGGTCTGGCTCAGCCTTTGGCCTGAAAAGCTGATAGCTCCAGGCTTCACTTAGAAACTAGACCATGTTAAGCTGGGCATGGTGGTGCACGCTTGTAATCCCAGCATTTGGGAGGCCGAGACTGGAGAATCGCGGTTCGTGGACAGCCTCAGCTACTTAGTGAGGCCCTCCACAACTCAATGAGATCCTGTTTCAAAATAAAGAATAAAAAATTGGGCAGGGGGTATAGCTTGGAGGTCAAATGCCCCTGAGTTCCATCCCCAGACCTACATTAAAAAAAAAAAAAAAAGAAACTAGACCATGTGGGCAAATGGGGAAGTTTTGTGGGTTTAAAGCAGACATCAACCTTAATGTGAATTATAAACTTTTGATGAGAAGGATGTGTCTGTAGTGTCTGTATAGGCATATCAATTGCAAACAATTCACCTCTAGGATGCCAATAGTCATTAGCAGAGGAGGCTGTGCATGTGGGTGGGGGGAGAAATCTCTATAATTTCTTATCATGTTGTTGCTGTGCACTTAAAACTATTCTAAAAACTAAAAGTTCATTAAAAAAACCCTGCAAATCGGAGAAATAACTACGAAAAACAAACAAAAGAAGCTGCCTAAAACCCAGACATCTGAGTGTTGTCAATATCTTTTTTGGGGGATGGGGAAGAGATTTACTCAATTAATCTCTAATAACCAGGGTACAGGTCTGCTGCTCTGAGCAGATCAGAACATCCTTGAGGCCACTCAGGCAAGTTCAAAGATGTGCTGTTGGGCGGTGCCTCCTCATCACTAAGGAGTCTCCCTGAGGTTCTCCCCAAGAAACACAGAGAAGCCCAGAAAGGGAAAGAATGCCCTTTCTTAATTTGGCTGGATTCTTTTTGAGAGATCAAAGCCTCCAATAAAACTCTATGATTACGAGTGGATTCCTCCCAAGCTTTGATCCTGGATGTGGTCTTTGTGTTGTAGAGTGGCTTCCAGCACTTTTATCTGCCTCTCAGGCAGGCTGGTCTAGGTAGAATTCACCTCATTTGAGACTCAAAAAGGATAGGAACACCTGACAAAGCAGTCTCCAAGGGCTCTGGGAAGTGTGTGTGTGTGTGTGTGTGTGTGTGTGTGTGTTTTAATATCCCATTTCCTCATCTCGGTGCATTCACTTATGAAAGCCCGCTAGTCTTAGGATATTTTCACTTTTCTGAGTGTATATTATACATCAGTAGACATGGCTTATTTAACAAAAGGCCTCAGAGTTGGCTGTCACTGTCACCAAGCCCACAAGGAGCCAGGAGGATGCTGCTCCCAGAGCCTCCCTAGGGAGGCCTCATTCAGTGGGCTCTGGCTGTCTTTGCAGCTCTGGTGCTGCCTGACTTGACATGATGATTTAGGATTTTGCAGATGGTGGGACTGAGCTAATGATGATGCATTACAAAGCATTTTTTATGCCTTTTCCCTGTCTGTTACTTCCTCTGACCCAGTCACCTTCATGGACGTGACCTCATTCTAAGGTCACCAAGCATATAGGAGGTAGAGGTTAGAACTGAGTTCAGCACAAATTTCCTGGGACCTACAGGCTGTGTAGGGGTGGACTGGGGTGAGGAGGGCACGTGTTGTAGCTGAGTGGGCCTCCACTCCTGCAATCTGGCTCAGATGCCCGCTGGATCTGTCAGTACCCAGGAGCTGTCCTGTCGTTCATGGGGCATTTGGGCAGCCAGCTGAACTTTGGTTCCTCTCCTGTGCCAGGCTTCGTCCTGCTCCTTCACAAGTGTGGGATGGCTTCCTCCCACTTCACAAGTGTGGGATGGCTCTCCCCTCCACCCTCTAAGTAACCTGATTTCTCTTCCACATCAGAAGTAGTGCACTCCTGGGTGGATCTGCACAGTACCGTCTCGTCTTGCCTTGGCCCACACCTCACAGCCCTCTGAGAAGAGTGTGCAGAATATCAATGAGCTCCACTCATGTTACACCTGACACATGTTTGTGTTATAAATGGGTACAAATTGAATTTGGCTTTAGGTGATATATGATGTCTGTCACGTTTCCCCCTATGGTAGGACAGTTAGAGGAGAGCTAATTTATTTCAGCGCGGGCATTTCCAAGCCTTTGAGTGTGTTTAGGATTGCTCTTTCCCCCTCACAGTCTCCAGGATGGAGCTGATGATACACCAGGGCTGCCGGTGAGTGGACCATGGGAACCAGAGTGATATGATCCCCTGAGAGTGCTTGTTCAGGCTGCCACATGATGCTAGCTGCCTGATGTACCTTTGGCTTCTTCTGGCCCCTAAAGACCTGGCTTGGATTCAGACCAACCTCTGTTTGAATTCTAGTTCACTATTTATTAGCGACCACACTAGCTGTGTGGCTTAAAGTAGGTCACATATTTTCTCCAGACCTCTGCTTCTTTAGCTGTGAAAGAGAAAATGCTAACTAAATTCTAACCATGGTGTTTCTGGGAGGATTACATGGACAGTGTTGGTGGTATTTTATAAATGTGAATTGCTTTTCTTCAATTGTAACTTGAGAGCACAGATTCCACCTGCTCACCCCATTGGCCTGGGTGTGGTGTGATTAGAATGGAGCTTGTTATGGGCAGGAAAGGGGGAATTCTCTTTGTTCTAAAGACTGCCAGCTCCCCCGGAACCATCCCACAGGATGACTTTAGGTCTGGCTGCCCCCATTCTCCCAGAGGACACTGGCCATGCTAGTGAGGGCATGTGCCTAAGGCACTCAGGGACTGTTAGATGCCCAGAGGAGTACCATCATGCCTGGGAGGGGGGGTCATATCTATGCAGAGGGCAGTCGGGTTGAGCGTACAGTTATGGAGCAGGGTTTTCAATTGTCAGCACTGGGGGTGTGGTTGCAGGGCTCTGTGGGCCCCTCTGTGGTACAGAAGCCAAACCTAATCCAGATGTGGTCCTGAGAGACTGTTGTCACAACAGCAGGACTGCAGGTTCAGCTGCCCATCTCCTTCCTCCAGGGGAGAGATGCTTGCACCTCAGTCAGAGTCAGTCCTGTCTGATAGGAGATTGTCCTCATTGTCTCATACCCAGTATTAGATTCCCTGACCATGCATCCTGACTTGAGGGTTACAAAGTCCTCCATTCACATCTCCAGAATTTGTAGAAGGTCCACTTAGGGTACAGATATCCACATTCTCTTGGGGTTGTACAAGTGAGAGGAAGTATTGGTTATATTATGAGGAAGGAGAGGATAATATTGTGTAGGTGAGGTCAAGATCCTGGATCTGTGGCTGGTAGAAACCATCGAATACATAGAAGCCTTCTTCCTTCAGCCTCTGGTGGGGCTGGGAGAGAGGACTGTTCCTCTTAATGACAGCCAGAGGCTGAGTCTTGAAGCTAGCAGTGAGTCTTGAAGGAGGGCATATGGTTCCAGATTTTGGGCTGTCTGGCCAGGGTTGGTGACCACCAGAGTGCTCATAGGAGGTTTAGAAGAAAGCACCTCAAGGCAGCAAAGGCTCAGCCTGGCAGAAGGCGTGGGCGCCTGCAATCACGTGTGTGTGCCACAGCCAGCTGTTTGCTGTTGGTCTCCGAGCTGTAATAAAGAACCCAGGACTGTCGGAGTGAGAGACGGCTTGTCAGGCTGTGTGAGAACGCTGCAAATGTAACACGATAGAGCTCCCCCGGACGTTTTGGCATGAGATGCTGTCTGTCTTATAGCATTTTCTGAGGCTTTATGAAAGCCTGTCTTCTCTCCCTACAGGGTCATGGGAGGAGAGAGAGAGAGAGAGAGAGAGAGAGAGAGAGAGAGAGAGAGAGAGAGAGAGAGAGATGTGCAACTTCACTCGCACCTGCTGCAGGTGCTCTCAGAATTCTGACCAAGCTGGGGAGCCCTTGGGGTGTTTCAGGGAGTGGTTTTTTCTGATGCCAGGGTCAGGCAGTGGCTTTGGCATGAAGGAACTGGAGAAGTCTATGTCCCTGTAGCTGAGGGGTGTGGCCCAGAGCTAGTTACTCGGACCTTTGCTCCGGATAGTTGTCCTAGAGCTGGGGAACAAGCTCACTACCTTGCAGCAGGAGGGGAGGACCTGGGATTGTCTTCAGGGTGCTGGAGCTGGAGGTCTACAGGAAGGCAGATGGGTGGCCCAGTGGTGCCAACATTGGGCTGACACTGTTAGATTCAGAGATGAGAGAGCACTGGGGACATGCTAACATCCTCATACTTGAATTAAAGCACTTGAGAATTGGCTAGCACAATATGCCATCTTTTCCTTTCCTTCCTTCTCTCTGAGTAGCTTTGCAAACCCAAGTAGGACCTGTGTCCTTGCTGTCTCTTCCATTTCTTCCTGTCTTGAAATCCCCACAGCTGCTTTTCTCACTGCAACAAGCTTGGAACAAACAGATCATTCACACCATTGGAGTGGGCATCTTCATATGAATTCATACAAGTGAGTGGGGGACATTGGAGCTATCAGATAGTAAGATGCTTTGGGGTGGATGCTTGCTGTTCATGTGTGCCCCCTGCCCTGAGCCAGTACAGCACAAGTGTGCCTGCTCAAGGGTTCTAGGGCTTTAAGAACCTCCACTTCTACAAATGTGGTGGGGCAGTGGGCAGCCTGGAGGGTTGATGGCTGCAGGTCCTCAATAAAAGTCAATGGTCTAGGGTAGGGCCAGTGATTATCAAAAACCTACCACAGGACCTCATGATCCTGCCTTCTCTGGTAATTCCAATTTTGAGCACTTGCTGTTTGCCCAGCCATATACTAGGCTCTATTGGAGTTGCTGAGAAAAGAGAGGGAGAGTTAGTAAAGGTGATAGATGCCTTTTGATACTTATGAATATGCCAGGAATTTTATTTTTGGCTGTTATTCTTATAGAAAAATAATGAAATTGACCCTCAGAAAGTTTTGAGTCATTTTCTCAAACAAATATTTCACGACTACAAGTAAGTGCTGGAGTAGAATTTGGACCCCAGATTATTCACAGCAAGTCCTCCCTTGTTTTTCTGTACCCTTTGATTTCTGCAGTTGCAAGAAATCAAACCCTCTTCTTTGGGTTTCAGCCCCATTTGATCTCAGGAATTAGCAAATTCACTGGCAGAAAGCAGCACAAGGTAAAAGTTTATTAAATGAATGAATGAACTAGTGCTAAACTCAAGAACACATCAGAGCACCCTGATTCTATGAGGGCTGAATGTGAGATGATGTGTTTGGCTCAGAATCCATGTTCTCTAAGCCATGTGCTTATGAATTTCATGGTGCTTATCACTCTATGAAGAGACAGAATAGTATATGTAAGAGACAGAGAAATGACTAGATGTGGTAGTACGTGCCTGTGATATCAGTGCTAGGAAAACTGAGACAGGAGGGTCACAGATTTAAAGCCAGTCTCAGCAATTTAGCCAGATACTTAGCAATTTAGGAAGGCCTTGTTTAAAAAAAATAAGTCTAGAGTTATGGCTCAGAAGTAGAATGTCTCTGGGTTCCATCCCCACTAAACACACACACACACACACACACACACACACACACACACACACACACACACACGAGAGAGAGAGAGAGAGAGAGAGAGAGAGAGAGAGAGAGAGAGAGAGAGATATTCAGAAATAGAGCCAAAGATCTGAGAAAAGAGGACCAAGTTATATGACCAGCCATTCTTCACAGCAATTGAAAATAAAGTGTCACAGAAGCAGGAGAGTTGTGAAATTGTAGAAAGGCAAACTAAAGCTCATTCATTTGTTTTATTTTATGAATATTTATTGGGTACCTATTTTGTGCCAATCACTATTCTCAGCTTCTGAGGAACAACAGTGAAGAAGACACAGAATATCCAGGACCACTTCAGAGAGGAGCCACAGCAAGAAGCTCATTTATAACTCTTACATGGTTAAACATGAAGAAGCCTTGCTTCATCTGATCCCTTAGCAAACATTTGCTTTTGTAAGCCCTGGGGATTAAGAAACAAAGACTTCAGACACTCTTGTAGCATGTGCTGCTGTTTGAGGCCAGTCTGAATATTCTACACAGCCTCCTACTTTCTAACACTCTGTTAGGACTTTGGCCCCTGGAAAACTATCTTCTTGCCAGCCTGATTCCACTGTCCACACAGTGATCATTGAATTCTCTTTCCTGGACTCTGTTTCCTGTGACTCTCTTCTTGCAGCCTCTCAGTCTCTTCCTTTTATAGTCCTATCATGGTCCTTCACATCATCTGAAACCACCCCACCTGCCAGCACCTGCCTGCTGACCAAAGCCTTGGCATTCCCCCTTCCTCCCCTGCCTCCTGTACATGCAGTACATGCAGCATTTTAATTGCAAACAATGAAAATTAATTCTACCAGTGAGAATAATGAGTTAGGATAATGGGCAGCTCCCAGGATGCATTTGAAGCCTGAAGAATCAGAAGATGGAAACAGGCAGCAATGAAGAGCATCTTTGCAAACGGTGGCGTTCCACTTGCCAGCTTTGCTAGGCAGCAGGGCCATGTCTGGATTCAAGGTGCCACTTCCAGTCTGCCCCACAGTGGCCATGATGGCTGGAATCTAGATTGCTTCTTTTTATCACTTTCATCAGATTTAGAGAGGTGGATCACATCCTCAGGAAGTCTTGAGATCCTGAGGGACCATAGCACTTTGTCACATGATTTTTATCATCTGCCCACACCTACTTCCTCCATCCCAACTGAAGACAGTCTTGCATGGTTTGATATGGATTGAGACAGCACACACAGGTGGCACAAAACCTTCTGGTGACTTTTCTAAGGCTTTAGGACCTGACCAAACGGAACTATCCACCTGCCACTTCTACCTGATGCAAGAATGCTCATACACATGCCCAACTTTTTCACTCATTGAATAGAAAAACATCCAACTTACACATCACTGTTAGGTACTCCTTTTCTCTTAAGGTTCTTAGAGAGCTTGAGAATAGTTATTTTCTAAAAAGGGCACAACGTGCCTCTTAAATGCAAGAAATCCCTGGCATGTTTTAATGTGTGGGCTCCATACAGTATTCTGACTCAGTGTAACCACTGGGAGTCCTGAGTTATGGAAGCCCAGTATCAGAACTCTTGCAACTTACCCAGTGAGTGGACTGGAGCAGCACACCCAAATATGGTAGCTTTTGTTTTCAAGTCTGGGGATACTTACCTAATGTTGTGACTCTTTGTTAATGGCATGGTATGCCAGGAGAAGCAACTTGCTCTTTATTTTGCAGAGTTTATGTTGACACACCCAGAGTCTCAATACTCTAAAACGTTAACCAACTTTGGCAATTTCCTATTCTTTCATAGAAGTCATTTTTCTACCACATATACATGTATTTTACCAAGGCACTCTGTCCCTACTCATTTATTAACATGATGCCATTAATGTATTGAGGTAGCCCAATGTCAATACATGGTCAGACAGTCAAATCCTGATGGACTTGGAAAGTCCATATGACTCTCAGGTAGAATAATGAAGATTTATTGCTATACCTATCTGGAGAGAGAAAAGTGCTATTAGTACTTTTGTTGTTGTTGTTTTGTTATAATAGAGTTAAAATATGGACATATCAATAACTATATCAGTTGTTAGGGCATGTATTGATTTGATCCAATAAAGAGACTATATCAGGAAGAGCAGGTATAATTGAAGTCACCACTTGATTAAGTTTTTGATAATCCTCTGTCACCTTCTACGACTCATTATCTTTTGCATCTGCCAATATGGAAAGTTACACAGGGATGTTATTGGAATTGTCTGCATTGCACCTTTCAGCTATTTAATGATGGAGTTAATTTCTGTGATTTCCCTAGACAGAGAGTTTTCCTTTTTTATTGTGATATAAGGAGGGAAATGGTTTTCATTTTGCCTTTTCTGCCTTGTTGACTCTTACTCAATTTTCAGGGAGTCAATTGGGAAGTTCTTCTTCTTTGTGGAGATATCTATTCCAAAATACAATCAGGAAATGGCAAAACAACTATTGAATAGGTCTGAGGTCTCACTGGACTTACTATGAGATTGACTAGAATCAAATTCTATTTTTCATTTGGCCTCTATTAGCCTCTACCCTGACTCATAGGCAGACATATGTGCCTAGAAATTAGGATTAGCCAAGATTCAGCATTCAATATTATACAAAAGATCATGGTATTTTTCCTTTTTTTCCAGTGCAAAGTTACTCTGATAAATAGCATCTTAGACCGTTTGGACTACTATGACAAAATACTAAAAACCTGGTAGCTTTTATTTTATTGTTGTTTTTAAGTTAACTTTTTATTGGTACATGATAATTATATATGATCATGGATGCATAGTGACACAGTCATATCATATAATTCAGTCTGTTTTAGGTCTTGTATTTCTCCTTACCCTTTTCTCTTCCCTCCCCTGATTCCTTTCCATTACTTTACTGGTGTTCTCTTGGTTTTCATAAAGTCTCTTTTTTGTCCTTTTTCTCTCTAGCTTCCACATATGAAAACAACAACGACAAAAAACAAGCCTTTTGACTTTCTGAGTCTGATTTATCTAACTTTGCATGATGTTCTCCAATTGCATCCATTTTACTGCAAATGACTCAATACTATTCTTTACAGTTAAGTTTCTTTGTGTTTATATACCACATTTCCTTATCCATTTATCTGTTGATTGACACCTAGACTGGCTTCATAATTTAGCTATTGCTAATTGTGTTACTATAAACATGGGTATGCATATATCTCTATAGTATGCTAACTTTAATTATTTTGGAAAGATACTCAGGAGCAGTATATTTGGGTTCCATTCCTAATCATTTTTTTTTTTTTTGGTGGTACTGGGGTTCCTGGAATCCCTTCTACCTCTGGGCTACACTCTCAGACCTTTTTTTATATTTTTATTTGGAAACAGGGTCTCTTAAGCCAGCGAGGCTGGCCTCAAACCTGCGTGATCCTCCTGTCTCCGCCTCCCAAGCGCGGGGATTACAAGTGTGCGCCACTACACCCGGCTTCATTCCTAATCTTTGGATGAACCTCTGGACTGATACCCATAATGGGTGTAGTAATTTACAATCCCACTGACAGTTTATAAGTGTTCCTTTCTCCGCACATCCCCACAAGCATTTATGAGGGAGCTTTTATTTTTTACTTATTTATTTTAATTTTTTATTGAAAATGGTATATATTTACAAGCATGCACCACCACGCCCTGGTTAAAAATGGTATATATTTAAACTGTGCTTGGTGCCCTCTCCCCCCACCATTTTCCCTTCTCCCCTCCCAACAGTGAGTGTCCAGGTTAACCATGCTATATTCATACTTTTACTCATATTCTGATGTAGGTCCTTATGGGGGAGCTTTTAAACAACAGAAATTTATTGGTCATAATTCTGGAGGCTGTGAACTCCAAGATCAATGTACTAGCTGCTTTAGTGTCTTGTGAAAGCTCATTTTCTGGTTCATAGAAGGCATCTTCCCACTGAATCTTCATATGACACAAAGAGCAAAGAAACTCTCTCAGGCTTCTTTTATAAGAGCTCAATCCAATTTATGAGGGCTCTGATCTTATGATGTACTCCCCTCCCAAAGGGCCTATGTTAGTTAGCTTTCTAACACTATAACAGAATGCCTGAATTAATTAACTTTAAGACAAAAGACTTATTTTGGTCACAGTTTTGGAGTTTCCAACTCATGATTGGTTGGCCTCATTTCTTTGGTTGTGAAGCAACACAGCACATCATGGTAGGAGTGCCTGGTGGAGCAAAACAACTCACCTCATGGTTAGGAAGCAAGAGAGAGAAAGAGGAAAGATCAGTATCCCATAACCCCTTTGTAGGTATGCCTCAAGCCACCTCAAAATCTCTCACTAGGCCCTACCACTCAAAGGCTCCATCACTTTCCAATAGCACCACTCTGGAGACTAAGTTTTGGAACTTTGGGGAAAGATTCTAGATCCCAACTGTAGCAATCCCTAGCCCCTCTTCTTTTTCTGATACTGGAGGTTAAACCCAGAGGCATTCCACCTCCAAGATACACTCCTAGGCCTATTTTATTTTTTATTTTGAACCAGAGTCTCTTTAAGTTGCAGAAGGTCTCGCTAAGATGCTGAGAATGACCTTGAATCTGAGATCCTCCTGTCTCAGCCTCCTAAGTACTAGGAGGTATGTGCCACCATACTTTGTTTCCAACTCATTTTACCACTAACTTTGGGGTTAATATTTCAACATATGGGTTTTTTTCTTGGAAGGAGGGACAAACATTCATACCATAGCAAATAGCTTCAGGTCCCTTTGAAGAAGGCTAAGAAGAACATTCATGAGCTGGGTACAGTGGCACATGCCTATAATCCCAGTACATGGGAGGCTGAGAGAGGAAGACCACAGGTTAATGACCAGCATCAGTTGACGTCTTCTTTTTTTTATTCTTTCTTCCGAGCTATACTCCAGCCCTATTGTTTTTTAATTTTTTATTCTGAAACAAGGTCTTACAAGTTGCAGAGGGCCTCACTAAGTAGCTGAGGCTGTCCATGAACTGCGATCCTCCTGTGTCAGCCTTCCAGGTACTTAGATTATAAGCATGCACCACCATGCCTGGCAAGGTCTTCCTTTCCTTAAATAGTTTAGAATCACTCAAGGGACTTGGGGTTAATAGGAAATTGAATAATTCCTTTTTAGACACCCACCTTTTTGGAGGGTGTCTGACAGCTTCTTTTGTGGTGATATAATTCTGTGTTCTGAAGCCCAATTGGGCTCTGCTAATCCTTCCTTCCTGGCACCAGGTCTGCCTGTTGAAGTGGAGGGGGGCAATTTGTACTGTAGCTGACCGACATCACCTAGCCTATAGAGAGCAGGCATCCAAAATTCCCCAAATGCTAGTATTCCCTTCCTTTTGCATTCATCCACACAGCTAAGGGAGCAGCTGTAGGGGATGTGGTTAAGGGTGAGTGGGTGAAGTAGCACAGAATAAACTCAATCTGGTATTTTTTTGGCCTTTGAATTGTTTATTGTATATGCCAAAGAAGTTCTAGCATCTAAACTTCATTGATCACTGTTGAGTTTAGATTTCTGTTAAATAGCTGAGTAAACAATTAGAGTCAGTCCCATTTACCTGAGCTGGGACACTGAATTTAGAATTCTGGAAAGCTCTCTGCAGCAATAAATTCTGTCTGATCTGAAGTTGTGTTTTTCCTTTCTTGGTGGTGGAAAATCCTTTCAGAGCCAAATCCTATACACATACTCCTGGTCTGGCTATGTCTTCTCCTAGGCTTATCTTTGTAATTGGTCCTCTATGAGATGATTGGATAATATATGCAGACACACAGATAGGATATACTCACACATACAGAAGTGTCTGTGTGTGTGTGTGTGTGTGTGTGTGTGTGTGTGTAGAGAGAGAGAGAGAGAGAGAGAGAGAGAGAGAGAAAGTGAGAGTTGAAAGTCAGTTCAGAGTGATTCTTTTTTTTCAAAATGCAAAATGCAAAAGTCATCCCCTGCATCTACAACCTCTTGTCCCAAATTTCTTTTAGGATTTTCACCAAGTTTCAGATAAAGATCAGAATCCTTTTCAGATAGCCTTCATGGTTTATGTACTACACATATTTTCTCTGCCTTATTTGCTCCTTTACACACACACACACACACACACACACACACACACACACACACACACTCACACACTCACACTCACATGCATCTTTAGCTTTCTACTCCGTTTTCATTTTTCAGGAATGAATACAGACTTCAATTCCTGATCCCAATTCCCACGCCTGCCAACATGATCAGGCCCCTCAGCACTCTGTCTGCCTTTCATAGACCTTTGATTTATAATCAAATGTACCATATTATAACTATCTGATGGGGTACTTTTTCCTAGCTGGCAAGTAGGTCTCAAAAATGTAGGCACCACATTGGTATTTGCTGTTATAAGTCTAGTGCTCAGCACAAGCTCCAGGCCCTGGTGTTATTCAGTGGATATTTGTCTAATGAATTAATGGCATCTTAGTATCCATCCTAATGACTGCTCAGCCTCTAAATGCCAAAATAGAGATAGGTGCTAATATTACTGACAGTTGGCTAAGAAGCCTTTCAAGGATTAGAGGGAGCAGTCAGAGATCGCTTTTCAGAGAATAAAGAGTTTTAGCTAAGAAGTAAACTGAGTTTGTTTTTATGTGGATGCTTAAGAATTGTCTGGGTCTTTTGTTTTGGATTCTGTTGTGTGTCTGATATTCAAACCTGGACAAAGAAATTGTTGGTTTTAAATTGCTGTGTGGTGTCAAGGCGGTGGCGAGGTATCATTTTTCTGTTAGCCCTCTGAATACCATTGAAACTTGAATTTTTAGCCTGGTACCTTTCCTGCCTATTTTTCTGCTAATGTTTATGACCCAACATTTTGGACCAGTCCACCTTCGTCTCCATTTTGGTGTCTGATGCAGAGACCAGATCTCAACTTAAGTTGACTTAAAATTTTTTCAGATACTGTAGTCCTTTCTTATCTACAATTTTGTATTCCATGGTTTCAGGTGTCTATGGCCAACTATAGTCTGAAAATACTAAATAGAAATTTCAAAAGTAAACAGTTCACAATTTTAAACTACTTACTATTCTGAATGTCATGGTGAACTCTTGTACTATCTTGCTCCATCTTACTAGGATGTGAATCATGCCTTTGTTCAATGTGTCCATACTGTATACACTACCCACCCATGACTCAATTAATAGCTATCTCAGTTATGAAATCCACTGTGGAGGTATTGCAGTGCTTGTGTTCAAATAACCCATATATAACAATAGCCCCAAAGATCAAACAGAGTATTGTCAGTGATTCTGTTAGTAGTTTATTGTTATAATTGTTTTATGAATTAGCATTATTATCTTTCTATGCTTAATTTATAAATTAGACTTTATCATAGGTATGGATGCACAGAGAAAAAACATAGTATAAATACAATTTGATACTATCTGCAGTCTCAGGCATCCCTTGGGGTTTTGTTTTACATCCTTTGTAGGGGACTATGATAATGAGTCCATGTCCCTGGGTTTTCCAAAGTTTATTTAGGCAGGTCAGAAAGCCTTTGCAGGGGAAAAGCATAAACAGAGCGTAGAAAACTGAAATTGAATAACAGCTTTCTCTGTTGTTTCACTTATATGTACTTTATTTTGGTAGCAGCGTTGCCCCTTTTATCACTGCTGTTTCATTTGTTCAATAAACTCCCGATTATCCATCCTCAATAGCGTGGCCTGACTTTATCTCAGGCAATTGGTTCCAGCAGACAGACTGATTAGAAACCATTTCCTTTCCAAGTTCTGTAGCTTGATGTTCCTGTTAACTTTTATCATCAGGGCTGTAGAATTCTCTCTTAGCTCTGCTTGAAACACATGCATAAATAAAAATGGCTGCAGCTAAGCCCCCATCCTCTGCCATTTAAATTCTGATTCATCTCACTCTGGATGCTGGTGTAGAAATTTTATTTATGTATTGGTTTGAAAAATTTCAGGAGTGACTTGCTGTTAAAAATTATTCTGCAATAAACATTTCATCCCCTTGCAAAAATGAAATCACATTAAAAGATAGTTGTCCTTTCAAAAAAATTTTCCACTATTTTTTCACTTATAATTTTGACCTCAGAATTATATTAATCATAATCCCTGGTTTGTGACATACTTTAATTGTTACTGTGTGTGGCTAGAGATCATGCTATAACATTTAGAGTAATATGTATTATAATATTGAGTAATATATATAGTAATATAGAGTTCATGCTATAGCATTTTGAGTTATATATATATAACTATATAACTCAATATATATAACTATATAACTCAATAACTATAACTATATATGTGTGTATATATAGCTAGTATATATATATATATATATATATATATATATATATATATATATATATATACTAGCTACAATGGGATGCTGTGGCAAATGGTGTCTCCTTTTTGATCCATTATCCTGTTGATGGGTATTAGGCCAGGTGTTGAGATTTTGCTGTTATGAAATATGCTCTTGCAAACATTCTTGTGCATATCTCCTGCTGTACATGTGCAAGAGGTCCTCTTGGAGTGGTATTGTTGGATTTTTGTGGACATGAATACTCATGTTAAACAGGAAACTGTTTTCTAAATTGATTGCATTCATTTATCTTCTTAGCAGCCAAGTGTAGGAGATACCTTTGATCTACATATTCACGAGGTTTACCTTTGATCTACATATTCATGAGGTTTCTTGGTCTATGTTTACAGAATATGTGTGTAAATTGGTATTTTATTGGGGTTTTGATTTTCATTTCTCTGGTCACCAAGGAGAACAAAGTTCTTATAACTTTCTTGTTTATGGGTATTTCCCTTTTTGCTAGATAACCATTTATGCTTCTGCTCATTTCTCAGTTGGGTTTAATATACTATTACTGATTTGTTGAAGTTCTTTATATCTTACTGATATGAATTCAAAGTTAGTTATAATTTTTAGAAATACTACTTTCCCATTTTTCTGTTTTACTTCCTTGAAAATTTTAACTGACAAATAGAAGTTCTTAATTTGGGTATAGTCATATTTATCAGCCATTTATTTTGTATAGTTTTCTTGTTGCTCCAGAGATCGTTTTCTACGTATAGATCATCAAGGTATTTACTTATGTTAAACTCCTAAAAGTGGCTTAGCTTCTCTTATTTAAGTTCTTAATCCAACTGCAGTTAATTTTTATGTTCAGAGTGAGCTAGTTTTTACAATTAATGTTTTTTTAAGTGAAAAATGCTATTTTCTGATTTTATTTATTAAATAAATATGTCCAGGGACTTGATCTGCCACATTGGTCATCTAATGTGCATTTGCGCCTCTACCATCTTGTACCCCATTAAGATATATGACTACAATGCACCAATAAAGAAATTTAAAAAGACAATAAAGACTTACAAAAAAGGAAAATTCTCACATACCTGCAGTATCAGTTTCTGGGTTTCATATCCTATTCTTTTGGCTAAGTTATTTCTGAACTAGTGCTATATGATTTCTTAATTGCTACAGCTTCATAATAACTCTTGATGCTTGGTAAAACAAATCTGTCCTCTTCGTTCTTTCTTGGAAGTGTATTGGTTATTCTTTCTTCTTTCTTCCTCCAGGTAAGTTTTAGAGAAGCTTATTAGGATCCAAAAAAAATCTGTTGGGATTTATACCAGCATTCTTTGAGTGCCATTTCTTGAATAGAATGTCACTGAATGTACAGATCAAACTGGGAAGAGTTTACATCTACATAATATTATACATGCCTATTTGTGAGTATGGTTATAAATATATTCACTTGTGTTTCCTAGAGTTCCAATAGTTTTTGATAATTCTTGCATTTTGATAGTTCTTGTGCCATGCCCTATAATATTAAGCATTTCTGTATATTGATTTAATTCAGTGCCTGTTCTTTCCCAAGATTCTGAGGATGTTTATCTGACATCAAGGAGTCTGGTGTATATATTATAGTCATCACTATGACCCCCATCAGAATTTGGCCACACAGGGGGATCCCATATCTGAGATTGGAAGTTAATTTCTAAAGATTTCTTATGGGTGTTTGCTTTGACTCTTGGTAGGCAATATTTCTGTGTTCTGCTTTTAGATATCCTATTTTCAATCACATCATACCCTCTTTTACTTGTTATGCAATCTATGTGATAAGACAGGACATTTCCCAAGAATTTTTATCCTTACCTTGGTCTTCTTACTGTCTTGGGGGGTTGACCCTTAGAAGGAGCTATAAGTTTTACTTGCATTCCTTATTCATTCAAAAAACACTAATGGGTAGACCTGGCTACTGGGAGGCATAATGAATGTATCCCCTGGGGTATGTGGGCATCCAGGTAGGGCAGGCAGGAACCTATGGTCAGCTTGCTGGAGCTCTGGGTCAACCAAAGGATCTTCTGTAGGAGGACCATAGTCACATTAGTGGCTCAGGACCAAAGCTGATCAGATCTCATGGCATTTGTCCCCCACATATGATTGCATTTGACTGCTGACAGATCCAGAGTATACCCACAATCTAGGTTCTTGCTGTATGCTTTCTAAGGAAAAACTATTTGTCTCTTGCTTGAGTTGTTTAGCTTCACCAAGCCTCAGTTTTCCTCTTTCAAAAGTGGGATCAGAGATTCAAAATGGCGACTGTGGGATACAGCACATCTCAGTAGCTGAAACAAATAAAGTTCAACTACTGAGAAGGCAGATCTTAATAAACAAAATAAATATAGCTCATGACCCCAAACAGATTCAGGAATCATGGCAGAAGGAATCCAGTAACTCTGAACTGTGAGATCCACTGCAAAAAATCCCAAGCACGTGACAGACCTGCTGCAGATGTGGCTGGCCTCTGATGCCATTACAGGCTGGGCCCAAACCATGAGTCCCAGTGTGGCAATCACAAGAAATTTAGAAAAAAAAAAAAGACAAAAAACAAAAACAAAAACAAAAAAACAAAACCCAAGAGTTTGAAAACAGCCATAGAGCTTCAACATCTTAAGTGGCAAGCTGCACTCGAGCACCTGAGTGACGCTGTTTGCTCACTAGAGGTGGCACCTGTAGCAGCACAATGAGATCTCTAGATACCAGGAACTGGACCAGGTAACCCTGTATGCCCAGAGAAGGCACAGGACCCAGCAGCGCAGCAAGCTCTCCAGAGCCCCAGACCAGGACAACCAGGTAACAGTGTGTGCCTAGATGAGCTATGAGGCCCGGTATGCATCCAGTGTGTGCCACGGGACACGGCAGTAACTGTGTGTGCCCATTGTGTGCCACAGGCCTTGGTGTGCTCGTCCAGTTAGAACCTCCAGAGACACAGGAAAGGTGTTCAAGGTGCAATACATGCACAGGGCCACAGGGGGTCACTCCAGGACTACATTGGACACCCTCCACCCCTGCAAGTAGGGAAGCACAGGCCTGAGCTCTAGGAGGAAAGTGCAGACATGCGGACTACAGGCTGGAAATACACAGAACCCAGAACTTGCACATAACTCATTAACAGTGACTCTCAATGCCCTGACACTTAAACTCAAAGATGTCAGAGGTGAGAGAGGGTCCCAAACACTCATAGAGTGGGTTCAGGAGCTGACAATAGGGTACAGAGCAAATAAGTGACATTGGAAAATACTCCAGAATCTACCACAGTGATCGATCAGACATTCAGATATTATATGGGTCTTTCCCATATTCATAAATTAGTAGGACTTTTTTCTTTCTTTTGTTGTTTTTCCTTTTATTTGGGTTTTTGTTTGTTTGTTTGTTTGTTTTACTGTGTTGTCTCACACAGTCGCAAGTTCTTTTTATTTTATTATATTTTTGGCCTTTTTTCTCTTTTTTACTGTTTTCCTCTTTTGGTTGTTTTTTTTTTGGTCTTTGATGTATAATAGTTAGCTTTGGTATGTTGTTTTGTTACTTTATTTGTGTTTGTTTGCTCCCCTCCCCACTCCTTTTACAAACTTCTTCACTCTAGCCTATCTACTCTCTTCTCTCAAAACTTTTTTTTCCTTTACTGTATCTCCTGTTTAATACTCAAGGTATTTCATATCTCCATACTTAAATATTCTACTAACTACAAGAGTACTACTATCTAACCTTCTTCTTTTCTCAACCAGATACTACCTTGTTTTACTTAAATTCTTCTTCAATCTAATCATATCCTCTACCTTACCTGACTCCTGTACCCATCACCCCAGCTCCTCCACCATCACCCAACCCTCACCATTGGAAAAAGTACTGCTTACCTGCTGACACTTCTAAATGCCTACTACTAAGACTGGATTAGAATAATAACCACAAAAGATGCCAAAATATCAGAAACACAAGCATGAGAGCCTTGAAAATATAAGAATTAGGAATAGTGAAGAAACAATGAAAATCACGAATACTGACCTACAAGAAATGCAAGAAGGAGAATTCCAAATCCTGATCTACAATATGATGAAAAGCCTCAAAGCATGCATACAGGAAATGAAAGAGGAAATGTATACACTAAGAAAGAATCAGAAAGAGGTCTGGAATGAAATGAAAGAGTCAATAAATGAAATGAAGACAGCAATAGAAATACATTCTGGAAGACTAGATGAAATGGAAAATAGAATATCATTTTTAGAAGACAGCTCATTAAAAACTGAAAGCACAGTCAACAGCATGCAGAAGTCATTACAGCAACAAAACCTAAACATACAACAACTATGGGACAATATGACAAGTCCTAACTTATGAATAAAAGGCATTGAAGAAGGGATAGAGGTACAAACCAAGGGCATTCATCATCTCTGCAGAGGAATAATTTCAGAGAATTTTCCAAACATGGAAAGAGACTTGCACTTACACATTCAGGAGACATACAGAACACCATTAAGACAAAATCAAAGAAGGACCTGCCCACGCCATGTAATAATAAAAATGATCAACATAGAGGCCAAGGAAAGAATCTTAAAAGTAGCTAGAACAAAAGAACGAGTGACATCTAGGGGAAAAACAATAAAAATCACCCCATTCTACACAACCCAAGTCATGAATGCCAGGAGAGACTGGTATGATGTGATTCAGACTCTGAAAGAAAACAACTTCCAACAAAAACTGCTATAACCAGCAAAATCATTACTGAAAATTGATGGAGAAACAAAACTGTTTCAAGATAAACAGAATCTCAAAAAGTTCATGAATTCAAAGCTAACACTAGAGAAAATCCTTAAAGAAATAAACCATAAAAAGAAAAGAGAAGCAATTTACAGAACCAGAGAAGAGATGAAATTGATCAGCAGGGCATTTAAGTAAAGAAGAAATAATATTATACCAAACAGAAGTTAGAACACAAAATGATAGGAAACAAAATTCATATTTCAGTTATAACTCTGAATATAAAAGGACTTAACTTACCAATCAAAAGACATGGACTGGCAATGTAGATTAAAAAACATAATCCAAGTATATGCTGTTTGCAAGAAACTCACCTTACATTCAAAGACATTCACAGTTTGAAAGTTAAAGGATAGAAAAAGATATACCATGCCAATGAAGACCCAAAACGGGCAGGGGGGGTAATGCAGATATCCAACAAAACAGACTTTAAGCTAAAGCACATCAGAAAAGACAAAGCAGGGCAGTTCCTTTTATTAAAAGGAACAGTCCACCAAAAAGATATAATGATAGTAAATGTTTATGTTATGCCTCAGATGTGGGTGCAGCCGCATTTGTAAAAGAAACCTTCCTGGATATCAGATCTCAAATAGACCTGAATACAATAATATTGTGAGACTTCAGCACACCTCTCACATCACTGGATTGATCTTCAAGGCAAAGGATGAGTAAAGACTCTTCAGAAATAAAGAAAACTATAAACCAAATGGACCTGATAAACATATACAGAATATTTCAACCAAGAACAATAGAATACACATTCTTCTCAGCAGTCCATGGAACCTTCTTTTTTTTAAAATTTTTTCTTTTCTTTTTCTTTTTTTTTTATTTGTGCACTGTATTCATACATCATAGTGGGATACAAACTTTTGCAGACATACATGCCCACATCGCCCAGTCAGCCCCCACCCAATCCCCACCCCATTCTCTCCCCATCCCTCCCTCCCATGCTTGGCTTAGTGGTTGACATCTAGTATTATAGCAATTTATCCTAAATTAAAAATGATAATCTCACATAACCGTTTCATTTGTCTGATACCAAGCTTTTGATGACTTAAAGATAACATTTCAATATTTCTTTTTACTTTCTTTCTTAACAGAGAATATTTTTTTTCTATTTTTTTAGGTGAAACTATCATATATTTATATATTTAGTTTTCAGAAAAAAAATCTATCCTAATATGGAATATGGACTCTAGATACCCAAAACGATCTTGAAAAAGAACAAAGCTAGAAGATATATATTTTCTGATTTCAAACCATATAAAGCTACAATAACTGAAACAGTGTAGTACTATTCTAAAGACAGATATATAAACCATTGAAGTTAAATAAAAGCCTAGAGATAAATTCTTCCCTATATTGTCAAGTTATTTTTGACAAGGTTTCCATGAACATTTGGTGGTGGAAATAGTAATCTTTTAACTAAATATTGTTGAAAAATAATAATTACATGGAAAATAATAAAATTGGACCCTTACCTAATCCCATATACAAATATTAACTCAAAATAGATAAAAGACCTAAATATAAATCTTAAGACTATAAACTTTTAGGAGAAAATCTGGGTCATAAAACCTCACAACATTGAAATTGGCAGTGATTTCTTGGATATGATTTCAATGGCACAGGCAACAGAAGAGTATACAAACTCCCTAAAAAATATTGTATATCCAAAGACAATGTAAACAGAGTTAACAGTTACTAATAGAATGGGATAAAATATTTCACAAATGCTATATCTGAAGGTATATTAATATTCCAACTAGAAATCCTAAAAATTAACAACAATAAAGGCAAACAATACAATTTAGAGATAGGTAAAAGACTAACATAAATAATGAATCTCCACAGATAACCAATCTTAGTTGTCTGTTGGATGGAAAATCTTGTTTCTCTAGTTCTGGTGTGTGTTACCTATTTCTTCTTTGTAGTTAATCTCTTTGAGTATTTTCTCTAGTGCTGGTTTTGAAGACATAAATTCCTTCAGTTTCTGTTTGTCATGGAAGCTTCTTATTTCTCCATCTAATTTGATAGAAAGTTTTGCTGGGTAGGAAATTTTTGGCTGGAAGTTGTTTTCTTTCAGAATTGGGAATATGTTACTCCAAGCTCTTCTGGCTCTCATAACTTGGTTTGGGAAGTCTGGAGTGATTCTAATTGGTTTGCCTCTGAATGTCACTTGGCCCTTTGCTTTTGTTGCCTTGAAGATTCTCTGCTTGGCTTGCACATTGGTCATTTTGACAATTATGTGGCGTGGGGATCCTCTTCTCCGATCCTGTCTAAAGGGAGTTCTATAAGTTTCCTGGACCTGTGGATCAACCTCTTGCTCTATGTTTGGAAAATTTTCTGCTATTACTTCCTTGAAGAGATTGTTGATCCTTTTGGTTTCACTTTCTTTTCCCTCCTTTATTCCAATTATTCTTAGGTTAGCTCTCTTAAAATGGGCCCATATTTCTTCAATATCAGATTCCTGCTGTCGGATATTTTTTTCTAGATTAGAAACTATGCGTTCATTTTTGGATTGCTCATCTTCTAAGAGCGAGATTCTGTTCTCCATGTGTTCTAATCGGTTGTTTGTGCTTTTAATTGCGGCCTTTACTTCATTAATTGCATCCTTTATCTCTTTTTGGCTCTCTCTGAGTTCTTTTCGAAGCACCTCTATTATTTCTACAGTTATTTTCCTGATTTGCTCTTCTAGAAATCTCTGATTTTCAGTTTTATCGGGTTCTGATGTTGTGGGGTTGTGGGCATTAATTGCTCCAGTATTATTCCTCTTTCCCATGATTTCGGATGTTTGTGCCTTCTCTGGGTTCTTCCCTTGGGTCACTATGACTTCACTTAAGGTGTTCTGGATCTCGAGTCAGTAGTATCTCAGACCCCACTACTCCTTTACTGGGTTTTATCACAGAGTCTCCGACCCAGAGAGTCAATAGAGGCTGCTTTAGACTGTGGGGGGTGCCAGGTTGCACGTTCTCCTATGGTGTGATATCTCTGCCACCGCCCCTCCTCCACTGGGTCAAGTCCCAGGGAGTACAGTACTGGGATTTCTCCTCTGTGGCCCGCAATTTGACTCACTATTCTTGAGTACGCAGATGTAGCTGTACTGGCTTCGCTGAATTCGCTGCTGCTGCTGCCGGTGGCAATATGGCGCCACTGCTATACCCTCGGCCGTGGGGCTGGTATTTTTCTTCTTGGTTTTGATTTTCAGTCTGAATCCTAGCAGTGTGTGCTGAGCTCAGCCACTGGGAGCTTTAGATGCTCTCTGCGCCAAGAAATCCCACCTGGATGTTCCGCAGTGGCTCACCTCAGCTTGCTGTAGCCGTCCGGTGAACTCCCCGCTGCCGCCGGCAGTAAAGCGCTGCTGCCGCGTCTGTGACTCTGTTCTCAGTCCGCTTTCTCTCTGGAGCCTGGTGATTTTTTTGTTTCTCTGGTGATGGTGTTTTCTGGCTATGAAAGGCGCTGATTTTGTGGTAATGGAGATTGGTTGTTAGCGGGGCTCTTAAGCCCCGCTTTTCTTGGTCGCCATCTTCGAACCTTCTCAAATATAGATCACATCCTGGGTCACAAAGCAAGCACCAGAAAATTCAAAGGATCTAATATAATTCCCTGTATCTTTTCAGACCATAATGGAATAAAAGTAGAAGTCAACAACAGGAAACTCAAAAGAAACTATTTAAATACATGGAGATTGAATGATACACTATTGAATGATGAGTGGATAAGATTGGAAATTAGGGGAGAAATAAAGAAATTTTTGGAAATAAATGAAAATAGAAAAACAACTTAACAAAATTTATGGAGACTTTAAAGGCAGTGTTAAGAGGAAAGTTTATACCATTGAGTGCCCACATAAGAAGGACAGAGAGTCACTCAGTAAACAACCTAATGACATAACTCAAGGACCTAGAAAGACTGCAACAGTCTAATCCTGAAACCAGCAGAAGACAGGAAATTATTAAAATCATATCAGAAATAAATGAAATAAAGAACAAAAAATTCAAAGAATCAACAAAACGATCCACCCACATTATTTTAGATGCCCTCTGCTTTATTCAAGGTCAGTGAACCTAAGTGTAAATCTCATCCCAAGTCAATGTCAAAGAAACATCCAGAATTAAAAATGTATTAAAATTAAAATCGGAACATAGTAATTATACATACTTATAAGTTCTTGTGGAATAATGTTTGACCAACTGTGGGCACTGTAGTCTAGCCAAGCTGACACATCAGATTGGTCATTACAGAGGGGCTTTGGGAAGCCTTTTTTATATCAGTGCTTCTAGCTCCTCTTTGGTAATAAAGAAAAATTTCAAAGTACATGAATATAATCTGATTTAAATATACCTCTATGTCCACCCTGCACATTTCTGCAGAGATAGAACTAAAGAGCAGTGGAGAAGAAAGATTTTGGGCTGGGTTTGGGCCCTGGATCTGCCTTTTCTATTTTTATTTTTTTCATATTGGGAATTAAATTCAGGGGCATTTTCCCTTAAAGCTACATTCCCAGTTTTTTATTATTCATTTTGAAACAGTGTCTTGGTAGGTTGCTGAGGGTCTTACTTGCTGAATTTGGCTTTGAACTTGTGATCCTTCTATCCCAGCCTTGCAAGTACTGGGATGACTGGAGTGTGCTACCATGCCCAAATTTGGCTCTGCCTCTTAATAGATGTGTAACCTCAGGCAAATAATTAATTCTCTCAGTGCCTCTGATTCCCTATTGTGAAATGGGTATCTAGGCTACCTCCATCACAGAGTCATGGTAAATAGTAACTAATGACTGGATTACCTCTCTGTTCTTCTACTGTCAGATGGTGAGCAGTTTCCAGCATTGTGGTGGAATGGGCAGGACTGTGATGAACACCATCTTGTTATTTTCCTTGTGTCTCTGGATGTGGACTGTGGTGTGGGCCAAGTACAGCATCAGGTTCTCTGAGCATTGCTAAAGCATTCTCCAAATATTTTATTTAGCTTTTCCTACCCTAGGAAGCACTTCTTTGACATTATTAGACTTCAAAATCTTTGCCTGTCAGATTAGTGGTGTCATATTCTCATTAACTGATGTTTGGAGATCATTAGTGACACACTTTTGCCATTGGGTTTCAAAGCTTTATAGACAGAGAGCTGTCCCACCTTGGGTTTCTACGGGTGGTAGCCTCCTTTGTGAGCTTGGATCCAGTGAAGATGGGGAGTGTCAGGGCCACCTGGGCTGCTGGTGGCCTCAGAAGCGGCCTGAGCTCTCTGGAGGCTGGAGCAGTTGGGTTTCCCTGATTAGGGACTGAAGTAATATTCTAAATAGGGCTCAAGTGCCAGAGGATTAAAAATACTTCCTACTTTTGAGTAAGGAGCTGACATGTTCTTAGGACAGCAGGGCTATATCTGGATTAGCAGCTGTCAGCTGCCTTGTGGGCTCTCCCAGCCAGCTGATGTGCCAAGGGCTCCTGGCTTCCCTGCAGCGAATCTGGAAGAAAGGCTTAGGGTGGGCAGCTGCTGGGTGCCTCTTCATCATCCCTCTTCATCCATCCTTCATCCATCATGCCCAACCTACAGCTGGGTATGGTGGAGGTGTGGAATTCATCTATATGATGAATATGTCAGGTGTCTACAGTTGCCTCCAGTGGTCAGGGTTGGTCTGATTCTGGGCTGCATTGAGTAAGGAAGATTGGAGGGAATGACATCTTTGTTATTATGGTTTTGCCAATGATGTAGCGAAATGACAAAGCCCAGTTGGAAGACAATAGTTCCTTGCTCTTCACTTAGGGGCAGTGCCAAGGTCCTGTGACACCTTGTGTTAGCCCCCTGAGAATGCTTATGACACTGGGTTTTCATCAGTTTTTATGTCCTTGTCCTATACCACTGTATATACCAGCAGAATTCCTGGGATCTGAATACAGTAGATGCTCAGTGAGTACTCACAAAGTGAATAAATAAACCATTGAAGGAAGATACAGTGATCCTTACCAATTGTAGTTTTGAAATGCCACTTTGGTATCTGTATACTAAGAAATTTAATTCTATGATCTTTTTATGTATGCACAGTTCAATATAGATTCTTCAAATAAAAGATCAGGGCGATAAACATGGCTCCTTCCTCCTACAGAACACAAGCTGAATCTGGGGGGTTGTAAGGAGAGTGATTTGTTTATACTCCTCTTAGGCCTAATAACTACCATGATAATTTTGTGAAAAGGCCAGGTGTTTAAACAAGGACTTTGCTGAGACTTGGGGAAATTGAAACACAGGAGAATGCAAGTGCTTTAGAAATAATATAAAACAAAAAAGAAGAAACATTAAATCTGTGAGAGCTGGTTTTGGAAACTTTAAAAAGAGATGGAGCCTGCATTATGTGAAAACAGCTCAGGGAGGCTCTGTTTTTTTGAGCAAGTAAAAAAAAAGGTGGTTCAGGATAACAAGATAAAGTATTTAATGGCAGTGAACTTTTTTTAGAATGACTCACTATCAGTACTGGCATTGTTGCTTTGCTTTTCATTTCCTATGATGTTTTAGGTAGCTTTTTATCCCCTCAAAAGAATTGTTGAATGCTTAAACCCTGGTACTTGGAAATATAACCTTATTTGGAAACAGGGTCTTTGTAGATGTAGTCAAGTTAATATTTGGTCGGTAAGGCGACATTAGTTCTGAATGACTGGTATCCTTAGAGAAAGAGGGAAATTTGGAAGCAGACACACATAGAGAGGAGACAGCAACACAATGGTATAACTTTGGTGCAAGTGGCTGTTTGTAAAGATGGAGGCATAACTGGGAATTACTCTCCCAGTGCCTAAAGTTACCATAGCTGGAAGAAACAAGAAATAATTTTCCCCTATAGATTTTGGAGGGGTCATGGCCCTTCAGGCACTGACTTCAGACTTCACCTGGGAGTGAGTGCATTTCTTTGTTTCAGGCTACCCAGATTGAGGTACTTTGTTACAGCAGCCATAGAAAACTAATACACTTGGTGTAGCTGATGAGTTTCAGCAGTTGTTTACTGTAGGGAATATCTTGAAAGTGATAAGAAAAGTTTCTGGATGATTGGCTGCTAAGCTTTGTGGCAGAATCACGGATGCCACTAAGGTTGAACCTGCAGTTGTAAAAGATCCCTTCCTATGCAAGGTCCAGTTCCTCTAGGGAGTCTCACCAACTCTGATGTACAAGCAAGTTTGAATATTACCACCTCGAGGACTCATCAAGTTCAGGAAAGGTAGCTGAACAGTGCTCTAGGCTCAGGAGAAGGAATTTGAAGTCAGGTGAATTTCATGTCCCATCAATCTCCCTTCTCTGTCTTCTGGTTCCAATGTGTTTTATTTTGTTTCCTTTGTAATGTTTTAACTTAAAATGAGCTACCACAAGAGTTCTTGAGGGTTGACACAGTGTCCTTTGGGGTCATATTTATTTTTGTTTGCTTATTTTGTTGTTGTTTGCACTGTCTTTGAATTTTAACACAAAGATTCTTGGAATCACCACTCCAACCCTGATACAGAATAGTTTCACCAAAAAATTCCCATGTGTTATCCTCTCATATTCCTACCATTTCCTTTTTCCTATCCCCTGACAACTACTGATTACCAAAATAGTTTTATTGTTTTAAAACTATCTTATGAATAGAAGCATTCTGAATGTCAATGGCCTCTTTCAGAATAATGCTTTTGAGATTCTCCCGAAATGATGAGGGTACTGCAGAGTAGTGGTTTATCATAAGTACTGAAGTTGGTTTATCTATTCACCTGCTGAAGGATAATTGGGTTGTTTCCAGTTTGGGGTAATTATGAATACTATATCTAAAACCATTTGTGATAACATTTTTAAATGAATTTTTCACTCCTGTATGGTAAACACACAGGAATGGGTTTGCTGAGCCATATGTTAACTATTAAAGCTGCCAAACCTTTCCAGAATATCTGATGTATTTTGAGTTAACTTTTGAGTATCAGGCTTAATGCAAGTTTATTTATTGATTTATTTTTTTGGTATATGAGTTCCTAGTTCTAATTTCATTTGTTGGAAAGGCTTTCCTTGAAATTAAGAAGGTCTGGGGCTGTAGCTCAGAGGTAGAATGGCTCTGTGTTCAGTACCCAGTACCACAAAAAAGGAAGGAAGGGAGGGAGGGAGGGAAGGATGGAGGATGGAAGGGAGGAAGGAAGGAAGGAAGGAAGGAGGGAAAAAGAAAGGAAAGGGAGGGCTGGCTATAGTTTTGAATGTTGGTTCAGTGGAGGTCAAACTTATAACAAGCTAAACTAATATATTCTAAAGATACCTGTTTCCAGTGATCTCATTAATAAAGGGGAACTCAGAAGTTTTCAAATGCCCAGAGTTTATTTGGAGGCTTGTGTGCGGCTCCCTGGAGGCTTCTGACCACCATAAGAATCACATTTTCTTCAACATGCCCTTCAGCCCAAGCGCAAGCATAGACAGATCTCAGTGGGGCCATGGTCCAGAAAAGCTCAGGCCACATTCTTCCAGGGACTTTCTCAAGTCAGAACAGAGGTAAAAAAAAAAAGTACTTAAGGCTGGCCTTGCACCCATTCTGAAGCTTGACTTTTGGCTCAAGAAGCTTCTTATTCTGCTCCAGTGCGACATGTGGAAAGTAGACCTGAAGACTATGGGAATTGTTCTACTCTGTGAGCCTTTGCTGTGCCTCTAATCCTATGAGTTTTAGGAAATAGGGTGGGAGTGAGAGAGGCCATGATAGGAACAGAAAATGGGGATTTCCCAGCAACTCCTTTCTATTCCTTTGCTGTTCACATCACCCAAGAGGAAAAATTGCCTTGACTACATATGTTTAATTCAGTTTCTCTCACAGGGAACTAGTTGAGTAAGGAGTAGGTTGGCTGGGATGGAATAAAAAGTTTGTCTTAAACTTGATTGCAGTGCATAAAACTGGAGGTTGAAAACCGGAAACTATACCCCAGCAAATTGTTAAGACCAAAAAGATATTGATTGCAAAAGAAGTGATCTAGCTGGGCATGGTGGTGCACGCTTGTAATCCCAGCATTTGGGAGGCTGAGACCGGAGGATTGCGGTTCACGGACAGCCTTAGCTACTTAGTGAGGTCGTCCACAACTTAGTGAGACCCTGTTTCAAAATAAAGAATAAAAAATAGGGCAGGGGTGTAGCTCAGAGATTGAATGCCCCTGGGTTCCATCCCCAGACCCAGAAAACAAAGCGATCTATTTTCATTAAAATATTAATCATAAAAAAAGTGAAGTCAAGCCAGTGTGGTGTTGCACACTTGTAAGCTCAGTACTTGGGAGGCTGAGACAGGAGGATCTCAGATTTGCTGCCAGCCACAACTTAGAGAGGCCCTCTGCAACTTAATGAGACCCTGTTTTCTTCAACACACCCATTTCTTCAACATTCAAAATAAAAGATTAAAATAGAGCTGGGGGTGTATCTCAGAGATAGAATACCGCCAGGTTCAATCCCCAGTACCATAAACCAACCAACCAACCAAACAAACAAACAAACAACCAAACAAACAAAAGTGAAATCAATCACTATATCATCCTGTCCTAATATCATCTAGTGGAAACTGCTGTAACTTCTGGGCCCTGCTAAAGAAGCAGGCCCAGAATCCATATTTGCTATCATGGGATCCAGAACTTTGATTTGATGGCTGATTGGTCTAGAGGTGGGCATTGGATTCAAGGGCAGCCTATCCATAGGTTAGCTAGGTTCCTATAACCTACAGCTGGGTATAAAATGATTCACAGTGTTAATCAGTCATTTTGTCAGAGAGGTGTCATCAAAGCAAAGAGAAGTTATCATTTAATAGAAAAGCAGAAGGAAATATGGCTGACCTATATTTATAATAATGAAATACAGTGAAGGCCTATGAATTTTTAATTGGTGAGATCTACACAGTAACCTCAAATTGAGAAGTAGCTTACACTACTTATTTCTCTGAAGCCAGGCCATTATGGCTTCTGGTTTTGCTTTCAATATCTTACCTTGTCTTTTTTTTTTAAATAAGGTTCTTATACTTGAACTAACTAGAATGATTGATTGATTCTTGTAGCCAAACTAAAGCCAAAATAAAGCATTGGCCAATATACAGGCAAACATGGTGCCAAAATAAAGAGGACTGAGGAATCAAGAAAGCCTAGACCAGAGGTAATAAATGTAGGTGACTTTATTAAGGTTCACAAGGCTACAAGTAATGTTAGTGAAGCCAACTCAAGTTGATTAAAGAAGAGAAAAATAGAAATTGATATATTTATATGGCAAATACTCAGGAACAACCAGGACTCTTAAAAATGAATTCCAGAGTTAGGCATGGTGCCTAGCACCATGTAATCCCAGTACTTGGGAGGTTGAGATAGAAGGATCTCAGGTTTGAGGCCAGTCTCACTAAATTAGCAAGACCTTATTTCAAAATAGGAAATAAAAAGGCTGGGATTATAGCTCGGAGGTAGAACATCCCTGAGTTTAATCGCCAGTATAAGAAAAAAATATAGTGCCAGACAGTTCCTCACACTGTTAATCTTAGAACTGTTACAGATTACCCAGAAGTTCCACTTCTACAAAAAGCATATGTGTACACAAGAACTTGTACATTATTGTTCACAGCATTATTTATAATACTCATATAAGAGCTGGGCGTGGTGGCGCACACTTGTAATCCCCACACTTGGGAGGCGGAGACAAGAGTATTGCGCAGGTTTGAAGTCAGCCTCGCTGGCTTAAGAGACCCTGTTTCCAAATAAAAATAATATAAAATAGGTCTGGGAGTGTAGCCCAGAGATAGCAGGGTTTCCAGGAACCCCAGTATCACAATAATAATAATAATAATAATAATAATAATAATAATAATGATAGTACTCAGATAAGACCAAGTGCAAATAACTCAAAAGTATATAAACTGATGACTGGGTAAAGAAAATGTGATATATACAAACAATGGGATATTCTTTGGTTATAAAAAATAAATTCTGGTACAGACTATGAAATAAAAGAAGGAAAGGAAGGAAGGAAGGAAGGAAGGAAGGAAGGAAGGAAGGAAGGAAGGAAGGAAAGGCTGCCTTTCTCTATTCAATTGCTTTTGCATTGCTTTTAAAAATCAGTTGGCCATATTTATTCCTGGGCTCTTCATTCTTTTTCACTGATGTGTTTGTCTGTCCCTTCACCTTAATTACTATTCTCTATAAGCCTAAAAATTAGATAGTGACTTCTTTTTAAAGTTGGTTTAGCTATTCTAATTCATTGGCCTTTCCTTATACACTTTAGAAACAATTTATACGTGTTTCAAAAACTTCTCATGGGATTTCGATCAAAATTGTCTTAAGTTTAAGACCGATTTGAAGAGATTTGACATGTAGACTCTCCCAACAGGTGAACACAGTTTGACTTTCTATTTATGTAAGTCTTTGATTTGATGTTTCAATATTTGATACAGATTTTGTATGTAATACCTCTATACCCTCACTTTTTGGAGCCATTAGATAGTATGTCTTTAAATTTTGATTCTCAGTTCTCCTTTGCTAGTATATAAAAATGCAACTAAGATTTGTATATTGAACTTGAGAACTGCAACCTTGTTAAGTTTAATTATGGTTCTAAGAACTTTTTGTAGATTAATTGGAGTCTTAGTTTGTTGATAGGGAGAGTTTTGTTTCTTTCTTTCCAATATATATGTTTTGGTTTCTTTTTCTTTCATTATTGTACTAGCAAGGCCGATAAGATGAGGGATGTGGGATCTTTGACTTTTCTCACCTTATTGCAGGTGTGTGTGTGTGTGTGTGTGTGTGTGTGTGTGTGTGTGTGTGTGTTTTCAGTCTTAAACTGTTAACTGTGATCTTAGCCATAAATGTATTCAATGGTTAGGTTTTATTAAGTTGAGAAAGTTTTTCTTTTATTTTTAGTTTGCTGAGATTTTTATCATGAATAAGAGCTGAGTTTATCAAATGCTTTCTAGTGTGTTTACTGATGTGATCATGTAGGTTTTCTTATCTAAACTATTATTATAGTGTATTCTATTGCTTAATTTTTACACATTGAGTTAGCCTCACATTTCTGCGATAAATCCTACCTGATGATGGTGTATTATTATTTTCATATATTAATGTATTCAACTTGATAATATTTGCTATTTTCTTAAAGATTTTTGTGTCTATGTTAATGAAGAATATTAATCTCTATTTTTGTCTTATAGTCTTTAGTTGGGGTAATAGCATAATACTATCCTCATAAAATGAGTAAGAGTGTACATTTTTGTTGTTGTTGTTTGTTTTCTGGAAGAGATTATGTAGAATTGGGAATTGGTTTTATTTTTTTCCTAAATGTTTGGTGGACTTTCCCAGAAAGTCATCTAGGACTGACAGTTTCTGTTTTGGATAGATTTTGTTGAGTCATTACATTTATTTAGTACTTATAGGACTGTTCAGGTTATTTATTTCATATTGGCTGGATTTTGTTATCTGTGCTTTTTAGTACATTGGTCTGTGTCATCTAATTAAGCTTTTGGTTTTATGTAAGTAGAGTTGGTCATATTATTCTTTTAATATCTGTAGAGACTATTGTGTCACCTATGTTTTACTTTCCTGACATTGGTAATTTGTGTCTTTCTTTTCATTAGTTTTGTTAGAAGTTTATCAATTTTCTTGATGTTCTCCAAGATAAAGTTTTGATTCTTCTTTTTATTTTTTGTACTACAGAAGATTGAACCTAGGGGCATTCTACTTCTGAGCTACACCCCCACCCTAATGTATGTATGTATGTATGTATGTATGTATGTATGTATGTATATTTTAATATATATGTATGTATTACTTTGAGATAGGATCTCATTAAGTTGCTGATATCCTTGCTAAATTGCTACATCTGACTTCAATATGGTGATCCTCCTGTCTTAGCTGCCCAAGTACAGGGATGGAACCTGGCTGGTTCCATTGATTTTTACCTGTTATTATTATATTTTCGATATTTGAAGTTTCTAATTTAATTTTCACTAATTTATTTTTTTTCCTGTTTTAGGTTTCATATTATACTTTTTTCTAGATTATTAGGATAGAAGCTTAGAGTTTCATTTGTGATCTTTCTTCTCTTTTACTATAAGTATATAATATTATACATGTATTAAAGTACCTTTTCCCCTGTATTTTATAATTTATAAAATGCTGTCTTTTCTCTTTGTATAGTTCAAAATAGGTTCTATTTTTTAGACTTTATTTTTGATCCAGGGATTATATTATTATTGTTATTATCATTATTATTACTTTATACTTTTACTGGTGCATTATAGTCTCCCATCAAAATGTAGTATGGAGTGATGGTGACAGACATGCACACAGCACTTGGCCAGCTTCCCCCAAACCCTGGCTACCACCCCACTCCTCCCCTTGCCCATACATGATATTGAAATTCGCATTGGTAATTTCACATATGCATATAACGTCAATGGAAGTGTTTTCTTTATTAATTCTCTCCCACCGCCCCACCCTCCTTTAGATCATCTCCCTCACTTCAATGGGTGTCTCCTCCATTATCTAATGCCCCTCTTGTATCCTGATTACTCCCTAGCTTCTGTATATAAGAGAAAAAATATGACCTTTCACTTTCTGTGTCTGGCTAATCTCACTTAATACAATGTTCTACAGGTCTATCCATTTTCCAAATGACATAATTTTGTTCTTTTCTATTTCTGAGAAGAATTACATTATGTGTATATATTCCATAATTTTGTAATCCATTAACCTGTTGATGGACATCTAGGTTGGTTTCATAATTTGGCCATTGTGAATTTTGCTGCTATAAATATGAATAGACATGTATTATGTAATATTCTGATTTCAGTCCCTTTGGAAAGATACTCAGGAGTTTAGCTGGATCATATGTTCATCCATATATTTTTTTATAACTGTGTTTTCAAGTCCTTGGAAACCTTCCTTTTATTGTTCTAGTACTGAATTGTAGTTTGTTTTATTTTGTCCACAAAACCTACTTTGTATGATTCAATTATTTTATACTTATTAATATTTGTTTTATAATACAGGACAATAGTCTTTCTTGGGAATGTTACTTGTAAACTTGATAATAAAGTATTATGTGAAGTGTTCTATAAAGGTCAGTAAAATCTAGTAGGCTAACGGGAGTTTCTAGTTCTTCTATGTGCTTGCTGATTTTCTGTCTACTATTTCTATTACTGAGAAAGTTGTGAAGTCTCATTGATTTCAGTTCCTATAGTTTTTGCTGCATATATTTTCATTTCTGATATTAGGTTTATGTACATGTAGCACTGTTATAATTTACTGCAAAATTAAGTGAACCTTTTTATCATATGTAATATTCCTCTTCATGATACTTTTCTTTGCTCTGATCTCTTATTTCTCTGATATTAATATAGCTACTCTAACTTTTATTCAATTAATGTTAGGATGACATATTTTTCTCTTTTCTCTTTTTATCATTATATTTGAAGCTAGCTTCTTGTAAGCAGCATGAAATTGATTCCTATATATTTTTTACAAACTTCATTATAATCATTTGTATTTTGATTAGTATATTTATATCACTTACATTTAATGCATTTGATGATATGTTTAGATTTAAGTCTTGCATATTTTTGTTATTTATTTCTTCCTGGTTTTTTATTCATTGTTTCTTCTTTCTTGCTTTCTTTTAGGTTACTTGAACATTTTTAGTATGCTTTTGTATTTATGTATTGTGAGTTTGAATACATTTCATTGATTATCTTTATAATATTTGCCTTGGATATAAAAATGTGTCTGCCTGCCTTCCTGCCTTCCCGCCTTCCTGCCTGCCCACCTATCTTCCTTCTTTTCTTCCTTCCTTCCTTCCTTCCTTCCTTCCTTCCTTCCTTCCTTCCTTCCTTCCTTCCTTCCAACTGAACTCAGGAACATTCTACCCTCAGTAGACATTCCAAGACCTAGTTTCTTTATTTTTTAAATTTGGGAACAAGATCTCACTAAGTTGCTGAGGGTCTGGCTAAATTACTGAGACTGTCCTTAAACCTGCAATACACCTGTCTCATCTTTCCAAGTCCTGGGATTACAGGTGTGCACCACTGTACCCTGCAAACTTACCTTTTCATGATGTACTAAGAATAACTTACCATTTCAAGCAGAATATGGATCTTGTTGCCATTTAGTTTTTTTTTGCACACATCAAAAACTCTGTCAGACTATTTTATTTTTACTTTTAGCTCTCAAACATATTTTGAGAACTCTAAATGAGATCAGTATTATATATAAACCTGATTGTTTTCAATGTTTTTTTCTTTGTCTCTAGTCCCTCCTCCCCCCATCCCCACTTCTGGGGATTGAACCCATAGGCACTCTACCACTGAACTGCATTCCCAGCCTTTTATATTTTTTTATATTTTGAGAAAGAGTTTCACTAAATTGTTTAGCCTTGCCTCATACTTGAGATTCTTTTTTGCATTAGCCTTCAAAGTCACTAGAATTACAGGTGTTAGCCACCATGCCCAGCTAGCATTTAGTAGTTTGATTTAGATATGTCTGAACATAGAATTTTTTTTTAGGTTAACCTGTTTGGGGTTTACATAACTTCTTAGTTTTTTATTTGTCCTCCAGCAAAGTTGAACAGTTCTCAGTCATTGTTCCTTCAAACATGTTTTTCTATCTTTTCTTTTTTCAGAGTCTGATAACATAAGTATAAGATCTTTTGTTTTTGTTCCAGAGGTTCCTGATGTTGTTCATTTTATTTATTTATTTATTTATTTATTTATTTATTTATTTTGAGGCTAGATCTCACTATTTTGCCCAGGCTGATTGTTTTTTTTTTTTTTTTTTTTTTTTTTACGCGCGCGAGCGTGTGCGTGTGCGTGTGTGTGTGTGTGTGTGTGTGTGTGTGTGTGTGTTACTATGGATGGAGCTCAGAATAATTCTATCTCTGAGCTATTTCCCCAGCCCTATTTAATTTTTTTTATTTTGAGACAGGACTTCACTAGGTTTCTGAGAGTCTCAGCACATCACTGAGGCTGTCCTTAATCCTGTGACACTCTTGTCTCAGTCTCCAAGTACTGGGATTACAGATGTGCACCACCATACCTGGCCTGCCCAGATTGGTCTTGAACTCATGATCTTTTTGCCTCAGGCACCAAGTTGCTAGGATTACAAGTGTGTACCATCATTCTCAGTTATGTCTATTAATTTTTAAAATTATCTCTTTCTCTCATTCTGACTGGATAATTCTGCTGGTGTATCATAAAGTTTATCTGTTCTTTTCTCAATTATCACCATTTGTTTCAGTTAGTGTTCTCATTGCTGTAATAAAAAACAACTGTACACACAACTTAGAGGAAGGAATATTTATTTTGTTCAGAGTTCTGGAGATTTAAGGGGCTTAGTCCATGTTGGGCAAGGTTTATCACTGGTGCTCAGGGCCTGGTAGTGGGAAACAGAGGGAGAGAGCAAAGCTCTGCTCTCACATTGTGAAGACTGAAATATAGAAGATTTCAAGTCAGTGGACTCAAAGACACAAGCAGAATCCCCAAGGCCACACCCCCAGGGACCCACCTTCTCTAGCTACATCCCACCTGATTAAGCTACCATCCAGTAGGCCCATTAGAATGGATTTATCACTGTAAGATTATAACCTTCATGCTTAATTATATCAACTTTAGATATTAATCCATGAGTTCTTCAGGGAGACATTCTGTATCCTAACCATAACACCATTCTTATATGGAGCTCATCCAATGAGGTTGTTTTTCAAGTTGTTTTCAATTTTAGTTATTTTATATTACAACATAAAATTCCTGTTTGATTTTCTTTATCTCTTCTATTCTTTGCTGAAACTTTTTATTTTTATATTTCCTTTAAGATTGATCACAGTTGCTTGTTGTAACATTTTTATAACAGTTGCTTTAAAGCCTTTATCAGAACATCCCAATATCTCTGCCATCTTTGAGTTGTTATTTGTTGATTATTTTTCTGGGTGAGTAGAGATTTTGTTGGCTTTGAGTTATGCTGGATTTTATCTTAGACCTTTTGAATATTATGAGACTTTTGGTCTCATCCACATTCTATGGAAGATGTTGATATTTCTGTTTTGACAGGTTTAATTTTGGCCTTAAGTTCCAGCATGCTGCCTGTGGACTGTTTCCAGGGTCAGTTCAGGTTAGAAAGCATTTGAAGTATTCTTTCGTCTTTCCCTGTGTGTGCCACCCAGTGGACAGTCTGCAGCCTGGTGGAAATCTGTGTTTAAATTTTATTCTGTTTTTCATCTGCTGATTACAATCCCATCCATGTGTAAGTATCTCAGGAGTGAACCCAGGAGTTTATAAACTACTTGATGGATCTGTTTTTCTAAGCTTCTCTCTTTTTGTGAAATATCTACTTCTCTCCAAATCCCGATTTCTCCCCTCTGATGGCAGATAGCTACAACATATTTATTTATTTTTAAAATTTTTTATTGGTACATTATAGTCATACATCTTAATGGGATAAAAGATGCTGGAGACATACATGTGCACATCACCCAATTAGCCCTTACCATAGCTACAACATATTTACAGCACCTGCCTTAAAAGGCAAGAGAATCAGTGGACAAGAACTTGGTAAACGTAGAGACAGTGTGGTTCACTTTGAATTCTCATCCCTTTCATGCTATTTACTCATCAAATTCCTTGACTAGCTGGTCCATGCAGTCTGTCCATGTTTTAGGGCTACATTCAAATATAAAATCCATAGTAGGGTGTTATTATTACATTTTACCACGTTGGTGGTACTTAACCAGACATGCACAGCCAAATAAGCTGTGGGACATTTTCTCCCTTCATAATGAAAGTAGGAGTGGCGCTCTCAACCCTTCTTTACTTCACAGCTCTTGAGAAAGGTAGTCATAGTGGGAAAGTACCTGGAATTTAAAATGGCACTAAGAGATAGGAGCAGAGGCATTCATCTGCTCATTAGCTGGGGATAGCTCTTATCTACAAAGCTTTTGGTACCTTTATCTACTCACAAGCAAAATATATAGATGGTCATCCTATCAGAGTTCCACGGCCAATGATACATTATTGAAAATAACTTTATTTTTGAGTGATGCAAGTATATTGAGCTGTTATAAGTGAAGTTTTGATTTTCTATGGGTGCAGCATTATTTTTCATGGGTTCAGGATTCCACTTCTGGAAAATTACTTTTAACATAAAAATCCCCAAGTCTAACATGAAAGTAAATGAAAAGCATAGAAGATACAAATATGTACCTTTAAAAACATTTATAGTGAGTCTATGAAGCCCAAATGGGTCTATAAAGGGTGATTTTATTTTTGCAGCTGTTTCAGCCAGATCTGCGCCAGTAGAAAATGTTTAAAAGTATAAACTCAGCAACATTTGCACTGGACATACTCTCTTCTCTCTTAATAAAGCTCACATATTAGGTGCTTTTGATTGCTTTAAGCAACGTTGAATTTAAAAGTAGGGAATTTTGGTGTATAGAAGGCCCTCTCTTTAAAAATTATAGGCTATCTTGCCTACTCTTGCCTGGGAAAGGGGGCGATAAGGTTTCATCCATGGTTCCCAGACTATTGGGGACCTTTGGGACAACCTCATATTCTGTCCTCTGTTACTATTGCACAGCTGTGTGCCCAGTATCTACTAGTTCACAGTAAGTGGCTGTGTATGTGTGCCTGGTGATCCAACCAGGATGGACCTCCATTTCTTCATCTCAAGGCCTCTAAATTCAGCTGGCTCTCTGCATCTGTGGCTTCTGCATTCATAGATTGAATCAACTGCAGGCCCAAAATGTAGTTAGGCCTGTGATAGTTGTATGTGTGCTGAACATGTATAAACACTTTTTCTTATCATTTCCCCTGGAACAATGCAGAAGGGAAGCTATTTGCATACTTTATGCTTTGTATTAGGTATTACAAGTAACCTAGAAGTGATTTAAAACATATGGAAGGATGTGTGTATGTTCTGTATGTATGCTACACCATCTTATGAGTGACTTGTGCATCTGTGGATTTTGGGATCTAAGGAAGGCATCTTCAACCATTCCTCCATGGATAGCAATGTAGGACTGTATTGCCTGGGTTTGGCCAGTTTTATGGTCATCACAGAAGATGTGGGAGGACAGGGCTCTGTTTAGTCCCCAGCCTGTGATTTTTTAGTTTGTGACTTAAAGGCAGAGATGATGGGTACAAAGATTGCAGCTACTTGTAGCTACTCGTTGGATTTTAGGCAATTTCAGCCCCAAGTCTCTCTGAGTCCAGGCCATTTTTCAACCCCAGAGTCACCCTGCCTTATCTCTGTCCACATACAGGCACCACCAATGTGTGATCCACACAGCAGCCCCTGTCAGCCAGGCTGCCAGGCCACATCATGCATCTGCAAGCCCAGATGAAGGGTCTGTTTCTAGAGTGGGAAGAGCTGTTTGGGGGCATTGGGTCAAGCCTCTCTCTGGGTTCCGATTGCTCATTTTCCTTTGCTGCTGTTTGATGTGCTTGAAAAATTGAAGCAGCTTGTATCCCCTGGCCCAGGACGTGTTTGATTAGCTAGCTCATCTTGGAAGATGGCTCAGCAGGGTGAGAGTCCAGCAAGGTTAAAAGTTATAGCGTTCATCTCTGTGGCAGGGGCACCTGCTCTGTGTTGAAACTGGTCACTCAATGGAGAAGCTGCCTGGTAGGGCTGGATGATCCTGTGACATGAGGCTATGCCAGCAGACTTCATCTGCAGCCAAAGGAGTTCCCTGGGTTTGACTTTGGGCATGCCTCATTATTCCTTAATCCACAATTCCTTTGTCTATAAGGTGGGTACACAATATAATTTTACTTAATGGTTTTCTCAGGAGGATTAAATAAATAGCACATGTAAAAGCAATAGCCACATGGAACAGATAGTTAATCCAAGGGATAGTCTTCTTCACCATTTCTTTCTCTTCAGCTCTTCTCTTGCTATTTGTGGATGGCATACCTAATTTCTTAGAAAATTTTTTGTGCATAAAGTGGGAACAGCAGACTCTTCTCTGCACACCTATAGGAGGATTAAATTGGATACAAATATAAAGTTCTGGGACCAGTAAGTTACCAGTGAAAATGACTAATTATTAGTTAATATATAACTAACAATAGCCTCCATGACTGCACTTGATTAATATAGACAACTATGCTTTTAAAAATGTTTCTTAAATGCCAAATGTTGTGGCACACACCTCTAATCTCAGTAATTTGGAGGCTGTGATAGGAAGATCATAGGTTAAAGGACAATGTAGTTAGAACTCGGAAATGTAGTTAGAACCTCAGCAACTTTAGTGAGATCTTTCAAAATGAAAAATAAAAATAGGGCTGAGTATGTAGATCAGAGGTAGAATACCCCTGGATTCAATCCCCAGTACCACAAAAGAGAAGATGTTTGCTAATATATAAGGAATGGCCACTCTGGCACTGTGACTTGTAAAAGTGAGGCAGTGTCCTAGACCTCACCAGACCACGGAGCAGAGAACTAACGATGCTAGCTGCAGAGCTAAGCACCCTTCCTCACTGAGCATCTGCCAATGACCATTCTACCTGTGCTTGCCTCAATGTTGTTCCCCAACCTGGAGAACCTCCACCTGTCAATGTCTCCCACACTCTTCCTTTCCCCCTCTGCATCTACTGCCTGAGGCCACCAAGCACCCTGACCTCCTCTTCTACTCTTCTTTTCTTGGCCTTAATTCAAACCTGGCTATTCTCAGGGGCCAGGCTGTCAAGTTGAGTGAGTGTCTCTGGGGTCAACCCGTCAAGTTGAGCCTCATATTCCCCTCACATTCCATGCTTTACCATCTGCAAATTCTCTCTCTCTCTCTCTCTCTCTCTCTCTCTCTCTCTCTCTCTCTCTCTCTCTCTCCATTGTCCTCCTAGTTCTTTCTAGCTCTTGCCACTTGCCTTTACTACTGGTATGGCTTGTGTATGATATGGCTTTTCCCTCAGGAAAGCTCATGCATGGATAATGCAAAAATCTTCAAAGGCAAAAATCATTGAGCTGGGTGTTTATCTCATCAGTGGATAAGGTTACTGAAGGATTAATAATTTGAATGGATTTACTGGGTGGTAGTTTAGGCAGGTGAAGTGTGACGGGATGAGGTAAGTGACAGGGGGTGTGTTCTTGGGGACTATATCTGTCCCTGATCATTTGGCCTTTCTCTTTCTCTACTTCCTGCTCTCATTGAGTTGAACTCAGCTTTCCTATGCCACATCGTGCTACCATGATATCTGCCTTGGAGTCAGCTATGGACTGAACCTGTGAAACCATGGGACAAATAAACTTTTCCTCCCCCCTGTTATTCATGTCAGATATTTTGGTCACAGCAATGGAAAAGTTAAATAAAACAACTACCATATCCCTTTCATTGAGGCCATCTCAGTCCCTTCTTTAAGCACTCAGTGACCATTCTGCTGTCTTACTCTTTCTACCTCAAATCTGACTCATGCCTATTGACTTTTGTAGCTTGACCTCTTGTTTTCTTTATTTTTATCTTTAATTATATTCCCCTACTTCCCTGAGCCTTCCTCTCTCATGATTTTATCATTCTCACATGCAATAACCTCAGCATGTCTGTGGTATATTTCAAACACAATAGAACATGCTCCACCCTACTTCTAGTTCTTCCACCGAATGAGACTTCCAACTCCACATCTTTCACAAGATTTTGTTGCTCATTTTCTTGGCTCCTTTCCTTTGTGATAGTCTCCAGGCAAAACACCCATGTAAGCTGAACCTGGACACCCACTTTTGAACGCCTGTACCTGAACAAGTGTTGCTGCTTAGAGTCACAAAGCCTGTCTGCTAGCTTTACTTTGCCTTATTTGCCACAAATAATGGGAGAAGTTTGTGCTTTATCTCCCTAACTCCTATTTCATACTTTATCTTCTATTCTTAAACCTTCCTCCTCCGCTCTCTCCATTTGCAGCATCAGATAGAATCTCTCCCATCTTCAGTTTATGCCCACCTGCAATTGTACTTGCTGGCTCACAACTCTACTTCCTCCCTGGATTCTGGGTACCGGCCCTTTTCCCTCTGTAGGATCTTGTCTTTTCTTCTTCACATATTACTCTTGTTTTCTCTGTCAGCTTTCTGTCACTATAATGAAATACCCAACTCAGGCTATTTATAAAAAAAGGGAGGCTTACTTAACTCATAGTTTTTGAGACTCACAACCCAAAGTTGGGTGGCCCCATTGGCGTGGCCTCTGGTAATAGTGGTGGATGGTGGCATATCATGGCAGGAGCAGAGAGAAGGCTGAATGGACTAGGTTTGCTCTTTTCATAACAATATTCTCAAGAGAACCTCCGGGTTGCAGGAGAACTACAAAAGGCATGTGAACAACCTTCTCAGACCTTGCCTTCAGTGACCTAAGGACCTCTCATTAGGTCCCATGTTTCCAGCCCTTTCCCCTAGTGCCACCCTTGGGATCAAATTTTCATTCAACACAAGGGTCTTTGGGGAGCATTCACTATCCAAACCATAGCAATTATAGCAATTACAAATCTCTTTCTTTACATTATTTGTTACTACTCTGCCTAGCATCTGGTTTTAGTATTGTCTATTCAAGAAAATACACATATAGACACAAATGAGTAAATAAATAGATAAATAATTCCATCCCCCTTTCAGCTAATGCCTCATTTCTCTAATTCTGTCCTCTCTTCTCCCTCTCCTTCCTCCTCCCCCAGTTTTCTCAACTCTATATAACATCTACTATCATCTAGCTGCTTGACCCTCCCAAACAGAAATCATCCCGCATGATGATTTTTCCACTTCCCTATGCTCTATGTTCACTTTCTTGTATCAATGCCATACAGAGCTGGACTTTGCAGGGCAGAGGGGAGAGCACTTCACCTCACCGACAGGTGACTAGACAGCTTTGAGCTTCTCTCCAGACTTGCTCCTTATCCCTATGGGCCAGAGGAGGCAGTGGAGGCTCAGAGGAGTGGGAAATATGTGAGAGAAATCTTGGTAGGAGCTCATGCTTCCTCCCCCAGGACAAATATCAGCCATGCCTTGGTTGACAGTGGAGGTAAACATTAACTGGGAAAAAAATGAGCCTGTATTTTTATTTTTATTTTATTTTTATTTTTTTCAGAACTGGAGATGGAACCCAGAGGCTTTCTACCTTTGAGATACAATTCTAACCCTATTTTTTTATTCTTTTTTTTATTCTTGAAACAGGGTCTCACTGAGTTGCGAAGAGCCTCACTAAGTAGCTGAGGCTGGCCATGAATCTGCCATCCTCTTGTCTCAGCCTAAATGTGTGCCACCATACCTGGCTTAGCCTGTACTTTTTAATAACTAAAAACAACCTTGAAATAATTAGTGTCAGTCTAGGACTAGGAAGAACTGAAGAAAAAGAAAAATGTCATTTTGTTTTTCTTCTACTAGGTTCTGATTACCCAGTAATCCAATTACAGGAAACATAACAACATTCCTCCCTATTTAAGACTTTCAATAGTGTTCTGTTAAGCTTAAAATGAAAGCTAAACTCACACAAGGGCCTCCATGAAGTCTGTTGTCTACACCTCCCCCTTTTTATAGGGGCCCCTCACTTTCCTCCAGCAATCTGAGCTCTTTGCAGCTCCAGGTCCTTTGCAGATGATCTGGTTATCAAGAAAGGTTTTGGTCACTTATTTCTCATTTTTCTTGAGAGGCCAATCTCTGAGCATGATTTGTTTTTCTATGTCTCTCTCTTAGCACTTATCAATTTGTTATATTACTTGTTTCACTGTCTGTTATCCCCTTTTAAGTGAGTCCTGTGAGGACAGATGTGTTAGCTTTCTGTCACTGTGACAAAATACCTGAGATTACCAACTTATGAGGAAGAAAGGTCTACTTTGGGTCATGGTTTCAGACCATGGTCACTTATCCCTGTTGCTTAAGGCCTGTGGCAAAATAGTATATCATGGAAGGAATATGTGACAGAGGAGGTTCTTTACTTCATGGCAGCTTGGAAGCAAAGAGGGAGAAAGAGAATGATCCCAGTGCCTTGATCCCAGTACCCCCTTCAAGACCATGCCCCCATGACCTAACCTCCCCCTGCTAGGCCCTATTCCTTAAGGGTTCCACCATCTCTAATAGTGCCATGTGCTGAGACCAAGCCTTTAACACATGGGCCTTTGGGGGACATTCAGATCCACACTGGAGCAGCAGAGTATCTCTGCTTTGCTCACAGTTATTCCCTCTGAGCCTAACACAAGCTCTGACACATGTTAGGACAGAATAAATATCTGTTAGGTACAACAATAAGATTTGTGTTGCTTGCTGACTTACTGATGCCACTGTGAAGGGCTATTTTTTGGGGGGTTTAGGCACCAACTGGAAAGATGTATTGATTTCTCTGATGAGCAGAGGAAATGGGGGAAGTGGTGGACACTGAGAAACTAATGAGGCCTGCATTCCAGGGCCGTTTATCTGCATGGGTTCCCTGTAAGGCAATGTGATCCACAAGGTCAGATGTTTTTCAAAAATGTTCAAAAGTAAGTGTTTTAGTCTGTTTGAACTGTTGTAACAAAACAGCATAGAACGGATGGCCTATAAACAACAGATACCTATTTCTCAGGGTTCTGGGGACGGGGACATCTGGACACAGGGGCAGCAGCTTCTGTGTCCAGGGAGGGCCATTCCTGGTTCTCAGATGCCCGTCTTTTTGCTGTGTCCTCATGTAGCCAAAGCGGTCCACCAGAGCTTCTTTTATAAGGCAACTAATTTCATCATGAGGATCCCACCCATGACCTAATCATCTAACAAAGACCCACCTCCTGATGGCATTGCCTAGGGGGTTAAGATTTCAACATGAATTTGTGGAGACATGAATGCTCAGTCCACAGCAATAAGGTTAAGATAACACTTTCTTTTTTTTTTTTCTTCCTGTAAAAAAATCTCTGTATTCAGCATGTTTTCTCCTTCTTCTTCTTTTTCCCCAGTATTTTATGATGCTTTGACATCTTGGAGCCTTGCTAACCCGGGATGGACCGCCCCTTCCAGAGCAGGCTAGTTCCTGGAGATAGCAAATAACCTCTCTGGGAGCTCACCTTTTATATAGCAAACCAAAACAGTCAAAGCCTATACTCAGCCACCTTCTTTATGGAATTCTAGGTGGCAAAGATACTGTTCCCCTTCCCTAATCACCTCAGGGTCAGGTCCCAGACAGCCCTGGACAGCCCCAGAGCCTCCTAGAATTATCCAAAGTAGATAATCCTAAGCCTGCTTCACCTGGCTTACTTTTTTCTTCCCTCTAAAACCACAATAAAGGCCCCTGGCCAGGTTTTCCTTCTGCTCTTTCTGCCCTCTGATTAATCCTGGTGCCTCCTGCTGTGGCCTCTTATTTTTAGGGATCTAGAAACTTCTTTCTCCAAGAGAGTCATTTCCATGTTGTTGTGTCTTAACTTGCCTAATTAAAACAAATTCTGGGGACACAAGTTATGGAAACAGTAGCCTTGGTTGGACAGGCCTGGCCATGGAGTCCCCACAGATCCCTCCTCCCACCCATATGCATCCTGGTAACTAAAGGCGGCACCACCATGCTGTGGCTCAGCTGCCTTTGGGTGGGGTGGAGTGGGGTGCAGAACCCACTGCCAAGGCACAGGGCCTCCCCAGCCCTTTTCACCAGCCCCTGATCTACTATACTTTCTCTGCTTGACATCCTCCCAGAGCTCCCACACATGGGAATTCAGGAAAGCCCAGCTGGGCAATCCCAGGTATAGAAAGAGTGACAATGTCACTTGCCCTCCTAGTAAATTATTAATTTAATGATGGAGCCTCTGTCTCAGTAGTTTCCAAAGTAGTTTTCAAAGTTTCCAGACTAACAAGCCTGAGCACAGGTCCATGCACACATACTTCATGCAGCCATTCATCCTTCTGTTTCATTCATGTGACATTTATTGAAAATATGCCAGGCCCTGTGTTAAGGGCAGGAGATGCAAAGTCAAATTCAGCCCTCTCTGTTCTCCAGCATCAGACAGGCCAATCCATGATTGGGCCTCAGTGAGAGACCTGCAACAATGGAGAGAAATATAGGGTGTTGGGAGAGCAGGGGAGGGGGCCCTCGAGTCTGGCAGGAGGTATGGAGGAGATCAGAAGAGGAAGAGATATTTGAGTAGAGTTTTGGAGAATGAGTAGGAATTAGATGAATGACTGGGGGTGGAGGGAACATGCTGGATGTTTATTCATTTGTGTTCAGCCATTTCATTTCTTAAGCTCCTATATAAGGTCAGTTTCTGTAATGGGAACAGGGGATTCCATGATAAATAATTCTTCCTTTATAGCATTTTCAGGGACTTGGGGAGATAAGCATTAAACTTTTGCTTAGTCACACACAGAAGCCACAAATTATGATAGCCATGAAGGAAAACTTGAGGTTGTTAAGATGTAAGATGTTGCTCAGGAACCTGACTCAGATGCAGGCTCTGGGAAGATCCCCGGGGCTATGTGACGTAAAGTTGGATCTGAAGGGGGACAGTGGACATGCACACCTATCGTGTGCATCAGGTGGTGATGGGAAGAGCATCTTGGCTTCCATGTAGGAGTGGTAAGTAGACGAGCAGAAAGGTTGGGATGGGTGAGAAGAGAGCAGAGCCAAAATCAGGCAGGCTGAGGGAGGGAGGTCAGGTCGCTCCCAGTCAGGGTGAGCTGGCTACTCATAGAAAGGTGGTGATTATCACTCCATCAGGGCAGGTTTCAGAAAGACTGCTCAGGCTGTTGGGCTGGGAGGCTGGAAAGCTGGTGCAACTGAGGCCCGGGTACTGCTTGACTGCCCTACCTGAAATCTGCTGGGTGCCCATGGGGCCCTCCCCATGATATTGGCCCAAAATGGGGAGGAGCTAGTTAGGACAGGGCAGGGAAGCCCTAATTCACTATGGAGCTCGGGCTGGAGATCCTCACTTAGCAATCAGCACCCAGGCTTGGGAGATGCAGATTTTTGGGGGTGGGTATACCCCTTCTGAAAGTACTGAATAGGAGGCAGCAGCAGACTCCTGGCTCCAAGGAAGGAAATGAGTAAATGTGGATGGGGTTATTTTCCTCCCACTCAGTGGAAGCTCCATGAGAGAAAGAAGTTCTCTTTCTGTATTGTCCTCGGCAGGTTTTTTAGTACCTTGAGAATTCTTTGGAATTAACTAGTGCTCTGCAAATACTTGTTGAATACAAGTCTTTTCCACGTGGTAGACATAGGTGTGCATCTGGACTGAGCTGACTCAGGCAAGTTCCAGATACCTGGTATCTCTGCCTGCTTTCTGCACATCTGTGGGCCTGGCGCTGGCTCACCTTTGCCTGCTCAGACTTCCTCGTGTCCCATTTGTGGCTGGTAAAGGGGGCAGGCTGCTAGCAGGATTTGGCAGTAATGTTAAGTATCTCGAAGCTGCTGTGTTTACCCAATTGTTACATGATGCTCTTCCCATCTGGCCCCACTTCCAGGTCTGTCTCTGCAGCCAATGTTATTTCCCTGACACCATGCACAGACAAATGTCTCAGACAGCAACCTGTGTTGTTGCTATTATGTTTTATTATTCTCCTGGACAAACTCCTTTGCTGCCCACCAAGCGCTTTCATAGGGTGTCTTGTCTGGAAATGATCTGGGCTTGCTGCAGTTTTCTTTAAGACAAAGTTGGTCAGAGATAACTTCATTTCCTTCCAGGCTTTTTGCCATTAAATCAGGCTGCCTCAAATATAGGAGAGTGACTTACCACGGACACCTTAGTATACATTTATGGACCCACCCACTCCAGCAGTATGTTAAAACCTCCTGGGGGACATGCAAAACTTTTCTCCTAGTCATGGTTAATATTTCCAAATTTTATTAAATGGATGATTTATTGAGCACCTTGAATGCAGGAGACTTTATGCCAGGCATTTAGCCTCCAACATCTTGTTTTATTTCTATCGTGTCCCTGTGAGGTGGGTATTATTATATTTCTTCTTTTGGGAAGTAAATGAATGCTTCAAGAGATGAAACCACATATTTAAAATTTGTCAGGGTTTGTAATAAGAATCCAGGCCTTACTGCTCTTTTCTCTTGACCTTGGGAGGGACAGAGGCAGCTGATAGCTAAGTTCTGAATTCTCTCTCTCTCTCTCTTTTTTTTGGTACAGAATTCAATTCAGGGGCATTCTACATCTGAGCTAGACCCACAGCCTCATTTTATTTTTTCTTTTGGAACATGGCCTTGCTAAGTTGCTGGGGCTGGCCTTCAACCTGAGGTCCTCTGTCTCAGCCTCCCAAGTACTAGAATTACAGGTTTGTGCCACTATGCTTGGCTATAGCTCAGTTCTTTTGATTTTCTCTGTGGATCAGGCAACCAGATCTGGGAGAACAAGTGGGGTTGTGTCTGAAGATGGAACTCCCTCCAGGCACTAACAAGGCCCTAAAATAAAAAGGGAGATGGAATGGAAGTGCTCACAGTGGGGAGATGAGGGGATAGAGCCACAGGATTGCTTCACTAGGTGGCATCCTGGGTGAGGTGGTACTCCAGGGCTCCTCAGACACTGAGAAGCCATCCTGGGCCCCTCGATGTTGGTCTACACTGACAGTGTCTCCTATAAGGAGGGTTGTCCTGTGAGCTCACTATACTCTGAAGAACGTCCTGTCTCTGGACTCCAAAGGCCACAGTCTAGACTTGTGAAAACTATATTTATTTTACCAATCATATTCAGATATCTTCCTCTTGCTTACAGTCAGAGAGACTAAGATAGGCTACAACTTATTGTTGATCCTTGCAGCAGGGAAGAGAGTTATATGGTAGAAATGCCTGGACTTTGCAGAAGAAAACCTGGGTTCAAATGGAAGCTCTTCTGCTTGCTTAATGGCCTCCGGAAAGTTCAGACAATCTCTGTAAGTCTGAATTTTCTCACTTGCAGGTGGGAGTAGAAGTATTTGTGGCTATGGTCAAGATTAAATGGTGCATGGTAGTGGCTCTTATTTGGGAACAGGTATGTCCAGATAATGTCCAGAGTTATTTCCAGTTGTTTCAGTGTGTGTGTGTGTGTGTGTGGGGGGTGCTACCAGCATCTGGTGGATAGAGCTCAGAGATAGTGCTAAATATCCTCTAATGGAGAGGTTGGCTCTCCACAATTACCCAGCTCAGAATGTTAGCAGTGCTAGGTTGAGAAACCTCAGTGTAAATGATTAAGCATCACCAAGTACTTAGCACCTGAGAGGGTGTTAATCGAGGCTAATTGCTTTATATTCAGACTGTAAGAGCTGAAACACTCCTTGCTGGGGCCCCAGCAGACATGCTCATGCTCCATGGCTGGGCCCTGGGGCCCAGGGTGGGGCCTGCCAATGTCCCTGGATGCATTTGTCAAGAGCAACAGGAGTCCCAGTTTCACTATGGTGGACATACCCTCCTACTTTCTGGGTCTCACTCTCACTGCCTTGTGTCATGGTGGTGTCACACAAAACTTCTAGGGGGCATCTGGCACTGGTATTTCTCCCTAGGAATGGGCATGAGCTGGGATCTGGCCAGCACCAAGGCTCCTTTTATACTTGTATTGGCTAGTATGCACATTTCACCTTTCCTCCCAGCTCAGGTCCTGCATGCAGGCCCATCCCACCTGCCTGCAGCTGCTGGAGAGAGGGTTCTGCAGTCTCAGCCCAGAGAAGGCACTCCTCCCCAGCTCCCTCCACATCCAGGTTTCTTTATTGGAATAAGTATCTCATGACTTGGCTCCAGGTGGCTTTGTCATAGATGGATCCAGGGACCCAGTTTGGGCTGGGAGGATACCTTTGAGCTTCTTGGAGGATACTTTTGGGCTTGGGCTGGATAGAGCATGTTCATAGGAAGGAGGAAAACTCTGCCTCTTTGTGCCACATTGATTGGTCTCAGGTCTTTTCTGAGGCTACCAGTCTGAGAATGTAGGGACCAAGTGTGTTTGTTAGAGAGACACTGGCAGCAAGAGGAATGGAGGCATAGTGGTACAGAGATGTAGCCAGGGGCATGTTAGCATCTCTGTGTGGTTCAAGGGGAGGTGATACAGCCACATTTTCGGGATCCAATGGCCAGGAAGCGGAGCGGCAGATGTGGAGACCAATTGGTACCGGGTCTAGAAGAGACAAAGGGAGAAGGAACTGGCTGTGAACATGCTGGAGCTGAGCTGTCCAGAAGACCTGGGAGAGAATACCATTGAACCGAAAAAGAAGAGAGGAAGAAACCCCTTTCTCTTAGTCCTCTTAGTCTCTAAGGCCACAGCTCAGTGGTGAGTCTTGACCCTCCTTCCCTCAAACAAGACTTGCAAGGAAGGTCCTGCGAATGATGGAGAGTGGCTTTGAGCATCAGCTGGGGCTGCTTTGGAGACTTCAGGCCAGTCCCTCCATAACCTCCACAGGTCCAGGGACTCATTCTTGTCTATCAGTCCTAGAAGTGATACTCTGGCCCAAGAGAGGAGAGGCACCAGGACTTGTAGGCAGTCTCAGGGACAGCAGTTCTATTTACTTCCTCACAACCCTTTTCTGCTTCAGACCTCTCTTCTTTAAAATGGGATAACCATGTATACCCTGTTCATCTTGAGGGCAGTAGGAAACTGGGCCTGATTTTGGAGATGGGTGATATTGAACTCAGAAGTTACTACTGAGCCAAGGGGACCTGCAGGGCAGGGTTCAGTGCAAGGGACACCCAGCCCAGTGTCCCCAGCCAAATGTGCCTGCCATTTTCTTAATCTCCTGCTTTCTGCACACATCTCTACCAGATTCCTGGTTGAGCCAGGCCATGCCTCAGGTCCTGGCTGACTAGTACATGTGGGAGTGGAGCCATATCCTTCTTACCATTCAGACAGGTTGGTGGACACGGGAGAGAAGCTGCCCGTCTGCCCCCACAGTGACTGGGGCCTGTGTCACAGTTCTCCTTTCCTGGGGGTCCCCACGAGTCCCCGTGGTCCATCTCTGCTGACACCTCTGGAGATCTGTGTTCCTTTTGGGCCTCATATTGGCTTATTGAATTGACAACAGAGGGCCTCGGGAGGAAAAGCTATGTATGTTTATAAAGTGCTTTTAGGGAGCCATAAAAGTGCCAGGCTGTCTTTTTTATGATGGTTCTCAAGGTCCTGATTTAAGAGGTTCTTTACTTTTCTTGGTTTTGCCTGTGGATTACTCTTGCTGAGAATCTTGGGCCTCCTCTGAGGGAGTCCCCTTTCCAATGCTGACAATCACTGCAGGGAGAAGTTTCTTCCCCAGTGCAGAGACACTGGCAGAGGGGAGGAAAGTTGCTTTGGCGGAGGTTCTGTGGCTGGCTCTGGGTTATATCATTTGTCTGTCATCTGCTGTTCCTGCCAGAAGCCCATGTGACATGGGATTGCCCCCACGCGCAGAGGGAAACACTGAGGCTCAGAGAAGTACCCACCTGTCTCCAGTCACATAGCTGCCAAGGGCTGGTCTTATGGGTCCCCTCCCTCTTCCCCTGCTAACACCACCACCCACCCCTTCCAACCCTCACCTGCAGGAGAGCGGCTGCGGAGTCCACAGAGTCACCCTTGGCTGCCACAGTTCCTCAGGGAGCATCCCACTAACCCTGTTCAACGTAAGCCAGATTGCTTTTGCTCACAGTGCTTCTGAAAATTTTTCTTCCCACTTAGAATAAAATCCAAAGTGACATTTTAAAATAAAATACAAAGTATTTAAGAAATTCTTTTGGTGGTACTGGGGATTGAATTTAGGGGTGCTCTACCACTGAGCTGCCCCCATTCCCGTTTTTTATTTTAATTTTAATTTTATTTTGAAACAGGGTCTTGCCAAGTATCTGAGGCTGTCCTCAGACTTGTGATCCTTCTGCCTTGGCTGCCTGACTTTCTGGGATTATAGGTGTGCACCACCATGCCGGGCAAGTCTTTTTTTAAATTTATTATATATATTTAAAGGATACATCATGATGCTTTGATATCCATATAGGCAGTGACACTGTAGATGGTTTCTGTAGTCAAGCAAAGTCACATATCGATTGCTTCATGGTTGCCTACTTTTCCTCTTTGTGGCAGGAATCCATTTAATCACTTCCAAGGGCCTCAAGAGGTGGCCATTGCCTTCTCTGGCCTTATCTTCAGTTTTTATCCTACATGCTCACTTAGAGACTCCTTTTTGTTCTTTAGACAGACCAACCCAGCTTTCACCCCAGGGCCTTTGCACTGGCTGTCTTTGCATTGAAGCACTCTTCTCCCAGATAGTCACATCTCACTTTTTTATCTTGTTGGCCCCTGTACCTTCAGAGAAGGATCCTCTGACCACCCTTCCTATAATAATACCTTCCCCTTCTCCTCTAGCCATTGCTCTGCCTTACTTCACAGATGGTCATGACCCAATGTATCATAAAGGAATTGGAAATTTGATTGTTTTATTACTACCAGATTGCTATAAAATAGGTTTGTGTATCTTGCTCCATTGTTCTCCTAGTACTTACAGCAGTGCCTGGCACATGGCGGACACTCAGTGCACCTGGTGGATGAAGGAACATGGGGATTAAAGAGATGAGGGGAGAGGAAATACAAAGAGTGATGGTAGAAGGATGGGAAGGCCTTGTCCTTAGACACAGATTCCAAATGTGGGCATCTGGAGAGCCTGGGGCCAGAGGCAGAACTTGGTGGAGATTTGGCACCATTTGAAGGAGGCCAGCAGGAAGCCCTTTTCCAAGCTTCCCAGCAGCCTCAGGGCATTCATCAAAAGCGTGGTGGCAGTTTAGCCCTTGTGAAGTGGGCTTGCTGCTGCCATATTCCCTTCTTCAAAGGCTGATAATCCATCATGGCTTTTCCCTGAAGTGACTGCAGCTCACCCTTTGCCTGCACATTTCAAGGCATTAAAATAGAACAAAACCAAACAGACCTATATCCTTGTGGCTTGTGTGTCTAGCCAAAAGTATGGGCCCGAGGAGGATGGGTTGGCATGGGGAGGGCTTAGGCCCCACTGTTGGCTTCTTGCAGAGGCTTGGCCAGATTGTGAAGCCTGCTGGTTGTTTTGATTCTGTGCTTAAGAGCAGGCTGTTGAGACATCCTCAGACTCATCCTTATCCCATAACTTCAGTGAGAGCTAGTGGCCCCTCCACACCGGGGCTACTCAAGCTATAGGTCATCCGGAGGAACGAGACAAGTGTCATTTCCTAGATGCCCATGGTGGCTGGTATCAAGAGAAGCGCTTCTGTGTTCATGATTTCTTGGGTCCTGACCGTGAAATGGATGTCAATATTCTCTCACATATGACAGAGGGAGGAAGCGGGGTTTGGAAAGGCCATGTGGCTTTCCCTATTAAGTAGCAGAAGCAGGATCTGAAGCCTTATCCTGGAACTCCATGTCCAGTGCTCTACTCACTACAAGGCATTCAGAAGTCAGATCTTCCTTCTCCACTCTGTTGAGAATGACCACACTCTTGACTGTTTTTTAAATCTCTTTCTTATAAGCCTTCCATTAGAGGACCTAAGATGGAAACCTGTATGTGTTTCCAGGGGGAAGAAGGAACAGAAAAGTTTTCTGGCCAGGAAGTGAGCTGCGGAAGGAGAAATCAGTTCTCCCCTGGGTAGTAACCAGCCTGTGGAGCCAGAGGAGCTCTGCAGTTGAACTGAGGTTCAGGAATCAGAAGGCTTGGACTAGAGACCTTGGACAAGTAATTTATGGTCTTAAAACTCATCTATCCTATGGAAATCGGAGTTATCCTTGTATCTAAAGTTCTCAGTATGATGTCTTAAGTATAGTAAATTTGGAAAAGAGGAAACAGTTATGCAGGATAATATATATATAAAGGATCACTCTCCACTTTTTCTTCTCTTAATAAATACTGAACTCCTGTCTGGTGCCCTGGACTGTTCTAGGCTATAGAGGTCTGGTGGTGAGCAAGACACTTGATCTCCTTCTGTGGGAACTGTGGCATGGGATGCCCGGCCTTTTGACTCCTTCCTGAGGCATGGAGGACTTGTTGCTGGGATCTAACTGGTAAGAGGAGCTTAGTTGTTGCCAGGTCCAGAGTTTCCCAGGAGCCCAGCGGCATAGGGCTGGGGATGAGGTGGGAGTGGCTCTGTCCTCTCCTGGGTCCAGTGGCAGCCACGGAAGGCTTTCGTCTGGGGGTGCCATCATTAGATTTGTGTTCTGATTGAAAGTTCATTATTGCTGCTGTGTGGAGCCTGGGGATGGGACGGGGGCAATTGTGATTGAGAACAAGTCATCAAGGAGGCGTTGAAGGTGTTTTGACTACAGATGAGTATGGCTTAGAGTAGGATGCTGGACAGATGTGTTCTCTGCCTGGCCTTCTGGCCCCTTCCTGAGCCTTGTGGACAATTATCTGTTACCACCAAGGATGCCAGTGCTTGGACCTCTGTTGTGCATTTAATTGTGCTCCCCACACTAAAAAATATGTTGGGATCCTAACTCCAGTATCAAAGTATGTAACTTTATTTGGGAATAGGGTATTTGGAGATAATCAATTTCAAATGAATCATTAGGAAGGGCCCTGAACAAATATGATGGTGTCCTTGGTAAAAAAGAAGCATGTGGACACAGAGACAAATTTAGAGAGAGGATGATGTGAAGATACAGAAAAAAGACAGGTATCTACAAGTTCAAAGAGAGGCTTGAAATAGATCTTTCTCTTTGCCCTCAGAGGAACCAGCCCTGTTGACACTTTGATCTTGGTCTTCTGACCTCCAGACCTGTGAGATCATAGATTTCTGTTGTTGAAGCTTCCAGTGTGATGTTAGAGAAGCCTTAGTAAAATGAGTGAATGTATGAATGAATGAATGGATGAATGAAATAAGAGACCCTTATCTTGGAGACTTGGGCCTTCCAAAATCTTAGTGCACCTGGGCCCACCTGTGGACATGCACAAACCAGGTAGTGGTGGGGGCTCTCCTTAGGAAGCTGGTAAGCACCCCAGGCCCTGGAAGAGTGGGATGGAGAACATAGCTGTCACTCAGCACTGCACCTCATTTTTTGTGTGTTTATGCCCTTGGTTCTCCACTCTGTCCTTGGGGAAAGACAGGCCACCAGAAAGCTCTGCACTTGGCCTTCATTATGTTCTTATATGAGATTCCCCTAAGATTTCCATAATGGTCTTCCTCATAAAGTGGCAACTTTCTGAGGATTCTGCAAAAAACAGTCATGTGGAGTCAGAGCACAGGGCTCTGCCATTTGTTGGCTCTGCAAGATACTTAAATTTCCTGATCCTCAGTTTTTTTGTCTGTAAAATGATGTCATCATCGCCGGACGTGGTGGCACATGCTTGTAATCCCCGCGCTTGGGAGGCAGAGACAGGAGGATCGCGCAGGTTCAAAGCCAGCTGTGCACGCTGGCTTAGGAGACCCTGTTTCCAAATAAAAATGTAAAAATAGGTCTGGGAGTGTAGCCCGGAGGTAGAAGGGCTTCCAGGAACCCCAGTACCCCCCCCCCCCCAAAAATGGTGTCATCATCTTCAGAGTGTTTCTGTAAGGATGGTGGGAGGATGTGTGTAAACAGGTTACGTCCTGCACAGGGGTAGCTGGGGCGGAGGGCCAGGTTGGAGCTGGCCTTCCTCAGCATGCTCGTTCCCAGGCCTTCTGTGTTGGGCATGCTTTTTCAGTATGAACAAAAGCTGTGACCAGCTGGGGGACTGTATATGTCAAGTGGCTCACAGTGTTCCCAGCAGGCAGTAGATATTCAGTAAGTGTTTGCATTTTCCCTTTGAAATTATTGTCCATTACACAATTTGGAAGAGCATCATTCAAGATTTAGGGAAGGTCTGCTTCCTCCTCCCAGGCCATGTGATGGATGGGATAGTGCCTCTTTCTTTTTTGGTCTCTTTGCTAGGAAGGTCAAACCCATTAATTCTTATGCTTCCACAATTGTATTCCCTTTTCCCTGGTTCTAATTTATTATGCTTTATTTATGTTGTACCCATTGATTAAATATGTTCTTTGTGGCAAGCTACTCTGGTCCCTTTGGAGAAAATGTTTCTAAGTAAACACAATGTGTTTAGACTTTGGGCAACATATCTTCTGGCTGTTCTGGATCTTTCAGCCTGGCAGACAAAGGTGAGTGGAATATTCCTGGCATCTCTATGGTGTAGAACTTGAACTCAACAAGGGAAAGAGACTATATGGATTGTAACCGTTTTGTATAGTGAGCAATGAGAAATGCAGATATTTGGGGAAGCCCTGGAAAGTTAGCAGTGCTCTTTCAGAGAGCTGCATAAGTTCCATGGGTCTTTTAGTTCTGTGGCTTAAATCAACATGGACACTCTCTTGTGGACCCTGGAGTGGCCATTTGACCATATCTGCCATGATGAATTTTGTTCAAAGCATTTGGGATCAGGTGCTCCCAAATTCCTGAGGATGGCCTTGCTGTGCAGTGGGTTTTAGCTTGGTGTCCTGCTTAAACAGTAGCTTAGTATTCTATTTTCAGCACAAAGTCTTTAGCTGACTAATGACTATTGGCTAGGTGATGACCAGTAGGGCATTTCTGTATCTGGATTGGGAGTTTTTGGTATAATCCAGGGCAGGAAAAGTGACCAGTCTACTGCATTGTGACCTGTGAGGGGCAGCCTCACATAGCTCAGCCTGTGTTCACCCAGACTGGGGGGATCCCTACTCCTCAGGGCAGTGATCCTGAGTTGTTTGACCAGAAGACATGCTAGTAATTGTGAAGTATTGATGAAACACTATCCAGACACATGATTAACGTGGATCCAAGTGCTCAGTGGAACACAGCCTTGCAGATAGATTAATTGCCACAGAAAGCGATCACAGTGTGATCTCCAGTTATTGTGTTTTTACTTGAAAACAGGGCAAAAAACCCGATAATCAAATTAGAAAAAATAAGCGCACTTATTTTAATGAGAAATAAGAAACAAAAGAGACTAGTGCAAACAGGTTTAGGTCCTAGGAAAAACAAGGCATGTGGCAAAGAGGAATTAGCAATTATTAGACCGCACTTGCCAACCAATGGGGGCTAGTACAATGAAGGAAGGAAAGAGGGAATCTGAGGTGTAGTGAGCCCTCTTGGGGCTTCCTGGCATTCTCCCTTCCTCCCTCCCTCTCTCCCTCGTTCCCTTTTTTCTTTCCTTCCCTTCTTCCTTCCTTCCCCCTCCCTCCTTCCTTCCAAATACCTTGCCAAATACCTTGGCAAGAAGGATCTCAAAATATCCCAAGAAATCCCAGTTGTTTTGTCAATATAAGGGAAGATGCATGCTCAGGCTGAAAAGACTTGTAATTGAATGTGGGCAAGTAATGACGAATGTCCTTTAGTGGAGACAGAGTTCATCATTGGTGGGAGGTTACGGCTCCCACTATCTGAGGATTGCAGGAAGGCAGGAGAGTCACTATTTCTTTGGTTCTGCACAAGCCCTTCAGATCATGTGCAGGAATCAACTTAGTATAATGGCCTTAGAATTTATTTGCTTGATAGATGAGGATTCCAAATATCTCCAACAATAGAAACAATGTGTCAGAGGTAACAAGGTAAAATCTGACATGGAAAAATGAAACTTCCACTTGAATTCAAAAGGTCAACTACAGTGTTTGGTCTATAATTAAAAACAGCACTAGTACTTGACATTTCTTATGCTTGTGCTTCTTATCAGGCAAGATGCTTAAGAGGTTTCAGGAAGTATTCCATTTAGTCCCCTGCTGCCCCATGAGAGAGGCAGGGTGATAATCTGTTAAAAAAAAAAAAAAGGAAATGGAGGCTCAGGCTTTAGGTGAATTTCTCTGGGTCATGTGGTACGGTAGAATAATTATTATACAGAAAATATTTGTTTTCTTCCTCAAATACCAATTAATGGATTTACTTACATGAACCACTGATACTGGACTTGGCCAGGAACTTGACTTAGCCCATGACACATGGGCAAACCTGAGCCTGCACGATCTGAGCTGAGATCTTAAGGGTCACCTTCCCTGAAAGTCCCCAGGTACTGCTACCTCACACCTGAGCCCCAGAATGAGTGGTGTAGAGCAGCGTCACACCGTTGACCCCATGAGCTGAGTGTGAGAGGTTCATCCTCAAAGTTGCGTGCCACCCGATTTTATTACAATCCACCACTTTGTTAGGATTCAAAACCAGGTGATCAGACAGCAGAGGCCATGTCCTTTGGTTCTTAACTACATTCCATTGGAAAAAATAAGTAAAGAATAACTGAAGAGACTTGCTATAGCCCCACTATTGATTAAATGCTTTTTTATTTTAAAAAAAAAGCTATTCTCAAATTTTAATTGTAGTTCAGTTCTTCTCAAAATCTCAACCAAAATTTTTACTGGGTTTTTACAAAATGATTAGAAAATAAACCTGCAAGTGGAAAGCTGGTTTATATAAAATTTCTCAGAAAACAGGAAATAATGAAAGGAATCAGAATTAACAAATTTTAAAATACAAACCAATAGTAATTAAATCAGAGAGATACTGGTACAGAATAGACTTGCAGCAATAAAAAAGGAAATCTGAAAGAGAGCCTAATACATAAAGCAGTCTAAGAGATGATAAAGGAGGAATAAAAAAAATGAAGAAAGGAAGAATTATGTAATAAATGATGTTGGCAGAATTTATTCACTATTTGGATAAAATACTTACATATCTCATCATGTACCAAAATAAATTATAGTTCTGTAAGGAATTAAATACTTAAAAATCATGGAAAAGTAGCAAACAATGGGCTACAACATTTTTTTCAGATAACTTGCTAAATTTTAAATGGCAAAATATTAAAAAGGAAATATGAAATAGAAAAAATATAAAAACCCAAACATTTCTTTAAAAAGGCAAAAAAAAAGAAACACTAGAGGGAAAAATAATTGTTGCAAATGTAACAAAATGGAAATAATTACCTAGCCTCCTTCAAATTCATGAGATGAACATTAGAATTCTGATTTAAAAATGGACAAAAATGTGAATGAACAACTGTTATCAGAAGAAGTAAATTTCAGTTCATCTCAAAAGATTTATATCATGCTCTCATAATGTGCCTGGTCCTATGTTCAAAAACAAATGTGGCAAAATGAGCAGCTTTGAGAATAACCAAATAATTATAAAATAAAATGAAATCCATGCTATCATCTAGTATCTATGATATCTTTATATATACAGTTGGTGACCTTGTCAGTTCAAAAAATCATCTTGCAAAGCATCCCTAGAATCATTAATGTGTTCATATATTTGACCCAATAACTTCACTTGTGAGAATTAATTCTAACAGTATAATTTAAGTAAGAAGTACATGGATGTTATAAGAATTTTATTGCTGTGCCATCTACCATACCCAAACATTGAGAACAACCTAAATGTTCAGTGCAAGGAATAGCTAAATAAAATATGAGGTAGCCACACAATAGACTATTCTGCAGCTAATAAAAATGATAATCATAGACTGTGGGAAAATACGTATGATATTACAGTAAGTATAAAAAAGCAAAATTGTATTTGTAAGGTGATTATACGTACATAAAAATTAAATATGTAAGTGACCACTGGCTACAGAGCCCTAGAACTTGATTATTCGTGGGACAGAAGGCCTGTGGGAAGCTGTCCTCTTCCCACTTATGTTGAATTTCCATTAGGGCTGTTAAATTTTGCAGTAATAAGTAATAATAATAGTATTATTTTAAGAAAAATATATTTGAAAGGACAGAATGAGGATGATGGATCCTAACTGCATGGAAGAAAAGAGAGGCTCTTGAATTCTAGTTGGATTCAAGTTCACTGTGCACTGTCAAGGTCAGGAAATCCTTGGATGCTTTTGTGGAGGCACAGTGTGACATCCATAGAACGTGCATTTGTAGAGATGTGACAGAGCCAGATTGGAGTCCTGGGTACAGGTGTTGCTTAAAAAAGTAATTTATTTAATTTGGCATGGTGGCACTTGCCTATTATCCTGGTACTTGAAAAGCGGAGACAGGAGAATTCCAGGTTTGAAGCCAGCCTCTTCAAATTAGCAAAGTCTTCAGCAACTTAGTGAGATCCTGTTTCAAAATAAAAAATGGACATCATGTATATTAGGGAATTTCTCTCCTCTCCCCTCCCATCACCCCCAGCTAGGCCTCCTTATTTGCTTATCTGTGGTTTCTCCTCCCTCATCTGGAGTTTCTCCTGTGACCTCTCCCTTGCCCCTGGGTTCTGCATATTAAAGTCAATCACTAAGCCAAACATGAGAAGGAGGGAGGGAAGAAGGAATGGGAGGGAATTAGGGAAGGGCTAAATGAGTGATGTGTGCATGTATGTCTCTACCATCTTGTACTGCATTAAGATGTCTAACTACAATGGACCAATAAAAAATAAAAAAAAATAAAAATGGAACTGAAAGTGTATCTCAGAGGTGGAATGCCCCTGGGTGCAATCCCCAGTACCACACACACACCAAAAAATGTAACATTTTATTTTGCTATTATTTTATATAGTTTTGTTTTACCTTTGTTGATGTGGCTTTTTAAAACAACTTTTTAGGCCGGGCGTGGTGGCGCACACTGTAATCCCCGCGCTTGGGAGGCGGAGACAGGAGGATCACGCAGGTTTGAAGCCAGCCACGTTGGCTTAAGAGACCCTGTTTCCAAATAAAAAAGTATAAAAATAGGTCTGGGAGTATAGCCCGGAGGTAGAAGGGTTTTCAGGAACCCCAGTACCACCAATAAATAAATAAATAAATAAATAAATAAATAAATAAAAATAAAACAACTTTTTAAATCACAGTTTCATTAAGTACATAAAAATATTAATCTTAGCATGGTGTGGAGGTACTCATTAGTAATCTCAGTACTTAGGCAGCTGAGACAGGAGGATTTCAGGTTTGCTGACACCCTCAGCAATTTAGTGAGGCCCTCTCCAACTTAGTGAGGACTTGTTCCAAAATAAAAAATGTAAAATAGAGCTGGAGATGTAGCTCAGAAGTAGAATGCCGCTGAGTGCATTCCCTAGTAGCATAAAAAAGTCATCGTAAGCGTACAGCTTGGTTTGTTTTTGCATATGTGCACATCTATTTAACTACCACTCAGGTCCAAATACAGACTATAGCAACACTTGAGATGATTCCAATCAGCTTTCGTCTGTCTTATCTGGAAGAAACCACTGTCTTTTATGACCATTAATTAGGTTGCATATATGTGTGTTGCTGGAGATTGAACCTAGGGACATTCTACTTCAGAGCTGTGCCCCTATCCCCATTTTATATTTTTATTGTGAAACAGGGTCTTGGCAAGTTGCTGAGGATGGTAATGAACCTGTGATCCTCTTGTCTCAGCCTCCCAAGTACTGAGATGACAGGCATGTGCCACCATGCCCACCTGTCCATTGATTAGTTTTGTCTGAATTTCACGTAAATGGAATCATACAGGACACTCCTGGATTCTGTCATTTGACATAGTGTCTTTTAGATTTTCCCATGTTGTTGACTTTACCAGGGGTTGGTTCTTATTTATTGTCATGTAACAGTCTACTTTGTGAATATTCCAAATTTATTTATCTGTTCTCTAGTTGAGGTACATTTGGGTTGTTTTTAGCCTAGTTCTATGATGATAAACAAAGCTGCTAATGTTCTTGCCCATGTCTTTTAGTGGGCATACATATTCATTTCTCTCCATGACCTGTGACTGCAAGATTATAAAGTAGACATATGTTTTGCCTAAGTAGATGCTGGCAAACACAGCCCATGTAGTTGAACTAATTTCATTCACACCAGAAATGCGTGGAAATTTTAAATACACTACATTCTCACCACCATTTAATGTTGTTGAAGGAGGTAAATCAAGTTTCACAGTGGTTTTATATTTATTTATTTATTTGTTTGTTTATTTATTTATTTTTGTGGGTCTGGGGATGGAACCCAGGGACATTTGACCTCTGAGCTACACCCCCTGCCCTATTTTTTATACTTTATTTTGAAACAGAGTCTCACTAAGTTGCAGAGGACCTCACTAAGTAGCTGAGGCTGTCCGTGAACCGTGATCTGGTCTCAGCCTCCCGAATGCTAGGATTACAAGTGTGCGCCACTATGCCCGGCTCTCACTGTGGTTTTAATTCCTATTTCTTTGATAACGAAAGACGTTAAACAATTACTTATTTATTCATTTTTCACTTTCTTTCTGGCCATTTGGATCTCTTCTTTTGTACGGGCTTTCCCAGTTCTTTTTCCCATTTTACGTATTCTTTTGGGTTGTTTGTCTTTTTAATTTTGATTTGTAGGATCATTTAAAAATGATCCTACAAATATTTAAAAATATAATGATCCTACAAATATTTTTTAAATATTTTTTTATTTTTATGTGAATCATATTGGAAAAGGCACACATGTACACAGTGCTTGCTGCCCTCCTCTCTGCTTCCCTTTCTCCCCTCCCAACAATGAGTGTCCAGGTTGATCATGCTACATTCACACATGCACATATTTGAATGTAGCTCCTCCATTAATCAACTTCAGCCTTCTTTCTTTCCTACCCTTCATTTCTAGCTTTGCTGAGGTTTCTCCTCCATTATCTGGAACCCCTCTGATATTTCTAATACTCCCTAGTTTGGGCATATTAGAGAAAACATATGTCCTTTCTCTTTCTATGCTTAGATGATCTCACTTAACTTAATGTTCTCCAGGTCTTTCCATCTTCTTGCGAATGACGTGATTTTTTTTCTTCCTTATTGCTGGCTAGAATTCCATTGTGTGTATTTCTCAAAATTTTGCAATCCATTCATCTGTTGATCGAGACCTAGGTTGGTTTCAGATTTTGACTACTATGAATTGGGCTGCTATGCAGATGTTCTGTAATACTCTGATTTCAAGTCAAAAGATACCCAGGGGTGGTATAGCTGGATCATATGGCGGATGCATTCCCAGTTTTCTAAGGAATCTCCGCACTGATCCCCATAGTGGCTGAACAATAGTGTAAAATAGTTCCTCTTTCCCCAGATCCTCACCAGCATTTGTTGTTATTTGACTTCTTTATGCTTTCCACTCTGATTAGGGTTAGATGGAATCTCAGCATAGTTTTTAGTTGCATCTCCCTGATGGCTAATGATGTTGAACATTTTTTCATGTATCTATTAGCCATTTGTATCTCTTCTTCTGTGAAGTATCTATTCAATTCTGTTGCCTATTTCTTGATTGGGTTATCTGTTTTGCTAGTGTAGTGTCTTTTAAGTTCATTGTATATTTTGAATATTAGCTCTCTATCAGAATGGTGGCTGGTAAAGATATTATCTCATTCTGTAGGCTTTCCCTTTAGGTTCTTATTGGTTCCTTTGATGAGCAGAATTTTTTTAGTTTGATGCTATTCTACTTGTTAATTCTTGCTTTAATTTCCTGAACTTTGGTGGTCTTGTTGAGAAAGTTACTGCCTATGCCTATATGTTGGAATGTTAAGCCTATGCTCTCCTCTAATAGCTTCACAGTCTCTGGTATAATTTCCAAGTCTTTGATCCATCTTGAGTTGATTCCTGTGCATGGTGAGAGGTAAGGATTTAGTTCCATCTTTCTACAAATTAATAGCCAGTTCTCCCAGCACCATTTGTAGAAAAGCCTGTCTCTTCTCCAGTGTATGAGTTTGGCCCCTTTGTCAAAGATTGACTATAGGTGTGTAGGTTTGTTTCTGTATTTTATATTCTGTTCCATTGGTCTGTATGTCTGTTGTGCTGTTACCATGCTGTTTTTACTACTATTGCTCAGTAGTATAATTTGAAATCAGGGATTGTGAGGCTTCCTGTATGGTTATTATTGCTGAGAATTGTTTGGGCTATTCTGTTTTATCTTTTTCTGTATAAAATTCATAACTGAAATTTCTAGGTCTATGAAGAATGTCCTTGGTATTTTGATAGGAATTGCATTTAATCTGTAGATCACTGTTTGTCAGAGTGGCCATTTTGATGATACTTATTCTGCCTATCCATGACAAGGAAGATCTTTCCATCTTTTAAGGTCTTCTTCAATTTATTTCTTTAATGTTTTATAGTTTTCATTGTAGAGGTCTTTTATGTCTTTGGTTAGGTATATTTCTGGGTATTTTATTGGTTTTGAGGTTATTGTGAATGGGATTGTTTTCTTTATTTCTTTCATTATGGATTCATTGTTGGCATATAGAAAAACAACTGATTTCTTTACATTGATTTTGTATGTTGCAACTTTGCTGAATTGGTTAATCAGCTCTAGTAGTCTTTGGTTGAGTTCTCTGGGTCTTCTACATAAGGGATCATGTCATCTGCAAACAAGGATAATTTTAGTTCCTCTTTTCCTATTTGAATTCTTTTGATAACCTTCTCTTGTCTTATTACTGTGGCAAGAATCCCAAGGACTATAATAAAAAGGAGTGGAGATAGTGGGCACCCTTGTTTTGTTCCTTATTTTAGAGGAAATTCTTGCAGTTTCTCCCCATTTACCATGATGTTAGCTTTTGGTTTATTGTATATTGCCTTAATGATGTTCAAATATGTTCCTTCTATTCCAATTTTCTGCAGTGTTTTTAACATAAATGGGTGTTGGATTTTGTCAAATGCTTTTAAAGCATTTATTGATATGATCATGTGACTTTTGTTCTCAGTTCTACTTATGTGGTGAATAACATGTATTGATTTGTGTATGTTGAACCAGCCTTGCTTTTCTAGAATGAAACCAACTTGGTCATGGTGTACAATTCTCTTGATATGGTTTTGAATGCGTATAGCTAGTATTTTGTTTAGAATATTTGCATCTCTGTTCACCAAGGATATTGGTCTGTAATTTTCTTTTTTTGAGGTTTTAAATATTTAAAAATATACATTATAAATAGGAGTCCTTGAGGACATACATATTATATTTCTGGATATATATTGTCACATGTCCCTTGTCTTTTTTCCTTTCTGATGAGTTCTTTTCATGAGAAGTGGTATTCATTTTTAATAAAGTATATTTGAGAGTTATTTTATGGTTGCAATGTTTTGAGTCCTGTTTAGGAAATCTTTGTCTTTTTTTCAGGTCATAAAGCTATCTTTCTATATTTTCTTTTACAAGATTCCTTGTTTAACCTTTTGTATTGAGGTTTGACGCTAAGTGATTCTTGAGGAAAAATTATCACTGGGAAATCTCTGCATCTGCTTTCACTTAGATTTGTTAATTTTACTCCTGGGTTTTTATTCCTTTTCATGTTATCATAAATTGAATTGTCTTATTAATTTTGTTTTTATTTTCATGCTAGTATATATAGATAAAATAGGTTTTTATATTTTGATATTTTATCTTGTAACTTTGAAGAATGAATATGTTAGCTCTAATATTTTTTTATGGATATTTTTGTGTATTTGCAAATAGAGACAAGTTTTGATTTTTTCTTCATATTTCTGGATATCTTTCTCTCTTGTCTTTTATTTGTTATTGTAGAGTATTATTAGAACCTCTGGTACAGTGTTGAGTAGAAGTTGCATGTGAGTAGAAGTTGCAAGAATGGATATGTTTATTTTATTTTTGCCCTTGGGGAGAAACATTGAATCTTTCATTTTTAAGTATGATGACTATGGGTATTTTATGGATTCCATTTATCTAGTTGAAGAAGTTGCCTCTATTTCTAATTTGTTGGGTGTTTTGGATTTTTGTTTTTTTAAATGAAAGGGTATTAGATTTTTTTCAAACGATTTTCCTACATTTTAGAGGTAATCATGTGGTTTTTGTTCTTTATCCTGTTAAGATGGTATATTACATTCATTTTCAGACATTAAACAAATCTTGAATTCCTGAGATAAACCTCATTTGATCACCATGTATAATCCACTGGGTTTAATCTGCTAATATTTTCTTGAAAATTTCTGTGTTTGTATTCATAAGAGATATTGGTATGTAGCTTTTCTTTTTACATCTCTGTCTGATTTTAGTATCAGGGTAACAATATTAGTCTCACAAAAATGAGCTGGCACTTTAAGCCTATTTTTTGGAAGAGTTTATGAAAATATGGCATTGATTCTTTAAATATTTGAAAGAATTCACCTTCAATTCAGGAAGACAACTAGGTTTTGTCTTTTCTTTGTGGTAAGTTTTAAAACTGCAAATTCAGTTTCCTGAGATAGGCTTATTTAGACATTCTTTTTCTTCTCAGGACAATTTTAGTGGCATATATATTTCTAAGAATTTATCCATTTCATTTAAACTATTTAATTTGCTACCATACAGTGACTTACAGAACTCTATTATAACCCTATATACTTTTTAAGAGTAGTAGTGATATCCCCTCTTTCATATTCTCTTTCTAGTCATTTGAACAAAGTAAACTTAGCTACAGTTTTTTTGTTAAATCTAGCCAAAATTTGTCAGATTTAGTGATATTGTTAAAAAACCAACTTTTCGTTTATTAGTTTCCCCGTTGTTTTTCTGTTGTCTCTTTCATTTATTTTCACTCTAACCTTTATTATTCTTTCCTTTGGCTTGTGTTGAGGCAACTTTTCTGTTTACCTTTTTAGTTTCTTAAGGGGGAGGGTTGAGTTATTGATTCGAGAGTTTTCTTTTTCAATATGGGTATTTACAGCTACAAATTTTCCTCTGAGCGTTGCTTTTGCTGCATTCTATAAATTATAGTATGTTATATCATGCTTTTTGCTCCATTCATCTCAAAATGTATTTAAACTTACTTCATAACTTTTTCTTTCACCCTTTGGTTATTGAGGAAATTGTGATTTCATTTTCATATATTCATCAATTTCCAAAATTTTCTTCCATTATAGATTTTGAATTTAGTTCCATTGAGCTCAAATAACATACTGTGCAGGATTTTATCTTTTTAACATTGTTCAGGCTTGTTTTGTGTTATAGTATATGGTCTACCCTGGAGGAAGATTACATGTATACATGAGAAGACTGTGTATTTGTCTCTTGTTGAATGGAATGTACTATAAATGTTCATTATTTATTGGTAGTTTTTTATTATTTAGACTATTTAATGTTGTCTAGTTGCTATGTTCATTATTGATAAGGAAGCGTTGTAGTCTCTACCTATACCTGTTGAATTGTTTATTTCTGGCTTCAATTCCATCAGGTTTTGTTTCATATAATTTGGGATATTATCATTTGATGCATATATGCTTAGAATTTTTATATCTTTCTGATTTTCTCTAATAATACTTTTTATCTGAAGTCTATTTTGTCTGATAAGAGTATAACCACATTAACTGTCTTTTGGTTACTTTTTACATGATACATATTTTGCCATTCTTATAATTTCAACATACTGTATCTTTAAATCTAAAGTGTGTGTGTGTGTGTGTGTGTGTGTGTGTGTGTGTGTGTGTGTGTACTGCCATTTAATTGAGGTTTTAATTATTTGTTAACACTTAGTGAAATTACACATAAAGTAACATTTTCATTTTTCATTTTGATGTTTGTTTTCTCTTATGCTTCATGTCTTAGATTTGCTTCTCCATTACTGCCTTATTTTATATTGCATAGATAATTCTAGTAAACATTTTAAATTCCTTATTTTTCTTTTTTATATATTTTAATATATTTCTTTTTTATTTTTGCAGTACAGGAAATGGAACCAAGGGGTTATTTAGTTAATTTGATGTCCTTTTTTCTGTATAATTTGTTCTACGTGCCACTGCTAAAGAAATATGATGTAGGGCTTGTTTTTAGCTCATATGTGATAAGGGAGATAGGCAGATTGTACACGGGTCAATGAGGTTTACTGTAAATACATCTAATATGAAAATCTGAAATCCCAAATGTAATAAAATCAAAACTTTCTGAGCACTAACATGACACCATAAATGGAAAATTTCACATCTGACTTCATGTGACAGGTCTCAGTGAAAATACAGGCACATTAAATATATTGTATGTAAGATTATATTCAAGTTATATATATAAAAGTTTATATAAAATATAAACAAATTTCATATTTAGACTTGGATTCTACCCCCAAGATATCTCACTAGGTATATGAAAATATCTTCCAAATTTAAAATAAAAAATATAAGATGCTTCTGTTCTTATGCATTTTGGATAAGAGATGCTCAATTTGTATTGCATTATTTCTACTTTGGGAGTAAATCATGACCTGGGCAGACACTGTGAAGGAGCAGAAAAGGCTTGGAGTACTCTCATGGGTTTAGGAGTTGCTTTAGGATCAAGGTTAGGAGTGTTAAGAGTGGAAGATGGGGAGATCATCAGGGGCCTGATGTCAGAAATTTCTCTGAAAGATTACAGGGAACATTGGAAGGTAATCAAGAAGTCATCACAGGTACCAGGTATGATATGACTCCAAGTGCTATATAATTTCTTTGGGCATGGTTTTCAAGTGGAGCTTTTGAGTAGTAATAACATTTCCCAGGCACTTGACAGTCCCACATAGCTGAGCTGAGGCTTTTTATGGCTTTGGAGCCTGATAAATAAAAACCAGAAAAAGTAATTCTGGAATTTGTGTAGTGGGTGCATGGGAAGGCAAGAGGAAAAGAGATGAGGTCCCCAGAAAAGAGGACTGTGGTTCTGATTTGGCAGAGGAGTGATGGTCAACCTCTTGGAATAAGAAATATACTGGGACAAAGAAAGAAAGGAAGGGATAGAGAGGGAATTAAGTAGTGGAACCCATGGTGCTTGACCCAGTTGTACCTGGAGGAATAGGTCATAGGAATAATTTTGGCATGGAAAAGTTGTAGCTTGTTCTCATGAAGAACACTGTTATGATTTGGATGTGGAATGTTACCCCCAAATGCTCATGTGTTAAAACCCTGGTCCCCTGCTGGGCATGGTAGCGCATGCTTGTAATCCCAGCACTCGGGAGGCTGAGACAGGAGGATTATACAGTTTTGAAGCCAGCCTCCACTACTTAGTGAGGCTCTCAGCAACTTAGTGAGACCCTGTTTCCAAATAAAGTATAAAATAGGTCTGGGAGTATAGCTGGGAGGTAGAAAAAGCACCTGGGTTCATGAACCTTATCAGTAGATTAATCCGTTTGATGAATTACTAACTTGAATAAACATACTTACTGAGTGGTAACCATAGACATGTGGCAGAGGGTGGCTGGAATAAACAAGCCACTGGAGGCATGACGTAGGGGACATATTTGCCCCTGGTCTCTTCCTGTCTCTTTGCTTCCCAGCTGCAATGAGCTTCCCTCCAGCAGGCCCTTCCACCATGATGTTCTTCCCTGGAGTCAGCCAAACATGGACTGAAACTTGGAAACTGTCAGCCAAAATAAACCTTATCTCCTTTAAGTTGTTCTTGTCAGATGTTTTTGTCAGCATGATGAAAATCTGACTAACACAAAGACCATGGATCCTAGGCTTCAACTTTTAGGAACATGTACCAGAATGTATGATACAGTTGTAGCAGGGGAAGAGAACAAGGAAAAATAATTATCAACTCAGATATTAGTGACACAGATCTCTATTCAAATTCACTTGGCTGGGTTGGTTCCTCTTTTTATGCTTATACAGATTCAGCTTCTTGTCTCTAATGGAACATTTAGCACACTATTAAAAATATATGCCGAGCAGGGCATGGTGGCGCACGCTTGTAATCCCAGCATTTGGGAGGCTGAGACCAGATGATCATGGTTCATGGACAGCCTCAGCTACTAAGTGAGGCCCTCTGCAATTCAGTGAGACCCTGTTTCAAAATAAAGAATAAAAAATTGGGTTGCCATGTGCCTGTATTTCCCTATAAATTATGAGCACAGTAAGCATAGGAACCACTATTTGTATTGCTAGCTTGTCCAAGAATAGGGACTTATCAATTGTATATAGAATAAAAAGTGGGTGAAAAGTGAAGTGAAAAGTAGGGTTTAGAGGAAAAGAAATCTGGTAAGTTAACACTGAGTAATTTTACTGAATCCTAAGCTCTTTTTCACGCTTAGGACCTCCCCCCAAATGAGTAATACGTTCAATGTCTCTTCTCCAAATAGATGAGAGTCCATAGATGGCATCTCCCAATACAGGTTCTATTTTCTTTCTCCCAGCTTCTTTCAAGTCCACAAGTTGACATTAAGTTGAAGAGAGATGTACTGAATCAGGGCTCCCATGATTGTTCACAATGGTGGCCACTTTCTGGAACAGGGTCTTTGCATTTCAATTAATCATAAAGTTGTAATAGCTTGTTTTGAGCTTGAAATAACCAGACTCCCTGGAGCAAGTGTGATTCTTTGATGTACACTGGTTCCTCCAGAGCTGGCATCTTGCATTTCACAATCCCTGCTGTGAGCTCACTATACTCTGAGGTCAAGGTTGTGCTAAATATGACATCTGGGAAGGTGTATTCTTCCCTCTCTGTCCATTTGGGGAGGTAATATGGCTCTAGGTGATGTAGTTCCTCTGGGTGTGATTTTCAAATACAGCTTTTGAATAGTCCTGGCATTTTCTAGGCACTTGGCGGTGCTGCTTAGCTGAGCTGAGGCTTTTTCTGATTTTGGATACTGACAGCTTCAGAATATATCTTTAGGTAGAGAAGCAAAATGGAAACTGGGAAAGGAGGCTGACAGGAGACTATCCAGGTCCAACCTCCGGATCTCCAGATGCTGAGCAGCTTTGAGAAATGAATCCAAGGATGCTGAGGAAAAAAAAATGAGGAGGAGGAAGGGATCAAGGAAGAGAGAAGGAAGGAAGCAAGAAAGAGGACAGATGGCATGGTCCCTGGGTCCTGTGGTATGTGGCCTCTACCCATATGCCTCCTTTTGCTTCAGGGCCAGAGTGGGGATACCTATATTCCTGGCAAAGGCTTCACATCTTTCAGGGGTCACTGGTGAATGGTGACAGTGAGTCTGTTCATAACCTCCAGGCTGTCAGACACATATAGACTTGTTCAGCACAGCTAATGAGCCTGGTGCTGGCTGTGAAGGGGGTGGGGGCAGGCTGTGCAAGGAGAACCAAGTGCTGCATGATAATAGAGCCTTAGGTTTGGGGAGCAATTTAATGTTTTCAAAGCACTTTCATATACATTATCTCATTCTGTCCTCAGAGCAATGCTATGAATGTGTTATTAACACTCTGTTCTGTTCAGAGAAGAAAATCTGGGCTTAGAATCATCCTGCCACTCAACCAGGTAGGAACAGTTCTGAGATTCATGGGATCTGGCCCTGGGATCTTAGGATCAGGACGACTACAGAGGAGTGGTCTGCCAGTAATCCTGAGGTTAGTTCTGAGAGTGAGTGCAGGGTTAATAGGGGTTCTGAGAAGCCTTTCCTCCCTCTTCAAGTCACTCATCTGAGGCTTGGAAGTTCCACTTAAAAGACTGACATAAATTTTTCCTGAGGGAGACAGTGCTCAAAATTGTGCATCCAAGGGTAGAGTGCATAACTCCAATTCAGTGGGGCAGGAGTAGAAATAGAAGTGATTCAACCAGGCTCCATCCATCCATCCATCCATCCATCCATCCATCCATCCATCCATTTCATTATCCAATCACAAATAGCAGCAATTGGTAATGCTGAGTATGGTGCCAGATCTTCAGGGGTGGGAGGCAAGAGGAGAGACACACAAGTAAATAAAATGTCCCTGTCCTGAACCCTAGGCTGGTAGAAGCATGTAATGGTCTTTCTTCTTGGTGCAACTATGATGTATGGATCCATATCACCATTTTCACTGGAGATACAGGAGGAAGCTCAGATATGAGAGCTGGAGAAGGTTTTGGCAGAGAGAGGGCTCCAGACCTGGCCAGGAAGTCCTGGCGTCCTCAGAGAGTCACAACCTTCTCTTGCCTTCTCAGGCTGCAGAGAAGGACCTGTGGAGGCAGAGGAATGATAAAATTTTGCCAATGGAGGGTTGGAGTTCTTACTCAGTGGTAGAGCACTTGCCTAGTGCATGCAAGGCCCTGGGTTCAATAGCCAGTAGAGGAGGAAGGGATGGAGGGAGGGAGGGAGAGGGAGAGAGAGAGAGAGACTGACTATGCTGATGGAAATGGAAGATTAGAGGATATTTTGTTCCTTAGAAGGTTTATGATCTTATGATCTTTTTTTTGGGGGGGCAGTACTGGGGTTCTTGGAAGCCCTTCTACCTCCGGGCTACACTCCCAGACCTATTTCTTTATTTTTATTTGGAAACAGGGTTTCTTAAGCCATCGAGACTGGCTTCGAACCAGCGCCATCCTCCTGTCTCTGCCTCCCAAGCACGGGGAATACAAGCATGCACCACCACGCCTGACGTTGATCTTATGATCTTACTAGCCTGTTCCTAAATATTTACCTGGAAGAAATGAAAACATACGTCCCCACAAAGACTTTGATATAAATATTTTGCACAGCTTTAATCGTAATAGCAAAACACTGGAAATGGTCCAAATGTCAATCGACAGGTAAATAGATAAACAAATTGTGATTTCCCCCGGTAATGGAAAAGTCCATAGTGATGAAAGAAAACAACCGGTTGATATATGCAACAACTAGAATAAATCTCAAAAACATGACAACGAGCAAAGGACGGCAGATCTCCCAAAAAGAGTGTGCTATGTATGATTACATCTCTGTAAAACCCTAGAAAAGACTAATCTGACCCATGCTGATAGAAAGCAGACCGCTACTTGCCTGGGTGGGCACACGATGAGAGATGGAGAGGACAGGGGGAAGGGAGCTCTCCAGGGTGGTAGAAATGAGCCTTGTTTTGATAGAATGAGGGTATACTGAGGGGTGTTTATTAGTCAGGACTTATTAGCATAGTAGAACCAATCAAATATTATATATAGAGAAAGAGACTTATTATGAGGAATTAGAGCACACAATTATAGAAGCAGAGACATCTCAATATCTGTAATCAATAAGCTAGGGAACCAGAAGAGTCAGTAGTCTAATCTGAAAGTTTTAACCTGCAAGACTCAAAGTTTCAGTTTGAGGCCAATGACTAGAAAAGACCAGTGCTTCAGTTAAAGTAGTCAGGGAGCTAAAACTTGATCCTTCTCATTCTGTTCCATTCTGACCTTCTACAGATTGGATGAGGCCCACTCACACCAGGGAGGGCCATTCAGTTTATGCAGTCTACAGATCCAGATGTTAATCTCATCCAGAAACATCCTCACAGATATACCCAAAATAACTTTAATCAAATATCTACACATCTCATAGACCAGTCAACCATAAACCATCACAGGCAACACCAAGAAGCTTTGAAGAAGTAGATGGATATGGTTTCATCTAATGTGATCACAGAGGTTCTATGCACAAGGTTTCTGTAGGTGAGAGGTGAAAGTTTATAACAACTCCTGGGATCTCTGTCTTGTGGAGCTCCATTAATAGAGACTATCACCCATACAAAGTCACTCATAGAGATAAAATTCATATTGCAGTGATGTCCACAAAAGAGCCTTGTGGAATCCAGGAGATGCCTGAGATAGTCTATCCCTGCAGCAGGTCACAGGGGCTTTGAAGTGGCCCTGGGTCTATGAGGTTTGTCTTTGTCGTCTGCTGTTGTGTTTCACCATCACCAGCCTATCTAGCTTGCAGGTCTTTCCACTTCCTTTAATAGGAGTTTTACATGTTCTATTCATTTTTTAATTAATGAGGGGAAGATCCCTTCTTTTAGTTGGTCTCTGGGTTACAGATGACAGCCAAATTTGCAAAAACTTTCTTCTAGTAGCAAGTTCACCCTGACGAGCCAGACAAGATAGACAGACATTCCAAAATATACTTCCTTCCCATTTGCCCCCTCTCTCAAGCTCGAAGGAAACCTTACTTGCAGAGGGGAGGCTGACCTTCAGTATGGATGTGGGGAGAGCATAGTCTGCACAGCAGCCCAAGGGGCTTGCAGCAACAACCCTCCTGGGAGCCAGGGTCTTCTGGGTAAAGTGCAATGCTGCCAGGTGGATTCTGAGTGTCTTGATGCTTTTATCTGCATTTTTCTAGGGAGCACCTCCATCCCTTCCTCCTTCCAGGGCTCTTGGATTTCCTCTAGGAGACTTCCTCCCTGTTTCTGTGTATAATCTTAAAGCCAAATGATCCAGCCATTTTTTCTTATTGCCCAGAACAAACAGAGGGCACAGCAAGACCTAACCTGGCCAATGACATGCTTTCTGTGAGGCTTTGCAAATTTCAGTTCCAAAGGCCCAACTGGAATTCATTAATATGGGGTCTGAGGTTGAGGGACACTCTGGCCACACTGTTCCTGATCCAAAGTTATTTCTGTAGCTTGTTCTCTGAACCTCTGGGGCCTCCTCCTACACCAGCTTCATTCTCCAGCCTTTGGCAGCAATTCTGTGTGTTCTCAGATTCACCCCAATTATTCCCCAACTTTAATTAGAATCAAGAACCCAGTGATGGTAGTAGCTTCCTGGACCCATTTCAATGGATGCTTCTCTCTCATATCCTGTTCTCTCCAACTTGCTCAATGTGGAAAGGACATTTTCAATTAGGTTTTTCTTCATTCCCTTCCCTTCCATTCCCTTCTTTTCCCTTCCCTTCCCTTCCTTCCTTTTCTCTTCCCTTCCCTTTTCTTCATTCTCCCTCTTCTCCCCTCCTCTCCTTTCCTCTTCCTCTGGGGACCCAGGGGGATTCTACGCCTGAGAGACACCTCCAGTCTCATTTAATTTTTATTTTAAAGCAAGGTCTCACTAAGTTGTTGAGGGTCCTGCTAAATTGCTGTGGCTGGTTTTTTTTTTGGGGGGGGGTCTGGAGATGGAACCCAGAGGCATTTGACCTCCGAGCTACACCCCCTGCCCTATTTTTTATTCTTTATTTTGAAACCAGGTCTCACTGAGTTGCAGATGGCCTCACTAAGTAGCTGGGGCTGTCCGTGAACCATGATCCTCCGGTCTCAGCCTCCCAAATGCTGGGGTTACAAGCGTGTGCCACCACGCCCAGCGCTGTGGCTGGTTTTGAACCCATGATTCTCCTGTCTCACCTTCCCAAAGACTGAGATTAGAGGTGTGCGCCACCATGCAGGGCTCTGTAGATTTCTTTTGATTGACACTTGTTGAACACTGGTCTGTGGAGGGGCTCTTCTTTTGCTGTCATGGTATGTTTGGGCAATTTAAGGTAATCAGGTCACATGTGTGAGACCAAACCAGGTTAAGATGCTCCCTTGGGGTCAAAACTGCACTTAATCCCCACCTGCCCCCATTTATAAACAGAACTCCTGAGCATCTATTTTATACATTTTTTAAGACATGATATTTATGTAACTAATCTCTTTGGAGTTGGAAATATTCTCATGGACTTTGAGCATCAGCAAGATTATAAGTTTCCAGAGAAGAGTGTTGGGAAAGTTTGGTTTGAGAGGGAGTTTGCTGGAATAGGGATTGTTCTGAAAGTCTATTGATATAGCCAGCTATGGACTCACATATTCAATGGTGCTCCATGGTAAGAAATTTCCTCTGGGCCCCCAGACCCCAGGACTTGCCCAGCAGGAAACAGAACAGTTAGGACAATAGCTTACAGTCTGATTCAGAAAATTATTTTGATGAAATGCATTTTGACAATAAAGCATGACTGTAATGGGCATTGAAAGAAAGATGCTAGTTCAGTAGGCTGCTCAGTAGCTTGGTGTTTTGGGTAACCAAATAAAGATTATGATCCTCAACTGAGGCCTGAGGACCTGAGACTATTCTTCTGGGGTGCTTTCAGGTGACTTCAGCTGATCAGAGTCATAAGAAACATGTCACATCCTAGTTTCCTCATTATACTGAGAATAAAGAAGACCCCAAGGCTGCACTGTGGCTTGATTCTCTTACTGTTGGGGCTGAGCTGGAGGAGCTTCATGAAGGTCCTGGGAGGTGGAAGGGGAGGAATCCCATTATGGGACTATAGGGACAGGGCAGCTGTAGACAGGGGCACAGAGCTTGGTATGTAGTATCTCAAGAAAGCTGCTGACTAATTATCTGACTGAACAAATGAATCAAGGAGAAAGGGCAGCCCATGGACTCCAGCACTCTATCAGACAGATCTATCTATCCCTCTGAGCCCTGCCAGTGTCTGGTCTGTGTAGTCTTTCTTCTGATCCAAGCAGAGCTGGAAGCCTGGAAGCCTTGTCTGTCTTTTCACTATTCCTAGTAACTGTGAGTAGAACAATGACCCTCATGACGTCAAGTTCATGTTCTAAGAGTGTCCAGGGCGGGAGTCAGGAGAAGGTCCAGCACAGACAGACCCCTCGCCACTGGTTTTACCAGCCTGACTCTCATAAGAGGCCCCTGCCTGCATGTTCTTGGTACTTCCGTACATTGTCTCTTGTGGCTGTGGGTCGGCAATCTAGACACAGGTTCTGAAGAGCCTCTTAGTGCCCCTGTAGGTTGCCTACTCATGGCTAGATCTTCCCCTTCTTGATGCTGTGGACAGGGACTTGGGGACAAGAACAGATAAGCATCTTTGTCCCAGTTTCTGCTGAGTTAACAAGTTCTTCCCAGTACCATCTAAGTGACAAGAAGATGGAATCTTTTCTTCAAGATCTCCAGACTCACCAAGGGGGGATTCATTGGTCCTCCTTACTGTATGATGTAATTTTCTGTCCAGGCCTGGGAGGGGTCTGAGAGCCAACAATTACATGTTGTAACATTTTCTATGCTTGTACCTGTAAAAGACAATCCTTTAGCCCTAGCACAAGGCACATACTAGAAAAGGAGAAAAAACAAGTTGATAAATGTCTACTGTGGGCTTGCCTCTAACTCCAGTCTCCTTTGAGCTTCACGACAACACTATGGGGAAATGTGGCTCAGAGGGATCAAGTGCCTTGTTCTAGATCACACAGTTAGTAAGCGTTTGAGTTCACACCTTTTCAACACTTACTAGTGCAATTTACTACCTTGGTCTGCACTTTGAGTGTTCAACACAGTTCAGCAGTTTATGAGGACTGAGAGGCCTTGTAGGGATAGATCACTGGATTTTGCTGTTTTCTGCTCATATTAGAGTACATAGCTTCTGAGAAACCTCACTGTATAGTAATGTCAAATTTGGAGACAGCTTTCTGAAATATATCAAGGGCCAACTGTCTGTGGTTCATAAGCTAATTCCTTTTATATTAAAGAAGGCATAAACTTTTTTTTGCATGCCTAGAGTGCTGCTAAAAGGGCCATTTGTATTTCCTGTATTTATGATGTAAGCTTTCATTTAGGCCTAATTTTTGAAGATTTTCCTTTTCAGAGGGAAAGAAGAGACAGTGTTTAGAATCACTTGGCATATCTCTTTGATGCAATAATTGGCAGCTATTGATTTGAAGTAGAAGTGCCCTTCCTTCCTTCCATCGTTCCTTCATTCCTTCCTTCCTCTTTCTTCTTTCTTTCTTTCTTTCTTTCTTTCTTTCTTTCTTTCTTTCTTTCTTTCTTTCTTTCTTTCTCTCTTTTCTTCTTCTTTATCTTCATTTGGCACTGGTGATAGAACCCAAAGGTATACATTCCAGTTATATCCCTAGCCCTTTTATTTTTTTATTTTGAAACAGGGTCTTGCTAATTTACTGAGAGTCTCACTAAATTGCCCAAGCTGGTCTTAAACCTGCAATCCTCCTGTCTCAGCATCCCAAGTACTTGGAATGACAGGCCTGAGCCACTGTGCTCTCTGCAGATCGTTCTTATTAGATTTTATATCTATTCAACATCCTCTTCTGTCATCACCCACGAGTCCAATTATCACCTTCACTAGTGGCCTTTCATGGCATGGTTTTTGGGGTTCAGAGCTTCCCATTGGCTTCCTTCTTTCCACCATTTTGTATGTTTGTTAATTTCAGCTGCTCCTGCACATCTTGAGCCCTCCCAGTCAGTCTCCCTTCTCATCTGACTTGATTGTGAACTGCCAAATTCCAAGACTGGAAGGATTTATTATTTGGAGATTATTTTGCCCTCTTTTGTAAATTAATTTTCTTTCCTGCTAAGGCAGCCAAACCACCACAGTGATTGTGTGTTAGAGAGAGGCAATGAGACTCAGGGGAAATGCTTAATAGAAACATCATCCCACACTGAGAACTAGGAGCTCTGGGTGGAGAAGAAGCCAAGGAGTATTAAAACACGACAGTGTGATGTTTCTGTGACGGGTTTCTGTAAGCATATACTGTATTGTGCTGAGGGAGAGCTCTGTCTGAGACTTCATAAGTCTTAGGGATGTATCTACTGCAAAAGACTGTGACATGGTGAAACACTTACCCCTCAGGCACTGAGGTGAGGGAGAGGAGTCACAATAGAGAGTAAGGTTGGGAAGCCTGGAGTTCGAAGATTCTGCACAGTGGGGATGCTTTTTATTATACATCATCTGGAAGTTTCTCCTTACAGAATATCATAGAAATTGTAGTTTTCCCAAGATGGTAGCCCAGATTTATATATATATATATATATATATATATATATATATATATATATATATATACACACACACACACACACACACACACACACACACACCATACACACACATATATATACATAGAGAGAGAGAGTGAGAGAACTCATGCAATAAGGATGAAATTCAATTTTCAAAGCCATTTTTCTCTCTCTCTCTCGCTCTCCGCTCTCTCGCTCTTTCTCTCTTTCAGACTTCCTTAGACTTTATCTGGAGGGGGAGCAAGCTTCGGAGAAAACCAAACCTCCTTATAGCATAGATTTGGTGCAGATCCTGACTTAAACCTGGTGGCTTTGCAGTTGTCCTTTGACTGATATCAAAGTGTCCATTTTATCACAGATGAGTTGGGGAATTTAGGAAATATCGAAAAGGATCAACATAGGAAAAGAAGAATATCTAAAACTGTAAATTTCCACATCTAGCTTTGCCTCCAGATAGAGCTAAACACAATAGGTCATTTTTGTTGTTCTCTGAATTGTTCAGAAGTCTTGGCTTGCCCTTGAGGTTGCCCCCTTAATCTGTTTTCCCAGGATCCCATCATTACTAGCCAGGATCCCTGGCTTACTGAATTACTAGCCATCTTCCTTTGCTCTTTCATCTTCATCCTGCACCTCTCCTGTTTGTATTTAGAGGATGCCCCTCTCAGATGGGTGCTGTGTTACACAAGACAGGAAGGGGAATTGACCTCCATCTGGGTTTTCAGAGGTTTTTTAGGAAGATGGAATGTTAGTGACCTTAGATAGCATCCCTTAGGAGCAGGCTTGGGGCTCAGATTCAGGAACTCTTTATTTCTTGAGGGAGGGAGAAGGTCATAGAGGAAGTTGGAACAGAGGAAGGGACTTCCCCAAAGCAAGGTGCATGAACCACACCATAGCTGGTGCCTCTACCTAAAGGTGCAAAGCAGTCTTCTGTAATCCAGCTATTGGCCTTGGGCTGGGAATGTGGCCATAGCGGCAGCTGCCAGGAACCTCTGGGCTTCAGTTGCTCTAGGAAAGGTTGTAGGTTTGAACTTTAGCCAGCACCTGTAGCTACTGGGCCAGTGCAAGGGAACTGGGGTGTGTCTAGTGTCTGCTGCAGCTGTGTAGTTGAATGATCTTAAATCAAGGTAGAAGATGAGACATGTTGGTAGAAATTTGAGATAATATGCAATGGAAGTTCTGAAGTCTTTGAGAGAAGCCTGATTTAGGAGTGTCTGGGAAGAGCATACAGGAACACCAGCATAGGAAAAAATTCCAAAATGTCAGAGCTGCTGTGCATGGAGAGGAAAAGGTCTTTTGCTCTTATGTGACAAATATCTAACTAAAGCTACCATAGGCAAAAATGGTGACGCAAAATTTGTGAGCACACTGAATTGAAAGATCCTGAGGGAGCATGTTTACAGCCCTGACTTTAATTCTCTTTCTGCATACCAGTTCTGCTTATTTGTCCTTTTTTTGCCTGTTGACCTGATTCCATCTTGTGACATTCATTTATTCACTCAATCAACATGTCTATGGTTTGTGCGAGACAGTAAGCTCCCTGGTTTCATGGAGCTCAAAGGCTGGTTATCCCCCTAGCAGGTAGAATGGTGCGCTGGTCACTGTGGACCAGAGAATGGAAACCTCCAAGGGCCAAGGATGGGAGTGTGGTCCTGGGATTGGGATCCAACAAGGGCTGGATGGGGTCAGGTCGACACCTGGCAGGCCCCTACTGCAGGTGACCTCCTCTTACACTCCAGGCCCAGGGTGCAATCCAGCCACTGGACATCATCATCTGTGGAAGATGCATTCAGTGATTGGTGGCCATGCTGTCAGAGCATAGGGTGTGTGGAGAGGAGCAGTGTGAGTCAGCCCAGGCTCGAGCTTGGGAGGACTTTGGACTGTATTCTGTGAGCCATGAGGATAACAGGGCCAGGCCTAATCAACAACAGGGTTTGGGAAGATTACTCGCAGGAAGCTTGTACAAGGCATAAGGTTTACTGGATTTGAGAGCAGAGTGAATTAGAGAATGAATCAAAGGTGACTGCAGGGCTGTGCTCCTGCTTTTAAATATTTTGTTATCTCACGAGCCTTTTGAGATATGCTCTCTCTGCTTCTTCTCACCATGACCGTTTATTATAGTCTCATCGGGCTCGGATTCTCAGAGGTTTCCACATCTAGAGCTGGGGTGTTTTTAATAGTCTTAGGATCTTGAGCTATATCTTTCCTTTTTCTGGGTATTTTCTACTCTCTCTTGTTAAAGTCGGAGACACATCTGTGATTATATTGAGCTATATTAGCCTTCTTTGGCTGACACATACTGTTAAAGCGACAGGACCACTTTCTCTCAATGTTCTTTCCATTTCCTCTCCTGAAACATGTCTCCTTGTGTTCAGAAGAGTAGCCCTGGCTTCCTCTACCAGACCAGCTGGGAGACTGCCCTCCAGACCCACTGTTCTGGGTTCAGTGGCTCTGCAAGCAGATTCTTTGTTGACCTAAATCTCCTGTTGCCACTGTGATTTTTTCTCCTTCCTATTTTCATGAGAAAGAAAGGAGGAAATTTGAATTTATTGATTATTAATTTATGTAAATCTTTCCATTCCTTGTTGGAATAACTCTGCTACGCTTTATCTACCAGGTATCTCTCCTCTGTCTGTCTGTCTGTCTCTATTTCTTCTTCTTTCCCTACTCTCCACACACACACACACACACACACACACACACACACACACTCACACACACACACACACACAAAGTAATCAACAACCAGACATTTTCACTAATTTAATTTTATTCATTAATATAAATTTTTTAGTTCACACACTATCCCTATAAAATTGACATGTATTCACTCTCCAATTAAAAACACGTGTGCTGGAGACTTCCGGGAAGATGGCGACCGAGAAAAGTGGGGCTTAAGAGCCCCGTTAACAACCAATCTCCATTACCACAAAATCAACGCCTTTTATAGCCAGAAAACACCATCACCAGAGAAACAAACAAACAAACAAAAAACACCAGGCTCCAGAGAGAAAGCGGACTGAGAACAGAGCTCAGAGCCACAGAGGAGATACACCGGCCTCACACCCGAGGACGCGGCAGCAGCGCCATACTGTCGGTGGCAGCGGCGAGTTCAACGGATGGCTACAGCAAGCCGAGGTGAGCCGCTGCGGAACAGCAAGGTGGGATTTTTCAGCGCAGGGAACATCTAAAGCTCCCAGTGGCTGAGCTCAGCACACGTTGCAGGCACTCAGAGTGGAACTCAAAACCAAGAAGAAATAAGCCAGCCTCACGGCCGAGGGCGTAACAGCGGCGCCATATTGCCACTGGCGGCAGCAGCAACGAATTCACCGAGTCCAGTACAGCTACATCTGCGAACTCAAAAACAGTGAGTCAAATTGCGGGCCACAGAGGAGAAATCCCAGTACTGTACTCCCTGGGACTTGACCCAGTGGGGGAGTGGTGGTGGCAGAGATATCACACCATAGGAGAATGTGCAACCTGGCACCCCCCATAGTTTAAAGCAGCCTCTATCGACTCCCTGGGTCGGAGACTCTGTGATACAACCCAGTAAGGGAGTAGTGGGGTCTGAGATACTACAGACTCGAGATCCAGAGCACCTTAAGTGAAGTCATAGTGACCCAAGGGAAGAACCCAGAGAAGGCACAAACTTCCGAAATCATGGGAAAGAGGATTAACACTGGAGCAATGAATGCCCACAACCCCACAACATCAGAACCCGATAAAACTGAAAATCAGAGATTTCTAGAAGATCAAATCAGGAAAATAACTGTAGAAATAATAGAGGTGCTTCGAAAAGAACTCAGAGAGAGCCAAAAAGAGATAAAGGATGCAATTAATGAAGTAAAGGCCTCAATTCAAAGTACAAACAACCGATTAGACCACATGGAGAAAAGAATCTCGCTCTTAGAAGATGAACATTCCAAAAATGAACGCATAGTTTCTAATCTAGGAAAAAATATCTGACAGCAGGAATCTGACATTGAAGAAATATGGGCCCATTTTAAGAGAGCTAACCTAGGAATAGTTGGAATAGAGGAGGGAAAAGAAAGTGATACCAAAGGGATCTACAATCTCTTCAAGGAAGTAATAGCAGAAAATTTTCCAAACATAGAGCAAGAGGTTGATACACAGATCTAGGAAACCTATAGACAGGATCGGAGAAGAGGATCCCCACGCCACATAATTGTCAAAATGACCACTGTGGAAGCCAAGCAGAGAATCTTAAAGGCAACAAAAACAAAGGGCCAAGTGACATTCAGAGGCAAACCAATTATAATCACTCCAGACTTCCCAAACCAAGTCATGAGAGCCAGAAGGGCTTGGAGTAACATATTCCAAACTCTGAAAGAAAACAACTTCCAGCCAAAAATTTTCTACCCAGCAAAACTTTCTATCAAATTAGATGGAAAAATAAGAAGCTTCCATGACAAACAGAAACTGAAGGAATTTATGTCTTCAAAACCAGCGCTAGAGAAAATACTCAAAGAGATTAACTACAAAGAAGAAATAGGTAACACACACTAGAACCAGAGAAACAAGATTTTCCATCCAACAGACAACTAAGATTGGTTATCTGTGGAGATTCATTATTTATGTTAGTCTTTTACCTATCTCTAAATTGTATTGTTTGCCTTTATTGTTGTTAATTTTTAGGATTTCTAGTTGGAATATTAATATACCTTCAGATATAGCATTTGGAAATATTTTATCCAATTCTATTAGTAACTTTTAACTCTGTTTACATTGTCTTTGGATATACAATATTTTTTTATTTTTTAGGTAGTTTGTATACTCTTCTGTTGCCTGTGCCATTGAAATCATATCCACGAAATCACTGCCAATTTCAATGTTGTGAGGTTTTATGACCCAGATTTTCTTCTAAAAGTTTATAGTCTTAAGATTTATATTTAGGTCTTTTATCTATTTTGAGTTAATACTTGTATATGGGATTAGGTAAGGGTTCAATTTTATTCTTTTCCATGTAATTATTATTTTTCAACAATATTTAGTTAAAAGATTATTATTTCCACCACCAAATGTTCGTGGAAACCTTGTCAAAAATAACTTGATAATATAGGGAAGAATTTAGCTCTAGGCTTGTATTTATCTCCAATGGTTTATACATCTGCCTTTAGAACAGTACTACACTGATTCAATTATTGTAGCTTTATATGGTTTGAAATCAGAAAATATATATCTTCTAGCTTTGTTCTTTTTCAAGATCGTTTTGGGTATCTAGAATCCATATTCCATATTAGGATAGATTTTTTTCTGAAAAATAAATATATGAATATATGATAGTTTCACTTAAAAAATAGAAAAAATATTCTCTGGTAAGAAAGAAAGCAAAAAGAAATATTGAAATGTTATCTTTAAGTCATCAAAAGCTTGGTATCAGACAAATGAAACTGTTATGTGAGATTATAATTTTTAATTTTGGATAAATTGCTATAATACTAGATGTCAACCACTAAGCCAAGCATGGGAAGGAGGGATGGGGAGGGAATGGGGTGGGGATCGGGTAGGGGCTAACTGGGCAATGCGTGCATGTATGTCTACAAAAGTTTGTATCCCACTATGATGTATGAATACAGTGCACCAATTAAAAAAAAAACACGTGTGCTGAATTTGAGGGAAATTAAATAATCTCTCATCAACTACAGAGGTAGCTCTTGGAGGAACCAGGATGGGAGAGGCCTATAGGGTTTTCTGCTAAGATTGTGCCCATCAGATAGCAACCATTATGGCAGCCTCATTTGTAATAGCAAAATGCTGGAAATGTTGTGAATGAAAATCAATGGGAGATTGGATAAATAATTCAATATTTATCTATAAAATGGAATATGATGCAGTTTTTCAAAGACTGAATTAGAGAATTATACGGAATTACAAAATAGATGGGAAAAGTGCTCTATGATCCATTGCTGCATGACAGGTGCAGGAGCCCCCTCCTGGGAGAGGCATCCCTCTTGTTCCAATAGGAAATGCTCATCCTTGCCCCTCTGCTCAGATTTAAACAAGTAGAAAAACTGGTGACATCCGAATGAAGTCTGGAGTTTACTTCATTGTAATGCCCCATTGTCTGTTTCTCAGTTTTAATAAATGCCAGGGTATGTAAACTGTGATTAGGTTACACCATTGACATCAGGGGAAACTGAGTAAGGAATACATTAGAACCTTCAGGCCTAGGTTTAATCATCTAAAATTATTCCAAATAAAGTTTTTTTTTAGACAAGAGAGAGAATGGCCAAGGATAGTTAAGAAGTGCAAGGCCCAGGAAAGGAAGGATGCAATGGGCAAAGATAAAGTTAATTGGTTACTCCTAGTGGGAATGTTTCTCTTCTCCAATCGAATTAACTGTACTATATACACCTCCCTTTTTTTGTTTAAATTGAAATCATAAGGGTTTGCTGGATAATTTTTTTGCATAGTAAGCCCAGTATTAGGACCAAGACATTATTAACCGGTCTTTCTGAGGTATTTGCCACAGCCATTAACCTTGTTCCCTACAGCAAAGGGCTGTATGTCTAAATGGCTTTTCTCCTCTTTGCTTTGTGTATTTGGTGTGAACTCACAGCATCTTTTTATATATTTTTCCTAGTTATACAAATCATACTTAATAATAAAAATACGAAATAAGAGAACAATGAGACGAGATTACCTTTCAGAATGGTCAAGATATTTTGAGGGGGAGTTCACATACATTCCTTTTTCCCTTAAATAATTCTTTTTTAAAAATTTTTTTGGTGGTACTGGGGTTCCTGGAAGCCCTTCTACCTCCGGGCTACACTCCCAGACCTATTTTTACATTTTTATTTGGAAACAGGGTCTCCTAAACCAGCGCGCGTGACTGGCTTCGAACCTGCGTGATCCTCCTGTCTCCACCTCCCAAGCGCAGGGATTACAAGTGTGCGCCACCACGCCCGGCAAAGAATTCTTTTTAATTAAACAAGATTGTACAAGTCGGGCGTGGTGGCACATGCTTTTGGGAGGCTGAGACAGAAGTATCATGGTTTGCAGACAGCCTCAGCTACTTAGTGAGGCCTTTTGCAAGTCAGCGAGACCCTGTTTCAAACTAAAGAATAAAAATTAGGGCTGTGGGTGTAGCTCAGAGGTAGAATGCCCTGAGTTCTAGCCCCAGAACTGAAAAAAAAAAAAAAAAAAAAAGAGAAAAGAAAGAAAGAAAAAAAAAGATCGTACAATAAAACAGCTATATTTTTGGGTAATTATAGATTGGTATTCACAGCACTGAAGAATTATTTAATATTACTTGTATAAAAAGCACAACTACCATCCAATAAGTGACTCATGTTCTACACAACCTGCTTTAGATTCCTGAGCCAATTACAGCCCTTTGCTGTAGGGAACAAGGTTAATGGCTGTTGCAAATACCTCAGAAAGACAGGTTAATAATGTCTTGGTCCTAATACTGGGCTTACTATGCAAAAAATTATCCAGAAAACCCTTATGATTTCAATTTAAACAAAAAAAGGGAGGTATATATAGTACAGTTAATTCAAAATTCGATTGGAGAAGAGAAACATTCCCACTAGGAGTAACCAATTAACTTTATCTTTGCCCATTGCATCCTTCCTTTCCTGGGCCTTGCACTTCTTAACTATCTTTGGCCATTCTCTCTCTTGTCTAAAAAAAAACTTTATTTGGAATAATTTTAGATGATTAAACCTAGGCCTGAAGGTTCTAATGTATTCCTTACTCAGTTTCCCCTGATGTCAATGGTGTAACCTAATCACAGTTTACATACCCTGGCATTTATTAAAACTGAGAAACAGACAATGGGGCATTACAATGAAGTAAACTCCAGATTTTATTCGGATGTCACAAGTTTTTCCACTAATGTCCTTTTTCTGCTTTTGCATCCAATCTGGGATACCACATTACATTTTGGACAATTTCCTTTTTCCCTGTGCCAGGCTATTCTTTACCTTGATAAAGCAGAATCACCTCCACAATTATATCTTTGGCTTGGGAAACATATGATATACCTGTATGTCATCCTCCCAATTCTTCTGCAGCATCTCCAAGGTGCTTCTCTGATTTCTGGATGATATGCAGAACAAAACAAGAACAAATTTGAAGGAGGCTATTTAGTATCTTGGGATTCTTGAACCTCTTTTCTTTTACCTTCAGAAGGAAATAAGGCTTTTCTAATGAGGCTTTTTATGTTTGCTATGTCTTCAGTTTCCTCTCTCCTTAGCAAACTTGGTGGTCTTCTTTTATGCAATGTTTAAAATTCATTCATTTTTAAATAATGCATACAAATTACAAGGAATTCAAATAATAAAAAAAGTAAAAAGGAAGGGAAAATGAAATATATTCCAAATTGAATCATCCAGAGGAAACCATTATGAAATACAATTTTAAAACATTTCAACACCTTCTATAGCTTTTATGCAGATAGAGGAATGGGTGGATATATAAATGAGTGAACATCTTTTTATTTTGATACAGGGGTTTGAATCAAGAGGCATTCTACCTTCAAACTATACCTCCAGTCCTATTTTATTTTATTTTTTATTTTGAAACAGGGTCTTGATAAATTGTGGAGCATCTCACTAAATTGCTGAGGCTGGCCTTGAACCTGTGATCCTCTTGTCTCAGATTCTCAAGTCCTGGTATTATAGGTATGTGCCACGGAATCCAGTGAAAGTCTTTTTTTTTTTTTCTTTTAACTAAGCATTTTCGAGAAAAATCTGTGATCTTGATTGAGCCATCAGGTGCTGCATCCTATTCCCTTTTCTGTAGGAACTCACACTTTCCATGTAGCACTGCTTACTGATAGCCTGGGGACAACACATCTAGCACAATGACTAGATTGTCTAGGAGAATCTGTAGCCATGGCCTCATTCATAAACTGGCAGTGGCTTTGGGAAAAACTGCATATATATCTTTAAATGATATTTCCTCTGAGTTACACAGGTTATATACTGCCATCATTACAAGGAAAATATGCAAAGATGAGTAAGTCAGTGATTCCCCAACCTTATCTGCCAGCCGAGCCTGTCCAACTAATCCCCTCCCCCTGTTCGTGGCTTGGAGGGCCTCTGTGCACGTTTCTGTGTAGGTAGTAAGCTACAGATGCAAAGTGGGTACTTATCTTAAACCACAGCTTCAGAAGTGAAAACTATATAACTTTCTATGTCTATAGCTGAGCTTCATTTTTACCTTAAATTTCCCATTCTTTGTAGAGGCAGGAAATGAAGTTATGGTGGTATTAAGTTTCCCCTCTGCCTTTCTCCTGGAGGAGCTGCTTTGATTTGCATGTGGACATGGTGGTGGGGGTCAGGGATTGATGGGGTGATTAAGTTGGTCCAGTGTCATCATCAGTTTCCCTCTGAGCCATCCATGGTCCCTTCTGAACTTGCTGTCATCTTTCTTGTGTTCCCCAAGTCACAACATTCTCATGGGTTTGGTTGTTGGAGCTATAGATGGTGGCTTTTATGTCCTTACCTGTGGTTGGGCTTGTCCTACAGTCTCTGATCACCAGGCAGCTTCGAGGCCACCTAGGGACTGTGGGTGGGATTCTGTGTGTCACCTCACATCTGTCTTCCTGGATGCTCAGGAACACTAGGTTATTGGTGTCACAGTTGCCCAATAGAATCAAAGACCACTGTCATTTCTCCGAGAAGTCCAAGACTGAACTGGAGTTCCTGCAGCATCTCCCTTCCTACAGGGCTGGACTCAATGGAGCCCAAGGCTCAAGGATAGGACCTCTTTCTGAGACTTCACTGGACTCTGTCAGTCAAGTCTCTCTTGCAGTCTTTTATTGTCTAAGCATTCTATCAATTCATGGCATAAAATTATTTTCTCTTGCAGATTATTTGTATACTTTTACTAGTGCCTTGCAATTATACATCAGAGGGAGGTTCAATGTAATACTAATATACTTGCACACAGCATTTGATGTACTTCCCTCTTCAACCCCCTACCCCCACTCCTTCCTTCCCATATATGCTGGTGGAACTGGAATTAATACCAACTTCATGTATTGTCAGAGTATTATTTTAACTCTTTCCTTCATCAAGATTTCTTTTTCTTCTCCTCACCTCCATCTCCCAATTCCTTTCCACAATTCCACTGATCTCTTCCCACATTTATCCAAAGTCCCTTATGTTTCCTTTTTTCTTCTAGATGCTACATATGAGATTAAACACACAACCCTTGAATTTCTGAGTTTGGCTGATTTCACTTAGCATAATATTCTCTAGTTCCATCTGTTTTCCTGCACATTAAAGAATTTTGTTTTTCTTTATGGCTGAGTAGAATTTGATTGTGTGTATATACCACATTTTCTTTATCTATTCATTTTTTTTACAGATACCTGGATTGGTTTTATAAATTAACTACTGTGATTTGTGCTGCTATAAACTTGAATATACATATATCATTATAATATTCTCACTTTAATTCTTTTGGACAGATACCAAGAAGTGATATATTTGAGTCATATGGTGGTTTTATTTCTAGTATTTTGAGACTTCTGATCTCCATAGTGGTTGTAGTAATTTACAGTCTCACCAACAGTGTATAAGAGTTCCTATTTCCTTGCAGCCTATTCAGCATTTATCAATGTTTGTATGGTTTATAACTGGAGTTAGGTGAAATCTCAATGTAGTTTTGATTTGCATTTCCCTAACTACTAGTGATGTTGAACAGTTTTTCATCTATTTATTGTTCAATTTTACTGCTTCTTTAAGGCCCAGAATAGCCAAAGCAATTGTGAGAACTATGCTGGAAGTAACACAATACCTGATATCAAATTTTACTAGAGAAATACATTAACAAAAACAGCATGTTATTGGCACAAAAACAGACACATAGACCAATGGAAAGTAGAAGATAGAGGGAAAATCTTTATACTTATAGCAAGTTGATTTTTGATGAAGGAGCCCCCAATTTTTTTTTTTTCTGGAGAAAAGACAGCGTTTTCAACAAATGGTGCTGGGAAACTGGATATCCATGTGAAGAAGAACGAATTAAATCCCAACCTTTCACCTTGTGAAAGATGGATCAAAGATCTAGATATCAGACCAGAAACTCTGTAATTACTACAAGAAAACATGGGACCAATGCTTCTGGGCAGCAGTAGTCTTGCTTTCAGTAAGACCCCCAAAGCTCCCAAAGTAAAACCAAGATCAATAAATGAGGAGGCATCAAATTAAAATGCTTTTTTTCAACAAAGAAGTTAATCAAGAAATTGAAGGGAGCCTACAGAATGGGAGGAAATTTTCACCAGCTTGATTGAGGACTAAATCTAAAATATATAATGAATGAAAAAAAAACTTAATGCTAAAAAGGACCCAATTAAAAATGGGTGATTGCACTGATAGACATTTCTCATTTGGGTTATTTAGAGTAGCAATCTCCAAAAAAGATCACGGCATTGCTACTTTGAAAAGGAAATGATTAAAACTTCTGAAAAGAAAATGATGTAGACTTCTATTTTTTTTTTAAATCAGAAAACAAAGAAACAAAACTGCCCTAATACTTCATATGAGGAGGTTTGGAGAGGTGCCCTCTCTGGCTGTGTATCTATTCAGATGTCCAGCTCACACCTCAAAATAAATTAAAACTGAAATCAGACCTTTACTGTATAATGAAAGATTAAACAAATAATTGTTTTTGAAAAATACAGCATTTTAATTACATAGAGAATTTAGCTTATAATGGAGGATATTTGTTTTTAGCAAAATATGTGTACTATTAATCAAGTATAATATAACTTATTTTAAAATAATGCATTTCCTCTCTTTTGGGTCTCTTTTTACTATTTATAGTTTTGTGTTTGTTACATAATCTCTTGTAATTTATGTACATACTTTTTAGTACCTAAGTACACATATAACCAAGCAGCTGCTTCAGTGACTTTACTGATAGATGTACTTAGGCTGTGTATAATTACAGATGTCCTAATCATGGAAGACCTCAGCCTGAGAGACTCAAAAGCCATAAATTAACCTCGGTTTATATAATCTGTTGTGATTGCCATTATTTTGCTATCTTTAGAGATATTACTGGGTAAAAGGAATTTAAAAAGTGAAAACATCAATATTAGTCTGTGAAAACATATACACATATATTGTTCTTTATTTTAAATGCATGGAATCATGCTCTGTTACATTCAGACTTCCTTAATGATTCCATCCTCTGAAATTAGAAGAAATAGCTCTAATTCACTTCTTAAATATTTATAGAGTGGTCCATAGTATAGTATGCATGTACCATATTTTAGTAGTTTTCCATTGAGAGATATGCACGTTTGTCCCAAGATTTCCTTTCTGTCCTTCTCTCCCTTGTTTCCTTCTTCTTTTATTTCATTTTTTTCCACATTTTTCTTCCCTAACATAAGCAATGTTTCAATAACCATCATCATACATTTTTAATTTCTCTAAGATAAACTTTCCAAAATGAGGTGCTGGAGTCAAAGATGAACCCTTTATCTGTGAATCCTCATCTGTGTGGGATGCATTCCAAGACCCCCAATGAATGTCTGATACTGTGGATACTACCAAACTCGATATATACTGTCTTTTCTTATTTACATACCTATAATAATGTCCGTCTTCTAAAATGACAAAGTAGGAAATTAACAATGATAACTATAATAAAGTAGAACAATTATAACAATGTATCATAATTATTTTAAACCTTCTGAATTACTTCTAGAATTTTCCTTTTAATTTTTGGGACTAAAATTGGTTGTGGGTAATTTAAACCCACTATAAGCAAAACCACAGATGGGGAGACTACTTATTTTTATTTGTTTATTCCTTTATTTATTCACTTTTATTTGCTGCATTGTACATTTTACATCATATTGAAGTATAGAGTGTCAGACAGAAGCTTGTGAGTAGTTCTTGGGAGGTATCCTCCCCACCAGGTTCCTCCTCACTCTCTCCTCCTCCCCATGCATGTCTTGGACATTAGAATTGGTAATATTGCATACTATCTAGCATGATTTCTACTCTTACACTCTCTATGGCTGTATATCCATCCCTGACCCCCCTCAGTCACTCCACTGGAGTCTCTGTTCATCTATCTGATGTTGCCATTATTTCCAAATAGCTCTCTAGCTTTTACATATAAGAGAAAACATACAATTTACTCTCTTTTATGATATTCTCAAGTTCCATCCATTTTCCTAAAAAGGCAAGATTTTGTTCTTTTTCAAAGCTGAGTAAAACTCCACTGTGTGTATATGTATATGCCAAAGTTTTGTGATCCACTCATCTGTTGATGATATCTAGGCTGGTTCCATAGTTTGGCTATTGTAAATTGTGCTGCTATAAGCATGGATATACAAGAATTATTATAATATTTTTATTTAATTTCCTTTGGGAAGATGCCCAGGAGTTCTATCACTAGATCTTTTTTTTTTTTTTTTTTTTTTTGGTGGTACTGGGGTTAGAAGGTAGAAGCCCTTCTACCTCCGGGCTACACTCCCAGATCTATTTTATATTTTTGAAACAGGGTCTCCTAAGCCAGCGCGCGCAGCTGGCTTCGAACCTGTGCGATCCTCCTGTCTATGCCTCCCAAGCGCGGGGATTACAAGCGTGCGCCACCATGCCCGGCTCTATCACTAGATCTTATGTGAGTTTCATTTCCAGTCTTCTGAGAAACTTCCACACTGATCTCCATAGCAGCTTTACTAGTTTGCAGCACCACCAACAGTGTAATTGGGTTCCTATTTCTTTAAAACCTTTCCAGCATTTTTTATTATTTGTTTTTCTAGTTATTGCCATTCTATTTATGTAACTTAAGTTTAATAGGTATTGCCATATTATCTTTCAAGTAAATTTGAAGCAGCCTATACTTTTGTCATTAATGAGTGAAAATATTTATTTGTTCCCATCCTTGCCTTCTTCTTTTGTGTGAGTTTTATAGCCTAAAAAATAATGTTTTGTTTAAATGTTCTGTTGGGGAGCTTAAACATATTTTTGCTTATTAGGTGTTTTAGCTAGCTTTTGCTGTGTAACAAATCATCCCAGAATTCAGTTGCCTAGGACAAACACCATTTAGTTAGCTGGCAATTCTGTGAGCCATGAGTTTGGGCTGGCTCTGGGCAGTTTTGCCGTGGGTCTTGGGTCAGCTCTCTCCAAGGTTGGTTGTCAGTTCTGGTCAACTAGGTGGTTGGTAATTGGCTGGCTGTTGGTTAGAGCCAGGAAGGTGAATAAGCCTTGTCTCTCGTTACCTACCAGACTAACTGGGCTTTTCACAGCCTAGACAGCTGTGATAGGGTTTTTCTAGAACAGCAACACAGGTAAAGTCCCGATTCAAGTACTTTTCAAGTTTCTATTCATGCACATTTGCAAATTTTCTGTTGGCTATAGTTAGTCACATGGCCAATCCAGGCTCCGGGGTTGGAAAAACAGACTTGGCTCTGGATGAAAGAGAGAAATTGTGTGGTTATTGTTTGTAACCTCCTGGACTATCTTTTTTAATTCTTCATATTATTTTTTAACCTTAGTTTCATTTTTTTCTTACCAATTCTAATGTATATCTTTATTTGCTGATATAAACCAATTGCTTGCTATTGTCTGTCACTAACATGGCAAATACTTTTTTCCAGGCTTTTATTTATCTTTTGACATTGTTGTGGTACCTTTTATTATATTAAGAAAATGATCTGAGTCGGGCATGGGCACACACCTGTAATCATAGTACCTGCTAGGTTGAGACAGAGATTCATGGCCAGTGTATGGTTACTTAGTGAGACTCTGTTTATAAATAAAAATAAAAAGGGCTGGGGATAGTCGAGGATCGTGGCACATGCTTGTAATCCTAGTACTTGGAAGGCTGAGATAGGAGAATCACAGGTTCCAGGCCAGTCTCAACAACTTCATGATACCCTCTGCAACTTAGCAAGATCCTTTTTTAAAATAAAAAGTAAGCTGGGTGTGGTGGCACATGCTTATAATCCCAGCATTTAGGAGGCTGAGATAAAAGGATTATGGTTCACAGCCAACCTCAGCTACTTAGTGAGGCCCTTTGCAATTCAGTGAGACCCTGTTTCAAAATAAAAAATAAAAATTAGGGCTGAGGGTATAGCTCGAAGGTAGAATGCCTCTGAGTGCCATCTCCAGTACCGCAAATAAGTAAATAAACAAGTAAGTAAGTAAATAAATAAATAAATAAATAAATAAATAAATAAAAGTAGAGCTGGCGTTCTAGCTAGAGGTAAAATATCCCTGGGTTTAATCTCCAGTACCAAAACAGGGGGGAATAGGGTGTATTGTGGTGATAGAGAACTACTGGATTCAATCTCCAGACCCCCCCCCCCACCACACATGCATCTGGAGCCTGGGGTGGTGGTTTGCATACCTTTCTTCTCAGCTACCTGGAAGGCTAAGGCAGGATTGCTTGGGCATGCGGATATAAATCCAGCCTGGGAAACAAGCAGCAAGACCCCATCTTCAAACAAACAAACAAACAAACAAACAACAAAAAAATTATCTGGCTTAGGAAGTTCTTTCTCATTCCAAGGTAAAGCAACATTCATGTTTTAGCATACTTTCCCTTCATAGTATAGCTATTTTTTTATTTTCCTTTAGAGCTTTAATATGTCTAGCATAGTTGGTTTCTTTCTTTCTTTCTTTCTTTTTTTTTTTTTTTTTGGTGGTACTGGGGATGCAATCCAGAGGCTTTCTACCTCCGGGCTATACTCACAGACTTATTTTATATTTTGTTTGGAAACAGGGCTCACTAAGTTGCTGAGAGCCTCACTAAGTAGCTGAGGCTGACTTCGAACCTGTGTGATCCTCCTGTCTCAGCCTCCCAAGTGCAGGGATTGCAGGTGTGAGCCACCATGCCCAGCCTAGCATAGTTTTTTTTTTTTAAGTATATAATACATCTTATATATCTTTGATTTAGCCTACCATTATTTATTAAATTTACTTAGTAAAGAAAGCATCATTTCCCCCCATGGAATTGAAATGTCATTTTCGTTATCTAAAAAGTTCCCATATATATTTGTTGGTGGGGGCTGTTTGACAATATCTTTTGATCTGATAATTCCACCTCTAAGAATTTATTCCCCAGAAATAGTTGACCAGATGAGCAAAGATATGCAGAAGAATGTTGATTGCAGCATTAGGGTGTGAGAAACTGGGAACAACTCTATTTTTGAAACAAATGATTAGATAACCAAATAGGATAATAGGACATTGTTCAGCTATTACAAAGAATGTATTAGCCCAATAACTTGAAGACGTACTGTTCAGTGGAAAAAAACCGACACTGCAAAAAGTGCTTATGTTATAATTCCAGTTACATTGTTATTGAACTCTGTTCCTTTATTTCCCACAAAGATGTGTGTGTATGTGTGTGTATATGTGTACTACTTAATATTTTAAATGTTAACAGATGTCATTTTCTATTCAGTATATGGCTGACTATATTTCCTTCCAGCACCAATCTTCAGATCTTCAGTGAGGATTGAAGTTCTCCAATTTTCATGAAATCATTGAAAAAAGTTAATTTTCAGCTTTGGAATTTCAAAATAGATTTTAGCATGTGGAATACAGATGCTGGGTTAGCGGAAGGCTTGCATAGTGGCCAAGGCTGATTCAAAGGACTCCTGGCCTCAGGTTTATGTCCTACCTTTTGGACATCAAGGCTTCCTGTCTGTTGGATGTATGCAGAGGAGGTGAAGAGCACTCTGGCTCTGTAGGAAGGAATAGAATCTAACTGAAAATCATTCTTTTTTACCATGTAGGATTGGCATCTAGGCATGGCTGGGTAACACTGAGGGCTCCCAGGGAGTGTAATGGAGGTCTGGACCAAGTCAGGGACCCTACCTGAACACTGTGGATCCTGGCCAATAGCCCTGGGCTATTGTTCTTTCAGAAGAACAAAATTTTGAAAGGGTGAAAATGGGGTCATGTTTCACCAGAGAAAAACCTATGCAAACTTCTTCCAGGGAAATGTAGGAAAGCATCCAACAGTTGTCCATGCACCAACTTGAGAAATCAAGAGCCCCGGGATGTTAGACTACAAGGTTCTCATAAATTAGAAGGTGATACTCCAGAGCATTGGATTGCCACGCAGATCTTGGAAGATTGGATATCTTAGAGTCTGTCAGGGTAGTTCATGAAGACCAAAAGTAGATAAAAAGTACCCCTTGGCTCAAGCTAGAACTGATAGATAAGTAAACATCATAGATCCCTTGGATGCCCCACCACACACCCAGACACTATGTAAGCTCCCTAGGGTGAAGCTGCACTTCTGGGGAGAAGTAAAGGGAGGGATTATTTGTCCATTTTTTGTTGCTATAATAAAACACCCAAGGATGTATATTTCATAAAAAAAGAGATTTATTTAGCTCATAGCTTTAGAAGTTGCAAATCCAAGATCAGTTTAGCCTCTGAGGAGGGTGCCATGACAGATGGCATAACAATGGTGGGAGAAACCACATGGTGAGTCAGGAAGCCAGAGAAGAACATAGGGGTAAGGCACTTTGTTTTATAACACCCAGCCTTGTGAGCATTAACTCAGTCTATGAGACCAGCATTAATTCCTTCCAAGGGCAGTATCTTCAATGACCTAATTACCTCCCTTTAGGCCCCACCTCTTGAAGGTCCACCTCTTTTTTACATTGCATGTGAACCCTTGGGGAATAAATCATATCCAAATTACAGTGGGGGGAGTGAAATCCACAGGGAGATTCCTTATTTGACTGAGAAAATTTATTTGCTCAAACATACTCTCCATTGATTAAAACTTCCTGCCACTCAGTGGAATGGAGACTCAGGACAGAAACAAACCTCAACATATAGAGTAAACTAAAGACGCCTACTTTAGCACACCACCTGAATTTGTGGCCTATGAAATTCATGCCCTCTACATGTATATTTAGATAGGCATAGAAAAACATCTGGAAGGATTCATAACAAGCTGTTCCCAGTGGTAGCAAACTTTAATTTCCTACACTGAACATGGATCACTTTTGCAATAAAAATGCAAATCTAGAAAAATATTTCAAAGTATGTCATGTTCATTGTAGGCAATTTGGAGAATATGAAAAGTACATTTAAAAATTAGATCATCTGAATTCTTACCCTGTAGAAATAACTATCATTAATATTTTTACTTATTTTATGTCTATACATATCTATTCAAAGTATATATATATATGTATACATCTACTCAACATATATGTATTCTTTTTATAAGATTTTATTGCTTCCATTTGTCACCAACATATATTTTCCCCTTTAATGCTGCTAATGAGCATTTTCAATGCTGTTAAATATTTTTCAGAAACATTTTATAAGGTACATGCTCTGAGGTATATGCTGTAATTACCAAATATAGATGAGAAAAATGAGAGTCAGAAAGGTTAAGCAACTTACCCAAGGACACCCAGCTGGCACATGGTGCACCGGGGACTTGATCTTCCTGATTATTGAAACTAACCTTCCCAAGGTCAGAAGAGTAAATGAATAAGTTGGTTGATATAGAGTGCCTGACATATGTGGTTCCTCAATGAGTCCAACTCTTCTGTATTCCAGCACTCTCTGGTCTCATCTTCCCCTTGTGGGGGGAAGCCTAATCTGCTACCTGGGCTCCCTCTCCCGGGTAGTCAATGTTGGCTTATAACAACCTTTCTGAGGATGCTTCTGATTGATCTGCCACTTTGGACCTCTTCCCTGAGCCTCCCTGAGTCTCTGCTTGTCTCTTCTTCTCCCTGAGACTCTTGTTCACTCTCTTCTCCAGCCAGTCAGGCTCTGGTTCTGTCCCTGCTGCATTTCGTGCTCTCTGTTGCCACCATGTTACCATGTACAACTAGTACTGTTGTTCAGGTCACCCAGAAGTATAACTGAACCTTCACAGAGGACTTGATTTAAACAGTTCAGGCAGCCAGAGTTCTCTGAATGCCCCTTTAAATTTAGAGCCATCAATCCAACAACTTATTGTGGAGGTTGTAACTGAGTTTCGGTTGGGAGAAGTATAGGGTCTATAAAAGTCAGATAAATTTTTATATATTATATACATCATCCCTCTCTCTCTAAAGAGAGGGAGAGAGAGAAAGAGAAGAAAGAAGAGAGAGAGGGAGGAGAGAGAGAGAGAGAGAGAGAGAGAGAGAGAGAGAGAGAGAGAAATTTGTAATTCACCCAGTAATCAATAGAAATATTTCTCCAACTTTTTTTTTGGAAGCCACTGATCTGTGTACATACCCCAAAATCTGAAATCATTGTTGACCCTGGTATATTTGGAGATGACTGCAGATCTCATGGTGCCAGGAACTCTTGGGATCTGTGAACACGATCACTTTCTTGAGCTTGGCTTCTTCAGAGAAGAGGTGAAGCTAAGCAAGGCTGTCTCTTGAAGATTACCTACATCTGGGTCAGAAAACTCAAAGGCATCCTTGGAGGCAGATACTGTAAAGAGGGAAAGGTATTGAATGAAGACCATGGAGGAAGGTAGAGACTGAACCAAGTGGAGAGGGCATGTCCCACCAAAAAGCATCCAAACTCAAGAATTGTGATAATCCCTCTGATGGTTTTCTACCTCATCCTCGAGCTGTACAGAAGGCAAAATACGCCACAGCTTCTGGCATGTTCATCCATCCATCCGTCCAGGCTCATGCTGGGAGGTTGACAAAAATAGGTGAGGGATCTAAGCATTTGCAGATGTCCCTATCAAAGGTAGAAGAGGGTCGGGCGTGGTGGCGCACGCTTGTAATCCCCGCGCTTGGGAGGCGGAGACAGGAGGATCGCGCAGGTTCGAAGCCAGCCGTGCTGGCGTAAGAGACCCTGTTTCAAAAATATAAAATAGGACTGTGAGTGTAGCCCGGAGGAAGAAGGGCTTCCAGGAACCCCAGTACCACCAAAAAAAAAAAAAAAAAAAAAAAAAAAAAAAAAAAAAAAAGGTAGAAGAGGGCTGCGGTCAGAGCCCACCAAGGAGAAGTATGAAATGTCCTTCCTTGGCGAACCTTGGGAGAACTGTGCAAGCTGTGGTCAAAGGGAGAATATGACAGAATGTCCAAAGAGACCTGAGCATCATCAAGCCACATCGACTAGGAGGGTTCTGACTCAGCAAGGAGCCCACCACCACCAGAGCAAGTGTGGCAGGGCATGTGCAGGGCAGCTGGACCAGAGGGTGACAGCCAGCTCTGAGGCCCCACCACATAACTTCTAGGTCATCAAAACCCACCATCTCCATAATTTGGAGGAGCAGAAGTGAGTGGGGAATGTCTAGAAGACTAAACATCTTAATGTTTTACAATGTTTTGTTACCACCTGTTTTTCTGGTACCCAAGGGGTGTGTGTGTGTGTGTGTGTGTGTGTGTGTGTGTTGGGGGTGCTGTGAAGACAGTTGTGGAAAATAAAGAGACTATATTTTTAAACACCTAAGTCAAAGGGAGAGTAATTTTGTAACTCAGCTATATCTTATGTCGTCTGTTCAGATCTGCTTGTTTCCACTGGTTTATTTAAGCGGTGTTTATTGAGTATATTATTGAGTGAGTATTGTGTCCCAAGCACCAATTATCTAGTGAGTATCTCATCAGGGCTGGGATTTGTGTTAGGCACTAGGGTGACAGTATTCTGTAAGCAGACAAAGTCTGGCATGAAAAGGACAAATTAAGTGAAAGTCTTTATTAGGCACCTGCTATATGCCAGGTACTCTTATGTATCATCTATGTAATGCTTTACTGCAAAACTTATTCTGTGGAAAAAGGAGGAGGATACAATTCATTGATTCTGTTAAGATGGAGCAGGAAAGTTTAGGGGATTTGGAGACACACACACAATCTGAAGGGTGACCACACACCCTTTTTTCACAGAGTTATCTCAAACACCTCTCAGCATCTGGCCTGATGCTCAGAGCTCTGAGAAACATGCCTCTACAGCTGCCCTTAAGTTTCAGAGTGTCAAGGTCACTCCAAAGGTGTGAAGGTGAGGGATAACTTTTTTTCAATTTGGGGAGGAAACACTTTGGCAAAGACTGTGCTGGCAGCTGATCAGACTGATTTTGGCCTTGGACTTTGTGACACTAGGATCATCCCTTCTGAATGGAAAAGGCTACCCAAAGATTGAAGAAATTAAGTAATGGGGAGTTGGAAACATCAATGAACTGGGGATCAAGAACCAGCCTGCTCAGCTATTCTAATGCTGGATTAGGTTGCAATAACATTGACAATTGGAAGTCATAATTGCCAATAATATTGTCAATTGAAGTCTAGTTACAAGAAGATACAAACCAGAAGTCCATTAAACCAATGTTACCAATAACCAAATACAGATGCTTAGGCCAGAAAACTCAGATGAAGAGAGACTTTCAATGTTGACCCCAGCCCTTAGCTTCGTAGTAGGTAAAGCAACAAACAGAATTGTGTAGACCATGTATCCCTTATGCTTGGCACAAAGAATACTAGTTCATTCAGAGACAGGCCTCTTTTTTTTTTTAATCTTTTTAGCTTTGTGCTTTGGGAGACATTTATCACATGAGTTTTTAGATAAGAGACATGGAACAACATAATGGATAGTGTCTTTGCTCGCAGCTTTACAAACAATGCAAATGTGATTCATATGGCTGCTTCTTATACCAGCCCTGGACGAAAGCCAAAGGCATAAACAATGTGATATTCTAGTTCAGTGCAGTTTTTTTCTGTGGAAAGCTGAAATGATATCATCCAGACTTGGAGCTTCCTAGGGATTTGACTTGGCACAAGGCAGAGTTTAAATGCTTTAGTAGAATTAAAATCTGGCATTTCTTAGGCTATCTTGCTGGCTAGCTTCCACTTAATTTTAAAGATGAGGCTCCAGCATTGTTCTGAGTCCTTCTCTGACTCGCTGAGGTCATGCTAGGTGCCCTACTATGTGCTTGTGCAATGCCCTGTGCACCCATCCTCTACAGAGAGCCCTCCACCTCATTAGACCTGTTTATGTGTGCACACTGAAGGCAGTAGGCCTGTAAGGCAGGATTGGTCTCAGTTATGTTTGTATTCCTAGGTCACATACTGGCTCTGACATGTAGTAGGCCTTCAGGGGTATTGATTAGGCATGCCAAAACTAGAGTAGTTTTTAGTATAAGGCCAGGTACTATGTAGAGAGGTCAGAGTTTGGACTTTGGTACCAACTCATCAGGTTCAGACTTGGACCTCTACAACTGTAGCTCTGCTACCTGGGACAACTGGAAGAATCATTTGCTGTTCTCACTTGCTTATCTGGAAGAGGGCCTAGCAAGAGCACCTGCCTCACAGAATTGCTGGCTATTAAGGGAAGTGATGTATGGAACATGGTACAGTGCCTGGCACATAGAAATTGTGATGTAGTTGGCCATGATCAGTGTCTTGATGTCCTAGTAGCTCTTTTGATGGGGTTATTGGACAGGTGGTTGAACTGTGGTCTGTGCTGGAGCTGGCACACAGCTACTTGTTGGTCATTCAGAATAGGCCCTATGCATATGAAGGAACAGGCTAATGCTGTGTGTGCGTTGGATCTCTAGGACACCTGTGTCTAAAGGTTGGGGAACCCCATGCGTCCTTCTCAGAGGTCCATGTATGTAGATATTGGAATGGACTGGGGAAGAATCTGTGTAGTTCCCATGTTAGAACTCCATCTCTGATACTTCCCAGACTTCTTCAGGTAGCCTCTTCCTGCCTCAGTTTCTCTTGGGGGGCAACTGAGAGGGTCTTTGGCCATCAGCAGATTTGGGATTCTGTCCTGGCTCAGCCTCTAATTTTCTGTATGACTTTGGATGGATAACACAACATCTTCAGCATAGCAGTTTTGACTTTAATGAGAGAGTACCATCTTCCCTATTATTAGAGATGAGACCAGTGATGTCATCTATATAGGGTGCTTGTCTGGGACCCAATAGTTGACACACCTAACACTCTTTCTTCTGAAGTATACACCTGGCCTTTTTCTCCATGATACAAATTCATTTTAGAATTTATATGTGTTGGGGGCTGAGAGCATAGCTTAGTGTTAGAGCACTAACCTATCATGTGGGAGACCCTGAGTTCAATTCCCATTCTGAAAAAAAAAAAAAAAAGAAGTCATCTTTGTGAAAATAGCCAGGAAAAGCTTTCAAGCGCTAATGTGGCTTTATTCTAACTATGGCGCTTTACTTGTGGCAGGCACAGAACAGTGTCTACTCACCTGCTACTGGAGGGGCCCTGGCCCTCCCTCAGCAGGTTGCACAAGAGCGGGGCCTGGCCAGGGTCTGTGGGCGGCCTGACTGTTCTCCCCTTTGCCTGTGCGTAGCCCAGCTTCTCTCTACACTTTTCACACTAACTGCATTTTCTGCTCTAAAAGGCACACATGTATTTTTACAAGAAAGGGATTAGGAAAAAGTTAAGTACTCTTCATCATATTTGTGTAGAACATGATATGCAAAGCGCTTTTGTTGAGAAGAACATACTATTTTGTGCCAGGGCAATAAGTAGACCCAGGAAACAGCCCCGCCTTTAACTCTGATCCACAGAAGGCCTGCTTGCCTGACACTTGTCTGCTGCTTATCTTTGTATTTCCAGTTTCTGTGCTTGAGTTCTTCCAGTCTCTATTTTTGGTCTTATTGTGGGCACACTGGACTGAGAATAATTTGCCTATATATTTATTGCTATTTTTTTGAGAACGGGGGTTGGGAGATATTTTGCTCTTTCTTGCCTTCACAGGTTATCCAAACCTTTTTCAGTCCAGCAGTGCCATGAAATATTTCCTACTTATCCAGCCTGTTTCCTCTTCTTCCATCACGACCCGCACCTCCAGCAGCTCTCTCTTCTACAGGCCACCACTATCTACCCTCACTCCACTTCTTTCAGTGGAACTTGGTCTGCATGAGGAAAGATACATAAATCGTGGCTTCCTTGTTGCCTCCACACTCACCTTTATTGAGGACAGGGTGCTGACGAAGCCGTCCACCTGTCCTCATGTTGAAGGAGCCCAGATCCTCTGTTCTGTAGGTTTTTAAATCATTTATCCTTCCAGAGGGATGTATTGATCAAAGTGAGCCAGCATGTTTGAACTATTTCTTTGAACAGACTATTATCAATCCCCAGCCTTCATGTACTGATAGCATGTCAGACTTCAGGTAACTGATGGGGCCTCCTCTCTCCCTACCCTGGGTTGCCTGACCTGTGTTCATTTAAATGGGCTTTTGAATGAAACTGTTGGATAAGACTCTTGACATCCTTCTCCTTTAGAGGTGAAAAACAAACAGGCCTGAACCAAAAATGTACTTGTGGGCTTAATCAAGAATTCTGTAGGAAACCATGCCTGTTTAGCTGCTGGAGGCCAAGAACACACAGCTCCCAACATGACTATAAAGGAGAGCAGGGTAGGAAGCTGTCGCTCCCTTCATCCCCGAGTCTAGGTCCATTGTTTCACCTTCTTGTGGCTTAGGGAAAACACTTTCTGAAGAAGGCATTTTGGAATCTGGGTAGCCCAGCTATTTTTTGGGTCCTGGCATGAAAAAACAACACTCCCTTTATTTCTTGCTTTACTGCCAAGTTGCCCTCTTCCGTCAGCCTGGTACAGGCCAGGCTTGACCCTGTCTGGCCCCCTTCCAGTTGCCTTACACAGGTTGAGCATTCTTCATATGTAAATCCTAAATTAAACTTTTTAAGAACATTAGCATGATGCCAATTATGCAAATATTCCCCACTCCCCCCCAAAAGCTCAGAAATCTGAAGGGCTTCTGGTCTCAGCCTTTCTCATAGGGATACTCTGCCTGTAATGCTGAGCATTCTTAGTTGACAACAGAAACCCGCTCTAGATAGCTTAAGCAAAATGAGCATTCGTTGACTTCTGGATGATTTTCTGTTTTGTTGACTTCTGATTGATTAAGCAATTCTGATCACTTGTCCCTGTTTATCCCCTCTCTCCCCCAGTTTATTCTAGAATAATCATAAGGGGTTAGAGTGTTATAACCCACAATGCAGAAGAGAACAGGAGAGGAGACAGCAGTGGCTGAGAGCTAGGGCCAGATTTTGAAAAATAGAAAGTGGAGGAAGGGTAACTAATGTAGCAGATGTAAGGATGTTACAGCTTCAATGCTTGATAGTGCAGGAGCTTCTGGGGAGTAAGTTGGTTCTATCTGCACAACCCTGAGAGCCTCAGCACCAAGGTCCTAGAGAGTGGGGAGGCAGGTGTCACAACCAGGGGGAAAATAAGCACTGGTTTGCATATTGAGTGATGGGTACACTTAGCTTCTGTTCTTGGCATGCTCCTGGTGTGCTGGCAGCTGGGCTGCACCTCTTATGGGTGGATGTGTGCCTCAAAGGTACGTGTGGGTAAATGTTTGCTCCCCATGCTGTGGCATTATTGGAAAGTCACGGTACCTTGAAGAGGTGTGTGGTCTTTAGGTCAGTGTGGTGTGCCCCCAGAAGGGACTATGGGACCCCAGCTCCTTCCTCTTTCTATTGTTCACCCCTTGGCCATGAGGTGAGTGTTTTCCTTAGCCAGGTGCCTTTATGCCTCTGTGCTGCTTCCCCTAGAGCCATGGGGCAATCAATCATGAACTAAAGTCTCTGAAACTGTGAGCCAAAACCTCTTCTCTTTATAAGTTGATTAACTCAAGTATTTGTTATAGTGACAGAAAACTGATTAACACAATACCCTTCAGGCAGGATATTGGAGGATTCTTTTCTAGAGAAAATGAACAACTCCAGAGAAAATTACTTCCAATGTTGGCACTGTAGAGGAGAGGGGTGTCTTCCAGGGCGGTGGTAAGTACCTTGCTATGATTTGGACATGGTTTGAAAACAGAACTCGAGTCCCATGCGCTGGAAGCTTTGTCCTTAATGTAGCAATGTTGAGAGATGCTGGGGTCTAGGGAAAGGAGATTAGGTCATTGGAACATCATCCTCTGAAAGATTAGTATAGTTCCTTTGGGTTCATGGTTAATTCCTATAGATATGTCTTTATATTAATATAATAAGCCTACCCCCCCAGCTTCTTGCTGTGTGATGTCTTCATCTTGGATGTGCTTCTAACTTGTTGCCATCTTTAATGCAGTGACACAGCCAGAGGTGCCCTTTTCAGGATGATGGCTCCATTTATTTCTAGAAATGAGAGCTGAAAAAACATTTTTTACTTATACATCATCCAGCTTCAGGTATTTTATTATAGCAACCCCAAACAAATACAGATCACTGAACCACAAGCTGCCTCCCATGCCCTGTAGTGAGTTTTTAAGTCCCTAACTTTAATATGAAAAGAATCAGTATACATTTGGAGATTATCTCATATGAAAGAGAGAATACAAAACAAACTTACAAAAGAGATACAGGACAAACTGACCAATGTGAAAACTTCAAACACCATGTTAGTTATAATCTTAAAGATATTTTTATCTTATATAATTATAGTACTGAAACTTGAACTCAGAGGTATTCTACCTTCAAGCTACACTTCCAGCTATATTTTATTTTTTATTTTGAAACAGAGTCTTGCCATGTTGCTAAGGATGGCCTTGAACCTGAGATGCTCCTGTCTCAGCCTCCCAAGTACTGGTATTATAGGAATGTGCCCTCTATGTCCAGCTTGAAATAATTTTTTTTAAAAAATGCACTTTTACGATATAAACTAAAAAGAATAGAGAGTATAAAGTAGTAGTTAAAATTCAAAAAAATAAGATAAATGAAAATTTAAAAATCTAGTTAAAGTAAATATTAGAAAAGAAAGTTGAGGGAAGTAAGAAGGAAAAGACTGGGAGAGAAAAGTTGATAAATATGCATTCAGGAAATTCAGTATCCTTATAATAGAAGTCCTGGAGAGAGAACCAACCCCCAGTAACTGCCATTCTACTCTCTTGCTCTCTAGTTCTTTGGAATCAATTTTTTTTTCAGTATTAGGGATGGAACTCAGGGGCATTGTTCCTCCGAGCTATACCCCCAACGCTATTTTTTATTCTTTATTTTGAAACAGGGTCTCAACAAGTTGTGAAGGGCCTTACTAAGTAGCTGAGGCTGGCCATGAACCGCAATCCTCTGGTGTGAGCCTCTTGAATGCTGGGATTACAAGTGTGCGCCATGACGCCTGGCTAACCTTTAGGATCAATTTTTAAGTGTCCACATCTGAGTGAGATCATGCAGTGTTTACTTTTCTCTGCATGGTTTATTTCACTTGACATATGTTTTCCATGTCCATCTATGTTGTCACAAACAGTACAATTTCCTTCTTTTTAAGGCTTACTAGCATGCAATGGTGTTTATGTGCCACATCTTTTTCATCCATCTATCTATTGATGAACACTTAGTTTGACTTCTTATCTTGACTATTGTGAGTAGTGCTGCAGTAGACATGGGAGTACAAGTTTAATTTAAAAACTGTGGTGTAAAGATCTCCTCCCATTCTGTAGGCTCCCTCTTTAGGTTCTTGATGGTTTCCTTTTATGAGAAGAAACTTTTTAGTTTGAAAGATCCACTTATTAATTCTTGCTTTAATTTCCTGCGCTATGAAAGTCTTATTGAGAAAGTTACTCCCTGTGCCTATATGTTGGAGTATAGATCCTATGCCTTTCTCTAATAACTTCACAGTCTCTGGTCTAATTTCCAAGTCTTTAATCCAACTCATGTTGATTCCTGTGCATGGTGAGAAGTAAGGATTCAGATTCAACTTTCTAGAAATGGATAGCCAGTTTTCCCAGCACCATTTGTTGAAAACGCTGTCTTTTCTCCAGTGTATGAGTTTGGCCCCTTTGTCAAAGATCAATTGACTATAGATGTGTGGGTTTGTTTCTCTATCTTCTATTCTGTTCCACTGGTCAGTCTGCCTATTGTTGTGCCAATACCATGTTGTTTTTACTACTATTTCTCTATAGTATAATTTACTACTATTCCTCATTAGTATAATTTGAATTCCAGGATTGTGATGCCTCCTGCCTGGTTCTTGTTGCTGAGAATCATCAGCTTTGGCTATTCTGGGTCTTTTCTTTCTCCATACAAAATTCATAACTGATTTTTCCAGGTCTATGAGAAATGTTGTTGGTATTTTAATGGGGATTGCATTGAATCTATAGATCACTTTTGGCAGAATGTCCATTTTGATGATATTAATTCTGCCTATCCATGAGCAAGGGAGATCTTTCCATATTCCAAGGTCTTCTTCAACTTCTTTCTTTAATATTTTGTAGTTTTCTTTAGATAGGTCTTTTACATCTTTGGTTAGGTTTATTCCTAGGTATTTTATTGGTTTAGAGGTTATAGTAAATGGAATAGTTTTCTTTATTTCTTTTGTTGTGGATTCATTGTTGGCATAAAGAAAAGCAACTGATTTCTTTAGGTTGATTTTGTATCCTGCGACTTTGCTGAATTGGTTAATCAGCTCCAGAAGTCTTTTGGATGAGTTCAAAAATCATATCATCTGATAGGGGGCTAATATCCAGAATACACAAAGAGCTCAAAAGAATCTACACTAGCAAAACAAACAACCCAATCAAGAAATGGGCAATTGAAATGAATAGACATTTCACAAAAGAAGAGATACAAATGGCCAGTAGATACAAGAAAAGATGTTCAACATGGCTAGCCATCAGGGAGATGCAAATCAAAACTACGCTGAGATTCCATCTAACCCTAGTCAGAGTGGCAAACATGAAGAAATCAAACAACAATTGCTGGTGAGGATGTGGGGAAAGAGGAACTCTTTTTCACTGTTGGTGGGAGTGCAGAGTCGTTCAGCCACTATGGAGATCAGTATGGAGATTCCTTAGAAAACTGGGAATAGGCCAGGCATGGTGGCGCACGCTTGTAATCCCCGCGCTTGGGAGGCGGAGACAGGAGGACCACGAAGGTTCGAAGCCAGCCACGCTGGTGTAAGAGACCCTGTTTCAAAAATATAAAATTGGTCTGGGAGTGGAGCCCGGAGGTGTAAGGGCTTCCAGGAACCCCAGTACCACCAAAAAAAGAAAAAAGAAAAAAAAAGAAAAAAGAAAAAGAAAACTGGGAATAGATCCACCATTTGATCCGGCTATAGCACTCCTTGATATCTTTCCAAAGGGGTTGAAATCAGAGAACTACATTAACATATGCATACCCATGTTCATAGCAGCACAGTTTGTAATAGCCAAAATATGGAACCAACCTAGATCTCCATCAACAGATGAATGGATTGCAAAATTATGGGAAACACACACAATGGAATTCTGTTCAGCTATAAAGAAGAACAAAATAATAGCATTTGCAAGAAGATGGAAGGAACTGGAGAACATTATGTTAAGTGAGATTAGTCAAGCACAGAAAGAGAAGGGACATGTTTTCTCTAATATGTCCAAGCTAGGGAGTAGTGGTAATACCAGAGGGACTCCAGATGATGGAGGAGAAATCTCAGCAAAGCTTGAATGGAAGGATAGGACAGGAAGAACGCTGAGGTTGGTCAATGGAGGAGCTACATACGAATATGTGTAATAGTATAAATATAACATGGTTAACCTGGACATTCTCTATTGGGAGGTGGGAAGGGAAATTGAGGGGAAAGGGCATGAAGCACAATCTAATTGTACACCACTTTCAATATGTTCCACTTATAAAAAAAATTGTGGTGTATACCTGTAATCTCAATACTTGGGAGGCTAAGACAGGAAGGATTGTAAGTTCAAGGCCAGTCTTTGCAACTTAAATCAACCCTCAGCACTCAGCAAGACCCCATTTTAAATTAAAAAAATAGGGCTTGGAGTGTAGTTCGAAGATAGACTACTACTGGGTTCAATCTCCAGTATCACAGAATTACAAAAAATTGTGATATAACTAGATTGGAAATATTGGGAAAGAAAATAAAAAGTATGGATTTGTAGGAAAGATTTAAATTCTCATTGCCATATCAGTAAGAGAATAGATTATGCTAATGTCTAAAATAGATCAACCATGTATAGCAATGTGAACATGATTAAAGATGATTTAGAAATATGAAAGCAAATCATAAAGTAATAGCTATAAGAGTTACAACGGTGCCTCTGGAGAGCAAGGCTGGATAGCAGGAGGACTAAGGGCTTCCATTTATCAAAAGAAGGCCTTTAAAAAATTAAGCCCTTTTTGAAATACTGCCTTTTAAAATTATGATTTAATACTGAATACTAGATTTATAAACCATTGTCTATAATTGTCACATTGTGCTTTGAAATTACTATGCTCTTTAAAACATTTGATTATGTTCTTATTTGGCACATTGGTCTTACCGGTGTTTGATATGCAGATTTTTAAAATAAGTATTATTTTTCCTATTGTGTGCAAAAAGTTTCAAAACAGAGTTAATAAGAAATAAAAGGAATTTATTCAAGTGATATCAGGCAACTCACAGAGGTAGGCAGAATGCTGGGGAACTAGACCTAGAATATCATGGGAGGCTGGGTGGGGCAGAGTCCATCACAGCACTCCAGCTCCAGTGTGGACAAGACAATCTCAGTCCATTGTGGCTGCCAGAGCAATAACACAGACTGGGTAATGTAGAAAGAGAAGACATTTCTCCTTCACAGTTTTTGAGGCTAGAGCTTCTGATATCAAACTATGGAATCTCATGAGGGTCTCGTGTGCTCTCATTCTATGGGGGAAGAATGAGGGGCAAGAAAGTGCATGGGAATAAGAAGGGGCAGGACTTGCTTTTATCAGGAACCCTCTCCTGCTATAATAACATTCACCTGTTCATGGGAGCAGAGCTTCATGACCTCTCACTTCTCACCTCAGTGGCATTGGGGATAAAGTTCCTACACATCAAAGATGCTCTGATATTGGGTAGCCAAACTGCTACGGACTCTTTCTTAATCCTGTGGAGACACTCATCCCCTTTCTCCCAAGCCTGGGATTTCCTATACCACAGGCAGTATCCCATAGGATCTTAAATATTTTGAGACCCTAGCTAGGCCTGAGACCCACGCACCCCAGCACAAGGCATGTAGGGAAAGTGTGTAGGTGAGTCTAACTGATAACCTAATCAATTCATCTTTTGGAATGGCAGCATGCTTTCCATAGAAATGCCAACAATAGTGAAGAAACTGTGGTCCAAAAGGGTCTTGGGGTGCCTCTCTTCCTTCTGCAATTCCCTGCCTGGCCCCCACCTTCTCAGGTCACTGGTTCAATAGCATGGATAAACATGTCTGTAGTCCAAGCCAGCTATGGTTAGTTTTTTCACCGGAAAATGGGGTTCTCCTGGTTGAGTGTGAACCTGCCTTATCCTGATCCACCCCTGTGATTACTCACCTTTCCCAAATTTCTAATATAGGCCTCCCCAACTTTCTGCTGATGCAGCAGATTATGTCCGAATTCACCATCTGCCCTATCATACTGATATGATTTCCATCTTTATAGTTATATGTAGAAGTCATGTCAGATTCCTTGTTCTTCATCAAATTGCCTTGCATTTCCTGTGGAGGACGACATGCTCTCAGTGTTTTCTTCCTAAATGTTTTAAACTCCACCCTCCCCTCTCCAGTCCAATGGCCACTGCCTTGCTTTGGTTCTTGTTATCACTTTCTTGGACCAGTGTGACTGCTTTCAACCTCTTTTCTAAATGTCCCTCATGTGCTGTGAAATTCACCTCCACGTGGCCAGTCTGGCCTCTCTAGAATCCAGATCTGGCAATTTACTTCTCATCCTTCCTTCCTCTCCTGGATCCCCAGGGTCTGAGCTCCATTTATTTTTTTCTGTTCTGTGGCAACCTTTGTAGCTTATGCAATATCATTCTCCTCCTTGAGCAAATAAATGTATACATATTTTGGGGAGTATATGTATATAAGTATACTCTGGGGAGATAAGTTTGATTGATGCTGGGTTCAAATAAGTTTGTCAAGTTTCTGTGACATGAGGACTTCTATTTGCATGTAAAGGTGGGGATAGAAATTCAGTATATTGCAAGCTTTCAGATGACAGATTGTTCTTTTTTACAAAAACATTTAGCATCTTCTAAGATTCTTCCATCCCCAGAGTATGATCTATAAATTCTTAACTTATAGGGTGGTAGCCAGGCTTTCTGACTGGTATAAGGCTCAGCGACAAGCCCTAGTAGTGTTTCAGGTGACAACTTGTGGCTGACACTGCAGCTCCTCCCACCCTGGCTTTAAGCCCCAGCGAGATCCACAGAAGAGATATATCATGTACACATTTGATTGACAGCCGACTAGTTCTCAGGCCGGACAATACCACATCTGTCTCAGTGTGCAGGGGCTATGGCGGAGCTTGACACAGTGAGTGAGAACCTACAGGGAAGGATGTGTACAGGGTCCCAAGGGCTCCTCCACATAACCAGCCTCCTGGATCTGGAATGCAGATCCTACTACATGCTTCCCATCTTTGATTACAAGGCAGGACATAGTTCCAAAGTGGTGGGAATGTTTGGCTAGAGCAGTGGCCAGATAGAACAGGGCTAGGCAAGTGGTGATAATTTAACCAGTACACCCAGAATGCAAAAGAATCCCTAATTGAGGGCCTGAGAAAGACTTTGATAAATGTAGAGGAACAGCTTGTTATGTGAATATGAATTAGATTTTCTATGCCATACATTATTGGTTAGTGAATCTTCACAATTATTCACAACATGTGGACATGTGACTCAGCCACCATCCCTACACACCCAATGCCCTTTCCCACCTCCAGGCTTAAGAAGCACATTGCCTCCTGGGAAGTCCTGTATTCCTAGAATTCTCTCTCCAAGCAATGCCACCCGATGGGTCTAACCTTTCCAGGTGCTTTTTGTGGGAATAGGAGGTGGGTGCTGGGGCAGGCAGAAGATATCTCTGAGGACGAAGGGCATTTATATTTGGTTTTTTATTATGATTAGATTTGCCCTAATGGCTGGATGCAGAGTTGCTGGTTCACAGGTGTTCATAAGGATTTCGGCAAAAACTAAGCCACACTGAAGTCTGGTACCAACTATGTGGCAGCTTTTGAGAGAGACTGTCTTAAAGACTGTAAAGTGATTTATATTGTAGACTCTAAGGAAAACATATTGCTTAGCTTCCCCCAAGTTTAATTTGTGATATCCTCTCCTTCTTTCAGAACCCAGAGCCCCACCATGAGCTCAGTACATTTCACTGGGGCCATGCTAAGCACTAGGTAGCCAATGTGAGAAACAGTTTATGCCCAAGTTCCCTCACATCGCCCCCATTCTGTTCATGGGGCTCCTCCCTGGTTTTCCCATGTCCCAAGTCAGACACTTGTTTCCTGACAACTCCTGGGCTGAGGAACTCCTCCCCAGAAGCCTGAGGAAGAAAAACCTCTTGTCTCCAGAACTGAAAAGAAGATATTTTTCTTTCTACTCCATTCTCCAAAAAGTCAGGCTCATAAAAAAGAATACAAATTACACCCAGCAGCTCTTATCAGCTTGGTAAAGAATTGCTACTTTCAACTTTATTGCCTTAAAAAGAATTCAAACACTTCCATCTTTTAAAAACAATTTGGGTTGAGCAAAGAAAATTAGGTCCATGGGCAGAAGCAGCTTGCAGAGTCAGTGCTGAGCATGATTTGAAGGGGTGGTGGTATTAACCTTTGAAGATCAATGCTTTAATTGAGTAGCTTGAGGAGGTCTAGTTGGTCTCTTGTTGGATGTCCCCACCAAAGGTCTGGGTCTCCAGGGCAGACAACTCTACATGGGAGGGCAGGCCTCTGGGGCATGCTGTGACTCAGTGGCACTTGGAGAGACTGTTCTGCTGCAAATGGTCCCTGCATCCTTCCTCTTCAACATCTCATGCAATGGATCCCTGGGACTGGTCTTTGGATGTAAATGAGCCTCCTCAGGCTCCAGTATGAATGTGGCAACACCCATGAGGGGGAGAAGGAAACACTTCCATTCAGTTTTGCACTTTGCGTATATATGAAAATCATTTTGGAACCAGAGCTGAATAGCAGATGTATGAACAATGGCTCTGAGCAGCCACCTGCCTCCCTGGGTCCTAGTCCTGGGTTAGTGGGGGACCAGAGTTGTCACATTGTTTATAGCCCACACTGATGATGCTGGCGGCTTCTCTCATCAAACCAGGTAAGGACATAAATAAGCTCAGAAGTGATTTTTTCTACTGTAGATTTCAGTTCTGACCATTCATGTGGCCAAAGGCCTGAATGCCTCACTCTTTCTTTTTGAAACAAGATCAGATGAAAAAGGCAGGCTCCTGGTACCTCCCTCTAGGCTATAGCCTGAGAATCCATGTGAGTGAGAACATGGGCAGACTTTTTTGGTTTCTGGGCCTGCAGGTGGTGGAGAGATTATAGATCATTGATTAAAACCAAGTGTCTATCAGCCGATACTTATTGGCACCACCTGGCTTCACTTCTCCAAGTTGATCTTATTAAACAAATCGTGCCTATGAGCAGACTCCATTTCATATTTCTGCTGATATTAATGTTTTCTCGTAAATTGTCCACATGTAGCATATTCTCACTTTTTATTACAGTAAATTGCACTTCCTGCACAGCCCTGGAACCTGTCTCTATTTCATCTGAAGGATCCGCAAATGGTCTGTAATGAATCTTCCTTCCATGGAGGCTGTGAGCTGCCACATCTGCCCTCTGCAGGGTCTACACTGGCTGCTTATCTCACACTTGGGCAATGTGAGGATGAGACCAGGGAGGTCTAATGATTGACTGGAAATTGCTTAGATCTGTGAGGTCTTTACCCGTATTTAGACAATCATGCCTTCTCTTTTTTTCCAATTGCAGCATAATAGGTATTCTTAACAATCTATCTTCCTCCTACCCACATCATGCTAAACTACCTTTCTTTTTGCCCAGAAATGGCTTTGCTGTTCCTTCCATGGGTGTGCTTCTGCTCTTGGGGGAGGCTCCATAGAAAGATGGGGGAGGTGGGAATAGGCAATTCCTGGTTGGTTAGGAAGAGCTGGCTCCAGAGAGGGCCTGGGGGAACATACTGTAAAAGAGACCTGCTTGGGCCCAAGATTCCTCAGTGGCATCTAAGAATATGGAGGGAGCCAGAAGTAGGAGCCTTGGGAGGAATTTTTGGCCGCTTTAGTGGTGAAGGCAAGAACCAGAAAAGTTCTGGAGATGAAGATGGGGTAAATAGGCCCAGGATCTTGGGCCCTAAGAGACACAGAGTAGACCCAGGTAGGTCATGATTACTGCTCTCTTTGTTTTTCCTTGTCATTCTGGGCATAGCTGCTGAAACTCAGGCCTCATGGTAGTTGCTTTACTGATTTTCTTATAAATGGGTTCCTCACATCATCCTTCCTCTTGTAGCTACTTACTCCCTTCCTTGCCAATGGGATGGGGGTTGTTGTGCTTGGGAGGGATAATGTTGCATAGAGAGAATTGTCACTAAATAAGTATGTTGTTGCAAAGGCAGCAGTGGTTCTTTAAAATTAGCTCAATATCTGTCCTTGGGAAAGTGCCAGGCCCTGGGCTCCATGGGGGGAATGTTCTCAAATTTTAGAATTGGGGTTTTAAAAAGATGCTAATTGCTGACAAGATTTCATTATCTGTGGCTTCCAGTGTTAGAGGGGGGTTGCCTAGATAAGTGGTCGACAATTAATGCTCATATAAATAATCAGTGGCATTTTACACTTTGTAAAATAAATCCTTGGTGAAGGTGCTGGAAGGCTTCCATGTAGAGGTTTTTTTCACTTCATTTACTAGTCCTGGGGGCCAAGATGAAGTGAAACAGGCTCGCACTTAACAGTGCAAGAGGAGTAATGGTCCCAGGCTTATGAGAACAAGATAGCCTGGGGAAGGAAGGTGTAGCTGCTTAGGGGCTTTCTCATTGTCTAGGGGTTAGGCCCAGCCCAGGGGCTCATAGGTTTCCTTGGGCTGACATTTGGGCCTTTTGGGGGATTTCATGACCAAAATATAAAACTAGAATTTGAAGACATTTGGACATGGGTTTGAATTTAGTCTCTACCATGTACTAGCTAAGGACTTTCTATAAGACTGAGTCTTGATGGAGGGAGGACTCAGATCCACATTTGCTAGGTACGGACACAAACACTGCCTGATTTGTTGGGCTGTTGGGAGTAAATGAGATGCAAGGATTGTGAAGTAGAGATGTATTGAAATATCCAGAAAGGTTCTCTTGTTGCCCTTGGAAATGGCTTAGACTTGGTCTTGCATGCAAGGCTGAGAACATAGTGGGAGAGGTTCCAGGATGGGGACATTTGCTCCAGTGTGCTCAGTGCACCCCTGTCTTCTCGGCTTCTGTCTAGGTTCTTGGATATTAGAACTGATCTTCATCACCATGTGATCAAGGGGCAGCTGTGAACCCCCAGCCCCAGCCCAGGTGCCTTGCACAATGGGGCTGCTTTTTTGTCCAGAACCTGCTAGGGAGCCAGTTGCTAGAGTGTGTCCCTAATCTCCTTCTCTGGAAACTGTAGGTCAGGGTGGCCAGAGCAGAATGTGGATGTCCCCTGCCTCCCAGTGGGCCCGCAGGTTCTCATCTTGGTGTTCCATGTCACATAAACCTTAGCACTGTTGATACCCTTGAAGGTGCCTGAGGATCAGACTGAGGCTACTGCTCAGAAACAGGAGCAGCCCTTCCCAGCCACACTTAGTCTCCCTAAGTGTGCAAACAGCCATCTTCAGCTCCTTTAGCCGGGTCTACCCATGACAGTGCACTCTTCCCTCCAGAGGAAGGTTTTTTGTGTGTCAGTATATGTATGTCCATGGAAGTTGACACAACATGGACATTCAGCTCAGCCAGGCATGCCATGCCTTCCGTATCCACCCTCCCGGTTATGCCCTGGGCCAGATACAATCACCAACACCTGCCATCTCCTCTACTCGAAAGGGCTGGAAGCCAGCTTTATCCCTTGTAAGTCTCACCCTCTCAGCTCTTCTGCTGAAGTTGTGTGTTTGCAATAGATGTCAGGCCACAAGAGCCATACAAATGTGCTCTGAGGGTTTGGCAAGGTCTTACAGGACTCACACAGTTTAGCAGGGTCTCCTGTGCTGTGCTGAGCTTTGGGCCACTGCCACAATCCCTTTGGGTTCATCGAGACCTTGGTGCTGGCTCCCTTGGTGTGTGGGTGCTCCTGTGGTTGCTCAGGCCTCCACCCTGCCACTGCCTCACTTTGTATTGTTCCACAGCTATGGTGCTGGGCTGTATGCAGAAAACTGACTGCAGGGAGTCAGCCTCTTACCTGATGAAGGTAAATTACCTGGAGCTCTCCCTGGGCACAAGGCCAGCTTGTCCCACCTCACCTTCAGGGTACTGGAGCTGTCTACAATTGCTTTGCAGATGCCTACAGTGTCCACATAGCTCTAGAACCACACTGTGACCAAGATGGCAGAACTATGGTGTACTGCCTTGAGGGGTCTCTGCAGTCATGGAGGAGATGGGATTTACCACTTTGCAAAGCTGCTTGTATTTTTAAAATCTTTTTTGTCACTATTTGGCTCTCTCCTCCATGTTGAATCCTGTATCCAGCAGTATTAAAGATAGCTATCATGGCTGTGTTCTTGTGCCTGTTTATAAAAGACCATCAAATGAAAACCAGGTAGGAGATGCAAGGGAAATGGGGAGGACCTCTGCATTGACTGGCTATCTGAAGTGAGCTCCTTCCTGTGCTGGTAGCTTGGCAAGGAATTTCCTTTAATTCTCACTGTCACTCCAGGTGGGAGTTGTTTGTCTCAGGCTGGGTTCTCAGAAGCAGACTTTGAGTGAAGATTTCTGCAGCAGTAATTTATTAAGAAGTGCGCTCAGGAGAAGTAAAGCAAGAAAGACAACAGGGAAAGCATGGATGTGGAACAGGGAAGTGAAGGAAACCAAGTGAGGTGATTTGGGCTCCATCCTGCAGAGGGATTCTGGAAATAGCTGAGATCCTACTGTGAGAAGTCCCTATCAGGGAGCTGGCCAGCTGGGCTTCGTATCTGCAGCACCCTCAGTCCTTGGTTAGGGTGCAAATTCCCAGGCACCTTGGGAAGTTTGGTTCTGGCAGTCTGAGTACTGGGTGTTGACAGTTGGGAGCTCATACACAGGGAAGTCTGTGTAACTAATATGCCACCAGGAGACGTGAGGGTGCGGGTGGAACACCATAGTATGGTTGGTATGCAGTGGCCATATTGGGCATGGCAACTGCTCTTGACAAGGTGAAGCAGGTCAGCCAGGTCAACTCAGCCAAGACTCTTTCTATACTTGTTCTGTGGATGGAAGGATGTGTTGTCTCCTGTTGCAGAGAACAGAGCGGGAACAGGGGCAGGTGCCACTGTTCAGTGAGAAGGGGTCTCAGTGATGCTGGGAGGGATGCTGCCCACGCTGAGCGCAGTTAGGGTTCCTCTCATGAGCTGGCAGAGAAGGTGGGAGTGTTACCGCTCACTTTGCAGTAGCTGCCCCTTTTGCCGCCTATCCCAGACTCTGTGGAGTCCTATCCTCCAAAAAAGGCTGCAGCCAAGTGCTGTTTTTCTCCACGCAGGGAAAAGAGGCTTTAACAAATTAGCTGATGCTTAATTGGTGAGTGAAAGCAGGGCAGGGAAGTTGGCCAGTTTTCCTGCGGGGTTTTCTGATCAATTCCCTCTGCCAATAGCTTTCTGTGTGAGTCTGATAGCAGGTAAGAAGACTCTTTAAAGAGCCAAGGCTCCCACCTGCCCCCAGGGATTTCCAGGGAATTTGTTCAAGCGGTCTACAGTGTTGGCACCTGTGGGGACAAGCAGAGGCCCTCTCACCTGCACAGGTGGATCTTCCCTCCCCCAACCCTTCAGATTCACAGAACTACAGATTCTGGAGCAGGGTTCCCAGCTGACACGGCCAGGAACAGTTAGGATCAGTGCTCTGAAACAGCACAGGACCTCAGACACATCACCATGCCCAGTGAATTGGGATTCCTAGCAGGGGGTCAGGGATCTACGTTTTTAGAAGCTACCTAGGAGGTTCTTACCTGCAGGCAGACTTGAGAATCATAGCTGTGGATAGGGATGTCAGCAATATCCCTTACCTGGTGTCATCCTCCTCTTGAATTACTTGAAAAGTCAGAAAGTTCTGACTTAATTTTTCTCCCTGATTACTGGAGCCATTGCTTCAAATCTATTCTCAGAGGCTACAAAGAGAAACTTCAATTTCTCTGGCACACAAAATATTTTAATGTATTTAAAACCCTATTTTGCCCCAGCCTCTAAGCATCCCTGGCCACTCTAACTGGTCATTGGTCAACACTGTGCCACTCCATGATGGGGCACCTGTGTACAGTGTATTCCATGAAGCATTTTACTTCTGAGCTACATCTTCAGCCCTTTTAATTTTTTTTAATTTTATTTTTTGAAATAGGGTCTTTATTTTTAACATAGGGTCTTGTGAAGTTGCCAACACACTTGGTGAATTGCCAAGACTGGCACCAAACCCTCAATCCTCCTCTCTGACAGGTATATGCCACCTCATCCAGGCATGCAAGTTTGATAAGCGAGTCAGCAATGTCTCCACAGTATCACTGAGGCAATGTCAGAGTGCTTAGAATCAGGGCCAGCCAGGCCACCAGTGTGTTCAGTGCTCACAGACTCCCTGCCTCCACTTCTCCATCTCCTCATCACAGCTTCTGAAGACACGTATGGAAGTCTGAAGGTTGAGGGGAAAGAGACTCTGTGCTAAGCTGCTCTCCCTTCTCCATCTTTACTGCAGACTCTCCAGAGAGCTATTGGCCCTTGAGTTCTTGCAACTTATCTGGAGAGGCCTTGAGTTTGTAGAACAGTGCAGAAAGCATCCCAGGACAGCCCATAGGGTGCAGATCCCACAGGGTCTTTTGGCACTTTCTTTGTCTCTAGTGTGAGAGAGAGCACCCAGAACCTCCCTCCTGATATGATTCATTTATTCCAGGGAAGCGAGGGGAGACTGACAGGGTGAGGCTCATAAAAAGAATGGGGTGGGCTTTGGGGCCAGAGGAGAGACTCCTAGGACACAAGCTAGAATGCAAGCAAGTGGGGGAGTGAGGCTGGACCCCACAAAGGAGAGAAATGGTCAATGTTTTATTTCTTTTTCCTGGGGAAGGCTTGGGAGATATATAGACCTCATCTGCATTTCCCTCTTTCTGAGACCAAGAACTTAAGAATATATTGCACACATTGGCAGACAGAAAGGGGTAAGTGTTGTCTACATTTTACAGATGACCAAAATGGATGAATGCCAGTGGAGTGCTGGTTGGCCCCAGGCCCCATCCACTCCAGAGTTCTGTCTGTGTCTTCCCAGGGTACCCTTTAACTTAGACTGGAGAGGGGAGTCTGCATCTTTCCATCAGAGTGGCCCAGGAAAGGCCCTGTGCCTGCCCTTGGTGTCCTTCAGGGTGTTGCCTGTAAAGGAGCTGGGGCTTACCTGGGCACATTCCATAGGCTCTTGTCTTCACAACTTTGCCATGCTCACTAGCAAGCCCACCCATCCTCATAGAGTGCTGTCCGTGAGATGGCAGCATTGGACCTCATCCCCATGAGGGCCTGGGGACCCCACCAGGTCATATGTTGACTGGGCTGCTGGTGCAGGCTCTGACACCTCTATACCTCATTTAAGAAAGAGACACATCCCTAAGTACTGGTGGGAAAATGTATATTTGATGTATTCATAAGCCAAAAAATAGCATATGTGTTTCCTGATGTGATTTTAATAAAAACAGCTGCCTGATATACATATATAGATATATACTTGAATTTGTGACTACAGAAGCTTCTGGAAGGGGCCACTTCAAACAGATTCTGGGGGATGACTCTAGAGAGATAAATGGGAATTTTCACTATGTAGTACATTCTTCAGGCATGGGAAGCATACAGGATGATTTTGAGAATTTTATTTTTCTGTAGTTTTTTCCAATCAAGAGTAGTAAAAGTGAACACTACAAAAATTAAAAAAGAGGTGAGGGAGAGAGAGAGGAAGGGAGAGAGGGAGGAAGAGAGGGAGGAAGAGAGGGGAGAGAGGGGAGAGAGGGAGAGAGGGAGAGAGAGAGAAAGAGAGAGAGAGAGAGAGAGAGAGAGAGAGAGAGAGAGAGAGAGAGAAAAGAAGGAAACAGGCTACAATCTCTGCGCTTTCTCCCAGGTTCATAGATGGTCTGGCACAGCGCCTGCTGCTCAGCAAGCACTTGGCACATGCTCACTGTATGTTTTCTTACGGGACCTGCTTGAAAACCATTGGTCTCTTCCAATTTTTTCAATCTGTTGAAAGGAAGAAATCTTTCTTCAAGGAAGAAGAAAGCTCTCATAACTCTCATAAACACAAATAAGAAACAAAATAAGCAACTGGGTCCTGTCTGTCTTGGCCCCCACACCATTTATATATTCATCAGTATTGTCCTTTGTGCACCTGTTATGAGCTGGCGATAGTGTGACATTCTGGGGCAGAACTGTGACCTAAGGAACATGACCCTTGGCCTCATAGAGTTCCCAATCTGGCAGAAATTATGGATAATAAGAAACAAACTGATAACTCTCCAAGCACAAAGTGCTCTGAGAGTGAATTATGGGCAGTGCCTCTGCCCAGGAGCTAGAAAGAGTTCAGTTTTATGGATGCTGATAAGTTAACATTAGCTCCAAGCCCCAGCCATGAGCTTCTGTCTTCCCAGTGTTGCTAGCGCAGTTAGACAAGCTGCCATAATCCAATGTTCCAGTATCTCGATTCTGTAGCTTTGGGCAATGGTGAAAATCGTCTCTAAGAACCCCTGAAGAAAGGGATTTGCAGGCATTCTCAGGAAAGGGAGGCTATGCCCCTGCTTGTGATCATGTGATGCCTGAAGGAGCCAGAGCCTCTGACCTTGCTCAGGGCTGATGTAGGAGAGCAAGGAAGAATAGCAAGAAATCAGACATCAGTGTTCAGATGCTGCCTCTGCGGCTGAGGCAGCCAGAGCAGGCCCCAGGGGGACAATATGCTTTGTGGAAAAAAATCTCGTAAGAAAAATGTTTATAAAACCCCATCTTGGCAATTGCTCTGTGTGTGCTGGCTTTTGGCTTGCTTCCATTCATGTATATTCTTTTTCTTTCTGCAGGCTGTGGAGACCAACCTGGCTTCCAAGGATAGTCACTGGGTCTTTGTGAATGAGGTAAGAACCCCAAAATGGTGAGAAGCATGTCTGCTATCCCTTGGGAACATTGGGAGTAATCTTTTTATGTCTGCCCTGCCGAGGCAGGAAGTCTGTGAGTTGGATGTGATCTGCCAAGGTGCTGACCTGGAGCAGGTGTGAAGCAGGTGAATCTAGACCTGAGCCCATGGGAAAGCCAGAAGTCAGGGAAGTGGTGCCAGGGATATGGATTTGCGGGGTGAGGTGAGACCGCCAGTCTCACCAAGGGGGTAGATTAGGGCAGTTGAGCAAGTGGGGTAGAAAGGACGGGACAAAGAAATATGGAGGGGACCAAGGCCAGGTTCCATGCAAGATGATAGGTTTGTGTGGGAGTATTATATGAGTGTGCCTGAGTGAGAAGGAGCATATATGTGTGTGAATATGTACATGTGTGGGAATGTGTATATGGTATAGGTATGTAGGTGTATACATATGGGTGTGTATATGAGTGAGAGAATGTGAATGTGTATAAGTGCACATGTGTGAGTGCATCAACTGTATGTATATGAATGTGTGTTGTGGGTACATGTATAAGTGTATATTTATGTGAATGAATGTGCATGAGTATATGAAAGCATGAGTTGTATGTGTGTGACTGGCGTGTGTGAGTGTATGAGTTGTATGTGCATATGAGTATATATATGCATATGTATGGAAATTTCAGTCACATGTGCATGCGAATGCATGTGAATATATGTGTGTGTCAGTCACATGTGCATGTGAGCATGTGTGAATGTAATACATGTGCCCGTTGTCAGTTGTATGTGCATGAGTGTCTGTCAGTAGTCTGTGCTTGTGAATGTGTGTGAATGTATGTCTAGTGTGTCCATTATATATGCGTGCAAGTGTGTCAGTTGTATTTGCTTGTAAGTGTATAGATGTATATGTGCATGTGCATGTGTGTGAGTGTGTGTATATGTGCCTCCAGCAGAAATGGGATCTCTGTACTATTTACAGGAGTGAAAAGGAAATGTCTATATGACTGGCCATCCCACTGGCTTGGTCTTGGGGAAGGGGGACATAAGATGTCATTGAGACCTGGTCTGCTCTTCAGTAGTTGCTCCCTGCCTATCCACTTACCCACTGCAGGCATGCCATGAAGGTGGCCAGTGCCCACATGCCCTCGCTTCCCAGAAGAATCCCCTCTTCCCACGTGTCCATTGAGGAAGAAGGGCCCAGGGTAGTCTGTGTGGTCCTGTGTGCTGTAACTGGTAGTGGCTGGAGAATGTGTGTCCTAGATCATGCTTCAGTCAGGGCTGTGGCCTTCGGCTGCTCCCAAATTAGCTCATCCATTTCTAATGGCTTCATTCTGGAAGATGCAAGGTTTATTATGTAGGTAATTTCCTTTTTTATGATGTGTTTCTTCATTAGCTCAATGCTAATATGGCTGAAATAGTTTGGGGTGGCTGATGTTCATAACAGTGCAGGTAGTAGCAAATAGTAACTGTTCCCAAGATTCACTTTTCATGAGTTTTCTCCATGAATTCACTTCTTATTAGCTCTGTGTCCATGCAGGTCAGTAACTGTCATTTCCCTTGGGCTGTAGATAGTTGGGTATGTGTGGATAATTAGGCAAAGGGACAGCCGCCCCCTCTCCACTCTTCAGAGCCTGCATGAGGACTCCTTGATCCTCAGGAAGTTTTAAAATTCTGTGCTTTGCCGGCTTCTCCACAGGTTCTTCAAAGCCCAGCATCCGTTGTTCCAGAGAAAGGAAGCATTCCATGTGCCCCTGAAGTCAAATGTCTGCTGCTGGCTTTGCTTTTTAAATGACTCCTCCCCACTGTATAGCCAGTGTTTCTCTGTGGTCATTCTTCAAAACACGAGCTCTGTTTTTACATTTCTAACCTGTTTCCCTTTCTTCCTCTGAATCCCCATTAGTACCCAGGACACTTTGTCCCTCCTCACTCCCCCTCCAGAGCTGGGGTTAACTTCAGACATCCCAGTGTGAGGTGTCCCTAGGGCGCTCCCTACTTGTAGGCACATTGGCATTTCTGGGGCAGCTAGACACCCGGGCTTACTTTCATTAGGAGGAGACAGGTATGGGGGGCACCTGTCAGAGCCACACTGGAACAGCCTCACCTGAGTGCATGGCTGTGTCCCACTAGCTAGACAGAGCATACCCATCTGCTGGCATCCTGGGCTAAGTATGCCCTCTAGAAATGAGGGGCTTAGGGAGAGCCATTCCTGTCCTCTCTCCTTTTCTTCCTTCTCTAGGAGGCTCTTTCTCTTGAGAGGCAAAATACAACTGCTGACCTTTCCCAGTCACCTGATGTATCAGGCACGTAGTGCTCTATGCATTTGTCACCTTTCGTAATTCACATCAACAGCCCCATATGGCAGTTCTTATTATCCTCACTTTATATATGGGAAAAAGAGGCCTCAGGGTTTAAATAACTTGCTGAAGGTGGTATGGCTATTAAAGGGTGTGTGTGGAATTCTACATGAAGACTGTCTGGCTGCAAAGCCCTTGACACTAAATGACACCATTGAATACATGGCCTTGGCAAAGATCCTGAACTCACAGTCAGGTACTAATTCTATAAAGCTCATGGATGGGTATGCACAATGATGGAAACCCCGTTTGCTGGCCTTTGGTTCCAGCTCATGGACTTTCTTAAAGTCTGGGACCTAAAGGTCATGCCTCTGGTAAAGCTATGACCCGTGGATCCTAGTGTCACCTCTGGATAATGAGTGAGGGTTCTCTAAACTACATGGAGGTTTATCCTTGGCAGCCAGCCATATCCAGAAGCACTGCTTCCTGGTGTAGCATTCCCCATGGATAACAAAAGTCCTGCTATATCATTTTTGCAGTATCATATCATTTTAATCTCTGCACATTTTTGAAGCTTTTCAAATACTGTGCTACAGGCAAATAATCTTTCGTCACCTTTCTATGTGAGGACTAGTAATAAAACAAAACAAAACAAAACAAAAACACCCAAATTCAAGAATCCAAGAGCAGACATTGATGATGGGTAAACCTTTAACACAATCTCCAGAATTTAGCTGCTATATAGAGTTCATATATTTCTACTTTTTGAAACTGCTCTCCACTTCCCTGGAGAAAGACTAGCTTCTCAGCTGGGCTCAGGGCTGTGCCTCCTCTTTCTTCCACCAAGTATGTCTTGTTGGGTCCCAGCAGGGTCCTTCAGCTGAGCCCTCTGCTCTCCTCACTCCTTACAGCCCCTGTCTTCCAATTCCTCTTCTGTATTTGCCTTGCTTACTGTATTTTAAAGATAAGCACTCAAGAGCACATGTTTTTGTTTGCTTTTTTAGTGCGGTGGTTTTCTTAATACAGCTACCCATTCTCCAGTGAGAATTGGTACTGTATATAACAGAGTTGTTCTACTTGGAAAAGGAACTGTTGGATGCAGAGGAGGTCCCATGAGCCTCGCTCACAATTGCTTCAAGTCTCTGGGCTGAACTGTGGGGACACTGGCAGGCTGACATGCTCGGGGGTATAAACTATATTTTGATTGAGTTATGAGTTACTTTAGAGGAAGGTGGAGGATTCAAAAGAACTTGCGGAAAGTACAGTGAACCATTAACCAATGTGGCCACTGGACTGTGAGTTCCTGAGGGCATGGCCAGACCTAACTCATTGCCAAATCTTCTGTATCCCTTGCAAGGAATAAATTCTCCAAAGGTTTGGTTGGAGGCAGGTCAATATGCATAGCATGGAGCTGATCTCATGGAAGAGCACTTCACAGTCTGCCCTGGAGGCAAGACAAAGACAACAGTTAGGACCTATGCTGCAAACACTGTGCACATATATTTCACTATCACTATCAATTACATTATAGTGTGAGACCATAATGCACCAATAAAAGCATATATATTATTTTATTGATATATATACATATATATGCATATATACATATATTCAAATATATATGTAAAAGACCTATACCTCAGAGATGGAGGCACCACACTGGGTCATTTATCAGAAGCTGCCAAACCATGTCTTTGACCTGCAGACCCAGAGATCTCACTGCCTCTTGATTCAGCCTCTCGGAAGCTCCACCCCTACCTCAAGCTCAGTGGGCTGCTCTCTGAACTCACTATCCTCTCCCAAACCTGGTTTCTGCTCAGTGTTCCTGATCTCAGAGACTGCTCTTCCCATCCTTCTAGTTGACTTCGGCCAGTAGAGGAAAGCCCACATTGCAGGCTGCCCCCAGCCCACTCCAGGATGACTCTACTTTATTTACTTCTTACTATTCCACCCACTATCTCATGGCTCATACCTGCTAGTAGACAAGTGTCTTCTTGCTTTTCATATTTATTTTCTCCTCTTGGACCTGGACTTTTGCCAGGACTTTTCTTTCTACCTGCTGTTTTGTGCTTGAGTCTCTGATCTTTCACAGCTCACCTTTCCTGTAGGAGTCTGTGAAACATTGCCTCCACCAGAAGGATCTCCCAGATTTCTCCAGAGAATTATTCTCATTAATTATTCTCAAATATTCTATTTTTTTGCCCCTCACTCAGCCCTCTGTGTTGGAGGATTGACGTACATGCCCGAGACTCTCCAAACAGCCTGTGAGTGGGGGACTGGAGCTCCTTTCTAGCAGTTTCTCTAAAGTTCCCATCATGAGGGACTCATGAGAAATTTGCTGGTCACAGCTGCAGCTGTTGTGGTTTTCTTCCTCCTCTCTTGCCTTGACACTGCTTGTCTAATTACCTGCTTGTGGAGGAAGAGGCATTGAGAATCACCTGCTTCTTTATGGACACAGACAACTTTCTGTGCCTTGCATAATGTTCATAGAGGGTATTAGATCTTCCTGAGAGGCCCACATATGCTCCTTTGCCTTGGACTAAGCCTTTGGCAGCTGACAGAGCAGTGAGGGAGGAAGGCAGAGGACACACTAGCTAGACTTTCTGCAGAAATCCCCAAATTGCACACTGGGGAAAATGTGTGCTGTTAATTTGTAGGTGCTTTGGGGAAAAGAATTCTATGATCAAAGAAGATGAAGAAGTTAAGAGTTAAGCAGTGAGAAGCTGGTATCTCCTGCAGGCATCTTCAGACTAATGCACCTTGCATTTTTCCAAGGCTGAGATCCTGCACACTGTGGGCCACATGTACCTGCTTTGCCCATCACATTCATCTGCTTTTGATCTTCACATGCTCACTCCATAGGCAATTGGCAGGTGGTGGGGTTGCAGTCCCCACAGGGCCTCTTGTCATATAGAGCTGCTTCCACTGCATCCTAGAGGCCTCTGCCACCCCAGGCCCAGGCGGTGACAGTGTGTGAACCTCTTCATCCTCCGCTACCTGCCCGAGACACACCAGCATTTCATTACTTTCATTGATTTGTCACCCATAAATAGTATACAAAGATCCTGTGGGACAGAGCAGGCTTATGTCAACAGTTCAGAGAGCATAACTGCAAACTTTCAAATCTTCCCTACCCCAGAGCACCCTGAGTTAAAACAAATGAAAACAATATTGGGTTACACATGAGATATCAGGAAAGGAGATGCCAATGGTTAAGTGATGGAAACAAGAAAAACAAAAGACTACATGAACATTGAATTGCATCACTTAAAATAAGTCTTTAAAAAGTCTCTATTTTGTTGTTGTTCTTTATGACTGAGTTAAATTTGATTGGAAAATGGATGTAACTCAAAAATATCATACTAAGCAAGTATAGCCAGTCTTTAAAAACAGGTGGATGTATATTTTTTCTTATATGTGAAAACTAGAGAGATATTCGGAAATAAGACCAAAATCAGATAGATGAGCAGACTCCAGGGGAGTGACTGAGAGGGATTAGGGAAGGGGGTTGAAGTCATAAAGAGTACAATAGTTGAAGTAATGCTATGAATATGAAACTTCCAATTTCAATATCAAGGAGATGTGCAGGGAGGGGAAGGAAGGGGAGGGACCCAGGGGGGAGGGCACTGAGAGCTGTGCACATGTATTTGTGTGACACTTTGTGCCCTAATATAATGTAAAATTACAAGGCAGAAAGAGGGAGGTAAAATATTTAATCTTTTTCTTCCTTCATTTTGAAGATTCTAAGTCTGTTTGAATATTAAGTCCCTGTGCCACTTGGTATCTTTAAATTTAATTTGGTATCACTCAAAAACAATTATGTTTGTTGTAATCTATTCATGTTTCTCTCCCTAGTCTCACTGAGTAATCTTTGAGGACAGGGATTACATCTTACCCAGGTCTGTAGCTCCTGCTCAGAACCCTTGAACAAAGACTAGGCGTCACCATGTATCAGGCATTAGATGGGGTCAGGCAGTGTTTTTGAGTATCACTTTCATTATCTATTTTTTATTTATAATTTTAACAGCTTTATTGAGGCTTATTTGACATATAATTAATGCACTGTTAAGTTGGCAAGCTGTTATTGTTGGCATATCTCTACACCTATGAAGTCATAAGATGAAGATAATGAACCTATCATCCCCAAAGTGTGCTCAAACTCCTATAATTTCATCTTTCTTCCCCATCCTTTTCCACTACAGGTCTGTTTCTGGCTCTGTAGATTATTTCTACCATCTAGAGCTGTATATACATGGAATCCTATGGTATATTTTCTTTTTTGGTATGGTTTACTCCACTCAAATATATTTATTTAAGATGCACATTGTATTGCAGTTATAGCAACTGTTACTTCCTTTCATTAATGAAGAATATATAGTTGTATAAACGTAATGCAATTTTGCTATCCATTCACCTGTGGATGGAAATTGTAGTCATTCCAGATATTTTAGGTATTACACATAATGCTGTTATGGGCATGCATGTGTAAGTCTTTATATAGATGTGTGATTTTATTTCTCTGGGAACATATTCTTTTTTATTTGTTGTGGTACTGGGGGTGGAACCTCCAGGCTATACTACCTCCAGGCTATACTACCAGACCTATTTTATACTTTATTGGAAACAGGGTCTCACTAAGTTGTTGAGAGCCTCACTAAGTAGCTGAGGCTGGCTTTGAACCTGTGCGATCCTCCTGTTCCAGCCTCCCAAGCGCTGGGATTACAAGCGTGCGCTACCACGCCTGGCTTGGGAACATATTAAATGTGTAATTCCTGGGTCCTGTGGTAGCGGGTAAATATGAGTTTAACTTTTTAAGAAACTGCTAAGTGGGTGAGAGTTCCAGTTGCAACACATCCTCCTCAGTACTTGGAATAGTCATCCTTTTGAACTTAGCTGTCATGGGTGTGTAATGGTCCTCATTGTAATTTCATCTCACTAATAACTGATATTGAGCATTTTCCATGTGCTTATTTGCTATCTATCTATTTATCTATCACTTATCTATCTAGCATCTTCTTTAGTGAAGTGTCTATTTAAATATTTTATCATTTTATTGGATTATTTGTTTTATTTTTATTGAGTTCTGGAAGTTCTTTATGTATTCAGGATACAAGTTATCAGATGTATGCTTTAAAATATTTTCTTTATTTTTAATATTTTATTGGTGCATTGTAGTCATATATCTTAATGGGATACAAGATGGTAGATACATACATGCACATATCACCCAATTATCCCTTACCCAATTCTGCCTAATTTCCTCCCTCTCCCTCCAACTCATGATTGGCATAATGATTGACTTTGATATGTTTGTTAAAGTACATCATGCACATTAGAGAACTTAAATTCTCTAAAAATATATATATTTTGTATTCTGTGGCTTGTATTTTCATTTTAACACTGTCTTTTGAAGGGCAGACTTTTTAATTTTGATAAAGTCCAAATTATCAATTTATTCTTTAATGGATTATACTTTTAGTAGTATCTGAAAAAAATTCTGTACTCTCTATTCTGTTCCATTGGCTTGTCTTCCCCCCTATATGTTTTTTTTTTTCAGTGCTGGGGATGGAACTCAGGGAAATTATACCTCTGAGATATACCCTCAGCCCTACTTTTTTATTCTTTATTTTGAAACAGGGTCTCACTGATTTGCAAAGGGCCTCACTAAGTAGCTGAGGCTGTCTGTGAACTTGGATCCTCCTGTCTCGGCTTCCCAAATGCTGGAATTACAAGCATGCACCACCATGCCAGGCTCTTCCACTCTACATTTGTGCCAGTTCCACACTCTTTTGATTACCAAAGCTTTAATAAGATTTGAAATCATATTTTCCTATCCTTCTACCATTGTGATTCATTGTTCAAAGTTGTTTTGACTATCCTAGGTTTTGTGATTTTTATATGAATTTTAGAATCCTCTTGCCAGTTTTTATAAAAATGGTTATGGGAACTTGGGGGGATTTCATTTAACCTATATTCCAATTTGGAGAAAATTGACATCTTAATAAATTGAGTCCTTTCACCTACAAACAAAGCATATCTCTGTGATGATTTAGGCCTTATTGAATTTCTCTCAAGTATTTCATCATTTTCAGCATACAGAATTTCACATCATTTTCTCAAATTTATCCCTCAGTTTTTATATTGTTGATGGTACTGTAAATTCTACATTTAAAAATTTTCAATCTCATTGAAAATTTATAGGTTGGGGCCGGGATGTAGCTCAGTGGCAAAATTTATAGGTAGTGTATATACATGGAATTGATTTTTCATATACTGATCTTGTATCTTGGAATTTTGCTAAACTCACTTATTTTAGTAACTTCATAGATTTCATGAGATACTATATGTGTGCATATGTGTGTGTGTGTGTGTGTGTGTGTGTGTGTGTGTGTGTGTGTATTGGCATGGCCACTGGAAATATGGCAGTTTTATCTTTTCCTTTGTGTCTGGATACACTTCATTTCTTTTTCTTGCCTTATTACACAGATTAGTGCCTCTAGTACAATAATGAATGTAAGCAGTGAGACCAAATATCCTTTTCTGATTTCTGATATTAAGAAGAAATCACAGCATTTCTCCATTAAGTATAAATTAAATGTGAGTTGTGCAATAGATTCCTTTTATCAGATCAGGGAAGTTCTTTTCTATCCTATTTTGGTCAGAATTTTTATTAGAAGTTGCTATTGAATTTCATCTTAAAACCATATTTATTGAGATAAGCATATGATTTTCCTTTTGTTTTAGTTTGTTAATATGCTGAATTACATTCATTGATTTTATAAATGTTGAAGCATTCCGACATCCCTGAGATAAAGCTTACTTGTCGTAATGTCCTTTGTCTATATCATTATATTTGATTTGATAACATTTTCAACTAGGATTTTTCTCTTATGTTTATGAGAGTATTGGACTATCTTTTATTTCTTCTTTTTTTTTTTTTTGGTGGTACTGGGGATCCTGGAAACCCTTCTACTTCCAGGTTATACTCCCAGACCTATTTTTTATACTTTATTTGGAAACAGGGTCTCTTAAGCCAGCACGTTGGCTTCGAACCTACACTCACAGACCTATTTTTTACATTTTAGTATAAAGTTCATAATATTCCCTTATTTTTCTTTAAATATTTGTAGAATCTGAAAACATATGATTTCTCTCATTCTTGGTATATATAATTTGTCTCTTTTTTGATCTTTCTAATTAGAAGTTAATTAGTTTCAGTGGATATTTTTTATTTCATTGGTTTCTCAACAGTTTTTCTGTTTCTTTTTCTGCTAATTTCTGCTTTTGTCTTTGTTATTTTCTTTCTTCTGCTTACTTTGGACTTAATTTGCTATTCTTTTATACAATTCTTTAGGAGAAAACTAAGATAATTGATCTGAAACCTTTGTTTTTCTTTAGTGCTATGCTTCCTTCAAGGAGACTCAGTGCCATCCCTTTCATTTAGATATGTTGTATTCTATTACTGAGTTCCAAATACTTTTTGTATCACTTTTTATTTATTCTTTGACCCATGGTTCAGTTAGAAGTAAATCGTTTGATTTGAAGTATTTGAGGGTTTTTTCAGGGATCATTATGTTATTAATTTCTAATTTAATTTCACTGTGGTCAGGGAACATAGTTTTTATAATATGAGTCCATTTAAGTTTATTGAGCTGGACAGGGTGGCACACATCTGTAATCCCACTACTTAGGAGGGTGAGACAGGAAAATTGTAGATTTGAGATCAGCCTTAGCAACTTAGTGAGTCCTTCAACATCTTAGTCCCTGTTTCAAAATAAAAAATAAAATAGGTCTGGGAGTGTAGCTCAAAGGTAGAATGTTGCTGGGTCCAATCCCCCATAACCAACATACACACACCAACACACACACACACTCACACACACACACATACACACACACACGATAAATTTCTTGAAACTGATTTCATATTGTATTTATTGGTAGATGTTTCATGAGAACTTGAAAGAATATGTAAATTGTTGAATGAAACAGCCTATAAATATGAATTAGGTCAATTTAATTAGTTTGTCTACTAGTTCTATCAATTATGGAGAAGGGGTATCCAAATATCCTACTTTAATTGTGAGTTGCCCATTTTCCCTTGCAGTTTTATCAGTTGTTGCTTAATATATTTAAAACATTGTTATAAAGGTCATAAATATTTAGGATTTTATACCTTCTTGATTAATTGATGCTGAATTATTAGGAAATGATCTTATTTTTCCCTGGTATCTTTCTATTCTCTGCATTATACTTTATCTGATATTAGAGTACAGCCATTAAATAAAACTAGAAAGTCCAAACTACTCCTTAATTCATGGACTGCAGAATGGATGTTGTGTTAACAGGCATGAAAAGACATTAATCTCATTATATATCTTCATCTGAGCTCTTGGCTGGCCACATGCATTGTTAATGAGCAGTCATATTGTGAAAGGTTTCTTTTTTTCTGAGCATTAGTTCTAAGCAGTAAACAATAACAGCAACAACAACATCAACAACAACAAAACTATCAAGAGATCTACCATATGATTCAGCTATCCTATTTTTGGATATATACATATATAAGAAATGAAATCAGCATATCTAAGAAATACTGACACACCCTATTTTGTAGCTGCCCTATTCACAATAGCTAAGATGTGGAATCAACCTAGGTGCCCATTAATAGATGAGTGGATAAAGAAAATGTCACACATACACACAAACACACATGGAATTGTGTAATTTTTAGCTGTAAAACAAAAGGAATAGAATTCTGCCCTATGCAGCAAAATGGATGGAACTGAAGGATATTACTTTAAGTGAAATAAAATACTGCCTGTTCTCTCTTCTTTCTTATATGCAGAAGCTAAAAAACACTAGACCTGAGCCAGGTGTGGTGCCACAAGCTTGTAAACCCAGTACTTGGGAGGCCGAGACAGGAGAATCCCAGCCACGGCAACTTAGTGAGTCCCTGTTTTAAAATAAAGAATAAAATGGCTGGGTTGTGGCTCAGAGGTAGAATGCCTGTGGGTTCAACCCCCAGTGCCACAAACAACAACAGCAACAACAACAACAACAACAACAACAACTTAGTAGACCTGAATATAGAATATTGGTTACTGAAGGTAGTGAGAGATTAAGGGATGTTGGATAGTGGATACCAAAACACACTTAAACAGGAGTAAACACTGTGTTCTGTTACACAGAGGGATGACTATAGCTTATATTAACCTATTATATATTGTATGAAGATCCAAGAAGAAAGGATGTAGGGCAAGGTGGCGAATGCTTGTAATCCCAGCATTTGGGAGGCTGAGACAGGAGGACTGTGATTCAGGGACAGCCTCAGCTACTTAGTGAGGCCCTTTGCAACTCAGTGAGACCCTGTTTCAAAATAAAGAATAAAAAACAGAGCTGGGGGTGTAGCTTGGAGATAGAATGCCTCTGTGTTCCATCCCCAGTACTGCAATAATAAATAAATAAATAAATAAATAAATAAATAAATAAAATAAAGGAGCTCAAAGTCTCCTTGACATATGAAAGAGAGAAATGCTAACCACCCTGAATTGGTCAGTACATACTACATGTATGAGTCAGAATATCATAGTGTACCCCATTCATATATAAAATTATTATAGGTTATGCCAAAAGTATAAATTTTAAAATGTCACAAAAATTTTAAAATATTGCTGTTATCCTGATATTGTTCTATTCATAGAACACAAGTAAAGTGGATTTGTTCATAATGATGAATAAGGATAAGCTTCAACCACATGCATTAGCCCCTAATAAGAGAGCTGGCCTGTACTTTGAAGCTTTGAAACCAGGCATTCACTTCTCCTCTTTATCTATGGAAGTCCTCTATGGCATCTTCTTTTTTTTTTTTAATTTTATTTTATTGGTGCACTGTATTCATACATCATAGTGGGATACAAACTTTTGTAGACATACATGCACACATCGCCCAGTCAGCCCCCGCCCGATCCCCACCCCATTCTCTCCCCATCCCTCCTTCCCATGCTTGGCTTAGTGGTTGACATCTAGTATTATAGCAATTTATCCAAAATTAAAAATGATAATCTCACATAACAGTTTCATTTGTCTGATACCAAGCGTTTGATGATTTAAAGATAGCATTTCAATATTTCTTTTTGCTTTCTTTCTTACTAGAGCATATTTTTTTCTGTTTTTTTAGGTGAAACTATCATATATTTATATATTTATTTTTCAGAAAAAAATCTATCCTAATATGGAATGTGAATTCTAGATACCCAGAACGATCTTGAAAAAGAACAAAGCTAGCAGATATATATTTTCTGATTTCAAACCATATAAAGCTACAATAATTGAAACAGTGTAGTACTGTTCTAAAGGCAGATATATAGACCATTGGAGTTAAATACAAACCTAGAGCTAAATTCTTTCCTATATTGTCAAGTTATTTTTGACAAGGTTTCCATGAACATTTGGTGGTGGAAATAATAATCTTTTAACTAAATATTGTTGAAAAAAAATAATTACATGGAAAAGAATAAAATTGGACCTTTACCTAATCCCATATACAAGTATTAACTCAAAATAGATAAAAGACCTAAATATAAATCTTAAGACTATAAACTTTTAGGAGAAAATCTGGGTCATAAAACCTCACAACATTGAAATTGGCAGTGATTTCTTGGATATGATTTCAATGGCACAGGCAACAGAAGAATATACAAACTCCCTAAAAAATAAAAGAAAATATTGTATATCCAAAGACAATGTAAACAGAGTTAAAAGTTACTAATAGAATTGGATAAAATATTTCCAAATAGTATATCTGAAGGTATATTAATATTCCAACTAGAAATCCTAAAAATTAACAACAATAAAGGCAAACAATACAACTTAGAGATAGGTAAAAGACTAACATAAATAATGAATCTCCACAGATAACCAATCTTAGTTGTCTGTTGGATGGAAACTCTTGTTTCTCTGGTTCTGGTGAGTGTTACCTATTTCTTCTTTGTAGTTAATCTCTTTGAGTATTTTCTCTAGCGCTGGTTCTGAAGACATAAATTCCTTCAGTTTCTGTTTGTCATGGAAGCTTCTTATTTCTCCATCTAATTTGATAGAAAGTTTTGCTGGATAGGAAATTTTTGGCTGGAAGTTGTTTTCTTTCAGAGTTTGGAATATGTTACTCCAAGCCCTTCTGGCTCTCATAACTTGGTTTGGGAAGTCTGGAGTGATTCTAATTGGTTTGCCTCTGAATGTCACTTGGCCCTTTGTTTTTGTTGCCTTTAAGATTCTCTGCTTGGCTTCCACATTGGTCATTTTGACAATTATGTGGCGTGGGGATCCTCTTCTCCGATCCTGTCTAAAGGGAGTTCTATAAGTTTCCTGGACCTGTGTATTGACCTCTTGCTCTATGTCTGGAAAATTTTCTGCTATTACTTCCTTGAAGAGATTGTTGATCCCTTTGGTTTCACTTTCTTTTCCCTCCTCTATTCCAATTATTCTTAGGTTAGCTCTCTTAAAATGGGCCCATATTTCTTCAATATCAGGTTCCTGCTGTCGGATATTTTTTTCTAGATTAGAAACTATGCGTTCATTTTTGGATTGCTCATCTTCTAAGAGCGAGATTCTGTTCTCCATGTGTTCTAATCGGTTGTTTGTGCTTTGAATTGAGGCCTTTACTTCATTAATTGCATCCTTTATCTCTTTTTGGCTCTCTCTGAGTTCTTTTCGAAGCACCTCTATTATTTCTACAGTTATTTTCCTGATTTGATCTTCTAGAAATCTCTGATTTTCTGTTTTATCGGGTTCTGATGCTGTGGGGTTGTGGGCATTCATTGCTCCAGTATTATTCCTCTTTCCCATGATTTCGGATGTTTGTGCCTTCTCTGGGTTCTTCGCTTAGGTCACTATGACTTCACTTAAGGTGCTCTGGATCTCGAGTCAGTAGTATCTCAGACCCCACTACTCCTTTACTGGGTTGTATCACAGAGTCTCCGACCCAGAGAGTCGATAGAGGCTGCTTTAGACTGTGGGGGGTGCCAGGTTGCACGTTCTCCTATGGTGTGATATCTCTGCCACTGCCCCTCCCCCACTGGGTCAAGTCCCAGGGAGTACAGTACTGGGATTTCTCCTCTGTGGCCCGCAATTTGACTCACTGTTCTTGAGTACGCAGATGTAGCTGTACTGGCCTCGCTGGATTCGGTGCTGCTGCCGCCGATGGCAATATGGCGCCGCTGCTACGCCCTCGGCTGTGGGGCTGGTGTTTTTCTTCTTGGTTTTGGTTTCCACTCTGAATCCCTGCAGCGTGTGCTGAGCTCGGCCACTGGCAGCTTTAGATGCTCTCTGCGCGGAGAAATCCCGCCTGGCTGTTCCGCAGTGGCTCACCTCGGCTTGCTGTAGCCGTTCCGTGAATTCACCGGCAGTATGGCGCTGCTGACGCCGCGTCTGCTGCGTCCTCGGCGATAGGCCGGTTATCTCCTCTGTGGCTCTGTTCTCAGTCCACTTTCTCTCTGGAGCCTGGTGATTTTTTGTTTCACTGGTGATGGTGTTTTCTGGCTATGAAAGGCGCTGATTTTGTGGTAATGGAGGTTTGTTGTTAGCGGGGCTCTTAAGCCCCGCTTTTCTCGGTCGCCATCTTCTGGATCTTGCAGCTTCTCTCGGCATCTTCTAATATAAAACTGGTTTTTAAAATATATTGTATTGGTGCCTTGTAGTTATACATTACAGTGAGGTTCAATGCGAGAAAGCTGTTTGTCTACATAGAAAATCCGTTCATATGTTTCTTTAATATGTGCAGGATAGAAAGTAATTGGGATACAAGAGAGACTCCAGATGATGAAGAGAAACCTCCAGAGAGCCATGGAGGAGACATAAGAGTAGGGGTGGAGAAGACTTAGGTTCATGAATAGAAATACTACCATAGATTATGTGTATACATGTGAATATATACCACTGTCAGTCTGGGTACTCTGTGTTGGAGGAAGGGAAAGAGAAGGGAGCACCAGGAGCGTGTGCATGTATGTCATTGTCAACGTGATTCACATTATGATGTGAATATAATGCATTAATAAAAGCACAAAAGCAGAAGATCCATTGTGGAGTGTAGCCCCTCACCAACTGCCTTCACTAGGTCTGCAGGATAGCAGCTTAGGCTACATCCTTCTTTGCTGCTTCAGGTTGCACCATTGGGTTACAGAGGTGGCTGCTTTGCTTAAACCTCATAAATCAACCTCCATTAGCTTCGAGCTTCTTCTGCAGCTTCCTCATCTCCCTTGGCTTTCACGTAATTGAAGAGAGCTGGGGCCTTGCTCTCGATGAGGCATGTTGTGGCTGATTTCATCTTATATCGAGACCATTGAAAACTTTCTTTATGTTAGCACTAGGGCTGTTTTGCTTTCCTATAATTTGCGTGTTCACTGCAATAGCACGTTGAATTTTCTTCAAGAACTTTTCCTGTACATTCACAAGGCCGCTAACTGCTTAGCACAAGAGGCCTAGTTTTCAGCTCTCTTAGCTTTCTATATGCTTTCTCACCAAGCTTAATCATTTTTAGCTTTTAATTTAAAGTGACAGACATGTGACTCCTCTTTTTGCTTAAACATTTAGGGTCCATAGTACAGTATTAATTGGTCTGATTTCAGTATTGCTGTGTGTCAGGGCTTAGGGAGGCCAGGAGAGAGGGAGACAGATGGGAAAATGGTCAGATGGCCCAGCAGGAATTCATTAATTAAGTTTACCATCTTTCCTGGGCATGGATCTTGGCATCACAAAACAATTACAATAGTAACATCAAAGATCACTGATCACAGATCACAAAGCATACATAATAATAAATAAAAAGCTTGAAATATTACAAGAATTACCAACATGTGACACAGAGACAAAATGAGTTCATATTGTTTGAAAAAAATGGCACCAATAAACTGGCTTTATACAGGGTTGCCACAACCTTCCATTTATAAAAATTGCAATATCTGCAAAGCACAATAAAGTGGACCACAAGGAAACAAAGTATGGCTGTATAATGTAAGTGCTACTTAAATAGTTGATATGCTGTGCTGTTTAGGGGATAATTACAGGGAAAATGTGTTTATGTTCAGTATGGATGCAACCATTGCAAGTAACTGCATAGTGTACCTCAGCAACACGGTAGCATATTTCATTGAAACATTTCCATCTGTGGTTAGTTGAATCTGCAGATGGGGATCCCATGATTTTAGATAGTCAGCTGTACATCTTTAATTTACTTGCATCTACTTTTAAGTGTCATTATACTACATTTTATGCTGTATCACATTATATAACTATGTGGCAGTCATGGGTTT